>NC_141159.1:113654596-114966471 GCF_053477565.2 Lygodium microphyllum | reverse complement strand
ACACAATGGTTTTGTCGTAAAGGTAGTTCGTGGGGCACTACGCATATGTGACATTGTCTCTTATTGATTCTGATCTAAAGATAGTTTGTGGATCACAATACGAATCTGACCTTGCCTCTTACAAATGCCACAAAGTGAGATGTCAAATGGGTATGGACGAAGCAGATGGAGCAGGCTTTCATGAAGCTGAAAGACATTTAAAATTCAGATGCATTGAGCAAATGGCTCCAAGCAGTGATGGTGGTCACTTCAATGAGAGTTTGATTTCTTTACTCCTATGAAGGGGCTCTGTGCTCTACAGATGCACAAGGGATAAGAGGGTCTCCGTTTTGAGCTTGTGCTTAAGAATGGGTGATTGTATTTCTGAGGTAAACTGTATATCATGCGAAGAGGACCTTACAAGGCTACCACTCTATAGGAGGCTCATGACCCATCAAGCTGCCTACCCTTGAGAAGCTATTTCAACAATTTTTAGCTTGGATAAATTTGTGCCTATTCCTGACTTGGAAAGCTCGTCTCCTTCCTACTTGGGGTTGCTATTGCCTATATTTCAATTTACGGGATGGCGATCCACAATGGTATTATACTCATCCACCATATTTTCTTGCCCCCATCCCCCACAAACCTTGAGTGTGTGTATATTTGATCTGATTTGCATTCAACTCCAGCTAGATTGTTGATCATTTGTAGTATATTGTATTTTCTTTTGAATAATATAATTAGCCACACCTACCTTTTGGCCAAACATCGGAGACTTTTACATGTAATTATGTGGCAAATTAGTTGATGGTGGATATGGATTTTTTATAGGAGATTTTTTATAATATCCATAGAGTGCATCAATATCGAAGGAAGGAAGTTGACAATGCCAGCAAGAAATGATCATCTGTGAGGGTCCACCACTCATGGTGCTGCTCTCACAAGATACATAGTAGTTGAAGTAGCTTGGGGAGTTCTCATCAAGGTTAGCTCCACAAAAGAAGGGGTCATTTTTGCATTATGAAAGTTAATCAAAGTAATTTAACCTATTAATTGGATTCCTAATTGGAAGATGCATCTAGTGTTTCGTGTCAGTAATAATGTGAAGTACTACGTCCTATTTCTATTTGCAACCTCAAATTAGGAGAAGCCAGAGCTAGTGGATGCATATAGGCTTTAGGAAATATTGGTGCCAGAGTGGTGCTATTTTCGTATGTTAAGGAGATGATGTAAGTAAGTCCAATGCTTGTTAAAGCCTTAGTATACATGATGGTAAGTCTTAGTTTAGAGATGACTCTTTGCATTTGCTTTGAGTTTACTAGGAGTTGATGTATTCGGAGACAATTGCTATACTAGTGGAAGAGAATGCAATGTCCTGAATAGTGTTCATATCAAAGTGCCTGTTTGTTGGTAAAGTCTAGGGACAAGTCAATGATGTGGGAAAAAGGCATGGTAAGATTGTCAGGCAGTGGTGCACAAGGCATCTAACTACCATATGGTAGTTGACTACTGTGGTTGGATTGGCTCGTTAAATTGGATGACCCAACAATGTCAAATGGTCATGAAATTATGATTCAAGACTCAAGTTTTGGAGGTTCTCTGCTCAAGATTGCTAGAGGTTGTTGAGATGGCAAGCTCAACAAGTGTGGGCATTGATGATGGACCGATTGGGTAGATGGGTTCGCATGTCTACACTTAATACATTGGTGGTTATCATGAAACTCACATGGACATTGACTCATTATTTCTTGCATTTAGGTAGTTACATCTACGTATAGCTGGCATAGTTATACCACTAGCCGACTACTATATTCAACTATGCATTAGTAGACTTAGTAGGTTGCTTTTCTTCATGGTGTACCTTATGTACACTTATTATCCATTGTAGTGTGTGTGAAAAAAGACAAAGAACATGAAATTGTTTTGGTCTCCATATCTTTTCTTGTGTGTTTAAACAAGCTTTCCTTGCATCTATTGTTTGTGTGTTTGGTGTAGTGGTTTAGGCAAGTCCTCCTACCACATGAATTTTGTCATGGTATTAGGGCTTACCATTATTAGAGGTTGTTTTGGAGGTTGACATAAAGAAGGAGTGGGAATTCTAGCAAGCAAGCAATGGGTATGAAGTCCTCCCAATTTCTTATTCATAGATTTTTTAAAACTACCGTACAGACACCCAAAGTAGGGCATAGCAATGGTCTTGGATTCTTTGAGATTTTGTGTGCAAGTACAGTGTATATTAAATCAAATTTGAATTTGAAACAATTGATACGTGTTTTGAAAATTAGCCTATAAGGGCTGACATGCTGGTCTTTTGGCCATTTGAGGTCATATTGGGTCCCATTTTGGCCTCCCAAGGTTGGGAACATTAGTTTCTGGGCATATTGCATTCTCCATAGTGTTGACCATTGTTTAGTGTACAAGTTAATAGATTCAAATCTGTAAGTTTTGTGGTGCTTGTCAGAAGAGTAGTCCTATATTCTCAACAATATCTTCTATTACAATCAGAAATGTAAAAAGGTTAACCACCATGGACAAAGGGAAGATGAAGGTTTTGATGGTGATGATACACATACTAGTCAGTCATTCCTCGATAGAGATTCTAGTGGTTTCAAAAGTTTGGATGATAAGCTTGGTATCCCTATTGTTAGGACATTGTTAGCAAAGTATACATCTCTAGGTATCATAGTCTGTGTGAGTATGCATTTTTTGTTTTATACCGGATGTTATTTATGTTGGCTGACTTGATTTTGGGTGCCATTGGCTGACTGGTCATCTGTTTGTTGGCATTATTCTTTGCCTACTTATAGGTAGGCTCCCTCCCACTACCAATCATCCATGAGATACTCATCCTTTAGCACGATTGCATCTGAGTATGGAGAGAGAGATTGATGCACAGTGCAATTAACTTGGTTGTGCCCAAGCCTTTATACTGTTCTTGTGCCTTGGTATATGGATTTCATTTTCCAAGCATATTCATTTTGAGTTTTTGTGTTCTTTGTAGTGTTCTTCTCTATTCTTTGTATCCTTCCAATCTATACCTGTAGTGTCTGTCATGAGGACATGTATTTTTGAAACCTCACTTAACATGTGGATTCATATTTAATCATATGGTTAAGTAAATGTTGTATATGTGAGGTGTAACTGGGGTTAGAGTAAATTTACGATCATGGAACTCGAGGAAATCACAAGATTTCAAAGGCAAAAGTTGCTATAAGTTATGCCGCACAAATACTTGGTGGTATTTGGTGCTAGTTGTTGGCCTAGGTCATTCATTTGGCCGTAAGTGTTAGTTGGTGACACTAAGAAGTGGCGGGGTATCTAACATCAATTTGATGATCAAAGATAGCACAGAGACACTCGAGAATGGAAGTTGTCTAGCCAATTTAACTATTAGCCATTCAGATTATTTTTCAAGGCACCGAAATAATTATTAGACTAATTTTCAGTATTTAAAGATTGAAAATTAATATTTAATTATGGATAATGCTGGAAAAACCATTTGGGAAGGCTGCCTCTTGTCAAAAATGTCCATGCAAGACTAAAAAACGTCTTTAGAGGCTCGAGAGGCATTTTTAGTGTATTCAGCTTGCAAGAGAGAGCGAGAAGATATTGTTGGTTTGATTTGCAGCCATTGGAGGACCTTTTGAGGCAGCCAAGGGCAAGAGAAGACTAATCAACAACAGGTGACAACATCTACAGGCTGTTGAGACAGGGCAACAGCAGCAAATGATTGATTTTCTTCAATTCTTTGCATCTACAAGCTGTGAGACAGGGCAGTAGCAGTAAATGACAGATTTTCTTCAGTTCTTTGTGAAGAAAGTCTGAATTTTTTCTCTTCTCAGCATTCTCTCTCATCTCCCAGCCTTTCTACAGCCTTGCTCCAGAGATTGCAACATTGAGATCACCAGAGGCTGAGAAATTTTAGATTTCTTTGTTGTAAACCCTAATCCGCAGCAAAAATTGGGGTTTAGCAGCAGCCTCGGGAAGCGTGCCAAAATTGGAAGCTCCAAGGCTTGGATTCAATAGGACTGAAGCTGTTTTTAGCCTATTTAAGTGGAGGGACCAGCAAATAATTGAATTCGGGGCATTTTCCATCTTCATCAAAGCGGGTGAAGGCCAATTGATTGCCCAAATCAAGGGGCAAATCAAATTAAAGATTTGGTGGTCCTTTTGAATAGTAAGGGGAGTTGGAATACCAAAAGGGATTGGGAGAATCCCATTGTACATCAACTTCTTATTCAATTAAGTTAAATAAATACCGAAAGGGACGTCAGTTTTGGGGGCAACTAGGTGTCCAATGTCCAAGATTATATGATAAAGTGTACTTTTCAGTTTTGTGAATTTGTTAATTGCTGTAAATAGTGCTTAATTAGGTTATTTACCACCCTATCCGAGGAGGAAGGTTGGTTACATGTTTCCATAGCCGGGATACCACTCAATCCCTTGATTTGGTGGACCCTAGGCACCTGATTGTAAGCCAAAGCTTTGTGCTAGTGCTGATTTTTACTCTCAGTTGAGAAATTACAGCAATATGTTTTCATACAGTGAGATAGACTCAAGCAATGATGATGTCTCTCAGCATGAATGTTCACATGGGAATGAAGGAAATGCAATGCATGACCTTGGACAAGGCTTAGACCATGGACAACAAGTTTAAAACATTGCTGCTGGGCAAGATGCACGGCCTTTAGGGCATAAGGAGGCCGATGACCAACAAAGTGAAGAGAAAATTGATGACTAGTTCAAGAATTGGATGAGGACAACAGCAAATCTCTTTGCTGGATTGGCAAAGGATTCTCAATTTACCCGATTTTTGATTGCTCTAAAGAAGGACAACAAAGGCAAGAAAAAGAAGGTATCTTCTACACCTTCGAGATAGCAAGATGCACTAAAGATAATGCCAAACCCTTCATTTGAAGCTCCCAAAGATGCTAATGAAATAAAACAGTTGGTAACTACGGGGCAAGAAATGCAAATGCAAGGCCATCACGGAAGTGTCAATCCAATGAATTTTGGATAGCTGTGTATGCATGCTATGATGGGGCAGCTAGGATATTTTGGTGGAAGTACGATTTTTCATGCTATGGTTGGACAAGGACCGCATACAGGAATGTATGGCACAAATCCCTATGGTATGCAGCAACCAATGCATGGTGTGCAAGGTCCAATGTATTCGAGTATGACTGGAAATATGCAAAACCCTATGTATGGCAGCATTGGCTTGATGCCTGGGGCACAAGGTAGCATGTTTGGTACTACATCTGTACCCCCGAATGCTTATGGGGCTCGAGGAATGAATGTTGGTTATGCAAATGCTTCATTTGGCATTGGTTTTGATGTAAATTCAACAAATGTATCCTTTTTGTAGCAGCTAGTGTATGATAACTTGACACCTAAAAGGGGCAGCAAAAGACTATGATGAGGGTGAAAAAGTAGTGAAGTTTGGACTTTGCTAATGTTTATGATCAGCTTGCAATGGCCAAAGGCATGGACACTTTGTGCTAAGAGATGGATTTCTGATGATGCATGGACAACTGTGTGCCACAAAGTAGCTAAGGCCTAGAGTTATCACTGAAAGTCATGCTCCTTCGTATGCAGGACACAAAGGTATTGATGTCATGGCCAAGGTAATGGAGCATTTCTTTTATTGGCCAGCTTTGAGGCATGATGTAGAACAGTTTATTAAGACATGCATCGTATACAAGAAGGTAAAGCATGATAGGCAAAAGATGTCGGGTTTGTTGCAGCCCTTGCCTATTCTAGATAGGCCTTGGCAGAGCATTGTAATGGACTTTATTTTTGAGCTTCCTAAGATGCCTACAGGGAATGATGGGATATTGACTATCATTTGCAGGTTTAGCAAACAAGCCCATTTCATTCCGTGGAGGAAGAAAATAAAGGCTGATCATATGGCATGATTGTTTTGGCAGCACATCTTTAAGTATCATGGTATGCTAGAGTCGATCATTAGTGATCAAGACCCTTGGATGACCAATTTATTTTGGAAGGGGTTGTTTGAGAATATAAGTACCACGCTGAAATTCTCATCATCCTTCCATCCGTAGACAGATGATCAGTTTGAGGAAGCAAATTCCACAGTGTGAGATCTTTTGAGGTATTATGTTTCAGACCACAAGACACAGTGGGAGTAGTATTTGCCCTTAGTTGAGTTTGCTTACAACAACACAGTGTATAGTTCTACGGGAAAAGCTCCATTTGAGGTGGTTGAGGGTAGCAAGAAGGTATCACCTATTCTGCATACTCTGGATAAGATCTTTGAGGCTAATCGTTATGTGGAAAACTTGGATGTAGCCTATGCAAAGATAAAATATGCACTTCAGGGATCACAAGAAAAGCAAAAGAGGGCAGCTGATCGCCACAGACGTGCTTTGCTGTTTGCAAAGGATAATTATGTATTGTTGCGTTTTGAAAAGGCAAGGCTGAAAAAGATGAAAGGAAGAGAAAGATTGTATCCAAATCTCACTCTTGCTTTTTCAACTTTATCCCAACCCTCGGGCCTCTCGAGTCTCCCTTCCTTTCAACTTTCAAGACTCAAGCATCTCTCTCTCTCTCTCTCTCTCTCTCTCTCTCTCTCTCTCTCTCTCTCGCTCTCTCTGGCCTCTTTATTCGTCATCTGCACCATGACTCGTGAGAAGCACGAGGCCTTCAATTTGCATGCGATCCATGTGGAGAGGGATACAAAGAAGTCCAACTCCCACCATTGGATATGCAAGTATTGCGGGAAGCGCTATACAGGTGGTGCAACTTGGCTTCTCCAACATCTTTCCAAGACGGGGGGGTAAGTTGCTCCATGCAAGGAGATCCCTCAAAACATTGCGGAGGAGATTCTCACCAAGATGAGAGGGGGATCCACAAGAGGAGGAGGAAGTGGCTTATCGGTACCAACTCCTATGCCTACTAGTGAGGAAGCATCCAATGTGGGCGTATCTTCAACTGATGCGGAGAGGCCTCTACCATTGGTGGTGGGGGCTTCACATCCGCATCCGGCTCCTGTAAAAGACAAAGAGTGGAGGCTCATGTGGTGCCGGAGAGACAATCGTCTCTCTCTCAAGCTCTTGGTCATGTGCGTGGATCGGTTGCCTTTCTTAGAGAAAGGCAACAACTTGCGGACATTGAAATTGCATGCATGGTGATTGAGTGCAATCTTGCATTCAATGTCCTAAAGCAAGAGCAATGGAAGAAGATGGTAAAAGTCATTGCCAATGTGGGCCCATGTAAAGGATGGACCGGTGTCACATACAACGACATGAGGGCGAGAAAGATTGATGAAGAGAAGGAGAGGATTGATAGAGCCCTTGATCCTATTCGGGCCGCATGGATAAAATATGGTTGCTCCATTCTCACCGACAGATGGAGTGATCGTAAAAAATGGGCATCATCAACATACTCGTCTCATATCCACTCGGCACTTACTTTTTGTGGGCTGTAGATACGGGCAAGAGGGGAGAAAAACGATGGGTGGATTTATCTACCGCCACATTCGACAAGCTATCATTGAGGTATACATTGTCTTCTCCCACTTGTTGGAGGAGAGAGTCACTTGTAAAGTCTTTATTTTGGTGGCAAAACTTTGGATACGCACTGGAGACCCTTCAGCCCTTAGCCATGAGGATCCTTGCCCAGGATTGCTTTTTGGGTGCATGTGAGAGAAACTGGAGTATCTATTCTCTCATTTACACAAAGATTCGCAATCGGCTTAGCACACGATAGTTAGAGCGGCTAGTCTATTGCCGCACTAACTTACGTATGATGAGGGCTATGATGAGCATGGATAGTCTGAAGCAGGTAAAGTTTAAACACTTAACTATAACATTTAAAATTTGTTGTTTTAACTTTTAAACTTTGAACTTTGAAGTTTAAACTTTATACTTTACAATTTAGACTTTAGTATTTACAATGATCAATCTTACATGCATCACTGCATTGTGTAGGTGAATGTTGATACATTCAAGTTGACGGGCGACACTCTTCCGAGTATACATAAGGAGGTGGACGAGGAGGAGGAGATTATTTTTGCAGAGCTCTATAGAGAGCTTATAGCAGTAAATATTCGTGACACTCGCAATCAGCATGCTCGTGGGCGAGGAGTTCGAGTAGATGGTAGCAGGGGCATGGTCATTTGATGCCCTCCATCATTGAGGAGGGGTGGTTTAAGTGGCTTGCAGACATATGTAAGGTGGAGCTCTAGTAGCTCACATCCTGTGCCTTATGAGGATATCCCCCCCTTGCTTACATAGCCGCCACCTAGGGAGCCATCATTTGATGATGATGGTAACCTCATTAGTCATCATCAGATGCTGAGGAGTCATCTTCAGACTCTCTTGATGAGCACTCAGATGGTTCTGATGATAATGATGATGATAATGATGATAGTGACGCCTCATCATAGATTCATCATTCATATGATATAGGTCTTTTTTTTTTGTATTAGATATACTAGATTGTAGTTGTACCGCATGTTTTACGTAGCCCATGCGACTGCGATGGTTACCCTCATGTATTCATCTTATTCTGTAATGAAATGGCTATTTCCACTTTAAACATGTATTCTATGATCTATCATTTAATGATTTATGGTTTTTGTTGTTTAAAAAAT
Source organism: Lygodium microphyllum (assembly GCF_053477565.2). Classification (NCBI taxonomy): domain Eukaryota; kingdom Viridiplantae; phylum Streptophyta; class Polypodiopsida; order Schizaeales; family Lygodiaceae; genus Lygodium; species Lygodium microphyllum. The sequence continues at coordinate 114,957,875 of NC_141159.1, read as the reverse complement.
CATCTTAAATTTTTTTCGTACTAATATTGTACCGTACCTTATAAAATCATAAGGTACTAATTAGTACCGTATCATATCGTACTTTTTGTACCTGACAACTATGGATAAGCAGAGCAAGGATCCGGAGTATTGCTTGATGCTCAAGGGAGAGGTAGCACTTCCACTTCTCCAGTTATGGACAACTCTCATATGTAGTGGATCTTGGATGTATTGAGCATGTATCCAAGGTACTATGCTGACAGTATGTTTGCCATGAGGTCACTACTCAGTGTACTAGTCACTGCGAGATGTATGCAGATGAGTATGAGTTTAATTTGGGCACTGGAAGTATACTTTTGCATAAACTTGTGATCAATTTGGCATGAATTTTGCGTCAATTTTGAGATAAAAATTCTAATCAGTTTAAGCTCAATTTTTGATCAGCTTGAGAACCGTTTATGGTCACTTTTTGGATTAGTTTTGCATCAGTTTTTGCATTGATTGCTGGTCAGTTTTTACAATGAGTTTGTGATCAATTTGGGGTTACATTTGCAACAGTTTGTAATTAGCTCTCAGATCAGCAAGTGATCAGTTTACGATCAGATTATTCTTAGTTTTCAATGGTTTACATCTAGTTCCATGGACAACAGCATATGTCATGATGCCATTGATGTTTTAACCATGGTTTTTACTTGGTTTTCATTATACTGTGGTTTGGTTTTGCCAGATGAGTTGAGCTCATGAGAAATGGACATGTCACATGATAATCTGGCAATGTTTTTGAGATTCTTTGTGAGTCTTATGTTATGTTATGCTGGCTGGTAATTTTCAGCATATGTTGGGCATATGGAATGGTTGAACAGTAGTGCACAATGTTGTGTTGACTATGATGCCCTATGGAAAATTCTAGTGTAGTACTTTGCTTTTGATGCATTTGGCAGTGCAATTGAGGATGATTGCAAGGATTTCAAGGGGGAGGGTTGTCATGAGGACATGTATTTTTGAAACCTCACTTAACATGTGGATTAATTTTTAATCACATGGTTAAGTAAATGTTGCATATGTGAGGTGTAACTGGGTTTAGAGTAAATTTATGAGCCCGAGGATATCAAAGGCAAAAGTTGCTATAAGTTATGCTGCACAGGTACTTGGTGGTATATGGTGCCAATTGTTGACCTAGGTCATTCATTTGGCCATAAGTGTCAATTGGTGACACTAGAGAAGTGGTGTTTAATGGTACATAATGCCAATCTGATGGTCAAAGATTATGATTAGACATTCGAGAATGGAAGTTGCCTAGCCAATTTAATTATTGGCGAGTCAGATTATTTTTTAGGGCATTGAAATAATTATTAGACAAATTTTCAGTATTTAAAGACTGAAAATTAATATTTAATTATGAATAATGCTGAAAAAACCATTTGGGAAGGTTGCCACTTGTCAGAAATGCCCATGCAAGACTAAAAAACGTCTTTAGACGCTCGAGAGAGACATTTTTAGTGTATTCAGCTTGCAAGAGAGAGGGAGGAGATGTTGCTTGTCTGATTTGCAGCCATTGGAGGACCTTCTGAGGTAGCCACGGGCAAGAGAAGACCAATCAACAGCAGGTGACAACATCTACATGCTGTTGAGATAGGGCAGCAGTAGCGAATGATTGATTTTCTTTGGTTCTTTGCATCTACAAGCTGTTGAGACAGGGCAGCAGTAGTAAATGACAAATTTTCTTCAGTTCTTTGCGAAGAAAGTTTGAATTTTCTCTCTCCTCAGCATTCTCTCTCATCTCCCAGCCTTTCTACAGCCTCGCTTCAGAGATTGCAGCATTGAGATCACCAAAGGCTGAGAAATTTTAGATGTCTTTGTTGTAAACCCTAATCTACAGCAAAAATTGGGGTTTAGCAGCAGCCTCGGAAGCATGCCAGAAATTGGAAGCTCCAAGACTTGGATTCAATAGGGCTGAAGCTGTTTTTAGCCTATTCAAGTGGAGGGACCAGCAAATAATTGAATTTGGGGCATTTTCCATCAAAGCAGGTGAAGGCCAATTGATTGCTCAAATCAAGGGGCAAATCAGATTAAAGATTTGATGGTCATTTTGAACAACAAGGGGAGTTGGAATACTGAAAGGGATTGGGAGAATCCCATTGTACATCAACTTCTTCTTCAATTAAGCTAAATAAATGCTGAAAGGGGCACCAGTTTTGGGGCCAACAAGGGGTCCAATGTCCAAGATTATATGGTAAAGTGTACTTTTCAGTTTTGTGAATTTGTTAATTGCTGTAAATAGTGCTTAAGCAGGTTATTTACCACCCTATTCGAGGAGGAAGGCCATTTATAGTGTCTGTCTACTTCCATTGCTGACCACTATTCTGACATGGTATCATAGTTCTTCCACTTGGGTATGGTGTTATTTGCTGCTTATGATTTCTGTTTTCAGATTTGATCGTGCATAGGCCGCACCAACTAGCCTATGTTTGCTGCTGCTCTTTAGTTGGCTGGTTGTGTAGGGTGTCAGCTTTCAGCCCCAGGTGACCATCGGACTGCTTGTGTTTTTGCAGCCTGCTCCTGTATTTTGCAATGACAACCTGCATTTTGTTGTTCTGACCCTGTTCTGTTCGGTTTTGTTGCCGTTTTCTTCGGGAAAACTGCCATTTTCTCCAAGTCCGCCTGCATTTTGTTGATCTAGTCGCCGTTTTTGCTGTTTCTGCTAATGATCTTACTGGACAGTTGACACTTAGCTGTTTGTGCAAGCATTTCTAACTTTTTTGGCAGTTGGCAGTTTGTGTTTTCAGCAAGTTTGCATTTTTTGTACTACTTGCACTATTGGACTCATGGCTTTGGGTTGAGTCTTGGCACATACCAAGCTCTTGCCAAAATAACAGGTATCCTCTAAGACAATGTCAAAATAGTATGCACTTATACCATATTAGAGAGATAGTAGGGTTGTGGGGAGAAACAGAGTGTATGGCAAACATTGAGAGAAGAAGAAACTTGGAAACTAAGTAGAAGAAGAGTGAAGAAGATGATGAATAATGAATCATTGAATCATGCTCAATGAAACAAGTTGATACAATGGAGCCAAAGCTCAAAGATAACTATATTGTCCTGGTTGATCACATGGTAGTGTTTGAAGGAATCCTGCACCAATCCTCCGAAAGATAAAGGAAGGGACAGCTAGTTGTAGAGAGTGAAAGGCAGTCCTTGGTTGTCAGAGATGAAGGATATTCTGAAATCTTTCTAAGATTATGGCTGCTACAAGTTAACTGCTAAGCAGCCAGTTGGAGAAGAAAACACAAAAATATCTGATGAATATCTCTCTGTGTAAGTGGTTGCAGATAGGCGATTTCTCGGCATCCCAAAATACAAAAATGTATATATCTGATGTACGGCTGATAAAGAGGGTGAAACCTGCTGTAGGTGGCCTGAAATTGCTGCAAACAGAAGCTTGATGATGATGCCAAGTGAGGAGGGCTGACATCCAATGATGGAGAGGGATGGAGAAGCCACGAACTATAATGTCCTCACGGGGTGTGAATGGCAGTGGAGAGGATGGAGAAAGGAGAGAAGAATATGGAAGAGAGTGATAGAGTGTTAGAAGGAATGAATGTGTCAGATGGTCAAATGGGGGGAGTCAATGCCGTATTTATAGGCAGAGATTGTCTCAAGTGGCACCCCAACTCTCTCGAGTGGTGTCCAGCGGAGTCCTTCAGGTGGTGCCTCGATTTGATTCAATGGTGCCCAGACACTAACTAATGATCCAAATAAATTCTATTTGGGGCTGTAAATGGAAACCAAAATAGGAATGAAGGAGAAGAAATGTATTGAATGACTTGATTTCTCACCCCTCTCAAGCCAAAAAAGAGTGAAAAAGAGGAGAGAGAGAGAAGAAGATCAACCATGGAATCCTAGTTTTCCACTTGTAAGGTGACCCATAGTAAAGAATAGTAGACACGATGAGTTGATAGTATGTGAAACTCAACCTCGGGAGAGAAACCAAAAGCTTCGTTATTCCATGTTGGAAAGTATACAAAGGCCTAGCCACCAAGCCATGGCTGAAACGTCCAAAGCCCTAAACTAGGAATAACTTGTAGATCTTGGGTATCAATGGGGTGAAATGGCATGGAGATGTCAACCACCCCAAGAAGGTTAAGGGTTTGTGAAGATCCACAAAATGAGTAGGGACTCCCTCTAAAGTTGAAGGAATGGGATTCCCCTTTGAAGTAGAAGAAAGATGAGCCCCCTTTGAATCCTGCTCCGTTTGAGATAGGGAAGCAAGAAACTCATGGATCAGAGCCTCTAGAAAGTCGGATGACAAAGAAAGTACCACCGGTAATGTTGAAGAAGGCATCTAGGGTTTCAATGGAATAGAAGCTAGGGAGCTTCCATAGGTGGCCTCTTGAACGTGTGTAGAAGAGGGAGTGAGGGAGCTATATCACATAAAATCTCCTCGATGATTGCATTGGAGGTAGTGGCTGTGGAGCGATACAAGGGAGGTGAGGAAATAGGAAGCTCCTGTGGAGCCATGGGTGAACAACAACCACTCTATCAATGGAGTGGATTGTGGAGCCAAAGAAGAGGAATGAGTCGAATAGTCCATCTTGACGGAGTAGATTGACGAGATCGTACCCAAGAGCCATTATCTCTCGGTGGAATCGACTATAGAATTGGTGACCGGTAAAGCCATTGCAATGGAAAATGGGTTGGGGAAAACCTCAATAGTGCATTGTGGTGGTCTTGAGGAGGTCGTAGTGCCTGAAGAGATCTTAGATCCTCCTTTGGCTTGGAAGGACTTGGTGCACATTGGATGCATCTTATTACCTTGACCATAAAAATCTGATAGCCATTGTAGAATAATCTCTGTGGCCCAAAAAGGTGAGGTGGTACAAGGAATGCATGGGGGAAGATGCATATACTCCAGTGAGGTATGGAGCAAAGGTCGATGCCAACAATCTTCAATGGTATGACTGTTCTTGTTGCAGGAGGTGCACCCACTGGTCTGTTTGTCTAGTGGAGAGGCCATAGCACTAGTGTTAAGGGAGGGTGGGAGGGAGAAGAAAGTATCTCCCAATGATGTAGTGGAATAAGGGGGTAAGGTGGAGGTGATACCGAATTCGCAACTTGTCTTTTCCTTCTCTGATGAAGAGGATCTTTAGCTCTCTGAGCACCTTTGCTTTGATAGCATGTCAAAATAACAGATATGCTTTGATACCATATCAAAATAGTGTGATGCAATGGTATATGCAATCATACCATATCAAAGAGACTATAGGTTTTGTAGGAAGAAACATAAAGAGTGTATAGCAAACACTAAGAGAAAAAGAAACTCAGAAACTCAAAAGAAGAGTGAAGAAGATGATGAATGATGAATCACTTAATCATTCTCAATGAATCAGGCTAATACAATGTAGCCGAAGCTCGAAGATGATTGCACTATCTTGGCTGATCAAGCGGCAATATGTAAAGGAAACCTGCAATGTAGAGGGAGTGAAACACAATCCTCTGGACAATAGGGTATAGGAGGTAATGTTAGATGATGAAGGAAGGGGCAACTAGCTGTAGAGGGAGCGAAACATAGTTCCCAGGGGCTGTCAGAGATGAAGGATATACTGAAATTTCTTTGAGATGATAGTTGCTGTCAAAGTGACTGTTGGTCAGTCAGTTGAGAAGAAAACAAGAATATCTAATGAAGATCTTTGTGTAAGTGGCTGCAGATAGGCAATTGTTGGGCAGCCCTTTAGGAGTGAAGGAAACACAAAAACGCAGGTATTTGATGTAGGGCTGATAAAGAGGGTGAAACCTGTTGTAGATGGTGTGAAACTGTTGCAAACGAAGCTTGATGATGATGTTAGGTGAGGAGGGCTGATGCCGGATGATGTAGGTTACCTAGCTATCTCGCCTGGAGTGCTGTGATGAAGGATTGGTTTGTGTAAAAGTGTGTGTGGTATATCATTTCACGAGCCATCTTGTGTCCCCAAATACCATCTCCTATTCCAAAAATTTGGGACCCAGATAACTATGAGGAACCATTGCTTACTTGGGAGCTTGGAGATAGATGATACTTGTGCCTACTCGTCTATTCTCTAATGCATCTCTAAAGGCGTTCTTTTGGAAGTTACTTCTTGCCTGCAAGACATCTTCAGAATGTGGGAGAAGTTATAGCTTATGTTGAGGCTGTGTCAACCATGTGATTTGTAACTCTTTATCGTCAACTACAGACTATTGAGTTGGATTTCATTCATATTGATGTATGGGGGCCAATGCAAAATGCATCTCTTGGGGGGCTGTTGGTGCTACCACCCTTAATCATTGGGTTGCATCACTACTATCTGAGGCATTGCTACTATTTTGGGGTGGTGGAATCATTGGCACTTGGGTGGACTTGCTCTCAGCCACCATGATTGGAAAGGCCCTTATTAGCATGCTAGTGCCTACAATTTATGTTTTGTTGATAGACATAGCTTTTGGCAAAGTTTGTCGGTGCTCCTCTTAGGCTTTGTCATGTGGTTTGTGATTGATGATGGCTTGCCTCATAGGGATATAGATAGAGAGAGATGTCTTAGAGATGCACAAGGCAATTGCCTCTAGTGACTAGGATTCTAGAGATGCAAGTTGTGTGAAGAGGGCTCTTTGGATCATGTATGGTTTAGCCAAGCTTTCGCTACGGGTAGAGGACTCTTTGGTTGATTTATGGGTTGCACTCATTATATTAGATCATCAAGAATCACTCATACACCATGGTTGGTTTGAATGCCCATCATGGCATGCAATGCCAACAATTTGTGATGGCGGCTGGCTTCATGGGCATTTGGATAGAGCTGGATGTTGTAGAGATGCACAAAGGCAACTGCTATGATTTTATAGAGATGCAAGCTGTGTGAAGAGGGCTCTCTGGAGGTTGAGCCAAGCTTGTGCTATGGGAAGAGGGATCTTTGGACCATCAATAGGTGCCAATCATCATACAAGGCCATCAAGAATGGATCATGTGCCATGGTTGGTTTGAATGCCCCTCGTAGCATGCAATCCCAACAATTTGTGTTTGGTAGAAAAGTTTACTCTTATTGCATTCTAAAGAGTTCTTAGTTGCTTGCAGTAACCATTCTATGCAGCTGCACATAGCAGGTAAGCATGCGTATGCAAATGTGTCTACCTGCATAAAGTTCTTAGATTAGAGTGCCCTTTACCAGGCTTGATATCTCTTTACCAAGCCATTGATTTTATCTTCCTGTGTTAAGCAGACCAACTCTAGATGATGTTGAGCGTTTATCGAGGGGAAAAGCAAGTAAAGCAAAAATTGGGAGCCGGCAAGTACCGCATCGGCTGAATACCGAGGAAAGAAAGGTGCTGGTCAACTTCTATTCAATTAGTACATAAGTAAATCAATTCTCCAAATAAAATGTGATTGTCTTTAGAGTACTGGCTCTTTTATGAAGTAAATACATGTCACATCATGGACAAATGCATGAACTGAATGAGTATATGTTTCAAACAACACTATAACCTGTGAAGAGTGTGTGGCTGTTCTCCTGTATGAGGTGGTTGTCTGCTCTTAATCATTAGTTCATTTTCTCAACGTGGGGTTTCACAAGTTACAGAGACCAACATAATAATATAAGGAAGGTGCAACCGATTTGGGGCTCCGTGATTAGAGTGACATCAAGATGGTGTTCGTGAAGAAGAAAATTCTCCCATTATAACATTATGTATCGTATATCCAGGTAAATGTCAGGATGGGCTATCTTGAGCAGCTCTAGAGGTAGCCTTGAAAGGTTTGTGGTGAGTCCAGGTAATTCAATGAACTGAGTATATCAGAGGTGGACTCGGTCTGTGTCCTGCATGCAGCAACAAGTTCCCTCAGTCTGCAAAGCCAGCTATGCTGCAGGGTCCCATGTATCATGAACTGTATGTTATGGAGTGGATTGCTGAAGGTGTCTCAATTATCTCATTGGCAAATCATTCTTTAGGAACTAACTGTTGCAAATTTGATGTGAGGGATGAGGACTTCATGAAAAAAACACAATATATGCATGAGCATATGTACATGCACATGCATGTGCACATCCCGCACACGGTTTTTTTTGTTAAACCGCTGTTCATCATCTCATTAAGTAAAAAACTTATAAGAAGGATAGAAGACTTCATAGCATGGTGACAATCATATAATGATGCCACACTACACAGAGAAAGTCTGATATAGCTTGAGGTTGAAATGGCTGAGTAATCATGAAAGCCTGATTTCAAGTCCAAATGGTCCAAAAAGCCCCATATTAGGTCCAATGAAAGAAGAGGGAATATTGGGACACCCTTCAAGAGAACCTTTGAGCTGTGTTTTTAACCTTGTGCTAAACGAGCTGTGTTGTTCAGGACAATGTGATAGAAGCTAGCTGGCCCACACCAAAACACAAATATGTTAAAGAAAAACTCTGGAGTTCAGGAATGTATACCTTTGTATTTGTGGGTCTCTGTTGTGCTCTCAAGTCTGCGATGTTTACGCCAGGTGGGATACCACAAGTTTGAACCTTGCAATGAGGACGTCGGGAGGTTTTGTAAATGTGGAACAGGTCCAATTGTACGCGCCATCTTTGCACGTGTACTACCACATAGCATCGTAGTAATTAGAGCCTTCCCAGAGCAAGTAGATTTGATGTAATTTTGATGTGACCATAAGCCTATCAACTGTGCTCTTATCCTGCTACTCAAATGAATTTCACCTAGATTATATGCTATAGTTGTAAGAAATGTGGAAGCACTGAGATGATTTGCTTTACTGTATTTTAAGGCTTACGAGCTTGCAAAGAAGAAGGGATACTTGGTGCAACGGGTCTGGACCCGACGGTACCCATTATCAAACACCTTCAGGAATTACTGTGATGCCTTGGGTTGGCCCTGTTTGCGCATTGATCAGGTACTTTTGTAACCTGTCTGATTATATACATACTGTATTACACAATGTAACCTTTATTGTCACAAAGTTCATGAGTAGCTTACACATCTGCTGCCAACCTAAAATACTTTATAATGCAGGGGCAGTCTGGCAGCTTAGATACTGTAGTTATAGACCTTTCTACCTTAAGACTAGACAGTACAGAACTGACAATGGTGCAAAGACACATACATGAAAGCCTTCAATCCAAGTTTGGTTCCCTAAACAACAGTATTGACAGTGCTGAAACAGAGGCTGCTCAAACCATGGAGATTGCACCAGAAAACCATTGTATCATGAATGAGCAGCAGCTGGAAGAGGCAGATCAACAAGCCCAAGATATACTAACTTTTCATATCTCACGATCTGAAGCACGGCATCTGTGCCAGTTGGTTCAGGACTGCTGTAAAAATTTTGCATCTACAATTAAGAAGCCTTTACCTTGAAATTGCTCGGTGCACACGTGTTTGTTTTGAGACGAATGCCTTACAATGACTGGTATGTCTCTCTGCCACTCTGTGAGAATCATTGCCATGGTGCTCGTGATTGCTGCCATATGCTGCCGAAGAACGAGTTGTGCATGCATCAGTGTAAGGATCCGGCTACTCCAGTATAGTTGATAGCTATGCAACACTAAGAATCCTTGTATACAGTTTGTAAAGTGTCCTGCAAGTGTGATTCATGTAAGGTGTATGATCGTCGCAGATGTGTATTATTTGTTGGTCATTAGTTTAAAAGCAGCAATGCGGATAGACATCGAACTCCTATGTGTCAATTATTTTCCCACAGGTTTGCTGTACTTTGGAGTTTTAGTCATATTTTCTAACCTTTCATTTTTCTCCTAAGAAGTAACATCGTTTTTATCAGCTAAAATACCCATTAAACCCAGATGACTATACAACTAAGGAAGCAAAAGCAGAGAGAAACATGTGAATAGCCTGCCAACCTGGGAACATTCAACAGCTCCTATGTGGAGTAGTCAAGATACATAGTGAAAGAGGGAGGAGGGGATGCATTGTGGTGGTGTGTGTTAGTCATATAATACCATCCTGCTCTTCAGAAGGGACTTGAAAGAAAAGCTATGTAATATGATAGGGGTTATGTTAATGATCTGGACAATATACTTCTCACTCAACATAGCACAAGCGATCTTTGCAATATACCAAGGACTTGACCATGGCCACTCTAACAGGAGATTTCTATTAGCAAGCTTAGATGGAAAACATCAACACTAAAGTTGGACATTGTTGCTTCGTGTGCATCTTGGAGCAGAGCAGAGGCATGAAAAATAACAATGGGCCTAGTGGAGTGAAAATGAGAAATTCTGTAGCTAAAGTTATAATGACTACAGTAAACTTGATAAACTTGTACTGGCAGAGGGGGGACTTTCCTGACTCCTGGCTGGAGAGTACAATCGCATTGGTCCCAAAACAAAAGCATTGCCCGCATCTCAAGGATCGGAGGCCAATCTCTCTGCTCAACTCGGTCTACAAATTTTTTGCAAAGGCTATGACAAACAGATTGATGCCCCTACTAAGTAAACACATCAAGAAGCACCAGTTTGAATTCATAAAGGCCAAGAGCCTAACTGACAACATGCTCAATGCCATGATTGCCTTGGACTGGGCAAGATCCTCCAGGCAGGAGGTGGTGCTGCTTCAATTGGACATTGAAAAAGCTTTTGACTGGGTCAGCTGGCTGTACATTGGGATGGTGCTAAAGAAGACAGGATTGCTCAAGAGATTGCCAATCTTCCGAAGTTGGTGGCAGTCATGCTCAGGCATGTATCTCACTTAATGACCTGCTGCTGGACCCTTTCAAGTTTCTTGTGGTGTTCGAGAAGGATGTTCCTTTAGCCCTCTACTGTTTACTGCTGCTACCCACGTCCTGTTTTGTACCTGGGAAAAGTTGGCTGCATGGTATCCACGATACAGGTAAGTAACTATTAGATCAAGGGTTTGCTGATGATCTCCTGATGTCTCTGAAGGACCAAAAAGAGAATCTAGAGAAGGCCATGAAGGTTTTAAGTGCTTATGAGCATGCTGCTGGTTTTTCCATTAATATAAACAAATCAAAGTTAATTAGCATGTCAAAAACTGATATTTTGAGCCTCCAATGGAAAGGCAACATTGTGGGGAGGGGCAACATATTCAGATATCTGGGAGTACCACTGGGGGTGGACATCCCCGAGTCAAGCAGATCCTCCTGGGTGCTTAACAAAATCTGTGAGAAAGTTTAAGTAGCTGGGCATATACCAATTGGCCCAGTCACGTTTGGCTCAAGATTCTCTCTTGTTTTATCTACCCAATGCTCACTTTCTGTCTGCTTCTCATTCGTTGGGGCAAACAAAAGAGCAAAAGCAATGGGACTCAATAATATGCAGATTTCTCTGGGGAAAACAAGGTAAGGCAAGGTACTCCGTGCCCATTGCGCTAGACAAGATCAAGGCTCTTCTCTTGGAAGGGGTCTAAGCCTCCTGGACCCCTCCAGGGAGGTTCATGCTTTTAGGGCCAGATTCCTTAGAGCATGTTGGCTAGAGGATCTACCTTGGTTATGCATGCTGGTGGACATGCTAAAAGCAAGCAACTATAAATTCTGTAGCACCTGGGGGGTATCAGTCCCTGATTTGGTGCGATCACATGCTCTAACCAAGATCAAGGCTCGTGGCCTCATTCTGGACTTGGTGTGAAGTCCTGGGAAATTATTCTTGGCATGGCTGACACTAATCGTGACTCAACTGAAGTGAACAATGAAGACAATGTCTACTGGTCAAGAAGATTCAACCCACCATTGGTCTCCGTGCTAGGGTGCAAAGCCCTGCAACTGATCAAATTCAAGCATTGTATTGGGGAAGGTGATCAACTACTGGCAGGTAATTGTGAAGGGAACCAAGGTGGCATATCTGAGTCAGTTCAGCTAAGCAGAGAATGGGTCCTTCTGCAAAGCAGCAATTTAAGGTTTGACCACATTAAAAAATCCATTTTCTCCTATCTGAGGATAGAAGGGAAGATCTCTCTAGCTCATTTAACAGAAGGGCCATCAAGTCGAAGTTTCTCAGGAATGAAGGCAGAGTCTGTAACGTGCTATATGAAGCCTTGGGGCATCATGCTTCCAACAGGCAAGATTAGAGAATGTTATGGGAACACATGAGCATTGAGATTCCCACTCAAGGACCAAATCTTCCTCTGGAAGGTAATGTCAGGTGCATTGTTCTACAGCTCCAAGTTGAAAAAGAGGGGCATGTCTAATGGCCTTTGCATCTGTGGAAGGGAGGAATCTCTCCAACACGTTTTCTGGGATGGCTGCCTCTCTAATAGAAGTTAGACACTTGCGCTTAACCAATTTCCCCAAGTCAAAGAGGGAGAGAGAGATTTGCAGGTCTGGGTACTGGGTCTTCTTGATTCCACTGAGAAGCACAAATATCTTGCTGTCCAATCGGTCAGGCTGGTGGTTTTGAGGTCCATATGTATTGCTAGAAATCAGGGGATCTTCCAGGGCTCTATCAGTTTGCCTTCCTGGACAGAGTCCCCAAAGGTAGTGGCTCTTGGTAACTGGTGAGTAATCTCAGTATGCTGAGCAGTCATGACGTGGCCAAAATATCATCCTTTGTAAGGCCCTCAGGTTTTGTAACTGAGGTTATTTCATTATAACACAATCTATAATCGCATGTATAATAACTACAGTAAAAGTTTTCACTACAAGAGGTTGAAAAGGTAAGTTATTGGGCTGAAGGTGATGCAGTAATAGCATGAATAACAATGCTTTTCACTGAGACGTCCGGTCCCCGGAGCACAGGAAACCTCCTCGGTGTTGCTCACACCGTCAGCTCAGCAAAAGGGGTGACTTCTGCTGTCAGAAGTGGGATTTGAACCCACGCTCCCTTTCGAGAACCAGAACTTGAGTCTGGCGCCTTAGACCACTCGGCCATCCTGACTGATTGAAATAATTTTTTAGCATTAAGAAGAAGAAAAAAGAAAAGTTGACGTCAACATAGCCAGACGATATCTTGAGGAATGCTACAGTTTATTGGTCTCCATTTCCTCCTGTTGGTTGAGTACCTCGATCGTCAAGTACGTGGGGATTGAGCTTGAGATCAAACCTCATGTTTTTAATGTTGAACGTTGGGTATCCCTGGCCTTATAATAGTCCCACATGTCAAGTCTTGTCATGATGGAATGCCAGTATCATTTTTCTATTTTGTCCTTTTTTGGTCATAGAAAATTGGATATGTATATTGTACATTGGATATTGTTCTTGCTTTGACGTTTCTTGAAAGGTTTTCACAATAATTTTAACTATTGAAGGTTAAGATCAAAGAAAAAGAAGCTATTCCATCGTTTGAATGGTTATATGCTAATGATAATAAGTAATCATAAACAAACCAAGAAAATTGACAAAAATAGGCTACCAAAATAGACATATAACAAGGTGAATTGCATGTATTTTGAGCATAAGGTTGATATTCAAGAATAGTTTGATCTTGAAGAAATCTACTACATAATCGTTGGTATTCAAGAATAGTTTGGTTAAGTATCAAGATCTTGAAGAAATTTACTACATAATCGTTGATATTTAGGCAAATCTACTCCAACAATGTGACTTCATACTAGTCATATGGCAAGTAATTTGTACATATTAATTACTTCATATATACGACGTGTGTACGAATTGTTAACATTTGCTATTAATAAATATTCTATGCATTGTATAATTAGTAGATCGCCATATTTGGTAGCTTTGGCATGCCTAGATAAGCTTGTTTACTCACTATATTTTGGATTACTAGAACCGGTTAATACAAGTGACATTGGATACCAATTTGTTGAAGGTTACTAAATCAATTGATTTACATAACCTTGCACATAGGAGCCAAGGTCAAGTAAATCATTTGTTATATGTAACCTAAGTCTTATTTATTTATATCTTAGGTTGAGTAAGTCAAACATTTCAAATTCTTTTATGGTATAGACGAATAGCATATTGAACCTATAATTGTCATTGTTTATCTTGGCTATACACACAAGCTAAGATAGGATAATGAAATATCCAAAAAAGTAGTTTAATGTTAAAATGTAGAGATTAGTGTTCCTTGTTTAGTAATGTGACTTGATCAAGTATTGTACTTTGTTCTAAAATTAGCTAATCTTCAATACTTGAATGTACAAAGATTTTATCAATAGTTTACTATAGCTAAGAATGTATGTGAAATGTTGAAGTTTATTCTGTGATTTGCATTTCCTCATATGTCTTTCTTTTTCCCACAAAGACACATGCACATGCACGGAGTATGTGCATGCCCACGCACACACAAAGAATGGTTGGTACAATGATGACTATAGAGAGACAAGTGCACATCTCTAGTGGGAAGTGGTACTTTGTGAGGGATTTTTAGTAGCTCTTTAAGAGCAAAGACCCTATGAAATGGTGGGTTTCAAACACGGATATACTACACTTGACAATGTTCTCAAACAGAACATGATCAGCAAGAAATATCAAGCATACATATTTCTATTTTGTGGATTCTTGTAAGCATTTGATATGGTGCCATGTGCTAGATTATGAGGAGAATACAAGGTATTGGTGTCCTCTGGAAGATATTATGGGTATCTACGCTTCATACAAGGCTATCACAAGTAGAGTATGGACCCATATGGGTATCTCAGCTTCATGCATTAGCACTATTAATAGGGATGTCCACTCTCACCCACTCTAATTGGGATCCATATAGGTGAGGTTTCAAATTATATTCATAGAAGGGGAGGGTTTGAAGCTAGTTTAGCTAGGGTAATGGTATCGTATTGTGTTACATAGATAACATTGTACTTATGTATGACTCACCTAAAGGACTATAGAGACATTTGGATATCCTATCACTTTTTTGCAAAGATGAACTTAGGAAAACCTTGAGAAAACCAAGGGTATGATATTCAACACCTCAATCACTTGAGTGACAAGATCTGAGTATTAGTTTACTTTTGATGGAGAGCAAGCGGAGTCTTTCAAACAATATGTATACTTGGGAGTCACTTTTAATGGGCATAACTTTTGTGGAAGAGAGACATCAAAGAATCGACTACCATAAGCATACATGGTATAATGGGGGAATTGGAGAGATAATGTACACACGTCTAATTCCATGAACGGCATATAGAATTATGGCTCTTTGATACCTTGGTTGCATGCACACTCCTCTATGGGGAATCCATTTGGGGCCCAAGCCTCTATTATATGACAAAATCACACACACAGACACACACACACACACACACACACACACACACACACACACATTCATAAAGGAGGGGACTCAGAGTTGAGAAACATCATATCATTTCTATTTCAGAATGTAACACACAATGCACACTCTCTCAATCTCACTCTCATAAGATCCTTATCAAGGAGGGGATGGAGGAGCTATGCATTGTAGTGCACCATATGAGAGCACACACACGCGCGCGCGCGCGCACACACACACACACACACACACACACACACTCTCTCTCTCTCTCTCTCTCTCTCTCTCATGAAGGAGGTTCTCGAGAGTTGAACACCATGCCATTTCTCTTCATTTTGTATTCATGGCCCTTGTTAGATAGTTGTGTATGGAAGTTGAAAGAGGGTGGGAAAGCAAGTGTAAGGAAAAGGGAGGGGTAGAGCAATTATAGGGTGTGAAGGATTGTAGTTGTGATGGCATATGAAAATTCTGAGCCAAGATGTTAGACCCTAATGAAGTAGTTCTATAATAAGTTGTGACATATTGAAGAGTACTAACTACTTGGCATAAGTAGTCGAAATGGAATCAAATTGTAGAAACCATTCTATATCGGAGGATGTGATCTTCTTTGCCAATTTGGCATCTTGTAAACAAATAGTTGGATGGGAATGTTCTCTCTTTGTTGTTCACTCACTAGATTTTGGGACTTGTAGACTTCATAGTCTTGTTGGGAATAAAGGGCCATTGTGCCCGTGATCTCCCATTAGGGCACTATACTATGTCATATATATATATATATATATATATATATATAACCTTAGTGGTACAATCTTTGAACCCACATATACTGTGTCACTATCTCTCCCTTTCTCAACTTGCATTGCTGCATCCATAGAAGCTCTGTACTGCGTGGTCCCTGCACTTCAAACTAGTATTAGAGCTTGGCATTCTGGAGCAATGCATTTTTGTCTCATGAGAAAGACATTGCATTCACTTCATAGGAGGTAGTCATTTCTCTTTGCTTCTTGGGAAGCATTGGTCACACCATTGCATTTGAGCTTCAATCGGGAATTTGTTTGGGTTCTTGAGGACCCTCCTCACCTTCCTTAGCATCAAGAGCAGCCCCTAGCCCTTCCTAGACCTATAGGAACAGCCACGTGGATAGAATCATATTAGTTTATAGCAGGCATTTAGTTTCTATCAGCTTCCCTACTCCATTTGGGCTTCATTGACAGCTAATTTGAGCATTCAAATGCTTGGTTTTATGCTTGTGCATTGGATCTTCTCCTGGCATTGAAATTTGGGATTGTTTTGCTTCAACTCTGGACTATTATAACAATCCATAGACAGTGTAAAGTAGGTTAGCAACATTGACATTTGATGTTATGCTTGTTGGCATTGACATTTGATGCCGATTGGTCGTCGATTGATGCCTAAATGCTAAGAGATGCTATGCCTATGTTATGGGATTGATTTGGAGCAGATTTTTCCACTAAAATAGCTTCATTTAATAGTGAATTCATTGCTATATACAGCAATAAGCCTGTAATTGACAGGTCTGAGAAGTCATCTGCTTCATTGTTTGAGCTCACACATGCTTCTTGGGATGCCCGAATGGTCATGTATTGGTTCTACTACATTGGGAGATGATATGCCTTGGGTCTAAAATACATTTGGCCTAGTTTTAACAAAGATTATACTCAATTTACTATCATTTTTACTATTGTTTATAGTAGGACTGAATGTACTTGGCAGAGGTTTGTGGTATGCCTATTGCATTTGGGTCATCTCTTGGGTACTAATGAAACAATGTGCAAGAATACCATCAATGATAATCCCTTGGAAGCGATTTTGGAGATGTTTTATGCTTGATTTGGAGCTGAAGAAAGGTTATCTTGGCTATTAGAAATTACAGATAGCAGGTGCTATATTTGTAAGTGATTTTGACAGGGCTGTATGCTTCTAGTGAAGCTCATAAGCATAGTTTTGGTATTGACATAAGGTCACATGCTTGAGCAATGATTGGATATGTGTTATGCCTCATTTTTTGAGCTAAAAATAGATTAGTTTGTGTGGACATCTTGCTGCTCTATACTATGAACAACAAAGACCATTTGCAAGTAATTTGTACCTAGACTTGTTTACTGCTATATTTGTTGATGTCTATATGCATGTTACTAGTCTGAAATGTCACTGTCACGTTGAAATATGATAAGTAATAACTAGAAGTAAGCTTTTGAAAGTATACTGCAAGTTGGTTTTATGCACCTCTTGTGTGATATATTAGGCTTATTCTCTTGTCATTTTGAAATGCAATCAGGGCTCCAACAAGAGTGAGAATAATCATCTTATGCACATCAAGAAGCTTGAAGGGACACATAACTTTGTAGTTTGGGAAAAGTAGTGCTACAACATCTTGGTGTAGAAGAAGCAAGTGCAGCCTATTGAGACGAAGGGGGTAAGACCAGAGGACATGGAACAAGAGGATTGGAATGAGCTCAATGAGCTTGCTTGTTCAACTAGAAAATTTTTAGTTTCTAATTTCTTGTTGTTTAATATAGAAGAATTGGATTCTGCCTATGCCATCTAGAAGAGACTTGAGGAGTTGTATGCTCAGAAGGGTGCTGCAAGTAAAGTTTACTGGATGAAGAAATTAATGGATCTCCACATGAAAGAGGGTACATCCATGTCTGCACACCTTAGTGACTTTAATTCCATTTTTAGCTAGCTGATTGCCTTGAAGTTCAATATTGATGGTAAGTTCAAGCCTACTTTCTTGTTATGTACTCTACTTGAAAGCTGGGATACTTTTAGGACATCCATGAGTAACTCAAATGCTATGCTGATGTATTCTGATGTAGAGAGTGTTCTACTTATGGAAGAGATGAATAGACAAAATAATGCATTCAACAAGTCTTCTAGTGCTTTGCATATTAGAGGCAAGTCTTAGCAAATGGGAAAATTTGAAGGCAAAGGACACAGTAAATCTCATGGGAAAGATGTAGAGTACCATCATTGTGGCAAGAAGGGTCACATCAAGTGTGATTGCTACAAATGGAAGAAATAGAAAGGGAAGGGTAAGAAGACTGATGACAACAAGGATTAGAAGAAGGATAGTTAGCGACAAACAAAGAATAGCAGTGTCAAGAACTGAATGTAGTTAGCCATGAGCATGATAGTGATAATGACATACTCTTTGTCTCGTCTTGCTTTAGTGCACATGCCTTGGTAGTAGATATAGATGATGACATGCATACTTGGATCTTGGATTCAGGTGCCTCATTTTATGTTACTCCTCACCATTGAGTGGTTCTCCGATTACACTGGGGGTAGACATGGTGTTGTCCACTTGGGGGACAACTATGCATGTGATATTGAAGGCATTGGCAGTGTGTCGCTGCAATTTTAGTTTGGTTTAGTCTTTACTCTTCAAAATGTAAGGCATGTACCCCTCAGCTCAAGATGAGCTTGATCATACCATCTTTGGTAATGGAGAATGGAAGATCTGCAAGGAATCTAGGGTCATTGCTAAAGGTTCAAAGAGTGATACTTTGTATCTGTTATGTGTATTGAGTATGTGTGACCATGTTATTGCCATAGGCAAGCATCTAAGTGTTTCTTTGTGGCATGGCCGGTTGGGACACATGAATCAAACTAGAATGAAAGTGCTCTCTAGTTTGGGTTATTTGCCTTGTTTGCGGTATGATGATTTTCATCATTGTGATAATTGTGTCTATGGGAAGCATGCTCAAACTTCA
Organism: Lygodium microphyllum; assembly: GCF_053477565.2. Classification (NCBI taxonomy): domain Eukaryota; kingdom Viridiplantae; phylum Streptophyta; class Polypodiopsida; order Schizaeales; family Lygodiaceae; genus Lygodium; species Lygodium microphyllum. The sequence continues at coordinate 114,939,010 of NC_141159.1, read as the reverse complement.
CATAAAAAGTCTCTTTCATTGAAATCTTCTCCTTTAGAGTTGGTACACTCAGATGTATGTTAGATGCCATGGCTGTCTCTAGGGGGAAAGAAATACTTTATCACCTTTGTTGATGCTACACACAAGGTTTGGGTGTATCCTATTTGTAGCAAGGAGGAGGCTCTAGATAAGTTTAAGAAACTCTTGGCATGGGCTGAAAATATGATTGGCAAGACACTTAAGTGTCTTCAGTTTGGACAATGGTGGGGAATACGTGTCCAAAGCCTTTCATGATTTTTGTGATAGTAAAGGGATAAAGAGGAAGCTCACTGCCCCTCATAATCCACCCCAAAATGGAGTTTCAAAGCATATGAATTGGACCATTCAGGATAAGGTCTATACTATGTTGTCTCATGCTGCATTACCCCATGGTTTTTGGGCAGAGGAGGCTATTATGATGGCGGTTCACTTGATCAATCGGTCACCAAACAAGTCTTTGGGGGGAGAATCCCTCACGAAGAGTGGTTGGGCAAGACACCTTCATATGTTCACCTGAGAGTATTTGGTTGCGAGGCTTTTGTGCACATTTGTAAAGGAGAACACAAAAAACTTGAGCCAAAGTCCTGTAAATGCATTTTCCTAGGTTATGGTGATGAGGGTGAAATGGGGTATATATTATGGGATCCCAAGAAAAGGAAAGTAGTACACAGCAATGATGTTATCTTCTATGAAGATCACATGCATAAGAAGCCCGAAAAGGCAAAGGTCAGAAGGGTTATTTTCAGGGAAGATATACTTGTTGGACAACAGACTCTGCCCAATGGGCAGTAGTGAATACATGCTGCAAATACTCTTGAAAATGCAAGAAATGATGTTGAAAATGGTCAGCAAGGTGTTGCCCATGATGCACCACAATCTCAACAAGATAACATGCAGTTAGGATAGCCAGATGTGGCAAGACATCATGCTGAAATTTTAGGAGAGCAAGGTTGTAAATGCAAATTTGTAGGCCCCACAACCCGCAAATATTGAACCTTTGCTTCGTAGGTCGATCAGACCTTCAAGGCCACCTGATAGGTTTGTTCCTGTGCTTAATATGTTGCTGATTATGTCATGGTGATTGACTGTGTTGAACCATCATGCTTCAAGGAAGCAATGAACATACATGACAACAAGAAGTGGTTTAAGGCTATGCTGTTAGAGATGGAATCTCTTAAAAAGAATGGTACTTGGGATTTGGTGCATTTGCCTAAAGGGAAAAAGATTCTTCCATGCAAGTGGGTTTATAAGATGAAAGTCACTTCTAGTTTCTTGCCAAAGTACAAAGCACAATTGGTTGCAAAGGGGTATAACTAGGAACATGGGATTGACCCAGATGAAATCTTATCTTCTATAGTCAAAATGACTACTTTGAGAACCATCTTGGGCTTGGTTGTAGTTGAAGATGTGGAACTCATATTGATGGATGTAAAGACTACATTCTTACATGGTGATTTGCATGATGACATATATACGCAATAGCTCGAGGATTTTGTGGCAAAGGGCAAAGAGAAGATGGTATCTAAACTCAAGAGGAGTTCGTATGGGCTAAAACAGGCACCTCAAGAATTGTATCACAAGTTTGATACATTCATGCAGTCTCAGGGCTTTCAGAGGAGTTAAGTGGATCACTACTTATACGGCAAGAAGCCAGCAGATAACAACCTAATTATCTTGGTCTTGTATGTCAATGACATGCTGATTGCAAGCAGGGATGTTCATGCCTTGGACTCTCTAAAGCAAATTCTACATGGCAACTTTGACATGAAGGGTCTTGGTGATGCAAATCATACTTGGAATGCAGATACTCATGGATAGATCAAAGATCCTTCTCTATCTATCCCAATAGGAGTATGTATCCAAGATTTTGTAGCATTTCAATATGGAGGGGGGGAAAGCAATTGGTGTTCCATTGCCTCTGAGAGCTACATTTAAGGAGCCGACTTTATGCCCTCCTTGAAGCATTTGAAGCCGTTTTTGAAGCAGCAAAGTGGTCGGGAGGCGTCAAAGAGCAATTTTTCATGGAAAATTCAATGGTGTCAAATGGCGGAGCTGGAGTTTTCCTAGATGCATTTTGACGCCAGAATCCAACACAAGTCTTGCTTCGTCGATCCTAGCCCGTTTGGCCCCCCATTTAATCCCCACAAGGTTTGGGGTTGTGAAGCGGCTACTGGATCTGGAAGCTGGCAAGAGCATGACAGAGGCCAGGTTGATGAATTTTGATGCCCCAAAGATGCCTATCTAGTTAGATTGTGATTCCGAGACCGTTTTCCCCCTCAAAACTGAAAAATACACTTGGCGGAAAGTGTGAAAGCACAAGCCATGAACTAGATAATTTATGTTTTAAAGCTTAAGCTTGCTTAAGCTTGGGCTTAAGACCACGAAATGAAATGAAATTGGGAGGGGGCCGTGTTTTTTTCGGTGCCCCCATTTTGTCAATGATTGGCCATTTTGGATTTGACAGAGAGAGAGAGAGAGAATCCTCCTGGACCTGCACTGCATCTAATCTTTGCCATCCATCGCCAAAATCTGATCGAGAAATGATGTACTATGCTGAAAGAATGAAAACTAGTATTTCTCTCTCCTCCCTCTCTCTCCTTTTAAGGGGCAATTCATGCCCATGAAGAAGAAGGAAGACTAGTTGAAGGATGCTTGCCCATCATGAACCAGATGCTTGCCCATGAAGAAGAAGGAAGACCACTTGAAGGATGCTTGCCCGTCTCATGAACTGGATTGCTCCAAGATCAAGAGGAGGCTGAGAGGATATGTTCAACATTGAAGATTTGTTGCTAATCGGTCCATTGGCAACCCGAAAAAATTAATTACAAAACCCGCAACATGCAAATAAGTGGTATGCCTCATTTTTACAAATGAAATTTGCTTCTTGTTGATGTTTGATGGTCTAAATGAAATTCGTATGGAACAAAAAATTGTTTGGAGCTTTTTTGCATTATGATTGAGGGTTGTGCATAAAAAAAGTGCAGACTCGTAATGATAAATAGTCGTAATAATTAAATTATGGTTGAAAAAGCACATTTTTAGTGTAAAAATAAAGGTTTTATTGGTTTGGGGTGGGAAAAAGAGCTGTGCATGGGATAATATTTTGAGAAGAAACATATTTCATCTTTCATGATCATTCACTAATCATAAATTAGAAAATAATCTATTTTTATGCACAAATGAATAGAGAAAAATAGCTAAAAATGAAAAAAAAAACGATTTTCATGTTATAAAAATCTAGAAAATTATGATTCATGGTTGTGGCTATATAACAAAGCTGAGGCATGAATTTTGGATTCAATTTGACTTTGTTTATGTCTTGTAGTTCATGTTTTTTCCATTTTATGCGAAAAATACATACAAAATAATACCCTACACCTATGCAACGCATTATAACCTATAGAGGGAAAGGGTGAGGTTAAGAGATAAAGAGGGCTGAGAGGGTTTGAATTTTTGAAACATTTGATTGTGCATTTCATTTAGAATTGCGATAATTGAATCTAAGGGGCTAGTAGCATGAGAGATCGGTGCTAGTCTCCATACATCGAAGCATACGTTTAGGGAAAATCATGAAAGGGCTGTTTTTTCCACATCACAAAATGCTAATTTGATAAATTTTGTTTATGAACTAGGATCATATGCACTATGCATGACACATGACATGGTATCAGTCCTGGATTGCATAGCAATTATCCTCCTAGGATATGGCTTATACGTAGAGTGGAAAGGAGCCTTTGCTGTGGTTCAGTTGTACGCTTTCCTTGGGATTGTTTGGTGAGGATCTATATATTCCTGGATCGTACAAAATAAGAAAAGAGTGGATTTTGTGCGTTATGTCTTATATGTTGGAGCAACACATCTTAGGGCTAATCCCCGAGATGTAGGAGAGTCGTAGTGGAGCCCCGACAATCAGTCGAGGGGAGCTTCCTGATGTTTGTGTGATGAGGCACTATGCTTACATATTATGGGATGTCCCTCTGAGGAGAAGGGAAGCTAAATTTTGGACTACGTATTAGCTACAAACGCATAATTAAGTCTATCTAGTGTTCATCAGTGTATTATAGACACTCCTGGCCTGCGAGGCCATGTGGTGGGGTTGCCTATTTTGTGCATGAGGTTCGGCTAGTGCCATAGCCAGTGCCGGTCCATTTTAGGTCCCATTAGTGGTGCGTCTGCCAGGAGACGACAAGTGGTGGTTCCGAATCCAGGGTTTCTAGGGACCAAATAGTTGGTGTATGTCCTCTAACAAGAATGGTCAAGTTGAAATACAAAAAGCAGAACATGCTGAGAGGGCTAGACAACGGTTGGAGATTGTAAGGCATTATTCCCCTCAAAGAAGTAGCCCACTATGCATAAGCAACAGTGGTTCTAATAAATTGAGTGTCATAAGTAGCCCTTTGAGTGCAAGTGGAAGTCTTAGTACTTCCCCTCTTCCAATCAATCAACCCACTTCAAGTGGGGGTGTAGTTTTACTTACACAAACTCCTGTTGTCAATCCGGTTATAGCTATGGCACAACCCATCTCAATTCCAGCACAGGTACACCGGATTTACCGGCATTATGAGCACCTTTTCCCATCTTCCATGGGTTAGTAGAAGAAGATGGAGAACTCCATATTAAGAATTTGCAAACACTCATGTTCAACTATCGAATCCAAGACGAAGGATACCTAATGATGTTCTTCAACATGACGTTAAGAGGTAGGAACATCAAAATCCCTATGGTAGCCCTTGATATTGTGAGGCGTGATGATGGCGCCATCAGTTGAACATCAACAAGCTAGCTATGGCTTCCTCCAGTACCACCTCTGAGTAATCTTCTAATATCTCTTTGCTGGAGTGGAATTTTCTCAAGCCCTCTTAGCTGAAGTAATTCACTTATATGACCAACAAATGCCCTATGATAACTCGTGGAATAATGCTCATAGTAGGGAGAGAGAATAGTTCCAATTTACAACATCAAATTTTTGGGTTGGAAAGATGTGCCTTGACCTAAGGAACAAATCTCAACAAGAAAGCTCAAAGAGACATGGCTTGATTGAAGAGATATGGCTGCTCCAAGAGAGGTAGGTAGGTGCTATCGATGATAGCCAAGAGAGATAGAGTGAAGGTGGAGGTGGAAGATGAAGGGTTTATGTCAAGCTAAGCTAACCAAAGATTGAGAGGAGCTGAAGGAGAGATTTGTAGAGCTAAGCCATGCCCAATTGGGGGCTCTAATACCATGTAGAAAATGTCAAATCTAGAGCATGGCTATGGAGGTTGAAAGAGGAAGGGTGAGCTCATGAGGTAACAAACATCAAGACCAAATATCACACAAGTGAATTAGGTTCCAAGATGGAAGCTTTGACTCATAAACACAATCTTGTGTAGTGGACTGACAATGACACATACAATTTGCTAGAAGTACAAAAGTACTATGACATTGCATTCAAAATGAGAGCAAGTACAATGCTTTATAGGAATAGACTAGGCTGCACTTTCCACCAATGTGCATATGGGATTCTGTATCTTAAGCCCACACTGCTTCATACAAAGAGGCTAAGTTGAGTGTGATTGCCAATATCTCAACACACATAATGTATTGGAGTATCACTCGACGGATGGATCACGAAGGGTCTATGTGGTCTAGGTATATATGTACTGTTGATGTCCATTTTGGGGATAGCCAGCTTGGCATCATTAGGTGATGGGAGAGCTAATGGATGCGATAGTCTATTCCCCAAGTAGTATGGCTAGTTGTAAAGCTATGGATATGGTAATTGCCTCGGTAATCGGCAATACATAGCATTGTGACCAAACCTACCGCAGTTATAGGCACAAAGTCTAGATCTAGGATTCATGTACGCAATTGGGAGATGGTTCCCTCCACAATGGAAACATTGCATGAGAGGTCGCGCAGGTCTTCTAATTATTTCCTAGAGTTTTTCCAGGTCTAGCTTTACGTTTGTCAATTCTTGGCTTGGGTCAACACTCTTCCCTTTCTCTTGGTTACTTTGACTAGATCTCTCACTATCGATAGTAGCTCTCTTTGAGGCTCTAGAGGCTGCACTATCTCGGCTTGTGGCTCTTGAGCTTCTCTTCTTGAGCAGGTCATCTATGTGTATGGCTTCTTCAAAGACTCTAGCTAGCATGTCCCTTTGATGCAAGTTCAAGTTTCCTACTAAGGCTTTGTAGAGCTCTTCACTCCTAATTTTGCTTATGAATACGGTGCAAACCGCTTGGTCACTAGGTCACTCTCTAGGATTCTCTTAAAGAGACTCCGCACATGGGTGACATAATCTTTAATGTCCTTCTTGTCCTTTTGACTAACATTCATTAGTCAAACCATGAGGTTATTCGAGTACCCCACCTCAGAGAAGTTCTTGATGAAGAGGCTCTTGAGAGTATTGAAGTTGTTGCATTCGATGTCATCTAGACTAGTGTACCATGTCCGTCCTTTATCTCCAAGACAAAGACCAAAAGCTTGCGCATGTGAGTAGGGTCTGTTAGGCCGTTCACCTCACATACCTGCTCGAACTACTCTATGAAGCTATATGGGTCATTGTCAGGTTAGTACTTGTCGAGTTGCTTGGCAATTATAGGTATCTTTGGTTGGCTCCTCGAATTTGGAGTCCCGCTAGTAATGAAGTTGCTAGGGCCGCTCTGCTTTTCTCTGCAGCCGTGTTGTCTATGAGTCTCTTCATGAGAAGCTCGCTCATGTGAGATCGACTTGTAGCGCTCTTTTTCTCTCTACATTGGGTCTTGTCCTATTCTGATTGGCAAGCACTAAAACTCACTAGAGCTCTCCCATTTCTATTTTTTGCCTCAATATTTGAGCTCACTATTCCTGGTTGTAAGTAGTTATGCCCTATAGTGCCTTCTTAGCCAATCTCCACTCTTCCCCAAGGTCAACTATGATATCCTCAGCTAGCCTACCATGATGCTCCATCTTGGTTTGTAAATCGTATCAATTGATCATCTGTTGGATATCAATTGGAAACTCTCCCAAGTCAAGCTATTCATTTTTATGATTGGAGCTTGGTCCTAACATCTGGTCGGTCTCTTGGTCTACTAGGTTGTCAATCAAACTTATCAACTCAGGTGTAAGGTTGAGTCCCTAATCATATCATGGACTCCTCACTCTCTAAGAGGCTTACTTTTGATACTTGGTAGCCTTGGCCACACATTTGAGATTTAAGGGCCTTCTCCTATTAGTGGGTTCATTCAAGTCGCTTATCTTCATGTGAGTTCCTTGTTAGTTCAGCTAGTCCTCAAATTTAAGTGCGCTCAAGTGTTCGAGGGGTGCTTCTTTTCGTGCGCAATGAGAAATCAGGATTTCTACTTTCTCAATGCAGTTCAAGTGATTATTCATGTAATCTGTGTGACTGTGGCAAGGACAATGTGATGCAACACACTTTTCTAGTTTGTGCCCTTAGATGGTGGTCACTCTAACAAGTTTGGTTGGGTCCTTTAAGACGTTTCAGATGGGTGGTCTGAAAGGCTTTGTTTGAGGTCACTTCCTATGTACCTGAGTCACAATCTTTGCTGTTTGGAGGCCATCCGATGTGTCTAGATGCCTATAGGAATCTTTCCTTACTTCAGGTTGAGCTCTACTTGGCCTTGTCAAGAATCGCGTGGTGGAGGGGGTTGCTCAAGATGCTGCGCTGAACACACACAGAATGCACAAGGAGAAGCTCACTCAAGAGACAAGAAGAGAGATGGAGGCCAAAACGTTTTCTTGCTGATTTCTTCTTCTTCTTCCACACCCTTTTTAGTGTACACAAAGTATAGATAAGATACAACATAAAAGGAAAGTGGCCTACTAAGTCAAACAATGAATAACCGACTACACTAGTCGACTGGCGCTATAACTATGCCAGCTATAAATAGGTGTAACGACCTGAATATAATAAGTAATGAGTCAGTGGCCATGTGAGATGCATAATGACCACCGACGTGCTAAGTGTAGACGTGTGGACCCATCTAACCAGGCGGTCCATCATCAATGTCCGCATGTGTTGAGCTTGTTATCTCAACACTCCCCCTCAAGCTCAACTGCATCTCTGCAGCTCCAAGTAAGCTTCGAAACTTTTGAAGCTTCTCTGTACCCAATGCCTTCGTGAAGATGTCAGCTATCTGATCCTGTGTGCTGACATACACTAAGTCAATCTCACCTACTAGTACCTTCTCTCTCACAAAGTGGTAGTGTACCTCAATATGTTTTGTCCTGGCATGGAACACAGGGTTCCTAGCCAACTGTATACTGCTCATATTGTCACAAAAAATGACAACTGGACCTTCCACCTGCACATCCAAATCAGCCAATAGCTTTTGCAGCCATACTACCTCACATGCTGCAACAACAGCACCTCTATACTCAGCCTCTGTACTCGACAAAGCAACTATAGATTGCTTTTTGCTGCTCCATGCAACTGCTGCACTACCAAGAGAGAACATGTATCCGCTGGTAGATCTTCTATCAGACATACTACCAACCCAATCTGCATCTGTGTATCCAAACACCTGTACATCTGTTCCTGCCTCATAGAAAAGTCCGTAATGTAATGTGGACTTCACATATCTCAATATGCGTCTGACTGCATCCAAATGTGGCTTTCTAGGTACTTGCATAAACTGACTCACAAGACCAACAACGTAGCTCAAGTCTGGCCTTGTAATGGTCATGTAGATCAAACTCCCCACTATCCTCCTGAACATAGTAGGGTCTTCTATCTCATCCCCAACATCAGCACTCAGCTTTACATTCTGCTCCAACGGGACTGAAAGTGGTTTGGATGCAGTCATACCATACTTGGACAACATATCCAAGCCATACTGTCTTTGGGACAGCCATATACCATCATCACATCTGATCACCTCAATGCCAAGGAAGTACCTTAGCTCACATAAATCCTTCATCTCAAACTTCATCTTCAAACAACCCTTGACTTCAGCAATCCCACTATCACTATCACCTGTAATAATCAAGTCATCCACATAGATGACTATGATGACCAAACCTGCATCTCCCTTTCTCACATAAAGTGAGTGATCAGCATCAGAAACATAAAAGCCAATATTGACAAGATACTCTCTGATCTTGTCAGACCATGCTCTAGGTGCTTGCTTGAGCCCATAGAGTGCCTTCTTCAACCTGCACACATACGTGGGATGCTCTAAATCTTCATAACCTGCTGGCTGATCCATATACACTTCTTTCTGCAAATCACCATGCAAGAAGGCATTCTTTACATCCATTTCCTGCAACCTCCAACCTTTGGCTGCTGCCAAAGCAATCACACATCTGACAGTTGCCATCCTAGCAACTGGACTGAAGGTTTCATCATAATCTATGCCATATGTCTGGGCATAGCCTTTTGCAACCAGCCTAGCTTTGTACCTGCTAATAGAACCATCTGCATTGTGCTTAATCTTATAAACCCACTTACATCCAATAGCTTTCTTTCCCTTCGGCAATGATACTAGATCCCAAGTCTTATTGGCCTCTAATGCAGCCATCTCCTCATCCATTGCTGTATCCCAATGAGCATGACCAACAGCCTCCTCAAAACATGTGGGCTCAACATCCTCAACTAGTTTCACCATATAAGCATAATGGTGAGCTGCATAACCTTCAAAACCAAATCTTTTAACAGGGTATCTCACCCTGCTAGACCTGCGTACCACTGGATCACTCAATGGAGTCTTTGCATTAACGCGTGCTCTCTGCACACTTGGAGTCCTCACTGAAGGAATGCCAAGCTCATTATCTAAGCTCTCTGAGCCACTAGAGTCTCCATCAAGAACTGCATCAATGCCTTCTAACACTTTATTCTTTCCTTTGTCTTTACCTGTAGTGCTACTAGATGCACCCGAAGATGTAGAGATACTCCTTAGTCTCCCAGACCAAGGACTACTAGATGATGTCTCTGGTCCGCTAAGAGTTCGTGATTCTTGCTTTTCAGCCTGCACATGAGTGTCATGATCATCATCATCATCCAATGCATCACCACTAGATGCATACCAACTGCTCATTTAATCAAAGATGACATCCCTGCTCACTCTGAACTTACATGTGACAGGGTTGTAACAGCCATACCCTTTCTGCTCTAAAGAGTATCCAATAAAGACACACTTTTCAGCCTTTGGATCCAGTTTCTTCCGCAACTCATCTGGCACATGAACATACGCAATGCAGCCAAATACTTTCAAGTGTGAAACATCAGGTGCATCAAACCACATGACAAGTCATGCAGAATGGATGCAGGATGCAAGGAAAATGGAAAAACTAGGATTTGTGGAGACTGGTGATGATACTGCACATCCTATTGTGCAGATTGGAAAATTTCTTTGTCTATGCAGTATGGGAAAAAGAAATACTTGTCGGATGTATTTCATGTCCCGAATATCACCGAGAACCTAGTTTCTATTGGTCAAATGGTTGAGCAAGGCTTACAGGTCAGATTTAATCCTCATGGATGCTTTGTTGAGGATATGAAAAATAAAGGTCGTTTGATAGCAAAAGGAAAGAAGAAGGGCAGCATGTTTACGTTGAATGCAGACATGCCTGAATTGAGTGCAGCAATGTTTACACATGGGACTGGTGTAGTTGCAGATATTGATATCTGGCATAAACGCATTGGTCATGTTAATGTACAATGACTTAAATCAATGCAAGCCCAAAATATTGTTGCAGGATTGCCTAAATTCAAGGTTGTAGAAATGCATAAGGTATGTGAAGCCTGTCGATTTGAAAAACAGGCAAGGAAACCATTTCCTAGACATGTTCAAGAGAGTAAGAAACCATTGGAATTAATCCAGTCTGATGTGTGGACTAGTAAAGCTGTATCTATTGGAGGCTGTCATTATTTTGTCACTTTTATTGATGACTATAGCAGAAAAGTTTGGGTGTATTTTATGAAAAAGAAAAGTGAAGTTTTTGGGCATCTCAAAACTCTTAAAGCTATGGTTGAAAAAGAAACAGGCCTGCAAATAAAATGCCTAAGGTCAGATGGAGGGGGAGAGTACCTCTCAAATGAGTTTGCAAGGTTGTTGTAGGAGCATGGCATAAAGCAACAATATTCATGTAGTCATACCCCACAACAAAATGGAATTGCAGAAAGAAAAAACAGGCATATTGGAGAGGTATCTCGCGCCATGCTCAATGAAAAGGACCTGCCAGATTTTTACTGGGCTGAGGCAGTTGCTACAGCAGTCTACATAATGAACATGACTCCCACTGCAGCAATACATGGCATGACTCTAGAGGAGAGGTATACTGGTAGGAAACCATATATTTCTCATTTGAAAATTTTTGGTTGCATTGCCTATGTTCATGTGCCAGATGAGTTGAGATCCAAGTTGGATCCAAAAGCTGAGAAGTGCATCTTTATTGGTTACTCTCTATAGCAAAAGGTTATAGATGCTATAACCCTTCTACTCGTAAGTTTACAGTGAGCAGAGATGTTGTTTTTGATGAGATGAGTAGCTAGTATAAACCAGTAAATGTGATTGATAATGTAGATGCACAAAATGGTAATGCTGCACAGAATTCACAGCAGCAGTCATAAGATATTAGTGGACCTGGAGTGTCCTCTAGCAGTGGTTCACATTCTTCGCCATGGACAGGCACATTGAGATCAGGAGAACCTCCTCAAAGCAATGCAGATAGTGGTATGCAAGTATCACGAAAAGGAAAAGAGAAGGTAGATCAGCCCATGTTTGATGTGAATGTAGGTCACTCTTATGTGGATGGTGAATCCAGTGGCTCAGAACAGAGCATTGATGATGAGTTGGGTATTCTTTCTGTTGTTACATCTGGAGTAAGGAAGACCAGGGATGTTTTGAGAGCACCTGGAAGTGAGCCTACTTTGCATAGGTCTACCAGAGCTAGATATCCTGTGGATAGGCTGAAATATGATGGATTTATAGCCATTCACTATGCTTATATAGTCAAGGTGATACAGGAACCAGAACCCACTTCTTTTGAGCAATCCATGGGAAAAGAAAAATGGGAGAAAGCCATGGATGAAGAAATGGATGCCTTGGAAGCAAATGCTACATGTAAATTGGTACCTTTGCCTAAAGATAAGAATGCAATTGGTTGTAAGTGGGTTTATAAGGTAAAGCACAATGCAGATGGTTCTGTGAACAGATACAAGGCAAGATTAGTAGTCAAGGGGTATGCACAAACATATGGCATTGATTATGAAGAAACATTCAGTCCGATTGCAAGGATGGCAACCGTAAGAGCAGACATTGCTATGGCTGCATCAAAGGGATGGTCTTTACATCAGATGGATGTAAAGAATTCCTTCTTGCATGGTGATTTGCAAGAAGAGGTCTATATGGAGCAGCCACCAGGTTATGTGCATGTTGTTCATCCTGAGTTTGTTTGCAGGTTGAAGAAAGCCTTGTATGGCTTGAAGCAAGCACCTAGAGCATGGTCTGACAAGATAGGACAGTATATTATCATTATTGGCTTTCAGATTTCCAAGGCAGATTTCTCACTTTATGTGAGAAAAACAGAAAAAGGTATTATGCTGCTTGTCATTTATGTTGATGATTTGATTATCACAGGTGATAGTGATGAAGATATCCTTCATGTGAAAATGCTATTGAAGCAGAAGTTTGAGATGAAGGATTTGGGAGAGCTGTGTTATTTCTTGGGCATTGAGGTGATTAGATCACCAAGTGGGATACGGCTCTTGCAGAGGCAGTATGGATTGGACATGCTGTCCAAATATGGGATGACAGGCTGTAAGCCTATTTCAGTTCCTTTGAAGCAGAATGTGAAGCTGAGCGCAGATGAAGGTGAGCTTCTGGAAGACCCTACTACGTACAAACACATAGTAGGAAGTTTGATTTATATGACTATTCCTAGGCCAGATTTGAGCTATGCTATTGGATTGGTAAGTCAGTTTATGCAGGCTCCAAGGAAACCGCATTTGGATGCGGCTAGATGCATACTCAGGTATGTGAAGTCCACATTGCAGTATGGACTATTTTATGAGACTGGGGTTCAGATACAGTTGTATGGATATACTGATGCTGATTGGGCTGGTAGTGTTTCTGATAGAAGATCTACCAGTGGATATGTGTTCTCTTTTGGGAGTGCTGTAGTCACTTGGAGTAGCAAGAAACAGCCTACAGTTGCCTTGTCAAGCACAGAGGCTGAGTACAGGGGTGCAGCAATGGCTGCATGTGAGGTAGCTTGGTTGCATAAGCTACTTTATGATATGCATCAGCCTACAAATGGGCCAGTTGTCATTTATTGTGACAACATGAGTAGTATACACTTGGAAAATAACCCAGTCTATCATGCTAGAACAAAGCACATTGAGGTACATTATCACTATGTACAGGAGAGGGTTTTACTAGGTCTTATTGATCTAGTTTATGTCAGCACAGAGGATCAAGTAGCTGACACATTTACGAAGGCATTGGGCGCAGAGAAGCAGCGTAAGTTCAAAGACCTGCTTGGTGTGTAGGAATTGGGATTGAGCTCGAGGGGGAGTGTTGAGATATCGAGCTCCATTCGTGATATGCCAGGGTGACTGTTGTGCATTTATGTCACCGACTTGTTAACTGCAGATGCGGTTGGTACACCGCCCATGAATAATAGCTAGATGACATCTATCCTTATCTACTCTAGTTCGTGGCTCAGTTAGTATGCCACCTTAGTTGAGTTTGGTTTGAGACCCATATATAGGGTTCTTCTATTTCTTTGTACTAGAGTTCTTTTTGGCTTACACAGCTAAGAAGAGGAAAACTATTTTCAGCCTCCACCTTTGTGTGTATTCTCCCATTGTGTAAGTGAGAAAGCTACAAGTGAGACTTCTTCCTTCTCTCCCACAATCTTGACATTGTGCACGATAAGAAGACTAGCACTACCCCAAGGGAGAGACCACATATGAGAGGTTTTCAATTGCAGGTATTGAAGACTCCAATGAAAGTATCGCCATTCCTTCATCAACACTCAACTTTGAATTCTTATCCTTTATCATCATGCAAGCCCACCAAAGAATCTTCTCATGTAGAAGCCCTAGAACACCAACACCTGTGATAGCCATGAGTGCAACTCCCAACAAAGAACAACTCTATCACCAACTACAACAACCCTATCACCATCCAATCCTACCACCAAAGTACCACCAATGACCTTCATCTGCACCACCACCACAACTCCTCCATGACAAACCACAGCAGTCCCTTTCAACCATGCCTTCAGTGCATGCTAAAGCCTGCTACGTACGACGATGAGTGCCATGGGAATGGAACTCGTCTAGCAGGGGGTAATGTTAACCCTCAGACAAACAAGGTGGAAAATCTAAAGTGGAAGACAAGGCCAAGGAAAAAGTGAAATGGAAGACAAAGGTGCGCCAAGAAAAATATGGAAACACAGGAAGTTCAGAAATGTCCTAAATCAAGGAGATAGGTGCACAAGAAAAAGCGTAAGTCAATACTTTTGTAAAAGAGCACAAGGTGCACTATGATTTTATTTTAAAAGTGACGGCCGTGCAAATTGTAAAGGTAGACGGGTGGTAGGAATGAAGCTAGGAAGATAGGAGGACAATGGGAAAAAGAGTCTACCGGCCATGTAAAAAAAGGAATAAGGGAATGACCACCCAAAAGGGATTTAGGGTTTTGTATATAAAGTTGAAAAGTGAATGAGAAGCTCATTCTTGTGTGTAGCCAAAAGTATCTCTCCTCTTCTTCTTCTTCTTCTTCTTTGTCTTCTTCTTCTCCTTCTTATTGCTTGCTTGCTTGAGCTTGTGCTTGAGAGAGGAAGTGTGAGAGTGTGAGGGAGTGAGTGTGTGAGGGTGAGGGACCGTGGTGGAGAAGCTCTCCATCTTCTTCTCTCTTCTTCTCTTCTCTTCTTCTCTTATCTTACTTGCAGAAATGAAACTTGGAGCGTGGAGCTTGCTTGAAGCTTGCACTTGGATCGTGGAGCTACCAGAGTGCTCGGGAGAGGAGGCAACTCGATCGGGCATGGAGGTAATCTCACTACACTCGTATGGATAGATAGCGCATAGGATATGTGAGAGGTAGCCATTAGTGCTCGGCTTGGAACGCTTGAAGTAATAAGCTGTCCGTGGGTCTCAGTGGTTGATTGCCTCTACAACGACCCTCTTGGCCTTATGAAGTAAAACATTTTACTATCATTCAACATAGCATACTACTGAAACAATACCTTGGTCCTAATGTTACTCTATTAAAGCACAAAACTGACCAAGGATAAGGCCTATTAGGCACTAAACTAAGTGCATCAGGTTGTTAGCTGACCCCCTGCATAAATAGCAAGGGGTGTCCGATGAATATGGCGATACATAATCTTATGTGCCCATGACAGAGTAGGAAGGTGCTCACTTGTTGCTACTTGACTCATTACCCAAACTAACCATCAATGGCCGAAATATAACGTATCAACAAGAAGACCCCAAAGTAGTCCAGGGCTAATGTTAGGAGGTAATTGTAAGGGATTCCCTGGAAAACGATTGAAAAATACATCTTCCATGAAAGCATAGTTAGCCAAGGAATCCACAAAATGATTTCATTGTTGAGGCATTAACTGACAAGTCACTGTCTCAAAGATATGCAGCATATCCAAGGTTGCATGATGGTACATCCATAAGATGGGATCCTGCACATTGTAGTGCCATTTAGTTGATTGATTACTAACTACTAGTCACCTTTAACCAATAATCAATAGACCACATCGGGCTACATTTGGCCCCATGATCAAGGCCTTGTATTCTACCATGTTATTAGTAAAATAGGGTCCCAAATAGACTCCCATTTTCATGATAACCCTACGTCAAGGATCTTTAATAACCACACCAATGCTCGCATGTTTAGTGGCCCCTCTGGAAGTTGTGTCAAAATATATAGTATAAACCCAAGCTTCATTGGTAGGCTTGTTGAGTGGAAAAAGACTGAATTTTTTACTGATTTTTGTTGTTTTTGAGGTCTGAATGGTTGATTTTTTATGGATTTAGAGTGATGTTTGGTTGTTAATGGAAGTTTTTGAGAGTTTTTTGGATGATATTGATAATGTTTTGGAAGCTCATGATGATTCTTAGTGGAAATATGAAGCTCTGTGATGTTCTGGTAGGTTCTGTTGAGGTTCTGGCTTCTGTTTTGTTTTGATTTTCTTCTGTATGAAGCATGGATTGATGATTGATGAATGATGAGGTCTTTTGAAAGCTTATTGAATAGTTTTTAATAGTTTGGAATGGTTTTAGTATGAGTTATGAGGATTTGATGTTCTCTGATGACCTTTTGTAACCCTCTGTAGAGCCTTTGTCTCTACTCTATTCCTGTTCTGTTCTGTTCTATAGATCTAATGTAAGTGTTATGTAGAAAGCATGTGTGACTTTGGAAAAGTTTTCTAAATTTTGGAAGGGATGAATCCAAGTTCAAAAGAGCTTTAAAAAATAGAAGAAGTAGATGCTGAAGACTAAAGAGAAGATTGAAGTGACAGTGACAGTAGTGAGCTATGAAGAGAGACTGTAGTGGCTTTTGTGCCCTTCCATACCTCCCATACCTCTTGGGAGGTGCATCCACGACCTAAGAGGAATGATTATGAGTGATTATTGAGCATTGTAGTGAGGAGATGATGTACTATTGATAGAGAGAGAGAGAGAGAGAGAGAGAGAGAGAGAGAGAGAGAGTCAAAGATAGTCAATTCTATCAAAACAATGTATCTTACTATGAGAGATTGAGAGAGAAAAGTATGAAGACAATGAATATGAATACTATGTGATTAATTTCCATTCAAAAGTAGTGTATTCTTTTATTTTCTTTGTTCTATTGATGGATTCTTTAAAGATGTTGAAGATTATGGTTGATTTTATTAAATCCGTGGGAGATATCTACTATAATGCTACGTGAAGATTTACTTTTTTCCTTGTTTTGGTCATCTAAAGAATGAAATAAAAGCTTGTTGATGCTACAAGATAGATTTTCTTGCAGTAGAATCCCCTTTTCCTTGGTGTCTCTCTTGGGGCTCCATGTTTTTGGTGTGCAGCCGGGGAAGATTGCCATTGACAAGCATCAGAAGAGGCTGAAATAATGCAACCTTCTGATGGTTTCAATAGTGTATGTTGTGAAAAATACTCTATCTACCAACTTCTAGTGGGTTGCTAATTGGACAAATAGAAGATTGTCAGAACACCAAGAATCCCATGTATCTTGCTCTTGAGTGTCCATGAACAAATTTCAACTCTTTTCTTTCTTGTTTTTGTGAACCTCCATAGACCACAACTCCTGAAGCTTCTTCATGATCTCCCACTTGATAATGTCCGAAAACTTCTCAATGAATGCCAAATCTTCCATGAATGGTTATTCTCTCTGTTTCTGCTCTTCAATTTGTTCCCAAACAATTTGCCACCAAGATGCATGTCTCTATTGCTTCAACAGGAAGAGGAAATAGTCCACCGCATAGAGCTTGCATCATGATAGTAATATGTTTCTGCCATTGTGGGATAAACTTCTTGTGGAAAGTGGCTTTGGCAATAAGAATCTCCAACTCTTCAGTGGAAGAAGGAACTTTGCAAACATCCATTGAATTCTTCTCTTCTTAGCAATGCCATTTCCTTCATTATAATGATGGCACAACAACGATCCTAAGAAGAATGAGTTTTGATACTTTCAGAACAGAATATCTCCCCCTCCATAGTGGTTTGAAAGCCGAATTCAGAGATGTTGAAAAGAAGAAAGTAGAAGAGATGTTGGCCAAAGAATCCTCCAGAGACTGAAGCCCTCTTTGATTCTATTCTATTGATTATAGACCAACTGGTTGGAGCCAACCCCCTGATGAATGACGCAATCAAGAGGCAAGTGTTAGAACGAGTCCAGAGGTACTTGAGAAGAGAGAAGGCAATAATCAAGGCTGCGAATGAGCTCGCAGTAAAAGCCTCCTTTGACTCCCTAAAAGCACTCTTTACAAAAGTCCCCATGGCGACTCAAGGTCCCCTTCCTAGTCAAATTCGTCTTGGAAATATTGATGACAAGCCAGCAAATGTAGTCCCATTGCCAGTTTTTAAGGGAGAGTACAATGAAGACCTTGATCTTCATGTAGCAGAGTTTATGGTAGCATGTTGGCTAACAATGCAAGAACCCCTAAGCATTGGTTAGCAATCTTCCCCGCCACTTTCAAAGGTGCAGCATTTCAGTGGTATGAGAGATAAGCAGTAAGAACTTTTGGCACATGGAATGACTTGAAGTTGGCCTTCCTCACTAAATTCAGGCGTGAAGGTTTTGAAGAGCGGATGCGAGAGGAGTTCATGAACCTAAGTCAGTCCTTTGGAGAAAGAGTAGAAGCTTATGTCTTGTGAATGGAATCCATCTTGAAGAGATGGACTAACCATCATTTGGACGAAGGTATCCAGAAAGGAGTGTTCCTCAGAGGCCTACAACCAGACGTTTGCAAGTTTATGAAATTGAGAAGACCAGTCAATCTGCAAGCTGCAGTGGAAGGTGCAAGATTGTATAACGAAGTTGAAGCAAGGCTGTCAATGACTCCAAGAAGAGGAGTCTTAGTTGCTCTCATGCCAAGAATGGTATACCCACCAAATGCAGTCCTAGAGGGACAGTTCCCTACCCCTATCCCCAAATGCAAATAGTGTCGCAGTATAGTGCACCTAATCCACTGTGGTTTCCACAAACGACTTTGCCTCAAATGATGGTTTAACCACAACAATAGTGGCCTCAAAATTCCTCCGATGGCGACTCAACAACAGTGGAACCCTACCAACTGGAATCAACAACCCCAAGTCTCAACAGGAGATCTGAATCAGAACCAGAACAGAGGACCCTCTAGATCAATCCAACCTGTGTATGCAGTAATTACAGAAGCTTCCCAAAATCCTACTATAAGTACTTCCAGAAGGTGAAAATCTGAAGGACTACTTATCCAACTCAGTCACAGTAGTATCAAGAAAGTGCCTATGGATGTGATTACAGAGTAGCTACAGATGCTGAAGGTGAATACTGCTAATATATCCACTCCTACGGGAGCCGGGAGAGATGTAATGTGTTCTAATACATGGTGCGGAAAGTGCCATCAAGTAGGACATTTAGCCATTGAATGTACTCAAAAACCAACCATTTCTGGAGCCTTCTATTCATACTGTTTGAGGAAGAACCATACGGAGGATATTTTCTCTCCGAAAGAGATGCACGAATGAAGACCTTGAGAAACTATATGCAAAGCTCATGAGCTTCAATGACACGGGCTACATGGAGTGCCTTAATGTCACGGCTCTAGATCTTTTCTCGACTTGTCTAGCTTCTTTGCTATGGCATTTATTGCAAGGCCGCGCCTCTTGCAGCTCACGAGCTTTATGATGTATCATGTTAGGAATGCGCTATCCATTTCTTGGCACATTTGGGACAAGTTGTCCTTCTATTGGGCTCGAAGATGGCATGAAACAGAAGATTGGTTCCAAGCAGTGGTTGATTGCTTCAAGCTCACAAGTGATGCAGCACTAGATTCGCCTCCTTTGTCCACAATCATTATCGAGGTGGCACGTGAATTCGACTCCATCGAGGAGGCCTCTCGCAGAATCCATGGAGTGAACCAAGATAGCGCTGTGGGATCCTTCGATGAGATTCTCATATACTCCACATCTTTTAACGAATGTAGGTTGCTTTTACCAGCAGTACGCACACAACAATTTTTTTGTTGCATATTTCTAGAATTTTCACTAGATATCAAGTAAAGGGATATGGAAATTGTTGAAAGGAAGAGGCAAAATGGAGATGAAGCTCCAAGGAAACATTTAGCTAGAAGTTCCAATCCCTCACCACGAAAACGACAAGCGGATTCCAATCCTACTCACAGTACAAGCCGCCCTTCACTCTTTATACAGGATGAGTTCTAGCTCATGTTCCATGAAGTTTTCCTTTCTTATCCTCCATGTTACCAACATGCTTGGTCCATCAATGAAGCTCACGTGAAAAACACAATAGCGGTGTAGAAACCTTTGTATCTCCCCTTGTTGGCAATTAAGTCTTTGTGATTTTTTTATTTTTTAAAAAATGAAAGCAACCATGGAATTACGAATCCTCTTGGGCATAACAACATGATTTAGCATCCAACGGTTTTTAGGTGTTGCATTAGCACAAAGCATGTATCGACATGTAAATGTACTCCCATAGTTCAACATGTCAAGTTGATGATTGAGAACATGGTAGTTGTGGAGAACAAGAGGTCTTGATTATGAAAAGAACCATTGGGCATATCACAACCGTGAATAGTATTGGAGCCTTCATCATCTCCAGCCATCGCTTTTTGACAAAGGGCTACACTTCTCATTTTAATGTATTTGTGATGGTGTATGGGATGCAGAAATTTGATTTGTATGGTGATAGTAGCTCTTGCCATGTCCAATGCCATGTTTGATTTGATCCTTGGGGGTTTTTGCTAGTGTACATACTAGTGTCCTTTGCCATGTAAACGCCATGCTTAATGGGCCATGTTTGGGTGCTTTTGACACCCACACGTCATGCATACATTTGCTACAACACAAAATACAAAAATACACACAAAACAAAAACAAAACAAAAAACAAACAAACAACAAAAAACAACAACACCAACAACAATAACACCAACCTTTATTTTTTAATTTTTATTTAAAAAAACACACCCACCAACCAACCACTCCTAATCATGCTTTAAAAAAAACTAATTGTTAAAAAAAGCAAAAATAAAATGAAATGAAATAAATAATATATAATAATAATAATACTAATAATACTAATCATCATAATAATTTAAAATAAAAAATAAACAAAAACAAAACAAAAATTATAAAAAAAACCCACCACCATACAACCATTTAAAAAAAAACCAAAAAAAAAACACACACACACACAAAAACCAAACCAGAAAACCCAAAAACAACAAAACAAACCCAAAAAAAACAAAAAACTAATCATTAAATTAATTGAAAAAAAACAACTAACTTACACTACAAGATATAGGCCTTATATCGACGTTTAAAACGACGAAAATGCAAATAACAAAATTTACCCCCGTCGTCGCAAAAAGCGTCGTTATTGGCGATGCCATAGAACAGTCGGTATCACTGTCGCTATCAGCGTCGATATTAGCATCGGTATGCGACATTGATACCGACGCCAATACTGACACTGATAGCAACGGTTTGCGACGTATATAACGACACCAATAATAATGCGAGCAATAAAATTTGTGACGCTAATAGCGACGGTAATAGGGAAAAAAAAATTTATGGCTTTTGCACTACTGTGTACAATGCGCTTGCAAACAAAAACAATGCATACTGAAATCATAAAATTGATACATGAAATAAATACATGATCGCATAATAAGCGATTGGTACAATCATGACAAGATATCACTAATACATAGAAAATGTCTACATAGATCAGGTGACTCAAAAATAAAGGTGTGTGAGCTCCAGGGATCCAAGGGCGAGCTACATATCCTCGTCCCTCGAAAGCTCGTTCCGCCGCAAAGGAGCATCGACTAACGGACTCTGCAGAAAAAGAAACAATACATCAGTCCACCATACAATAATGCATTCAAATATCTCATGGTAACTACGGACAAGAAAGATGAGTGACTTACAGGGCCGCCGCGTCTATACAATCGGTCGATCAATGAAATGAGACCATGCCTCTCTGCATATGGAGTCTCAAGGCCAGTCGGATCGCGATTTGTAATGGAGTGCTGCAAAGAAAACAAAATGCTAACTGTTAGAAACATGATTGTCAGTACAAAGAATATTTCAAAAAAATAAACAAGCAAAACAAAAGAAAAACTTACAAAGTCCTCCAAATATGTCCTGTGGCCACCACTCCCAAGATGATGGACCACTTCGGCCTCGAGTCGTGCCCTCGCCGCCTCGCGCTACTGACTCCAACGTCCTGGAGAATCTGTAGCCTCCTCCCTCAGTCGGCACTAGTCGTCTGCATCTAACAACTCGGGCTTTACAACCCCACTCTTGATTGCCTTGCGTGCGTTGGATCGTCTATGTGACATGTATGCACGCATGCAATCCATCATCCAGCCCGTAGAGAATCTATCTACTGAGGCTGGCACCGGAAACTCCTCGTGTAAGGATGCTACTATATAGTCCTTGCTGCCCTCTGGTATGTTCTTCCAATGATCCAAGATGTTGTGCCGAAAAACTTGTTGGCACAACTCTCTCATGCAAGCCATCACCCTCCTCCCCTCATCTCATGATGATGGCTCCTGACCTACTATCGACTAGATATCCATAATCCCCTAGAGTTTGCCTAAGATGGGTCCTCTCCCACCTACGTCCATGCTTCTGGGTATATCCAGGAGACCCTTGTGCATCCGGTGTACCGACCGGGGTAATATCTCTCGGAATGGCACCCACAGGGGTGCCACCTGCTGACGGCTGGAGCAAAAGCCGGAGTAACTGGAGTAGATGTCCCCACAAGTGTGACAAATCATACAAAGCATATTAATATAAATCATTTAAAAAAAATATCACTTAAAATACATATCTTATGTACCCTTATAAGCGATTGGTCAACGAATTGAGTAAGTGGACGCTACAAGTATGAAGTATCCTATGGTCCCATGTTAATCTCCTGACACAACTTTGCATACGATGGAAGGTCGATAGACATGTCACCACAAAAGAATGAGTCCACCTCGTTCTCAAAGAATTCTTGGACTCCTATATTTCCATCATTGTTAGGCGATGCTGGCTCCAAGCTTTCGATGGCCTCCACCCCTTGCAATATCAACCCCTCTATTTGCATATTATCTTCATCTATGCTCGGAACATCGCTTTGATCATATACTCTCGCACTTCAGGGAGTTGAAGGTATAACATGCCACCATCGAGGTTGTCGAGGGTTTGGATAGAAGATTACCTGTTCACAAACACGTACTAGAGAGTTTAAACCATTGTGACATAAACCATGTCGTAATACAATTAGCAAGCAAATGAGTCCATACACTTGTTCACAATGGGCCAGCAACACAAAGGTATCGCACAAATCCGTCCATTTTTTTTTAGAATCTATTTTGAGAAATCTAGATGGAGCTCGTCAAACTGTTGCTCCAGCTCCTCCTAAGTACCACTTTGAACCACTGCACATCGAATAGTATCGTAGAGAAGCTACAGTAATCCATCATAACAATACTTTGCAAGTTTCCAAAATGCTCCATCTCATCCACAACCGTGTTTGGATCCGTTGCTCGTCGCCGGCTCTCTTGCTCGAACCTTGCCATGATACCACAGTCCATTGTGAAGTGCATTTTGTCAATACGCTCCATGCGAAAATGCCGTCCATGCGACCATGTTGCACTATATATTTTGTACTGTACATTGAAACACTCAAATTAGATGTCGCATATAAAATTTAGATACGAAGATTCTAAACCCCTCATCACCTTTGGACTACATCCCCTCGAGAATTCCCACTCCTCCATTGAGACCTCTGTCCCTTCGCGAGACGGTGCGGTCAAAGCTCCATGCAACCATCGCGTTGACATGAACCACGGCATCTCCTCCGTGCCTTCAGAAGATCGAATTGGTCGATGATGTATACTACGTCGGAATTCAGCGCGCGCTTCCTCTTGATCTTGTCTAGCGATCTGGTACTTGGCGAGCCATGTCTCCATAGAGGCATGGTGCAACATACAAAAGTGTTTCACCTTCTTTTCCATTGAGGCATCCATTCTTTGTTCTACCCCATTTCCAACCACCACATCTCCAATTAGTCTATCATCGTCCTTCAACGACCATAGCATTTCATTGTCTGGTTCCACCGTTGGTAGCCATTGTGAAATATGCACTAGCGCCTTAGACACCAACCAACCTTCAGCCATGCTACCTTCTGGCCGATCTCGTTGTCGCACAAAGCCTTTTAGGGTTTTCATGAAGTGCTCCAAGAAGAACATCCATCGCGTATGGACACGTTCAACAATCTCCACTTCATCTACAAGATGCACAAGAAGGTGGATTTGTATCGCGAGCATGCTGGTGGGTAGGTATTTCTCAAAGAGACAGACCGTCTCCACTGCTCCCCGGCTCGCGGATTCAATAGAGGATGACTTAATCTCCTTTTGTGAGATCCATTGCACCAAAGTCGACAACCTGTAAATGGTCCCACATATTTCTGGAGTAAGACATCCTACGATCACGATCGGTAGTACAAACTACCACAAATGAGAAAGCATTATGAATAATGGCTACATTCCAAATAGCAAAATGCCCATGCCAATTACAATCCATTCGTAGTACAAACCTGACATATCTTATGCTAGTCATGGGATTTTAGCCCTGATAATTGGTCGTCTTTAGAAAATGTGGACCTGAGAGAACGCATCATACCCGTCCGAGTGCGGATAGACTTGATTACTTGCTTCATAATGCGCTCTTCTTTAGTGGACAAAACCCAAGGAACGCGAGGAAGCTGCATGCAACCATCAGCACTCGACTGCGGCCAAAGCGCCTCCATCTTACCTACCTCCTTCAAATCCATTCGCACCCCTATAGTGTCTCTCTTTCTTGTGATGTGGTCCCGTAACAAGCTGCTCACATTCTTGAAAATATGCATGGGATCCAACAAGTGGTTGACCTGTAAGTGGGTCCAATATGGCAACTCGTAGAAAACTGAGAACCGCCGCATTCCATTTGGATGTGATTCCGCGTGGACCATTTTCAGCTTGTACCAGCTTGCGGCATTCATACATGTTGGAGGTCGTCCAAGGAAACCTTCCCCGAGTTCATGATCCTATGGCAAGAAAGCAGCGTGTCCTTGATATACCATCTTCTTCATGGTTCGTGACCTTCGGGAGTCTAACTGTGGCCCGCACAATGGACATGCATGATAACCTGAGGTAACCAGACCAGATCCAACACCACGACCTAGTGAATACGTGCTTGAATGAGATAAAATATAGATATTATGAGCGAGAACGGAGGCCTGTTTACCTGAGCACTCTCCGAATCCCGGAAAGTCATGCATCGTCCACATGAGAATTGCTCAAATATTGGCTGACCGCCGACCATTGCGCCTGCTCATATCTTGCACGGTGACCCTCTCCTCCCACAAAATCTTAAGCTCATCGACTAATGGACGAAGATACACTTCCATTTTTTTGACTTTGTAGCGGCCGAGGACGAGCAAGCTAAGGATGAGATGTCCTTTCTTCGTAGAAAGCCATGGAGGGATATTGTAGTTGACAAGGACTATAGGCCACACATTGTAAGAAGTTAAGCGCAGACTGAATGGGTTCACGCCATCCATTGCAAGACCGAGCCAAAGATTCCTTGGCTCTCAGGCAAAGCCTAGGAAGGTAGAGTCAATGTGGCTCCATGCGCGTGAATCCACTGATATTCGTTGAATTCCATTCGTGGACCTATTCTGCGCATGCTACGTTGTCAAGCTCGCCATGCCGGACGTACGAAACATGTGGTTTATGCGGGGGATAAGCGGAAAGTGTATGTGAACTTTTTGAGGGATGGTTTGCCCTTGCAAGTCCTGTCGATACCTGTGAGCACCACACTTTGGACATGTCTCCATAGTCTCATATTCTCCTCAAAATAGTATGCAATCATTGATACATGCATGGATGTTATTGTAGTCCATGCCAAGCTTCTGTAAAACATGTTGTGCATCATCACAAGACTCAGGCATGGTATTTGCAGGTGGTAATATATGATATTTCAATAACCTGAAAAAATATTATAAAACACCTTGAAAAAGCACAAATATTTGTAATAATAGTACCGAAAAAAAATTCAATGAAGCGTACGTACAAGGTACCTAAACAACTTGGTCACACTCGTATCGCTCCACCCGTATTTTGCTTGCACACTTAAGAGTGCAAGTAGTGTCTTCAGCCGAGATACTCGACATCCATCATATAATGGTATGGATGCTTCCTCTCTAAGCGGATTAGAAGTCTCGACATCCATTGGAATCAATGCATAGATCATTGCCTCCATCTCAGGCTCCAAGATTGTAGGTAGGTCTGGAAGGTTGCTTGTCTCCTCTAGCATTGACAGTATAGATTGGCCTTGCGAGTGGTGGATTGGCTCTTGCACTCCATCCATCGCACGCCCACGTACTCTTCTAATTGGCTGCAAAGGGTGCACACTGATTAAGATACGCCTCGCGATCTTGAACAACAAGACCTTCTTCGTTTTCCATTTTGTCTACGTTACAACAAACAATTTGTTTTTGTTATCATTCTTTTCTTTTCTTAGATTGTTATCCTCTCCTTCCATCTCTCTCTTTTTCTATGACCTAGCATATAGTATCATAGAACACTAGTATTTAGTACCTAGTACTTAGTACCTAGCACATAATATTTCATTTTCTCTCTTCCTCTCCCTCTCTCATTTCCTCTCCCTCTCCCTCCCTCGCCCTCACTCTCTCTTTCTCTCTTTCCCTATTAGGTTTAATGATTTTTCTCTTTTTGTCTCTTCTCTCTCTCTCTCTCATTTTCTTTTCTCTCTCCTCTCCCTCTCATTCCTCTCTCTCCCTAGCTCATTAATCACGTAGATCCATGGCTTGATCAAAGTTAACAGGTAGCATACCCAAAGTGCTGCCATCACCAAAATTGGTGCCTTTAGCAGAAATCTCAATGGTAGACTTGCCAAAGTGCATGCGCACACACACCTCCCGTGCTTTGCCTTTCGCCATGTCCTGTGAAATGTCAATGACAATACTACCCTCTAGTTGACAACCTTCAGCAGTTGTGTATGAAGGATTTACCTCTTTTGTACTGCTGTAAAAAGAGAGTTTCATCTTTTTCTGGTTGCGATATATGGGGTAGTATGTATGTTCTATACTCTGATCAATGAGAACTACATCATCCATCTTGACATGCACTGAGAAAACATTTTTGCACATGGCATTGCCATCATCATCCAAGAAAAGGTAACTTAATCAATCAACTCCATCTCTAAAATATTTTGCATAGCGAATCCCGTAAGTTTTCCTGGAAACCCTGCATGATATGGGCTGCTTTGACATGCTAAATGACACAACCCCTTGACAAATTGCACTACCAGGATCTGGGGGATTGTATATTCTTCTAACCTTCCCTTCAAAAGCTTCATGAAATCTTTTCAGCAGATATGGTAAGACACCATTGAACATCCTTCATCATCAATTGCCCACCGTACCTGTCCCTCAGATAATGCAAGATAAATTGTGATATTTTCTTGAGGTAGTCGACGATGAGAGACTCAATTGAAAGGCCTTGAGGAAGAGCCTTCAATTTGGATTGACCTTTGTAAGGAGCTTGTTCTGCTAGATATAACTTGAAACCACTCATGAAAGTACTTCCACAAGGAAGCGATTGCGTGCATGCGACACTCGTCTTGATGGCAATCTCATCAGTAAGACAGCTGCTGTCAGGACTGTTTGAATCATCACCAGCTTCTGATCCATGCAGGCTCTCTTCGCTCGAGGTTGCTTCTCCAAAAGTTGGAGGGCCTATCTGAATTGGACAAGGGCAGGCCAGCCCCAATCTTTGAGCACGACATCGGGATCGTGGTCAGGTATAGCCCGGACTCTACGGCTGGATGCAGACGATATCGATGTGGATGTCGAAGGCGAGGAGATGCAATGGTATAGTAAGCTGGTCTGCGTTTTGCAGTAGGGCACAAAGGAGGCCTCACGCTACAGGGGCCAGTCGCAGTTGATGTGGATGTCATGCAGGGAGGAGTGGTGCGAGAAGGCGAAGCCCGAGAAGGTGGTACCAAAGTCGAGCGCTACCATCACCAGTGCCGATGGATCCAGACCAGGGAAAACACTGGTCTCTGGTTTGTCTTTCTCTCCCTCCCTCACCTTGACTCTCTCTTTCTCTCTTTCTCTCATTTCCTCTCCCTCCCTCACCCTGACTCTCTCTTTCTCTCTTTCCCTATTAGGTTTAATGATCTTTCTCTCTTTTTCTCTCTCCTCTCTCTCTCTCATTTCTTTTTCTCTCTCCTCTCCCTCTCTCATTTCCTTTTCTCTCTTCCTCTCCCTCTTTCATTTCCTCTCCCTCCCTCGCCCTCACCCTCACCCACACCCTCTCTTTCTCTATTTGCCTATTATGTTTAATATCTTATCTCTTTTTCTCTCTCCTCTCATTCTCTCTTTTTTTATCTCTCCTCTCCCTCTCTCATTTCCTTTTGCTCTCTTCCTCTCCTTCTCTCATTCCCTCTCCCTCTCTCATTTCCCTATTATGTTTTCGTCTCCCCCCTTCTCCCTCTCCCTCTCTCATTCCCTCTCCCTCTCCCTCTCTCATTTTCTCTCTCTTCCTCCCCCTCCCTCTCTCATTTCCTCTCCCCCTCCCTCTCCCTCTCTTTAATTTCTCTCTCTTTCTCCCTCTCCCTCTCCCTCTCCCTCATTTCTTCTCCCTCTCATTATATACAAATTATACAAAAAATAAATAAATAAGAGAGAGAATACACTCTCCCTTCCTCTCGTTCTCTCATTTCATCCCCCTCCCTCTTCCATTTCCTCCGTCTCCGTCTCCGTCTCCCTCTCCCTCCGTCTCCCTCTCCCTCTCTTTCTCTCTCTCTCCCTCCCTCCCCCTCCCTCTCCCATTTCCTCCCTCTCCCTCTCCCTTTCTTTCTCTCTCATTTCCTCTCCCTCTCTCAATATATATACACAAATCATATAAGCAAAAGTAAAAGAGAGAGAGAATGCACTCTCCCTCCCTCTCCCTCTCTCATTTCCTCCCCATCCCTCTCCCTCTCCCTCTCCCTCTCTTTCTCTTTCTCTCCCTCTCTCATTTCCTCCCCCCTCCCTCTCCCTCTCTTTCTATTTCTCTTTCTCTCTCCCTCTCTCATTCCCTCTCCCTCTCCCTCTCTCATTTCCTCTCTCTTTTCCTCCCTCTCCCTCTCCCATTTCCTCCCTCTCCCTCTCTTTAATTTCCCTCTCTTTCTCCCTCTCCCTCTCCCTCTCCCTCATTTCTTCTCCCTCTCTCATTATATACAAATTATACAAAAAATAAATAAATAAGAGAGAGAATACACTCTTTCTCCCTCTCGTTCTCTCATTTCATCCCCCTCCCTCTTCCATTTCCTCCCTCTCCCTCTCCCTCCCTCCCCCTCCCCCTCCCCCTCCCTCTCCCATTTCCTCCCTCTCCCTCTCCCTCTCTTTCTCTCTCATTTCCTCTCCCTCTCTCAATGTATATACACAAATTATATAAGCAAAAGTAAAAGAGAGAGAGAGAATGCACTCTCCCTCCCTCTCCCTCTCTCATTTCCTCCCCATCCCTCTCCCTCTCCCTCTCCCTCTCTTTCTCTTTCTCTCCCTCTCTCATTTCCTCCCCCCTCCCTCTCCCTCTCCCTCTCCCTCTCTTTCTCTTTCTCTTTCTCTCCCCCTCTCTTTCTCTTTCTCTCCCTCCCTCTCCCTCTCCCTCTCCCTCTCCCTCTCCCTCTCTTTCTCTCTCATTTCCTCTCCTAAACAAGCAAAAGAAGGAGAGAATGGACTCACCGATGAGATATGGTGAGGGTTTGGCGGCTCCTCTTTGCGATGAAGGCTCCTCCTCTCCTTCGCGAACGGCGGCGACAGTGGCGGCGGCGGCAAGCCTTCTTCCTCTCCCTCTCTCACCCTATGCAAGACGATCGCTCTCTCCCTCGCTCTCCCTCTCGAAACATTTGACGAAAATGCGTGAAATGAACTGCGCTCGTGTTTCGGCCTATTTTTTTCCCTGTGGGGAGTCGCTATTTAATAGCGACGCCGCTATTCCTGCGTCGCTACCCGCCATCGCTATACGTTACAATCCTTGTAGTGTTACCGACTGTGGCCTGGCCTTTCCTCCCTCCCTTCTTCTTCTATTGGCACCGTCGTGCTTCCTTCCCCTCCTCCTTCGTCACTGCCATCCCTCCTTCATCATCGCTTGCCGTCTCGCCTTCTCCCTCCCCTTCCGCCTTCGCCGCCCGATGCTCGCCACCTCTCTTCTCCCTCCCCTTCCGCCTTTTCCACATGCCGCCTCTCCTTCTCCCTCCCCCTTCATCGCCGCCCGTCGCCTCCCCTTCTCCTTCCTCTTTCACCGCCGCCCCGTCCTCCTTCTTCTTCATCTTCATCTTCATCTTCTCTTCTCTCCCCTCTTCCAACCCTCTCACCTCCCACCCCTCCCGTCGGCCCCCTCCAATCCCCTCCCCTCCCAAACCTACCTCCAAACTTCCCTCCAAAACCTACCTACAAAACCTCCCTCCAAACCTACCTCCAAAACCCCCCCCCCCCCAAACCTACCCTGCTACCTAACCCAACCTACCCCCAACCAAACCCAACCCCCCCTAACCCCAATTTCCCACCCCACCCGTAACAAATCGCTCAAAAAAGTCAACACAAAACCCCCCACATGCAGGTCCCCCTTTCCTACCCGGTGGCCCCGTGAGCTCACGTGTTCATACGCGTCTACGGATGTACTTGTGATCGTGTTTGTGAGCTGCTAGCGAGTGTTCACGCACGAGGACACACGTTCAGCCTGGTTCGTGCAGTGGTGCGTGCTTAGCCATTTCCACATAGCTGTTCACACACAGCTCGGGTCCTTATTTTTAAATTTAAAAACCCGCTTAAAAACCTGAGAAAACACCTAAAACCCTAAAAATTCCTTTAAAAATAATAAAAATTACAATTTAAAAAACAAAAAAAAAGCTGAAAAATCCTTTATCAAATTGGAAATTTCTTTGGTTTATTTTCGTGGTTAAAATGCAGAAAATAAATTGCACATAAATCACAACTATTAAAAATCCTTCAAAATCCCTTGAAAATTACCCAGCATTCATTAAAAATCAATAAAAATAAAAAATAATTTTAGAAAAATTCTGAAAATTTCCACCAACTCATCTGAATATTTCTAGACTATTCCACATGTTGAAAATATTTTCTCAAATGGTCCAAATATTATATTAATGTAAAAATGCTTAATTCAATACCTAAATTCATGGAAAAATCATTTTCAATTCCGAAAATAAGCTGAAAAATACTAGATAAATCCAAAAACATTGTTGAAATTTGATGGTGTAGTTTTTATTCATGGTAGAGTGCTGAAATCTCACCATCAAAATTTACAATATATTTATGTGTCTCATTTATTTCATTTTAATCATATTTATTAAAAAAATAAAAAAATAAAGCATAACCTAACAACACAATTAACAAAAACAAAATTAAAATAAATTGCACACACCAAACAAATATACTTCCACTAACCTTGCCTTAACGTGTCATATCATTTTCAATTCGTGATTTTTTTTTTCCTTTTTGGACTATTGACTTGCATCTTGGGATTGAGACGTGCACATTCCATTTCATTGCTTATACACATATCCACTTTCAAGTATTTTTCTTTTTTCCTTCTTATTTTTTAATTTTTTACTACCCAAGATTCATGGTTCATTTTTAAAATAAATCCTAAACACCGCCATGGCATGAGAACTCACACCAAACACACATTTTTTTAATAAATTAAAATCAACCCACCGTTCACTTTGCATGCGCTACATGCGCTTTAGAGAAACCTTAATTTTAAATAAAAATGAACCAACCGTCACAAAAATACACGCGCTGAAAAAGAAAAGTGCTTCAGACACATTAAATTTATAATTAATGAATGTGCATTTAGAGACCTGAGTCTGAGTATCGAAGTCTCAGATTCGTTAAAGGCACCGTTTCACATTAATAAATTGTAACTAACAATTTAAAAATGAATCGACGTTTTCTTATTAAGGTTTACAACCTAATAAAATGTCAACCGTGGTTAATAATTTATTAAAACAAACCCTTCACTAAAATCATTCCCCTCACTGCACTTTTTCCCATTTTTTCAATAAATACTCTTTGTGGGATGGGCACGTGCAGTCTTTCAAGTTGTTATTGTTTATAGAAGTTCTGGTTATATCTTGAGAAGGTTATTGAGGTATTATGGTTTGATTGTATGATATGATTACGAGTGCGGTTTGTAGTTTTCTTTTCTGCCTGATACGGGGTTTCGGGTGCCTGTTTGTTGCATAGCATGAAGCTTTCAATCGCATATGTTTAGAGGTCATGCCGAATTTTTTCTAAGATGTGAATTGTTCAGGGTGGTCAGTTGGTTAGTCACGTTTGGGAGCGTGTATTCTGATCGATTTCTTTTTTATAGATATTCTATTGTTTTGCAGGCATTCACTGTGATTGTCTGTGTGTGTGTATATTTCATCTAAATGGTGCCTCAAGCTCCTCCTCCTATTCAGTATGTCCCATTGATCAGTAAGGATTATTCTTCCCTACTGACTTTTGAGCCTATTGCGAAAGCTGGCCTTGCATCTTTTGTGGTTGCTTCACTCCCTATGATTCGAGATGATCCATCCCTTTGTGATGAGTTTCTCGCGTCATATAGTAAGAAATCGGGCCTAGTTCGTGGTACTTCCATGGTCCTGACACCTAGAGGGTTAGGGAAGGCTTTGTCTCTTTCTTACAAAGGAGAACCCTTTGTCACAGCTAGACAATTATTCTCAAATGAAGAGATCCTCAAGCTGTTATATAAGCTGACTAAAGAGGTCATCGATGTCAAGAAGGTGATTAACACTTCATGAGTGTCTTTCTCAATGATCACCGATCCTCTCTGGAAGCTAGTCTGCCAATTTCTCCGGGACAAGTTCATTTCCGCTAAGACACCATCTCACTATTTGTCCAAGGAGCTCTTCACAGCTTCCAGGATGGTTTTAAAAAAGGGGTTTCCATTGACTGGAGTACTTACCTTCTTACGAAGATGGACCAACATTTTGTCAAAGTGACTAGAGGGAATGTTACCAATGTAACCTATGGTTCATATTTATATGCTTTCTTGACATATTCAGGCCTTAAGAAGGGTGTGCTACCTCCTTCTCCATCTGATCCAGTCTCTCCCCCTCCACCTTCAAAAGATTCAAAACCCATTGACATAGAGGATATTGACTCCCCTCCTCTATTGGTCATTCAACGGAAGCGCTTGAAGCATGTAGCAGAGAAAATTCCACTAGTCATTCCTTCAGTGTCAGTTCCTACTACCTCTAGAAGTGACCTCCCTGCCTACCTCACATGCAATAACTTATTCAGGGCACATTGAGAGGGTTCTTTGGAAATATCAGTTCCTTTGCTGAATAGTTTAGTGTTAGGGGATGCCATTCCTTTCCTTTGTAACGGCGTCCAAAGTTCTATTGAACTCTTAGTGACAGCTTATGTTCAACAGTTATATACTTCTTTCTATGAAGAATTGATGCAATCCAAAGACTAGATAAATAAGGCAACCACATAGCTAGCCTCTGCTAAAGACACTTTTTCCGATCTATTTAAGTAGATGGAGAAGCAGACACAAATGATTGAGACCTAGCGAGAAGAAATATCTTCTTTGAAAACTCAGTTAGCAGAAGCTCAGTCAGAGGTCACTAGAGTTTCAGAAGAGAAAGAGAAAATGTCTAAAGAAGCTCAAGAGTTTAAGACTCTTTTGGATAAGAAACTGTTAGCTTTGTAGAGTGCTCACA
Source organism: Lygodium microphyllum (assembly GCF_053477565.2). Classification (NCBI taxonomy): domain Eukaryota; kingdom Viridiplantae; phylum Streptophyta; class Polypodiopsida; order Schizaeales; family Lygodiaceae; genus Lygodium; species Lygodium microphyllum. The sequence continues at coordinate 114,905,524 of NC_141159.1, read as the reverse complement.
ATACAGTGGAATCCCAAGCTTCCCAGATTAAACAGTTGAAGGACCAACTGGCACATTCATGGTCCATCCCTCCAAGTCCTAGTGTCCCCATGATTCCTTCTATATCTCAACAGGACTTGGTAGTTCTCCAGAGACATGCCACATTATGTCCGTTGTTTCAAGACAAAGTGCAATATTGCAGTCCAGGATGGATTTATTATGGTCTACATTTGAGCAATTTCAGGAGTATGTACCTCTCCTAACCATTCCTTTTTTGTCCGCTATCAGTTGTTGCAGAAGTTGGCATTCTATATTAAGCTCTCAATGATGGATTTCACTCTTCCAGAGGATGGTTGGAGTGGAGCTTGGTCTTCTAATTTGCTAACAGAAGTTGTTTGTATGGTCTTTGAAGATTCTGTGATGACGGATACCATGTTGCTATCTTATATGTATCTACGAGGTGATCTGTTAATTTTAGATGATGTAGATCTGACTTGGTATGTAGGGGATGTGGTCTTGCAAGCTGCCTTGTATGTCAAACATTTGGAGTTGAGGATAGATGACATGTTCCAGTGCTATTCTTCTAAAGTGGCTACTTTTCCTAACACTTTATGGCATTCAATGATTGATTTTGTAGTCCTGAACCAACTAAAAAATACAGCCTCTACTCATGTGCAGAGCACTAACCATCTGAGGGTGGATCTCCTAGCTTATCTTTCCAAGAACCATCCATTTGATTCATCCTTCTTTGATGCCTACTATCGACGATCTATTTTAGGTCCCTCTGTTCCTAGCTTATTATATTATCAACAAATGGCCCACCGCTATGATGCTTATTTTTTCCTTTATCAATCCAACTCAGCAGTCATCTTACCTCTCCTTTTTCAGCCTCAGGGTTTTCCTCAAATTCCAATTTTTACCTATTGTTCTTTCATTGAAGATCATGTATTTTCCCCTTTTCCGCCTTGTCCTTCCCTATCTATCCAAATACCTTCTACTTTTCCTACTTATCAATTGACATCTTTCTTAACTGATTTGCTTAAATTTTCAGCTACTCCTTCTTTAGATTATTCCTCATTTTATGCTTTTGCCTACCCATCTCTTTATCCACTTTTACTCATTCCTCTTCCATCTCCTACCACTTCTATTTCTCAACCCCTTAGTTGGTTAGTGGGTATGAAGGATTTGATCAGCAGATTCCAAGAAGAAGAGGATGGAGCTCAACTGATTCTCTCATGAGACCACAGATTAATTGGCCATTAATTCTAGGGGACTGGACAACTGCTAGTCAAGCGTACCAAAATTACCTCCATTTTTTCCAATAATATTCACAATCTCTAGATCCTTCAGTGAGATTGACAGTCCATTTTTCTTGGTACCTAGCATATATGCATATGCATTCCCATAACGATCAAAAGGCAATTTCAAAGCTTTGTATGAATGTCAATGTGAACATTGATTCTCAACAGTTGTATGTCCTATATTTTCATGCCCTTTGTCTACCTAGCAGATACCTTGTTTTGCTAGAATGAATGTGCTGCCTTCAATTCTTTCAGAATCCTCCAAAATCTTTTATAGATGAGTCTTTATCCCTAGATCACTTTCTTAATCATCAAGCCTTCAAGAGGGATCATCTTCATTGATATCCTTGAATGTATCTTCTATGCTTCTTAATTATATATTTTTTGGAGGTGCCATTCAGATGGTTGTGTTTGTGTTTGTGCTATATTAATTTGTATGTGATGAGTTTGTGCTGGTTGAATAATTTGTTCGAGAACTGTCTTTTTGACTATTGATATTAATGGTGATGGTGGATGGCAAGTCTACGATGCAATGTTGAGGAACCTCTTATATCCTTTACAAATTTGTCATGAATTTCTATTGTTTATAAGATGTGTGAATGCATAACGATGTTTTCCTTTAGCAGTAATCTTTCTTAGATACAGGTGATAACTTGGGGTCATGTTTGGGTGATTATTGAAGATACCAAAGAAGATTGACTTGAGCTCTTTACTCAACTTGCATTCTTATTTTCCTTAGGTCGCGAGGATGCTTCCTTTCTAAGTGTGGGGATATATTGAGAGTGGAAAAAGACTAAATTTTTGACTGATTTTTGTTATATTTGAGGTCTGAATGGTTGATTTTTTTATGGATTTAGAGTGATGTTTGGTTGTTAATGGAAGTGTTTGAGAGTGTTTTGGATGATATTGATTATATTTTGGAAGCTCATGATGATTCTTAGTGGAAATATGAAGCTCCATGATGTTTTGGTAGGTTTTGTTGAGGTTCTGATTGGTTTTGATACCTTCTGTTTAGCTTCTGTTTTGTTCTGATTTTCTTTTGTATGAAGCATGGATTGATGATTGATGAAGGATGAGGTCTTTTGAAAGATTATTGAATAGTTTTTGATATTTTGGAATGGTTTTAGTATGATTTATGTGGATTTGATGTTCTTTGATGACCTTTTGTAACCCTCTGTAGAGTCTCTGTCATCTCTGCTCCGTTTCTGTTCTGTTCTGTTCTGTAGATCTTCTGTGAGTGTTCTATAGAATGTATGTGTGACTTTGGGAAAATTTTCTAACTTTTGAAAATGATGAATCTAAGTTTAAAAGAGCTAAAACAAATGGAAGAAGCAGTTGCTGAAGAGACTGAAGAGAAGATTGAAGTGACAGTGACAGTAGTGAGCTATGAAGAGACACTATAGTGGCTCTGGTGCCCTTTCATACCTTCTATACCTCTTGGGAGGTGCATCCACGACCTAAGAAGGATTATTATAAGTGATTATTGAGCATTTTAGTAAAGAGATGATGTACTATTGATAAAGAGAGAGAGAGAGAGAGAGAGAGAGAGAGAGAGAGAGAGAGAGAGAGAGAGAGAGACAAAGATAGTCAATTCTATCAAAACAATGTATCTTTCTATGAGAGATTAAGAGAGAAAACTATGCAGATAATGAAGATGAATACCATGTGATTGATTTCCATTCAAAAGTTGTGTATTATTTTATGTTCTTTTTTCTATTGATGGATTCTTTGAAGATGTTGAAGATTATGGTTTGATTCTATCAAATTCGTGGGAGATATCTACTATGATGCTGCATGAAGATTTGCTGTTTTCCTTGTTTTGGTCATCTAAAGAATGAAATAAAAGCTCGTTGATGTTACAAGATAGATTTTATTGTAGTAGAATCCCCTTTTCCTTGGTGTCTCTCTTGGGGCTCCATGTTGGCCACACCATAATAATTAGCTCACTCGTGCTTATGATAATCAAAATCAAGCTGAAAGAGAGGGTGTATAATAGGCACAATCCCTCCTTCCTCGTTGAACTTGATAGGAATGCTAGTCATAAGTATTTGACAATGGTGGTAGTAGACCTTAATTTTCCATGTAAAGGATCCATCTTGCTGCTCAATAACTTGATACCCTTTGCTCCACTAGATCACTCGACCTTGGTAGTGGTAACATTGCTCAAGGTACAGATGCTCCAGATAGGGAATGATGCCTCCCATCCACTCTTCTTGGTATCTACTACACGATAAGGTTGAATCCTGAAGGACTTGCACAAGCACCAAGGCCAACGTTAGCCCTTACACATAGTAAGGATTTAGCATATTAAAATCAACTTCAGTCTTAAACTCTACCCCTTGCAAATCTACTAGAAGGGCCATAGAGCCATTCTTCCCTAATCATACAATCTTATATGGTCCATCCCATTTGGGTTCTAATTTTCCTGGAAAGAGCTCCGATGAGCATCATAATACAACTCTAATTGACCTTTTGCAAATTTGTACTTCTTAGCCTGAAGATCATGCTGGGCTTTCAGTCTCCTCTTTTCTACTTCTTGATGTAGTAAGGCCTGCAACCAAATCTCATCAAGATGTGCTAGAGAAGTGTACTGTTCATGTAACATCTCTTCATCCCCCAACGAATGATTGAGGGCAAAACGCATAGTGGGAAGCTCTATTTCTAATGGGAAAACACACTCCTCCCCATACACTAGCTTGAATGGGGTGTGGCCTCCTGTGGCTCTCTTGAATGTCATGTTGTAAGCCCACACTACCACATATAATTTCTTATCCCAGTCGTGTTTTCTTTTTGATACTATATTGGATAAGATCCCTACCAGTTGTTTATTTGTACTCTCAATCTGACCGTTTGCTTGAGGATTTTACAGGGTAGTCTTGTTGTACTTAATCTTCATTGCTTCAATTAGGGCCGTTATAACCTTGTTCAAGAAGTGCGGCCCTTGATTAGACACAATCTCCTTTAGTGGGCCGAAGTAGCAAAAAATTTTCTCCATGATGAAACTAGCCATCTTCTTAGCATTGTCCTTCACCGTTGCTCGAGCTTCATACTACTTTGTAAAGTAGTCTGTTGCTACAATAATATACTACTTTCGTGTAGTTGATGAAGGGTATATTGGTCCCACAAAATCAATACCCCATTTCTGAAAGGGTAGCATAACCAAAATGGGATTTAGAGATCACCTATGATTTTCTCTCGCATCATGTCTTTGATAGACATCACAACACTTAACATAACTGAAAGCATCTTGGAAAATCGATGGCCACCAATATCCAGCATGGAGAGCCTTTTAGGTGGTAAGCTGGCCAGCAAAATGTCCCCCACATGTTGAATCATGGCACTCCTCAAGAATAAATGGTACCTCATAGAGTACACAATGATGATAGATATCATCTACTCCTCTTTGATACAAGACACATGCTATAATCGAAAAGCGTAATGCTTGTTGCTTGATCTTTCTCTTTTCAGACTTCGATAAAGCAGCCTCGAATCCTCTTGTAGATAAATAATGCATTATAGCTGCATACCATGAAGGGATAGAAGCTGTATCAATTTTAAATAGATCTTCAATATCACTTACCTCAGCCAGAATTTCATTTGGCTCCTCAAAATCCATAAGACATTCCACAATACCCTGCAGTTTTGGTGGCTTGCTCCTAATCTCATAATCAAACTCCTGCAAAAGTGATTAACCACTTTGCTAAATGGTCAGGTTATTGCAACTTTTTCAGTGACAATCTAAGTCCTTCCGCCTTTGTAAAGAATGCTACCTTCTCATAAAGAATATAATGCCTAAATTTCTTCATCACAAAGACCATTCCAAGGCACGATTTCTCCATGTACGTATAATTAACTTCAAATATCCCTCATTTCCTACTAGTAAAGGCAATTGGATGATACCATTTCTCCTCCCAAATTTGAGCTAAAAAGTAGCTAATATTATTAATGGGACCTGAAATGGGCCGGCATTGGCTATGGAACTAGCCGGACCTCATGCTCATGACACACAAACACCCTCACGGCCTTGCGGACCAGGAGCATCAATCTAATGCTAAAGAACAACCTGTCCTGAAGCCTGATCTATGCGTTTACAGTTTCATCGTTTTGTAGTCCAATGTTTCCCTTTCTATAAACTCCTCAGAGGGAGAACCCATACATATTGGCAATGCCACGATCACATACATGGAGGCAACCTCACGGTAGAAACACCACGGCCCTGCTGCAGCTCTTCTACATCGCAGGGATTAGCCCCTTGATGCGCTGCTCAACATATAACACAAACGAACACAAACTCCTCTCTTTTATATTCCTCGTAGTTCCAGGAGATATACCATGTGTCCATACTAAATAGTCCCTTAGGAAACTCTATCCTACAGCAAGGGATAACCTCACACTCTCAATCGTGGGTCAAATTCCTAAGAAAACAATTGCTATGCAGTCCAGGAGCTTTTCTTTTGATACCATGAACCATGCATAGTGCATAATGTGAATGGTTTAGTGCACAAACAAAAGAAAATCAACATCGTGCATCGTGCGAAACCAATCTTTTCATGATTCCCATACTAACATTTATGTAATGAGAACGGACACTGAGCCTTATGCTCATGCTGCCTTTCCCTTTATTTTAAAACAATGTCCTATAGACATGATGCAACACATAAAACATATTTTAATTTATATTTCGATGCTCAACCTCCCCTCTCACCCTACCGTTTAATGTTTTGCATTCGTTGATAGGTGAAAAGGTCGTTTTATGTGTATTTCCTTACAAAGAAAGCGATAAACACGGACGAAAACATAGAAACGAGGGTAAACCGAGGCCAACCTCGTGCTCTACCTTCATTATACATTGCACAAATATACATGTAATTTTTTGGAATTTTCCTTTTACCGTTTCCTAATTTTCTCCCATTTAAAACCCATTTTTCACCATTTTTTGGTATTTTTCCTCTATTTTCTTCAATAAAAAATGACTAGAAATTAATATTGATTGTGAGCTGTGGTCCGTAGATTCCTTGACAAAAAAATTTCAGGGTTTTGTAGGTGTTATGTCTTATATATCCCATTTATTTTGCAAAAACACCCCATTTTACCCCTTAAACGCGTGTTTTACGGGTTTTACAACACTAATTTCAGCCATATCACTTATGATTTTCTGATTTTCTGATTATAAACTGTTGAAACTCATAGAAAACAACATCATAATGCATATTCAGCCCATGGGAACAATGTTTCATCAACCAAATAGCATAAAAACTCATTTTTTCTTCATAAAATTTGAATTGCCGCTTAGACTTCATGTTTCGGGATCTCGGTTTTGGTGCGGGACTGCGGGTCAGCCCTCATTCAATGTCCAACATCTTTACAATCAGCAATCTTCATATCTTCAACGATCCGGAAGCAATCCGGTCCCAACCGGACAAGCTTTCCTTCACCATTCTTCATTTTCCTCTTGCACACAAGAACAGTCCCTTAGGGGAGATAGAGGGAGGAGAGAGAAAGACTAGAATCAGAATTCTTCATTCAGGCCACCATTGGACGAGCGAAGAACGATGATATGCTCAGCCCACAGGGAGGAATCAAGGGCCAATGTCTGCTCCATGGGTTGTATTCAACCCCCCAATCATGAGAGAGAGGAGAGAGGGTGCAATTTGCACTAGTGTGCTGCCGCCTCCATCTTCATGCTCCTCACATTTGTTTTTCATGCATTGTGGTTGGGGGGGTTAAAATGTCCCAAAGGGCACCCCCCCTTTGGTCCATGTTGTGGCCACCCTTTCAAATCTTGACCGTTTGTTGGCCATTTCCCCTTCCGGCATCCGATTCGAGTGCTGTAAATTTATACACATCCAGCTTGACATCCCACATTGACTGGTAACTCCTGACAACCCGCACGGCAATCAGAATAATTATAAAAAATCCACAAGTGTCGCTCGGGCGCCTTTTAAAAGTTGTATTTCACTTGGTGCTTAAAATTGTCCTAGTTGGAGCCACCGCCTTCGATGTTGAATATTTTTCCCCTAAATTTTGAATTTTTTGGCAAATTTTAGGCACATCCCGGGCTCAAAAATCCGCTCTCATTGGCGACCATGGGATAGGGTGACTCAGCCCGTCGAATCCCACAACAGATCTGCACAAAAACAACGAAATCCACAAGGAGTAGGCCTAGTAAAATCTGATAGAAGGTTCGAAGCTAGTCACTAACCGACTGCTCCAACACGGCCAAACTAAAAAGAACTATCAAAGAAGTCGCCCTAAGTGGTGGTCTGAACTACCTACCTAACTAAGGACAACACAACCAGGAGCTCCTACTAGGCAAGGACCTCTATAGCCTGATCAAGAAGTATTTCTTTTTAGCACATTTCTTCTTTTAGGGTTTTTATTTTTCCATACTCGGGCATGTAAAAAGGAGGGAGCTGAGCGTAATGACCCAAGGAGAATAGGGCATCGGCCTCAGGTCCTATCTCGGTACCCAAGAACCTACCAAGCCCTCGCAAGGCGACACTTAATCCTTTTCTGACGCTCACTTTTATTTTCGCTCCAACCTTCCTTAATTTCTTCTTTTTTCCAGCAAGACGCCACCCCTAGGAAGACAAGGCATCAGCCACGGGTCTGACTCGTCCCTAGGGAACCTACCAGGCCTTCGCAAGGCAATGATCAACTGCTTATAGATTTTCCTTTCGTTTCTTTTCTCTTTTGAAAGGGGGTTAAAACCCCTTTTTACACACCTTTGTATATATTTATTGTCTTGAAGATATTCAGGGTTTCTTTTTTGCCATCATCATCATTATTTCTTCGGTAGACTTCTCTAACTGCCTCACAACTAACAAGAACTCCTAGAGCGGCCGCCTAGCAGGTTAGCATAACAGGGTCACTAGAACAGCCTTCTAAAATAGATTTTTCGATGCCTGGCAATGTCTTTACAGGAGGCAACAACTACTCAAACCTCCCTCAGACATACCGAACCTAAACTTGGGACTTCATGCCTTGGACTCCGATCCCCAATCAAGAAAGGAAAATCCCCTACAAGTACACAGACACATATAGCATAAAAGCACGGTACTCATAAAGGAGAGATATCACCTGGATAGGGCAACAAGAAGCTTCCATGCAACAAAGGCTCCATTCAAGCTCTTCTTCGAACCTGTCTAGCATAGAACTAAAATAAGAAACCATTAACTGCACCTGTACTAAACAGACAACTAGCCCTCTTGGCCTAATGAAATAAAACACTTCACTACAAAAAATAAGTGGCCCTCTTGGCCTAGCGAAATAAAACTTTTAAAACCTTGCAAAACGATCTCTCTTGGCCTAATGAGATCAAATAGAATAGCACCTACACATGCCTCCCCGAAATAGTATAGATATACAATAATAGGCTCCTTTCCAAGGAGGAAAAACATGACTCGCAGCCCTAAACTAAATGCATAAGGTTATGAACCATCCCTCCTGCATATATAGCAAGAGGCGTACCCATAACATGTTGTCTAATCAATCTATGGGTCCAAGATAACAACGGTAGATTGGTCTCGGCTACTCTTTGCATCACCCATATCAACCATTATCTGCCATATATTGCATACTCTAATAACATTCCCCACAAGCGATCGGGTCCTGTCTCATTAGTGATAGCAATATCCAAACTAGGACCACAGTTGAAGAAAAGGTCTTCTTCATAAGCAAGATTTGCCAGTGAATCCGCAAACTAATTTCAGTAATGTGGAATCAGCTGAAAAGACTCTCTCTCAAACTCCTCGAGTAGGGTCATCGCAGTTCGATGATACATACAAAGGATGGGATTCTGCACTATGTAGGTCCCATCTAGCTGATTTAGGATCAACTGGGAATCCCCTTTTACTAACAACCACCGAATACCACCTTGTTTGGCAATATGCAGTCCCATAATCAAGGCTTTATACTCTGCCATATTGTTAGTGAATCCTACTCCGAGATAAGCAGCTAACTTCATCCTAACTCTACATCGGGGATCTCAGATTACTACTCCAACACTCCCTTTTTTATTAGAGCCCCTGGACGCTCCGTCAAAATATAATGTGTACATCCACAATGGGTTTACACAGCCTGCCATCATGAACTCCTCTATTTGTAATTATGATAGTCGAATTTTAGCATGTTTAGAGGATGAACTGACAACTCCATCCCACCTTCTTCATTAAACTCAACAGGAATACTTGTCAACATTTGTAAGCAGTGATGGCAGAAGACTTTGATCTCCCACACAAAGATTCTATCTTCTTGCTCAATCACTTTGTATCCTTTGCTCCACCAGATAAGTTTGCCCTGATGGTATCTCTGCTCCAGATATGGGTGCTCCAAATAAGGAATTAACCGCCCCATCAACCAACTTGAAGCTCTTTTGCAGGTCTCAAATCAGCCCCAGCACGGACCTGTAATGCATTTTTCTGTATTAGCATACTTAGAAATAATAAGGTTTAATCTTATTAAGATTAACCTTATTTTGAAATTCTACTCCCTGCAGATCAGCTAGGAGAGTCGTAGACCTGTTGTTCCATATCCTAACAATCTTGTAGGGACCATCCCATTTAGGTTCCAGCTTCCCTGGAAACAGCTCCCTACGCGCATCATAGTACAAAACTAATTGCCTTTTTTAAAGGTATACTTCTTTGCTTTAAGGTCGTGCAAGTGCTTCATCCGACGCTTAGGCTACCTCCTGGTGTAATAAGCTCCGCAACTTTAGTTCATCCAGGTGGGCTATGGTCGTGAAATGTTCAAAGAGGGAATTCTCATCTCCCAAAGAGTGGTTAATTGCAAACCGTATGGTTGGCAGCTCGATTTCAAGGGGTAACACACTCTTTTCCCCATAAACTAATTTAAATGGAGTATGACCGGTAGCTCACTTGAACGTTGTATTGTACGCCCATACTGCCACATACAACTTCCTGTCCCAGTCTCGCTTCTTCTCAGAGACTATTTTAGACAAGATACCCACAAGCTGCTTGTTAGTACTTTCGACTTGCCCATTTGCTTGCAGATTATAGGGGGTCATTTTATTATGCTTGATTTGCCAAGCTTCAGTCAAGATTTTGATCACCTTATTCAGAAAGTGGGTTCCACGGTCCGACACTAATTCCTTCGGTGGACCGAAACGGTAGATAATCTACTCTAAAAGAAAACTTGCAGTCTCTTTTGCATTGTCCTGCCTCGTCACCTGCACTTCTCCATTTTGTAAAATAATCAGTTGCTACTATAATGTACCTCTTCTAGGTAGTAGACGACAGGGTGATAGGACCCACAAAATCAATGCCCCACTTCTCAAACGGAAGGATAGCCATGATAGGCGTAAGTGGGTGTTTCCTATTCTCTCTGCTGTCATGTCTTTGACAGGTATCACATCTCTTAACGTACTCAAAGGAATCTTGGAAGATGGACGGCCACCAATATCCAGCTCTTAAAGCTTTCTGTGCGGTCAACCGTCCCGTGAAGTGCCCTCCACATGCAGAGTCATGGCACTCTTCCAAGATGAAAGGAACCTCGTCAAGCATCACACATCGACGGTAGATATCATCAACACCCTGCCGATATAGTGTTCATGCGATCCAGGAAAACTTCAAAGCTTGTTGTCTGATTTTCCTCTTTTCAAATTTTGATAGACCAGCTCCAGTCTCTCCTGTTGATAGATAATGTGTAATAGCAGCATACCAAGATGGGATAGAAGCTGTATTAATTTTAAACATTTCTTCAATATCGCTTCCTTAAGCCAAAGTCTCTTTCAGCTCCCCGAAATCCACAAGGCATTTCACAATACCCTGCAACCTCGGTGACTTACTCTTAATCTCATAATCAAACTCCTGCAAAGTGATTAACCACTTTGCCAAACGATCAGGCGGCTGTAGCTTGTTCATAAGCAATCTAAGCCCTTCTGCCTTCATATAGAAAACTACCTTCTCATAGAGGTTGTAGTGCCTGAATTTTTTAGTCCCAAAGACCATCGCAAGGCACAACTTCTCCATGTAGATGTAGCTAATTTTGGATATGCCCAATTTTCAACTAGCAAAAGCTATCGGATGGTACCACTTTTCCTCCCAGAGTTGGGCTAAACAATAGCTGATACTATGCATGGTGGCTGCTGAAAATATATAAAACACCTCGCCTCTTTTGGGTGCTTTTAAAACCGGTGCTTTTACTAGCTCATGTTTCACATCCTCAAAAGCTACCTTATAAGGATCGCTCCATACAAATAGATAGCTAAAGGATAACAAGTTCGTTAGTGGCAACGTCCTTTCTACCAAGGCATTTATAAACCACCGATAGTACCTTATCGATGACAGAAAGCTATGGACCTCTTTCGAAGTGCGTGGTGGACTCATGGAAACTATAACCTTGATCTTTTCAGGGTCAGTTGCTATCCCTACTGAACTGACCACATGGCCTAGCAATAGCCCATAAGGCACTCCAAAGACACACTTCCATGGGTTAAGAGCGATACAAAATTTTCTACAGCGCTCAAAGCACTTTCTTAAGATAATCAACATCCTTTCCCTCACAATGGCTGCCCCTAGGTCATCAATAAACACTTTCAACTCATCTGGGAAGATGTCACCAAAGGTCTTGTCTGCTGTTCGTTGCCATGATCCAGGTGCATTGCACAAACTATCACATGGTATGCAAAAGTACCAAAGACAGTGATAAAAGTTGTTTTCAACTTGTCCTCTTCTGCAATTGCCATCTGGTTGTAACCCGCAAAGCAATCTATGAATGAATATATTTCCCTACCCACTAATTGATCCAAAATCTGGTCAATAAATGGCAACGGGTAGTAATCCTTAACCGTCTGCTTATTCAACTCTCTAAAATCTACACACAGTCGGATCTGGTTATTTTTCTTCTTCTTGATAACAATTGGTGAACACCATTCTGTGTGCTGAACGGGGAAGATTAAACCAGCTTTGCGTAACTTGTGTAACTCCTCAAATAGCCCGTCCCTCAATTTAAAAGGCATATGCCTTACCTTCTGGCGCACATGACAACTGCCTTCTTTTATAGGAATAGTATGAACAGCCAAGTTGGGAGGAATGCCTCTTAGCTCATCATAACTCTAAGCAAAGATGTCGTGAAATTCCTCAATCAAGGACACATAGTCCTCCCTTTCTGCTGAATTGAGCATGGAACCTAATTTAATTGGCCGCAAATCATTCGTCGTGCCAAGGTCCAACTCAATTACATCCGTGTCTCTTATCCTATCTTGCAGTTCTATCGGCTCATTTAGAGTTATTTGATAAATATCCTCTATAGTGGACCCCTCTTTAGATTCATCACTGGATGATGTCTCACTACCAGATGGATCATCAGCTGTTTCTAATTCAGTAGAGGATAAAGGAGCTCTCTCACTCTGAGGAGACTCAGGGTAAGCATCGACTATTACTCGATTAGCACCCCTGCCTAGAACTACTCGACCGGCGGGTATATTGACTTGACAGTCTATTCGTAAGATCCAAGGCCTGCCTAGCAAGACTCGATAGCTAGGACGTCCTGCAAATCTTATCACCCTAAAGTCCAAGAAGCATTCTACACTTGCAACTGTAACATGGAATTTAGTAACGCAACCTTCTGGTTGTCTTAGATTATCATCAGCCATTCTAAGAAGGGTGGAGCTATCTTTTTGGATGCCTAGACCTAACCTCTCCATCAACTCTGAACTCATGATATTGACAGAGGACCCAGTGTCTACAATAGCATGCTCCACTAATATTCCATCCACCTATGCTAGAACCCTAGGGCAATTCTTTTCAGCATGATCAAACCAATTTTCCCCTACTCGTACTATGCCCAAAGGTTCTACAATATACTCGATACATAGGATCTTCTTGAATTCCTTGCGTACTCCTGGAGATAATATAATTAACTGTAAGAGGTTTACATCTGGTTTGACTTCGCAAAGAGAACTTGCTAAATCAAAATCATGATAGGTAGCCAAAGCTCTCTTTTCTTGCCAAACCATCCTTTCTTTTGGTCTCGGGACCAGCTTTGGTGCTTCTTTTTTAGCTCTTACCTTCTTTCTTGGCACTTCCTCATCCTTCTTAAAATCAACTTTTTTGTCAACAGACCTTAGAGGTCCACCTTCCACGCTGGGAATATGGACTTGTGTCCCCTTATCCCCTTGCTTAGGGTTTCCCTCGACTGGTTTTGCATTATCTTTATCACCCTCTTTAGCCTTTTGGCCTCTTGTCATGGCTCTTAGGTTAGAGGTCTCAGCGTCATTGACGGGTACAGCCTCGATAAGGCTAACTCCATTGCCTTGTGGCAACTCTTCTATAGTGGTCTTTCCCCTTTGCAATATTTGTCTTGGTCCATCATTTTGCTGCAGGTTATTACCTTGCACTCTGTGATTAACTGGACCTGTGTTGAGATATCGAGCTCCACTCGTGATACGCCAGGGTGACCGTTGTGTATTTATGTCACCGACTTGTCAGTTGCAGATGCGGTTGGTACACCGCCCATGAATAATAGCTACATGATAGCTATCCTTATCTACTCTAGTTCGTGGCTCAGTTAGTATGCCACCTTAGTTAGTTGAGTTTGGTTTTGAGACCCATACATAGGGTTCTTCTCTTTCTTTGTACTTGAGTTCTGTTGGCTTACACAACTAAGAAGAGGAAAACTGTTTTCAGCCTCCACCCTTGTGTGTCTTCCCCCATTGTGCAAGCAAGAAAGCTTCAAGCGAGACTCCTTCCTTCTCTCCCACAATCTTGACATGGTATCAGAGCCTTGTTCGTGGTAAGGAGCTCAAGAAAGCAAGCCAAGCTCGCGGTGGTCTGGTAAGAGGAGCAGTGTTGCTTTCATTTCCTGTTTTGGGAGCAGATCTCTGCAGGTAGCACAGCCGGAAATTGCAGGAGTGCATTGTCTCAGGTTGAGACGCCCTTCGCGGTGAAGCAAGAGGGCAGTATATGCATTTCGGGGCCTGTTTTGCAGACGGAAGTTTTCTGCACGCACTCAAGAAAAGGCTCAGTTTTATGCTGTGCGACCACTGTTCTACAGGTCGGTGAAAAGTTACTGTAGAAATTGCATCGTATTCTTGTGCGCGGAGACATTGGGAGTTTCAGAATCATCCTTGGTTCCTGTTTATGCAAAATCGTCACTAGGAAGTGACTGTGTGGTCAAATACCACTTTCGCCAGTTTTGCAGATTTGCCCTTGTGAGGGTGAAGCTGTGTTTTTTGCAGTGACAGAATTTCTTGCAGTATTCTGTAATGGCGTCTGATTCTCTTTCACAGATTGTCACTGAAAAGCTTGACAAGAACAACTTCCAGGCATGGAAGTTTAGAATGACGAATTTCCTTATGGGAAAAGGATATTGGGAATTTGTTGCAGGAAATGAAGAAGAACCAGTTCTTCCTGATGTTCCCAATCAACAACAAATGCAGGCATTTAAAACATGGCATGAGAGAGCCAGGAAAGTTATGTATTGGCTGTCTATCAGTATTTCAGACTCTATGATTGTGCATATTCAGGATGCAAGTACGCCAAAGGAGGCATGGGATACTTTGTCAAAAATGTATAGCACAAATACGCAAGCCAGGAAAATGCAGCTCAAGCAAGAGTTGCATAATGTGCAAAGAGAAAGTATGAGCATCAACGACTACCACATGAAGGTGAAGAAGATTGCAGATGCACTTGCTTCCATTGGGTCGCCAGTGGAAGATGATGATTTAGTTTCCGTGACCTTGAATGGTCTAGGAAAGGATTATGCACAGTTTCGGACATCCATTTCAGTTCGTGAAAGATTTCCTGATTTTGAGGAGTTGATTGCTCTTCTAATTTCTGAGGAACAGAGAAATGGTGGTGCATCTTCTTCAGGAGGAACTTCAAAAGAAGCTGTCTTCTACTCAAATGCTGGAAGAGGTAGAGGCAGAGGTAGAGGAGGCCGATTTGGAGGCCGTGGCAGAAATCAGAATATGCAGCAAACTCAAGAAAACCAGTCCTATGGAGGAGGACGTGGTAACTCTAGAGGCAGGGGGAGACAAAGAGGTCGTGGTGGATGGCAAAGAGGCCAAAATGCAAACAGTAATGTTGAATGCTACTACTGTGGTAAAATGGGTCATATGGCTAAAGACTGCTATAAAAAGCAGAATGACATCATGAATGGAAAACTGCAACAAGGGAATTATGCATCTTCTAGTAGACAGGGTGATGACAGAAATGAGCATTTGTTCATGGTGCAGCATATGAACAATTCTATGACAAGTGCAGAAGAAAGCAATGATGTATGGTATGTTGACTCAGGTGCATCAAACCACATGACAGGTCATGCAGAATGGATGGAGGATGCAAGGAAAATGGAAAAACCAGGATTTGTGGAGACTGGTGATGATACTGCACATCCTATTGTGCAGATTGGAAAAATTCCCTTGTCTATGCAGGGTGGGAAAAAGAAATACCTGTCCGATGTATTTCATGTCCCGAATATCACCAAGAATCTGGTTTCAGTTGGTCAAATGGTTGAACAGGGCTTGCAGGTCAGATTTAATCCTCATGGATGCTTTGTTGAGGATATGAAAAATAAAGGTCGCTTGATAGCAAAAGGAAAGAAGAAGGGCAGAATGTTTACATTGGATGCAGACATGTCTGAATTGAGTGCAGCAATGTTTGCACATGGGACCGGTGTAGTTGCAGATATTGATATCTGGCATAAACGCATTGGTCATGTTAATGTACAGCGACTTAAATCAATGCAGGCCCAAAATATTGTTGCAGGATTGCCCAAATTCAAGGTTGCAGAAATGCATAAGGTATGTGAAGCCTGTCAGTTTGGAAAACAGGCAAGGAAACCATTTCCTAGACATGTTCAAGAGAGTGAGAAGCCATTGGAATTAATTCACTCTGATGTGTGGACAACTAAAGCTGCATCTCTTGGAGGCTGTCATTATTTTGTCAGTTTTATTGATGACTATAGCAGAAAAGTTTGGGTGTATTTTATGAAAAAGAAAAGTGAAGTTTTTGGGCATTTCAAAACTCTTAAAGCTATGGTTGAAAAAGAAACAGGCTTGCAGATAAAATGCCTAAGGTCAGATGGAGGGGGAGAGTACCTCTCAAATGAGTTTGCAAAGTTCTTGCAGGAGCATGGCATAAAGCAGCAATATTCATGCAGTTATACCCCACAACAAAATGGAATTGCAGAAAGGAAAAACAGGCATATTGGAGAGGTATCTCGTGCCATGCTCAATGAAAAAGACTTGCCAGATTTTTATTGGGCTGAAGCAGTTGCTACAGCAGTCTACATAATGAACAGGACTCCCACTGCAGCAATACATGGAATGACTCCAGAGGAGAGGTATACTGGTAGGAAACCAGATATTTCTCATTTGAAAATTTTTGGTTGCATTGCCTATGTACATGTGCCAGATGAGTTGAGATCCAAGTTGGATCCAAAAGCTGAGAAGTGCATCTTTATTGGTTACTCTCTGCAGCAAAAAGGGTATAGATGCTATAACCCTTCTACTCGTAAGTTTACAGTGAGCAGAGATGTTGTTTTTGATGAGATGAGTAGCTGGTATAAACCAGTAAATGTGATTGATGATGTAGATGCACAAAATGGTAATGCTGCACAGAATTTACAGCAGCAGTCACAAAATATTAGTGGACCTGGAGCGTCCTCTAGCAGTGGTTCACATTCTTCGCCATGGACAGGCAGATTGAGATCAGGAGAATCTTCTCAAAGTAATGCAGATAGTGGTATGCAGGTATCACGAAAAGGAAAAGAGAAGGTTGATCAGCCCATGTTTGATGTGAATGCAGGTCACTCTTATGTGGATGGTGAATCCAGTGGCTCAGAACAGAGCATTGATGATGAGTTGGGTATTCCTTCTATTGTTACACCTGGAGTAAGGAAGACCAGGGATGTTTTGAGAGCACCTGGGAGTGAACCCTCTTTGCGCAGGTCTACCAGAGTTAGATATCCTGTGGATAGGCTGAAATATGATGGATTTACAGCCATTCACTATGCATATATGGTCAAGGTGATACAGGAACCAGAACCCACTTCTTTTGAGCAAGCCATGGGAAAAGAAAAATGGGAGAAAGCCATGGATGAAGAAATGGATGCCTTGGAAGCAAACGCTACATGGAAATTGGTACCTTTGCCTAAAGGTAAGAATGCAATCGGCTGTAAGTGGGTTTATAAGGTGAAGCACAATGCTGATGGTTCTGTGAACAGATACAAGGCAAGATTAGTAGTCAAGGGGTATGCACAAACATATGGCATTGACTATGAAGAAACATTCAGTCCGGTTGCAAGGATGGCAACCGTAAGAGCAGTCATTGCTATGGCTGCATCAAAGGGATGGTCTTTACATCAGATGGATGTAAAGAATGCTTTCTTGCATGGTGATTTGCAAGAAGAGGTCTATATGGAGCAGCCACCAGGTTATGTGCATGCTGTTCATCCTGAGTTTGTTTGCAGGTTGAAGAAAGCTTTGTAGGGCTTGAAGCAAGCACCTAGAGCATGGTCTGACAAGATAGGACAGTATCTTGTCACTATTGGATTTCAGATTTCCAAGGCAGATTTCTCACTTTATGTGAGAAAAACAGAGAAAGGTATTATGCTGCTTGTCATCTATGTTGATGATTTGATTATGACAGGTGACAGTGATGAAGATATCCTTCATGTGAAAATGCTATTGAAGCAGAAGTTTGAGATGAAGGATTTAGGAGAGCTGCGTTATTTCTTGGGCATTGAGGTGATTAGATCACCAAGTGGGATACAGCTCTTGCAGAGGCAGTATGGATTGGACATGCTGTCCAAATATGGGATGACAGGCTGTAAGCCTATTTCAGTTCCTTTGGAGCAAAATGTGAAGCTGAGCACAGATGCAGGTGAGCTTCTAGAAGACCCTACTATGTACAGACGCATAGTAGGAAGTTTGATTTATATGACTATTACCAGGCCAGATTTGAGCTATGCTGTTGGATTGGTAAGTCAGTTTATGCAGGCTCCAAGGAAACCACATTTGGATGCGGCTAGACGCATACTTAGGTATGTGAAGTCCACATTGCAGTATGGACTATTTTATGAGACTGGGGTTCAGATACAGTTGCATGGATACACTGATGCTGATTGGGCTGGTAGTATTTCTGATAGACGATCTACCAGTGGATATGTATTCTCTTTTGGGAGTGCTGCAGTCACTTGGAGCAGCAAGAAACAGCCTACAGTTGCCTTGTCGAGCACAGAGGCTGAGTACAGGGGTGCAGCAATGGCTGCATGTGAGGTAGCTTGGTTGCATAAGCTACTTTATGATATGCATCAGTCTACAGATGGGCCAGTTGTCATTTATTGTGACAACATGAGTAGTATACACTTGGCAAATAACCCAGTCTATCATGCTAGAACAAAGCACATTGAGGTGCATTATCACTATGTGCGAGAGAGGGTTTTACTAGGTCTTATTGATCTAGTTTATGTCAGCACAGAGGATCAGGTAGCTGACATATTTACGAAGGCATTGGGCGCAGAGAAGCTGCGCAAGTTCAGAGACCTGCTTGGTGTGCAGGAATTGGGATTGAGCTCGAGGGGGAGTGTTGAGATATCGAGCTCCACTCGTGATACGCCAGGGTGTCCGTTGTGTATTTATGTCACCGACTTGTCAGTTGCAGATGCGGTTGGTACACCGCCCATGAATAATAGCTACATGATAGCTATCCTTATCTACTCTAGTTCGTGGCTCAGTTAGTATGCCACCTTAGTTAGTTGAGTTTGGTTTTGAGACCCATACATAGGGTTCTTCTCTTTCTTTGTACTTGAGTTCTGTTGGCTTACACAACTAAGAAGAGGAAAACTGTTTTCAGCCTCCACCCTTGTGTGTCTTCCCCCATTGTGCAAGCAAGAAAGCTTCAAGCGAGACTCCTTCCTTCTCTCCCACAATCTTGACAACCTGGCTGTTTACTCCCTTGTTGGAGGGAACTAATCTTACTCCAACAGGTAGCGGATAAGTGGCCCGACTTCCCAAAAATATCACATTTAACATTTGGACAATTTCTAGGAAAATGTTATCCGCCGGGGCCACCCTCTTCACGGTGTTGACTCCCTATCAGATTCTGCTACTTCTTCAAGAAATTAACGTCAACAGCTATTTGCCGATATTGTTCAGAAATCATGTCAGTGTAGTGCTTCATCATATCCTTAACTTCGCCAAGGACATTAGATGCACTCGACTCATAGCCTCGATCGTCTATCTGTTGTTCCATTGGCCTAACAATTTGATTGGGCATTGCTTGTTGACTCACAAGATCAACATTAGGGTTCGAAACTTGGCCTCCAACATTTGGTGGAGCCAATTGACTAGCCATAAGCATAGTCACACTGGGAGGAGCTGGCAATAAATGTACATTTTGAACCATGCTTCCTCTCCCATTAGGGTTATTCACAGGCATCCCTTGACTCCCATTCGTCAATGGTAGATTGCCTCCAAGTACTAGACCCGCATTAAGATTTACTCTAGAGGAGTAGGCCATTTGTAGTCGTGCTTCTACTCCTTCTACCCGCGTAATGGCGGTATCTATATCAGCCAAAGCCACACTGCTCAGT
This sequence comes from Lygodium microphyllum, assembly GCF_053477565.2. Classification (NCBI taxonomy): domain Eukaryota; kingdom Viridiplantae; phylum Streptophyta; class Polypodiopsida; order Schizaeales; family Lygodiaceae; genus Lygodium; species Lygodium microphyllum. Next base: position 114,885,686 of record NC_141159.1, on the reverse strand, counting down.
TGTACCTGAATATTGAAATCCAATCCATGTAAGAAGTATTGCAATTGGGCAGCCGCGCGGAATAGGAATGTAAGTTTGTAACTTACGAAACACTTCCTTAAGCTTCTTGGCATAGGCTTTCACATTCTCATGGGGGTCTTGGCGTGTTACATTCAACACACGCAACCAGTATTGGCCACCTCTTTCAAGGGCATATTCTCCTCGGAAAGCTGCAAAGAATTGGTCGATTGTGGTTATGGTTGCAGTCTCTATGCTATGATACCATACCGCATCCCTTCCTTTTAACGTCATGTTAAAGAACATCATAAGATGTCCCTCATCTTGGATGCGATAATTAAACATTAATCTTTGGAATTCACAAATGTGAAACTTCGCATCTTCTTCGGCTAACCCATTAAAAATGGGCAAAGGAACTCCTAAAGCTGGCAAATCCTGCGTCCTTGCAAGAATTGCAATGGGTTGTGCCATGACGACAATCGGATTCACAATAGGAGCTTGAACTGATGGAATCACACCCCCGCTTGAAGTGGGTTGACTTGGTGGGAGAGAGGAAGAACTTGTGCTTCCTCCTGTACCTAAAGGACTATGTGCAGCAGTTGGGTTACTAAGACTACTATGCATATCGGGCTACTCCTTTGAGGAGAATAGCGACGTACGATCTCTAACCGCCGTCTAGCCCTCTTAGCACGTTTTGCTTTTTGTATTTCGGCTTGATGGTCCTTGTCAAAGGATATAAATCAACTTCCTTTTGGTCCCTAAAAACCCTAGATTCGAGAACCACCACTTTTGGCATCTCTTGGTAGATGCACCACTGATGGGACGTGAAATGGGCCGGCACTAGCTATGGCACTAGCCGGACCTCATGCTCATGACACACAAATAACCTCACGGCCTCGCGAACCAGGAGCGTCAATCTAATGCTAAAGGACAACCGGTCCTGAAGCTTGATCTATGCATTTACAGTTTCATCGTTTTGTAGTCCAACGTTTCCCTTTCTATAAACTCCTCAGAGGGAGAACCCATACATATTGGCAATGCCATGATCACATACATGGAGGCAACCTCACGGTAGAAACACCGCGGCCCCACTGCAGCTCTCCTACATCACAAGGATTAGCCCCTTGATGCGCTGCTCAACATATAACACAAACGATCACAAACTCCTCTCTCTTATATTCCTCGTAGTTCCAGGATATATACCATGTGTCCTTACTTAATAGTCCCTTAGGAAACCGCCCCTCTATCCTACAGCAAGGGATAACCTCACACTCTCAATCGTGGGTCAAATTCCTAAGAAAACAATTGCTATGCAGTCCAGGAGCTTTTCTTTTGATATCATGAACCATGCATAGTGCATAATGTGAATGGTTTAGTGCACAAACAAAAGAAAATCAACATCGTGCATCGTGCGAAACCAATCTTTTCATGATTCCCATGCTAACATTTATGTAATGAGAACGGACACTCAACCTTACGCTCATGCTGTCTTTCCCTTTATTGCATGATGCAACACATAAAACAGATTTTAATTTATATTTCGACGCTCAACCTCCCCTCTCACCCTACCGTTTAATGTTTTGCATTCATTGATAGGTAAAAAGGTTGTTTTATGTGTATTTCCTTACAAAGAAAGTGATAAACACGGATGGAAACATAGAAATGAGGGTAAACCGAGGCCAACCTCGTGCTCTACCTTCATTATACATTGCACAAACACACATGTAATTTTCTAGAATTTTCCTTTTACCGTTTCCTAAGTTTCTCCCATTTAAAACCCATTTTTGGTATTTTTCCTCTATTTTCTTTAATAAAAAATGACTAGAAATTAAGATTGATTGTGGGCTGTGGCCCTTAGGTTCCTTGACAGCAAAATTTCAAGGTTTTGTAGGTGTTATGTCTCATATTTCCCATTTATTTTGCAAAAACACCCCATTTTACCCCTTAAACGTGTATTTTACGGGTTTCATAACACTAATTTCAGCCATATCACTTATGATTTTCTGATTTTCTGATTATAAACTGTTGAAAATCATAGAAAACAACATCATAATGCATATTCAGCCCATGGGAACAATGTTTCATCAAACAAATAGCATAAAAACTTATTTTTTCTTCATAAAAATTGAATTACCGCTTAGACTTCATGTTTCGGGATCTCGGTTTTGGTGCGGGACTGCGGGTCAGTCCTAATTCAATGTCCAACATCTTCACAATCAACAATCTTCATGTCTTTAACGATCCGGAAGACATCCGGTCCCAACCAGACAAGCTTTCCTTCACCATTCTTCATTTTCCTCTTGCATACAAGAACAGCCCCTTAGGGGAGAGAGAGGGAGGAGAGAGAAAGAATAGAATCAGAATTCTTCATTCAAGCCACCATTGGACGAGCGAAGGACGGCGATATGCTCAGCCCACAGGGAGGAATCAAGGGCCAATGTCTGCTCCATGGGTTGTATTCAACCCCCCAATCATGAGAGAGAGGAGAGAGGGCGCAATTTGCGCCAACGTGATGTTGCCCCAAAGGGCACCCCCCTTTGGTCCATGTTGTGGCCACCCTTTCAAATCTTGACCGTTTGTTGGCCATTTCCCCGTTCGGCATCCGATTCGAGTGTTGTAAATTTCTGCGCGTTCGTCTTGACATCCCGCATTGACTGGAAACTCCTGACAACCCGCACGGTAGTCAGGATAATTATAAAAAATCCACAAGTGTCGCTTGGGCACCTTTTAAAAGTCATATTTCACTTGGTGCTTAAAATCGTCCTATCTGGAACCGCCGCCTTCGATGTTGAATATTTTTCCCCTACATTCTAGATTTTTTGGCAAATTTTAGGCACATCCAGGGCTCAAAACTGTGCTCTCAATTATGCATTGTGGCTTTTGAAAATATGTAGAAAGCTTCACCTCTTCTAGATGCTTTTAGGATTGGCACTTTTGCTAATTCCTACTTCACATCCTCAAAGGAGACTTGACAGGCTTCATTCCACTCAAAAAAACAATTAAAAGATAGAAGGTTCGTCAATGGAAACGCTCTTTCCACCAATGCATTGATACATCTTCAATAGTATCCCATTGATGACAGAAAGTTGTGCACCTCTTTTGGAGTATGCGGTGGGCTCATAGAGATGATAACCTTTATCTTTTCTCAGGGTCAATCGTAATACCAGCTGAACTAACCACATGGCTGAGTAACAAGTCATGGATCACTCCAAATATGCACTTTCTAGGGTTATGAGTATTGCAAAACTGTCTATAATGCTCAAAACATTTCCTTAGAATGATCATTGTCGCTTCCTCATGGTGGTTGCCCTCAAATCATCAATAAAGACTTTTAATTCCTTTGGGGAGATATCACCAAAGGTCTTATCAGCTCTTCGTTGCCAAGACCCATGCACATTTCATAGACCAAAGGCCATCACATGATACGTAAAGGTACCAAAGACATTGATAAATATCATTTTCAATTTGTCTTCCTCCGCAATAGCCATATGGTTATATCTAGCAAAGCAATCCATAAACGAATAGATTTTCCTACCTGTTAACTAATCCAAAATCTGATCAATGAATGGCAATGGGTAGTAGTCCTTATCCATCTACTTATTAATCTCTTTGAAATCTTCGCAAAAACGAATCTGATTGTTCTTCTTTTTCCTAATAATAATTGGTGAACACCATTCTATGTCTTGAATCAAAAATATCAAGCCAGTCTTTCGTAGCTTTGTCAATTCTTTGAATAGCCAGTCTCTTAATTTGAAAGGCATATGCCTTTCTTTTTGTCACACAAGGCAGCTACCTTACTTCAAAGGAATCGTATGAACAACCAAGTTAGGAGGAATTCCTCTCAGCTCATCATAACTCCAAGCAAAAATATCGCAGAATTCCTAAATCAAGGACACATAGACCTTCCTTTCTTCCAAACTGAGCATGGACCCTAATTTAATTGGCTACGCATCATTCAGTGTACCAAGGTCAAGCTCAATTACATCTGCATCCCTTGTCCTCTTCTAAGCCTCTATTGGCTCATTCAAAGTCACTTGGTAGATATCTTCTATAGTGGAGTCCTCATTGGATTCATCACTTGATGATGTCTCACTAGCAGATGGAGCATCTAGCATATCAAAATCTGATGAAGATAAAGGAACTCTCTCACTCTCCGGAGATTCAGGATAAGCATCTACTACTACACGTCTAGCACCTTGACCAAAGATCAATCGCCTAACAGGTATATCAACTTGATAGTTTGCTTGTAAAATCCATGGCCTGCCTAGTAATACTTAATAGCTAGGTTGCCTTGCAAACCTAATGACCCTAAAGTCCAGAATGCATTCTAATTGGCAAGATCACATGGACTTTAGTAATGCAACCTTTGGGTTGTCTTAAATTGTCATTAGCCATTGTGGAGGCATCTTTTTTTATTTCTAATCCCAGTCTCTCAATCAATTCTAAACTCATAATGTTGATAGAGGATCTTATGTCCACAATAGCATGGTCCACTAATATTCCATCAACATATACTGCTATCCTTGGACAATGCTTTTCAGCATGCTCAAATCAATCATCTCCTACTCATGCTACTTCCAAGGGCTCAAAAATATACCCAATGCATAGAATCTTCTTAAATTCCTTGCACACTCCTAGAGACAACTTAATCAATAGTAGAAGATTTACATTTGGCTTAACTTCTCGCAAAGAGAACTTGCTAAATCAAATTCATGATAGCTAGCAAGAGCTCGCTTTTCTTGCTAGACCATTCTCTCCTTTGGTCTTTGAATCGGCTTTGGTGCTTCTTTCTTGGCTTTTGCCGTCTTCTTTGGTGACTCCTTATCCTTCTTGGGGTTGGCTTTACTATCTACGGCCTTGAGGGGTCCACCTTCCAAATTGAGATTAAGGACTTGCGTCCCCTTATCATCTTGCTTGGGGTTTCCCTCGATAGGATTTGCCTTAGCTTTGTCGACTTCTTTACCCTTTTGACCTCTCGTAATAACCCATAGATTAGAAGCTTTAGTACCATTAACACAAATAGCTTCTATAAGGCTAACTCCACTGCCACTAGGTAGTTCCTCTACCATAGCTTTCCCTCTTTGTAATATTTGTTTTGGTCCTTTATCTTACTGGAGATTATTCCCTTATGCTCAATGATTAATTCGACCTACTGTTTACTTCCTTGGTGGAGAGAGATAATCTTACTCCAACAGGTACTAGCTAAATGGTTGGACTTCCCACATATATCGCATTCAACATTTGGACAATTCATAGGGAAATGTTGGCCACCACACCAGTTAGAGTTGAATCTTGAGGGGCCACCCTCTTTAGGGCGTCGAATCCCTATCAAATTCTACTTCTTTTTAAGGAAATTGACATCAATGACTATTTGTCTATATTGTTTGCTAATCATATCAGTATAGTGCTTCATCATATCCTTAACTTCACCAAGGATATTTGAGGCACTCGACTCATAGCCATGATCATCTACCTGTCGTTCCATTGGCCTAACTACTTGATTAGGGATTGGCTGTTGATTCCTTGGAACAATGGTAGGATTTATCATTGGTCTTCCAACAATCGGTGAAGCCATCTGACTAGTCATAGGCATGGTCACACTAGGAGGAGTTGGCAACATGGGCACATTTGGAATTATGCTTTCTCTCCCATTGACTCATGGGCATCCCTTGACCTCCATTTGTTAGGGGGAAAAGTCTGTGCTAGAGTATTTCCAAACCCTAAAATCGAATTCTAGTTTGACCTAGAGGCATAAGCCGCTTGTAATCGCCATTTTATCTCTTCAGCTCGTATAATAGCTGTATCAATTTTGGCAAGAGCAACACTGCTCAATTGCACTTGAATGTTAAAGTCTAGCCCATTCAAAAAATATTGCAATTGAGCAGCAACTGGAATAGGAATATATGTTTGAAACTTATGGAATACCTCCTTTAGTTTCTTTGCATACCCACCACGGACATTCTTGTGAGGTTCTTGATGTGTAACATTGAGCACTCGTAGCCAATACTGACCTCCCCTTTTAGGAGCAAACTCTCTTAAAAAATATGCAATGAACAAATCGATCATAATTATGGTTCTAGCCTCTAGGCTATGATACCACACTACAGCTTGTTCTTTTAGAGTCATGTTGAAGAACATCATCAAGTGTCCCTCATCTTGAATTTGACAGTTAAACATTAACTTTTGGAATTCATTGATATGTAGTTCTGCATCTTCCTCTACTAACCAATTAAAAATGGGTAGAAAAAACCCTAAGGCTGGCAAATCTGTCATCCCTACTGGGATTGCAATAGGTTGCGCCGCCATGGTAACAACCCGATTTGCTAAAGGATTTTGAACAACTTGAACTATCCACCCCCCCCCCCCCCCCCCCCACACACACACACACACTTGAAGTGGATGGATTGATTGAAAGGGGGGAAGTACTAGAGCTTCCTCCTCCCCCTAACAATGGACTATGTGTCGAGCTAGGGTTACTAAGATTCTGCCCTTGTAAGGATATTGGACTACTCCTTTGTGGAGAATATCTTCTATTTATTTTGGCCTTTTGAAGCTCGACTTGATGGTTATGTGAGTCTATCTCACTAATTTTTGGCATACACTAATGAATTGGTCCCAATTGACCAAGATTTAGAAATCGTCCTTATTACGGCTCTTGGCAACTGCACCACCTATCAGGACCTATCAAGATTTAGAAACCATCACTTATTATAGCTCTTGGCAACTACACCACCTATCAAGACCTAAAACCTGCCTGACACTGGCTCTAAGCACTAGCCGAGCCTCTCTATACTCAAAGAACACACCCTCTCGAGCCAAGATCGTTTAAGGGACACACTACCCTAACTTCTATCGTAAATTTCACATTTGTTTTGGATTGTAGTCTAATGGTTAAGCCTTCCCTACACTCCTTAGAGGGAGTCCCTACACATAGATCGATGTCAAACACCCCATAACATGAACAAAATGAGGCACCTCTCAGCCAAATGTCGTGGCCCCATTGTAGCTCTCCTACACTGGTGCGCAGATCGGTCGCAGATAGCTCACGTGGTGAATCCCGGAAGGTCCCCAAGAACAAAGTACTCTACCTTTTTGCACAAAAAACCATGTAAAAGCATGCACGACAAGAGGCAAGAGACAAATTGGGTTCAATCTCCCCCATGCCTTGTGTGAGCGCTTCACAAAGCATGTATTTAATGTATATTTCCAATCTTCATGCTCAATAATGGCCCAATTACAAAAATATGACAAGCTTTTAGCTTTTGAGTTTGCTTTCTACAAAAATAGGAAAATAAAGCTAATGGACGGTGCCCATAGAGTCTGGCACGCCCAATCTCAATGTCCAAATAGAAATAACATATCCGTGCCCATAGGCGCATACAAAATAATAATCAATAATCAATGTCTCAATAGACATAACAAAATATAGGCGTGGCGCCTATCAAAATATAGTCCAAATGTCGAATACCCGCTAGACTCCAATGCTTTCCTCCGCCACTGCTGCTATCTCTACACATCAACTGAAGCATTCACAATCGTTAGTAAAATAACACAATTAAACCGACAAAAGTGAATACCTAGCAGTCTTCAGCTACATAAATAAATTAACTGGTTAGAAATAAATCCTAACCTTAATTTATTACGAGTGCGCACTCTAAACTCATAAACATTTATTAATTTAATATGCATTTTGCGGAATCACCCGTTATGGAATCACCCATGTACACACTAAATTAATGAAATGCCCGAAAAGGACAGGCGTCCCCATCAACTTCTCGCACAAAGAATCCTCTTTGTGTATGAGCCCCGATCATCTAAGTTTACGGAATCCACCGTAAAACCTCACGGAATCCACCGTGGCACGGAATCCACCGTGGAATATGCCTCCTGGCATCATACCCCCGGGGTGGGATAGCAATTGACCTCAATTGCTATTAGCTCAATGTGGAGCTAACAGAGTGGGGAAAGCATTTAAGTCTCTAGCGTGCATCCATTGTGCTTCCTCTACAGGATGGTTCTTAAATTTCACTAGATATCTAGAATACCTTCGGCCAGTTCTAGTGATCATGTAGTCAGTGTCTATGATGGCTTCTGGTTCAAGTATTTCAGTCTCTTCTTCTAGTAAAGGTGGGTTTTCATAAACAGGGTGGATAGGTAATTGGCCTCTAAATGGTCTCAATAAACTTATATGAAATGTATTATGAATTTTCCAATGAGATGGCAATTCTAACTTGAATGCATTATCATTAATCTTATGAATAATTCTAAATGGTCCATAGAATCTAGGAGCTAATTTGACAACTGGATGTCTATCTACACTTTGCAGTCTACGCTTTTCTATTCTAAGCCAAACATAATCATCAACTTTGAAATTCATAGCTTGTCTTTTCTTGTTGGCTTGTTTGGTATATGATTGTTGGGCTTTAGCAATCATATCCTTAACCTTATCAAAAATACTATTATGCATAACAGCAATATCATCAGCACTCTGAATTCTATTAGACAAAGATGCAACAGGGGTAGATAATCTATATCCATAAATAACTTCAAAAGGTGCTTTCTTTGTAGATGTGTGCGTTGTATTCTTATATGCAAACTGTAATAAATGTAAATGAGTATCCCATGTCTGAGGTTTAGAGATAGTGTATGCACGTAAAAGATCTAGAATAGTGCTATTTGTGGCTTCTGTTTGTCCATTGGTTTCTGGATGAAATGCAGATGAGAAATCAATCTTTGTGCCTAGATTTGCAAACAGTGTAATCCAAAAATTATTACAAAATCTAGAATCTCGATCTGAAATAATCACTTTTGGCAATCCATGGTTAGTAAAAACAGTTTTCAAAAATAACTGTGCTGCTTGTGATGCTGTTAAAGTTTTCTTACATGCAATGAAATATGCTTGCTTACTAAATCTATCTACAATTGTCCAAATCATGTCATGGTTAGATTTAGTATTTGGTAAACCAGTAATGAAATCCATAGATATATGTTCCCAAGGTTTAGATGGAATAGATAAAGGCATTAATAATCCATACTGTTTACCATGATGTCTCTTTATTCTTTGACAAATCAAACATTCAGAAACGAAATTAGATACATCTGCATCCATATGCGACCAATAAAAATCTTCAGTTAACATGCGTAATGTAGAAATGATACCTCTATGACCTTGATATGGGGGACAATGAATTTCATTCAAAACAAAAGATCGGAATGGAATAGTAACACACAGTCTCTTTTCAAAAAACATAAATCCATCATTATATGACAATGAATCAACAGGAATGAAATTATTTTGAACTAATTTTTGCCAATCAGAATGAAAAGTAATATCCTGGTGATATGTGTCTTTCATAGCAATCAAAGAATCAAAAGATATGATAGAAATATTATGAATTGCAGGTCTTCTACTCAATGCATCAGCAACTACATTTTCTTTTCCAGGTTGGTATTGAATGATAGGATGAAAACTTTGAATGAAGGAAGCCCATTTGATATGACGGTCAGAAATTTGGGGTTGGCTAAGTAGATGTCTAATGCTTTGCTGGTCAGTCTTTATCATGAATTCTGAACCCATTAAATAGTGCTTCCATTGTTTTAATGCTTGTACAACTGCTAATAGTTCTTTGTCATAAGTGGAATATTTGAGCTCAGAGGGTTTCAGCTTAGAACTAGAATATGCTATTGGATGGTTGTCTTGCATTAATACGGCTCCTATTCCTGATCCGCTAGCATCGGTCACAACTAGAAAGAATGGTCTGTTAAAGTCAGGCAATTGTAGAACAGGGGCATTGGTTAATGCACATTTCAGTAAATCAAAGGATTTCTGCTAAGTTTTAGTCCATTGATAAACAATTCCTTTCTTAAGAAGTTTGGTTAATGGTAAAGCAAGTAATGAAAAATTACGTACAAACTTCCTATAGAAACTAGCAAGACCAAGGAATGAGCGTAATTCATGTACATTTTTAGGAACAGGCCAATGCAATATTGCGTCAATTTTCTTAGGATCAACTTTAATTCCTTCTTTTGATACAATATGACCTAAATATTCTATTTCTGTCTTAAAGAATTCACTCTTTTCAGGATTTGCAAACAATTGATTTTCTTTCAGTAATTGAAAAACTAATGATAAATGCTCATAATGCTCTTTTTCACTTTGACTGAACACCAAAATATCATCAAAGAAAACAATCACACAATATTGATATTTCAGAAAAATACGGTTCATCATTCTACTGAAAGTAGCAGGTGCATTAGTTAATCCGAATGGCATAACTAAGAATTCGTAATGGCCAAACTGTGTCCTGAATGCAGTCTTAAATATGTCGGATCTATCTAACCTCACCTGATGATATCCAGACTTATGGTCAATTTTACTAAATATAGAAGATCCTTGCAGTTTGTCCATAAGGTCATCAACTCTAGGTATAGGATACCTATTCTTTACAGTGATCTTATTTAATGCTCGGTAGTCAATACACATACGATAGGTATTATTCTTTTTCTTGACTAAGAGTACAGGTGCACCGAATGGAGAACTGCTAGGTCGAAATAGGCCTCTATTTAGTAATTCTTCAACTTGACTCTGGATTTCTTTTTGCTCTATTTGATTGTGCCTATATGGTGCTTTGCAAGGTGGTTGTGTACCAGGAATTAAATCAATCTTATGGTCTTCTGGACGTGATGGTGGTAAACCTAGTGGTAGGTCTTCTGCAAAACAGTCCTTAAAATATGCAAGAAATTCCTTATGCCTAGGGTGCATATGATTTTCCTTTGTGTGCAATTCATTCACCCAAATGAGATATGATTTAGTATTCTTGCGTAGTGCACGTTTTGCTTGAGTATGCGAAAGCAGTGGAAAAATATGAGATGCATGCATACCAAATAATGTAATAGATTTTCCTTGAAAATTAATATTCATTGTGTGCGTAGAATAATCTATATTTGGATTATGCTGGTGTCTCCATGGCATTCCTAAAATAATGTCGCTTGACTGTAATGGGACAACTAAGAAATTTCTTCTTTCAATATATGAACCAATTTGAATTTCTAAATCTTGTACTTCTTGTGTGCCATTGTACCTAGTGCCTAAAAATGCATCTTTTATGCGATAATGCGTAGGTACAGTATGCAATTTCAATTCCTTTACCAATTTTGATGAAATAAAGTCATGGGTACTACCGTCATCATGCAATATAGTTCTTTCTTTTCCATGCACCATACATTTCATAGTCAACAATGAATGTGAAGTAGGCATACCTGGTAAAGTGTCGGAAGTAATAGTAATATCATCCTCTTCTTCAGTGAAATCTGGCATATCCTCATGCTCTTCTTCGTCCATAGCTCCAAGGTAGTTGATATGTGCTGATGGCTTCTTTGAATGACAATTTGTTGCGAGATGCCCTGGCTGGTGACACTTGTAGCATACTATTGGCTTGGCTTTGGTCACATTATTTGCAATGGCTGGAAGCCTGGGTACATTTGGATTTGCTTGTGGAATAGGCTTTGGATTTGGATTGACAGTGGATGGTAATGCAGGTGGTTTAGGCCAATTCTTGCGGAAAGATGGTGATGAGAAACGACCTGGATTAAACCTTCTAAAATTGGAATTGAATTGTTTAGATCCATAATTACCGTTGGCTTGGAATTGCTGTGGTCGTCGATCTCTTCCGCGTAACTTATCTTCAGTGTCGTGAGCTAAGGAGATGGCGTCTTCAAGGGTAGCAGGCTTGAACATGTTTACTTCAGCGTAGTAATGTCCAAGAAGTCCAGACATATACTTCCGCTTATGCGTCATCTCTGGTACGTCTTCAAGCATGCGTAGCTGTAGGAGTGCATTCCAAAAACACTCTGTATACTGTGGAATAGGCTCACGATCCCGTTGTTGAAGTAAATCCCATTGCTTGATAGCCTTCTCATGAAATTGCGGTGGTAGGAAATTTTGCATGAACTTTTTCTTGAAATCTTCCCATGTAGCAGGACATTCTATGCTCTTGCGGACTACAGTCCACCAAAGTGATGCTCTGTCTATCAGATGATTAGTAACACACTTGATTTTATCTTTTTCGGGATAAGTTTCCTCATGGAAATAGTCATCAAACTGGCTAATGAATGATAAAACAGTCTTTCCTTCTCTTATGCCATTGAAAGTGCGAAACTTGAAACTTCGTTTACTTATCTTGGATTCCTTGCGAATGGTTTGTGCTTCAAGGGTGGCGTCGATGGTACGGCGAATCAAATCTTCAGCTTGTGGTTCTTCTTTGTCGGTGGACGCTCTTTGAAGTTTTGTCAATTGTGCTTGCAAGGCTTGCCTAGCTCTTCGCTCTTCTTCCAATTGTAGCATGATTAGATCCAGCTTTTGTTCCATGGTAGGTTCAGGTAAGTCGTCTTCAGCCATAGGATCATCCATATGTGGGGTAGTCATCCTGTAAAACTCAACAAACCTTTCTCACTCAAAATCAGGTTAGCGGGATGAGCGTAGCTCAAATTTGGGGTTACAAGGCTATGTATTTTTGGGTATTTTCTTCTTCAATTTTCAGAAATTCTGCAATATTTCTGTCTCCGTTTGCTGAAAGTACTTCAACGAACTTGCAGATAGGTAGAACAGCTTGCTGCGAACAACTTTCCAGTTCAGAGTTTTTGCATACGAACAAGTCTTCTAGGAGTTTTAAGCACTAGTCAGTTCTGATTTAGTCTGACTTGCAGAGTTGCAGACTTAGCAGACTTGCAGAGTTGTTGACTTGCTGAACTTAGGCCGACTTGCAGAACTTGCAGAACTTGATTATCGTCGACTTGCGGAACTTGACTTCAGAAGTGCGAGACCCGGAGTTTGCGAACTTGTCTGACCTGTGTAACTTGCAGAAAGCCTTAAGCTTAAGTGATTAAGCTTAAGCTTATGAAGCTTAAGGAAGGACTAACAGGGCGTCGTCGATTTCGTGAGGAGGGGGGGCCGTTTTTTGGCCGCGCGATAATTTCGGGCCCATCTTCTGATACGCCGAGGTGATTTTGAAGAAGCTTAAGCTTCTTTTAAGCTTTTAAAGCTTTGTAATTAAGCTTTTAGTGAAGAGGATTAAGAGTTTGCTCACTGTTTTTCAACGACTTGTTGATGGAGATGATTGCGTGGTCCTCCGCCTGCAGAGCTTGGTCCTTCGCGATCTGACAATGGAAACAGGGGTTCTTGATCGCCAGAAGTCTGCCTGTATCGACGGTTCGCGACGAGATTGACTGTAGAGCCCGTTTGTTCCTGGAGCTCCGCCTTCGCCCGAGATTGGTAGCGATTGGAAGCTCTTGATCTCTGCTCCGCTCTGATACCACTGGTGCGCAGATCGGTCGCAGATAGCTCACGTGGTGAATCCCGGAAGGTCCCCAAGAACAAAGTACTCTACCTTTTTGCACAAAAAACCATGTAAAAGCATGCACGACAAGAGGCAAGAAACAAATTGGGTTCAATCTCCCCCATGCCTTGTGTGAGCGCTTCACAAAGCATGTATTTAATGTATATTTCCAATCTTCATGCTCAATAATAGCCCAATTACAAAAATATGACAAGCTTTTAGCTTTTGAGTTTGCTTTCTACAAAAATAGGAAAATAAAGCTAATGGACGGTGCCCATAGAGTTTGGCACGCCCAATCTCAATGTCCAAATAGAAATAACATATCCGTGCCCATAGGCGCATACAAAATAATAATCAATAATCAATGTCTCAATAGACATAACAAAATATAGGCGTGGCGCCTATCAAAATATAGTCCAAATGTCGAATACCCGCTAGACTCCAATGCTTTCCTCCGCCACTGCTGCTATCTCTACACATCAACTGAAGCATTCACAATCGTTAGTAAAATAACACAATTAAACCGACAAAAGTGAATACCTAGCAGTCTTCAGCTACATAAATAAATTAACTGGTTAGAAATAAATCCTAACCTTAATTTATTACGAGTGCGCACTCTAAACTCATAAACGTTTATTAATTTAATATGCATTTTGCGGAATCACCCGCTATCGAATCACCCATGTACACACTAAATTAATGAAACGCCCGAAAAGGACAGGCGTCCCCATCAACTTCTCGCACAAAGAATCCTCTTTGTGTATGAGCCCCGGTCATCTAAGTTTACGGAATCCACCGTAAAACCTCACGGAATCCACCGTGGCACGGAATCCACCGTGGAATATGCCTCCTGGCATCATACACCTTACGGATTGGCCTCTCAATGCGCTGCTAACACAAATAACATAGGCATCACAAACTCCACTCTTATTTTAGAACATCCCAGGAGATAAGATATTTTCTCACTTAATAGTTTCCCAAGGAACCTGAACGCCTAAACCAACAACTTAGGTATCTCACAACTCAACGTGGGTCGTATGCATAAGAAACCAATTGCAATGCACCCAAGAGTTACACTATGTGATATGCGCAACGCAACTATGAATGCAATAGTGCTCAAACATTTTATAATTTATAAATCAGCATTATGGAGTGTGCAACAAACATTTCTTTCAATGATTTTAGCCTACATGTCATGCTGCATTGCTAAAGGTCAACACTGAGCATCCTCATGCTGCTTGACCCCTTTTTGCTTTAAACATCCTATATGGTATGAAAAAACAAATAGATTAGAATTTCATACATTCTTAGCAACTAGTTAGCATCAAAGCCCACCTTCTCCCCTACTGTATAGGTTATGCATTGTTAATAGGTGTAAAGAGCGGCTTTTTCATGTGTTTTTCTTATAAAAAGCGATAAAAACGGAATTTAACATGAAGACATGGCTGAATTAAGGCTTATCCATCATGCTATAGCCATGCCATACACTCATAAACATAAAGTATATTTTTTCTTAATTTTCTAGTGTAAGAAACTAATTTTCTCTATTTTTCACTATTTTTCTTTATTTATTTAGATAAAATTTATGATATTTTTTATTTATGGATTGGAGCTAATCACAATCATTGAGCATTGATTTTATATCCATTTCTAATCGATGTGAACCCCAAAATCACAATAAAACCCCAAAATTTATCATTTTCATGAAAACCGCATAATTGTGAGTTTTGTGTGTTTTGATGTAAATTGTTAAATGACTAAATTTTTTGGTTTTCTTCAAGATTTTTGATCGATTTCAGCATTATCAATCAAAGGCATCCATTTACAAACAATTTCATCGAACATCTTTCATAAAATAAATGAAATGATTGCTTACGCATAGAAACCCGATTTTGGAGGCACATATTTTATCATTCGGAGGCTGTTGATGCTCATTTATGGCCGGTCACACTCTCTCCAACTCTAATCTATGATCTCCTTCGTTGCGGTTCCATTGTTCCATCAACATATTGCATCCAACTCCTACCCCTTCTTCCATAGAACCATGCATGTGAATAGCAAGAGAAAGACTAGTTTTGCAATTTCTTCACCGGGCAGCCATTTTTTGATCAGATATCGGCAATGAGAAGCAAAGAATTAAAGATGATGATTGGCATTCTCTGATTGATTGGTTGTGTGCAGGTTGCAAACCCCCCCTCCACAAATCGTCGCCAAGAGGGGGGGCATTGTTTTTTTTCCTGTGCTATTTTGAAAATGGCCCCCCCATCACTTTTTTTTTTGGGAGGGCATGCTCAATTTTTTAAATTTCCTTTGTCCACTTTAACTTTGGCAATGTCCGGCCTCCCGTATCTCTTATGTCCAATGCCCGCTTTCAAATCCGTAAAATCGTGCCTTATTGACTTGACATCCCAAATGGCCAAGAGTCTCTCTCTTCAATCTGGCTATTAAAAAAATTACTAAAAATCCGTAACCATCACAACGACTAAAGTTTGCATTTCTGCCTTCCTCGGTCTCTAAAAATTGTCGAATCTTCATGTTCCACTTCCATTGGCTGTAAATTCCTACATAAAATTTACATTAATCCTCTTCGTTTCGGCACTTCGTGGGTCATTTAAAGCTGCTCTCACCAAGCTTCCATCTTAGATCCTAATTCACTTTTGTAATAGTCAGTCCATTATCTATGCCATCATGAGCCTTGTATTCATCTTCCAACCTCCATAGCTCCTGCCATGCTCCAGATCCGTCTTTCTGACAGATTTGAGTGTGTGAGAATTATAAAAATGTCAATGTTGCAACAAAGAGGGACAACTATCCACTATCCTATATGGAGCACATGCTTGAAAGAGTAGTAGGGAAGGAAGCCTACAATTTCTTACATAGCTTCTCAGGCTAAAACTAGGTGCATATACACCCTAACAACATACATAGTGTTTGTGACCGAGTGGGACGTATTTGTCTACATGGTCATGCCATTTGGGATAATGAATGCATCAACTACCTTTCAACACCTCATGTGCACCATCTTCAAAGACATGCTTAGACAAGAATTGGAGGTATTGATTGATGATCTATGTGTCCACTCCAATTGAAGGGAAAACCTAGATAAAATTCACGTAGTCTTTGAATGGTGTAGGCTGTATAATCTCTCCTTGAATCTCCTAAAGTGCCAATTCTGGGTAAAACATGGATGTATCCTAGGGCACGTGGTGTCTAAGAATGGCATTGCCACCAACTTCTCCAAAGTTACGGTCATTGTCGATTTTCCACCATCCACCACAAACTATGAGGGAGTTCAATGCTTCTTAGGACACATAGGGTACTATCGTCAACTCATTCTAAATTATGCATTGATTGCTAGACCCCTTTACAAATTGCTGATTGTATTTGAGTGGACCAAGGAATTGCAATGTGCTTATGAGGAGCTAAAGAAGGCTCACTCATATGACAACACCAATCCTATAAGCCCCATATTAGAACATGACATTCCACGTGCACATTGATGCTTGCCATGGGAGCTATTTTGTACCAACCTAGTGAACATAATCTCGATTATCCCATGAGCTTTGCTAGCAGAAAACTCACAAATACAGAGATGAATTACTCCACGTTGGAGAGGGAAGGCCTAGCTATTGTGTTTATTGTGAAGAAGTTTACGCCCTTCACCTTGTTTGTTGACCATATCAAGCTTTGCTTTATTTAGTAAACAAACCTTATGCTACAGGATGCATAGCTAGATGGTTACTTTTGCTTCTAGAGTTTGACTTCTCTGTAGTTATATGCAAGGGTAAGCAGCACTACATGGTAGACCACATGTCTCGTATACCCACATGATAAGGTGCTGACTAGGGCATCATGGATGACCTACTAGATGTGCACCTTCTTAGCATGTCTAGTGGGAGAGACCTGTTCAAGGCCGATCTAACACTATATTGGCAAATGACATAGTCCAAATCCTAGAGCATGGATTGCCTAAGTGACCTACTGAAAAGGCTAGGTTGAAGTGCCTTATCCTCAAGGTTCATCCCTATCAGTTAATAGCCGACCAACTCTATGGACTAGGAATAGATGGGTCATTACAAAGATGCGTGTGTGAGCACAAGATTCATGACACACTTGCTGAAGCACATCATGGAATTGTTGGAGGAAAGTTTAGTGGAGACACCACAATATGCAAGGTGCTACAATCTCAACTGTTGTGGCCCACCCTATTCCACAATGTGGCTAAGTTTGTGAAACATTGTGACGAGTGCCAAAGAACCAAAGTTCCCATTTGAAAGGACAATATGAGTTAACCTTGGTGATAGCACAACAACCCTTTAAAAAGTGGGAAATCGACTTCATTGGGCCAATTAGTCCCATAACACTCATAGGAAAAGTACATAATTGTGGCTACGAATTATCTCATGAAATGGATTGAAGCTTGGGACCCACTAGAAATAATGGTGCTAGAACCATGGCTAAGTTCCTTTGGGAGCAGGTGATCTCATGATTCGACTTCCCCATCGAATTAGTTAGTGACCAAGGCACACACTTTATCAATGAATTGATTGCCCATTTGTTATCCACCTTCTTGATCATCCATAGGAAATCCTCACCATATTACCGTTAAGCTAATGGTTAAGTATAATCCATGAATAAGATTCTAGAGAATGTCTTGACTAAGGTAGTCTCCACCTCTCGCATTGACTAGGACAATAAACTCATGGCAACACTATGGGCCTATAGGATGGCTTACAA
Source organism: Lygodium microphyllum (assembly GCF_053477565.2). Taxonomy (NCBI): domain Eukaryota; kingdom Viridiplantae; phylum Streptophyta; class Polypodiopsida; order Schizaeales; family Lygodiaceae; genus Lygodium; species Lygodium microphyllum. Next base: position 114,867,618 of record NC_141159.1, on the reverse strand, counting down.
GATGGTTGCAGGGCAAACACCATTCAAGCTAATCTATGGGACCAAAGCAATCCTACCAGTGGAGCTTTTCGTTCCAAGCTTGAGAGTGGCAGTACAAGAGATATGGGATGGAAAGTAAGCATGGAGAGAATGCCTAGTGGAGTTAGAATGCCTATCTAAAACTCGACTCCTAGCAATTCATGCACTAATATGTGAAAAGATGAGATGCAAGAGCTAGTTTGATAAGCATGTCAAACAACACAACTTCGAGTAGGGTGACCTAGTGATCGTGTACTTGGTGAAGGGCCATAAGAAAAATATGAAGTTCAATGGACTAGGACCCTTCAAGGTCCGCAACATTAGTTGAATTAGCAATGTAGAGCTCAAGACTCTAGAGGGAGAGAGCATAGGCTTCTTTAATGGTATTTGTCTCAAGAAGTACTACCCTCTAATGCTGGACCTGCTTGTGAATGTAAGAGTAGCCACCATCACTGAGAAAGAGGATGAGGATGAGGAAGCAGTGGTGCCTGTATACTCGCACATATTGATCACTAGCCACAAGACCTATACCTTTGATGAACTCATTAATGAGGGAGATCTGACTATAATATCCTTACACACAATCATTTAACCCTCATTGGTCAACCCTAGTTGCAACCTAATATTTGTAAAACTGAGCCCATTTGGGGGACAATCTTATTCACTACTAGGAAGTGCAAGGTACCAGTCTATTGGGACTGAAATCCTACGAATGATCTTCTACGTGATACCTAACACCTAGGTTGCTAGTAAGGAATCTTAGGGCATGCATTCAAGAAATAAGCACACTACAATGTACTCATTAATGAGGGAGAGCTGACCATAATATCCTTACACACAATCATTGAACCCTCATTGGTCAACCCTAGTTGCAACCTATTGATGCAAAATTGAGCCCATTTGACGGACAATCTTATTCACTACTAGGAAGTGCAAGGTACCGGTCTCTATCGAGACTGAAAGCCTACCAATGATCTTCTACATGATGCCTAACACCCAGGATGCTAGTAAGGAATCACTATTAGGGCGTGCATTTAAGAAATAAGCACATTGCAATGTCGACTACAACTCACAATGTCTTCACCTTACCATTGGCAATGTTTGGATAATGATGGCTTTCAGCAAGGGCAGCACAAGTCCATCTAAGACCACATCACCACTAATAGAGTAACTTAATGTCAAACCTAAGCAAGGGAGTTGTGACTTATTCCAACCCACCACAATAAACTGGTTGTAACCACCAGCAAACACACCCAAAGCCATTGAGCAATAGCTCAAATGGGTATCCAAATGACAATCACAGTTGCCTAGAAGCTGATATGCATGAATTCATAATCCCAAAACCTCACACCCTTTGGCCTAGGAGATATGGTTGGTGCTATAGGAGCGACAAAAGGTCAAGCCGCGATGGGTGTCCTAAGCCCTATTGCATGCTCAAGGCTATTACAAAGGCAATACTTGGATTTGGTTGTCCAAGTCCACAAATGGCACATGTGTCCCTCAGCCACCATCGCCTTCCAACCCATCTCCATGAGACTATAAGCCAACTAGATATGAGAAATGAACTGACCCAAAAGAAACCAAACCCATTAAGCCTCAGCAGGCCTATCAACAAAAACCATTGCCAATTGCATTCGAATTGACCCAACCTGACACGTCTACTGTTCCAACTACTCCATAAGCAATAGAGAGTAGCACGTCAATTGAGCTAGAAGATCAATCCATTGCACAACTATCTACCAGGCATCCCACTGAACAACCCATGAGGTAGGCATCAATAGTTAAGTTATCCAGCCCCAAACAAACCCCAACCTCTTGCAAGCCTTCAACCCTTCTAAAAGAAGATATCCATCCTTATGTTGACCTCAGACCTAGCCACGAACACATGGGATGACCAAATCACTTGTATTAGACACTTGGACACTACCTTCACCACATTTATTAAAAGCTATGAATGACTGAATTTAAGCCTCCTTGACAAGCCATTAGCAATGAAAGTATATTCCCCACCTTGCACTTGGGAGGAATATAAATTCATTTTCATCAAGTTTTTGAGGTGGCCAAGGACTTGATTGCCAATGAGATTTCTTGAGAGTAAGCTTTTAAACATCATTTGCTCACCTCCTATAACGAGAGAAAAGTCTTTGCAACAACCCAAGAACTAGAAGATATAAAATGGTTAGCCGATTTTGACTCTTCCTTTCTACAAAAATAGTATACTCTCTGTCTTTAATGGGAACAAGAGGGCTACCAAATTATAACCAACACCAGAGTAAAGATGCACAATCAAAACCTCTGAGTACAATCCAACCTATGTGGCTCCTACCTCATTCAAAGTATTGGCCATCACTTGCAATAAACCTTTAGAAGAGCATGTTATGGCCCATCCCTATTTGGATTGAGTCCTGACTAACAAAGAACTGCACATCGCTAGCATGATGAACTTTAGTGACTTCCTAACTGATGTCCTGATCTACATTACCCACATAGGCATTAGGCCTCAAAACATGGACAGTCACACCCACTTTGATCCAAAATTCTATGCTTGGCTCATGAAGAAATAAAGCACAAGAATCAGGTGCTAATGCCCTTAACCCTTCATGCTTTAATCCTAGAAAGGATCTTCATCATTTCTGGAGGAAATGGTGTGAGCTAGAAAAGAACTTGAACTTCAGAACCTCAAAGCAAACTTTGAGAGAAAAAAAGGATGAATAAAGGGAAATTGTACTCAAATAAAACTTTTTTATGGAATTCGTGCTTGGAATGTGTAAACTACTTGAAGTATTAAAAGATTCCATTCCATATTGGAGCATCACACCATTTTATAGTGTTTGTCATTAAACTTTTTCCCTTTTTGAAAAATGTACTCTCAAATGAGCTAATTGTAAGTTGTTGTGCCATTACAGGAACTCAAGATAGCAGGACAACTTCCATTCTCAGGAAGAGTAAATAAGTATTGATTGGCCATTGAAACACAAGTCTACAACTAGTTAAAGTACCACATCATCAATAATTTGGGAGATCTGGTGACCAAGGAAGACGCGGTGAGACAAATAATCGATCAATGCAATCTCCACGGATATGTAGAGAAGGTTTTCAACCATGGTAGGAGCATAGAGTTCCTAAGAACTTTTGACACAAGAAAGAATAGTGGCATAGTAATCGTCAAGCAAGAAGGCTCACCCAAAAGGATAGAAGTTGTGCTTAGCCCTGAAATAGTGGAGAAGGCTTTAGGGTTGGCCAACACACAAGGAAAGAGACCAAAGAGGGATGTTTATGGCATAATAAAGATGCTGAAGACAAAGGTGTACGGCAACGATGGGATCAGTCTAGCAGACATCCCTGAACTCATTGTCCAGTTGCAAGCAAAGACAGTGCACACCATATTCTCTAGTAACTGATACAACACCCTTATGGCTTAAATCCCAGTGTCGATGCTTGAAAGTATTGCAGTATAGGGGCCCTGGATGAAATAAATCTAAATGCTTATGTCTGCAAAATGATTGAACTATTAGCCAAGGCATTTTCATCAAGCCAAAGACTTGCAAGAAGTGAGTCACCACCCACCACAATTGAATCAGACTAGAAAATGCTCTCATTGAAAGCATCCATGATAGGGTTTGGAGGGGTGCCAAAGGCCATTATCCAAGAAGCCATGGAGAGATGGAAATGAAAGAAGAAGTAGGGCAGACTCTAGAGAGATATCCTATTCAATAGCAACACCTCTCCCTAGTCACAAAATTCCCATCAACATCTCCAAAGGTGAGAAAGGTGGGAGACGATGAAGCCCAAAAGCCATAGAAAGAGAAGGTAGAGTGAGCTACAAGGAAGAAAGGAGCTCAACTCCAAGCACAAAAAAAATAGAAGGGGTCAAGTGAGAGGACCGTTAGTGAGCAAGGCAAGGAGGGTTCGGTCCCATCAAGCCACAAGGAGCAAGGAAAAATCATGTTGAAAATCTAGGCCACAAGAAGAAGGAAACCACAAGAAGAGAGAACAAAGCTCTAGCAGTTGTGCAGAGGAAATCTAGGGTGCTAGAGGAGGAATGAAAGAAGAAGTTGGAAAAAGAGGAGGAACATCTATGAAAGGTAGAACAAGGGTCCCGAAGGATGGAGGAAGAACAAAGGAAAAAGCGACAAGAGGAGGAGGAAAGACTAAGGAGAGAAGAGGATAAGAAAATGGCTCTCACCATCACGCTATCAATCATGCAACCCTCATGTGCAAAAGAGTTGGCCAAGAGGAGGCTAGAAGACATGCCTGGAACCAGCTTCACAATGCCAAAAGTGACTCAAGGACTCATAGTGGAAGGAAAAGGGAAGACCCCATTAGACCTGCTCTCACCCCCCATGGCTGCCATTGCTACCACCATCCAAGAAACCATGGATACAATAGTGAACTAAAGCAACGTGATGGCTTGGGTATAGTAGCTAGTCAACATGATGCAACAACTTGGTCTAGCACATAGTGGAGGAGTCCTAGTGCCAAGGATGAAGAGGCTTGCCGCTATGGACACAGAATCAAGAAAAGATCTGAAGAAAGCCAAGGTAGAGGCCTCAACTATGTCCATACCCTCTGCCATGCAAGGGTCGGCACAGTACAAAAAATATGTCCAAGAACTCCTAGACCAACTAAAAAGAGTGAAAGAAGAGAGGAGGGTAGTAGTGGTTGGCGGAGCCAGAAATAGAAAGGAAAACATTCTCAGCTTACCAACTCAAAAGAACATGCCAAATAGCCACCTAGCAGAGGCAGATAAGCAACTTGAGAAAGGAGTTGGAAGCCAAATAGGTACTAGAAGGGAAGATGGAGGAGAAGGTTGCAAAATAGCCCCACGATAAGGAAAAATGAGAACAGATAATGCTGGAGGAGGAATTTTTGGTCCTCTTACAACAAAACAAGTAGATACAATAATACCTCGACCACCTGAAGAAGATTAGAGATAAGCTCACTGAGGAGATGGAAAGGGTTAGGACCTAGGCCTACATAGAGTTCAGAAAGAGAAACAACAAAATGAACAATTACTCAAGGAAATACACGAGGCTAAGGCATAGAGGGATGAAGTGTCAACCAAGAAGCTAACATAGAGGTGGAAAACCAACTCTATGTGGCCCCCTTAGAGAGCAAGAACCATTGATGGAGTAGCTGAACCACCTCAAACAATAGAAAGAAGAGATGCTCGAAATCTGGAGAAAGCAAGAATAGATGGTCATGATGCTGCCTCAATGCCAAATTCAAGGCATGGAGAGGATGAACAAAAAGGCTAGGGATTAGGAGGAAGATACTACTAGAAGACTCAAAGACCTCATCGAACACCTTGCCTTGGTAGAAAGAAAATGAATCATAGTACTGATAAGGGAGGAAGCAATGGAGGCAGGTCTCAAAGTCTAGCAAGCCTTTTTCAACATGGTCTTGCATGTGACCCAAGCCAAGGATGAGGATACCATAGAAGGGCCAAGGAGGAATTTAGAACTTACAAGAGCCCTAAGATATGGCCTCTATGAAAAATTTCTAAAAGAGAGCACTAGCTTGAGCATGGAGCAACAATGACAATATTAGAGGCAGGCACGGTCTCTCGAGGAGGGAGCTAGAAGAATTAGGGTTTGACAAGCCAGAACAAGTAGCTCAACCACCCACTATAGCCCCAATGGAGCTACCAAGAGAAGAAGGGCCAAACTTTGAGTGATGCCAAGATGAAGAAGAGCAGCCACCACTAGAGCCGAGCCGAGCATAGTAGGTGTAAGCATGAACAAAAAAACAGGGTGAGAAAGCTGCTCCTAAGAGAGTCATGGAAAGGAATCGTAAGCAGAGAGAGCTAGTGGAGCTGGCACAAAGGAGACTCCAAGCAAGGCCATAGCAAGTTCTTGAGGTCTAGATTTCTCAACGAGAGTAATGCTATTCTATAAGCTAGGCCCAGGAATTGGTTGTCCACGAGTAATGGGAAAGCCAAGGTTGACCTTTTGAGTTCTCCTTCCACTAATTCCTTAGACAAGGTTCTATACCTAAGGGTATTGGAGTAGGTGATCACTCTTGTGCAAAGGTTGGGGAAAATTTTGACAAAGGAAAGAGCAAAACACTCCACAAGGTGGCAGAGAGAGCCTGCGGATTATTGGTAAGACAAGTTTTGGGAGATTCCAAAGACCGTCAGCAATTACAAGCCCAACCAAAATGATGTTAATGTGTCTCAAACTCAGATCTTGATGCTTGGATGACCTTTTGCATCACCATATCAGACAAGCCCAATGATCCCACCTACATGTCATATCCACAAAGAATAGGAGTAGATTATAGCTCATATATGCATGGCAGGTATATGACTTTCCAAGGATCTACAACATGAATGTAGAAAGTCCAGAGGCTTGCCTAAGCTTCATCACCATCCATCATGCAGTTCCTTGACTAGTTCTCATCCTGCCATGACCCTACCTTTATTACTACATGTAATTATCCTAGGGTACTTAGGAATTTTCTCAAGAAAAAGCCCATGGGGGAAGAAGTTTGACTCCCACCACCCTTTTTTAATCTAAATGCAGGAATCGATAATTGTGCAATGGCCTATCTTATGATGAGGGCCGCACTCTTGCCTTCTTTTTGCATGAGCATCCTTGAAGATATGAATGATAGTTGCTTCACTAAGTGCAACCACCCCTTCCTATCAACGACATGCCTAAATGTACACATTAACATAGAGAGCTAGTTGCAAAATAGACCCTTCCTTACTAAGTCTCTTAGACCTCCTTGCAATGTAGCTCATGAAGATCATTGGGATGATGTCTACTGTGCTCTCTCTCAATGTATTAGAAGTTAAGAGAATAACAAAAGTAAAAAAAGAGAAGAGAAAAGAAAGAAAGAAGTCAAAGAAAGGACAAAACATGAAGCACAAGAAAAGGATGAGATAGAATTCTCACATACCATCTGAGTGCCATGGACATTGCACCTAGAAACAATTACATCCCTCCCCCACTTCACACTCAAGGCACATCAAGGGCACGACACACCTAGGGAGTTTACACTTGCCTAAGGTTAGACTTGTCTCCCCCTGAGTCTACAACACCTCCCCTCCTACATGAACTAGGTCTTCAAGTGTGGAAAAACACCACGGGCTTGGAGTTTGACCTAACTGCCAGTTCCACTAACACAAAATCATGCACTGCACGGTGAGGTGGTAGACACCCCCCAAGTAGTGCACTTCCTTTTCCTTTACATGCCCATTTGACAACTCATGATCATCCATCAACATCGGAGGCCCCATCACCCACTTAACCTATCCTTGGCTTCTCCAACCTCTCATCCATTTTGTTATGCTTCTTCTCCACGGCCAATCTCCCTAAAGCCCCATCACATGGTAATCCCAGTCAACCACTTGAGCCCTCACCAACAAGTGCCATGGGACTGCCACTTGGCTAAGAGGGGGTCAATGTTAACCCTAGTGCAAAGAAAGTGAAAAGAAAGTAAAGAAAATTAAAAATACATAGGATAAAGTGGAAAAAGGTAGCCCAATGGAAAAGCATAAGGAAAAGGGCCAAAAGAACAAGAAGAAAAATTAAAAGTCCAAGGGAAGTGCAAAAGGGGAAAGGCACATTTTAAATATAAAAGTGTGCCCTAAATCCTTATAAAAAAACACCAAGCTCCCTCTAGTGCAATTTGTAAATGTAGATGGACATGGATGAAGGAACAATGTAAATAGGAAGGGAAAAGGGAAAGAGGACCTACATTAAAATGGACGATAGTGTAAAAAAGGGGATGGGCACCCAAGAGGAGTAGGGCATGTATAAAAAGAAAAAAGCGAATGAAGAATCTCATTCTTGTGTGTGGCCAAAACTCTCTCTCTTCTTCTTTTTCTTCTTCTTCTTGCTTGTGCTTGTGCTTGAGATAGGGAGTGTGAGGGAGTGAGTGTGTGAGGGTGAGGGATCGTGGTGGAGAAGCTCTCCATCTTCTCCTCTCTTCTTCTTCACTTCTCTTGTCTCACATGTGGCCATGGAGATTAGAGCTTGGAGCTTGAGGATCAAGCTTGATTAAGCTTGCACCTTGGATCATGGAGCTATTGGAGAAATTGAGAGAGGAGGCAACTTGATTGGGCATGGAGGTAAGCTCACTACACTGATAGGTGTAAGAGTGCACATGGCTATGTGAGAAGTAGCCATTTCATTAGGCTTGAAATGCTTGAAACAATAAGTATTTTGTGAGTCTTGGCAATTGAGCCAAAACTTCCACGTATATTAGGCTATTATTGTATTAAATTTATTTAGTTTTAAAGAAAGAGATGTGCCACGAGTTGTAATAGTTTCCCTCTAGCTCTTAGCAGAGAGTACATCACTCCTCCCCCCCTTTGTGTGTGTGTGTGCCCACCAGGTTACGTGGTTGGCCAAGCTCTTCTCTCTCTCTCTCTCTCTCTCTCTCTCTCTCTCTCTCTCTCTCTCTCTCTCTCTCTCTCTCTCTCTCTATGGAGTTTCCTTTGCCGACATGCTTCCCTTGTGGCATCCAACCAAAGAAATGTGTTTTCAAGCATGGATATGCATGTTTTCTATTATTCTCACCTGTAAGGAGATTGAGAACTTTGAAAGGTTCCCTTGTGGAATCCAACCAAAGAAATGTGTTTCCAAGCATGGATATGCATATTTTCTATTATCCTCACCTATGGAAAATGAGAGGGATGCACTACTCAACCTCTCTACCTATAGGGCATAGTCCCATTCCAGTTCCCTAAAACAACATGAATCAGGTTCTAACTTAACACTACCTAAAGGTTGGACGTTGGTAAAACCTTGTGAGAAGCCTCCAAGTTCTCTAGGACCACCCTATCATAGGATGGACCCGTCGGGAGTTCCACCCACCCCCAAGCATGGATATGCATGTTTTCTATTATCCTCACCTGTAAGGAGATTGAGAACTTTGAAATGTTTTCTATTATCCTCTCTCTCTCTCTCTCTCTCTCTCTCTCTCTCTCTCTCTCTCTATGGAGTTTCCTTGCCGACATGCTTCCCTTGTGGCATCCAACGAAAGAAATGTGTTTCCAAGCATGGATATGCATGTTTTCTATTATCCTCACCTGTAAGGAGATTGAGAACTTTGAAAGGTGAGAAGGATTGAAGCTTGCTTGGAAGAGCTATGGCAGGAGAGCAAGAGCAAGAAAGAGAGAGACACAAAATGGGAACTCCAACAGTCACAATGTGTGACTGAGCCTTCCTTTATTCAAACTGTCACTAAAAGAATAAAGAATAAAGTGATGGTGACGGGCGCCCGCCACTTGCAGTGTGCAATGGCGGGTATTGTCATTGTAGTAATACACGAGCAGCTAGGCAGAGGCACCTTTACCCCCAACAAACTCCCACTTAAAGGTGAATCTGCCCCAATGAGGAGTGAAAAGAAAAAGAAAAGATAGTACAATGTACACATGTACAATAGGATGAGGAAAAACGTCATCTCATCCAATGCCCATCAATCTCCTGAGGAAGGAAAAGCACTCAGTAATGAGGCTTTTCGTGAGAAAATCTATAGGATTTTTGTTAGTGGAGATCTTGACAAGGTCAACAAACTTATCCTCCATGACCCCATGTATGAAGTGATACCTCACCTCAATGATGGAAGACCGGATTCTTGGATTCTTGGCTAGCTGAATAGCACTCATAGAATCCAAATGCAGCATAGGTATATCATCAATCCCAAGGTCATGAACCAAACGGCCTAACTATATGGCCTCCTTGTAGGCCTCGGTGGCTGCAACATACTCAGCCTCAATGGTAGATAGAGCCGTACACTTCTGAACCATGGATATCCAAGAGACAACACCTCTAGCATAGGTGAATACATAGCTAGAAGTGGACTTCCTACTATCTGCATGTCCTGCATAATCAGAGTTTGTGTACCCACAACTCCTATATCATCCTGGTTGCCATAGCAAATACACATATTTGCTATCTCATGATACCCTTCATGGCATCCCAATGCTTATTTCCAGGTGTAGCCATTTAGCATGCCACAACACCAACTACAAAGGCAATATCTGGACGAGTGGCTATATGGCATACATTAGACTACCCATGGATAATGCGTAAGGGATCTTGGCCATCTCAACCCTCTGCTCATTTGTCTGTAGACAATCGGCCTATGAAACCTTCACATAAGAAGGTAATGAATAGCCAATGTCCTGCATGCAGAAACGGTCAAGGACTTTATGAATGTACTCCCTCTGTGAGAGGTAGAGTAGTCCCTTATGCCTGTCGTGCTTAATGGGCATACCAAGAATGTGAGAGGCTTATCCCAAATCCTTCATCTCAAAGCTCTTCTTTAGCTAAGATTTAAGAACATCAAGCTCATCATGAACTATCCCTGATATCAGCATATCATCCACATAAAGTACCAAAATAAGCAATGAGCCATCACGAGCTTTCTTTGTGTAAAGACAATGATCCATAGCACTTCTGTTGTAGGCTTGTGACTGCTTAAAAGCATCAAACTTATGATACCACTCCCTAGGTGCTTGCCTCAAGCCATAAAGACTTTTCTTCAACTTGCACACTAGGTGCTCCCTATCAGGTTTTGCAAAGCCCTTAGGCTGCTCCATGTAAATCTCATCATGCAAGTCCCCATGTAAGAAAGCCGTCTTGACATCCATCTAGTACAAGTCCAAGTTAAGCTGTGCAACCAAAGTCAAGACTAAGCGCAGGGTGGTCATCTTAACCACAAGAGAGAAGACCTCATTGACACCATGCTCTTGCTTAAAATGCTTTGCTACCAATCTATCCTTGTATGCCAGCTTGGGGTGTCCAGTGTACTTTTTAGCTTGTACACCCACTTGCATGGCAGAGCCTTCTTACCCTTAGGCAATGCAACCAAATCCCAAGTTATATTCTTATGCAAGGAGTCTATCTCAGACTGCATAGCCCTCTCCCACGAGTGACTGTCACCCCTACACATAGCCTCATCATAGGTGAGAGGCTCTCCTAATCTGTAACCACATAATGCATTGAGGGCACAAATCTATCAGGTGGATGTCTAGCTTTAGTAGATCATCTCACTGGTGGCTCTATTACATGTGCAGCATCCTATCCAACACCCTAGCCATGTGTACCAACTACTACTATGCACGCTATCCAATTGGAGGCTGTTCACGAGCATGTAGCTCCTCCTGGAATATAACCCTGCTTATCTCTACCACCTCTCAGGCTACCTATGCATCTTGTCTTCATGGAAGACTACATCATGGCTGCAGATGACTTTCTATGCTTGCGGATCCCAAAGATAGTAACCCATCTTTCTTGCATCTCCATAGCCAAGAAAAATGCATTTGACACTCTTAGGATCCAACTTAGTATGCTTGTCTGTGGGCACATGGCAGAATGCCTCACACCCAAAGACACGTAGATGTGCATAAGACAGAGGTTTTCCAGTCCATACCTCCTCTAAAACCTAGAAATCCAAATCACTAGAAGGTGATCTATTTATGACATGCACAGTTGTACTGGCTGCCTCAGCCCAAAAGCTCTGCGGTAAGCATGCATGGCTAAGCATACTGCGTACATACTCTTGGATGGTTCTATTTATCCACTCAGCCAAACCATTCTGGGGTGGGGTATAGGGGGCGGTCAAATGACGCTTAATACCCCTCTTGTCACATAGTTGCTCAAAAGCACGTGACATATTCTCCCCCATTTTCAATCCTAAGACATTTCAAGCCTATGCCCACTCTAGTTATCAACTAATGCAAGCCATCTCTAAAACACAATCAAGATATTTGACTTAAGCTTAGTGGGGTAAGCCTAGACTTTACACAAAAAGTTGTCAATGAACGTCACAAAATACTTTGCACCACCCATAGACTGACAGGGCATGGGCCCACAAAAATTCGAATGTACCAATACCAAGTGCTCACTCATGCGTGTCCTACCAGACTTCTTATGCGTATTCCTAGTCTATCTGCCATAAAGACAATGTTCACATGAATCAAAACATGCACAGTCAAGGGGCAGTAAGTACTGCAAACCAGAAAGCATTTCCATTCCCTTCAAGGACATATGGTCCAAATGGGCATGCCAAAGAGATACATGTGGGATGGAATCCACTAACAAAACATGGTCAACAGAGGACCCATCAACTACAAGAGGATAGAGGCTGCCAGCTTTGGCACCTCTAGCAAGCACAAGTCTACCCCCATAGGTGAGCTTCCAAGCAAAATTTCCAAATGAAACATGAAACCCGCATTATCAAGCTGCCCTGCAAACATAAGACTGTGTGTAAGTGCAGCTACATGACGTACATCTTGCAATAATAGAAAAGTACTGTCGATAGAGAACTGCAGTCGTACACCCTCAATGCCAACAATAGCAAGTGACCTATCATCACCCAAGCGAACTAAACCAAAGATAGTGCGATAGGAGTGAAACCACTCACGGCATGGTGTAACATAAAATGAAGCACTAGAATCCAAAAGCCAACACTGCGCATACATAGAGTGAACCTCGCTCAATGACGTAGCATCACAAGAACTAGCTACAAGTATGTAGTCCCCTATCAGAGTCATTAGTTTGCATTACATTTATCTCCTCGATTTTCACATGGGATTTTGCGGGTACCATGTTGCAATCAAACTACTTTTCTTGTACTTTGTCTTTCCCCTTCTCTTTGCACTTCTCATTGTGCAACTCATGACATTGTGGGGTTATATGACCCTTCTTGCCACAATGATGGCATGTCACATAGCATTTCTTCCATGAGATTTGTTGCGCGACTTACCACGAGACTTAGACCTAGACTTCTGCGAGTCTCTGCCACGGCCATTCCCACGGTCACTCTTTCCAGTACCATCTCTGCCTCTAACAGTCAAATCATGCGACACACGAGAGGCATCCAAGTTCTTACGATTAATCTCTTCCTATAGAAGAGCACTCTCTACATTAGGCAAGTTCAAAATAGTAGCAGGAGCACATAAGTCAATGCCAAATACATCCCATGACTCACTCAGAGTCCCAAGAAAAAACAACAGAGTAACTTCATCATTAAAGGTAATACCTTGCAAAGTCAAATTCTTGAGAATAACATGGAACTGACTCAAATGAGTAGACATCATCATATTCTCCTTCATGCGCAAGTCCATAAGTTGCTTCAGCCAATACATCTACCTTGCTCGACTTTTCTTGTCATAGAGATTCTTGATTTTATCCCAAATTTGCCAAGCACTCTGTGCTTCCTCAACCACATTGTAATGCACCTATTCAGTGAGAGACAAGATGAGGGTGGACTTGCATAACTCATCAAGCTCATCCCATTCGTCATCAGTCATAGTTTCAGGCTGCTCGTCGCCATGCATCCTTAGTGGCTTTATCTGCGACTTTTGTACCAGTACCTGCCAAACTTGGCTCTTCCAATAGGCATAATTCGTACCATCAAGCTTAGTGATGTTGAAGATAGCACTGTCAGTGGAAGAAGATGCCATACTGCAGTCCAAAATGGTGCAGACAGTTCAAAAACTATTTGTAGTAAACTGCAAAAAATGACAAAAAAAACCACCAAAACCAAGGCAAAATGGTGGGAAACGAGTATTTAACGATGCTATCCACCAAGTACCATCGAAAGTACATCAAATCAGGATGATTCTCCATGAAAAATACATGACAGTCCGAAGATATATAATTGCTGTAATTTATGACAGCAGTGTACAATGAGAGCTAGCAATAGGCAAAACCCAATATTCAAAGTCAATCACTGATTTTTGATGCAAAAAAAGCATCAAACGGGCATAAAAAAGCATGTAACAGTTAAACTGACATGAGCCAACACCCAAGCATGTCCGACAAAGTCAATTAGTAAAGTCAATACACCCCAAAATCAACAAGGCAAAATGCACATACCACTGCCAAGACGTGACACAAGTCGGTGTCTGCTCAATGAATACAAAGCCGAATCATCCCAAGTACATCTACACGGACCAAGGTATATCAACCATACATCATCGAAGAGGAGATCCCAATCTCAAAGATCCAAAAGCTCAATATGCATAACCTGCATTGCTCAATGTCTAATAAGCATACAAAGACACTCCCACCGGCACAAAGGCCGTAAGTGTCAAGTAAATCAGCTCAAACAAAGCATGTAAGAGCACCAGTGATGGAGTATCCAAGATCATACATCAGTAAGACATCCAAAGCATATGAGCAGTCAAGTATCCAATGATATCATCCAATGTCATGAAGACAATCCAATCAATCTCTGATGACTAAAGAGCTTGCAGAAGTTCTATCTGTCTTCTCATTCCAAAATTCTTGCTACTTGCCTCAATCAAGCTTGTTAGAGGTAGCAATTGTGGTCTGCTCTTGACAAGTTTTGTTGGTCTCCTACTTGAAATTGGTAGAGTACTCCACTACAAGCCAAAAAATAGAACCACCATTAATATGTTCAAAAAGTGTATATGCCTACCTTGCAACAACTACACCATAAAGCTTACATTTTACTTATGCATGTCTCATAGTAACCCAGGACCTGGCAAGTTCAGGTAGCAATTGTTGGCATCCCAACTTCACACATGTAGCCCTTGTAGAGCACATAGATGCAAAGTAGTAGGGATGGTATCGATGAGAGCAAGCTAGCATGCACATACCAACTACTTCTAGTGCCTCTAAGGGCAAGGCACAACCAGCACATTCCCCGCTGACACAAATTGCATCACATGACGTCGATGGAATGGGTCGTGTGGGAGTAATGGTGTGCACCACCCCCTCTTAAGCTCCTCAACAAGGTGCTTTAAAAACCCAAAGTGCATGGTTGCATTCTTCTCTTCTACCAAAGTAATCTTGTAGTTAAGTTATGCACATCATCATGGAGAGTGTGAGACACCAAATAAATGTTTGTTATAGGCTTGTAGTGAGCTCCACATACTCAGAAGTGCTTTCCAGTTTAACAAAGTGCTTTTGGAGAAAAAAGTGCTTTATCACATAAAAATGACATTTCCTTTCAAGAAAATAACTTTTGGTCCATAAAAATAACTTTTCTTTAAACAAAGTTCTTTTTGAAAAAACTCCTTTGACATAAAAGAAAGTGCTTTGGGGTCAGTAAAAGATATTTTGAAAATGAAAAACTACTTACCTAGCCACGGCAAAAAACCTCCTTTATACAAAGTGCTTCATAGTACCAAAACTACTTTTTTATCTAGACAAAGTGTTTCTAGCTTAATGCAAGTGATTTGTGACGTTCAGAAAAAGTGATTTCTTCACTAAGGCAAGTACTTCACTACTAAAATTGCTTCACTACTAGAGAGAGTGCTTTTAAGAATATGCAAAGTGTTTTTCTTCTAAGAAATTTCTTTTGACCGATACAAAGTGTTATGGCCTAATGCATAGAAAGGGCTATAGGAATAGCTTTTCCTTGTCTCCAAACTATTTTTGGCCCAATACAAAAGCTCTAAGGAGTCCAACAAGTTGTTTCCTTCCTGGAGAAAATGCTTCTATTCAATAGCAAGTGCTTATTTTCCATGAAAATATGTTTAAATAAGCACTTGCTATTGAATAGAAGCATTTTCCTTTGGTGGCTGATGGACAGCGCTCCCACACAAAGTACTTTGTGAACTTTGTGGGGATCTCATTGTTACTCGATGTGCCCTAGTAGACCTTGTGATAAAGGAGGCAACACTCAACCATAAACTTTGGCCTTAGTATGTTGAGGTAGATCTTGGAGCCTTGATGACTAACCTCCTTGAAAACTAATAGCCAATCTTTCTTTGGAATGGTTTGCAATTGTTGGGGGAGCACTCTAGACAAGCTTAGCCCATAGACCTAATGCAACTCCTCTACTGTGTAGTACAATCAAGGCAAGTGTGGATACTCAAAGTTTTGGCTATTGCACCTCCTCCATCTAAGACTTGTAAATGCAATATCAATGTCATGTAGTGAGCACCCAAAAAAAATGATTTATGAACAAATTAGAATCAGCATTCAAGGTAGCTAACATACTAAACATTCATATCCCAATAAAGATTTACCTAACAAGGACTCGATTCTTTTGCCTTTGGAGGGAGCCTTGCTAGAGTTGTCGAGGTTCATTGGACCAAGGGGCACAAAATAGATGTCTACTACTATTGGTAAGCATAGGGTGACAAGGGTGTTCGCCAAAAAAAGGTGAGCTCTATTGCAAGCAAGAACAAATTGTAGACACAAAGACGCGGGGCGAAGGGGAGGGGAGGGGAAAAAGAGCTCAAAAGCAAACTCTGCTAGCATGCGTAGGGTGATGAGGGCTTTCAAAAGTGATCTCTATTGCAAGCATGAAGAGAACACAAATAGATTTTTGTGGGGGGTTAGGCTTTGCTGTGGGAATGCATAGGGTGACGAGGGCTTTCAAAAGAAAGCTACAAGAAATGACAAAGTGTACACAGATGTCTATTGTTGGTAATGATAGAATGCATACATTCAAGAGGAGGGGGTGGAGGGAAGAGCTCAAACATAGGGTGCCTAGAATGCAACTCCAATCTAGCAGGAATGAGGGATAGAAGACATTGCACACATGCAAGAGATTGTTTCAATTGGAGGTGTGGGGTACTAAAGGTACCTTAGCCAACAATCATTCCAAATGTCCATATTTGCATGCCATGAGTAACTCATAGTGCCATATTTTATCCAATTAAATCATTTTAAAAAATCCTTTGGGCAAGAAAGAAACCCCTTTTGGGAATACTTTTTAAGACCACCCAAATAGTGGAATTTTAGTACTACCGAACTGTGCTTCTACCCATATGTTCAACTTGAAAAAATCAACCCTTTGTTTAATAGTGTATGTGCATTTGTAAATGTTTTTAAAGAGTTTACACATTACATACACATGTTCAAACATTCAAATATCATATTATTTCATATGTCTAATTTTAAAAAATTCATCTCTCTAAGAAAAGGTGGATGGTAGAGAGAGAGAGAGAGAGAGCCACATACAAATTTTCAAATATTTACATTTTGTCTTTCCATGATCATATCCTCATTCAATTTAAAAAAGAGAAAGAGAGAGTGTGTGTATGTGTGTTGAATTAAAAGAGAGAGTGTGTATATGTATATATGTGTTAGAGAAAAAGAGAGAGAGAGAGAGAGAGAGAGAGAGAGAGAGAGAGAGAGAGAGAGAGAGAGAGAGAGAGAGAGAGAGAGAGAGAGAGAGAGAGAGAGAGAGAGAGAGAGAGAGAGAGAGAGAGAGAGATGATAGAAAATAAATATGACACCCACCCACCCTCTAAGAAAAAGCCCTCTTTATTTCTTAAATACTAAACTTCTTCTCATGTGTCACATAGGCTTGGGGGCTTCTTGTTGGTTTCGGGATTCCCAAGGCAAAGCTCTAAATAATAAATAGAATAGATGTATCATCACTCCTATATGTACTTATCATTTTAAAAGAAACATTTGTTATCTCAATGAGGTTGTACATTGCATGGTTAGTGGTGTGTTCACTTCATGGGTGAGGGAGCTCAAACCCTTAAGTTGTAGCCTTAATGGTATAATAAATAGGCATCCAAAAATAATAATTTTCAAGACTATAAAAACACTTCTTCAAAGTTTAAAGGACTTATTTGGAAATTTCGCAACTCATTTTTAGAATAGATGTATCATCACTCCTATATGTACTTATCATTTTAAAAGAAAAAATGGTTATCTCAATGAGGTTGTACATTGCACGGTTAGTGGTATGTTCACTTCATGGGTGAGAGAGCTCAAACCCTTAGGTTGTAGCCTTAATGGTATAATAATAGGCATCCAAAAATACTAATTGTCAATACTATAAGCACTCTTCTTCAAAATTTTAAGGACTTATTTGGAAATTTTGCAACTCATTTTATTTCATGTTCAAGCTTCTCTTCCTTTGGACATTTTTCCATACATTTTTCAACTCATTTTATTTCATGTTCAAGCTTCTCTTCCTTTGGACATTTTGCCATACATGACTTCTTGGGGTCATTTTTTTGCCTCTATGTTGGAGGCATACTTTGAAAACTTTTGGTACGTCCCTCCAAGAAATTTGAAGATTCAAAAACAAGGGACGATGGTTTCTTCTAATCATGTTCTTTAGGTAAACTTACTATGTGTAGGCGTGTGTATGCATGTAGGATGAATGAAACAATATAAAACCATTATGCATTCTTATGGTTCACCTTACACACTCAAAGAGACAAAGATAAAGATAGAGGATGGTGAATAAAGATGTAAAACCATTATATATTCTTCTATTTCACCTTAAGCACATAGAGAGACAAAGACTGAGATCAAAGGAAGATGATGATGGTGAGAGATGAAATCAACATTAATGAGATATTAAAGCCTTGTAGAATTTTGATGATAATTACCATGAAAATAAGATACTTTTTATTTATCTATTTGTCACATGATAGTAACTTGTTATGGCTATGTCCACCTGAAAGACAATGGTCTGACAAGTGTTAGCACATGTATTGTAATCAATTCAATACAACAAGTGGCTACTATGGATTGTTGTTCTAATAGATGTTGCCAATCTACAAATTGTGACTATGTTATACAAATATGTAAACAATTTTGGGGTCAAAAATCTGAATCTCAAACTAATTATGTGTTTGATATGTTGTCCACTGCTTGGCACCATGACACTAAAGGAAAGATCAAGTATGATTTCAGAATAGATGGTTCCATGTATGTTGCAAGGCATAGTGTACAATGCATTGGATTCCCAAAACAACTTTTTTATCATTACAAAAACAAATTTGAGAATGGAGCAAGGTGTTATATCCATGGAATTACATAGAGACTAAAGAGAATTCAACCATATATGGAAATGGCAAGATCAAACTAATTGACTTTGTTAAAAGTAATGGAGAACATATGCCAAATAGAAGTAGAACATTGCTTGATGGAGCCACGGAGATTCAATTGGTTATTCCAAACACATATAACCATGTTGATATCTTACGTGAGGTGAACTCATCACTACAAAAACAAGGTTATAAAGAGAGAATATCGAAGTCAACATTCAATAGAATTTGGAATAAAGAATATCGATACGTGGTGTTGAGCAAGTCTAATCAATTTTCTAAATGCATTATTTGTAGCTCTTTAAAAGCTCAACTAGAGGTCACAAAGGATATCTAGGAGAGACAAATATTTTCTACAAATAGACCATTACATATGAAATAACAATTGAGTTGCATGAATATTTACCATACATGGTTTACATACTTTAAGTTTCAACCTGAAATGTATATGCGTATCATCTATGACAAGATGGATCAGAAGAAGACTGCAGTCCCTAGATTGACTCAAGTTCCAAAAGAGTTGGACTCAACATGGCAACTCCAAGTATCACTTATTGGAGTAATCACTCCTCATGAGCATGGAGAAGGTTACTGCAAGCACTTTCTGTTGAATGGTTTGTGGCCTTATGATCCCAATCTCACAATTGGATCTCTTGCATTTTGTTTGCAGCATAACTTAGAGAGAAGAGATAGACATGAGTTTGGAGATCTTGCAACAAATGGTCTACCAAGAGGTAATGATTCATTGTTTCATGCTTTGAACTATAGAAATGATCTAGATTACCACATAGCACAAAGGACAACTACAACCACTTAACAAAAATTCTTGTAATCCTACATCATATATAAATTGATACGAGTCAACTAGAGAGCTACACCAAAAATACCAATGGACATTGGTATTGACAAAGAACAAAAACCAAGGAGTACTTCCTCTAATAAGGAGTGCTCATTTCATAAGCTTACTGAGAATTTGTTACTATAAACAGACAATTGTGCATTAAAGAATAAGAATCGATATGTCTACATATCTCTCTCTTCTTATTGCAAGGGGGGTTTTCAAAACAATGCATCTTGGATTTTTTATGGTGAGTCATACACATGAGGATATAGATGCCATGTTTCACCAATATTCAAAAGCATTGAGAGTAGAAACGCTATACACATTTCCACACTTGATGGAGATACTATGGACATCTACATTATCGACTCTAGTCCCTTTTTTACTCACACAGATCCTTGACTTTAAGAATTTTGTTGAATAATATCTTTATGATGGACATGATGATCTTGTTGGCCACTCAAAACCACTCCCATTTTTATCTTTTATGCAAGGAAATAATCTAGTCATGCAATATAAAGTGTATCCAAAAATAGTTGATTGGATGCCCAAGGAGGGGGGTATAGAGTTATGAAAGAAGGATAAGCTTAGCAATTCAATACTCCCAAATGGATGTTCCAATTTGTTGCCAATGGCTAATTTTATTAAAGATGATGAGGTAGTTGTATCTGGAATAAAGGCTCATATGAGGTTTTGGGAGAGCACAAGAAAGGATGATGATATTCCTTTGTACTTTAAACATGTCATTGACTATTGAAACAATATGATCAAAGAGATTGAGGCCTATTTCTCAAACAATGTAGGATTTGGCATTACATGTAGACTTTTGGCCAAGGACATGTCAAACAATAGATTTTAGTATTAGGTTAGAAAAAGTAGAGAGATAAAAGAGGAATAATGGCTACAATTTGAGAAATAGAATGAGCACTATTGTGGGTCACGTTTCATGAGACCAAAGGAAGTATTCAAGCCATGCATGAAAATATCCTACAACATAACCAAGACATATAGTGGATGCCAACTCATGTAGGGCTCGATGTCTCAACACTCTCTCTCGAGATCAACATGAGCTTGTGAACTCCAAGCATATTCTTGAAGCATTGAAGATTCTCAGCTCCCAAGGCCTTGGTGAAAATGTTAGCAGCTTGATCCTTTGTGTTGATATAGAACAAGCCAATATCACCTACCAAAACCTTCTCCCAAATGAAATGGTAATGGATCTCTATGTGTTTGGTCTGTGCATGATACATTGGGTTCCTAGCCAATTGAATGCTACTAAAGTTATCACAATAAATGATAACATTCTTATCCGCATGTATTCCCAAATCACCAAGTAGCTTGCCTAACCAAGCTACCTCACATGTTACAATTGCAGCACCTCTGTACTCTACCTCTATACTAGATAAGGTAACTATTGGTTGTTTCTTGCTGCTCCAAGTGATTGCAACACTCCGGGCCAAAGAAAAACATAAAATCACTAGTAGATCTCCTATCTGAAATATACTACCAGCCCAATCTACATTTGTGTAGCCATGCAAATCCAATGATACACCTACACCATAGAATATGTGGACTTAACATAGTGCAATGTGCATTGCACTACATCAAAGTGTGGCTTTCATGGAAGCTACATAAATTGACTCTCCAAACTAATTGTGTAGTTTAGGTCTAGCCTAGTGATTGTTAAATAGATAAGGCTGCCCACAATCTTCCGATACTACATAGTGACATCCTCAATCAAGTCACCCTCATCTGCACTAAGCTTAGCATTAACATCCAAAGGTTTAGAAATAGGCTTCCAATAAACCATACCATACTTCTTCAATATATCCAATGCATACTATCTTTATGACAACCATATACCCTCTAAAGTATAATTATCTCTATGCTGAGAAAATAGTGCAACTCTCCCAAATCCTTTATCTCAAATTTAGTCTTGAGGAGACCCTTCACATGTTCAATCTCTATCTCACTATCACCCATAATGATCAAATCATCCACATATATAGTAATGACCACATTACTTACATCACTCTCACATACATAGAGTGAGTAATCAACTTGTGCTTTGTGAAATCCAATGCTAACATTGTGTTCTACAATCCTATCATGCCATACCATGTGTGCTTGCTTCAACCCATACAAGGCCTTATGAGACCAATTGTAGGTCTAGAAAATTGTTGTCCCTGCTAATCAAGTTTCACTATAATCGAAGACTACAACCCTGCTAGCCTTAGGAGCCTCCTACATCTATAACCTAAGGCAAATCGATCAAGGTGGAAGAGCTTCTTATCCATTGCTCATTTTCTTGCTTTTGTGCTCTAATGCCTTCACCTTAGCCTTTAATCAAGCTTTGCACCACCATAGGATGGCTCTAATACCATGAAAATAGACAAGAGGGTAGAGAGATGAAGAACCCAGGAGCATATACACAAAAGCAATGGAGACTTGAGAACACAAAGAGATAGGGCCAAATTCTTGTTCTTCTTCTTTCTTCTACTTTCACACAAAAAGAAATAAGTCTACAATATGATAAAATACTAATATGAAAGTATCACAATGTATGTACAAGCAGACACTAAGTATGAATCCTCTAAGAAGAGGTGGCACAATGATATGCCATAGCAAAGGATGGACTATATGGGTGTAGTCTACTTGTAGATCTCTGGCATATCCTTGTGTTAGTCACCTAGCATGCCAATGAATAATATCTTGCCACATCACCAAGACGCATAATGGATGCCAACTCATGTAGAGCTTTATATCTCAACAATGTATTGATGTGCAGTAAGGATATTTTCTCCTACAACATCTAAATGACACCACCATTTATCCCATTTGGCTTGATGTTGCTCAATCAAATGTTGAGGTGGATAAGGCATCACCAAACTACCAAAAGGTTTTCATACAATATTGGGCACCATGTGCAAAAAGAAAATGTACGAATGATGTAGAGGTATATCATGACTATTGAAGTAATTATTGGATAGAGAACAAGGTAGACCCAAAGGTATGGGAAATTATTGATTCAATTGTTCGGGCATGGAAATCAAATGGATAGAGTAAATATAAAAGAGTAAAGGTACCAAAGGCTACATGTGAGAAGGCACAATCAAGCTTACTTTCTTAATGAAGTTTGAGAGAACACACCAAATAATACATCAAGGTAAGTGACCATGTAACTCAAATTATATGAATTTTTTTCAAGAAATTTTATTAAATTTAGTTTTCAATCTTCATTTCATCCTCTTTTTACAAAAACTAAGTAAGCTTTCAACTCAAGAAGACTTTCTATATAGAGCAATGAAACTTAAAATCAATTCTTGAGATATATATATATATATATATATATATATGTATATATATATATATGTATGTATGTATGTATGTATGTATGTATGTATGTATGTATGTATAGTGTTTCAAAATACCACCCTACCTTGAGATTTATTATTAGATTCTATTGATGGAGTTGCTAAAGTGGTCCAACATATTGTACACTATCCCCATGTCACCATCAATATTAACTATGGAATAAGAATATTAACCTTATTCAAATGGCAAAGCATAGTAAGGCTTGGTCACATGGCAATGCTCAAAATTAGGAGAAGATAAGCATGACAAAATGTAAGAAGCTAGGAATAATGACTTAGTGTAAATAATATTAATATTATTCCATGTCACACTGACATTGGTATAAAAAGAGAGGACATGTAATTTTTCATATCTTTTTGACACATTAATAAAATTACTATCCTTCTATCCCATCTTGCTCACAGCTTCCATGGCTTCTCTCTCTTTCCTGTCTTTCTCTCTCCAAATCTAGTATTTCTCTCTCCTTGTCACTCTTCTTCTCTCTCTTCTTGCAGTCTTTCTCTCTCTTCTGCAGTATTCTCTCTCCTCTTCCTCTCTCTCTAGTTCACTCTCTGACAAGTGGCATTAGAGCATTGGTCTTTGATCCATTTTTCCTTCTATATTTCAGTCCTATTTTCTTCCATCAAAATCAATTTCAGACAAGTATTGTACAAGACAGTGACTAGTGGAGTGCTGCAGACCATCTACAGTTAGTAAGAGACTACATCTGGAGATCTCCAAGGTCAGATATGGCGGAGGATGGCTAAAGTGGCAGGTCATCATTAAATTTCATGCAAAATTGTAGATAATTAGGGTAAAGGAGAGTTAACCGGGCTTAGTTTGGCAACAAACTGTGGTTACTTTGAAAAGAGGGAGTTCTCTTTCCCCTTTCTTGGAGCTTCCTGCAGGTTTCATGGAGTTTCCAGCCAAGATCTCTTCCTCCCACACAAATCAGTGATCATAGACCTCATCTAAGCTGAGAAAGTTGCTTCAGTCCTTTAGCTTCAAGATCATAACCATTGTGGAGGGCCATTGCTGCCCAAGCAGGTCAAAACAGACCCGAAAATTGCGGCGTAATTTTCAGGCTGCATCATGCCTTATCTCCCTCTTCTCCCTGACTGATTCTCATCAATCTTGGCTGATCCAATCTTCAGCAAGTTAAATCCTTCACAAAATGCTCAAGATTGAACTCCTATTATGGATCTTTAGCTCTCCTCTAAACCCTAGATGAATAGTCCATGGCAGCCATGAAAGCTTCAGCCCAAGCTTTCATTTCTCAACAATTTCTTAAAGATTCTTCATCTTTTCAGCCCGTGGGATCATTTCAGTAAGGATTCTTCAACAAATTGCAAGGATTAAGCACGATTGGTCAAAGATTGAAGCTCAAGAGCTTCCATGGAGCCAAAATTTGGGGGAAACGGGTTTAATGCTTCAATCTCAAGCATCTGAAGCTTCAAGATTTTTCTTAAGCATTGAATACACAAGTCTTGAAGATTATTTTGGCAACATTGGACCACAGGAGGCTTTATCAAGCATATTATGAATATTGATCAAGTCATCATCAACCATGTCAAAGGTACTTTTCTTCCATTCTTAATCTCTCTCATTAATCCATTTGCTGAGCTTAATCCAATTGATTGAGAGATTAAAGAATTGAATAACATCCATCAAATTTCAGCCAACCCTTGCTTGAATCAATGTTTGGTCTATGCATATTAGTTCTAATCAATGAATTGGAGGCTTCAATTTGAAATTTCCAGCATAACACTTGAATCCAATTGATTGAATCTATTGATTGATGAATTTTCTCACTCTAATCCATTGATTGGCTGAATTCTTTTACCCAAGCTGAAATATTGTAAAATGGTAAGTACTAGTAATCAGTGAGTCATTGAATTCCATTTGCAAGACCCTTTCCCTATCCAAAATTTCAAGATTTCATACAATTGCATCTCAAGAAAGGGGCTGAATGAATGTTTCAGAAATGCATTTCATGCTAATTGATTAGATTAGCAAGCTACTGCCATGTTGATATACCCACCAAGGAAAAAGGTGGATGCCGGAGGAGATAATGGGACAAAAGAGAGGTGACCCTCCCTCACTATCAAAGATCCCAAAGGGGTGCAACCAACCAACCCTGGGGGAACTTTTCCCACCTCCCAGTGATTCGGAGCCCGTGTAGGGATCCTGTCATTTCGTTTTATCCCTCACATAGGTACATCGAGTGGATAATTGAATATTGAAGAATTTCCAAAGGCTCAAGTATCTTCAGGATCAAAACAGGGTAAAACAGGGATTTTACAGGGCAGTACATGACATTTAGAAGTTGTTACAGGTACACCCTTCATTAGTGAAGTACATGTGTGGGTACTACAAGGTACCCATAGGTTCTATTCAGCCTTATGCAAGGTTTGGTAACCATTTGGGGTTACTATCTTACCTTACAGGGTCAAACAAGGCACTCACATGTTAAAACAAGGTGCAGGCCTGGACAATTCAGACTCAGAAATCGAGTTGCAGAATTTTTTGTTCTAAATTTATTATAGCATGATATAGCTCATCTCGAATAGGCATTCTTGTCTTCGATTTCAACTAAAAAGTTTTGAAATTGGAGTTCCCTAGCAAAAGTTATAGCCCTTTTTCTGACAGGGGGATACTGCAGGACTGCATTATTATGGCAAGACATAAGGGTAAAAATAAGGTCCATGATGATTATGCTCAGCAAATCAGAGATTCCATGTTGGATAATGCACCTCAAGAGAGCCCTGAAGAGCCTGAACAACAAGGGGAATTTATTATACTCAATAATACCTTGTGCATACATGAACAAAGACATAGGGAATGTCATGAGGCCATATTATCAAGAATGGAGCAAATGGTTTTGTCTACTAATCAAATGAAGTCTTCCATTGAGAAGTTAGTAGATTCAACGACTCAAACAAAGGCTTCTATTGATAAATTGGTGGAATCTAATGCTAAAATTATGGCACAATTCTCTCAATGGATGCAGATGCAAATGGGATCTAAAGAAGCAAAGGAGAAAGCTTATTCAAATAGTGAGCCTTTAGTCCCACTTCAGCCATCTAACCAAAATGGTAATAGTCATGGGATTATGGGAAGAAGAGGCATCCCAAATAGCCAATATGAAGTAGGTGAGGCTTCACAAAGGCATGATGACTATTTGGGCAGTTTGAATGGAGCTAACTCTCAAGCTTTTGGACTGAATACTCAAATTCCTAGGGGTCCTCTACCAACAGGAAGATTGCATAGTGGTTCTCAGCCACCTATTGGGAGATTTCCATCTCAATTTGTTCAATGCATGGTACTCATGATTAGTCTATTTTGGGACATCAACCATTCCATGAAAGAGAGCTAAAGGACAAGATTTTTTAAGCCAAATTTAATGGTCAATCATCTTTGCCATCTGATTTAGAGGAGTGGACCTCTAAGATGGAATCCTACTTTGACATATTCCCTAAAACTGATGATATGAAGATTCATTTTGCTTCCTTGCATTTGGAGGGATTTTCCCATACTTGGTGGAGGTATATAAAAAAATAAAACATACTTGTAGAGAATTGGGAAGCTTTCAAGGCACTTATGGCTTAAGTATTTGTCTCCCCTCTTGAAAAAGAGAAATTGGCACGAAGATGGTATGGTTTGGAACAAAGAGGATTAAGTGTAAGAGAGTACACTAACCAATTTCTCAACCTAACCATGTATGTAGAAAGCATCAGTGATGAGTCCACAAGTACATGTATGGTTTAGAGTCATCTTTATCAGCTGATATCATGGCACAAAACCCTACTTCCCTCTTTAAGGCTATTGAGCTTGCGGAGCGCTATGGAAGAAAATATAGAAGAGAATCTTCATTTCAACCTGGTTTTGGATAGCCAAGGACTATTTTTAAACAGGGGAAAGTTGGTAACATTTGTGGCACCAATCATGTGCCAAATGGGAGTTTACGGGTACCAATTTATCCACCATTCAATGCTTCTAGACCTCAAAGTAATTTCAGGACAGCAAACAATCCTAGAGTTGACTTCAAACAAGGGGACAACAAGCCTAAATCCATTTCAGCTGCATGAATCCTAAGTCTATTCCTATGGATCTTTACAAAGAAAGAAAGGAGAAAGGCTTATGTTTCAAGTGTGGGGAAAAGTATACACTTGATCACGCCTCAAAGTGTGTATACAAAAATGTCAAACCCAAGCTTCAGAGTATGTTAGTCTTTGAGGATTTTGAAGATGAGATGGATGAAGCTAATGTAATTGCACTTAATGCTGAAAATGAAGATCTTGAGGAAGAAGTTGGGAAAGAGTATTTCTATGATCCAGCCGACTCTTTTCCTTTTGATCCAGGTGGGACTTATCATGAGCCACTTGCTGCCACTAATTGTTCTATTTCTATGGATGCTTGGACAGGATCTAAGAGCCCTAATACACTCCGTATGAAGGGAAACATTTGTGGAAAGCCAGTGTTCATTCTGATAGACAATGGTAGTACTCATAGTTTTGTGAATAAGTCCATCATGGATAAGTTGAATTGTATTCCCACAAATTTACAACAGCCCATTAGAGTTCAAGTGGCCAATGGTGAAGAGGAAATTAGCACACAGATATGCCCACAGGTTTCTTTACAACTGGCTGAAAATTTTGAAGCAAAAGTAAACCTGATCACTTTGGAAATGGGGCCTATAGACATCGTACTCGATTGTGATTGGTTGATGACATTAGGTAGGATCACTATGGATTTTGCACAATTGTATATGGAGTTTATCTTCAATGGATAGCTCATCAATTTACAGGGAATTCCTAGTAGATTAGATTTTCAGCTTATTACCATTCAACAACTCAAAAGGGAGTACAAGAGGTGCTCACAAATATTTGTTTTGGATTTGAATGAAGAGATACAAGATCAGCCCAATAATTCAGCAAACCATCCAGCCTTGACAGCTCTTCTTAAGGAGTATAGGGATTTGTTTGAGGTACCTACTTCATTGCCTCCTAAGAGAGCAGTAGATCACCCCATTGATTTGGAGCCCAACTCAAAGACAATCAATAAGCCACCTTACAGATTATCAAAGTGTGAATGAGAGGAAGTAGCCAAGCAAATCAATTGAGATGGGATTCATTGAACCAAGTTCTGTTGAGATATCGAGCTCCACTCGTGATACGCTAGGGTGACCATTGTGTATTTATGTCACCGACTTGTCAGTTGCAGATGCGGTTGGTACACCGCTCATGAATAATAGCTAGATGACAGCTATCCTTATCTACTCTAGTTTGTGGCTCAGTTAGTATGCCGCCTTAGTTAGTTGAGTTTGGTTTGAGACCCATATATAGGGTTCTTCTATTTCTATGTACGAGAGTTCTTTTGGCTTACACAACTAAGAAGAGGAAAACTGTTTTCAGCCTCCACCTTTGTGTGTATTCCCCCATTGTGCAAGCAAGAAAGCTACAAGTGAGACTCCTTCCTTCTCTCCCACAATCTTGACATGGTATCAGACCCTTGTTCGTGGTAAGGAGCTCAAGAAAGCAAGCCAAGCTCGCGGTGTTCTGGTAAGAGGAGCAGTGTTGCTTTCATTTTCTGTTTTGGGAGCAGATCTCTGCACGTAGCACAGTCAGAAATTGCAAGAGTGCATTGTCTCAGGTTGAGACGCCCTTCGCGGTGAAGCAAGAGGGCAGTATATGCTGCGGGATAGGGCTTTAGCCCTTGGCGACCCTGTTTTTTTTATTTGAGGCCATTTCGGGGCCTGTTTTGGAGGCGGAAGTTTTCTGCACGCACTCAGGAAAAGGCCCAGTTTTATGCTATGCGACCACTGCTCTACAGGTCGGTGAAAAGTTACTGTAGAAATTGCATCATATACCTGTGCGCAGAGACATTGGGAGTTACAGAATCATCCTCGTTGCCTGTTGATGCAAAATCGTCACTAGGAAGTGACTGTGTGGTCAAATACCACTCTCGTCAGTTTTGCAGATTTGCCTTTGTGAGGTTGAAGCTATGTTCTTTGCAGTGACAGAATTTTTTGCAGTGTTCTGTAATGGCGTTTGATTCTCTCTCACAGATTGTCACTGAAAAGCTTGACAAGAACAACTTCCAAGCATGGAAGTTTAGAATGACGAATTTCCTTATGGGAAAAGGATATTGGGAATTTGTTGCAGGAAATGAAGAAGAACCAGTTCTTCCTGATGTTCCCAATCAACAGCAAATGCACTCATTTAAAGCATGGCATGAGAGAGCCAGGAAAGTTATGTACTGGCTGTCTATCAACATTTCAGACTCTATGATTGTGCATATTCAAGATGCAAGTACGCCAAAGGAGGCATGGGATACTTTGTCAAAAATGTATAGCACAAATACGCAAGCCAGGAAAATGCAGCTCAAGCAAGAGTTGCACAATGTGCAAAGAGAAAGTATGAGCATCAATGACTACCACATGAAGGTGAAGAAGATTGCAGATGCACTTGCTTCCATTGGGTCGCCAGTGGAAGATGATGATTTAGTCTCAGTGACCTTGAATGGTGTAGGAAAGGACTATGCACAGTTCCGAACATCCATTTCCGTCCGTGAAAGATTTCCTGATTTTGAGGAGTTGATTGCTCTTTTAATTTCTGAGGAGCAGAGAAATGGTGGTGCATCCTCTTCAGGAGGAACTTCAAAAGAAGCTGTCTTCTACTCAAATGCTGGAAGAGGTAGAGGCAGAGGTAGAGGAGGCCGATTTGGAGGCCGTGGTAGAAATCAGAATATGCAGCAAACTCAAGAAAACCTATCCTATGGAGGAGGACGTGGTAACTCAAGAGACAGGGGGAGCCAAAGAGGTCATGGTGGATGGCAAAGAGGTCAAAATGCAAACAGTAATGTTGAATGCTACTACTGTGGTAAAATGGGTCATATGGCTAAAGACTGCTATAAAAATCAGAATGACATCATGAATGGAAAACTGCAACAAGGAAATTATGCATCTTTTAGTAGACAGGGTGATGACAGAAATGAGCATTTGTTTATGGTGCAGCACATGAACAATTCTGTGACAAGTGCAGAAGAAAGCAACGATGTATGGTATGTTGACTCAGGTGCATCAAACCACATGACAGGTCATGCAGAATGGATGGAGAATGCAAGGAAAATGGAAAAACCAGGATTTGTGGAGACTAGTGATGATACTGCACATCCTATTGTGGAGATTGGAAAATTTCCTTTGTCTATGGAGGATGGGAAAAAGAAATACCTGTCTGATGTATTTCATGTCCCGAATATCACCAAGAATCTGGTTTCTGTTGGTCAAATGGTTGAGCAGGGCTTGCAGGTCAGATTTAATCCTCATGGATGCTTTGTTGAGGATATGAAAAATAAAGGTCGCTTGATAGCAAAAGGAAAGAAGAAGGGCAGAATGTTTACGTTGGATGCAGACATGCCTGAATTGAGTACAGCAATGTTTGCACATGGGACCGGTGTAGTTGCAGATATTGATATCCGGCATAAACGCATTGGTCATGTTAATGTACAGCGACTTAAATCAATGCAGGCCCAAAATATTGTTGTAGGATTGCCTAAATTCAAGGTTACAGAAATGCATAAGGTATGTGAAGCCTGCCAATTTGGAAAACAGGCAAGGAAACCATTTCCTAGACATGTTCAAGAGAGTGAGAAGCCATTGGAATTAATCCACTCTGATGTGTGGACTACTAAAGCTGCATCTCTTGGAGGTTGTCATTATTTTGTCACTTTTATTGATGACTATAGCAGAAAAGTTTGGGTGTATTTTATGAAAAAGAAAAGTGAAGTTTTTGGGCATTTCAAAACTCTTAAAGCTATGGTTGAAAAAGAAACAGGCCTGCAAATAAAATGCCTAAGGTCAGATGGAGGGGGAGAGTACCTCTCAAATGAGTTTGCAAGGTTCTTGCAGGAGCATGGCATAAAGCAGCAATATTCATGCAGTCATACCCCACAACAAAATGGAATTGCAGAAAGGAAAAATAGGCATATTGGAGAGGTATCTCGTGCCATGCTTAATGAAAAAGACTTGCCAGATTTTTACTGGGCTGAAGCAGTTGCTACAGCAGTCTACATAATGAACAGGACTCCCACTGCAGCAATACATGGGATGACTCCAGAGAGGTATACTGGTAGGAAACCAGATATTTCTCATTTGAAAATTTTTGGTTGCATTGCCTATGTACATGTGCCAGATGAGTTGAGATCCAAGTTGGATCCAAAAGCTGAGAAGTGCATCTTTATTGGTTACTCTCTAGCAAAAAGGGTATAGATGCTATAACCCTTCTACTCGTAAGTTTACAGTGAGCAGAGATGTTATTTTTTATGAGATGAGTAGCTGGTATAAACCAGTAAATGTGATTGATGATGTAGATGCACAAAATGGTAATGCTGCACAGAATTCACAGCAGCAGTCACAAAATATTAGTGGACCTGGAGCGTCCTCTAGCAGTGGTTCACATTCTTCGCCATGGACAAGCAGATTGAGATCAGGAGAATCTTCTCAAAGCAATGCAGATAGTGGTATGCAGGTATCACGAAAAGGAAAAGAGAAGGTTGATCAGCCCATGTTTGATGTGAATGCAGGTCACTTTTATGTGTATGGTGAATCCAGTGGCTCAGAACAGAGCATTGATGATGAGTTGGGTATTCCTTCTATTGTTACACCTAGAGTAAGGAAGACCAGGGATGTTTTGAGAGCACCTGGGAGTGAACCTACTTTGCGCAGGTCTACCAGAGCTAGGTATCCTGTGGATAGGCTGAAATATGATGGATTTACAGCCATTCATTATGCATATATGGTTAAAGTGATACAGGAACCAGAACCCACTTCTTTTGAGGAAGCCATGGGAAAAGAAAAATGGGAGAAAGCCATGGATGAAGAAATGGATGCCTTGGAAGTAAATGCTACATGGGAATTGGTACCTTTGCCTAAAGGTAAAAATGCAATTGGCTGTAAGTGGGTTTATAAGGTGAAGCACAATGCAGATGGTTCTATGAACAGATATAAGGCAAGATTAGTAGTCAAGGGGTATGCACAAACATATGGCATTGACTATGAAGAAACATTCAGTCCGGTTGCAAGGATGGCAACCGTAAGAGCAGTCATTGCTATGGCTGCATCAAAGGGATGGTCTTTACATCAGATGGATGTAAAGAATGCCTTCTTGCATGGTGATTTGCAAGAAGAGGTCTATATGGAGCAGCCACCAGGTTATGTGCATGCTGTTTATCCTGAGTTTGTTTGCAAGTTGAAGAAAGCCTTGTATGGCTTGAAGCAAGCACCTAGAGCATGGTCTGACAAGATAGGACAGTATCTTGTCACTATTGGCTTTCAGATTTCCAAGGCAGATTTCTCACTTTATGTGAGAAAAACAGAGAAAGGTATTATGCTACTTGTCATTTATGTTGATGATTTGATTATGACAGGTGACAGTGATGAAGATATCCTTCATGTGAAAATGCTATTGAAGCAGAAGTTTGAGATGAAGGATTTGGGAGAGTTGCGTTATTTCTTGGGCATTGAGGTGATTAGATCACCAAGTGGAATACAGCTCTTGCAGAGGCAATATGGATTGGACATGCTGTCCAAATATGGGATGATAGGCTGTAAGCCTATTTCAGTTCCTTTGGAGCAGAATGTGAAGCTGAGCACAGATGGAGGTGAGCTTCTAGAAGACCCTACTATGTACAGACGCATAGTAGGAAGCTTGATTTATATGACTATTACCAGGCCAGATTTGAGCTATGTTGTTGGATTGGTAAGTCAGTTTATGCAGGCTCCAAGGAAACCGCATTTGGATGCGGCTAGACGCATACTCAGGTATGTGAAGTCCACATTGCAGTATGGACTATTTTATGAGACTGGGGTTCAGATACAGTTGCATGGATACACTGATGCTGATTGGGTTGGTAGCATTTCTGATAGACGATCTACCAGTGGATATGTGTTCTCTTTTGGGAGTGCTGCAGTCACTTGGAGCAGCAAGAAACAGCCTACAGTTGCCTTATCCAGCACAGAGGCTGAGTACAGGGGTGCAGCAATGGCTGCATGTGAGGTAGCTTGGTTGCATAAGCTACTTTATGATATGCATCAGCCTACAGATGGGCCAGTTGTCATTTATTGTGACAACATGAGTAGTATACACTTGGCAAATAACCCAGTCTACCATGCTAGAACAAAGCACATTGAGGTGCATTATCACTATGTGCGGGAGAGGGTTTTACTAGGTCTTATTGATCTAGTTTATGTCAGCACAGAGGATCAGGTAGCTGACATATTCACGAAGGCATTGGGCGCAGAGAAGCTGCGCAAGTTCAGAGACCTGCTTGGTGTGCAGGAATTGGAATTGAGCTCGAGGGGGAGTGTTGAGATATCGAGCTCCACTCGTGATACGCCAGGGTGACCGTTGTGTATTTATGTCACCGACTTGTTAGTTGCAGATGCGGTTGGTACACCACTCATGAATAATAGTTAGATGACAGCTATCCTTATCTACTCTAGTTCGTGGCTCAGTTAGTATGCCGCCTTAGTTAGTTGAGTTTGGTTTGAGACCCATATATAGGGTTCTTCTATTTCTATGTACGAGAGTTCTTTTGGCTTACACAACTAAGAAGAGGAAAATTGTTTTCAGCCTCCACCTTTGTGTGTATTCCCCCATTGTGCAAGCAAGAAAGCTACAAGTGAGACTCCTTCCTTCTCTCCCACAATCTTGACAAGTTCTTCACCTTATGCATCTCCATTTCTGTTAGTTAAAAAGAAAGATGGATATTTCAGAATGTGCATTGACTACAGGGATCTTAATAAGATCACATTGAAGAACAAGTATTCGATACCCAGGATTGATGATTTACGAAGATTGATTTGAGGTCCGAGTATCATCAAATTTGCATGCGAGAGGGTGATGAAGTCAAGACTGCTTTCAGGACTGATCAAGGGACTCTATCATTTCTTAGTGATGCCATTTGGGCTTACAAATGCTCCAACTACTTTCGAGAGCCTCATGAATAAGATTTTATAGCCTTTCCTCTTTCACTTTGTCTTGGTGTTCTTTGATGACATTCTGATCTACAATAAGACTTTACATGATCACTTGGCACATATGAGGAGGGCTTTTGATGTATTGAGACATCACATGCTTTTTGTTAAGGAGAAGAAGTGTTCTTTCATGCAGACTGAATGGAATACTTGGGACATATTGTTAGTGAAAAAGAAATATAAGCTAATCCCAAGAAGGTGCAATGTATAAAAGATTGGCCAACACCCACTACTAGTACTTCTCTTAGAGGATTCCTTGGTTTATCTTCATTCTATCGTCGATTCATCAAGCATTATGTGGCCATTGCAGCTCCTTTGACTGATAGGCTGAAGAAGGAGGCTTTCTTTTGGGATGCTCTTGCAGATAGTAGCTTCAACTAGTTAAAGGAACTCCTTACCTCTGCTCCTATCTTAGTATGCCTGGACTTCTCCAAAGAATTTACCATACAGTGTGATGCTAGTGGCCATGGCATTGGGGCTGTTTTATTACATGAGCATGGAGTGATTGCCTTTGAGAGCCGTAATCTTATAGATAAAGAAATGGCCATGAATGTTTATGACCATGAGATGTTGGCTATCTTGCATGCAATTAGGAAGCGGCACCATTATTTATATGGCAGTCGATTCAAAGTACACAGTGATCACAAGGTTCTTAAGTATTTCCTTACTCAGTCCAATCTTACTCCTAAGCAACGTCGGTGGGTAGTTACACTATAGAATTATGATTTTGACATCACTCATACAAGGGGCAAAGACTATAGTGGCCGATTCTCTTTCTCGTATGTGGGCTTGCAAAGTTTCAGCTATGACTGAATTGCATAATGATTGGATTGAAGAATTACAGGAGGCTTATCTTTTGGATGAAGAATTCAGCCATATTTTTCAAAAATTACAGCAAGGTCTTATGGAAGAAAACTCGCATTATCAGTTCAAAAATGGCTTTATTTGGTTGAAAGGCAAGATTGTTATTCCTTCTACCTCTTGTTTTACACGGAAAATATGGAGGAACAACATTCTTCACCTTTAGTTGGACATTTAGGAGTTTTCAAGACCTATGATAGGATCAGTAAAAGTTTTTATTGGAAAGGACTGTGGAAAGATATCAAGGACTTTGTCATGAAGTGTATGCCTTGTCAGCAGAATAAGGACAGCACCCATAAGCCAGGAAGTTTGTTACAGGCATTACCTATTCCTGCAGGTAAATGGACTCATATTACTATGGATTTCATTACTGGCTTGCCTACTACCAAGAAGGGATGGAATAGTATATATGTGATGGTAGATAGACTCACCAAGGCAGCCCATTTTATTCCAACCAAGATTTAGTTTACGGCCTCTCAAGTGGCCAGTCAGTTTATGGAGCAAATTTTTAGACTACATGGATTACCGAAGGTGATTGTTCATGATAGAGACTCAAAGTTTATGAGTAACTTTTGGTAGGCGATATTTACATCTATGGACACTAAATTGGCTCCATCTACGGCCTATCCTCCACAAACTGATGGACAGATAGAAAGAGTCAATAAATGGTTGGAGACTTATCTTTGCCATTTCTGCTATGATGTCCAAACTTCATGGGATTCTTGGTTACACTTGGCTGAGTTTGCTTATAACAATTCTACCCATGCTAGTACCGGCATTTCACCCTTCGAGGCTTTGTATGGTTACAAGGTGCCCTTACCCACAGTCATCTTTAATGAAAGGATTAATCCTCATGGGAAGAAAGAGTTAGAAAGAATGCAGACCCTTCTTCAGCACAATGCAAGATGAATCTTAGGAAAGCTCAAGACCAAATGAAGATGTATGCTGATGAGAAGAGGCAGCCTTTAGAGTTCCAAGAACGAGAGTTGGTCTTTCTGAAGGTGCCCAAGTCTAGGTACTCTACATTAAAAGATGGATCTAGTAATAAGCTTGCTCACAGGTTTTATGGCCCTTACTGGATCCTTAAGTGTATTGGAGACTTGGCTTACAGATTAGAGCTTCCCTCTTCCACAAAGATTCACAATGTCTTCTATGTTAGTCAGCTCAAGCCTTTTTATGATGATTGAGTGGATATAGTTGATGAGCTGTCATCTATTGATGAAGAATGCCTTATTCAATACATCCCAGAGGTTGTTATAGGTCAGCGTGAGAAGAAGCTTTGATCTCATTCTATTATGAAATATTTGATCAAATGGATAGGTTTACCACCTGAGGAAGCTTCTTGGAGGCCTGATTCTATATTGGATGAGTTTCTTTCTTAAGGGATACATTGGTGGCTTAAGCTTATTGATTATGGAGCTAGTGATGATATAGACAGGATCAAGACAGCATGTTGTTTTAGAACAATTTTTATCGTGCCTAATTTTTAGAATTAAGCTATCTACATAGGCTTAAATTACTCTTCAAGGGCTCCATTTTGATATATGGCACATCTCATTTGGACACTTTTACCAGAAGTTATGGCAGATTTGGTCCAGTAGGGCCTGTTTACATAGCAAGCTGTCTACTTCATTTTGAGATTATCTGTTGAAGATTTTATGGTTCCATATACTTTTGAAGTATTCCAGATCATGTATATAGGTGAGGCCTACTCCTATTCTTCAATTTTAGTCCATATGGTTGGTCATACTTCGTCAAGATTGTGGGAGAGAAGGAAGGAGTCTCACTTGTAGCTTTCTTGCTTGCAAAATGGGAGAATACACACACAGGTGGAGGCTGAAAACAGTTTTCCTCTTCTTAGTTGTGTAAGCCAAAAGAACTCAAGTACAAAGAAATAGAAGAACCCTATATATGGGTCTCAAACCAAACTCAACTAACTAAGGTGGCATACTAACTGAGCCACGAACTAGAGTAGATAAGGATAGTTGTCATCTAGCTATTATTCATGGGCGGTGTACCAACCGCATCTGCAGCTAACAAGTCGGTGACATAAATGCACAACGGTCACCCTGGCATATCACGAGTGGAGCTCGATATCTCAACACTCCCCCTCGAGCTCAATCCCAATTCCTGCACACCAAGCAGGTCTCTAAACTTGCGCAGCTTCTCTGCACCCAATGCCTTCGTGAATATGTCAGCTACCTGATCCTCTGTGCTGACATAAACTAGATCAATAAGACCTAGTAAAACCCTCTCCCGCACATAGTGATAATGCACCTCAATGTGCTTTGTTCTAGCATGATAGACTAGGTTATTTGCCAAGTGTATACTACTCATGTTGTCACAATAAATGACAACTGGCCCATCTCTAGACTGATGCATATCATAAAGTAGCTTATGCAACCAAGCTACCTCACATGCAGCCATTGCTGCACCCCTATACTCAGCCTCTGTGCTCGACAAGGCAACTGTAGGCTGTTTCTTGCTGCTCCAAGTGACTGCAGCACTATTAATGTAGGCTCTATTACATCAAGAGGTAGGGAAGAAGAGAATGAAAGCACTTCATGACCTTCGGGCTTAAAAACATAAATTTATGAAGGGTTAGTTGGTGATGTACTATTATGCTCATCATGAGTTATTTATTGATAAACTAGAACCCAAATGGGATGGGCCATATAACATTGTGTGTAATAAAGAATGGCTCTACAGCCCTTTTAGATAAGATAAACTTGAATAAGTTGAAGCCTTACTACATATAAGGGTTTACGTTGGGCTTAGTGCCTGTGCAGGTCCTTCAAGATTCAGCTTTAACTTGTAGTAGGTACCAAGACAATGGGATGGGAAGAATCATTCATTATCTTGACTATCCTACGTATTTAGAGAAACATTACCACCAAGGTCGAGTGATTAGATGGAGTGAAGGTTATCAGGTTATTGAGTGGCAAGATAGATCTTTCACATGGAATATTAGGATGCCACCATTATCAAAGGATTCTTACAAGTGTCCCTATTGAGTTTAGCAAGGAAGGAGGGATTATAACTATTACACATCCTTTCTCTTGACTCAAGTTTGATTATCATAAGTATGAGTGAGCTGATCAGTTTGGTGTGGCCTATCAATGAAGACTGGGTCTATACTTTGTATTTTGATAGAGCTTCTAGAGGGCCCCCTAAGCATGAGAGTGTTGGTGTGGTCATTAAAGATCCTCAGTGTAGAGTTGTTATGAAAATGGGAGCATATCTTGGTATTTCTTTTACTAATAACATGGTAGAATACAAGGCCTTAATCATGGGACTGCATGTAGCCCAATGTGGTGGTATCCATCGGTTATTGGTAAAAGGTAACTCGTAGCTAGTGAGTGATTAATCAATTGAATGGGACCTATAGTGTGAGGGATCCTATTCTATGGATGTACCACTGTACAGCCTTGGATATGATATACATTTTTTAGGTAGTGACTTGCGAGCTCATTCCCCGCGATAGTGGAATCACTTTGCTGACTCCCTGGCCAATTATGATTTTGTCAAGGATATCTTTTTCAATTGTGGTCTTAGGACACTTTTACAATTGCCTCCTAATATTATTTCACAGATACTTTGGGGATTTCTTACTGACACATCCTATTTTAACTACCACTAGTTAGGATAGATTATGAGTCGAATAGTAGTTGATATCACCTTCCTATTCTGTTAGGGATACATAGGATTGTTTATTGTCATATTCGTCAGATATCCCTTGCTATTTATGTAGGGGGTTAGCTAATAACCTAATACACTTAGTGTAGGGCCAGAGAAGCCCTCAATCTTAGTTGGTCCTATGCTTTAGTAGAATTATGTCAGGACCAGGGATTTGTTTCAATAGTAAATTGCTGAATGGTCGTTTCATGAATTATTTCATTAGGCCAAGAGGGCCATGTGCCTTTCTAGTGCAAGTGTGGTTAATGGTTTTGTTTGTGTTGTGCTATATAGATTTAGGGAACCTAGGAGAATCTCTTGTTACACAGAACCTTCTTGTGGCCAAGTCCATGTGATACTTTTCCTTTACATGAGTACTTTCTGTCTATGCTATATGTGTTTATGTACTTGAGGGGATTTTTTTTCCTTTATTGGGGACTGGCAATCAAGGCATGAAGTCCTAGAGTTAGGTTAGGTGTGTCTGAGGAAATTCTGAGCAGTTGTCCCGTCAAGCATTCTAAGAACTGTTTTAGAAGGTAGCCCTAGTGACCTGTTTTGCTAGTCTACTAGGTAGTTGTTTTTAGGAGCTTTTGTTCGTAGTGAGGCACTTAGAGGAGCCTGCCAAATTAAAAAGAAGAAAAAATGTTCAATATACTTATAATATAAAAATACAGAGGTGTGTAAAAAGGGGTTCTAACCCTTCAAATAGTAAAGAAAAATAAGAAAAATCTTGAGACCAATTGATCATCGCCTTGCGCAAGGGCCTAGTAGATTCTTGGGGACGAGTCAGTAGGTATGTGGTTGATGCCTTGTCTTCCTAGGGGTGGCATCTAGCTAGAAAAAGATTAAGGAAGGTTGGAGCTAAAATAAAAGTGAGAAGAAGAAATAAATATTTAAGTGTCGCCTCACGAGGGCTTGGTAGGTTCTTGGGTATCAAGTCAAGACCTAAGTCCGATGCCCTAATTTTTTTGGGTCACTACGCTCAACTCCCTCCTTTTTACACGCTCAAGTATGAAAACTTGAAGAAAAATTATCATAAAATGAAAATATATGCTGACTAGGCTATAGGATTCCTCGCCTAATAGGAGTTCTTGGTCTAGTTGTCCTAAGTTGGGTAGGAAGTTCAGGTCACCACCTAGGATAACTTCTTTGATAGTTCTTTTCAACTGTCTGTGTTGGAGTAGTTGATTAGCGACTTAGTCTAGATTTCTATTAAACTATGTTGGGCCTATCCCTTGTGGGTTTCATGCCTTGATCTTTCCAAATGGGTAGAATGAGAGTTGTATTTGTGCATTGTTATGTATTCTATTTTGTGACAGCTTGATGCTTTTTATGGTCATTGTTTGTGTAACGTGTCCGCCTGTTATCTTCAGGACACATCTTAGCAATCCATCGGAAAGGATGTGTAGAAAGCTCCGTCCGGCACTCCCATGGAATGTTACGGGGTTTGCAATCTAGGACTTGCTGCGCCTGCCACGTAACGGAAGTATTCCGGCCATTCCCACTTAGGACTGACCTGAATTTGGGTTTTCCCTATTGGTCATTTCCTACGGCAACTAGCGTCGAACCCGAGGGAACTACTTTACGCAGAAACGCCATGTCCGAAGCAAATTCACGCTGCACTTGGTTCAGGGAGAATGGGAAACGAGAGGGATGCGAAGCTCAACCTCTCTACCATAAGGCATAGCCCCATTCCGTTCCCCTAAAATAGTGTAAATCGGGTTCATTTATACTTAGACTCTAGGTCAACGCTATTGTTGTTCGTGTTCTTTGAACGATCTTCTTGCTATCTATCTTGATTGAGAAAAGTTCCCGGCCAACCGGGACCACCCATCCGTAGGACGGACCTATGGCCACATCCACCACACTTTCCTCAGGTTGTTTTAGTTATCTAATTACCTACCACATTTAGTTGGACATGCATCAAACAGCTTCCTTGATTAGCCCGTTAGGCACTGGTTCCTTCACGTAACACTGGCACTTGACATAGAAAAACAATGTCAAACAAGTTCCTTTTCAACAGGTTATCATATTTATCTTTGAAATACATATAGTCCAGCCCGTAGGCTTATCCATAATCCGCCCGAATGCTATCCAGCAATCCACAGGGATTACTAATCCAAGATTCTGCCCGTAGACTAGTATGCGGGCCTCGAGATCCAATCCCGAGTCATATTAGCCTCTTGTGCAGGGCCCAGAAGGCAAGGGATTTACGGCCAGAGCCCCCTCTGGTACCCAAGCGTCCTCTTGCTCCAAGTAGCGCTCAACGAAGAGACCTCTCACGGCGGGTTTGGTCCACCTTCTCGGTGCGGTTAACAACCCCCTTGGTTAGGGTCAGGCAGGCAGTCGGGGGTAACTGAAGCTGCCTCTCCCTTCAGGCCTTCAACCTGAAGCATTAGATATCCATTTATCCTTTAATTCTATGAGCAAACAAAGCAAAACAGTGCTCTAAAAGCTGTTACAAACACAATCATTTCCATTGATTGTTATTTTTGGCCAACTGCTAAGGAGCGAATCCTTCTTTCTGAATGCGTCCAGCACTCAATCCGAGATCAATTGCGACTTGGCAAGATCCCCTATATCATGGATTAGGGTCATACTCTATTAAACCGACTTGATCAATACCTTAAGTTCATATGTTATTCCAATTTATTGATTGGTCTTTTGCTTCCAGGCAATTATCTTTACCCAAGAAAGGTACTATATCAGGACAATTTATTCATCCTCTTGCAAGATAAACTTATGTAAGAATCTGCCAACCTCATTCCGAGGAATTGTCCATTCCCTTGTGATTAAATCACAAGATCATGCGACTCTGCAACTTGTTGCACAAGTATCACATCAAACTATGGGACTATTCTACCCATCAACGGTGTCTTCTAATTACGGTATCGTGATTAGATATAACAATCTGTTCTTGATTGCATTAGGCTGACATTGTCGGTCCTAGGGTTCCGAAATTCATGTTTTTAGTGAGAGATTCTTAGGGAAAACCCTAGATCACTTCTCGCACATATGTTCCAATGTCCCTACATTGCGTGAATGTAGGCAAGTCTTTTAGGGTATAGGAGTTTCATCTTTGGTAATACGAGCGACTAGATAATGTTTTCAATGTGTTAAATCCTAGTTAGCTCTTTCGGATACGTTGCATTGAATTAACCCTTCCTAAATGAGTACTTCATGGTTTTAGGTATTTAGGTTTAAACTAGTTTAACTTGTCTGGTCTTGAACATGATTCATTGTCTACATATAAGTTGATTTACAAACCCTAACCTTTCGAGTTAAGATCAAAGTATAGGCATAATTTCAATTGGTCATCCTATAATATGCAAACAAGATTCGTGCTACTAAAGCTTTAGGATTTTATGTTTGAACATGCAGCCTTTTTCTACTTTCTTTTCCGAATGAATTTGTCATATGCTGAACTTACATACCCTTTCGTTGATTTAAGTTTTTAGGCCACTTGCCTAGAGTTAAATCTTCTTCATGCAACCTTAGCAATTTCCTATGGTTGCTAGCAACTTTCTTTAGGAATCATTTCGAAAAAGATGTTCGATAATGCAATATGCGGTTTATTTCTTCCATGCTTAATTGACATGTACTATCATAATTCTGTTTTGTAAAAATGGACATTAATCTAATTTCAATTCATTGCAATGCATAAAAACTACTTGCTAGAAATGCATAGGAATCTTATGCTCACTTTATTTTGTTCGTTTTATTGAAAATACTAATGACCGAATTCTTTCGCCGTGAGCAAATTCTTTTAAATTAGTCAAAGTATTTAAAACGAAAGATGTGCATCCTATCTCCAAAAATGATCCATGCACAATTGGATTATAACGACATAAATCAAAAATTAGAAAAAACCTGGACTTGTGGTGAAATGTCCACATGGATGTTAGGAGACGATCCTCCTACGATTGCGACTTGTGCTTTCTTAGGAGCCATCGCGAATGCGGCCTTTCCATCTTGGATGCGGCTTTGCGAAACTCCCTTTGTAATTCCACCGTCCTTTATGAATTTTTTTTTCTTCTTTTCGTAAAAGCTCTGGTGCAAATTATATACACAGAAAGGGGTTTAGCACTCGGGCTAATTGGGAGATTCAAGGAAATCCAAGGGAAAAAGCTTAATGAGCCTTTTTAAAGGCCTTGGATAGGACCCACTCACTGGAAAGGGGGACTAACTGGACT
This sequence comes from Lygodium microphyllum, assembly GCF_053477565.2. Classification (NCBI taxonomy): domain Eukaryota; kingdom Viridiplantae; phylum Streptophyta; class Polypodiopsida; order Schizaeales; family Lygodiaceae; genus Lygodium; species Lygodium microphyllum. Next base: position 114,824,905 of record NC_141159.1, on the reverse strand, counting down.
TAATGGATTGGAAAGGGTTTAAATCTCAGGGAGGGTGGAAAAGGGGTTATAAAACCCTTAGAGAGGAAGGTTTAATAAAGCCACAGGAATGGGGCTTTTTATTTGACCTCGAGGGGGTAGTTTTTGGATGCCCTATGTGGGCAAAAAGGGGGAGGAAGGAAGGGGTGTATAAGACCTTGAAGAGGGGTTTTTAGGTGGGGGAAAAAAAAAGGTGTAGAAGACCCTTAGGAAGGGATTTTGTGTGTGTGTGTGTGTGTGTGTGTGTGTGTGTGTGTGTGTGTGTGTGTGTGTGTGTGTGTGTGTGTGTGTGTGTGTGTGTGTGTGTGTGTGTGTGTGTGTGTGTGTGTGTGTGTGTGTGTGTGTGTGTGTGTGTGTGTGTGTGTGTGTGTGTGTGTGTGTGTGTGTGTGTGTGTGTGTTGGGGGGGAGGAAAGGGGCTTAAGGACCCTCCCCCTTAGAAACTTCTAAGAGCCTTAGAAGCTTCTGGTCTGTGGCCTAGTACATGGCCAGACTGGGACGGTGGCAAATACATGCAACGGGGCGTATGACGGCGGCTGCTCCTCGATTCGGCAACACTAATGGCTCCTCCCTCCACTCTCGGCGGCGACACGATGCAACAGAGTGACGGCCTTCCTCTCCTCTCACGACCACCCTCTCCTTCTATGGTAGTGTGTAGACAGTCCGATGGCTCCCTGCTCTCTCTCCACGGCAGCGAGACCACCCCCTTGGTTATGTCCCCCACCTACTTATATAGGTGAGGGGAGGGGGATCCTCCCTCCCCCATGTGGCATCTCACATGCTTCCTTCCTTCAGCAAGCTCCAGCAAAGGAGCTTGCTCACCCCTTGCTATTCCCTTGTCCTCCAGCACGATAGGCGGCTGGAGGAGAGAGGGATTAAAAAAATTTGCAATTAATCATTTAATTATCCTCACGACTTATAGAGGCGGTTCATGCGTGTTTTTGGAAAAATCAAAATATTACAGTTTGTGCATATCAGTTTGTGGATTCGACAGGTTGAGTTGTCCTATCGTGTGGTCGCCAATAAGAGTAGAATTTAAATACCTAGGACATACTATAAAGGAGTGGAATGATGCAAATTTTATACGGAATTCAAAGCTCGACGGAGGTGGAAGATGCAGATTCGATGATTTTTAAGTGACCGTGGAAGAGGAGAATACAAATTTTGACCTTTGCAATGGTTGCAAATTTTTCTTCTTTTTTTTTGAGTGCCAGATCGAAGTAAGATGATGTCTTGGATATTCAAGACCTCAAGCCGAATGCATAGGATTTTCTGAATCTTGAATCGGTCGTCAAATACGGAAGCTGCAGAAAGTTGAGCACTTTGGGAGTCAAAAAGTGCAAGATTTTAATGGTTATGGCCTTTTAGCCTTTGGGGGGCCCTTGGATCCCCAACAATTAATGATTTGGGAGGGGGCATTTTTTGTGATGACACTGATCAGAGATGACATCCTCTTTCATGGCGTTGATTTTTGGAGATGTGAAGCTGAGAAGAAGTAAGAAAATTAATCGTTGCTATGGATTACTCAATTTGTTTGCTCTCAATTGCTACCTTCCTTGCATGAAATGGCTACCTGGATGGAGATCTCCAAATTCTCTCTCTCTCTCTCTCTCTCTCTCTCTCTCTCTCTCTCTCTCTCTCTCTCTCTCTCTCTCTCTCTCTCTCTCTCTCTCTCTCTCTCTCTCTCTCTCTCTCTCTCTCTCTCTCTCTCTCTCTCTCTCTATGTGGGTATGTTTCTATGGTTCAATATATGAGAAAAGGGGGTGGGATGATTTGAGATATTTTGATTGGAAGATTATGCTGAGACACAATGGAGCATAGATTGATGTTTGGAGGAGCGTTAGCAACTATTAGTGAGCATCATCAACCTTCCAAATACGAGATACGTGTGAGATAAAGCACGTTTTTATGAGTAGGTGATAAATTTCATCATTTTATGATAGATCTTTATTGCAAATGGTTGAAAATGGTTGCTATTGATTGTCAATGATATGTTTTATGAGAAAAATTAAGAAAGTCAACAAGAATCGATCATCTATTGATTTGCAAATGGTTGAAAATGGTTGAAATTGATTGTCAATGATATGTTTTATGAGAAAAACTAAGAAAATCAACAAGAATCGATCATCTATTGATTTCTCCATAAACATGCAAAACCTACAAAATTGCAATTTTAGGGTAAATCATGGATTTTGGGGATTTTGATATGTTAATGGCATTCTCATGGGGTGAAATGAGGGATGAAAATAATTCTCAACAATTCTAATCAAGCACATTAAAAAACTAGGAAATATCAATATTTGATAAATAAATAGAAAAAATAGAGAAAATGGAAAAAAATAGGTTTTAACGCTTATAAAATGGGGAAAAATAATATGTGTCGATGGATGTATGGGAGGGTTGAAGCATGAGCTTTAGCCTCATTTTAGCCCTATCTTTATGTTCAAGTGAGTATTTATTTCTCTCTAAACCTATCACTGAATGCACAACCCTAAACGGTAGGGAGAGGAGGGGGTAATAAGTGATGATTGAATACTAAATCTGATTTTTTCATATGCACTTTGCATATAGGATACGTATGTTTTGAGAATTAAAGGGTTTAGTAGCACGAGCATGTTCATGTTGACCACTCTATGCAACAACATAGCAATTACGTTTAGAATGAAAACATGAAAAGAGATGGTTTCACACTATTACAATGCTATTTTAAAGGAATAAAAGTGGTTGAGCACTATGAATCATTCACAATTGCATCACATTCAACACATGGTATCATCCTAGATGCAAAGCAAATTTTCTTCATAAGCATTGACCACGCTGACAGGAGGCTGAGAGTGAGGTATCCCAAGCTGTAGGGTTAGTGATTTGTCTTCTTTGGGGATTGTACAATGAGTATCATATTATGTCTCCTGGAATGATTGTTTAAAAGGGAGTATTATGTATCATATGTGCTTTATGTGTCTATGGTGCATCTCATGGCCAATCTTCGAGGTGTAGGAGAGCCGTAGAGAAGGCCCACTGACAATTAGCCGAGGGTGGTCATTGTGTTTATTTTACATGGTGTATAACACCAATATGTATAGGGACTCCTTGTGAGGATTTTTGGAAGGGTTATCCATTAGACTATGAGCCATACAAATGCTTATTTAGTTAGATCAGTGTGTAATCTCCGGACACTCTTGGCCGTGAGGGCATGGGGTTTTTTGCTTGAGTATAGAGGCCCTTGGATAGAGCCTTAGAGCCAATGTTGAGCCCATTTTAGGTCTTGATAACTCGTTTTTGCATACTTGTTTTTGTTAAGAATAAGTGCAATAATAAAAACACTCATTTTTTTACTTTTTTGTCAATTTGAAAAGAATTTTGTATACTATAATGGGGCAATTAGACAAGGAATATACTTGAATGTCTTCATTTATGCCAATAACTGTGATCTTGTCTTAAAAATAAACACACAAAAGAGAAAATTGTGCATTTGGCTAGGCTGCAACATGCAAGTACTCATACAATTGTATACACAAGCATGTATATTCATGACATTAGCAATCTATGTTCTAAATAAAGATCATGACCCAACTACAAAGATTACCTAGAAGTTTGAAGCTTTGTCATAAATTTCTAAAATTACATTGCTGATCTTAGGAGCTCAAGAAAATTACCTTGCTGATCTTAGGGATCATAGTTGGTGTGGCAATACATTTGTCAAAATCAAGCTTGACTCCACTTGAAATGTTTCTTTGCCAAAGTAGAACCTTTTCAACAAAGCCATTACATGAAAAAAGGAATTCAAACAAGAACATTATGTCACATAAAACAATAGCAATCATAATAAACATGAAAAAACTAAAATGGCTTACTTTGTAGTATCATCATGATCATCTAACCCCACCACATTAGCACATGCATGCCTAGCTTCCTCAACCCCATAATCTTCAGCAAAAATAGTGACTCATACAACTTGTGATGGAATAGGGAGAATGTTAATGCCTCCAAAATCCAAGGTAACAAACTCTGCCTACAGAAAACACATATTTCATTAAAGATAAAAGACATTGTCACAACCATGCAATAAAGTTGTAGCACCACCAAGAATATGCAAAAAGCAATAAAAGCCACTAATAGGCATCAAATAGTGTACGATTAAGACATTGAAAGAATTGAAGAAGGTTGTGTACCTAATATGACCTCTTTGGGTCAACTCCCAAGCAAACAGCAACTACCATTGTCTCATCAAATTTAGCACTATGTGTAGACTAGACCACATAAAGACCATTGATCAAAACATCTCTACAATCAAGATCAATTTGCAAAATCTCTCCCATCGACACCATATGAATAAATGAATATATCCATTCCATATAAGCAAATTTCCTAAAGTGCCCAATTAAAGACCCTAAGCTTATCGCATCAATTGAATAAATTGAATCTTTTCAAACATTAAGCCACAAAATTAACTAACAGCAAATGCCTTGCATATAAGCAAAACTCCTACATTGCTCAAACAAAGACCTTGGACTTATCATAGCAAATGAGTAAATTAGAGCTTCTTGAGCATCAAGGTACAAGATATGCCAATTGATAAATACAACAATTTTCAAGAGTCCATTAGGGCAGATTTGAGGTCAATTCTTGGTTTCTAAGAAATTGAGGAGAGAAAAAGTGCTATGCAATTGATAAAATACACCACTGGGGAAAAAAACACAATCCAGGGAAAAATTAGCCCTTGGTAGGTGAAAGCATGGTTTGGTGGTACAAGAAAAGGACCAAATTTGTTTGTGCTTGGTTGGTGCTTCCATTAATTTTTAATTTTGATTTTGGATGGAAAACCCTAGATTTAAAAACTTAAAATTGTAAATAATTTCGAGCATATCATTGGTTCAAATTATGTCAAGTCGCGAGATATGTATATGGTATCATTATTGCCTATGGATGGAGTTTAGTTAAGTAGACTTGAGTTTGAACTACTAAGAAACATCCTATCCCATAAACGAATCTCACCATCATCTAATTAAGGAGGCACAAGAGACATACTAAAGCTCATTTCCCTAGATACAACACAAGACCCCTCTAGCCATTAAGCTCTCAACATAGCCCCTAGGGCTCTTTGTTGTGCCGCTCAAACACTCTTCTTTGTGCTTTGCACCTAGTTTGCATATTGTCACAAGGACTCCATCAAGAAAGGGGGACTTTGTTGTGCCACTCAAACACTCTTCTTTGTGCTTTGCACCTAGTTTGCATATTGTCACGAGGACTCCATCAAGAAAGGGGGACTATTAAATCCACCACCCCACTGAAGCCCCCAATGATGAAGTGTAAGGAGGGGATGAAATCAACAAGACACCAGAGTATTATGCCAAAGGAGACATGAACCCCAAATAGTAGTGCAAGCAAAGATAGTTGCTCCATGGAGCAATATGAGAAAACGTTATTTGGTTATGAAAACAAGTCCTCAATGAAGCGTAGAGGTAAGATTCCATGGTATTACTTTGTTTGGGATCCAAAAAATGATCATTGTCTAGAATTGTCTGGAATTGTCTAGAATTTTCTTAACTTCATCACCTATTATGGAAGGATGGATGAATCTATGCAAGTAGATTGGACACAATTTCTATTGCAAGTAAGCCCCAAATTTTACTCCTCCTTGTCATCATCACTATCTTGATCAAATGAAAACATTCAAGGTGTCTCATGATCACCATCATAATAAAATAAAAACATTCTTTGTGTCTCATGATCACAATGCCAACTACTATTTCTTTGCTTTACTAGACCCCCCAATTGCTTTCCCACTCCCCATGTATCTCTTCACTCTTTGATTGCTCCTATGCTACCGCAAGATTTTAAATTGCTTTAAAAATTCATTGTGTTTATAGGAAAAGCCCTCATCTTACATTTTTCTAAAGAAAGTTAGAGCTTTCTTACTAAGCCTATGCAACACATATCTATTGATTAGAGCACTTTAATAGACTCCATCTTGAATCGGAAGCTTGTAGCCCACCCTTGTTCACAAGCATAACCAATCCACACTCCTTTTCCAAGCTCCATGTTTCCTCTACTTCTTATCCCACAAATGTAGTTATTCCATAGCAACCATATAGAGCTATTCCACAACAACTATGTGAAACTATTATATAGTTTTTTTTGTCATCCATTCTTGCTTTCTTTAGTCACCAACATGGATTTGGTCACATTAAAATAACATATTTATCATCATTTTTTGGTTGGTTGTACCCTATCTTTACCATTCCATAGGTCAAAATTCTAGTCCATGTATTGGTCAAATGGATTCATGCAAAATATAATACGTTTCAGGTCCTTTGACTCCCTAGATAGAGGATCCTCAATAGATTTCTCCAATTCTAGCATTCTAGTTAGCACATAAACCAATGACACCTCGATTGCGCTAGAGACAATATACATGACACTTGCATCCCGTATGACCATGAGATTTGTTAGTTCATTCATGCCACATTTATTTCATTTTGTTGTTGCAATTGACAAGACAACACTAAGAGATGTACTCATTGTTTAGGTCTCATAAACCATTTTTGCCTCTTTAGAGACATTAATACATATATTTTCAACATCTATTCCCTATAACCAGTTTGTTATTTCTAGAAATGAAAAGCTGGGCTAAATATGTCCAAAACCAATTGGAGCACTTTTGACTGTAAAAAAAAGGTAGACTTTGCCAACTCATCCACCACTTCCACTTCCAATTCCAACTATAGCAAGGAAAACATTCCCAATTTAAAAAGAGCTCTAAAATGAGGAAAATATCAGCAATAGCATTTGAAAGCTCATGAACACTAAGGCGCTAGAGGTGTAAAATAGTAAAACCTTCTATAGCATTTGAAAGAGCTCAACAATGAGGAAAATATCAGCAATAGCATTTGAAAGCTCATGAACACCAAGGCGCTAGAGGTGTAAAATAGTAAAACCTTCTATAGCACTTGCAGATAAAACATCAGTAACACAACCAAAATATGAAAATAGAAGAAACGATAGCATCACAGAGTTGTGAAAGGCACATCAAACATTTGAGACCAAGTTATCATTTTTTTGAGTGATATATTGGTATAAATTAAGTCTTGAGAGGAGTACTATATTCACTTAGGTGTGGCATTTACATGTCTACAATGTTCAAAGCAAAAGAGGAAGTTCTTTATTGGACGATCAAAATTCCAACAACTTGATTGCACCCACATAGGATCAATGATGCCTACATTACCCCCCCCCCCCCCCCCCCTTCTCTCTCTCTCTCACTTTACTCTCACAAGAATAAACATTTTGTGGTAAAGCCTCATTTTTGTTGAAACCTGCTAAATAGCATAGAGGCTCTCAGAGAACCTAGTTAATTTGCAACATAGAAATTTTCCTCTCTCTATTCATTTCATTTTAATTTATTTTGATTTGATCCACAAAAATATCTTCTACGCCTCAACAAATACCAATAGCATGTAGCCGATAGCTTGATGAAGTGGATGCCATCATGCTTGCACTCATGTGAGATCATTGATGCAAAAATCTTCTTAACACGATAATGTGAGATTATTGATACAAAAATCTTCTTGATAGTAATGTGAGATCATTGGTGCAAAAATCTTCATAAAACAGTAATGGTTGGAAGGTCATGCAAGATCAATATGCCCAATCTAGGGAGGGCCCATGGGTTTTCGATCAAAGAAACCTATGTGAGGATCAAGAAGAACAACTAGTTTATGACACATGCCATAGCACTCTCAAACAATAGATGGTAGCATTTGCTTAGGTGAACTACCTTCTATTACCAGAACATCCAATCTCCTCCAATCATGAACATGTGTGACCATCAACTAGATAATTTAGTGGTGTCTAATTCAAGAATGAAAGGCATGAGCTGGCAAAATATGGCTTGGTGTTTCTACATCAAAGTGAGATCATCATATATTTAGTGTTGGTCTATATGTGATCAAAACGTTATATTTCCAAAGCAACCAACATATAGATATGCCATTTGCCTTAGGTTTATCTTGGATTCCAAATGTGCTAGTTCATGTGAACTTAAAAATTCACACATGAAGGTATTCATGGCACATGCTCTATACCCAAGTGTAAACGCAACTCTATATCCAAGTGTAGACCCAGCTCTCTCAGACCCTACACACATGATATGAAAAGGCATACCTACAATGATAATACTTTGATGTGCAATGGATGATTCCTAACTACAATTGAGCCAATTAACCATCATATTTTCCGATGTTCAAACTCAATTAGCATGGTTCACTAAGCTTCTCATTGGACATGTCAAAGCCTATCATATTTTTTGCTTTCTTTTAATGTGTGTATAACCATGATCCCATGCACATTGAAGTGTAGTTGTGGACTATAAATAGTGATCTTTCCAAACTATTATGATTGTTGCTATAATGCATATTAATGCAACATATGAGTAGAGTTATTATAGCCCAAGATATCAAGAGTGCTCATTTTGAAAAGGAAAAATGGTGAAAATATATAAGGTGTGGTTGCACATGCATAATTGTCTAATAAAACCTTGTTGTATATTTTCATGTCCTCTCATCTCATGGATGAAACATCATAGTTACTATGTGTTCCTTTTCTCTTAGATGTAACCTAAGAGAGAGCCTAACTCTCCGAGAAGATCTATGATGCCTGAGAGAGAGCCTAGACAAGGTGCTCAATTGAATGCTACTCTGCTACTTCAATACATTGCCATGTGATGTATATTGCATCAACATTACTTCAAAGCATTAGTAGGTGATCTACATTGCTTTAACTTTTGTTTCAACATTGCAAACAGAGGAATTGAAAATTGAAAATTCAGCATATGTGATACATTTGAATTGAAAATTCAGTATATGTAATAGATGTGAATTGAAAATTCTCATTTTTTATTCTAAAAAATATAGTTATATCCTCATCAATTAGTTTGAAAAAGGACAAAGGGCTATCCACTATAATTAACTATTTTAAGGGGCAAAGGATTAAGAGGTGTCTACTATAACTAATCATTTCAAGGGGATTGTGAGAACCTTGATTTTATGGGAGATTATGATCATGCTCAATGTCATGATGATTTTTATCACAAGTATAAAAGGTGTGAGACATGTAATTTTTGACATCTTTGATCATAATACAATTACAATCTCTCATCTCACCTACTTGGACCACTCAACTTTCATGTCTTCTCTCTCTTCTTTTCTATCTTTTTGGTCTTTCTCTCTCTTCTACTCTTATTTCTCTCACCTAGCAACCCTCTCCTTGAAAAGTGGTATCAAAGCATTGATCTTTGATCCATTTGGTACAATCTCTTCTTGGATTTCTCCTACAATCTTGTTGCTTCTTGGTTACTCAAGGACAAGGTATCAATTGTGAAAATGGACAAGTGCAATGACCAAGGAGACCAAGGATAGCTAGTCAAAGCTAACTGGAATACTTGAAGACAAAGTTAGAGGCATATTGGATAAAATATCAAGTTGTCCATCCATAATAGGCCATTTTGGAGGTAAAATGGTTAAAGACAAGAAGAATGGAGTTAGTCTTGGTTAGAAGTCCAGTTTTTCAAGACAAGCTTTCTCTTTCATCTCTCTTTCAAGTTTTTGGCTGAAGCTCTCATTGTGGATAGCAAAGATCCCCTTCTTTTGATCAGTAATAGCTATCTTATTTTCATCTAGAAGCATGGGGCAATGATTCTTCATCCCTTGCTGATCATGTCAACAACTAGCTTGAGGCATTGACTAGTAGAGACACTCTAGTTCCAACCCAAAAAATGTGCCACAAAATATGTTGAATTACTATTGTCCATTCTTACCTAAAGGTAGGCTTCAAGCTCTTCCCTACTGCTTGTCTACTTCTTGGTCAAGTTTCCTATGTCATTCCTAGCAAGGATACACACTTTATAAGCTCTAAACTTCATTCTCTTGGCTAGAAACCCTAATATAGAGCAACAGCCATAGCCACAAACCTGGAAGCTTCAATTTCTTTAATATTTGGCTCTTCTTAACCTTCAAGGCTTCTCTACTATCATTTTGGAGCAGGATTGGCTTCAAGATTGAAGACATTTCAAAGATGTCAGCACATTGAGCCTCTTGAAGCTTATAATGAAGATATATTTTGGGGCTTTTGTTCAAGGAGCTTGAATCTTTGACATTCAAGTATTTAAGCAAGCTTGGGGCATTGATTCTTCATGAATTTAATCTGCTTCAAGCATGTATGGACTGAATCTTATGGATTATTGGAGCTTCATAATGGATTATGGAATTTTCTTCAACTATTGGATTGAGGTTTGAATCAACTATCTTCTTCAAGCTTGATCAAGGTATTTTACTTGCTTAATCTCTAAAATCTCTCAATGTTCACTTGTTTTTAAGCTTGTCCACTTGTTGATAGATTACTGATCAATTAATTCTCTAAATTGATCAATAGATCAGAGATTAGTGTTCTTTTCATTGATTAGAGCCCTTTTCATTGAAATTCAACATGCAGTTTAGTTCTATTTCATCATGGATGTTTACATTATTGTGATGCATAACCGTGATTTGGTTATATGATTTTCTTTACCCAAGAAAGAAATGTTGTAAAGTACTTGCAATTAGTTGAGTCACTAAATTGCACTAATAAAACCCTCAACCAACCCTTATTTCTTCATTCCAATATTTCATTGATCAATCATGCATATCATTTAAGATTGAAAGAAATTTTTAATCATACATCTCATCCTTGATGTAATATGCTTGCCTATTAGCTATCCAAGCACGTTTTAGCGGTCCATCGAGAAACGATTCCGGGCGTTGCCGTCCAACACTCCCATGGAATGTTTCGGGGTTTGTTGCCTAGGGTTTCCCGAGTCCGCCTCACAACGGAATGTCCACGGCCAAACCCACTACAATCAACCTAAAATTTGGGTTCCTAGTAGACAAAGTCTCCTGACATCATCCTAACATCGGGTTTTGGATATCCTACTTTACCCAGAGATGCCCAATCTGAAGCAGATCCATACCACACTTGGTTCAAAGAGAATGGAAAATGAGAGGGATGTGCCGCTCAACCTCTTTGCCCATAGGGCATAGTCCCATTCCAGTCCCCGAAAATGGCATGAATCGACTTCTAGCTTAACAATACCTAAAGTCATCGTTGGTAAAACCTTGTGAGAAGCCTCCCAGTTCTCTAGGACCACCCAACCATAGGACGGACCCATCGAGGATTCCGCCCATCCGCTTCCCTTGATAGCTTTAGTTTTCTAATTAGGTCCTACCACATTTATGTGTGATATTTAAAATCAACTTCATTATTTAACCCTTTTAGGGAACAGGGTTCGTTCATGCAATTTATAGCATAGACACGAAAATAGAGCAAGCATACCTTTTGACAAACAAGTTCCTTAATTTATCTTCAAGTTAATCTTTGTCTCTGCCCATAGAGAGAGGAGAATTATGTATCACGCCTGTCCAACAGAAGTACCTGGTCCAAATCACATGGCACCAAAATTTCCATCCTTTATCTAGAATATGATCTTCCAACACCCTAGACATTGGGCTCACGGCAGTCTACAACTCCGTTTTGGACTCGCTAAGGGGTGTCTAGAGCTCCACTAACCCCAAGTGACCTAGGAGCGAGATAAACTTTTCGTGGTTGGCCTTTTCACCACTCGACCATGGGCCTGTGAATCGAGCGGTGCCCTCTTGGGGTAATCTGCGGTGCAATCTTGGAGATGATCCACCCGCACAAAATATCCTTCCTTAATTAAACCATTTAGGAATCAAGCACAATCAAGGCAAACAGCCCAATAACATCTTCCAGTGAAGCATTACTTTATTTCCCATGGCTTCTTGTCATTTCTAACCCTTGCCATGCTTTTGTCATCAAACATTAGCACTTGGAATAGTTATCCAAATCACAATGCAACAATCAGTTGATTGTAAAAAGCATTTAGGGTGTTGTTCAATCAATCCAACAAACTAATTGTATTTTCCCCAAACAATACAAGAATGGACACTATAATAATTCCATCGCATATTTGCTCTCCCCCTTGGGATCAAAGAGCGATTCTATGCAAAATTTACTTAATACTTGCATGCACACTTCTTAATGTATTCTTTTTACGATTATGCTATTCATAACCCCTAATTGATTGCCCTGTCAATGAATAAGCCATATGCAACTAGTGCAATTAACTTCCCTTGATACATGCACTTTGCAAACTCCATCTTCTGAATATGTGAGAAGAGGTTTATCCCTTCCCATGGCCTATTCTCATATGTCCTAGCATGGGCCTAATGTATCTCATGTGAGAATCAAAAGAAGCATCTAACAATTTAGAAAATACATTACTTACAATCAGAACCACAGTTGGATTGACAGTGATGCATTCGCCCAAAGCTTCGTTGCCGGTTGTAGGATTGCCATCCGCACGCGACATTCTTCGCTTGGAGGCCATCGTCCACAAAAAGACTCAAGAGATTAAGGTAGAATAGATTCGAGTTGGAAGAGCGTAAGAGAAGATGGGTAAGTCGAGGATCAAAATAGAGGGAATTGGGCTAACTCTCTTCCCTGCAGCCTCTCGGGGTGACTCTTCTCTCTCTCTCTCTCTCTCTCTCTCTCTCTCTCTCTCTCTCTCTCTCTCTCTCAAGCTCTCCCTCGCAATCTCTTTGAGGGGTATCCTTCTTTCTACCTCTCTCTCGCAGCCTCTATATTTATAATGAATTAGAGAGGAGGGGATAAGGCTAAGAACAAGAGTGAAGGGACTCTTGGAAGATTGAGTGATCTGATGCTTGGATCATAAATCTAATAGGGGGTTAAAATCGCAAGATACTTGTTTAGAAAGCTCTCAATCCACTCCTTCTTTTCTTTGTTTGAAGTGATGTCTACTACATGTAGACTAAGATTAGTACGCACGATTTTTCCCATCACTTTTCTTTATTTTTATTTTTATAAAATCTCCAAAACTAACTAAAACATCACTTGTCTTTTCTTTTAAATGACTTTCAGTTCTATCTTTTAGGATAATATCTAAAATATACTAGTATTTTTGGACCATCCAAACTATACACATTAATACTAGTGATTAATCTCTCTCATAAGTCTCCTTCACATTGTAACTTCCGTAGGGTGGCTACGATCCTTGTTAATCCAAGAAAAATATCAGTTTACGACTCTCAATTTATTTTAAAATATATTTTTAATTAAATAAAAGTTATAAGTTATTAATGTTAGTTAGTTTTTACCTTAGTTAGTCTTTAGTTAGTAATCTTACTAACTATTAATTGACTAACTAACTTTCAAACTAACCAACTAACTTTTATTTCATAGAAATATTACATCCTCCCCCCCGTAGAGAAATCAAGATGTCCTCATCTCAAGAGAAACCGAGGAAGGCAAGCATTAATGGGGCTTAGGGCCTATGGGTTAGGACCCACCATGCATCCATTGCGCTACTCTTATTATTTCATGTAGTGCAACTTATATTATTCCAATTAACCATAGGTACAAGAGTAGGATTTATTCTCAATTGTATTACATGTTAATTAAGCTCCTAGGATTTTTAGTCCTCCTAATAAGGTGTAGTGGGTTCTAGGTCTTCGTCTTCATCTGATTCCTCTATATATCCATAGACTACACCTGTGTAGCTTCGTTTTCTTGGTGGCTCAATGTCTTCTGGACTTAGATCAAGGTAGCCTACTTGGATGTGTCCTAGCTCATTACAATGGAAGCATTGATGGTATGGACATCTCCTACAGATGTGTCCTATTTCTCTGCACGTATGGCATTTCTTACCCTAATCTCGGGAGTCATCTTTGCTACAATTGCCTACTTTAAGTTTTTGGACGATTGGATTCACTCTAAGTAATGCATCTTGCAAGTCTGTCGGATGCATTGCTTCAAGACGGTGGTTCAGAGGAGTGTTCAAGCCATGGCAAAACTTGGATACTTGCTATGCAATATCCATAGGTGGCGCATATTTTAGTAGGGTTACAAACTTTGAGTAGTAAGCTTCCAGGGTTAATTCCAGCTGCTTGAGATTGAAGAATTCATTCATCTTCAATGTCTGGTAGGTTGGTGGAGGTATCATCCACGTACAACATCTTTTAGCTGAGCCCAAGTGATAACGGCTTCAGAAATACCTTGATCTTTGCATCATTACTTCCACCATAACCGAGCCTGGCCAACTAGCTTAAGTTTGGCTATCATTGCTTGATTCATGGAGGCAGTTCCCAAAGCAGAGAAATATTCATCCATCAACTCAATCCATATCTCCGCCTCTACTACAACATCTATCCCTTCTCCATCAAACTTGGGTGCCTTAATTTTCTTGAGAAGGAATTTCTTCTCTTGAATGTCAACATTCGTGGGTGCAGAAGGTGCCTGACAATCAAGCCATACCACTCAGGTTATTTTTGTTTAGGATATGTCTATGAACCAAATATTAATCAATCACACATCATCATGAATTTTTGTTGTGATACCAACTGTAACGTGCTCGGCTGTCCAAGCACGTTTTAGCGGTCCATCGAGAAACAATTCTGGGCATCGCCGCCTAGCACTCCCATGGAATGTTTCAGGGTTTTTCGCTTAGGGTTTCCCGAGTCCATCTCGCAACAGAATGTCCATGGTCGAACCCACTACAATCGACCTGAAATTTGAGTTTCTAGTAGACAAATTCTCCTGACAGAATCGTAGCGTTAGGTTTTGGACATCCTACTTTACGCAAAGATACCCAATCCAAAGCAAATCCATACCGCACTTGGTTCAAAGAGAATGGGAAACAAGAGGGATATGCCACTCAACCTCTCTGCCCATAGGGCATAGTCCCATTCTGATCCCCTAAAACGGCATGAATCGGGTTCTAACTTAGCAATACCTAAAGTCATCGTTGGTAAAACCTTGTGAAAAGCCTCACAGTTCTCTGGCACCACCCAACGAACCCGTCGGGGATTCCACCCACCCGCTTTCCTTGATAGCTTTAGTTTTCTAATTAGGTCCTACCACATTTATGTGTGACATTTAAAATCAACTTCATTAATTAAGCCTTTTAGGGAACAGGGTTCATTCGCGCAATTTACAGCACAAACACGAAAACAAAGCAAGCAGACCTTTTGACAAACAAGTTCCTTAATTTATCTTCAAGTTATTCTTTGTCTCCTGCCATAGAGGAGAATTATATATCCCTTCTGTCCAATAGAAGTACCTGGTCCAAATCACATGGCACCAAAATTTTTGGATTCACTAAGGATCCCTAAACTATGGGAACTATTACCCCACCTCAAGAGCTGGTTGACTAACTAGAAGAGGGAAAGTACTAGAACTTCCTCCTCCTCCTAACGAACTATTCGTGGGACTAGGGTTACTAAAACCCCTCCCTTGTAGGGACATCAAACCATTCCATTCATGAGAATATATCCTAATAATATCGGCCTCCCATCAAGCCGTATCAACTCTTTCTTGCTTTTGAAGCTCAACTTGATGGTCTTTTGGATCCATTTCACTATTGTTTGGCATTCACTAATAAATTGATCACAATCAACTAAGATTCAAACACTGCCACTTATTAGTGGCTCCCAACAAACACAGCACCTCTCAAGACCTAAAACGGGCCCAACATTGGCTCTAAGGCTCTAGTTGAGCCTCTATGCTTAACCAAAATACCCCGCAGCCTTGCGGCCATAGCAGCATCCAGAGAGGTTGTGCACTGATCTAACCAAATAAGTGTTTGTATGGCTTATTCCTCTTCACCATTGGCCACTTGAACTCTAATGGGTTGCTATAAATCTGTGGGAATACAATTCAGCTTGTCCATGATGGACTTATTCACAAAACTATGGGTACTGCCACTATCTATCAGAATGAACACTAGCTTTCCATGAATGTTACCCTTCATACGGACCATATTAGGGCTCTTAGATCCTGTCCAAGCATCCATGGAAATAGAACAATTAGTGGCAACAAGTGGCTCCTGACAAGTTCCACCCGGATCAAAAGGAACAATTCCACCTAGATCAAAAGGAAAAGAGTCAACTTGATCATAGAAATACTCTTGCCCAACTTCTTCCTCAAGATTTTCATTTTCAGCATTAAGTGCAATTGCATTAGCTTCATCCATCTCATCTTCAAAATCCTCAAAGACTAACATACTCTGAAGCTTGGGTTTGACATTTTTGTATATACACTTTGAGGCATGATCAGGTGTATACTTTTCTCCACACTTGAAACATAAGCCTTTCTCCTTTCTTTCTTTGTAAAGATCCATAGGAATAGACTTAGGATTCATGTTGGTTGAAATAGATTTAGGCTTACTATCCCCTTGTTTGAAGTCAACTCTAGGACTGTTTTGTTGAGATGGCAAGCTCAACACATGCGAACATTGATGATGGACCACCTGGCTAGATGGGTCCGCACGTCTATACTTAGCACGCTGGTGGTCATTATGATACTCACATGGCCACTGACTTATCACTTATTATATTTAGTTTGTTACACCTACCTACAGCTGGCAAAGACATAGCGCCAGTCGATTAGTGTAGTCGGTTATGCACTGTTTGACTTAGTAGGCCACTTTCCTTTATGTTGTATCTTATCTATACTTTGTGTACATTGTATAGTGTATGGAAGAAGAAGAAAAATCAGCAAGAAAATGTTTTGGCCTCCATTCCTCTTCTTGTGTTTTTAAGTGAGGTTCCTCTTGTATATACAGTGTGTGTTTGGCACAATAACTCAAGCAAATCCTCCCACCACATAATTCTTGACATGGTATCAGAGTTGCGCCATTGAGAGAGGCTGATTTTGAAGGCTGAAGTGAAGGAGAAGAAGCAAGGTCTGAGCAAGCAAGAAATGGGTAAGAAGCTCTCCCATTCTTCCACTCTCTCTCTTGGATAGTGCCTGTGGAGGCACCGGAAGCAGGGTCGAGCAAAAATCTCAGATTGCTGTGAGATTTGGTGTGCGAGCAGATCACTGTATATTTTGCAGATAGGCCCTTCAAGGTTTTCCTGCAATTCTTTTGGGCATCTGAGGCCGTTTCAGGCCCCGTTTTAGAGCCGTAAGGTTGCGTACAGTAGTTTATGGGTACACTATGATTTCGGCTATATTGATCAAAAGTGGGTGCACAAGTTACAGATTGCGAATCTATAATTTTTGAGGTGTTTGCATGAAGCAAACATAAGATATATCTGCAAACATGTTGCAGATTACATGTACTATTGAGCAATCAGTAAAAAGGATTACTTGGTGTATTGCTGTGCACGTGTTGTGAAAGATTGCAGAAGACTAGCTTGATGTGTTATATCCTTATTTATGATAATGGTAGAGAACAATGGAAATCCCATTATTGAGAAGCTCAACAAGAACAACTACCCTTCATGGAAGTTCTGTGTGATGAACTTCCTCATTGAAAAGGGCCTTTATGAATTTGTTTCAGGTGAAGAAAAGGAGCCAGAGCTAGGTATCCCTCCGACTATAGATGAATTAAAAGCATGGAAAGAATGGAATGCAAAAGACAAAAAGGTGATGTACTAGTTATCTACAATCATTGATAATACGATGTTGGGACATATCAGGAATGCAGAAACTTCACATATAGCTTGGACAATTTTTGAGAGCATGTTTTCAGTAAATACAAAGGCACGAAAGATTCAACTCAAGCAAGAGTTGAATGACTTGAAGAAAGGGAAAATGTCTGTCAATGAGTATGTGTTGAAGGTGAGGAGCATTGCAGATGCTTTAGCAACGATTGATGCAATGCTGAATGATGATGATTTGGTTTCATCCACTCTGAGTGGCCTTAACAATGAGAAGGCATGGAAATCATTTGTTACTTCAGTATATGTACAGAAGCCATTTCCAGATTTTGATGAGCTGATCTCTCTCATGATTACTGAAAAGATCAATATGCAGGGTAATTCTTCTGAAAGAAATGGTGAACAAGTCCAAGCATTTTACTCGAGTTCAGGAAGGGGACGTGGTAGATCCTCTTCGAGAGGCCATGGTATGGGACGTGCTGGCGATAACCAGCAAAACAGGTTCAATCAACAGTTTGGTGAAATGCAGGTTATTGGAGGTAGATGAAACTTTAGAGGCAGGGGGAGCTTTAGAGGAAGAGGTGGATGGCAGAATAGAGGCTCTAGAAATTCTGTTATTGTTTGCCATTATTGTGGCAAAACAGGCCATATTGCATCTCATTGCTATACAAAGAAGGATGATATTCGCAGTGGTAAATTGCAGCAAGGAAACTATGCATCGTCTTCACGATAGAATGAAGACAAAAATGAGCATCTGTTTGTTATGCAGCATATGATGAAGGTAGTTACAGGAAAGGGGATACATGATGATGTATGGTATGTCAATTCAGGTGCATCTAATCATATGACCAATCATGTTGAATGGTTTGGAGAGATGCAAGACTTACAAAATCCAGTTTATGTGCAGACGGGTGATGATTCATGCCACCCAATTTCACACATTAGAAAGGTTCCCTTGTCCTTGTATGATGGCCATACAAAGAGTCTGACAGATGTATTACATGTGCCATCAATTACAAAGAATCTAGTATATGTTGGCCAAATGATAGAGCAAGGGTTGCAGGTCCGATTCAATGCAAAAGGTTGTTTTGTAGAAGACTTTAATGATAAATGCAGGTTGGTCGCAAAAGAAGGCAATATGGCTTGGATATGTTATCCAAGTATGGTATGGCAGCATGTAAGCCTCTTTCAGTACCATTGGAGCAAAATGTGAAGTTGAGTCCTAATATTGAGGATGAGATAGAAGACCCTACTATGTTTAGGAGAATAGTAGGGAGTTTGATTTACATGACTATCACAAGGCCAGACTTGAGCTATATTGTTAGCCTTGTCAGTCAATTTATGCAGATGCCTAGAAAGCCTCATTTGGATGCAGTTAGACGTATATTGAGGTATATAAAGTCCACTTTACATTATGGACTTTTTTATGAGGCAGGTAAGGACGTACAGGTCTTTGGATGCACAAATGCAGATTGGACTGGTAGCATGTCAAACAGAAAATCTACAAGTGGATTCATGTTTTCCCTTGGTAGTGCAGCAGTTACATGGAGCAGCAAAAAGCAACCTACAGTTGCTTTATCAAGTACAGGGCTGAGAATAGAGGTGCTGTGGCAGCGTGTGAGGTGGTAT
The DNA here is from genome assembly GCF_053477565.2 of Lygodium microphyllum. NCBI lineage: Eukaryota > Viridiplantae > Streptophyta > Polypodiopsida > Schizaeales > Lygodiaceae > Lygodium > Lygodium microphyllum. The sequence goes on along the minus strand of NC_141159.1, from coordinate 114,805,750 downwards.
GGCTGCAAAAGTTATTAGGTGATTTGGACGTGCATGGAGATGGTCCGGTTGTCATTCATTGTGACAATATGAGCAGCATACAGCTAGCTAGAAATCCAGTGTTCCATACTTGGACAAAACACATTGAGGTGCACTACCACTTTGTGAGAGAGAAGGTACTTGCATGAGAGATTGAACTGGTATATGTTAGCACACACGATCAGATAGCTCACATTTTCACAAAGGCATTGGGTGCAGAGAAGCTTCAAAAGTTCTGAAGCTTACTTGGAGTTGCAAAGATAGAGTTGAGCTTAAGGGAGTGTGTTTGAGATGGCAAGCTCAACACATGCGGACATTGATGATGGACCACATGGCTAGATGGGTCCGCACGTCTACACTTAGCACGTTGATAGTCATTATGATACTCACATGGCCACTGACTTATCACTTATTATATTTAGTTTGTTACACCTACCTACAGCTGACAAAGACATTGCACCAGTCGATTAGTATAGTTGGTTATGCACTGTTTGACTTAGTAGGCCACTTTCCTTTATGTTGTATCTTATTTATACTTTATGTACATTGTATAGTGTGTGGAAGAAGAAGAAAAATCAGCAAGAAAACGCTTTGGCCTCCATCCCTCTTCTTGTGTTCTTGAGTGAGCTTCCTCTTGTGTATACAGTGTGTGTTTGGCGCAGTAGCTCAAGCAAATCCCCCCACCACGTGATTCTTGACATGTTTGCTATCCTAAAATTACTTTGAGTTCTAGAAGCATTGAATGGTGGATAAGTTGGTGCCCGTAAGCTCCCATTTGGCACATGATTGTTGCCATAAGTGTTATTAACTTGCCCCTATTTAAAAACAGTCCTTCGTTGTCCAAAACCAAGCTGAAATGAAGATTATCTTCTATATTTTCTTCCATAGCGCCCCACAAGCTCAATAGCCTTAAAGAGGGAAGTAGGGTTTTATGCCATGACATCAGCTGATAAAGATGGCTCTAAACCATACATATACTTGTGGAGCTTGGCCTCATCACTCATGCTTTCTACATACATAGTTAGGTTGAGAAATTGGTTAGTGTACTCTCTTATACTTAGGCCTCTTTGCTCCAAACCATACCATCTCCATGTTAATTTTTCTTTTTCAAGAGGGGAGACAAATACTTCAGCCATAAGTGCCTTGAAAGCTTCCCAATTCTCTACAAGTATGTTTTCTTTTTTTATATATCTCCACCAAGTATGGGCAAATCCCTCCAAATGCAAGGAAGCAAAATGAATCTTCATGTCATCAGTTTTAGGGAATATGTCAAAGTAGGATTCCATCTTAGAAGTCCACTCCTCTAAATCAGATGGTGAAGATGAGTGACCATTAAATTTAGCTAAAACAATCTTGTCCTTTAGCGCTCTTTTATGGAATGGTTGCTGTCCCAAAATAGACTGATCATGAGTACCATGCATTGAACCTCCAAATTGACATGGAAATCTCCCACAACAGGTGGTTGAGAACCACTATGCAATCTTCCTGTTGGTAGAGGACCCCTAGGAATTTGAGTATTTAGCCCAAAAGCTTGAGAGATACCTCCATTCAAACTGCCCAAATAGTCATCATGCATTTGTGAAGCCTCACCTACTTCATATTGGCTATTTGGGATGCCTCTTCTTCCAATAATCCCATGACCATGACCATTTTGGTTAGATGGCTGAAGTGGGACTAAAGGCTCACTGTTTGAATAGGCTTTCTCCTTAGCTTCTTTAGATCCCATTTGCATTTGCATCCATTGGGAGAATTGTGCCATATTTTGAGCATTAGATTCCACCAACTTGTGAATAGAAGCCTTTGTTTGATTCGTTGAATCTACTAACTTCTCAATGAAGGACTTCGTTTAATCAGTAGACAAAACCATTTGCTCCATTCTTGATAATAGGGCCTCATGACGTACTCTGTGTCTTTGTTCATGTACGCACAGGGTATTATTGAGTATACTAACTTCCCCTTGTTATTGACGCTCTTCAGGGCTCTCTTGAGGTGCATTATCCAAAATGGAATCTCTGATTTATTGAGCATAATCATCCTGGACCTTATTTTTACCCTTATGTCCTGCCATAATAGTGCAGTCCTGCAGTACCCCTGTCAGAAAAATGGCTATAATTTTTTCTACGGAACTCCGATTTCAAAACTTTTTAGTCCAAATCGAAGCCAAGAATTCCCTCTTCGAGATGAGCTATAGCACGCTATAAGAAATTTAGGAAAGAAAATTCTGCAACTCAATTTTTGAGTCTAAATTGTCCAGAGCTACACCTTGTTTTAACCTGTAAGTGCCTTATTTTGACCCTATAAAGTAAAATAGTAACCCAAAATGGCTACCATACCAAACCCTGTAGAAGGCTGAGTAGGACCTATGGGTACCTTGTAGTACTTGCATCTGTACTTTAATAATGAAGGGTGTACTTGTAACAACCTGTAAATGCCCTGCAGTGCCCTGTAAAATCCCTGTTTTACCCTATTTTGATCCTGAAGATACTTGAGCCTTTGGAAACTCTTCAATATTCAATTCTCCACTTGTTGTAACTATGTGAGGGATAAAATGGCATGACAGGCTCCCTACACGCGCTCTAAATCACCGGGAGGTGGGCAAAGTTCCCCCCATGTCGGTTGGTTGCACCCCTTCGGGATCTTTGATAGTGAGGGAGGGTCACCTCTCTTTTGTCCCACTATCTCCCCGGCCATCCACCTTTTTCCCCGGTGGGAATATCAACATGGCAGTAGCTTGCTAATCTAATCAATCAGTATGAAATGCATTTTTAAAATATTCATTCAGTCCTTTTCATGAGATGCAATTGTATAGAATTTTGCAAAACTGGATAGGATAAGGGTCTTACCAATGCAATTGAGTGACTCACTGATTGCTAGTACTTACCCTTTTACAATATTTCAGCTTGGGTAAAGAATTCAACCAATCAATGGATTAGAGTGAGAAAATTCATCAATCAATAAATTCAATCAATTGGATTTAAGTGTTATGCTGGAAATTTCAGATTGAAGCCTCTAATTCACTTATTAGAACTAATATGCATAGAGCAAACATTGCATTACATGAATGGATTGATTCAAGCAAGGGTTGGCTGAAATTTCATGGATATTATTCAATTCTTTAATCTCTCAATCAAATGGATTAAGCTCAGTAAATGGATTAATAAGAGAGATTAAAAATTGAAGAAGAGTACCTTTGACATGGTTGATGATGACTTGATCAATATTCATATGCTTGATAAAGCCTCCATGGTCCAATATTGCCAAAATAATCTTCAAGACTTGTGTATTTAATGCTTAAGAACAATCTTGAAGTTTCAGATGCTTGGGATTGAAGCATTAAACCCGTTTCCCCCAAATTTTGGCTCCATGGAAGCTCTTGAGCTTCAATCTTTGACTGTTCGTGCTTAATCCTTGCAATTTGTTGAAGAATCCTTATTGAAATGATCCCACGGGCTGAAAAGATGAAGAATCTTCAAGAAATTGTTAAAGAATGAGAGCTTGGGCTGAAGCTTTCATGGCTGCCATGGACTGTTCATCTAGGGTTTACAGGAGAGCTAAAGATCCACAATAGGAGTACAATCTTGAGCATTCAGTGAAGGATTTATCTTACTGAAGATTGGAGCATCCAAGATTGATGAGAATCAGTCAAGGAGGAGAGGGAGATGAGGCCTGATGCAGCCCAAAAATTGCGCCACAATTTTCGGGACCTACCTGGGCAGCAATGGCCCTCCACAATGGTTATGAACTTGAAGCTGAAGGGTTGAAGCAACTGATTCCCAGCTTAGATGAGGTCTATGATCACTGATTTGTGTGGGAGGAAGAGATCTTGGCTGGAAACTCCATGAAACCTGCAGGAAGCTCCAAGAAAGGGGAAAGAGAACTCCCTCTTTTCAAAGTAACCACAGTTTGTTCCCAAACTAAGCCTGGTTAACTCTCCTTTACCCTAGTTACCTCCAATTTTGCATGAAATTTGATGATGACCTGCCACTTTAGCTATCCTCCGCTATATCTGACCTTGGATATCTCTAGATGTAAACTCTTACTAACTGTACATGGTCTGCAACACTCCACTAGTCACTGTCTTGTACAATACTTGTCTGAAATTGATTTTGATGGAAGAAAATAGGACTGAAAATAGAAGGAAAAATGGATCAAAAAGAACAATGCTCTGATGCCACTTTTCAGAGAAAGAACTAGGGAGAGAGAAAGAGGAGAGAGAAGGCTACAGAAGAGAGAGAAAGAGAATGGCGAGGAGAGAGAAAGACTAGATTTAGAAAGAGAAAGACAAGAAAGAGAGAGAAGCCATGGAAGTTGTGAGCAAGATGGGAGAGAAGAACAGTAATTGTATTAATGTGTCAAAAAGATGTGAAAATTTACATGTCCTCTCCTTTTATACCAATGTCAGTGTGACATGGCATAGTATCAATATTATTTTTACACTAAGTCCTTATTCCCAGCTCCTTACCTTAGTGTTATATAGCACATAAACTAGACACAAGGGAGCATCCCTTGGCTAATTGTCATGGCCCCTCTCTATAGCTCTCCTATACCTCGAGGATTAGCCCTGAGATGCCCAATGAACACATAAAGAATGTACAATATATAATCCTCTCTTTTAACCAATTGTTCCATGAGACAGAATATGATCCTTATTACACACTCCCCAAAGAAAACGAATCACTAATCCTATGGCTTGGGATACCTAACTCTCAGCATGGGCCAATTGTTCCATGAGACAGAATATGATCCTTACTACACACTCCCCAAAGAAAACGAATCACTAATCCTATGGCTTGGGATACCTCACTCTCAGCATGCGTCAATGTTTATGAAGACAATTTCCATGCACCCAGAATGATACCATGTGTTGAATGCAATGCAACTGTGAATGATTCATAGTGCTCAACCATTTTTATTCATTTAAAATAGAAATTGTGACAATGTGAAACCATCTCTTTTCATGCTTTCATTCTAAACATAATTGCTGCATTACATAGGATCAGCACCAAGCATGCTCGTACTTCTGAACCCTTTAATTCTCAAAACACATGTATCCTATATGCAAAGTGCATCAGAAAAAATTAGATTCACCATTCAATCAGCACTTATTATCCCCTCCTCTCCCTACCATTATTAGGGTTGTGCATTTCGTGGTAGGTTTAGAGAGTGTTTTGATGTCTTTTTCTTCATAAAGAGCGATAAATGCTCACTTGAGCATAAAGATAGGGCTAAATTGAAAACATCATGCTTCAGTCCTACCATACATCCACGGACACATATATTATTTTTTTCTATTTTATAAGCATTAAAAACTTATTTTTTTATATTTTCTCTATGTTTTTCTATTTATTGATCAATAAATACTAATATTTATTGATTTTTTTATTTGACTTAATTAGACTTTCTAAGAATCATTTTCATTCCATGAGAACGCCATTAACACAAGTGCAATTTTACAGATTTTGCATGTTTATGGAAAAATCAATACATAGCTATACTTTCAAAATTGTTGTCAATATTGCTTGTCATTTGTTTAATAAGATATTGTGCTTCAATGTTGTTGCACCTATTAGGATCTATTAGGCCACTGTTGTGATTGCCTTTTGTTGTAATTTACCTCTAGGCTACCTACGACTTTGGGCAAATCAATTCCATTCAATAATCTACGCATGAGGATTCTTTGGTGGGCTTACATGATGATAAAGGACAAGAGTTCAAAGTTGACTGTTGATGAAGACTGCCAAATTTTGTCAATTTGAACCAGAACTCAAAGCTCATTGGAAGCGACAGATGCAAATCTGACAATATTAAGTGGTCGTGGAGGACAAGAATTCAAATCACTTTTGAAGACAAACTTCACAGTGGTCTCGGATTCTTCATAATTTTTTCGGGTGTGCTGAAATGAAGTACGACAAGCTCGAGCAGTGCAGGACTCCAAGGCTATCAAGCAAAAAATTTTGATTTATCAGTTGGATGCCAAACGCGGAAGAAGTCAAAGGCCGGAAAGAGGAGGGTCAAGTATAGTATAAAAGAGGCTTAAAACTTAAAGGGTCATGCCCTTTGGGGCCCTTGATAGCCCAAATTTTCAAATTGTTGCGAGGGGGGGGGGGGGGGGGGGGGGGGGTGTGGGTGAGGGTGAGGGTGAGGGTGAGGGTGAGGGAGGGAGGGGGGTCGTTTTTTAGAAGACGCATTAAAAAAAACGGCCACCATGACAAGTGCCATGACGATTTGGGAGAGGGGCTATGGGACTCAAAAGCAAGCCTATAATCTGATTATGCCAGCCTACTCCTTGATTTTTTTGCTCTAAATTGCTTGTCTCTGATCCAAAAATGGCAGCCTGATCATGAAGAACCAAAATCAATCTTTCTCTCTCCTCCCTCTCCCTACTCCAATGGGTTGTTCATGCAAGTATTCTTTGGAAGAGATTGGGATGAAGACTAGTTGTCCCGCTTGAATCGGATTGATAAGCAATTATCCAACGTTGAGGAGTGATAACCAGTGCTATTTTGGAGATTAATAGCAAAACCGGTGGCTGCCTAAAAATTCAATTCTCGATACCCAAAACCCGAAAAATGGCGGTAAGTTGCTTTTTAATAGAGATTTGGATCTTTTTTGACATTTCATGATGCAAATCTTGTTCATATGCGATGTAAATTTATTTGAAACTTGGTTGCAATGGGTGTGAGGACTGTATATCATAAAATGCAAAACCGTATTCATAATCATGAGCTATTAATTTTTAAAAGCTCAAAATGTGTGTTTCAAGTGAAAAAATGATGTTTTTATTGAGGAATCAAATCATATTCATGTGGGATTAAATCAAATGTGATGATGGTTCACAATGTGAATTAATTTTTTGAATCAAAAAAATTAAAAAATACAATAATCTATATAAATAAAATAATAAAAATACTCAAAATGTGATTTTTGCCAAAGAATATACGAAAAAAATAGTTTTGCATCTAGAAAATTATGAAAGATTAGAATTATGATTGTGCAAGTATAAAAAAGGTAAAGCATGAGGATTGACCTTAGTTTACCCCCTTTTGTATATCAAATTGCATGTTTATTGCTTTCTCCATAAAGAAATATACATGAAAAATCCTTTTAACATACCCACCAATTGAATGCAAAATCTTAAATGGTAGGGGAAAGGGGTTTGTGGGAGTTATCATTTGAATTCTGATTTTATGCATATTGTGTCATATAGGATGCATTTGATTTGAGTCTTAAAAGAGGACAATAGCACGAGTTATTCCAGTGCTGCCTTAGCAACGATGCACTCGCTAGAGTGAAATCATGGAAGGGTTTTTTATACACATCCACACTGATTGATCTATAAGTTTACTTGGTTGAGCACCTATATCATTCACTTTGCATCCAAATTTTCATACATGGTATCGAGAGTATTATCTCCTGGATGCATAGTACTTGATTTCGAACGATCGACCCACATTAAGTGTGAGGTTCCCTAAGCTATAGGTCTAGTGTTATCATTTTCTTTGGGGGTTGATATGGTAAGGATTATATTATCTCCTTGAACGTTTTATTAAAAGAAAGGACTATGTTGTGTGTGTGCTTTATGTTGAAACGACGCATCGTGGGGCTAATCCGGTGTAGCAAAGTCATAGTGGGGCCACAGCAATAAGCTAGGGGGTACTCCCTTCGTTTGTGCTACGAGGTGCTAGTCACCGATATGTTTGTGTACTTGCTATGCTTGGGGTTGGGAAGGACATCAAGTTGGACTACAATCTAGAGATAGTATCTACAAATGCGTTCTTTTGATAAATTAGTTCATAATTTCTATACACTCCTGGCCATTAGGCGATAGGGTCTGAATCTACAAATGCGTTCTTTTGACTAAATCTCATGTCGAGCCCATTTTTTGTCCCAACACTTGCAAGTAGCCTTGGAAAAGGTCTAGTCCTTGTTTATCCGATTGCAAACTTAGTATATTAGGATTTTCGCTTCAATTCAATCAATTACCTAAGTGTATCAAGTTAAACTTGTATGCACCGTTACAAGCATAAGCAATTCTTCTTCAAACAATATTCGTAACAAATAGAGAGGCAATTCAAGCAAAACCTTAAGTTGGAGGCAATTCTTTCTAACTTGGTCCTCTTCCTATCTTCTTGGATTTTTTCTAGTTTCTCTTCAGATTTGTCTTTTCTAAGTCCTCTTTTTGAGATCTAAACTTCAATTAACTTTTTTTAATTGGGTCTTTTATTGGTTAATGTTAGTCTTTCGTCGTAATTTATCATAACCCTTGTCAAAGGTTGGTCACTTAACTTCATTTTAGGAATCTAGAATCTATCCTAATTTGTGAAAAATAATCGAATCTTGGAATTGTGATTTTTCCTTGGAGATTACATGAGTCAACAAGACAAGCATTTTTCTTAGGAATTCTTAGACTTTTATTCTTCTCAAAGAGAATTATATCGACCTTTTGGGTATCTCGTAATCTAGGACTCATATTTCGCGCCTTGCCATATCAACAAGGCAAATTGGTCCAAATATCCAAAATTAAAAAATAGTTACATGTTCACTTTAATAATTTCTGATGAGCTATGTATGCCTCTACCTTTGGTAAACTAAGATCAATTGTTGGATCACAATGGCATCTACCTTTGGTAGACTAAGAATAAGGTTTTTGATTATGGGAAATAGAGTTTTCTTAAAAGGGATTTTAAAAATCTACAATCGCAATGTGTCTTGGAAAAACTCATCGTGATTTTTACACACAGCAACTACCTTTATCTTCCACCTTAATGCCTTATAAAAATCATTTGCTTACAATATAACAAACCAAATATGTATAAACTAAGATTAAATTAGAATTGAATTTAAGAAATTATTTATTTATTATTTTATTATTCTAAGAAAGCAATACAAATGATCTCGAGGTGGAAACAAACTATGTTTCAATAACGTGCAAGCTAATAAATGTATTGACATAGACTTAAAGACAATAAGAAGAAATATGGTTGTTTGTACATCCTTTTTAAGATTATAAACATTTGATATGGCTTGAATGTAAAATGAATTTTTTCTATTTCACAATATTGGTTAGTTCATTTCCACATAATTTCATATTACACTATAATGCACATTGTAAGAAAAGCCTCACTTCAAATTTTTCCTTTTAATATTGTTAACCCAAAATGGCAAGGACTAGAGATTAAAGTAAGTCAAAGTTGTCAAAGGAAATCAAAGAAAAGTCAAATAGAGTCAACAAATGCCGATACTCCAATAATAAAAAAGCTAAGAACCTATAAGCAACAAACTACCAAAAATAGCATATATGTGAATGTAAACTAGTAAATATAACAGTGTGTATCCTAAAGTTAGGAACATCAAGAAAGCAACTGGTCAAGCCCAAAAAGAAAATTTAATAAAAACGATTTTTTGTAATGATTTTAGACCTCAATACATCTATACTCATTTTATGAAACTTGCAACATGTAGAGTTATTATTGTACAATTCAAGCATCAGGAACTCACTGTCATACAACTTGTATTCAATTTGTGGGTCTCATATTCGCACATAAAAATCTCGTATTAATAATCATAACTCTCTCTACATGCCATATCTCAAATCAATTTCTTTTGGAGAGTTGCTCTACAATCCAAGGCGCTTTATCCCATCACAAAAATTGAGTCGATTGATGCACGGACCAACCAACATTGCGTGATTTTGTCTTCATTGTCATATCTGCACGTGTTTAGTGTCGTTCAGTAGCCTGATCTACATCTATGCATTGTGATACATCTTGCGAGTATAGGGCATTTGAAGCCCATTGTATAAGCTCTCTCCCCACTAGACGGTTCTTCAAATGATGTACTACAACTCTTGCTATAAGCAAAAAACTAGATCTGTAGGAAACCCTAAATAGAGACTCTACAGCCAAGTACTCTTCAAGCTCTTTTCCACTTTATTTTATCATCCGTTCTAGTACACTAAAGGTTCTGTCACTCAGATCTGAAGTTTCCAACAAGTCAAACCTCAAAAAGAAGATTTGGAGCAACCCACCTAATTTCAAGCAATCCATCTGAAGATCAAGAATACCACCTGAAATCAAGCTAGTATCTCTTAATACTAACCCATTGCTTCTTGGCACTTATGTTCTTAGCACATTCAAGAACAACTCATTTGTTAGTTTTACTTCAGTTCTTGCAATGATAAACATGAAGATTCTTAATGTGGAATGCCCAATTGATTAAATCCCTTGTAAGCCTCAATCTCATTGTAAAAGGAGACACTATCCGAGTAGTCTCACGGTAAGATCTCCTTCAAAATGTTTAAACTTGAGCAAATAGCTAAATTCAATGGTAAAGGCTTTCATACTTGGAAAGAAAAGATAATGTATTATCTCATGAGGAAATACCTCTGGGATCTATTTTTGAGAATGATACTAGAGATACAAATGGTAAGAAGGAAGATTATGAAGATGGGTTCATTGAAGAAATCCAGCTCAAGACAAAAAAATCGAAAAAGACGAACAACAAAGCTCTAGGCATCATTGCCTAGGGACTATCTAATTATGTATTGCACCATATCTCCAATATCAAAGATACAAAAAAAACATGGGATGAGCTTGACAAAATCTTTGGAACTCGAGCTAAAATTTCAATAGTAAAATTACTCATGTAGTTCTATAAGCTAGATATAAAGAATAGTTCTTCTATGGCCATACACATTAACAAGTTTAAGAGCCTAAAAAACAACTTTCAACTTTAAAGAAGAATATAAACGAAGATGGAGCCATAGCAGTACTACTAGCAAGTGTAAATCAAGAACCATATGAGAACCTTGTGTCCACCCTGAGTAATATTCTTGATCTCTCACTTCAAAGACATTGAGCATTCTCTACTTGATGGAGAAAGTAAACTTAAAAACAAGGATGCAAAAGAAACCATCTCCAAAGACAATCTCTTGTACACCAAGGAAACTTATGGAGCAAAAGGACATGGATGAGAATTCAACACCAACAAGGATCAGGTCACATGTCATTATTGTGGTAAGACTGGACACATGGCCAGTGAATGTTTTCATAGAAAAAGATAAACACAAGTGCAAAATGATAACCATCAAAAACAGTTCATGAATGAAGAAGATGCTTCCGCTATCAGCTCTGATAAACTGTTTTGAAGAAATTTTCATTGTATATTTCCCATACTGGATCTTGTGTTTTTCCATGTTGTAATAAAATACTTACCAAAGATATAAAGTTTCAAGCTTTAACTTGACTAGGTTACTTATAGGCTAGTCTCTCGATCCACGTCATCATGTAAAGGGAGCAAAAGCTAGCAAATGTAGGACTCGTCATTTGAGGGGAGGTATTGAAAGATATGACAAATGATATATGCTTTAAAAAGAGATGCTTTGAATCACATAAGCACAATGAGACAGAATGCTACTATCTAACTACCATAAAGCATTGTACTTGATTATCACTTTCAAAGTTGAATGCAATATATCATGATGCTTTTTTCTTTTAGTTAGTGTCATTGTCAATCTCTTATACAAAATTGTGTTTATGTGTCCAAGCTTCCATCTTGGAACCTAATTCACTTGTGTAACAGTCAGTCCATTATCTATGTCATCATGAGTCTTATATTCATTTTCCAACCTCCATAGCTCCTGCCATACTCTAGATCCGTCTTTTTGACACTAATAAATCGAACAAGAGAGTGGAGGAGGATTAAGGGTGGTTACCTATGACACCATAAGTATCTAAAGTTGAAAAGAAATAAAACTCTCATTCTTGGGTTTGCAAACTTGAAAAGTTAATGCTTCTATCTTCTTTTCCTTCCTACTTTCCCCATAACCATCTTATACTACCAAAGAGTGTAAAACTTCAACACCACAAAGTTTTCATGGTTAATAAGATGGCAAATCATGAATTACTTGCTTTCTTAATGGTTGTAAAGTTGACTGTAATAATAAGCATCTTCCAAGGACAAAAGTCCTACTATGAGTTGCTATTTTCTTTGGAAGGCAAAACATGATGACAAAAACATCGCAGAGTTTGTTGCAAAATCAATGTTGCACACAAGGCAACCTATGTTGAAGTATTGCTCCTTTACATGTGTGTGTGTGTGTGCATGTGTGTCCCAAGAATGCATGGATTTATCCCAAGTAAAATGTAATATAGCAATTGTGTAACACGCCTATCTAACTCAAGTTTAACTTGGGATAAATCCTTAAAGCTTGAGCAAGGTAAATTATCATCTAAGCATGCCCTTATGGGCAAGGATAATAACTATAAATATTATTTAATGAAAATCAACAAACTATTCCCTCAAAAAAGAAACACATTTTTAAAACCCTACAACATAAGTTACACACACGATGAAAGAATAAAAGTATGATGGCGTTTGAGAAGACATTAGCATCAAATACTAATAATACTCTAAAATAACTATCAATAACCTACATGTGATAAGTACAATGGTGCTTTTTTCATTGAAATTCGTTCAAAAATATAGCAATGTACACTTAAAATAACTAAAACAAATAGAGGACTTCACAAGTTGGAAATGCATCAAAAGACCAATGTAAAATGTATCAAACCATAGAAAGACAATTTCAAAAATTGAAAATGCATCAAGGAACCTATAACAATAATACTTATCAATAGCATGGTGCGACAATATGAAAATGATATGATATGATAGTCAAAGTTTCCCTATAGAGATGCATAAGACAAATATGATACAAAGCATCAAAGGTATTGTGAGTTTGCTGAAAGGTTCACAACCTACCAAAGGAGCATGTGGACCAATTTCAACAAACATAGATAAGAATGGTTGTGTTTTGAATTGTATGGAAGGAAATTTATATGAAACCACCTTTAACATAGCAAGACATTTTCCATGACAAGTTATTGACGATGTAAAATATGGCAAGCAAGATACAAAACTTCATCTTTTACATAAGTGTCCAAAGCTTTGGCATAGTGACATTAAATAACACAACAATCAAAGTTTTATACCATAAGTTTTTGTAGATGGACTCTCAATGCAATTAAAATGTTATCACACTACAAAGGAACATGTAGACCAATGTTAGCAAATTAGGATGAAAACAATGATGTTCATGAATTGTAGGTGAAAGAAAAACATCTCAAAATCCTCAATCTTTTCACACTTAGTGTCTCTTCAAAGATAGTCGGATAAACCAATGATTTGGACTGTCGATCATAGATCGAGTGAAAACATGTCATCCTAACTATGCCAAAAGTTGTCATTTTGCATTGCATAGGGTATGCCATTTTGATAAAGCTTTCATGGTGTGTGATCCCATAAGTTAGATGCCCATATAATTTTCTTTGATAAAATATTACATAACTTTCACCTACCATTTATTACAGTCTCTCTTCCAACAATAAAATTTGGAAACACCCTATGTCTTTCTACATTTGTTCTAATATGCCAACACTCCATCTATAATACAGAAAAGTAACCCATAGACAACCATTCCAACCACTTGTCAGCTATAATACAGGTCTTGAGATGGGAATCCTGCTATGATCTCAATCCAAATGTTGTGACTTTTTGCATGCTACAGATGATAAAAACTCTCAGATTGATCCTACCCCTGCAAGCTTCAGCAAGGCAGACATTTCAATCAACTTACAATAAAATCCTTAGTACCAGTACTAGTCTGAGTCTGAAGAAGCGGAAAAATCTGTGTCCCCTCCATAAGTAGCAACTGTCTTGGTAAGACCCTCGCGAAGCTCCCGAAGTTCATCTGTTTCAATACCCCATCCTTCAAGCACTTGAGCTCCCATGGACTTGCTGCCACTTGACAGGTCCTGCAGACAGTGGAGCCTGCTCTCCATGTGGGGCAGTACTGCTGGGCTTGCACAAAGGCGTGCAGCTACGGGCACAGACCATACCAATGACCCGCTCCTTAACTCATTCTTCAATATTTGCCCCCTCTGGCCGATTAGAGGGCCAAATATTCTAGGAAATGGCAAGGGAACAGCCATAGGGCAAAGGGATGCTGATAAGTGATGATGGGTTGAACGAAATCCCTTGACTGCCTCATGCTGCCAATCCAAGCCATTCACCAATTCTTTGATAGTGCCATATTTGTCTGAATCTACAAGAAAATTTCACTAACTGGTTTAACCTCACCAGTAAAATTTCTGCAATTCTCAACTAATCTCAGTTCTGCTTAGAAAACCTGAAAGCATTAGGATACTGTCTATTTAATGTAAGAACTGCCCCTTTAGAGAGACAAACAGCCAAGTGCACATTTACTACGCATAGACCCATGAAAGACGTGTGCATGCACATGCAGTCTGATTTCATCTAAAATTGATAGAAAGAATTGTTCTAAAAGCCAGTGTAAAGTTGTAGCAGATCTTGTGTACCTTCCATCAGTGCACCTTGAAGAACCAATGCCTCTGAAGAGTCTGCAGCAGCATTATCTGGTGAGCCTGCATCTGAAGTCAACCTTTGGAATCTTGAAAAGTCATAGGATGCCCTCCCCTTCACATCTAAAGTCAAAAAACAGTAAAATCAGCAAAAACACAAGGTGACAGAAGCCAAAACTTGCAACATCACAACCTCCATCCTGCATATGCATTCTTAAGAAATAGAAGGACAGCAGGTTTTGCATTCTTAAGAAATTGAAAGACAGCAGTATTTTTGCACAATATACAAGAAATGCAAATATGCTCCTTTTCTATTCTAACTTTGAGAAACGCAGTACATAGCATTACTCTGCATGGCATACAAACTGTTCCTTTTGGCCCACATTACTGGCTGCTTCCTGCTAAGTTCATTGATCAGTTGTTTTCTCTGCAATACCCTTATCCTCTAAATAGGTAAACGCATTGGATTGTTAACTGACTCACAAAGAGTTTGCTGCTATAACAAATTGAGGAAACTACAAGCAATACCCTTTTATCCTCTAAATAGGTAAACACATTGGATTGTTAACTGACTCACAAAGCGTTTACTGCTATAACAAATTGAGGAAACTACAAGCAATACATCTGCAAGACTAACAGCTAGAGTTTGAAGGTTGAAAAAGAAACTGGAAAAACTCCAAACAATCTAAACATTAGAAGCATAAACGGAGGTTTTGAAGAGAGAAATTTGTCGAGGCATAAGTGAAATTCCAGCTCCAAGAGTACACGAACGGACAGAATATCTTAGCAGGTGAACCTCAACCTCTCCAAGCACATACAAACAGCTAAAATACCTGAACATTTGTCCTAGGGTATGTCTGCTGAATGTGGTAGACATAACTTTATGCAGATTATGATAATTGGGGCCTCACCAGAGGCATGCATTGAGCTGAGCACAGCATTATACAGCATTTGGAGATGGAGGCGGCTTTCACCATTCCTACTGTAGATCCCATCAAGCCTAACCAAGGCTCAAAGGCATCATCATGTGCATGTCTCTTCAATTCCTCCTCCACCCTTTGTAGCTCTCTGTTTCCCTTGGAGGTGGATTGAGTTCTTCTTATGGGGATTTTAAGAGTGATCTTTTCCTCACCCCTTAGCTCAACAATTTTGAGCCTTGTTGCTCACTAATTGTCCTCTCGCTCTTGCTGTTGAGATGATTGATCATTCTCCTTTTCATTAGTAACTCTCTCCATGTTGTTCTGCTGATCCTTGTGGACTTCGTCTCCCCCTTGTTCTCCTGCTGAAAGTAAGATGGTTGGACTTCCTGGGGTGGAAGAGCAATGCTCCTCTCCGATTTGGTGACGGCTCCAAGGTCTTCTCTGCTACTTCTCTTTCTGCATCTCCCCGAGTTTCACGAATGAAGGCAATTAGCACTCCTCCAAAGCCTACAGTCAAAGCTTGGGAGGCAAGTTGTTTTCTCTCGAACTCTGCTATGGTAGCCGGAGACTCCTTTTTTGCCACCCTTGATGATGTGGCCAGTACCTTTGCCGATGCTTGTATTATCTTCCAGACATAGGCATTCCAATTTTCCTTGTCTAAGGCATTGGCTGCAAGACTCTCCAACAATGGTATACCTATTTTGTTCATGAAAACATTATATCTCTGGCTTGAGAAAAGGATGTAGACCATTTTAACCTACAAGCGAATGGTGGGATGCTTGATGGTTACCATGTTAATGTTTCTTCTTACGTCGAAAGTACTTAGAAATTCTGTGCATCTGCCGTGGTCAATTTTCTAGCCAACCTTCTCCATGTATCTGTGGAGATTGCAATGGTCGACTATTTGTCTCACCACGTCTTTCTTGTTCACCAACTCTCTCAAATTGCTAACATTACAGTACTTTAGCTAGTTGTAGACTTGTGTTTCAATGGCCAATCAGTACCTGTTGTACTCTTCCTCTGAGAATGGAAGTTGGCCTGCCATTTTGAGTTCCTATTATGGAACAACTTACAATTAGCTCCTTTAAGAGAGTACTTTTTGCAAAAAAGAAAAAAATTTAAGATGAAACATTATAGAATGGTGTGATTGTTTCAGTAGGGAATGAGAACTTTTTATACTTCAACCACTCCATACATTCCAAGCACAATTTTCATAAAAGATTTTCTTGAAGTAAAAGTTTCCTTTATTCATCCCTTTTCCTTCTTCTTCTTTTGCTTTTGAAATTCGGTTTGAAGTTTTGAAGTTCAAGTCATGTTTTCTTTTCCATCTTACCCCCTCCACCTCGAGAATGATGAAAATCTTTCCTAGGATTGAAGGATGAAGGGTTAAGGGCATTTACTCGCATGCTTGTTGTGCTCTACTTCGTCATGAGCCAATTGTAGAAGTTTGAGTTATACTCCAAGTGGGTGTGGTAGTCCATGTCATGAGATCTAATACCTACATATGTAATGTAAATCAAGACATCAATGAGGAAGTCACCGTAGTTCATCTTGGTAGCAATATGCAGTTCTTCCTTGATCACAATTCGATCAAAATAGGGGTGGGCCATGACATATTCCTCTAAAGGTCGTTTGCACATGATGGCCAAGACTCTGAACGAGGTAGAAGCCACATAGGGAAGTTCATACTCAACGGTTTTGATTGTGTGTCTCTGCTTGGCATTGGTCATGATTTGGCAACCCTCTTGTTCCCATTGGAGACACAGAGCGTACCATTTTCGCAGAAAGGAAGAGTCAAAGTTGGCTAGCTTTGTCAACTCTTCTAACTCGTGGCTTGTTGCAAAGACTTTGCACCTGTGATAGAATGTGATCAGCCGTTGTGTACAAGCTTGCTCTCGTGAGATCTCTCTGTCAATCAATTCCTCAACTACCTCGAGAATCTTGACGAACACGAACTCATAGTCCTCCCAAGTGCATGACAAGGAGCGCACTTCCATTACTAATGTCTCATCAAGGAGGCCTAAATCCAACCATTCATAGTTCCTAGCTAGCATGGTGAATGTGGCATCCAAGCATTTGATGCAGGTGACTAAGGCATCCCCCGTATTCACGACGAGATCCACGGCCAACGTAAGGATAGATCTACGCTTGTAGGAGGGTCTGAGGCATGTGGGAGGTTGGGGTTTGGTTGAGCTAGATGGCTCAACTACTAATGTCTGTCTTCTGGGCTATTCAATGGGGTGTCTATCGGCCACTTGTGTGATGGATTGGTCTTGTGGCCCAATTGATGTGCTACTCTCGACGTGTGGAGCGATTGGAACATTGGAAGTGTTAGGTTGATATGGCCTAGGGCCAGCTACTGGCGGCTTTGGTTGATAGACTCGTTGAGGTCCTATGGCTTTGGTGCTTTTTGATTCAATGAATTTCTCATTCCTAGTTGGCTCACCACTTTGTGGAGATGGATTGGAGGGCCGGGATTGAGAAGCTCACGTGCCACTCCTAGTCTTGGGCAACCGAATCCAATTGTTGCCTTCGTAGTAGCCTTGAGCACGCAAAAGGTCTTTGGGAACCCATCACAGCTTGATCGTTTGTCTGCTTCAATAGCACCAACTTTGCCTCCTAGGCCTAGGACATGATGTTCTGTGGTCACAAGTTTGTGCAGTTTGGCTTCTAGATGACTGCAATTGGCTTTTGGGCGCTCATTTCAGTTGTTGCTCAATGGTCTTGGATATGTCTCCTTTGGGTTGCAAACGGTTTGTCTTGGCAGGGTGGGACAAGTCGCAACCCCCCTCCTTAGACCTTGCATTAGATTCCTCTGCCAATGGCATTGAAGGTTTTGATGGAGTTGCCCTACCCTTGCTGAAAGCTGTCACTATCTTAACATTGCCAATGGCGAGGTGAATGCGCTGCGAGTCATAGTCGACATTGCAGTGTGCTTGTTTTTTGAATGCGCGTCCTAGCAACGATTTCTTGCCAACGGCCTCGGTATTAGACATCACACAGAATATCATAGGTAGGCTTTCAATCTCAATAGAGACCGCTATTTTACATTTCCCCAGTAGTGGATAGGACTATCCCCCAAATGGGTTGAGTTTGGCATTGGTAGGTTGCAGTTGGGGCTGACCAATGAGAGTCCAATGATCGTGCATAAGGATATTACAATAAGCTCCCTCATCAATGAGTGCGTCAAAGACATGTGTCTTTTGGGCAGTCACTGATATGCGTAGG
This sequence comes from Lygodium microphyllum, assembly GCF_053477565.2. Lineage (NCBI taxonomy): Eukaryota > Viridiplantae > Streptophyta > Polypodiopsida > Schizaeales > Lygodiaceae > Lygodium > Lygodium microphyllum. The sequence continues at coordinate 114,787,203 of NC_141159.1, read as the reverse complement.
TAGGCGGGTGCCACTACTTCCTCACCCTCTTTCTCAATCTCAATGATGGTGGCTACTCTTACTTTTACAAGGGGTTCTAGCATTGGAGGCTAGTGTGGTAGATGTGCTCGTATTGGTCAATTACTAGAGCTTCTAGCCATCATGTAAAGTGGTATTGATAGTGGGACCTTACCCTTTGGCAGTTGAGATGTTGTGACTTTATGGGACTCACTGGCTGTCTTTGCAGCCTGTTTATTATCCTCTTCATCATTTGAGAACAGCACGTCGATGGTGGCTAGCACATGTATTCAATCTCGCTCATCCTCGGAGCAAGGGATACACTTTATTAGTGGCCCATAGGATTTGTTGACTTGTGAGTGTCTCCTTTCAACATAGCAGAGATGGCATCTAGGTTGACCGGAGTGGTCTTCCAAGTATACATCTTGACTCTTACAACCTTCGATCTGTTGCCTAAGAACACTAGACCGTTGCCTCAATCTTCTATCACTCATGCATTTCTCATCCATGGCCTCCCTCCCAAAGTATCATAATCCACTCCCTTCATAACTATGAAGTTCACTAACTAGATTCTCGCTATTTTCAAGGGCCAGTCTTTTAGTACTCCAAACGGACCTTCATTCCGTTAGGGAATGTGACATTAAACCTTGCGGTCTCCACAGGTGGATTACCTCAAGCCTATAGGACTGCATGGCTAAGTACACCGACTCTAGCTCCCGTATCTACAATCCCCTTTCTTGTAGCATCTCCTAATGCGTTGACAAGCAAGACTGCGTGTATCTCTGTGCCTTCCCAAAAGGCATTTATGTGCAAAGACTTAGACATTGAGTTTAAGATTAAGCTTGATATGTGTGTTACTATGTCGTGGTCAGGTAAGTCGGTCATTCCAAACTCGTCATGTCGTTCTACCCACTACTTCAACCCTTACCATAGCATCAGGTTCTACCTAAGCAGCTCTCCCAGAGGTAGGGTCACAGGAGCCGATATCAATGTCGTGAGCAAGTTGCCAACCGCCTACTTTTCATTAGGCTCTACACTCTTTTGCCAATGATCTTGGGCAGTCTGCCCACCTGTGGCGTCTAGGCTTTGTCTATGCAGTGTTGCGTGGGGTGTAGATGCGTCTCTTGATCTGAACTGAGTAGACAAGACTGGTGTGCTCACACTAGAGAGCTCATCGATCTCGTCTTCCATGATGGGTTTTGCATCTTTTAGGTACGCTTGGGCTTCTCTCACCCACTCCTTAACCTTATCAACCACTTCTAATTGGTGCCTCAAATCGGAATATTCTCCAACCTTGGCACTTCCCCTTTCTGACATCTTAGGAGCAAATGTCTCTGCTTCTACATATGTGACTTGCTTCCCCTTTGGTAACATGGTGGCACTATCTATCTTAAGCATAATCCTCGTCTCATTCCACTTTTTCCTTCTTCGACTTCTCTTCCCTATTGAGGTTGCATCAAGGTTGCTAAATCCTGGTAACAAAATACCGGCTAGCTTTGCCTATGCTCGCATCATGACATTCAACGGAATTGGTAATGCTTTGCCATCAAGTATTTCAACTCTGAACAGTCTCAATGGTACAGATGGCACGATAGCCGAACTAGTGGACGGTTTCCACCTAGGGCACTCAGCGTACAAGTGTGTGATTCCACACTCATGGCATCTTAGGTCGGTCTTCTCTTGATTAACTCACTCCCTTTCAAGGCATCGAGATGAGATGTGTCTTGGGTGACCACAAGTCTAGTATATAATGGGTTCCCGGTTCTGTCCTCCTAGACCTCTACCTCTTCCCCTGGCCAACACCATCACCGGCTCTCGTTTGAAATCCATCAAGATGGGATTACTCTCTTCATCATATGAGACGTAAGGGTTCACGTATGCTTCGTCCTCGTTCAGCTCCTCTACGTAATGTATTGGAGCATCACTCGATGGATGGGTCACGATGGATCCAGGTAGTCTAGGTATCCTTATGGGGTTGATGTCCATCCTAGGGATAGCTGGCTTTGAATTATTAGGTGCTAGAAGAGCTAGTGGAGCTCCCCTTTTGTAATGTGGCGGTCTATTCCCTAGGTAGTAAGGCTGATTGTATGGCTGTGGATGTAGCAATCGCCTCAGTAATTGGCAATGCATTGCATCATGGCCAAACCTACCACAATTAACCAAGGTCTCGATCTAGAATTCATACACTCGGTCGAAAGGTGATTTCCTCCACAATAATGCACACATTGCCCGTGAGGTCATACAAGCCTTCTCATCATCTCTTGAAGCCTAGTTAACTCTAGTTTCATGTCTGCCAACTCTTGGCTCTGGTCGACACTCTTTCCCTCGTCTTGTTAGGTACTCTGGTTAGATTTTTCACCAATGGTTGTAACCCTTTCTGAAGTTCTCAAAACAATGATGTCTCAGGTTGTGGATCTTGAGCTCCTCTCCTTGAGTAGGTTATCTACTTGTATGGCTTCTTCGAAGTCCCTAGCTAGCACATCCCTTTGCTGCTCACCAAAGCTTGTAAAGCTCTTCACTTCGGATTCCACTTATGAACACAATGGAGACCACTCGTTCGCTAGGTTGCTCTGCGGCTGGGATTCTCTTAAAGAGACTTCGCACATAGGTGACATAGTCTTGAATATCTTCCTTGTCCTTTTGACTGACGTTCATCAATCTAACGATGACGTTGTCAGAGTATCCCACCTTAGAGAATCTCTTGATGAATAAACTATTAAGGGTATTAAAGTTATTGCATTTGGCATTGTCTAGACTAGCGTACCACATCCATCCTTTGTCTCTTAGGCAAAGTCCGAAAGCTTATGCGGACTGAGCAAGGTCTGTGAGGCCATTCACCTTGCATATTTGCTCAAATTGCTCCACAAAGTTGTATAGGTCAAGCTAATACTTACCAAGTTGCTTAGCAACTGCAAGTATCTTGGTCCGGCTCCTAGAGTTTGAGGTGATTCCTAATCCTACTAGCAACGTAATCGCTAGAGCTCCTCCGTTGTGTTGTCTAAGAGTCGCTTCGTTAGAAGCTTGCTTAGCGTAAGATCAGCCCCTAAGACTCTCTCCCTCTCAACATTTGGTTCTGTCATCCTAGCTCTCTTGACGAGAGCTAAGACACGTTGAACCTCGCGCATTTCTATATCTTATCTCATCTTTTGAGCTCGCTGCTCTCAATTGTAGATGGCCATGCTTTGTAGTGCTTCCCTTGCTAACCTTCTCTCCTCCTCTAGATCAGTTAAGATGTCCTCGATTGGTCTACCATGATGCTTCATTTTGGTCTACAAGTCATATCGGATCATCAGTTTGTTGGGTGTCGATTGGGAATTCTCCCAGGTCAAGCTCGTCGTCATTTTCTGGGCTGATACTGGTTCCTGACATATTGTTGACTTCTTGAGCAACTAGGGCGTCGATCAGATTGATCAAACCGGGTAGAGCTATGTCCTTAATCGTGCATGTTGTTGTTGCTTCCTAAACGTGTTGACGATTCAAGTCTCTCAGTCTTTCGTGATTGGGGTCCTTGGCCACTGTTCAATGTCTGGGGTCTCCTCCTACTAGTAGGTTTGTTCAGCTTATCTTATCTTGGGTGAATTTCTTGTTCTTTAAAGTAATCCCCAATGTTATGGGCACTCAAATGCTAGTGGTGTGCTCTTCAAAGTGTGTTGTGCGAAATCAAGATTTCAGCTTTTCTGTGCACGTCAAATGTTTAATTGATGCAATGTGCGAATCCAATGAAAACAATACAGTGCAGCATACGCTTTCCTGATTTGTCCGTGCATTTAACAACCACTCTAGCTAGTTTGTTCTGGTCTCTATAGCATCCTAGACGTGTGGTCTAAAGGGTAGCAAGTTTGGTCAATTAGTCCGGATCTCTATCGGGACACGGGGCTGAGGGTCAATGTTGCGGTCATTTTCTGGACTGTTGAATCTTACTCTCAAGTTAATTGGCTTTATTGCCCCGTTCACTCAACTGGGGATCCACTGGGGTATCTCATAGCAAGCTTGGTCTCTGCAAGGTCCAATGAGGTCAGAGTTTATCAAAACTTGATGTTCTATTCCCAACTAATTTGCACATTTTTCCGTCTAATTTCCAGAATTGACTATCCGATTCTAGGATATCCAATTCTGGGCAGTCTGATTGTGGATTGGTCAAAGTTTTGTCCAATTCAACGATTTGATTGCAATCGGACGACTTTAAGGCAGTCGAACATTCCGATTGTCCAAACGCGGTGGCAGAAGTCCTAGGATGATGAAAATCTCACCGAATCTCACACGCGCCTGGATCAATCCTTTGACTATGATCTTGGAAGCAATTAACCAACACAAAGGCACACTCAGAGCTTACCTCCAAGGCTGGAAGACGTAGTGGTGAAGATTGCCAAGTACGAAATGGTTTCCAACCCCGTAGCTCTCTCTCTATCAAGCTCTCTCCCTCAACTCAAAAATGACAAATGAGCTCTCTTTGCCCTCGCGGCTTCTTAAACCCTTTCTCTCTTGCCTTGTTACTTCCCCCTTCACTCTCTTTGCTGTGTTAATGCCTTGAAGCTCACTTTTTCCTATTTTGGGCCTGCTATTACAGTATACACCCTGCTGTGTATTTCTCTTTTTTCTTCTGATTTTTTCCTTACCTAAATACATTCAAATCACAAGCAACAACTTACACTACTCTAATCTACTTCCCTAAATCCAAAAAACCAGAAGAGGTTACTTACAAAGAAGATCGAATACCTCTTCAACTCCCTTGCTTCCTATCTATCTCAAGCATCAGTTCGAGGCAAACCCTACTTCAATGCTCAATTCGGAGCACGCAACTCAAAGCTTGAATCCGTTGGTCCCGACAAGGGGACCAAAATGTGAAATCCTTCACTCGACCGCCAAGACCCAAGGACCACTTATTGCTTCAAGCGTTTCAAGCCGAGTGCAATGGCTACCTCTCACATAGCAGTACGCACTCTCACACCTATGAGTGTAGTGAGCTTACCTCCATGCTCGATTGAGTTGTCTCCTTCTTGAAGCACTTCAGTAGCTCCACAATCCAAGGTGCAAGCTCGATCCTCAAGCTCCATGCTCCATTGCCACGCACGAGATGAGACAAGAAGAAGAAGAAGAAGAAGAAGAAGAAGAAGAAGAAGAAGAAGAAGAAGAAGTGAGGAGAAGATGGAGAGCTTCACCGTGGTCGCTCTCCCTCACACATTCACTCCCTTGCTCCCTCACACTCCCTCTCTCAAGCACAAGCTCAACAAGCAAGAACAAGAAAAAGAAGAGAAGAGGAGAGCTAGTTTTGGCCACACACAAGAATGAGCTTCTTCATTCACTTTTTACCTGTTATACAAAACCCTAACCCTAATCCCTTTTGAACACCCATCCCTTTTTTACATGCCCGGCCATTTTAGCCTAGGTCCTCTTTTCCTATTCTCTTCCAATTTACATTGTGCCTTCACCCATGCTCATCTACATTTACAAATTGCACAAGGAGCCTGGCGCTCTTTTACAAGGATTTAGAGTGCGCTTTTATATTTAAAATACACATTTTCTCTTTTGTGCTTGCCTTGAACTTTTAAGGTTATCCTTGCGCTTTTGGCCTTAATTCCTCCTATTTCTTCAGCCGGCATCTTTTTTCACTTCGCCCTACGTCTTTTTAATTTTCTTTTTGCTTGCTTTGCACTGGGGTTAACACTACAAGAGATAATGTAATTGAAAACACAGGTGCAAAATGTCAAAATGTAGACTGCCACAGTATTGAATGTAGTAAACGCATGTTTTGTTGATGAAAACATAGAATTGGGAGCAATAGGCAAGTTGATTGACAACAAACTGATGTTGCCTTAGCTGAAAAAAGTAGACAACAAACACAAATGATTAATAATCAACAGTAGACAGCAACAAGAACATAGATCTTGAAATTTGATATCATGTCAGAATGGATGCAACAATGCAAGCATAAAAAAATGCTGAAACAAACTACTGAACACAAGACAAAAAAGAAATAAAGAGAAAACACAAGAACACTGCAAAGCAAACCTCAAAGATATGCTCAGGAAATGGAATCCATATACCAAACATGAGACAGTCGAATACAACAATGAGTCACTGGTTGTGTGGACATTGACACTGGCTCCCTCTGTCCAACAAGATATGCATTGGAATCTGCAAGTGATAAATGACCAAACTATGGAGGAGGTGTTGAGCTAAAAATGCATTAGCTTCACTTTAACAGCCCCAAAACATGCTTAATTAAGGAAGAAACCTTGTTTATTTAAAAAGAAATGCGTTCCTAGAGAGAGTCTATATCCCATAAGCACAAACCCACTTGGAAGGGCCCAAACTTTCTATAAATAGGTATGCTGCCCTCCATTTAGCCTAATCTTGTTTTTGCAAATTTCAAGAGTTTTCAGTTTGTTACCCACACCCCGTTTGCGAAGGACATCACAGTCCAAGCTATCCATTGCAGTCTTTACTCATCTAGTGTCTATTTCCAGCTCTCTATCTGTAGGGACCGGTTAGACACAGAGATCAAGACAAACTGCCGCTACATGCAATGAGAGATAGAGAGAGTGAGAGAGAACAGAGTAGAGAGTGAGAACGTATGTAGGTACAATGACGAGTGTGTATCTTTAGGTTTTTTAAATAGATATATATGTATAAGTACAAGTGCTAAGGGTGTGTTCACACCCGAGCACATTTAAAAGACACGATACCTTTATTCCCAACAACCTCCCACCTAAAGGCAATGTGCCGTAAGAGGAGAAAAGAATCAACTAAGTCTAGGTATATACAAAGCTGAAATACATATATCTATCCAACTCCCATCATCTGTCAGCAATGAGCAAACCGCTCTGCTGGAAGACCCTTCGTGAGGAGGTCTGCAAGGTTCACGAAGGTCTGCAGGGTTATCATCTGTATGCACTTTGACAAGCTCAATGCTCTTGCTATCAAGTACATCTCTAATGAAGTGGTACTTCACCTGTATGTGTTTTTCTTTGCATGAAAGATAGGATTCCATGCTAGCATGATAGCAATCTGACTATCACAATGGAGAACACGTAACTCTGTGATGCCAAGCTCTCCCACCAGACATGAAAGGCATAAAGCCTCCTTGCATGCCTTAGTGGCAGCCACATACTCTGCCTCAGTAGTAGACAATGCAACACACTTTTGTAGCCTGAAGATCCAAGAGACTACTCCTCCTGTGAAAGTAAACACATACCCAAAAGTGGACTTCCTACAATCCACACGACCAACATAGTCTGCACCCGTAAAGCCAACAACAGATGCCTTCTGCTTTTCAAAGCAGATGCACAACTCCTTTGTGCCTTTAAGCTATCTCATAATACCTTTCACTACTTCCCAATGCTTCTTGCCAGGGGTTGCCATGTATCCGCTAACCACTCCCACTGCAAAGGCAATGTCAAGACGTGTAGCAACCATAGCATACATCAAACGACCAACAGCTGAAGCATATGGTATCTTGGCCATTTCAACCTTCTCATCATCAAATGTAGGGCTTTCCTCTGCACTAAGTTTCACATATGGAGACAATGGAACCCCAATTGTTTTCCCCCCCTCCATATTGAAACGTTGCAAAACCTTGGAGATATACTCTTGCTGAGATAGATAGAGTAAGCCTTTCAATCTATCTCTGAGTATTCGCATGCCAAGAATGTGATTTGCATCACCGAGATTCTTCATGTCAAAGCTCCCATAAAGACTTTGCTTCAATGAATCCAAGGCATGAGTATCCTTGCCAGCAATCAGCATGTCATCAACATACAAAACCAAGATAATCAGGCTCCCATCTATTGCCTTCTTGGTGTACAAGCAGTGATCCACTTGACTTCTATGAAAGCCTTGGGATTGCATGAATATGTCAAACTTATGATACCATTCTCTTGGTGCTTGTTTCAACCCATACAAACTCCTTTTAAGTTTACATACCATTTTTTATTTCCCTTGTTCAACAAACCCTTCAGGCTGCTACATGTATATATCTTCATGCAGATCACCATGTAAAAACGCAGTCTTTACATCCATCTGTATGAGCTCCATATCCTCAACTGCAACCAAGTCCAAAATGATTCTCAATGTAGTCATCTTAACTACATGAGAGAAAATCTCATCAAAGTCAATTCCATGCTCCTACTTATACCCCTTTGCAACCAATTTTGTTTTGTACTTTGGTGAGGAACCAGAAGTGACCTTCATCTTGTAAACCCATTTGCATGGAAGGGTTTTCTGCCCTTTAGGCAACTGCACCAAGTCCCAAGTGTCATTTTTTTCAAGAGATTCCATCTTTGACAACATGGCTTTATACCATTTCTTGTTGTCCTATCTATCCATTGCTTCCTTGAAGCAAGACAGTTCACCACAGTCTGTCAACATGACATAATCAGCCACATTAATTGCACCAGGAACAAACCTGTCAGGTTGTTTAGTAGCCCTAGACGATCTCCTAACCCAATGGTCATTGTTTGCTGGCTGTTCTTGCAAATTTCCATTTTCAGCATGCTGTCCTGGCATTTCAACCTGCAAATCAGCATTGACAGCTTGCTGTCCTGGCTGTTCCTGCACATGTAATGGCTCATTTTCATGGGCAATAGCTGGCTGATCATTTCCTGCATTTACATGTTCATTTACAGCAGGTATTTGCTACTGTACAGCGGGTACATTTTGCTGTCCAAAATGTATTTCTTCCCGGAATACAACCCTACGGACCTCCTCAGTCTTTTCGGGCTGTTTGTGCATGCAATCCTCCCAGAAAATAACGTCATTGCTGCGTACTACTTTCCTTTTCTCAGGATCCCACAATCTATACCCCATTTCACCCTCGTCACCATATCCTAGGAAAATGCATTTACAGGACTTTGGCTCAAGTTTGCTGTGTTTTTCTTTACAAATGTGCACAAAAGCCTCGCAACCAAACACTTTCAGATGAGCATATGATGGTTCCTTGCCCGACCACGCTTCTTTGGAAACTCCCCTCCCCCCAAAGACCTGTTTGGTAACCGATTAATCAAGTGAACGACTGTCATAACAGCCTCTACCCAAAAACCATAGGGTAATGCAGTAGCATGAAACAGCATCATACGGACCTTATCCTGTATGGTCCAATTCATACGCTTTACAACTCCATTTTGAGGCGGATTATGAGGAGCAATGAGCTCCCTCTTTATCCATTTACTGTCACAAAATGCCTGAAAGGCCTTGGACACATATTCCCCACCATTGTAAGAGCGAAGACACTTAAGGTTTTATCTATCTGATTTTCAGACAATGCCAAGAATTTTTTAAACTTGTCAAGCACTTCATCCTTGTTATGAATAGTGTAAACCCATACTTTCCGTATAGCATCATCGACAAAGGTGACAAAATATTTCTTTCCCCCGAAAGATAATCCTGGCATTTGACATACATCCGAATGTACTAACTCTAGAGGAGAAGATTTCAAAGAAAGAGACTTTTTGTGAAACGTCTGTGTATGTTTACCATAAATACAATGATCACAATGCTCAAAATCAGCATAACGAAAACAAAGCAAGTAACCCAAATGAGAAAGCACTTTCATTCCTATGACTCATGTGTCCCAACCGACCATGCCACAAAGAAACGCTTGGCTGCTCGGTCATGGCAACAACATGGTCACGCACACTAGATACATGAAGTGGATATGAAATATCACACTTGCAACCTCTGGCAATCACTCTTGATCCCTTATAGATCTTCCATTTTCCATCACCAAAGGTGGTATGAAAACCATCATCATCTAGCTACCTTGTGCTAATCAAGCTCTTCTTGAGCTGAGGTACATGCCATACATGTTGAAGTGTAAAGACAGAGCCATGTTGAAACTGTAACTGCACACTGCCAATACCTGCAATCTCGCATGCATAGTTGTCCCCAAGATGAACAACACCATGTCGACCCCCTATATAGGCGGAGAACCACTCAGGATGAGGGGTGACATGAAAGGAAGCACCTGAATCGAGAATCCAAGTATGCATGTCATCATTTGTATCTGCAAGTAAAGCATGTGCACCAAAGTGTGAAGACACAAAGAGTACATCACTCCCATTATCACTGTCATGAGTGACTACATTCAGCTCTTCAATTTTTACACTGCACTTCTTAGGCTGACTGTCCTTTTTCTCTTCCTTGTTATCATCTATCTTCTTACCTTTTTCTTTCTCTTTCTTCCATTTGTAGCAATTACATTTAAAGTGACCCTTCTTGCCACAATGATGGCATTCAACATATTTGCCACGTGATTTACTGCGTCCCTTGCCATCATATTTGCCCTTTTGTTGTGATCTGCCCCTAGTATGCAAAGCACTGGAAGACTTACTGGATGCATTGTTCTGCCGATTCATCTCTTCCATAAGTAGAGCACTCTCTACATCAGCATACAAAAGGATCACATTAAAATTGCTCATAGCAGTTCTAAATGTATCCCAACTCTCTAGTAGAGTGCAAAGTAAGAAAGTAGACTTAAATTCCTCATCAATCATGAACTTCAAGGCAACCAACTGGCTGAAAATTGATTTAAACTCACTCAAGTGAGTAGACATTGATGTACCTCTTTCATACGCAAATCCATAAGCTTTTTCAACCAATACACTTTGCTTGCAACACTCTTTTGTGCATACAGTTCTTCCAGTCTAGTCCATATAGCATATGCAAAATCCAAACCTTCAATGTTGAAGAGCAAGGCATCAGAAATCGATAGCTCTATGGTTGAGCGTGCAAGCTCATTTAACTCATCCCAATCGTCCTAATCCATGTCCGCGGGCTTTGCCCATTTGGTTTTGATCGGCTTTGCCTGCTTCATTTGTAATAGGATATTGTAGCACTGCTTTTGCCAAACTGCAAAGTTATGTGTGCCTTCAAGCTTCTTTATGTGCATAAGATTACTGCTGTCATTGCTACCAACCATGATTTTCAGCCCAAATGTGACCAAAAAAACCAACACAAATTTCAGATCTGTAATTAAATTTTCAGAAGCACCAAACCATGTGCTACAGCATTATCCAACTGATTACAACTGTTCCAAGGGCATATCCATCCCATTACATGAGAAATCCCAAAATTTCAGCTGCAATTTCTGTTGTACATGTACCCATGTGCATAAAATTTGACACGAATGATCAAAAGCCCCAAAATTTTGTGCTCAAAGCATCAAACACACATCTGCATTTTCTCTGTCATGCATAGAACAGGCCAATTTTGCCAAAATAGAGAAATTTCAGCAAAACCCCCAAATTTTACCAAGTGTTGATGTCCAAATTGTGTGGAATTCAACCTGCATGTACATAAAATGACCAAATGCTGTACAAATTTTGCCCAAATTGCAAAAGCCCCAAATTGCACGGGGTCCAATGTGCATCAATGTCGAGAAATCGGGTAAATTTCAGCTCAATTTGGCCATGTACATTAAAAGCCCCAATGTCGGGGACAAAATGTCACAAATTCCTGCAATTTCTGAGACAAATTTGTTTGTCTTGCATCACATTCCCCAAATCTGGGAAAAGCCCCAAATTTTGTGCTTATGCGCGCGAACCTTGGTTAGAAGGGAGAGGACTTTTCCACAAAAAAAATTTTGAAAAAAGGAATAGATGACGAGTCCATTGACCCGTCAGTCAAGCGTCGTGAGCCCCATTGCCGGTTCCGTCCGTGCTGGTCGCACTCGTCAGCACCCGCTGGTCCCACCCCGCTGGAGACGTCTGGTCCGCTGCAGTCGCCGTTAGCAGGTCACCCATCAGCTGCTGCCCGTCGCACACCTGGTCCACGTCAACTGCAGTCGACTGCTGCTCCCGCTACCCACTACCTGCATGTCACGCCACACCCCCTCTCTCTACTCACGTCAACTGCAGTCGACTGCTGCTCCCGCTACCCACTACCTGCATGTCACATCACAGCCCGTCTCGCTGGAGTCGCCCGTCAGTTATGACTAACAACACGATGCCTGCAGCTCACACCTGTGACTCTTCTGCTCGCCTTTGAGCTGTCTCGTCACCACGCTAGTCTTCTGCCTCAGACTGATGATAGTCTGCATCACCTTACACTCTGATACCAGTTTGTAGGGACCGGTTAGGCACGGAGATTAAGACAGACTGTCGCCCTCTCCTCAACCTATTGCTATTGGTTTGTCTTTCCTCCTAGCTACGTTCATTGTTTTCTCTCTCCTCACCTGCATTTTTAGTCTTTCTCTCTCTTGCACTACCGTCTGCATCAAATTCACCCTTAGCTACGTTTGTTGGTGTTCGATACTTGGAGACTGCCTTGCTACAATTCGGGATCCATTCGGAGTACGACACTCTCTCCAGCTCATTACCCCTGCCTAGATCCTTGAGATACAGGAGTTTGAGGTACAATATTCATTCACTACATAGTGTGTTTGCTGCATGAGCATTGTATATTGAATAGTTATATCATTTCATTCATTCTTTGTGTTCATTGTCTCTGAGTTACTCTAACCCTAACTGTGTTATTCTATCAATCGGTGCTTTGTCGTACAGTGTTATTTGCGTTTTTATGTTAGTGTGTTTCTTCACATCGTATCAAAGCCGAGTTCTCTAAGAGAAACCTAGGCCTTGATTTGAAAGCTCTACACAAGAAGCAGGAACAACAGAAGGGCGGATGACTTCAAACACTACCTTTGTACCACTTCTCACATCCGAGCTAAATGAGGAACGAGTCGAAGTGGGCCTCACAGCTTGCTTCATAAGCTCCCGACATGGCCGAACAAACATTGGACTACCATGCAGTTCCATGACCTTACGAGATCACTACAGCTGAGTACAATCTCATTTTGATGCATAGAGCCCAATAGCAGATAAAAGGTAAGTCTGAATTTCACCCTTTAGATTCGATGCACGGATCTACTAACCATGCTGGAAGAGTGGAATCTCCACTTAGGACTGGCCATCCGCAAGTGGAAACTGGCATAGAGTACACTCCATTGCCTTCATACTTATTCTCTCCAGTGCTAGGTATGTCTATCATTTCAGATTCTGTTAATGATGATTCCCCTTCTCCTATTGGTATGGATGATTTTCATAATGAAGGACATATGCAAAACAACTTTTGGTTTATAAGTAATGAGGAAAACAGATATTTCTTTATGAACTCAAGCCTAGGTAAGCAACTGAAACAAAAAACTATGAGTACTCCTCCTCCTCCTTTTCCTTCAAACAATATTGTTTTCAAAGATCAAAATAAAGTAGGTGTATCTTCATCATCATCATTTCAATTTAATGCATTTAATGGACAATAGAAACCCACATTATTTTCCACATCTACACCTATCACAAATCCATTTAATCTTCCTTCCATCCCACCCTCTTATTCCGTTGCCACATCCTTTTAGCCTCCATTAAGTGCACCACATGTTGCATCTCATGTAGGATCACATGTGTTTTCATTCACCACATCGAGAGGTTCTTCAAACTTAGGCATAACCGTTAGGACCTCATCTCTTCCTCAGCCACGTGGTGTTCCATCTCTTTCTTATACACTTTCGAGATCATTGCAACCTGGGTATTCCCCCCAATCTCTCCTGAATGGTGATCATTTGGTGCCACAATTTGCCTCCATGGCATTACCTAGTAGACCCTCTGGTCATTATGCTGTGTCCCAATCGATATTTGGACAAGGCTTACGTGTCCCTGTGCATCCACCTCCACCAGCACCTCATGGAAATATTCATGTTCTAGTGCCTCCGCATCAATCAGCATTCATTGGACACTCACGGCCTATTTTTGCCTACCCACCTCTTCCCCCTCCTCCTTTTCAGACACCTCCTCCACTACCACCACCACCATCATCTTATCCTCCACATCCATCTTACTCCACATTCCCACCTCATGGTTCTACCTCATCTTCCGACTCACAAAACCTATGGGATCTTATGCAACTGTTGGAATCCCAACCCGATCTCGCACTTGTTCTATACAAGGTCATCCGCTTATGAAAGGCTAGGAATGCCTCCGCTATTGTCGAGCTGATGCAGGACTTATTGCCTAAGTTTCATTCTCAACTTCAACATTTTGACTTAGTATCAGAGCAATGGGCACACTTGATTGACCACTATGCAACTCGGGATAGGACCCGTCAAATAAATCTTGACCATGAGCTTCAAAACTTCAAGATCTCTAACCGGGATGACTTAAAAGTCAAGTTGACTAAGTATCAACGTTTCCTTGCCGAATCCTCCACTACACGAACTTCTAAGTTCTCTGACGATCAGGTCACATTGCTTATTAACAAGCTGCCGCATAAATAGTTCAATTTTGTGCAGCAAATGGCTTCTCTGCTCAATTTACCCACATTCCATGAATTTGTCAACTATTGCGTTATACATGGATGTTCGATTAGTTTCATATAAATAATCTCTCAGAGAGAACTCTTATTGCTCATTCTCAAAAGGGGCAGCAAGAAAACGGTAAAGAAAATCAAACTTCAAATCAGAATCAAAATCCAAATCAAAAACAAAATCAAGCAAGGGAATCACAAGGAAACACCCAATCTCAACTCAAACGCTAGTGGCAGAATATACCTAAGAAGAATACGTATTGTCAACATTGTCAAAAGACTCGCAATTTTGACGATGAATGTCGATCAAAGGCATGAGGCACAGCACCAAAACCCAAGTCACAAACCCTCGCCCATCAGTTGGGTAACCCCCATCAAGGGGAAGGCAAGGTGATGGCAAGGGGCAGTGGAAAGGTCAGACCCACACCGCCACCGATCAACCATCTCAGCCAACAACGTTCTCAACTCCAAAGAGCTTGTCTGACTGGTATACAGAGGACCACATCATCTCCATAGAGACATCCGATGCGAGTCTCGTCCACATCTGTGAGTTGCCTCCTAATGAGGTTATCGCAAAGGCCCACTCATCACAGCTGAGCACATCAACACATGTTTGGATTATGGACAGTGGAGCTACACATCACATGACTCCTATAGAGGACATATTCTGTACTTGAGCCCCTGTAGCCAGACGGGTTTGTGTAGGAAACAACTCCTCGATCAAGATCCAAGCTCAAGGTTGCATCAGTTTTACCACTTACAAGAGTCCGGATCTAGCTTCGATGGACAATATATATGTTGGGTATCTCACACGCCTTACTTACGCTTACGCTCATATGGGAGTGTGCGGGTGATCACTAGGACACTGGGGCACTTTTTACTCTCGGTAGGAGAGGTTTTTTCCCCCAGATTATGTGTACTATTTTGTATGTGCTTGTGGTGCACACTTACGGGCACTTACTGTGTTCGGGTGTGAACAGCCCCTTATAACCCTAAGGTATAAGGGTTATCATTTGTACTTTCAGCTAACACTTCATTCAGTACTATTGCATTGGGTATCGTGCTCAACTCTGTCTCTCACTCTCACACTGTCTACTGCACTTCAGCTGCACCTCGATCCTCTCCCATCTGACATTTGGTATCAGAGCTCAGCTCAGAGCAGTCTTCAGTCTGCAGTCTGCAGCCCCCGCCAGTTCTGCCCCAGCCGCCTGTTCCTGCCCAGTCCTGCCTGCGCCTGTCAGTCCGTCAGCGCGCAGCACCAGACGACTCCTCTGCCCAGCGTGCAGCTCCAACAATCAGCGCGCAGCACCGCCTTGCCCAGCGCGCCACCTGTACCTGCGTGCTGCCACCTCTGCCCAGCGTGTCCTCTGCCCTGTGTCTGCCCAGCGTGCCCCTTCGCCTGTCAGTCTGCCTGCGCAGCCTCCCTGCGCTGAGCTAGCCTGTGCCGTCAGCTCCAGCTGCCAGCGCGCCACCTGTCTCCACCAGCCAGTCCTGGGTGCCGCCTCCTCTGCCCAGCGCGCGCCCAGTCCTGCCTGCGCGTGTCACTGGACCTGCACGCCTGTACCTGTGCGTCAGTCCGACTGTACCCAGCAGTCATTACCTCGGGAATCGTGCCCGTCGTCAACACGCAGAGGTAACATTCTGCACTTTTCTTTTACACAGGAGTTCCTGCAACAGGTTCAGGTTCAGCATTGGGAAACGTGCTGAACAGCAGGTTCAGTTTTCAGCATTGGGAAACGTGCTGAACAGCAGGTTCAGTTTTCAGCATTGGGAAACGTGCTGTGTCTGTCTGTGACACATTGAATGCACATTTTGGGGCTTTTGTAACAGACATTTGTGACAGAAATTTTGGGCAGAAAATTTTGGGGCTTTTGATGTTTTAGTGCTGCTGAGCACTAATTGCACCTTGGAAAGCGTGCATCAGTGACAGTTTTTGTGACAGAGTACCCTTTGCACATTAATTGCAGACTTGTGTTTGCTGCAATTTCTGGAAATTTGCAGATTTCCAGCCCGTACTGCATTGACATTGCTCAATTGCCTTTTGGTAAATAATGGCAAATCAGGGAGGAGATGTATTCACCTATGTGTCCAAGGAAGACCGATTGGATGGGAACAATTATTCCCTTTGGTCTTTCATGATGAAGAATGTATTAGTGGCAAAAAATTTGTGGGATTATATCAGTGGAGAGAAAGCACGACCGGGAGTTGTGGCTCCCGCTACTCCTCCTCCAGGAGGACGTGCAAGAGGGCAACCTCAGCCCCCTCCACCTCAGCCCGCTCAGCCACTTCCCCCAAGAACTGCAGCTCAGAAAGCTTGGGATACACGGGATGCACAGGCTATGTCGCTGATTGCATTGGCAGTTAAGCGTTCTATCATTCCTCATATTCGTTCAGCAGCTTCTTCACAAGAAGCTTGGTTGACATTGGAGCAGATGTTTGCAGGAAAGAATGAGACTCGCATCTCTTTCTTGAAGAAAGAGCTAGAGACTCTAAAGATGAATGAGGGTGATTCTATGCAGGATCATCTCAACAAAATTCAGGACTTGCGGGAGCAACTCATGAATGTGGATGAGTACTACTCAGATGCGCAGCTGCTTTCTACGACATTGAATTCACTGCCTCCCTCTTACTTGGCTTTTCATACTGCCTTGAACCTCACTATGAGGATTTCGAAAGAGCCCATCACTTTCATTCAGCTTGTCAGTTTGCTTCTAGAGGAGGAGCAAACTAGACGGAACAGTGGTGTGGATGGTATAGCCTCTGAGCAGGCTTTTATGTCAAGGCAGAAGGGTAAAAACAGCCAAGGGAAAAATGCTTCGCAGAGTTCTGGTAGTAGTAGCACTTCACAGACAAGTCAGAAACAGGGGGGCACGCAAGCCAAGAAAGGAAAATGCCATTACTGCAAGAAGCCTGGCCACTATATCACTGAGTGCAGGAAGCGCATCGCCAAAGAGAAGAAGAAGGAGTCAGGGATGTCTGTTTCTGCAGCTCCTTCCACTGCTAGTGAGTCCGCGTCCTTTGTTGCAGACAGGGACTATTGTTTTTACACTTGCAGTTATGATGTCTCTTGGGCTGATAGAGCATTTAGCTCTACAGAAGATGCTGACACTTGGTTCTTTGACAGTGGTGCTTCACGGCATATCACATCTCGTAGAGATTTGTTTGCTTCTCTTGGTGCACCTCCCGTTGGGAAGTCTGTTCAGTGTGCTAATAATGCATCATACCCTGTTCGTGGTATTGGGGAGATTCAGCTTACAGCCATTGATGGCTCAATTCTCCGCCTACAGGATGCTTTGTATGTGCCTGGCATTAAGAAGAATCTGCTTTCCATTTCTTCTATGGCACGTTGTGGTTTGCAGGTCACCTTTGATGATGACCGTTGCATGGTCCGTGACAAGGAACACATGACATTGGTCTTGACAGGTTCTCTGTGTCATGGGTTATATGAGTTGGATGCTCTTTCGGTAGATCAGTCTGCATATTTGACATCCACTCTTACTCCTGCTATGTTAGAGGCAGAGTTATGGCATGCTCGTTTGGGGCATGTAAACTATGGCAGCTTGATGCTATTACAGCGTACTCAGATGTTGGATGGATTACCTCTCTTGGAGAGACCTCCTGAGCATTTATGCGAGGGTTGCATTTTGGGGAAAATGCATCGTTTCTCTTTTCCCCGTGATGTTGCTTTTAGAGCAACAGCCAGATTGCAGCTTGTGCATTCGGATGTTTGTGGGCCCATGCAGACACAGTCATTGGGTGGTTGTTACTATTTTGTAACATTTATTGATGACTTTACACGTTTTTGCTGGGTCTACTGCTTGAAAAAGAAGTCAGAAGTGTATGATGCATTTTTGGCTTTCAGTGCACTTGTGGAAACTCAGTCTGGTTGCAAGATTAAGACTCTCCGTTCGGACCGAGGGGGGGAATACATGTCCTCTATGCTGAATTCTTATTTGCAGCAGAAGGGCATTATCCATCAGTACACTACTGCATATACTCCACAGCAGAATGGGATAGCAGAGAGGAAAAATCGGTCACTCATGGAGATGGCCAGATGTATGCTGAAGGCAAAGAGTTTGCCTCATAGTTTTTGGATGGAAGCCGTCATGAGCGCTTGCCACATTTTGAACAGATGCCCTACCAAGGCCTTGAAAACCGTCACACCTTTTGAGGCTTGGCACAGCCGCAAACCTTCTGTTGGCCACTTCCGTACTTTTGGGTGTCTTGCATATGCCCATATTCCACAGGTACTTCGAAAGAAGTTGGACAACAAGGCTGTAAAATGCATCTTTATGGGATATAGCAGCGAAAGCAAAGGCTACAGACTCTATGATCCCGTGACCAAGAAGGTTTTTGTCAGCAGGGATGTTGTATTTGATGAAAAATCAGAATTATCCTTGGCTGGTTTTGATACATATCAGGCTGCCCGTGATGTCTTTGAAGGGCTGCTGCCCATCACATTTGGTGATTCAGCTGGTACTTCAGCAAATGAACCTAATGTTCAGCCAGCTGCTCCTATGGAACATGCAGTAAATCAGCACATTGCTGAAACTGAAATTCAGCAGGAACTTGTACACAGTCAGGAAGCAAGACAGGTGCCTAGATGGTACACGCAGACTATGAGAGATAGTCATTTGGAAACACCCTTGGCTGGTCGTACTCGAAGGCAAACTCGACTGCATGATTCTGCACATTCCATGGAGTTTGTTATGGCAGCATGTACTCATGATAATGAGGAGCCTGAATGTTTTGAGGATGCACGACATAGTGTGCATTGGATGGCAGCCATGCAAGCTGAATTGGATTCTATTCATAAGAATCATACTTGGGATTTGGTGTCTTTGCCAGTTGGCAAGCGTGCCATTGGTACGAAATGGGTCTACAAATTGAAAAGGAATGCAGATGGATCCATAGATAAGTACAAGGCACGGCTGGTAGCTAAAGGCTACGCACAGAAAAAGGGCATTGACTATGAGGAGACCTTTGCTCCTACCTCCCGTATGACGACCATTCGGTCTATGATTGCCTTGGCTGCACATTTTGGTTGGAAAGTGCATCAGCTGGATATAAAGACTGCATTCTTACATGGGGAACTTCAGGAAGAAGTGTATGTACAGCAGCCCATTGGTTTTGCAGTTGAAGGCTCAGAAAATTTAGTATGCAAGCTGAAAAAAGCTCTATATGGTTTGAAACAAGCTCCACGAGCTTGGTACGCAAAGATAGATGCCTTCTTGCTTAGTCAGGGGTTTGTAAACAGCCCATCTGAGTCTACCCTTTATGTACATAAAGAGGGGGGATCCATGCTGATTTTGTGTCTATATGTAGACGACCTTTTGCTCACTGGAACACGTGCTGATCAGATTTCAGCATTCAAAAATAATTTACAGCAAACTTTTGACATGTCTGACTTCGGTATTTTGCACTATTACTTGGGCATCCAGTTTGTACATGATGCTAGAGGCATTGGATTATGTCAGTCAAGGTACATTGGGCAACTTCTTGAGAAGTTTGGCTTACAGGATTGCAAGCCAGTTTGTACACCCATGGAACCTGGGCTCAAACTGTCATTACATGATGACAGTGATTTGTTTGATATCCATACTTATGCTCCAGCAGTGGGATGTCTCATCTATCTATGCCACACTCGGCCAGACATACAGTTTGCCGTTTCAGTTTTGAGCAGGTACATGCATCAGCCTCATATGTCGCATTGGCAAGCTGTGAAGCGTGTGTTTCGTTACTTGCAGGGTACTAGAGCTCTTGGATTGCTTTATGCCAAGGGGGGACCACTGCAGTTACATGCTTACAGTGACTCTGATTGGGCTGGTGATTTTGATACTCGTCACTCCACTAGTGGCAATTGTTTCTTTCTTGGCTCGTCATGCATTTCTTGGCTTAGCAAGAAACAATCCACTGTTGCCACGTCGTCATGTGAAGCTGAGTACAAGGCAGCCTTCACTACTGCAGTTGAGTGCGTATGGCTTAGACGCTTACTTGCTGATTTGGATGTATCTGTTACGGAGCCTACTCCTTTATATACTGACAGTCAGAGTGCCATTGCAGTGGCACGGAACCCTGTGTTTCATGCTCGCACGAAACACATAGAGATTCACTACCACTTTGTCAGAGAGAGGCTACATGCAGGTGATATCAACCTTGTCTACTGCCCTACCACCAGCAATGTGGCAGACATCTTCACCAAAGCTCTTCCACGAGACAAATTTGAAGCATTTCGCGATGCTTTGAATTTGACGCCCTTTGGTGGCGGATGATCCTTGTACACTTGATCACTCTTCACTCCAGGGGGGTTTGTTGGGTATCTCACACGCCTTACTTACGCTTACGCTCATATGGGAGTGTGCGGGTGATCACTAGGACACTGGGGCACTTTTTACTCTCGGTAGGAGAGGTTTTTTCCCCCAGATTATGTGTACTATTTTGTATGTGCTTGTGGTGCACACTTACGGGCACTTACTGTGTTCGGGTGTGAACAGCCCCTTATAACCCTAAGGTATAAGGGTTATCATTTGTACTTTCAGCTAACACTTCATTCAGTACTATTGCATTGGGTATCGTGCTCAACTCTGTCTCTCACTCTCACACTGTCTACTGCACTTCAGCTGCACCTCGATCCTCTCCCATCTGACAATATACCATGTCCCTCAGCTTGGGGTGGACTTGTTGTTTGTTCAACAGCTTTGCCGGTTGAGGTGAGCAATTTTCTTTACAACGACCACAATCGAGGTCCTTGACTCTCAGACTAGTTTAGTGATTGCTCGCAATGAGGCATAGCCTAATGGCCTATACCACATGACCCATTTTCTCACCCAGCCAATAGCCGAGGGCTCCGTGTTCCATAGCTTCCAGGCATTAGCCACATCTCCGGAGTCTACGGACAATGAGCATCTTTGGCATCTCTTTATGAGTTGTCTCTTTGTGAGATGGTTGAGGGCCTTCTTTGCTTGAAGCTAGCTTGAGATGTCTATAAAGCATGTCAGCTCAGAAATTAGCATCGTACCCCATTCTCTTAGTAGTCTACATATAGAGCTAAGATGTCTCTTAGATTGATTCACGTTGATCTTTGTGGGCCAACATCCACTGCCGCCTTAAACGGCGCAATGTACTTTTTGATAGTGGATGATCATTCGAAATACATGTGGCTGTACTTCCTCAAGCATAAGTCCAATGCTTTCACATATTTCTCTGCTTGGGTGCTACCGGTTCATAACCGGACGGATCATCGTGTTGGTTATATGAAGAGTGATAGCCGCGGTGAGTTCATCTCCCATGAGTTTTCCGAGTTTCTACAACAGCATGGCATCTCTCTATGCTGTTCGCAACAAATCTCCTTGAGCGCCTTTGGGTTGAGGTTGCTAACAGTGCGGCATACATCTTCAACCAGTGCCCAACTGTACCTCTTCCTCAAAAGACCTTGTACAAGACATTCTTTGGCTCTCGGCCTATCACATCCCACTTTAGAGTCTTCAGGTATCGTGCATACACACACACGCTTGATGATAAAATAGAAAAGCTCACTTCTCCAGCTGATCTTCTTATCTTTGTCGAATATTTCTCCGAAGTGAAAGCCTACCGTTTGTTTGATCCTCGAAAGAACAAGGTGATCGTTAGGAGGAACGTCATCTTTGACGAGAGGGATATCGTGCAGTCCTCTGCACCGGATTTCAATCCGATTCCTCCTTCAACATCATTGGAGATCGTGCCTATTGAGCTTGGTCTACTATCTGCTCTTGACCTACCTACAAATTCGTCAACTCCAAGGCCCCCTCCGTGAGACCCATTACCTCACTAGTACCAACAAACCATGTGGGATTCACGGATCTTACCACTAGATTCCACTCCAAAGAGAGCTAGAAGATCTGCCGGCTTGCACCTCAAGCATCATTTGCGTTGTTGTTTATAGCTGATTACATAGCACATTCTAAGCCGGATACATGGCAAGAGGCTCTTCAATACCCTCAATGGCGAGAGACCATGGAGAAGGAGCTAGAGAGTATTGACCGAAATGAGACTTGGACATTGGTGGATCGTCCGAGCCACAAGAAAGTCATCAGAACGAAGTGGATTTTTAGGACCAAGCTAAATGCTAATGGGACTTTAGACAAGTACCAGGCTTGCCTTGTCCTGCAAGGGTTTTGACAGAATCATGGTATTGATTATGAAGAGACCTTCACACCTACTGCGCAGTTGACATCTTTTCGGTTATTACTTGAGCTAGCCGCTCAACACGGTTGGCTGATACATCAAATGGATATCAAGAGTGCCTTCCTGAATGGTTATCTGGAGGAGGAAGTCTATGTGGAGCAGCCATCCACATTTCCTGCTACGAACCTGAGGGATAAGATATTTTGCTTACAGAAAGCTCTTTATGGGCTAAAGCAGCCACCACGGTCTTGGTTCCATAGGATGAACATGTTCTTACTTACTCACGGATACCATTCTATCCCTTATGACCTGAACTTATATGTTCGATCTACTGCAGAGGGGATCAACTATATCCTATTGTACGTTGATGACTTACTTATCACAAGCTCAGATTCTGCTGCCATAGCGGAAACAAGGCAAAGCTTAGTGCTACATTTGAGATGACAGACCTCGGTTTGTTGTCTTACTTCTTAGGGATGGAGATAGTTTGATCTGTGGATTGTATTTTTGTGTCACAGCAAAAGTACGCACTTCAGCTCGTGGAACAATTCACTACGGATCAAACACACAACCAATGGCCACGCCTCTTGATCCTACTGTCCACTTGTCCAAGGATACCCTAGGTCAGTCCTTTGATGCGCATATATATAGGTCTATTGTAGGGAAACTTTTTTTGTTAATTCATACTAGGCCAGACTTAGCTTACTCAATCAACATTCTCAGTCAATATTTCACAACACCTAGGATGTCACATTAGATTACATGTCTTCATGTGTTGTGTTATTTACGATATACTTATTCTTATGGCCTCACTTATGGTTCTAGTTTATTTTTGCAAGGGTACACTAATTCTGATTGGACAGGAGATCCTGACACCCGGCATTCCCATGGCGGCTACCTCTTCACCTTGGACACGGCTTCCATTTCTTGGTCCGAAGCAAGAGATAGTGGCAGCTTCCATTGGCCGAGGCCAAGTATAGGGCTCTCTTCGATGGCACCATCGAGACCATCTACCTGAGGAGCTTACTAGCGGTGCTCCACTTTCCTTGTGACTCTCCCACCATTATCTACTGCGACAACCAGAGTGCCATTGCCCTTTACTGGCAATCCGATCATCACACCACAGATGCAACATATAGGAGTCCACCTCCACTTTTTTAGAGAGTAGGTTAAGCTAGGCACTATCCGCCTAAAGTTTGTGCCTTCATCAAACAAATTTACTGACATTTTGACCAAAGCGATCAACTCGCCGGTTCTTACTATATTCTACCCAAGATTGGCTTGGGTACACCCTCCTCTACTTCTTCAATTTGATGGGAAGCGAGTGCTTCCCTCTTGCTTTCCCTTCTAGTTTGAGAGAAAGTGGCTATTTCTCTTGATAGTGACAGTGATGATACTTACAGTTTTTAGACATTCATCTATTCTTTTGCATTGTAATTATGGACATTTGTAACTTCATCCACACTATCAAGATGAAATGATTGTAAAAGGACACTTGGGCAAGTAAACAATTCCCCTGCAAGGACACTGTCCAAGTGGCACCGTTGCATTGCATTTTACATAAGCATGGCATCTTGCATCTCCCTTTGCATTATCCCATGCATTGGCATTCTGTTTATGTAAATATGCATCTATACACATTTATCCCTTCTCGGTCTTTTGAAGTGGCTGACTCTGAATCCACCATATCCATGGCATTGCACATGGCAATCTCCAAGGCAGTTCCCCCTAGCTTGCTTGCTTGCTTAGCTTGTCTTGCTTGCTTCACATCTTTGTTATATTTGTGTCACCAACACCTTAGTCATTTTCCTTCTTCACCGACACCTAATATTGATAGGGATAGTACGCTTGTTTTGTGAAGGTCTTGGATCTAACCATTCCTTATTACTCTCCTGTTTGGGGCACGGATACTCAATAGGGCGAAAACTGATTTAAAACCCTCACTTGATGTTAAATCTATCACAACTACAAAGCCCTTTTTTTTTTTAAAGTCCATAGCTGATTCCATCCACCTTTGCAAGACTTGGTAGACCACTGGGCAACTGACATGTATCCTTTGCCCGATGCCTTGGCCTCTTTAGGGTGATCACTTGGGCCCCTTGGTAAGATTACCATCGCCTTTTTAGTCTTAGTAGGCCATTGGGCAGCCGACACACACCCTTTGTCCGATGCTTTGGTTGCTTTGGGATGGGATGTATTGGGATAAAAGATAAAGAAAAAAAGCGCTTGGCTAGCCTACTTCTCGTGGAGTCGTTGCAAAACATACTTAACTAAGAAAGAAACATTGTTTATTTGAAAAGAAATGCGTTCCTAGAGAGTGTCTATATTCCATAAGCACAAAACCACTTGGAATGACTCAATCTTTCTATAAATAAGTACACTGCCCTCTGTTTAGCCTTAATCTCGTTTTTGCAAGTTTCAAGTGGTTTTAGTTTGTTGTCCACACCCCGTTCGTGAAGGACATCGCAGTCCAAGCTATCCATTGCAGTCTTCACTCATCTGACGTCTATTTCCAACCCTCCATCATTATTTAGCTGTTGTTTCCAACTAGACAACTGCTATTGTCCGTCGTCCAACTGTCATATAGCTTACCATGTCAAAATACTGCTGTGTTTGCAGGCCCCAATTGCCACCTTGCAGATTTTCTCTCTTCTCAGCCTGTCGCTACTGTTTTCTATCTCCTCCCAACTACATTCACTGTTTTCTCTCTTCTCACCTGCGCTTTAGTCTTTCTCTCTCTTGCACTGCCGTTTGCATCAGATTCAACCTTCCTTGGCTGCATTTGCTGGTGTTCAACACTCGGAGGCTAGCTTGCTATGTGATTCAGGATCTGTTTGGAGTACGACACACTCTCTAGCTCATTATCCCTGCCTTGATCCTTGAGATAGAGGAGTTCGAGGTATAATATTCATTCATTGCATAGTGTGTTTGTTGCATGAGTATTGTATAATCAATAGTCATATCATTTCATTCATTCTCTGTGTTCACTGTCTCTAAGTTACCCTAACCCTAACCGTGTTCTTCTATCAATCTGTGCTTTGTCATACGGTGTTATTTGTGTTTCTGTATTAGGGTATTTCTTCACAAGAGGAAGCCAAATAAATAGGCCAAAAATAATGCAATAAATGCATCAAGTCCGCCAGAATTTAATGCTGGTCAGCCAGCGATAAATGCCATAAATCTCATAATAATGACCACTAAAAAAATGCCAAAAATCATCTAAAATGTTTGGCCCACTGAATCACATTCCAAACTCACTCATGAGCTCACTATACTACTAACACTTTTAAGTAACAAAAGGCTCATTTTTTACTGCCAATGCGAGTATCTGGATTATGCATGAATCTTCTCAAAGATGACCACACATTAAATATCCAGCCATGTATTGCACAACTAAATCAAGCATCCCACTGCTTGCTGATAAAGTCATTAGTAGGTACCTTGGCTTCCCATCTTCACAATACTGGTCTCCTCATCTAGCACCAAAATAAATGTTAAATAGGTTGGTTGTCCAGAAATCGGTGATGTGCTGTTGGAGCATCCATAGCATGTGAAGCCAGGAATTTGGAGGACCATTAATTTTTGTGAGCGGCATATACACACTTAAATAACTGCCAAAATGTCACCTTGGCATGTTATTTGCATATCAATCAATGTTTTTGGCAGCACAATAAGCAAGGAACACCAATGGGAGAAGAATCGACATGCCAAAACAGATTTCTCTCATGAAGTGATAGTATTTCAGGCGAATTCAACAATCATGTGAGGGATGGACCATCCGTGCTAGAATGTCATCGCCAAAATGCAATTCAAAAATAGCACTCTTTGCAGAAATCAAGATAATTACCTGGTACCATATGTCCTGGCAATGCCAGATCCAGAACAGAAACCTGCCTTCCAGTTTGGCCTGATAGCAGATATATTAGACTTCCCATATCAATGCTTCCCAAACCCACAGTGGGAACACTTTGCTGTGAGGATTTCAAGCGCAATGGAAGCGTGATGCAGCTGAAAGCCGCTCCATAAATTGCACTAGTGTGAAAACTTTTCCCCTCATTTATCTGCAAAAATCTTGATAGTTTGCCTGTATCAAAGAGAGAGATATCAGATGGGTACAACCTAGGGTAAGGACAATAAGCAGCTGCAGATACAGCTCATCACATTTGTTATGGGAACAGTCTAATAACCTTTGGAAAAGCTGGGTATCCCCATGGGAATCATGAATTGATTGAGACAAGTCAGCTCACTGAATGAGACAGCATCATGAAGTTCCCTTAGAGTGAAAGCATACTTATTCCTTGGCTTCACAAAACTGGATGGGGGCCTCACAGTAAAAATCATGACCGGGGTTTTGTCATACTCATCCACAACAGATTCAAGAATATCTAATGATAGTCCTGCAAAGCCATTTGAATCATCCACAATAGTTTGCAGTCCCTGCATTATCATTTGTGATGAAATTTAAATCAACTATTGTCCTATTGTTCTAGACTAATGAAGATATCTACAATCTTCACTACATTACCTGCATATGGTCAGATTCCTCAATGAGAAGGCGTAATCTGTCATGAATATCTTCTTTTGAGGAACGTGTCAAGATCCCTCTACCACTCCCAAAGTCATCAAATGGAGAGATCCCCTGCCATAAACCTTCAATTTCATAAAGGCTTGAGGGATGGAAATGAACCTTGGAATAGTCTGTCCAGAAGGAAACATTCTCCTCCAGGTTTTGAATGATGTTTTCTTCAAATCTGCTCCTCGTGATTTTTTCTAAGTCCTTGTGTTCCATACTACTCAGTGGCTCACCCAATCCCCCCTGCTGCTTCTCAACTTCCTCATCCTCAAGACTTTGAAGAAATTTATTCTTGGGGACTGGATCGGCTGTATGCTTGGATATTTTTCCTTTCCTGTTACAACCAACAGATCCAAGCATCTCACTTCCATATGGGATTTTTTTTGACAACAAATAAACCCTCCAAAGCTCACAAAAGCATACAAAACCTTACTATAACATATAGATGTCTTGCGCTCACCTTAACGTCCCATTTATTTTTGAAGTTACAAAACTAAATTGTCAAGGTCTATATTCCACCTGGCTATAAGGCTGGGACAATGCAACCCAGGTTATAAAGCTTTCTTTAAGTGCTACAATTCAACTGTTCAATTAACAGGGAAACCTACATAACATCAAGCACAATGACAGAATGATCATAAGACGTCCAATCTACTGTGAGAGGGCCATAACTACACAGATCCAGAACAAGGGCCATAAGTACAACTATGTCAGTTCTCAAAAAATGAACCTTCCTGCCTCAAATCTTACCGTCTCCTGCAACTTGCCATATGCAGATAAGGTTGCATACACTATGTTTTACAGCATGCCATTATATTACAAGGGACAGCAGACTTGCTTGGCAAAGAAAGCCCAATGTTATCTCCCTAGCATAATTGCTGACAGAAGATTCAAGGTCCTTATGTGTTTGTACTCCTACTGTTGTTTTGATATTTAATGGTCAAAATAAAGATGCTGCACATGTGAGACAAACTGGAGATCACCCAGTGGAGACCAATCACTTTGCTTGGAACGGCATATAAAATCCTAGCCAAAATGATCAGCCTCAAACTCTCTCTCTTGATGCCAGACCTCATTCACCCTACCCAGACTGGTTTTGTTCAAGAGCATAGCATCCTTGACAATATTTTCACCTTCTCGGAATCCACAACTCACGCACGATCCAGGGGACAAAATCTCATTGTTTTGCTTCTCGATTTCAAGAAGCCCTATGATAGAGTTGATTGGGAATTTCTAGAGGGCACCATGTTGAGGATGGATTTCCCGGAGCGGTGGATCAAAGGTATATCGGTTCTATATTCATCAGCTCACAGCAAGGTCCTCATTGGTGGGACCACAGGTGCCAGATTCAGTATTCAGATGTTAGTGAGACAAGGATACCCCCTTGCACCTCTCCTTTTCTTATTTGTTGCAGCGGCTATGAGCTCCTTTTTTAGGGATAGAAATACAAGTATTCAAGGCATCAGACTCCCCATTCCAGAGTTTGAGTTGTTGTCAAAGTGTAGTGGTGCAAAGCGCATGACTGAGACTAAGAGATAGAGTGAACATGAAGAGAAGAGAGAGAGAGAGAAAGAGACAAAAGAACACAGAAGATCTACAATAAAGGAATCCTCAATAAGGGAAGCACATATGTACATGGGTGCAATGCGTATGTCTGCATATCTCCACCTTGACAATCTCACCCTGCTGTGAATCTCTCAGTCTGCACCAATCTCCACACGCTGAGCCTGCAATATGCAATCTGATATGCTAAAGTATGGGCTGGGGGCCAGGAATAAATAGGCTGAAAAATCAAAGCCATAAAGTGCAAGTCGGCTGCATTAAATGCAGCCGACTACCCACATGTGATAAAAAAAACTGCCGCCTACTATGAGAAAAGTAACGACTGCCATCATAAATGCATTGCCTGCTGACCATCACATGTAACCAGCCTTCCTCCTCAGATAGGGTGGTAAATCCCTGATTACAACTTAATTACAGCAGCAAACAATTAATGCAAATCTGAAAATACAAATTTACCTACTAATTGACAATGCACACCCAATTGGCCCCAAAATTGGCGCCCCTTTCGGTATTTCTTTAGCTTTATTGAAGAAAAAGTTGATTTACAATGGGATTCTCCCGATCCCCTTCGCAATCCAAACTCCCCTTGCTGTCCAAAGTGACGAGCAAGTCTTCAATCTGATTTGCACCCTGATTTGGGCACTTAATTGGCCTTCACCCACTTCATAGACGATAGAAATGCCCCAAACTCAATGGCTAGCTAGTCCTCCACCTAAATTTAGCTGAAATTCACCTTCAGCCCTGTTGAATCCAAGTCTTGGAGCTTCCAATTTCTGGCACGCTTCCCAAGGCTGCTGCTAAACCCTAATTTCTACTATAAATTGGGATTTACAACATAGAAATTTGCAATTTCTCAACCTCCAAGGATCCAAATGCTGAGATCTTTGGAGCAAGGCTGTGAAACGGCTGGGAAATGAGAGAGAAAGTTGTAGAAAGAGAAAATTCAAAGTTTTGTCGTGTAAGTCCTCCAATGGCTGCAAATTAGACCAACGGCCTCTCCTCCCTCTCTCTTGCAGTCTGAATACACTAAAAATGCCTCTCTCCAGCCTCTAAAGACGTTTTTCAGTCTTGCATGGGCATTTTTGACAAGTGACAGCCTTCCCAAATGGTTTTTCCAGAATTGTCCATAATTAAATATTAATTTTCAGTCTTTAAATAGTGAAAATTAATCTAATAATTATTTTAGCGCCCTAAAAAATAATTTGACTGGCCAATAATTAAATTGGCCAAGCAACTTCCATTCCCGAGTGTCTCTGCGCCATCTTTGATCATTAGATTAGCGTTAAGGGCCATTAAATGCCACTTCTCTAGTATCACCAACTAACACTTAAGGCCAAATGAATGACCTAGGCCAACAACTGGCACCAGATACCATCAAGTACCTGTGCAACATAACTTATAGCAACTTTTACCTTTGACATCCCGTGATTTCCTCGGATCCCAGGCTCGTAAATTTACTCTAACCCCAGTTATACCTCACATGTGCAACATTTTCTTAACCATGTGATTAAAAATTAATCCACATGTTAAGTGAGGCTTCAAAAATACATGTCCTCATAACATTACACATAGCAAATGTTGCCAGCTGATCCTGGCTGGTCCAACTACTCACATGTGTGAGAAACCTGCCACAATAACCTATCAGACATACCACATGGTACCTCTTGCCTGCCCACAATTGGGTACCTATCCAAACTGCCTTACGAGAGTGCACAACAGCAAGCGGCTGTCCCAGAATGCCTAGACTAACAAGATATGCATGGAACCTGCCCATCTCTAATGAATGCTTGTCCAAGGGATGGCCATGTGTAGCATGCCCACCTATCGACTGTCTAGGCACGTTTTTAGCGGTCCATCAAGAGACAAGTCTAAGCAACGCCGCCCATCACTCCCATGAAATGTCACGGGGTTTGTCGTCTAGGGTTTCCCGAGTCCGCCTTACAACAAAACGTTCGCAGCTGAACCCACTAGGATCGACTTGAAATCCCGGTTCCCAGTGGTCAAGGTCTCCTAACAGCATTCTGGCGTCAGGTCTTGCATATCCTACTTTACGCAGAGACACCAAAGCCGAAGCAAATCCACGCCGCACTTGGTTCAAAGAGAATGGGAAACGAGAGGCATGCAACGCTCAACCTCTTTGCCCGTAGGACATAGTCTCATTCCGGTCCCCTAAAACGGTATGAATCAAGTTTTAACCTAGCAATACCTAAAGGTCGAACAACCGTAAAACCTTGTCAGAAGCCTCCCAGTTCTCTGGGACCACCCTACCGTAGGACAGACCCGTCAGTGTTCTGCCCACCCGCTTCCCTTGATAGCTTTAGTTTTCTAATTAGGTCCTATCACGTTTATGTGTGACATTCAAAATCAGCTTCCTTAATTAAACCTTTCAGAAAACAGGGTTCATTTGCATAATTTATGGCACAACACAAAAACAAAGCAAGCAGTCCTTTTAACAAACAAGTTCCTTAACTTATCTTCAAGTTAATCTTTGTCTCCTGCCCATACAGGAGAAATTATGTATCCCCTTTTGTGCAATAGAAGTACCCCTTCTGCCCTGCAGAAGTAACTGGTTCAAATCACATGGCACCACAAATTCCATCCTTTATCTAGAATAGGATCTTCCAACACCACAGACGTTGGGCTCACGATAGTCTCCACCTCCGTCCCGAACTCGACAAGAGGTGTCCAAAGCTCCACTGACCCCAAGCGATCTAGGAGTGAGAGACAATTTTCGTGGATGGTATTTTCACTACTCGACCTTCGGCCCATGAATCGAGCAATGCCCTCTCCGATTGAAACGTGGCGCGACCTTCAAGATGACCCACCCACGCAAAATATCCTTCCTTTATTAATCCAATTAAGAATCAAGCACAATCAAGGCAATCACCCTAATATCATCTTCCAAGAAAACATTCTTTTATTCCCCATGGCAACTTGTCAACATTGAAACCATGCATTTACCATCAAACACAAACACTTGGAATAATCATTCAAATCACATCCCACAATTAGTTTAATGCACAAGCATTTAGGACGTTATTCGATCAATCACAAAAACAATGGTATTCTTTTCCAAACATTGCAGTAATAGACGCGATAACATTTCCTTTGCACATTTGCTCTCCCCCTTGGGACCAAGAGCGGTTCTATGTAAAATTTACTTAACACACCCTTCTTTCGACTAAGGCGTATATTAAGGTTTCAAACACTAAACAAGACATAAGTTCTATTAATCACTTACATTGATCGATAACCCAACCTTCTTCCCAACAAGTACAAAAGCATCGGTCTTTCCTTCGACTTAGGGTTTCCTAATCCTTGAGCTCTTCCCTTGCCCTAGAGTTGTTGTTGCATCTAGCCCAACCCCGAATAGAATTGATAAACATAGTCGCTATTGGACGGGTCTCAAGGTCTCTTAATTCTAATCCTTATGATTGTTGTTTGTATTAACTACGCATTAGAGTTTCGAGATTGAATTACCTCTAGGACAGATTACTTACCATGTGATCAATCAAGCGTGCAAGCTCAATGTACTTTCAGTTTGGTAAAATACTTAACTATTATTTTCCAGAAAAGAGAGTCAACAACACCTTGGAACCTTGTATGTCATTCATACTACGTATGGATTTGTCGCATAGCATCTAGATGCACTTTGTAAACTCCACCTTTCAAATATGTGAAATGAAATTTATCCTTTTTGAAGACCTATTCTCGTGTAGTATATATGGAGCCTAACGAACTTCATGCGAGAATCAAAGCAAGCATTCATCAATTTGGAAATACGTTACTTACGATCGATACCGCAGTTGAATGGGCAGTGATGTCCTCGCTCGAGGCTTTCGTTGCGGGGTTGCCATCCGCACACGACATTTTCCGCCTAGGGGCCATTCTCGATCTTCGTCTCCCTTAGACGTGAATTACACAAGACATCCACGCCTTGTACTCGATTAGTGGGGGCCAATTGGGGAGCGAAATGAGCTTGCGATTGAAGGATAATCTTGCGGAAACGGGATACGGATTCGCAAGCAACGGGGAACGAAAGAATGCGTATAGACACCCTCTACGCAGGGGAAAAGGAGGTTGAAGGACTCTCTCTCTCTCTCTCTCTCTCTCTCTCTCTCTCTCTCTCTCTCTCTCTCTCTCTCTCTCTCTCTCCTTACCTCTCTTTTTTCTTCCTCTTCTTCTTCTCTCTCTTCTCACCTCTCCTTTTTCTTCTTCTCTCTCTTCTCACCTCCCTCTTTCCCTCCCTATCAGCATATCGAGGCCTCCTCTCCTCCCTCTATCTCTCTCTCTTAGCATGTCGAGCACTTCAAGGCCTCCTCTTCCCCTTTGCTCATGATGGGTGGGGGGTGCGGGGGGAGGGGGAAGTGAGGTGGCACACATGTGCCCCTTCCTCTTTCGATCTCATCGTCAACTGATCGTCATCCTCTTCTGCCATCCCACCATCATCTTACACTTCAACTCCTTCGTTGCCGTCATCATCATCTCCTCCACATCATTAGTGTTGGCGCCATTGTCTCCCTCTCTCTCTGCCACATCATCAGCTTCCTTCTCTTCGTCCTTTCCCTTCCCCCCTCCTCGCCACCTGTTGTCGGTGACAACCCGGGGGGGGGGGGAGGGGCGGGGGGGGCGGAGACAGGGGATTTTTCGATTAATTTTAAGGGGGAAGGATATTACACCATGTCTCTAACACCCCCTCTCAAATCCTGGATGCAGCATAAGGCTAAGGAATCTGGAATGCTACCAAAGTAAAACTTGTGGAAGCGCCTCCATAAACAAGTTTGTAAGATTGTCCTCCGTCTCACAATACACCACATCGATATTCTCATCCAAAAGCTTCTCCCAAATGAAATGGTATTGTATCTCAATGTACTTTATCTGAGCATGGAGCACAGGGTTCTATGCCAAAGCAATGCAACTCTCATTGTCGCACTGAAGAGTAGAAAGACCTATCTACGGGCAGCCAAGCTCCTCTAACCTCCAAAGCCACATTGTCTCATATGTGGTACAAGACATTGTCCGATGCTCCGCCTTAGTCAAAGATAGGGCAACCGCAAGCTGCATCTTTCTAC
The DNA here is from genome assembly GCF_053477565.2 of Lygodium microphyllum. NCBI lineage: Eukaryota > Viridiplantae > Streptophyta > Polypodiopsida > Schizaeales > Lygodiaceae > Lygodium > Lygodium microphyllum. Next base: position 114,753,543 of record NC_141159.1, on the reverse strand, counting down.
TCCATGAAATAGCACCAGCACCCAAGGTAAAGCAATAACCTATCGTGGACCTCCTGTGGTCCACATCTCCAACCCAATCTCAATCACTGCAACCTGTATGTAGAAGATCCGAACCATCTACACCTGCTAGATAATAGATCCCTAGATCGGGGGTCCCCCTCAAGAACCGCAAAACCCTGTGAGTAGCTTGCCAATGCACCATCTTGGGTTCACTCATGAACCTTGCCGGCAAAACCACAACAAAACACAAGTCAATATGAGTGTTGAGGAGCCAAATCAAAGGCCCAATCAACTGTTGATAGCAAGTAGCATCTGCCAAAGAAGAATTTGCATGGGTTGTGGCTTTCCAATTCGGATCCATAGGAATCGAAATGGGCTTGCATCCCTCCATCTAAAACGTAGTCAACAGCTCCTATACATACCATTGTTGGGAGATGAAAATGCCCCTCCGAGTCTAATAGATCTTAGGAGCTAGGTGTCAAAGGGAAGCAATGCGAAAGTGAATGACCAAGACAAAGAGTGAACAGAGAGAGGAGAGAGAGAGAGACAGAGATAGTGAAACGCGAAATTTGTAGTGAAGAATGCTATATAAGGATGCAGAAATATACACGGGTGCAGAGAGAATGTCTACGTATGTCTCCACCTCGAAGATCTTAGTCTCCGTCAACCCCAAGGGTAGTCTCCATAGTCTATAGCCTAAAATCTGAGTGCACAACTGTAAGGGACTGCAAAAAGGCAGGGCTAATAAATAGGCCAACAGAAAATGGCACAAAATACCATGTCGACGCATTAAATGCAGCCGACCTATCGCAATACTGTCAAACCAGCCTATCCAACCTTAAAAACTATTGTCGTGTGCCATGTGTCACCTACTTCTACTGCTACGCCCCTCCAAGGAATGTCCAACTATCCAGCTCTAACACCCCCTCTCAAATCATGGACACAATAGAAGGCTAAGGAATCTGGAGTGTTGTCGAAGTAAAGCTTGGGGAAGCGCCTTGGTAAACAAGTCTGCAAGATTGTCCTCTATCTTGCAAAAGACCAAGGAAATGGTCTCATCCAAAATCTTCTCCCAAATGAAATGGTACTGGATCTCAATATGCTTCGTCCAAGCATGAAACACGAGACACCTGGCCAAGGAAATACAACTCTCATTGTCGCATTGCAGAACACTAGGACCTCTCTGCGGGCAGCCAAGCTACTCCAAGAGCTTGTGAAGCCACATTGTCTCACATGTAGTAGAAGACGCAGCCCAATACTCTACCTCAATCGAAGAGAGGGCAACCATGGGTTGCTTCTTGCTACTCCATGAAACAGTACCACTGCCCAAGATAAAGCAATAACCTGTCATGGACCTCCGACAATCCACATCGCCAGTCCAATCTGAATCACTCCATCCTCTAAGTTCCAAGTTTGTAGCACTTGTACCAGCGGAATAATAGATCCCAAGATCAGGAGTCCCTTGTAGGAACCGCAAAATCCGCTGAGCAGCCTGCCAACGCACCATCTTGGATTCACTCATGAACCCAGCCAGTACACCTACAACATAACATAAGTCAACACGAGTATTAAGAAGCTAGATCAAGGAACCAACCAACTACCTACAACAGGTAGCATCTGCCAAAGGAGAATCGGAATGGCCATAGCCTTCCGATTCGAATCCATAGAATTCATAAGAGACTTGCATCCCTCCATCTCACACGTAGTCAAGAGTTCCTGGACATACAACTACTAGGAAATAAAGATCCCTCTCGAAGTCTGATAAATCTCATGACCTAGTAAGAAGTGAAGAAGGCCCATATCTGTCATGTCAAACTTCTCATGAAGTGCTACCTTCATCTACTCAACCATCGGAGTATGGTCACCTGTCACAATCAAGTCATCCACATAGAGGACAAACAACACACGACCTCCACTTGAGGTGTGTACATACAACTGGGAATCGGCTGTAGAACGCCGAAATCCCAAAGTCTCCTAGAGGAATGAGTCAATCTTCTCATTCCAAGCACAAGGATCCTGCTTAAGGCCATAGAGAGCCTTCCTCAACTTGTGCACCCTACCATCAGAAGAACCGAAACCTAGAGGCTGCTCAACATAGATCTCCTCCTTCAGCTCCCCATTCAAGAAGGCAAACTTTATATCCAGTTGATAGACCGGCCATCTCCTATGGCTAGCCACGGCAAGAATAACGCGAATAGTAGCCATCCAAGCTGTAGGCGCAAAAGTATCATGGAAATCAATGCTTGGGCATTGTGCAAAACCTTTAGCAACAAGGTGGATCTTGTGCTTGTCCAACATACCATCACTGCCGTACTTGGTCTTGAAGACCCATTTGACTCCGATGATCTTCTTATGAGGAGGCTTCGACACAAGATACCAAGTGCCATTCCTCTCATTTGACTCCAGCTCCTGCTCCATCGCTTGCCGCCAATGATCATGTTGTAAAGCCTCATTCATGGAGGTGGCCTCCCGATCTTGCTACATGACAAGAGTCATCAAATAGTAATTAGTGTAAACAAGCTCGGTCCGGTGTACTTGGTTCCTCTGAGAACACCACAGACCATCCTATAGCTACCACTCCTTAAGGACCCCCTCAATCCTTGCATCATGAAGAGTATCACAAGCCCAACGAGAAGGAGGCCGGCTCTCCCCTCATCGCTCTCCATTTGCTGAAGTTTCTGGAAGGTCCACCGATGGCAAGGGAGCAATCGGTGAATCCTATGGCTGAGAATTAAGCACAGGCTCCAAAGGAACAGTCATTGGCGCCCAGCTATCATCAACATCTCCAAGAACAGGATGTTCCTCACCCCCCTCTGAGGCTGAAACTTCCACAAACCAAACATCAGGACTCATGTAGACATCCCGTTTAACAGGATCATACAATCGGTAGTCTTGAGACTGTGAGCTATAGCCCATAAACACCTATCTTTTGGAAGCCGCTTCAAATTCGTCACATTGTGTCTTAGGGATGTGAACATAGGCATCATACCCAAAAACCTTGAAATAAGAAACATCTGGCTTAGACTCAAAGTACGCCTCATATGGAGTCATACCAACAACAGCGAATGCAAGGGACCAATTAAGGATGTGAATTGCAATAGCCACAGCCATAGCCCATAGGCACTGAGGTGTTCAACAGTGCTCCCTAATGGTACGGGCCATCTCGATCACACTACGAATCTTTCACTCCAATATGCCATTCTCCTAAGGGGTGTTTGTATTGACAAACTCCCAGTGCATACCACGATCTACACAAAAACGAGCAAGCTCCTTAGAAACAAATTCTCCGCCCTTATCTGATCATAAGGTCTTTAGCTTCCGTCTCAATCAGTTCTCCTCAAAAAACAACCAATTCGTAAAGTTGGAGAAAGCCTCCAACTTCAGCTTCAGAAAATAACCCTATGTCATCTTGCTGTCAATGTAACATCAGAAGCCCTAGGGATAGATGCCTCAATCACCTCCAAGTGGAGGAAGGCAACTAATGACAGAGCAACTACCGCTCCTAAATCCTTTGAAGACTTTTTCTTCTCCTTGTCGAGGCAATCCTTCTTCTATGACTTGTCTTGCCACAAATGTGACAAGTGGAATCCTTTTCTTTGTCCTTCTTTGATTTGTCCTCTTTCTTCTTTTAGTGCTTCCCCTTCTTCTAAGAGGACTAACCTCTCAATGCCTCCGATTTGGACGCATTTTGTTCTTTCAATTGCTTCTACTAGTCTAAAACCATAGAAACCAACACTTCCCAACGAAGAGTCTTTGACCACCCTAAAGCAATCTAAGTGGAGTAAAATGCATTGAATCTAGGCAGTAACTGCAAAAGGAGCTTTATCGCCATGTATTCGGAAGTAATCACCTTCCTCGTGTTTTGCACCTGCATCTATAAGCTGCCTTAACTTGTTCACATACTGCTCCATAAAAGATTTGTTGGCACTCAAGGTCCTCATCTCTGTACCTCCAAAGAGATGTTTCATAACAGTCATTTTGTTATACATCTAATCAAGCTCCAACAATATCTCCCTAGCCACCATCAGGTGCTCTATATGGGCAATCACGGCTATAGTGCATGAAAGAAAGAGAAACGAAAGGATGCAATCATTCAGTTTATCCCAATGTGTCTAAACCTTGGCCAACTCTAAACGGTCTACTGTAGAAAGTTTGAACTCGTCTCTCAATGAAGGGCAGTCGATAGCCTCCGTCACAAGCTCCGCCAAATCGTAGGACTCCAATATGGCAAGCATCATAACGCGCCAAATGCGGTAGTTCTCACCATCGAACTTTTGATCCGATGGAAGAGCCAGTAGGATGTCCGGTCCATGATCACTTGAAACTTTGTGTCAGCCTCAAAAGACATCTTCACCTATAATCCTACAAAAACACAAAAGTAGCCCCCTCTGAATATGCAAATGTAGCTTGCTAGGACTCTTCTATGTTCATCCCACACCTTCTTTACCCGCCGGGGACAATGAAAAGGTAAAATCTGCCAAGGCAAATTGAAAATGCAACCTTCTTCCTTCAAAAACAACAAAAATGAGCAAATTCCGCAAGTTGACTCTTTTCTCACACACCTGTGCTCACCTCATCCTTCTGTCAATGTGCAGCCCTCCCACTCGCCTTCAAATACTGAAAACGTAGCCTTGTGTCACACTAAAATCTCCCCTTCAGGTCTGCCACGGATCAATCAATCCTTCTATGTTACTCTAATATCATGTCAAAGTGCAGAGGTGCGGAAGCATGTGACCAAGACTAAGAGATAGCGTGAACATGGAGAGAGAGAGAGAGAGAGAGAGAGACACACACAAAAGAACACGAAAGATCTGCAATGAAGGAATGTTGAATAAGGGAAGCAAATATGTACACGGGCAAAGTGTGTATGTCTATGTATCTCCACCTCGACGATCTAACCCTGCTGTGAATCTCGAAGTCTGCACCAATCTCCATGCGCTGATCTTGAAGATCTGCGATCTGATATGCTAAAGTGTGGGATGGGGGGAAGGTATAAATAGGCTGAAAAAGCAAAGCCATAAAATGCAGCTGCACATGTGATAAAAAGCTGCCGACTGCTATGAGAAAAGTGACAACTGCCATCATAAATGCATCACCTGCTGACCATCACACAAGGCTAATGCTGCTGACTGGTCTTGGCTGGCCCGACTGCTCACATGTGCGGGAAACCTGCTGTGATAACCACAACTGCAAGTGACTACTCTAGGATGCCCAGACTGACAAGAAATGCATGTAACACGCCCATCTCTAATGAATGCAGGGGATGATGATATCTCTAACAGTTGTTGGATGTAGAGTTTGCAGATAAACATCTGTTTACTTGGATGGGGAGGAGGAGAATTTTAGGGCCTTTGTGGCTGCAATGGAGGTCTTCTGCAGAGCCTCAGGAGCTCCTATTAACTGGCACCAATCCTATGGATTTTGGGTTTGCGATACTCGACAAATAGACTGGAAACCACATGTGAGTTTCACTTGGGTCCCCCATGGCACTTCTGTGAGATACCTAGGCTGCCATGTAAGCTACCTTAGTCCTACGAGGGCTAAGGTAGCTTGGGATGTTATCATCCAGCCTAGATCCAGGGGTGGTTTGGGGGTTATTGACCCAGATTGTCAAAGTAGAGCATTGATGGGAGAGGGACCTGCTCCCAGGTGAGGAGCCATGGAAGAAGCAACTATCATGGAGATTAGAGACCATTGTTCCTGCTCATGAAGAGCCATGGCAGCCTAGCACACACTAGCTATTTCAGCATATCCAAGCTACAGGGCTTGGGAACAATTTTGAGGCCAAATTTGCTGCATCTATTATATGGGCTTAGAGATCAGTATCAACATGACTTCATCCAATTAACCCAGCAAGTGTTGAAGAGAAGCTGATGCAGCCATTTCTTTTTAATCAGCTACCCAAGACAAAGAGAGTGTTAAGACAAAGAGCGCAAGGATCGAGACACGCAATGCTTTCTCATACCAGAGAGAGAAAGGGAGAGTGCAAAGTAGAGAGGAGAGTGGGCATGATGTTCTTGGGTACAATGACGAGTGTACCTCTTTAGGTTTTAAGATAGATATATATATATGAAAGTACAAATGTGCTAAGGGTGTGTTCACACCCGTGCACATATAAAAGGCACAATCAATGGCCTTTTATTCCCAACAACCTCCCACCTAAAGGCAATGTGCCTTAAGGGGAGAAAAGAATCAGCTAAGTCTAGGTATGTACAAAGCTGAAATACATATATCTATCCAACTCCCATCATCTGTCAGCAATGAGCAAACCGCTCTGCTTCAAGACCCTTCGTGAGAAGATCTACATGATTATCATCTGTATGCACTTTGACAAGCTTAATGCTCTTGCTGTCAAGTACATCTCTAATGATGTGATACTTCACCTATATGTGCTTCGTCTTTGCATGAAGACGGGATTCCGTGCTAGCATGATAGCACTCTAACTATTGCAATGGAGAATAGGTAACTCTGTAATGCCAAGCTCTCCCACCAGACGTGAAAGCCATAAAGCCTCCTTGCATGCCTCAATGGCAGCTACATACTTTGCCTCTGTAGTAGACAATGCAATACACTTTTGTAGTCTAGAGATCCAAGAGACTGCTCCTCCTATGAAGGTAAACACATACCTAGAAGTGGACTTTCTGCAGTCCACATGACCAGCATAGTCTGCATCCGTAAAGCCAACAGATACCTTCTGCTTTTCAAAGCAGATACACAACTCCTTTGTGCCTTTGAGGTATCTCATAATACCTTTCACTGCTTCCTAATGCTTTTTACCAGGGTTTGCCATGTATCTGCTAACCACTCCCACTGCAAAGGCAATGTCAAGACGTGTAGCAACGATAGCATACATCAAACTGCCAATAGCTGAAGCATATGGTATCTTGGTCATTTTAGCCTTCTCATCATCAAAGGTAGGATTGTCCTCTGCACTAAGTTTCACATATGGAGGCAATGGAACCCGAATTGTTTTCCCCCCCTCCATATTAAAACGTTGCAAAACCTTGGAGATATACTACTATTGAGATAGAGAGAGTAATCCTTTTGACCTATCTCTGAGTATTCGCATGCTAAAGAATGTGATTTGCATCACCAAGATCCTTCATATCAAAGCTGCTATGAAGACTTGGCTTCAGTGAGGCCAAGGCATAAGCATCCCTACCAACAATCAATATGTCATCAACATATAGAACCACGATAATCAAGCTGCTATCTGCTGCCTTCTTGGTGTACAAGCAGTGATCCACTTGACTTCCATAAAAACCTTGAGACTACATAAATGTATCAAACTTATGATATCATTCTCTTGGTGCTTGTTTCAACCCATACAAACTTCTTTTGAGTTTACATACCATCTTCTCTTTCCCTTTTGCCACAAACCCTTCAGGTTGCTGCATATATATGTCTTCATGCAGATCACCATGTAAGAATGCACTCTTTACATCCATCTGTATGAGCTCCATATCTTCAGCTGCAACCAAGCCCAAAATGGTTCTCAATGTAGTCATCTTGACTACAGGAGAGAAGATCTCATCAAAGTCAACTCCATGTTCCTACTTGTACCCCTTCACAACCAATCTTGCTTTGTACTTTGACGAGGAACCAGAAGTGACCTTCATCTGGTAAACCCATTTGCATGGAAGTGTTTTCTTCCCTTTCAGCAACTGCACCAAGTCCCAAGTGCCATTTTTCTCAAGAGATTCCATCTCTGAAAACATGGCTTTATACCATTTCTTGCTATCCTGTATGTCCATTGCTTCCTTGAAGCAAGACGGTTCACTACAGTCTGTCAACATGACATAATCAGCCACATTGTTTGCACCAAGAACGAATCTATCAGATTGTCTAGTAGCCCTAGACGATCTCCTAACCCAATGATCATTGTTCGCTAGTTGTTGAGCCTGCAAATTTCCATTTTCGGCTTGCTTTCCTGGCATTTCAGCCTGCAAATCAGCATTAACAGCTTGTTGTCCTAGCTGTTCCTACACATCCAATGGCTCATCATTAGGGGCAATAGCTGGCTGATCATTTCCAGCATTATTTTCTGCATTTGCAGGTTCATTTACAGCAAGTATTTGTTGCTGTACGGCAGGCACATTTTACTGTCCAAAATGTATTTCTTCCCGAAATACAACCCTACGGACTTCCTCTATTCTTTCGGATTGTTTGTGCATGCGATCTTCCTGGAAGATAACATCATTGTTGTGTACTACTTTTCTTTTCGTAGGATCCCATTTCACCTTCATCACCATATCCTAGGAAAATACATTTACAGGACTTTAGCTCAAGTTTGTTGCGTTCTTCCTTACGTATGTGCACAAATCATTCGCACCCAAACACTTTCAAGTGTGCATATGAAGGTGGCTTGCCCGACCATGCTTCTTGGGAAACTCCCCCCCCCCCCCCCCCAAAAGACCTGTTTGGTGACTGATTAATCAAGTGTACGGCTGTCATAACAGCCTCTACCCAAAAACCATGAGGTAAAGCAGCATGAGACAACATCGTATGGACCTTATACTGTATGGTCCGATTCATATGCTCTGCAACTCCATTTTGGGGTGGATTATGGGGGCAATGAGCTCCCTCTTTATCCCTTTGCTGTCACAAAATACCTAAAAGCATAGAGACAAGGAACGCCCATTCCAGTACATAGGAACGGATTAACGCGTTTCAAGAGGTTTGAGCCCAAGAAACGCTAGCGGAACGTTCCAGCCCATTCCATGGCCCATTCCCTCCTGTTCTGGGCCGTTTCCTGTCCGTTCCAAAGCACAAGACATTTTTTTTATTTTTTATTTTTACTTTTATTTGAGCAGGCTCGTTTCACGCATGTTACCTGTTGCGCTCCCGCCGACTCCTTGGCCCGTTTCGCGCCGACTGCACCCGTTGCTCGCAAGTCACGCTGCTGCTCCTGCCCGTCGACTGCAATCGCGTTGTTGCTCTTGCCCGTCGACTATCCCTCGCTTGCATTGATCCTGCCGACCGCTCCACCTGCCCCGCTTGCCCGCCTACTCCGCCGATTGTCTCACCTGCCCCGCCTGCCCCCACTACCTACTCCCACCTGCCCTCGGGACCTGCCTACCTGGCCTGCCTCTCTTGCCTGGCATGACTCCTGCCCGCGATCAGGTGAGGTTTCGAGGATCATTATCTCGATTCTCCCCCAAATCTGGGGCGTTCTGGATCAGACTTCAATTGTTGGTAGTTGCCCCATAATTTGGGCCTTTCTCAAGGATTGGAATTTGGGACTTAAATTTGGCTGCAATGTCCCCAAATTTGGGGCACTGGGATCCATCATCCCGAGATCTAAAAGAGCCCCCAAATTTGAAGCATTTAAATCATTCATTGTCCCAAATTTGGGAGCTGAAAATGCGTCAAATTTTGGGGTATTTTCAGCAAGGAAATGCAGGCTGGAATGCCCCAAATTTGGGGCATTTTGAGTCAGTCATTGCCCCAAGTTTGGGAGCTGAAAATACGCCAAACTTTGGGGCATTTTCAGCAAGGGAATGCAGGCTAGAATGCCCCAAATTTGTGGCATTTTCAGTAAAAGGAATGCAAGCTGAAGTAGCACCAAAGTTCTGGAATTTTTAGCATTGCTAAAAATTTAACACACACATGTAGAAATTTTGGCTGCAAATTTCTGCAATTTTATTGAACTTTGCTGATTATTTGTCACTTTTATATAGATGGCAACATTGACATCTATGGGATCTTCATCATCCTCAGCAAGTACTTCGTCAACAACTCGACGAAGTCGAAGCACTACCTGGTCATGGTGGGATGAGGTAGATGCAGGGGCGCCATAGAGATGTGGAGGGGCTCGCCCTTGGAAATGCAAACTTTGCTCTTATGCTTGCACTAGTGGGGTTGATAAAGTGAGAGCCCATCTTCTACACAAGGAGGGGAAAGGTGCGTTTTTGCACCAATGTATCAATTGAGAAAAGGCAGGAGTTACTTGACCCCATAGCCACTTCTATGGGAAATTCACATGCTAGGAGGACTCCAAATATAGTAGTGGATCCAACAACATGGACTCCAAGGCCAGCAGGGCATGGTGCTTCATGTAGAAGACCACCAGGTTTAGTGGCTGCACAGCCTTCTCGTGGACCATCAATGGTAGCAGGTCGTGGCGTTAGACAGAGTTCATTGCACACTTCATGGGAACCAAAGAAAAAAGAGGAAACAGATGCAGCAGTGGCACGCTTTTTTTTACCATGACCATATTGCATTCAAATCAGCCAGGTCACCTTATTTTTTAAATATGGTGACAAAGATTGCAGAGTATGGACCCACATATAAGCCCCCTTCATCAAAAACTATCAGGACTACATTACTTCACAAGGAGAAAGCAGCCATCGAGATTGCAACAACAATATTCGCAATCAATGGGCAAGAAATGGAGTGACATTGATAGCAGATGGATAAAGTGAAACATAGCATAGATCCAGACATGGCATTGTCGCATATTCTTGTGGAGATGTATACTTTATTGGTAGTCATGATGCTTCAAAGACTGGAAAGAGTGCAAATGTATTGGCATTCGAGTGGTGCGAGGCAATGCAGGCTGTTGGGGTAGAAAATGTAGTGCAGTTTGTGGCAGATGGTGAACCTACAAACAAGGCAGCAAGAAACATTTTAATGGCAATGTATCCACATATCACCTTTAGTCCATGCATGGCGCATTGCTTGAATAACTTGTTGAAAGATATTGGGGACTTTCCATGGATTGCATCTCTTGTTACGAAAGGCAACAAGATTATCACATTTATATGTAATCATCAGTACTTGCATGCTAAGTTTCGCAAGAGAAGTGACAAAGAACTTCTCAAATACTCGGATACACGATTTGCATATAACTTTCTTATGCTTGGTCGATTGCACTATTGCAAAGGTGCAATTAGGGAGCTATTTGCTAGTGATGAGTATGAAAATTGGACTGGGGCTGCCACTACTACAGCTGTGTTATGCAATGCATATGTCTCTGATAGAGATTTTTGGGATGAGGTGAATCGCACCAACCAAATGGTTGATCCTATTATGCACATGTTGAGGCTTGCAAATGGCATGGATCCATGCATTGGAAAGATCTATGAAGGTATGGATCGCATGATTGAGAGGTTGGAGAGTTTGGAACCAAATGCAAACAGGTATGAGCAGATCAAGGAGTTATGCATCAACAGATGGAATGAGTATGACTCTCCTATGCCTGCTGTAGCATATGTGCTTGATCTTGAGTTTCAAGGAAAGATGCAAGAAAGAGACCTTGAGGTGGTCAAGGCTTGGAACACATTGCTTGCCAGGCTTTATCCTAGCCGTGAAATGCAACGCAAAATTAAAAATCAGCTCTCTGTGTATCGGCAAACATTAGGGATGTTTGATACAGAGGATGCACTAGAGGACAAGACCAATATTGGGGCTGCTTTATGGTGGGAGGACTACAAGGCAGAACTTCCAGAGTTGCAGAGTTTGGCTATCTGTATTCTTAGCCAAACAATTAGCTCTTCTTGTTTAGAGCAACTATGAAGCTCATACAATCACATTCACTCAAAGAAGAGAAATTGTCTTGGTACAATGAAGACAAATGACCTAGTTTATGTGAGCTCCAATCTTCGCTTGCTAGCTCGTACATCACTTGCAAAGGCTGATTCTTTTATACGTTGGAAAAAAGATGACGATGATAATGATGATAGAGATGGTGATAGCGAGAATGTTGTTCAACAGGATGAGCATTCAAGCACAGTGGAGCCATCTTCCATGAATTAGAGCACTTAAGCCTTAGCAGCTAGCCTTTTGGAACTTTAGAGTATTGACTTGGAAATTGGGGCTCTTGTAACTTGGATCTTTAGACTTTAAAGTTTCGTGCATATTTTGTGTCTTTGCAATGCACACTTGTTGGACTTATGCAACATTGTTGATTACAATGTTGAATCATGAATGCAACAATTTATTTCCGATTACAATGTTTTGAATCTTTATTATTGTTGAAACTTGATTATTATGTCTCTAATTTCACCAATTATGGTTGATATGATATCTCTCTCTAGATTCTAAGACTTAAGTGTTGATTCTCTCTCTCTCTCTCTCTCTCTCTCTCTCTCTCTCTCTCTCTCTCTCTCTATATATATATATATATATATATATATATATATATATGTATGTATGTATGTATGTATGTATGTATGTATGTATGTGTGTGTGCGCGCGCGTGCCGTTCCCTCTGTTCTCGTTCCTTAATTTTGGGCGTTCCCCCCGTTCCAGGGGGTCCCATTCCCGTTCGCTGTTCCCCGTTCCTACTCTCTCTCTCTCTCTCTCTCTCTCTCTCTCTCTCTCTCTCTCTCTCTCTCTCTCTCTCTCTCTCTCTCTCTCTCTCTCTCTCTCTCTCTCTCTCTCTCTCTCTCTCTCTCTCTCTCTCTCTCTCTCTCTCTATATATATATATATATATATATATATATATATATATATATATATATATATATATATATATGCCGTTCCCTCTGTTCCTGTTCCCTAGCTTTGGGTGTTCCCCCGTTCCAGGGGGTCCCGTTCCCCGTTCCCCGTTCCTAGTAACTATGCCTAAAAGGCCTTGGACACATATTTCCCACCATTGTCAGAGCGAAGACACTTATCTTATCAGTCTAATTCTCAACCAATGCCAAGAATTTTTTAAACTTGTCAAGCATTTCATCCTTGCTACGAACACGGTAAACCCATACCTTCCATGTAGCATCATCGACAAAAATGACAAAGTATTTCTTTCCCCCTAAAGATAACCTTGGCATCTAACATACATCGGAATGTACCATAAACACAATGCTCAAAATACGCATAATGAAGACAAGGCAAATAACCCAAACGAGAAAGCACTTTCATTCCTATGACTCATGTGTCCCAAGTTCCAACCAGCCATGCCACAAAGAAATACTTGGCTGCTCGGTCACGACAACATGGTCACGCACACTAGATACATTAAGTGGATACAAAGTATCACTCTTACAATCTCTGGCAATCACTCTTGATCCCTTATAGATCTTCCATTTTCCATCACCAAAGGTGGTATGAAAACCATCATCATCTAGCTACCCTGTGCTAATCAAGCTCTTCTTGAGCTGAGGTACATGCCGTACATGCTGAAGTGTAAAGACAGAGCCATGCTAAAACTGTAACTGCACACTGCCAATACCTACAATCTCACATGCATAGTTGTCCCCAAGATGGACAACACCATGTCGACCCCCTATATAGACGGAGAACCACTCACGATGAGGGGTGACATGAAAGGAAGCAACTGAATCGAGAATCCACGTATACATGTCATCATTTGTATCTGCAAGTAAAGCATGTGCACCAAAGTGTGAAGAGACAAAGAGTACATCACTCCCACTGTCACTGTCATGAGTGACTACATTCAGCTCTTCAATTTTTACACTGCTCTTCTTAGGTTGACTGTCCTTTTCTTGGGTTGACGGCAACAACATGGTCAAGCACACTAGATACATGGAGAGAATACAAGGTATCACTTTTACAACCTCTGGCAATCACTCTAGATCCCTTACAAATCTTCCATTTCCCATCACCAAAGGTGGTATGAAATCCATCATCATCTAGCTGCCATGTGCTAATCAAGCTCTTCTTGAGCTAAGGTACATGCCGTACATGCTGAAGTGTGAAGACAAAACCATGTTGAAACTGCAACTGCACACTGTCAATACCGCAATGTCACATGCATAGTTGTCCCCAAGATGAACACCATGTCAACCCCCTGTATAGTTAGAGAACCACTCATGATGAGGGGTGACATGAAAGAAAGCACCTAAATCTAGAATCCAAGTATTCATGTCATCATCCGTATTTGCAAGTAAAGCATGTGTACTAAAGTGTGAAGAGACAGAGAGTACGTCATTCCCACTATCACTGTCATGAGTGACTACATTCACTTCTTCAATTTTGACAGTGCTCTTTCTAGGCTGACTCTCTTTTTTATCTTTCTTGCTATCATGTGTCTTCTTGCCCTTTTCTTTCTCTTTCTTCCATTTGTAGCAGTCACATTTAAAGTAACCCTTCTTGCCACAATGATGGCATTCAACATCCTTACTACGTGATTTACTGCGTCCCTTGCTATCAAATTTGCCTTTCTGTTGTGATATGCCTGCCGATTCATTTCTTCCATGAGTAGAGCACTCTCTACATCAGCATACAGAAGGATCGCATTAGAATTGCTCATAGCAGTCCTGAATGTAACCCAACTCTCTGGCAGGGTGCAAAGCAAGAACGTAGCCTTAAATTCTTTATCAATCATGAACTTCAAGGCAACTAGCTGGCTGAAAATGGAGTTAAACTCACTCAAGTGAGTAGACATTACTATACCCTCTTTCATACACAAATCCATAAGCTTTTTCAGCCAATAAACTTTGCTTGCGGCACTCTTTTGTGCATACAATTCTTCCAATCAAGCCCAAATAGCATAGGCACAATCCAAACCTTCAATGTTAAACAGCAAGGCATAAAAAATCGATAGCTCGATGGTTGAGCGTGCAAGCTCACTTAACTCATCCCAATCTTTCTATTCCATATCTGCAGGCTTTGCCCCTTTGGTCTTAATCGGCTTTGCTTGCTTCTTCTGCAACAGGATATTATAGCACTGTTTTTGCTAGACTGCAAAGTTATGTGCTCCTTCAAGCTTCTTAATGTGCATGAGATTATTCCTGTCACTGCTGCCAGCCATGATTTTCAGCCCAAATGTGACCAAAAAATTCAGCAAATGCAGGCCCAAACTGCACACAAGTGACCAAGGTACAAACAAGTACCAACCAGCAATAAATAACCACATAGAAGCAGAAATTTCAGATCTGCAGATAAATTTTCAGAAGCACTAAATCTTGTGCTACAGCACTCCACAACTGATTACACTGTTTCAAGGGCAAATACATCACATTACATGAGAAGTCCCAAATTTTAGCTGCAATTTCTATTGTACATGCACCCACGGGCACAAAATTTGACACGCACGGTCAAAAGCCCCAAAATTTTTTGTGCTCAAAGCATCCACCATACATCTGCACTGTCTTTGACATGCATAGAATAGACCAATTTTGCCAAAATAGAGCAATTTCAGCAAAACCCCCAAATTTTTCCAAGTGCTAAGTGCCCAAATTGCATCGAATTAAAGTCGCATGTACATAAAATGACCAAACGGCACAGAAATTTCGCCCAAACAACAAAAGCCCCAAATTGTACAGGGACCAATGTGCATCAATGTCGAGAAATTGGGCAAATTTCAGCCCAATTCTTGCATGTACATGAAAAGCCCCAAATGTCAAAGGCAAAATGTCACAAATTCCTGCAATTTCTGAGACAAATGGTCTTGTTTTGCATAAATCTAGACAAATCCCCAAATTTCTCGAGTCCAATGTGCACAAACTTCAGTGAAATTGAAAAAAAATCACTAAAATGTGAAAAGCCCCAAAACTCCTAAGCAAATGCGCACTGATTTTGCAATTTCTGAGTCAGATTGTCCAGTTCTATATTAAGGTCCCCAAATCTGAGAAAAGCCCTGATTTTTCTAGGTCAAAATTGCACATTGTGCTTGTGCATATGAACGTCCGACAAAGGGGAGAAGGAAAAATTCCAAGAATTTGACAAAAAATGATGAAAAAAAAGAGTCCGTCCCGTTTGGCGCCTGTCCACATGTGTCGCATCCCGCCTGGCGCCCGGCAGCATGTGTTGTTAGCTCGCCTGCCCGCCGTCAGTCGAGTGGCCTCCCGTGTTGCCTGGAGCGTGTCGTCTGCAGCCCATTAGTCGCCGTGCGTCATCTGCCTGATCCATCCGTCTAGCAACGCATCAGTTACCTGACCCCCCCTGTCCATGACCTATATTATGCCCTCCGATGACATCTACAAACTGCCGTCTACTACTCGTCAAGCCCGCCTGGGACTCCTGCAACACCTGCCCACCTGCAACACTTGCCTGCTTGCGACACTTTCTGCTCTCATACCAATTTGTTAAGACAGAGCACGAGGATCGAGACACACAATGCTTTCTCATAGCAGAGAGACAAAGAGAGAGAGTGCAGAGTAGAGAGGAGAGTGAGCACGACGTTCTTGGGTACAATGACGAGTGTACCTCTTTAAGTTTTTAGATAGATATATATATGAATGTACAAATGTCCTAAGGGTGTGTTCACACCCGTGCACATATAAAAGGCACAATGGCCCTTTATCCCCAACAGAGAGACCACACCATTGGAGAGAGGACCCTCCTATGTTGGGGGAGATTCTCGACATAGGTAGCTTTTACAGTGGGGGACAAGTATGCCTTTTTGGAGCTATTGGTCCATATACAAAGACAGAGACTTCGAGGTATCAGGGGGGCTAGAGACATAATGAAGAGCATCACTGAGGTGGTATCCTTTGAATGGAGGAATGACACAATGACAAATCAGACATGGATAGGGCTCTTTACCACAGGAGAGCTCCTTCTTGCAATGGTTGCCACCAATGGAGAGGGTGTGTTTTTACTTTTTTAGTAGAAATGAACGGCAAACTAAGGCAAGAGGATTTGGATCAGTTAGAGTTCACAAGACGCCCTCGACAAAGGATTAGAGTTGTGGCTCATTGTGATAGGACTTGGTACTTAGACCCGAACCCTCAGACTTGTATGGAAGATGGATGGAGACATTGGGCATATAGAGGAGGCCGATGCAGAGGCTTCAATGGGACCCTGGGGAGTGGGTATGGAGAGATCCATTTGCAAAGACGTCTCAGGATGTCCCCTTCTTTGGCTATACCACTAGGTTGGGGAGAAGATAAAGATGAACAAGACCAAAGTTGTACCAGCTGCACAACTGAGCATTGGACTATCCAAGGTATATCACAGCCTTTCCTAGCAAAATCCTGGAGGAGATTGGAGGATAGCTTTAGACCAAGAAAGATTTCACTCTTTCTTTGGTTACTAGCACACAAGAATTTAGCAATTGGTACATGGCTTGGCTATGGTAGAGACCCTATTCCTTACACTATATGTGGGGAGCATAAGGAGACTCGGAGGCATTGCTTATGGGATTGTCCACCACGGGCTCAGAAGGTCTAGAGGAGAGCCCTTAGGATAATGTTTTGTGGCACTACAAATTCTATGATTGCTATGTGGAGAACACTTGCATGGGGTTTGTGGGTATGAGGATGTACAAGGTTGTCACACTTATCTCATCTTGAGGCAACTTGTGAGCAGGACTTTCGTGCCAGATTTCTCACAGACAATAAGGACTCAGGGACATTGTCACAGATGGGAACTCATGAGTCATAGCTAGCATTATTGCTTGCTACATATGGAGCCAAATGTAGCTAGGCTATTGATTTTTTGGACATATCTACTACAAAGACTCTCTCCAAGATCTAGACAAAGACTATGCATACTCTTCGTGGGAGATGGGAGAGAATACAAGGCAGCTCAAAGACTATGAGGAAGAGGAGAGTTGCTTTTCTTAGGACAAGGGATTCTCGCACCTTTTTCCTCTTCCAGACCCACATGCTTTGGCATTATAGACCTCCCAACTGGCTATTCACTCGAGCTTTGTAATAGACTTCCCCTTGTTATATAATTCTTGATATGGAAGTCCCTTACAGGGCTGCTTTGTACTTGGCTTTTTTGCCATGGGACACTTTGTTCTATGTGTTAATAGAATTTTTACTTTTCTCTTTAAAACAAAAAGATGTTGCACATGTCCATAATAAATGAGCCATCATATAACCAAGGCTTATCATCACACGTCTAAGCAAGTTGAAGCTTTTCTTAAGAGTGTGGATTGCTTATCACACCATTATAAGGTTGCACTATCACAATCATCCATTAGACCCAACAGCTTATCTCTGGAAATACAGTTTTCTGTCTTTTCCATATTCATACAATATGACTTTTGCACTGATATACAATATAAAGTTGGGAAACTTAAGAGTTAAATTTAATGGGTGATTAAGGAGGTTACCAAGAACTTCCGATAGATGTTTCATCAGCTGAAGGCTGGCCATACAATGATCCAGCTGCTCTTACTGCTCCCAAGCTGCCTGCATTGTTAACCATGTCACATAGACACTGAATCATCCAACGATTTTGAGTATATTCCTAATCTAAACACACAGCTAATTGCCAAGCTAAAAGTATGAGATTTGACATAACCATGCTCCAAATGTTACCTCGGGCATCAATAGCAAGTAGGCGGGGGGTATAGGTTGCGATACCCTGAAAGAAATAATGGACAGTAAGATAACAATTAGAAATCTTGCATTTCCTCATCAAAAGAAGGCATGGAGGTACATCTTTTTAAATGAGGAAACTGAAACATTGTTCTGCAAAATGTGCAAACTAGTAGATGGGCAAATGCTTTGTACAAAAAAATCTCAAAGTTCAAGTTGACCCACCAGATGAAGTCTCTATTTATGGAGATTTAAGCCATGAGTTGCCTATTATGACAGCTGCTGCTTCCCCACCCCACCCCACGCCCCCGCGGCCCCAAAAACCCAAAAACACCCAAAAAAAAAAAACAATTAATGCAGGGGTCAAGGGTTCAATTTCTCATTCAGCAATGGCTAGATAGTTCGCAAAGGTCCAAGAGAATTTAGAAGCAGTAGCAAGACAAGCATGTGGTAATGTTACGGAGCACAAAGTGTTAACATTCTGTGTGTTTTGCTGTCATGTCCTGGTTGAGAGCTCTATTAAAGCCTCATGGAGATGAAGGAGCTCTACATGTCTTTGCATGTGCATGCATTAGGATTCATGTCTTAGTGCTGTTTTCAGCCTGATCACACTGGTTTCAGCCTGTTTCATTATGTGCATTCTAGTTTTGCCACATGGATGACTTCATCTGGAGGATTGGTGGCCTGTTTGGAGCCTTTGCCAGCTTCAAGGCATGCCACGCACGAGCAGGTTGCTAAGGATCATATGTGGAAATTGTTTTCACACCATAAAGGTACAAGATTTATTGGAGGTCGATAAGTCTATAAGACACAAAGTAGCAGGTTAATGAGTTACTGGACAGCACCAAAACTCCGCTCATTCCTGGGGATTACTACAATAGATCCTTGCAATATTGTCATAAACTTTACCAAAAAACACTTGGCCACAAATCCAAGTTGTACATCATTCATGATTGGGGTTTTTGTGGCTTCATCAAAAATTCTAATCTTCAGCCAACAATGTGGCACACATCTTCACAAAGGATCTATTAGCAGTCGTATGTGTCTTGTGTGGTCATCTCTTGCCTGTGAGCCTCAGTCTAAGTCAAACGAGGACATTAGGAGCTTTGACATTGTATTTGTCTATCATTTTATATGTTTTAGACACTTTAGATGGAGGGCGCATTAGTGCATTTCTTTTTGGGCACTTCTGGCCATTTTTAGGGTTTTGACCCTATTTAGGGTCTTGCCACTTTTTTGCCTATATATAGGCAGCCTGCCTTCCCACTTTCATTACCCAACACTAATCCTTCGTGATCAGCCCGCCCTCATTCTCTCATCCCCCTACTACCATCTAGCACCCACACTGATGCGTAGAACTACGTGTTGGGACTAACTGTTGTAGCCTTGTACCTTCAACCATTGCAATCACATTGTTCCTTCTCTCTCCTGTGTTCTCTCTTCGTCTCCTTCTTCTCTCCATGCACGCTAGAGTCCACTCCTTTCTCCTTTTGAGTTGTACAAATTCTATGCTCATACATATTACACGTATCCGCACCGCTTTAGAGCTTTGGAGGAGATTGGCATCTCTCTTCTAGATCCAAACATTTGGGCATCAATTCTCTCTCGAGTTGAAGCTATGACAGCTTTCTGTAGTAGATTCCCCTACGATGAGGGATCACATCCACATGATGTAGAAGATTCGGGATAAGCTCACATCCCTTGGTTCAGACATTTCTTCGAAAGACCTAGCTATGACACTTCTCTCACATCTTGTCACCAACATATGATGTATTCCATACTAGTCTTCTCACTTCTCATAGCCGGGAGAGACTCACTTGGGAGGAGCTAGCCCCATTGGTGCTTAAGCAAGATGGGCCTCAAAGTGCAATAGATTCTTGCAGAGCCTATGCACATGGCCGTGCTGAAGTGGCATTATCTTCACGTACAAGACAAGCCAAGCAGAAGACCTTCTAAACACATTTTTCAACATTATCCAACCATTTAATTAACTTTCAAAATTAAATAATCCTGAAAATTAATTTCAATCATTTTGACCCTACCCAAAATTAAATATGTCCATCCATAATTAAATTGGCTAGATCATTTGCAACTTGGAGTGGTCCCCAACATCTATTGACTCTTAGATTGACATTAATTAACTAATTAATGTTAGTCTCTACTATCACCACCGACACTTATTGACCAAATAACTGTCCCAAGGTCAAAATTGACACCAATTAATCCCCAAATACCAATTGGCACAACTTATCACAACATTTGCCTTTGATACCCCATTGTATCCTTAGGGTCCTTGGCCTGCTACCATGAAATAATTACCATGTACATCACACGTGCTAAACAACCATGCATATTTGATTAATGACTTAATCAAATGTTATCGGCAAGATTAATGCATCTTAAAATTTCACATCCCCATGACAAAAACCATGCCCGTAGATCTGCAAAGGTCAGTATGAACCAACTCGATTGGAGTAGAAGCTCTCCAAGTGGCAACCTAGGGATGAGGCTGCCTATGCTACTTGCCTCGCACACAACTAGGGCACAAAATGTCAATAGGAGGAAAATCAAGAAGTCCCTCCACCATCTTCTTCCAAGAAGCCCATTGTATAGTGTCAAAATTTAGATGACCATAACGAGCATGCCAAAGCTTGTGGGAAGGCCTCGCGACTAAGGTTGTGAGCATGTAAAGCCCACTCTCCTAGGATCCTGTCCAAAGAACGGTACCTATAGAAGTCCTCCACTATCACCGCATCTTGTGTAATACCACGCGGGTACCAAGCCATGTAAGACCATGAATAGATAATACATTAAAACCTAAATCCAAGACAAGAACTTTGGCCAAATAAGACTACCTGTCTGGCAATAAAGGAATAGTCCCCACTCCTCGAACAGAAACGGTAGAGTTGTCACTGATGGTGACTGTGGCCCCTCTAGCACTCAAATCCTAAAGCCAATCTTGTCTATGGATCATGTGAGAAGAGGCCCCACTGTCAATGAACCAAGGTTTCTCTTGAGCGAAAGCAAGGGTTGTGTCCTCCTCAGTAGATACATACACAAAGACAAACTCTATTGTCACCAAGGCAACCTTTGTATCCTTTGAATCCTTCTCCTTGGCTTCAAATGGGGGTACTTTTGCCAACACTTCTCTTCGGGATGGATGCCCTTCCCATAGTGTGGGCCCTTGGGCTTCTTCTCCTTCTCATCCTTCTTGTCCTCCTACTTCTTGTCCTTGGCATGTGCCTTCTTCTTCTTCCCTCCACCTGTACCTACAGTAAATGCCTTGGTGGAGCCAAGACCACTAGCCCCAACCTCTTTGAGTCGCTCGTCATGCTCTTAAGATAAGCGGTGAAAGCTCCTCCTCTAAGAGTGTCTCACTAGTCCTTGATGTGATAAGATTGGTGCAGAAGACATCAAATCAAGGAGATGCCAAGTGAGTCAAAAGGATCATAGCCATGTCTGCAGAGGATATCATCTAACCAAGAGACGCAAGCTCACCTCTCATGTCCTCCATCTTCGTGACGTGCTCCTTCATAAAGGAGGACTCATCAAGACTGAGCATCCATAACTTCTTCTCAAGGGAAATCTTGTGGGTAAACATCTTATGCCGATACAAAGGCACAATCTTCTTCCACACTTTCGCCATGGTCTTCAACCTGCAAACATGCACAAGGAAAGAATCCTGCAAACTCATGAAGAGAAAGAATCATGCTTGAGAATTGAGTCGATCCCACAAGGCTACTCGATCTGTAGAAGTCTTGAAACTAGCCTTCCTCCTCGGATAAGGCGGTAAATAACTTGATTAAGCACAGCAATTAACAAATTCACAAAATTGAAAAGTACACTTTACCATATAATCTTAGACATTGCACACCCTGTTGGCCCCAAAACTAGCACCCCTTTCAGTATTTATTTAGCTTAATTGAAGAACAAGTTGATGTACGATGGGATTCTCCCAATCCCTTTCGGTATTCCAACTCCCCTTGCTGTTCAAAATGACCAGCAAGTCTTCAATCTGATCTGCC
Source organism: Lygodium microphyllum (assembly GCF_053477565.2). Classification (NCBI taxonomy): domain Eukaryota; kingdom Viridiplantae; phylum Streptophyta; class Polypodiopsida; order Schizaeales; family Lygodiaceae; genus Lygodium; species Lygodium microphyllum. Next base: position 114,731,338 of record NC_141159.1, on the reverse strand, counting down.
CCTTGATTCGGGCAATCAATTGGTCTTCACCCGCTTTGATGGAGATGGAAAATGCCCCAAATTCATTGATTTGCTGGTCCCTCCACTTGAACAGGCTAAAAACTACTTCAGCCCTATTGAATCCAAGTCTTGGAACTTCCAATTTCTAACACGCTTCCCGAGGCTGCTGCTAAATCCTAATTTCTACTACATATTAGGGTTTACAACAAAGAATCTGAAATTTCTCAGCCTCCGGAGATCTCAATGTTGTAATCTTCGAAGCAAGGTTATAAAAAAGCTGGTAGATGAGAGAGAATGCTGAGGAGAGAGAAAATTCAGACTTTCTTCAAGAAGAACTGAAGAAAATATGTCATTTACTACTGTTGCCACAGCTTGTAGACGCAAAAAACTGAAGAAAATCAGTCATTTATTATTGCTACCTTGTCTCGATAGCTTGCAAATGCTGTCACCTGCTGTTGATTTGTCTTCTTCTGCCCCTAGCTGCCTCAGATGGTCCTCCAATGGCTGCAAATCAAACCAACATCTCCTTCCTCTCTTTGGTAGGCTAAATATACTAAAATGCCTCTCTCCAGCCTCTAAAGACGTTTTTCAATCTTTCATGGGCATTTTTGACAAGTGGCAACCTTCCCAAATGGCTTTTTCAGCATTATCCATAATTAAATATTACTTTTCATCTTTAAATATTGAAAATTAATCTAATAATTATTTCGGTGCCCTAAAAAATAATCTGACTGGCCAGTAATTGAATTGGCTAGGAAACTTCCATTCCCAAGTATCTCTATATCATCTTTGACCATCAAATTGGTGTTAGGTACCATTAAACGCCACTTCTCTAGTGTCACCAACTAACACTTATGGTCAAATGAAAGACCTAGGCCAACAACTAGTACCGCATACCACCAAGTACTTGTGCAGCATAACTTATAGCAACTTTTGCCTTTGACATCCGTGATTTCCTGGAGTCTCAGGCTCGTAAATTTACTCTAACCCCAGTTACACCTCACATGTGCAACATTTACTTAACCATGTGATTAAAAATTAATCCACATGTTAAGTGAGGCTTCAAAAATACATGTCCTCATGACAACCCTCCCCCTTAAAATCCTTGCAATCGTCCTCAATTGCACTATCAAATGTATCAAAAATAAAATAGTGGATTAGAACTTCCACAAGGCATCATAGTTAACAAAATATTGCACACTATTGCTCAACCATTCCATATGCCTAGCACATGCTGAAAATTACCAACCTATCACAACATAACATAAGACTCACAAAGAATCTCAAAAATATTGCCAGATTAATCATGTGACATGTGTATTTCTCATGAGCTCAACTCATCTGGCAAAACAAAACCATAGCATAGCATAACCAAGTATAAACCATGGCTAAAACATCAATGGCATCATAACATATGTTGTTGTCTATGGAACTAGATGTAAAGCATTGAAAATTGAGTATAATCTGATCATAAGCTGATCGCTTGCTGATCTAAGAACTGATCACAAACTCTTGCAAATGTGACTCCAAATTGATCACAAACTCATTTTGCATCAAAAATTGAGCTGAAACTTAACAGAATTTGTAACCATCCTTTTTTCCGTGGATGGGTGATAATTCCCTAATTACAACTTAATCACAGCAACATGCAATTAATGCAAATCTGAAAATACAAATTTACCTACTGATCTTGGACAATGCACACCCAATTGGCCCCAAAATTGGCGCCCCTTTCGGTATTTCTTTAACTTTATTGAAGAAGAAGTTCATTTATAATGGGATTCTCTCGATCCCCTTTGCAATCCAAACTCCCCTTGCTATCCAAAGTGACCAGCAAGTCTTCAATCTGTTTTGCCCCTTGATTGGCCTTCACCTACTTTGATGGAGATGGAAAATGCCCCAAATTCAATTATTTACTAGTCTCTCCACTTGAATAGGCTAAAACAGCCTCAGCCCTGTTGAATCCAAGTCTTGGAACTTCCAATTTTTGGCACGCTTCTCGAGGCTGTTGCTAAACCCTAATTTCTTACAGCAAAGAAATCTGCAATTTCTCAACCTCCAAGGCTCCAAATACTGAGATCTTTAGAGCAAGGTTGTGAAATGGATAGGAGATGAGAGAGAAAATTCAAAGTTTCTTCGTAAAGAACTAAAGAAAATCTGAAAAGTTACTGCTGCTGCCCTGTCTCAACAGCTTGCAGATGCAAAGAGCTGAAGAAAATCAATCATTTACTGCTGCTGCCCTGTCTCAACATCCTATAGATGCTGTCAACTGCTGTTGATTGGTCTTCTACAGCCCCTAATTGCCTCAGAAGGTTCTTCAATGGCTGCAAATCTGACCAGCAGTATCTTCTCCCACTCTCTTGCAGACTGAATACACTAAAAATGCCTCTTTCTAGCCTCTAAAGACGTTTTGCACTCTTGCATGGGCATTTTTGACAAGTGACAGTCTTTCCAAATGGTTTTTCCAACATTATCCATATTTAAATATTAATTTTCAATCTTTAGATACTGAAAATTAATCTAATAATTATTTTGGTGCCCTGAAAAATAATCTGACCAGCCAATAATTAAATTGGCTAGGCATCTTCCACTCTTGAGTGCCTCTGCGTCATCTTTGACCATCAGATTGGCGTTAGATACCATTAAACGTCACTTTTCTAGTATCACCAATTGACACTTATACCAAATGAATGACCTAGGCCAACAACTCGCATCAAATACCACCAAGTATCTGTGCCGCATAACTTATAGCAACACTTGCCTTTGACATTCCGTGATTTTCTCGAGTCTCGAGCTCGTAAATTTACTTTAACCCCAGTTGCACCTCACATGTGTAACATTTACTTAATCATGTGATTAAAAGTTAATCTGCATGTTAATTAAGTGAGGTTTCAAAAATACATGTCCTCGTGATAGAATTTTTGTCTCAAAATTGAGGCAAAATTCATGCCAAATTGATCATAAGCTGATGCAAAAGTATAGTTCCAATGCCCGGGTGAAATTCATTCTCATCTACATACATCTCACAATGACTAGTATACTAAGTAGTGACCTCACGGCAAACATATTCTTAGTGCAGTACCTTGATGCATGCTGAATACATCCGAGATCCATACGAGACCTGTCCATAACTGGAGGAGTGGAAGAGCCCCCTTGAGCATCATGCAGTGCTCCGGACCCTTGCTCAGTTGAACCTAACAGAGCCCGAATTAAAGTCGGCTCTAACTGAAAGGCATCTAGGTAAAGCTATAACAACCGAGAATGGTCTACCAAGTCATTCTCTTCCATCCATTTAGCATCCATTGGTGAATAATTCTGAAATTTCACCAAATATCTCCTGGAAACTTTACCTTTGACCTTTCTTTCCTTATATGCCAAAATCTGCTCAGGTACCAAAATCTCATCCAGCTCCTCAACCTCAAGCTGAATTTTAGCAAACATATCCTTTGACACATCACCATGAAAAGGCCTCAACAAACTGACATGAAAGGCATTGTGTCCGCCAATGTGGAGGTAACTTCAGCCGATATGCCATATCACTGATCTTCTCCAACACCTGAAAGGGCCCATAGTATCTCATACTCAACTTCGAATACAATCTTTCTCTTTCTTTCATCTTTTTCAGCCTTGCCTTTTTAAAACGTAGCAATACATAATCACTCTCTACAAACTACAAAGCACATCTGTGCAATCAACTATTCTCTTTTGCTTTTCTTGAGATCTTTGAAGTGCATATTTTATCTTTGCATAGGCTACATCCAAGTTTTTCACATAACGATCTACAAGTTTTGCCAAGTGGCAACCTTCTAATCCCAATTTCGGGCATTTTCAGCTTATTAAATTAATTTTCAAAATATTAATTTTAAAAGTCAATTTAATAATTACTCTAGCGCTCAAAAATTTAATTTCACTAGCCAATAACTAAATTGACTAGGCTAATTTGTCTTCCAAGTATCCTTGAGCACTAATTGACCCTTAGACTAGCATTAATTAGTTCATTCGTGCCTAGTCTCTAATGTCATCTCTGACATTAGTAACCAATAATTGGTGTAGGCCCAAATCTGACACCAGGTACCACGTGGTACCTATCAAACATAACTAATTATAGCTTTTGTCTTTGGCACCCACTACATCCTCAAGATCCTTGGCCTGTTACCATGAAATAACTACCACGTGTATCACATGTGCTAAATAACCTTGTTGGCAAGATTAAGTATCTCAAAACTTTACATCCCCTTTACAATTGAACCATGAAACCAACCTTCCTTCTTGGAAAGAGCGGTAATTCCCTGATCAAGCACTTAACTACAGCAATTAGCAAATAAATATAACTTGAAATGCACAAATTACCTTAATAATCTCAGACGTTGAACACCCTGTTGGCCCCAAAACTGGCATCCTTTTTAGTATTTCTTTAACTTGATTGCTAGTGGAATAAGTACAAGCTGAGATTCACAATCTTCTTTGTTGTTCCAAAAAGCCTCTTTTTGCTGTAGTAACAATCAACAATCACTTCGAACCAATTGCCCCTTGATTTTTCACCTTAGACTTGCACAAATGGAACCACCAAACTGGCCAAATGCTGCCCCAAATTACAATGAATGGGCTTACATCTAAATTCCCTGATAATTACACAAACTTCAAGTGCTGGGTTCAGTATACGATACCTTCACCAATTGACATGTGTCTCAAGAAATTTAGGATTCTCAACTGTGATCTCTCTGTTGTCCACCAAATTTGGTTGATATCCTCCCAAAATGGCTAAGAAATGCTGAGATCTCCAAAAAATGGGTTGGAGAAGGTGAGAGAAGCCAAGATGAGAGAAAAATCTGAATTTCTTCGAAAGAAAACCGTAAATTCTGCATGTTGCTTGCTCCAGCCTGCAATTAATGCAGTCACCTGAACTGCTAAGCACCTCCAAAATGCTGTCACCTGATCAACAATATTGTTGCTAGCCCCTGGAAGGTGCCTCCCTGATGTCGCCCCAGCTGGCTATCTTCTATAGTGATTTTCTATTCTCTTATCCAAAAATGGACCAACAGCTCTCTCTCTCCTTCTCCCAAGCTATAAATTTTTGCTAAGTGGCAACCTTCTAAATCCATTTTTCAGCATTGTTCATCCATTTAATTAATTTTCAAAATTAAATAATCTTGAAAATTAATTTCAGCCCTTCCGACCCTGCCCAAAATTAAATGTGTCCATCCATAATTAAATTGGCTATGCCATTTGCAACCTAGAGTGGTCCCCAACCTCGGTTGACCCTTAGACTAGTATTAATTAGTTAATTAATGATAGTCCCTAGTGTCACCACTGACACTTATTGGCCAAACCACTACCCTAGGGTCCAATCTTATACCAATTGACCAATAGAACCCAATCAACATAACTTATCACAACTTTTTCCTTTGATACCCATTGCATTCTTGGGGTCCTTGGCCTGTTACTCTAGAATCTCTACCATGTGCATCACATGTGCTTAAACAACCTTGCACATTTGATTAATAGCTAAATCAAATTTATCAACAAGATTAAAGCATCTCAAAATTTCACGTCCTTGTGACAAACATCTCCCTTTATCGTCTTTATCCTTAGTAAAAACCAAGTACTTTGAAAGATGATTTTTCATTCCTCTAGAAATGGCATCTACAAATACAACAGGGACAGATTCACTTTTCAACTTTACATCAAGTGTGAGTGCCTTTCCCTTATACCAAATAGTGATCTCTTTTGCACAGGAATCAATTACTGCATGCATATGGTGATACCATGGCATACCAAGTAATACATCACAATCCTCAAGCGAAACAATGAAGAACTCTTTGTTGTCCACACATCCCTGTATATGCAAGCAAAGCTTTTCAATGAGTGGAGTGATAGACTCTACATGGCCTTTACATGCCATTCCAACTTCTCCCATGGGTCCCATCTCATCCTCTCTAATGCCTAGACAAGCTACCATGTCAACCGAGATAAAGTTGACATGTATACCATTGTCAAAGAAAATCAATGCATACTAATCCCTAATTTGACCCCATGCTCTACACAACTCACTAGCATTATCATTGAACTGATCACTAACAACATCAGGCACCAATCCCGCTAATGTTTTGGGCTTCTTTCCTTTAGAATCTCCCTAATTTTTTGATTTTCCAGCTTACTGCCTATTGGGACAGTCCCTTGCAATGTGACCCTCCTATATTCACAAATAAAACATTTATTGCAGTCATCAATTCCCTACATTGTGTCAATGTTTTCAAGCCCTTTCTTTGCTGTTTTGGCCTCTTGCAGGATGATTTTCAAATCAACCACTTTTCTCAATCTTAAACAACTTTTATTCTGCTTCTCTCCACTCTCTAGAAAGCCCGAATCCTTTCCACGTAGCAAAGCATCAGTTGTAGCAGCAGTCTCTATGAGCTAAGACATACTAGACACGATGGATTCATCCAAAAATCCCTAATTCCTTTGGGCAGCCCACAAATATATTTTCCCACTTGATCATGAAGGGGTATGGGGCAATAAGAAGTAATAGATAACAATGCATCCCAAAACTTTCTATTATATTGCTCCAAATTCTTACATTCCTTAGCATCCAACTTATTCCAAGCTATCATAATGTCCACCTCAAAGGTACTTGTCGACCAATTCAATACAAACATTTGCTTGAATTGTATCCACGTTGACAGTGCTCTGCCTTGCATCAAAAGAGTGGACCACCACTACAATGCATTCCCTTTCAAGAAAGTGACTGCCCTTCGAATCTTTGAGGACTCGATGAAGTTCCCCCCTGAATAGACTACATCAAACTCCTGAATGAAAGTCAAAGCTTTCAACCTATCTTGTGCACCACTGAAGGACTCCAACTTCACTGCTTTTCCACCCTCGTCATAGTCTTTTGCTACCCCTTTGGGTGTCAAGTTGTCATACATTGGTTGCTGCAAAAAGGTACACTTGCTAAATTTACATCAAAACCAACACCAAATGGAGCATTTGCATGACCAACATTCATTCCTTGAGCCCCATAAGCATTCAAGGGGTGCAGATGCATTACCAAACATGCTACTTTGTGCCCCAGGCATCAAGCCAATGCTACCACACATAGGGTTTTGCATATTTCCAAACATATCCGAATACATTGGGCCTTGCACACCATGCATTGACCGTTACACCATATATTCCCATATGAGGTCCTTGTCCAATCATAGCATGAGAAATCGTGCTTCTACCAAAGTATCCTCGCTACCCCATCGTAGCATGCATGCACGGCTGTCCAAAATCCATTGGATTAGCACTTCCATGAAAGGCTTTGCATTTGCATTCCTTGCCCCATAGGTACCAACTGTTTTGTTTCATTAGCATCTTTAGGAGCTTCAAATAAAGGTTTTGGCATTACCTTCAATGCACCTTGATGTCCCAAAGGTGTAGAAGATTTCTTCTTCTTGCCCTTGCTGTCCTTCTTCGGAGCATTCAAGAATCAAGTAAATTGAGAATCCTTTGCCAATTTAGCAAAGAGATTTGCTATTGTCCTCATCTGATTCTTAAACTAACCATCAAATTCCTCTTCACTTTGCTGGTCATCAGCCTCCTTATGCCTTGAAGGCCCTGCATCTTGCCCAATAGCAACATTTTCAGCTTGTTGTCCATGGTCTAAGCCTTGTCCAAGATCTGGCATTACATTTCCTTCATTTCCATGTGAATGTTCATACTAAGAGGCATCATCATTGCTCAATTGTATCTCACTGTATAAAGACATATTGCTATAATTTCTCTGCTAAGAGCAAAAATCAGTACTAGCACAAAGGTTTGGCTTGCAATCAGGTGGTTCAAGCCCACCAAATCAAGGGATTGAATGGTATCCCGGCAATGGAACTATGAAACCGGCCTTCCTTCTTGGAAAGGCCGGTAATTCCCTGATTAAGCACTTAACTACAATAATCAACAAATGAATATAACTTGAAATGCACACTTCAACATACAATCTTTGACATTAGAAACCTATTGGCCCCAAAACTGGCACCCCTTGACGTATTTCTTTTAACTTTTATTACAAATGGATGGATGACATCTGAGATCCTCCGGCCTCCTTTGCTAATCCAAGTGCCTCTTGCTATCAAAATTAACCAGCAAGCCTCCAAACCAATTTGTCCCTTGGTTTGCTTAGGGATTGACCTTCACCTTGCTCCTTAAAAGACAAATTTAGCCCCAAATCTAATATTGGCTAGCTGGCCTCTTGAGTCTCCTTGAAATTCCTCAATTTCAGCTACTGGAATTCAAGTCCTAGGCCCTCAATTCTGAGCACACATCCCAATGCGACTATCAAAACCTTAATTTCTATTGTAAAGTAGGGCTTACAGCAAAGATTGACTGAAATCTCTTCCTCTAATAGCTCAAACTGCTGGAAAATGTAGAGATAACTTGAGAGACAATTGGGGATGAGAAAGAATGTTATAGAGAGAGAAATTTCAAAGTTTCATCATGAAAAACACTGAAATTTTGTTGCTTCCCTGCTCAAACAGCCATGAAAGCTGTCACCTACAGACCTTAGAATCACCAAAAAAACTGTTGCCCCCCCTTGTATGCAATCATTTGCACCAGAAGGACCTTGGGCTACTGTCACTTGCTCCTGGGGGACTCCAAATTGTTGTCACATGCTATAGGACTAATCCATGGCGGCGGGAAATCATGTGAGTTGCCTCTCCTTGCTTTCTAATAGCCTCCTCGCTCACAATGGCTAGAATACTCCACCAGCCCCTAAAAACGTTTTTCCCACTTGCATGGGGAATTTTTGCCAAGTGACAGTCTTCTAATCCCATTTTTTAGCATTTTCAGCTTATTAAATTAATTTTTAAAAATATTACTTTTGAAAATTAATTTAATAAGTACTCCAAGTGCTCAAAAATTTAATTTCACCAACCAATGATTAAATTGGCCAGGCCAATTTGTCTTCCAAGTATCCTTGAGAAATTATTGACCCTTAGACTGGCATTAATTAATTAATTATTGCCTAGTCTTTAATGTCACCACTAATATTAGAGACCAATAAATTGGTGTAGGCCCAAATCTAACATTGGATACCACTTAGTATCTGTCAGACATAACTAATTACAACTTTTGCCTTTGACGCCCAGTGCATCCTCGAGGTCCTTAGCCTGTTACCACGAAATAACAGTATCACATGTGCTAAACAACCTTGCACATTTTATTAATATCTTAATCAAAAGTTATCCAACAAGATTAAAGCATCTCAAAACTTCACGTCCCCGTGACAGTGTCAACGATAAAAGTTGTAATAAGTTATCCTAGCTAGGCTTTGGGGGTTAATTGGTATCAGTTTTGACCCTAGGACAGTTATTTGGCCAATGAGTGTCGGTGATGACACTAGGGACTAGCATTAAGTAGTTAATTAATGTCAATCTAAGAGTCAACAGATATTGGGGACCACTCCAAGTTGCAAATGACCTAGCCAATTTAATTATGGATGGTTTAATTTTGGGCAAGATCAAAAGGGCTGATATTAATTTTTGGGATTATTTAGTTCTGAAAATTTAATTAAATGGCCTGATAATGGTGAAAAATGGGTTTAGAATGTTGCCACTTAGCAAAAATGCCCATGCAAACTGAGAAAACGTTTTTAGGGGCTGGATCTCAGTCATTCAATCAGTTTACAGCTTGGGAAAGAGAGACAGAAAGAGAGAGCTGCTAGTTCATTTTGTGATCAAAGAATAACAATTTGTTGCAAAACACAGCCGTTCGGGGGCCTCAGTCGAGACAAGAGACAGCCAGGAGTCACCTTCCAGGGCCTCACAACAACATTGTTGATTAGGTGACAGCATTTTGGAGATGCCTGGCAGTAGGTGACTACATTAAATGCAAGCTAGAGCAGATAGCAAGCAAACTTTAAGGTTTTTCTCATGAAGAAAAGCAAATTTCTATCTCATCTTGGCTTTCTCTCACCTTCACCAACCCATTCTCAAGTGATCTCAACATTTCTCAAGCATTTTTAGCAGATCTCTATCAAATTTGGTGGACAGCAGAGAGATCTCTACTATAAACTAAATTTTTGTAAAAATTAGGGTTTGATAGCCACCTTGAGACCCATGCCAATTGGTGCAGACATCGTACACTAAATTCAGCACCGGAAATTTGTGTAATTGTCAGGGAATTCAAACGCCAGCCCATTCATTGTAATTTGGGGCAGCATTTGGCCAATTGGTGGTTCCGTTTGTGCAAGTCCTGGGTAAAAAATCAAGGGGCAATTGGCCTGAATTGATTTCCTGATCGTTGCTACAGCAAAGAGGCTTTTTGAAACAACAAAGGAGATTATGAATCTCAGCTTGTACTTGTTCCATTAGCAATCAAGTTAAAGAAATACCAAAAGGGATGTCAGTTTTAGGGCCAACAAGGTGTCCAATGTCCGAGATTATTGAGGTAATTTGTGCATTTCAAGTCATATTCATTTGCTGATTGTTGTAGTTAAGTGATTAATCAAGGAATTACCACCCTTTTCCCAAAAGGAAGGCTAGTTTCATCATCTCCTACTTGTGAGTCTCAATCTGGTCTGATGAGGACATTCGGAGCTCTGACATTGTATTTATCCATCATTTTATGTGTTTTAGACACTTTACACATTAGTGCATTTCTTTTTGTGCACTTTTGGCTATTTTTTAGGGGTTTGACCACATTTAGGATTTTTTCTCTTTTTCGCCTATATATAGGTAGCCTACCCTCCCAGTCTCATCATTATCCATCATTGATTCTTCATGATCAGCTAGCCCTCCTCATTCTCTCATCCCCCTGCTACCATCTAGCACCCACACTGACACGTAAAGCTGCATGCTAGGGCTGATTGTTGCACGCTTGTGCCTTCAACCATTGTAGTCACATTGTTCCTTCTCTCTCCTACATTCTCTCTTTCACTCCTCTCCGTGTTCACTTTCCTCTTTCTGTTGCACACTCTCACATGGTATTAGAGCCATACGTGGAAGTTGGAGATCTCAAAGAGGAACGTGCTATCCGCAACAAAACTTGCCAAGTGTTATCCCCACGTGCTGTAAACCTTGAGCTTGGAGTCAAATAGGGCAGGGCGGCATGTTTCCAGCCCTTTTTAAGATTATGTTTACAAGGGCAGATTTTTGTTTTTGCTCCTGGGCAGACTCTACCAGGCTTGATGGCACCATTACTACACCCGGCAATGTCAAACAAGCTGGGCGGCCATTCTATTGGCTGGGCAACACCAGAACAGAACTACATTTTCTGCAGGCAGCCCCTGGCACACATGCTGTAGAACCAGACCTTGCATTACCTACGTTTTTGTTCAGGCAGTCCCTGTATCTCTGCATTTTGTGCAGGTAGGTCATTAGTCCTCCTGGGCAGCCCATTTATAGGCTGGGCAGCACCTGTTCTCTGCTGGGCGGCCTGTTTACAAGTGGACAGATTTCTTTATTTGATGTGTTCTCATATTGGCTAGTCTTTGCTGACCAACGTGACTTCTTTTTTATGCTAGGAGGCCTCCATTGCAGGGACTCGATTTCCAGGCACTCGTAGTCCTCTGCCAGCCCCTAGATTGCTGTGTTTCCAGACATGTTTTCCTCTACATTTACTGCTCCCTTTCTCTGCACGGCATTGTGTGTTCCCTTCGACATAGGATACTCCCCATCTACCTTGCCCAAGTCAGTCTTCTTCTATACTGTGGCCTTACAAACCCTGATTATCCCGAGGATGCCTCTTATTAGTCACCTTTATTCCAATGATAGCATCTTCTTTGTTTTCTTGCAGGAAATTTATTGAAGGACATCTATGGCCAACATGTATGCTATCGGGGATTTTGTGGTTTATTGAGACCAGCCACCATCTTATTACTCTTTTCCATTATATTCTTACAGGGCTTCTAGTCCTCGATTGGCATTGATGGCATCTCCTGAGCAGGTGCCAATCCTACCCTCTTTCTCTACATCCGACAAGCTAGATGTGATGAACTATCCTCTATGGTCGTGTCGCATAGAGTGTCTCCTTAACACTTGTGACCCTTGGGATTTTGCTACAATCCCTATACCTTGACCTATCATGGATCCTCATAATGGTGTGACCACGGATTCAATAGTTTTATGGGATCGGTTGAATGTCAGAGCTTGCTCTTCTCTCCTTTGGAGTTGTACAGATTCTACGCTCGTGCAGGTTAGACATATCCGCACTACGGCAGAAATTTGGAGGAGATTGGCATCTCTCTTCCGAATCTAGACATTTGGGCATCAATTACTTTTGAGTTGAAGCTCTAACAGCTTTTTGTCAATCGCAGATTCCCCTACGATGAGGGATCGCATCCACAGGATGAAGGAGATTCATGATGAGCTTTCATTCCTTGGTACAGACATTTCTTGGGAGGACCTAGCTGTGACACTTCTCTCACATCTTTCATTACTGACATATGATGTGTTCTACACCAGTCTTCTCACTTCTCATAGCCAGGAGACTCTCACTTGGGAGGAGCTAGTTCCATTAGTGCTTGAGTACAATGCACGTCCCAATGAGCAAGATTCCTGCGGAGCCCGTGCACATGGCCATGCTTATGTGGTTTTATCTACAGATACAAGACAAGCCAAGCAAAAGAAAGGGAAGCGGAAGAAGTTGGAGTCATATTCCAAATCTGATATAGATTTTGTCGGGAAGTGTAAAGGATATCCCACGTGTCCTCATTGTGGGAATATACTCACCTTCGTCTGAGAGAGAAGGGTGAATCTACATTAGAGCCTTCGTCTACCTCTTCCTCATTACCTACTATTTCCGCTAAGTTAGTGTTTCTGCATATTTATCAGGTGGAGGGGCCTTCTTTGACTATCTCTTCTTCTGAGCAACCCTCACTCATTGCTAGTGGTGCATCAAGTTTTGTGACTCCCCGAGGTGATTTATTACATGTTCTCCATTCGTTAGAGGGTATCATCACTACTAATGACACAGCTTCAATGCCTATTAGTGGTGCTCGCACCTTGTCTCTATTGTCTGACCGTCCGTTAAGCTCCGTTTTTGAGGCCCTACATGTTCCTAACTTGGGCTTTCCTCTACTCTCAGTTCATGGTCTTCCTAATCTTGGGACCCACACTGTCTATACCGAGCCAACCATTTTTGTTGAGAATTCTTTTACAAGAGCCACTTTTGTGACAAGTTGGCCGAAGAGGGGGCTATCTATGCTCCATTCCCCTTCCTTTGTACAGGGCCCTCCAAGGCAGTTTCTTATTGCCGCACCTGTTCTCGATTGTGCACCATCTATTCCACAGGTTCCATTCCATCCCCCACCATCTCCTCTGATGGTTCCCTCCTACCTCCCATCCCTTTCAGAGGGAGACAATATTAGTGATGCGGCTATGGATTTCCTAGCCCTTTGTGTTTCAAAGGAAGCTTCCCAGGATCGTGAAGAGTTGCTTCAGGGTTTCCAATCTACTTTGGGTCTTTCTTTTATGCAGCTAACCCTCTTCTTCGTCATCGAACCACCATTCCCTACCACTTGGCTCTTCGTCCCTGGTGTTTCTATGCAGCTTATGGCGCCTTCGATAGTTCCTCACTATTGTCTCATTGTTGGGTTGGAGGCTTGGCTCATCCATCCCCGACTGGAGTTTTCAAGAGTGATCCATTCGAGGCCTCTCCGTTTCCATTGCCCTTTGGTGGCCTTCCATTTGATCCATTGTTTATATGGAGAGGGGTCTTGCTCCTTGGCTGGCTCTCTTCATCAACAGACTACATCAGCATTGGCACTCTTCCTACGACCCTTTGAAAAAAAGCTGGAATCCCTAAACTTTAGGAGCCTTCAAAGGGAATCCCGTAGGCTACTGCCTTTATTCCAAGCTCTGGAACCGTTGGCGAGGCCTTGAAAGAAGACCTTTAAGGCATTCTCTTTCAATGAAGAACTTCCCTAGGCTACTGCCTTTAAGCAAGCTTAAAGCTGGAAGTACTAAGCCTTCGAAAGCCTTTCAAAGCCTTCTGAAAGCGGGAATACCTACCCGAGTGCTTCCCTATTATGGGGCCTCAATCCCGGGTAGGAAAAGGAGTAGTTATCACGAGGTTCTGCCATTATCGCACCCTATTTTCTTATTCTCATTTCTTCCGAAATCATGGGTCTGCATCTTCTTTGCCCTTCCACCACATCCAAGATCTAAGAGGGGGTGTTAGCAACCATGTGTGTCTCTTGTGGTCATCTCCTGCCTATGAACCTCAAGGTGAGTCAAATGAGGACATTAGGAGCTCTTACATTATACTTTTCTATCATTTTATGTGCTTTAGACACTTATGGAGGGCAAATTTATGCATTTCTTTTTGTGCACTTTTGGTTATTTTTTAGGGTTTGACCACATTTAGGGTTTTCCCTCTTTTTTGCCTGTAAATAGGCACCCTGCACTTCCACTCTCATCATTCATTATCCATCATTGATCCTTCGTGATCAGCCAGCCCTCCTCATCCTCTCATCACCCTACTACCGTCTGGCGCCCACATTGACGCATAGAGCTATGTGTTGGAACTAACTGTTGCAACCTTGTATCTTCAACCATTGTAGTCACATTGTTCCTTCTCTCCCTTGCATTCTTTATGTCTCCTCCTCTCCGTGTTCACTTTCCTCTTTCCATTGCACACTCTCACAATGACAACTGATCACCAGAAACAATAGAAGGATGGGCGATAACATAGACCACGTAGCAGTAGTCGTTGGGGGCTGGACAGCTAGTGGAAGAGAGCTTATGACCACAACTTGCAAGACAAGGATGGGGGGGGCTGCATGGTGAGCAGCCTGTCTATTTATAGATACAGCAATATCCTTCCAAACTAGGATTTTGTATGTAGGATACAGAAACTCTTTAGAACTACCCCCCTTTTAATGACATTTTTGGTAATTCACGTGTTTTGGGGCTGTTTTTTAAAGAGCTAATCAGAATGGGATGAATTTTTTGCTCAACATTAGATCCTAGACATTGCGGAAGGCCAAAGATGGAATAGATCTGAGGATAGCAGGAGTACAACTGTTGATGAAGTCAGTCAATGATGAATGCCAAGCAAGGCATAAGACCCCCTCTCCAAATGAAAGCCCGTGATCAATGTGAGGCTACCATAGGCCGATGTGAAAGTCGGTCAATGATGAATGCCAACCAAGGCATAAGACCCCCTCTCCAAATGAAAGCCCGTGATCAATGTGAGGCTACCATAGCCCGTGATCAATGTGAGGCTACCATAGGCTACCATAAGACCCCCTCTCCAAATGAAAGCCCGTGATCAATGTGAGGCTACCATAGGCTGATGTGAATGATCACTGTGGCGATGTCTAGTCAAGGGTTGAGCGACACCTTTAACCCAACTAAGAGATGAAAGTTAGGAGCTTATCAAGGCAACATAACCTACCAAAAAATAGCAACAAAAACCAAGAGCATGGAATGGCCATGCAAAAAGCAACAAATGGTAGCTCAATGATTAAGAAAAGAAGTTGTAGAATGAAGGAAAGGCCTATAGAAGATTGCAAAAAAAAAACCCCAGAGAGTCCCCTCCCGATCTTGAAAATCCCCCGTTTGGAACACAAAGGACCAAGAAATCCACTGCCACACCTCAAATATTGTCCACCTCTAAAAGGGACAAGGATAAGAGGGAATCACTAGAGGAGATAGTGGGGGTGTCAAAAGTGGATGCAACAATGAAAGCATAGAAGAATGTTGAGATAAACTACCCAACACAAGACAGAAGAGAGAGAAAAGAGAAAACACAAGAGAACTCAAAGATGTGCTCGGGAAATGGAATCCATTTACCAAACACAAGATAGTTGCATACAAAGAGTCACTAGTTGTATGGGCACTGGCATCAGCTCCCTCTCTCCAACAAGACCCTGCACTAGAATTTGCAAGTGGTAAATGATTGATTGTGGAGGAGGAAGCCTAAATATAAAGGCCAAAAATATGCCAATATAGTGATCAGGTCGGCCAGAAATTAATGCTAGTCAGCTAGCCATAAATGCCCAAATGATCACCATACTAAAAAACAAAAAATACCTAAATAACATGAAAATGCTAGGCCCCATACTACACATGCCCAAACTCACATAAGGGCTAAACTGCCTCAGAAGACCCTTCACTCTAGAAGAGAAGCGGAGCTTGTAGAGCCCTCTCTTTTGCCAATATATCGCAAGAATGGATCCTAAAATAGAACCCTCGACAAAGACGACCGCATTCTGCATGAGCATGAAATCTTGCATACCCTTTTGCATTACCCTATGCATTGGCATTATATTCATGTAAACATGCATTTGTGTGCACTTGTCCCTTTTCGGTCTTTCATGAGTGGTCGACTTTGGATCCACAATATTCGTGGCATTGCACACGGCAGTTCTTCAAAGGCAATCTTTCCCTATGCTTGCAAGCTAACTTTGCTCGTCTTGCTTGCTTCCCCATTTTTCCTTTCTCTTCACATACTCTCAATATGATTGGCACACACATACACACTTAGGAATCCCTGGGCCACGACTCCTGTATCCCGGCCACCATAACAGATGCACATAGTTGTTGTGCCTTTCAAGTACCTCATGATACTCTGGACTGCCAGGTGTAACCATATAGCGTGCCACAACTCCCACTACAAATACTATGTCATGACGAGTGGCTATCATAGCATAAATCAAACTGCCCACCATAGATGCATAGGGAATCCTGGCCATCTTGGCCTTATGCTCATCAAACTGCAGGCAATTAGCCTGACTAACCTTCACATGAGAAGGTAAGGGACAGCCACTAGACTTAACATCCTGCAAATGAAACCGCTCAAGGACCTTCTAGATGTACTCCTTCTCTGACAAGTAGAGGAGCCCCTTAGAGTGATCGCATGTAATGTGCATTCCAAAAATATGTGAGGTCTGTCCCATGTCCTTCATCTCAAAGCTCTTTTTGAGCTAACATTTTAAGGCATCCAGCTCATCATGAGCACTCCTAGCAATCAACATATCATCCACATAGAGAATCAAAATCGTAAGGCTTCCATCACGAGCCTTCTTCGTGTATAAACACGGATCCATATCACTACGGGAATATCCATGTGAATGATTTAACTTGTGGTACTATTCTCTAGGAGCCTGCTTAAGGCCATAAAGGCTCTTCCTCAATCTGCACACTGGGTGTTCCCTGCCATGTTCTGCAAAACTCTTGCGCTGCTCCATGTAAATCTCATCATGCAAGTCCCCATGAAAAAAAGCCATCTTGATATCCATCTAATAAAGATCCAAGTCAAGCTGAGCAACCAAAGCCAGTACTCAGAGTAGGGTAATCATCTTCACAACAAGAGAAAATACTTCATCAAAGTCTACACCACGTTCTTGCTTGAAGCCCTTGGCAACTAATCTAGCCTTGTATCCCGACTTGGGGCATCCAAGGGTACTTTTCAACTTGTACACCCACTTGCATGGTAAAGCACACCTGCCACTAGGCAAAGGAACCAAATCCCACGTACGATTTGTCTGCAATGAGTCATACTCTAACTACATGGCTCTCTCCCTAGAGTGACTATAACCTCTACACATGGCCTCATTATAAGTAAGAGGCTCACAAGCATCTATCATCATAACATAATCCATTGAAGACTCAAACCACGCAAGCTATCGTCTATCTCTAGTAGACCACCTCAAAGCTGGCTTTGGGGGCCTATACATCCTGTGGAGAATTAGGAACCTAGGTGTCAGAAGTGGAGCAGCAATGGAAGCATAAACATATGTTGTAATAAACTATTGAAACACAAGACAAAAGAGAAAGGGGAAGAAAGAACACAATACAGATGAGAACTCAAATATATGCTTAGGAAACGGAATCCATATATCCAACAAGTAACAATCGCATACAACAATAAATCACTGGCTACATAGGCACCAGCACTAGCTCCTCTCTCCACAGAGTCTCCACATGTGATGGCAGATGAGTGACTGAGAGAGGAGGAGGAGTCTGAATATATAGGACAAAAATATATCCTCAATATGATCAGGTCGGCCAGCGTTTAATGTTGGTTGGCCAGCAATAAATGCTAAATATGATCAAAATGAAGACCATAAAAAATGCCTAAAATATCCTAAATAATGTGCCCAACCTTTGCATGCACAAACTCACACATAAACTGACATATCTGCTAACACCCTCTCTCAGATCGTGGGTAATCTGATACAATACAATGGTACAATGAGAATGAATCATAAACCATACAACATAGAACCACCAAGTAGAACCATGGATACCCAAGCAATGGGTGATCAAGCCACCACCAAGGTGCCTCGGAGAGAACCTGATGTTGATGTCGAACATACCAGATCCTGAAAATAGAGAAGATTATATCATATCTCTGGGTTTGTCCCAATGTCTCTCAGTAATATACATGACCATCCTGTCAACAAAAATACATTTGAAACATACGTGACCATGGATTCCCCATCGTTGGTTAGACCACCAAAGTGTCCCCTCATGTGGGCTCATGACTAGGAACCAATCCCGCTCTCTTTCAAATAAACAGCTCATCATGAACATGGATGTCAATCTTAGCTCTAGGATTTGAACCTGCCAGACTTCAATCAATGTGTCAGGGAAGTCCCTCTCTAGATCATGTGCATCTATATAGATGTATAGATGAGGCACGGCTGCCCCATCTCACCACCCTCTCGCACTCCTTCTCTAGCACTAGAGAGTCGTGAGGAATGCCGTCATCACCACCACTAGAAAGCAACTGAGAAAGGGGCCATCAAGCCCTTCCCACCATCCGAAAAAGCTAATCCTTTTCATGCCTTGGACTTCTCCTTGCTTGGAGAATTGGAGTCCGAGTCTGAGGCAGATCATGACTCGTCGAGGGGTCCACAATCGGCTTCGTCTGCTTCTCCTTCTTCTTCCTAGAAGCCACTAACTCTTTGCAGTCCTTCCGTAAATGACCTTTCTTCCCACAGTGGTAAAACTGGGTCTTCGACTTCTTCTTCCTCAAACCCCTCTCTGAAACTACAAGAATCTCACTAGAACTTGACGAAAGCCTCCCCTATAACCGCAATGATACCTCATGCTCGAGCAGCATGGAGGTCATATATATAAATCTAACGGGAGTCAATGATGTTTGCGTCCTCAAAGCATTTGCCACTCCATCAAACACTGGAGGGAGTTTGGAGAGCCTCTGGAAGAGCAGACTGCATTTGCCGAAGCTAGAGTGGATCTGGATCACACGAAGTAAAAAAGACTGGATAGTATCTTTGGCTACGAAAGGAATTTATTGGAGCTGTCCATAGAGAGTAACTGCCCACATGGTGGAAGGTGCTGCGTACATCAGCTGCAACTTCATCCATACGTCAAAAGATATCCTGGAGGAGGTAACCGCCGATAGGACTTCTTTGGAAATACACCAAAGTAAGAGTAAGCACACGCACCATCCAAATTCCACGTAAGCACCGCTTCCTCATGGTTGTCTTCATCAAAATCAACTGGAACAAGAGAAGGCCTGCTAAGGACGTTCAATATCTCTATAAACCACGTACTGTAACTGCTTCTATATAAACCAAGCCTTCATCACAACACTCCATGTAAGATAATCACGTCCATGTAACTTATCATCAGTGGATGTGCAGGAAGGAACCATCTGTAGAGGATTTAGAAGAGAAGTAGAGAAAATAAGGTATTTGGAGAGGGAACACAGCCAAAACACAAGCACAGACTACACAAAAATGAGTTCACACGTAGTATTCACAGGCTAATCACACAAATCAACTGCAGAAAATGGAAAACAGCAAATAGACAATGGCAAATGTAAAAGATGCTGTCGCCCAGCAAGAGCAGGCATTAAATGCTGAAATCGCTGCAATAAAATACTCAGAAAATAAAAAACAATGACAGCAAGTGTAAAAATGCAAGCTGAGAAAAAATTTGATGCAGCAATAATGTCGCCTGCAGGCTGAAAGGTGTCGCCAGCTGTAAATGCAGCCTTCTAGGCAAAAAACCCAAGCAGTTGGGGATGTAGGGCAGGCTGAATGGTGGACAGCGGCTTGTGACATTAATGTGACATTAAAGTGACATTTAATGTGACATTAAGGTCACAAACCTTAATGTGACATTAAAGTGTCACTGTTTGTGACACTTTAATGTCACATTAAGGTTTGTGACCTTAATGTCACATTAAATGTCACTTTAATGTCACATTAAGGTTTGTGACACTTTAATGTCACATTAAATGTCACTTTCATGTCACATTAATGTCACATTAAGGTTTGTGACCTTAATGTCACTTTAATGTCACATTAATGTCACAGCGGCTGTTGCCTGATCAGCAAGAGAGAGAATCAATCCTGAAATCAACAAATCACAGCAGAAATAGCATAGAACCTGAAATCTGATACCATGTCAAAAGTGGAGCAGCATTGGAAGCATAAACATATGCTGTAATAAACTGCTGAACACAAGACAAAAGAGACAGGGAAAGAAAGAACACAATACAGATGAGAACTCAAATGTATGCTGGGAAAATGGAATTCATAGATCCAACATAGCACAGTCGCATACAACTATGAGTCATTGGTTGTGTGGCACTAGCACTGGCTCCTCTCTCCACGGAGTCTCCACACGTGTGATGGCAAATGAGTGACTGAGTGAGGAGGAGGAGCCTCAATATATAGGACAAAAATATGTCCTCGATATAATCAAGTCGGCCAGCATTTAATGCTGGTTGGCCAGCAATAAATGCTAAATATGACCAAAATGAAGACCATAAAAAATGCCTAAAATATCCTAAATAATGTGCCCAGCTTCTGCATGCACAGACTCACACATGAACTGACATATCTACTAACATTGGGCCACTAGGGCATCAACTGCTGCTGCAAGCTATCGAGCTAGCTATATAGTAACAGGAGGTTCCTCCTACAATTCACCCTCTGTACCTCAACAACATGCTCAAGCTACTTATGCATTTTCTCTTCATGAAAAACATCATGGTTGGGGATAACCTTCCGAGCATGCGGATCCCATAAGTGATAGCCCATCTCACCTATATCCCCATAACCAAGAAAGATGCATTTCCTAGACTTAGGATCCAGCTTACTGCGGTTGTCCTTGGATACATGGCAAAAAGCCTCACAACCAAAGACATGCAAATGAGCATACGAGGGAGGTTTTCCAGACACTACCTTCTCTACGACCTGATAATCAAGAGCAGTACATGGGGACCGATTTATCAAGAGTACAACAATAATAACTGCCTCAGCCCAAAAATGTTATGGTAAGCTTACCTAGCTAAGCATACTGCGAACTCGCTCCTGAATCATCCTATTCATACACTCAACTATACCATTCCAGGGTGGGGTGTACGAAGCAGTCAACTAACGCTTAATACCCCTCTCGTCACAAAACTGCTTAAAGGCTTTAGAGATATACTCACCCACATTATCTGACCTTAGACATTTCAACCTATACCCAAACCGGTTCTCAACCAAAACTAGCCAACCCTGAAATGTAGCCAAGACTTCTAATTTCTACTTAATAGGATATGCCCACACCTTATGCATATAGTCATCAATGAAAGTAACAAAGTACTTTGCACCACCTAACGACTTAGAGGGCATGGGACCACATATATCCAAATGAACAAGAGACAAAGGCTCACCCATATCAGAAGTGGAGCAGCAATGGAAGCGAAAATATATGCTGAAATAAATTGCTGAGCACAAGACAAAAGATAAAAGAAAAAGAGAACACAATACAGATGAGAACTCAGATGTATGCTCGGAAAATGAAATCCATATATCAGACACGAGACTGATGCATACAACAATGAGTCATTGGCTACGTAGGCACCAGGACCAGCTCCTCTCCGCGGGACCTCCAGGTGTGGTGAACTAACTAACTAAAGAGGAGAAGCCCAAAGTATATAGGCATGAATAATGCCATAAAATATGTTTGGTTGGACAGTATTTAATGCTGGCCAACTAGCAGCAATAAATGCCATAAAGCATAAAATGCTACACAAAAAATACCTAAAATGTGCCCAACCCACAATACAAGCTCAGACTCATACGTGAGCTGACATACTCTACTTACACCCTCTCTCAAATCATGGGTGATCTAATACAATGCAATGATACAATGATAAATGACTCATCATAGTCCATACAACAAAGAACCACCAAGTAGAACCATGGATACCAAGGTAGTGAGTGATCAAGCCACCACCAAGGTGCCTCGGAGAGAACCTGATGTCGATGTCGATCGTACCAGCTCTTGAAAATAGAGAAGATCATAGTAGCTCTCAATGTCTATCAACAATACCTCTGATGTAGCACACATGACCATCCTGTCACCAATGCCACGTAACGTAAATGACCATGGATCCCTCTTCTTTGGCCAGACTGCCAAAGTGTCCCCTCATGTGAGCTCCAGATAAAAACCACCCACTCTCTGTCAAATAACCACCCCATCATAAACCTAGATGTCAATCTTAGCTCCAGGATTTAAACCTGCCAGACTTCGGTTGATGCGTCAGGGACGTCCCTCTCTGGATCTTGTGCATCTGTATAGAAATGTAGATGAGATACAGCCGCCCCATCTCACCATCCTCTCACACTCTCTCTCTAGCACTGGAGAGTCATGAGGGATGACCTCATCACCACCACTTGAAAGCAACTAAGAAAGAGGCCACCAGGCCCTTCCCACAATCTGAAGAAGAGAATCCCTTCCGCACCTTGGACTTCACCTTAGCCAAAGGATCTAAGTTGAAATCTGAGGCAAATAATGACTCGTAGTAGGAGTCCACATCACGCTTTGTCTTCTGCTTCTTTTTCTTCCGAGAACCCGCTAACTCTTTGCAATCCTTCCGCAAATGGCCCTTCTTGCCACAATGGTAACACTGGGCCTTCAACTTCTTCGTCTTCTTCAAACCTCTCTCTGAGGCTATAAGAGCCTCACCTGAACCTCCATAATGTGATGGAAGCCGCCCCTATAGTCGCAAAGTCGCCTCATGCTGAAGCAGCATCGAGGACATATGAAGAAAACTTACAAGAGTCATAGATGTCTATGCTCGTAAAGCATTCGCCACTCCATCAAACTCTAGAGGAAGCTTGTAGAGTACCGTACCAACAAGATGTGCCTCTAATAGGGCAGACTGTATAGTCCGAAGCTGGTCTTGGATCTGGGTAACTTGAAGTAGGAATGATTGGATTAAATATTTGGTTTCAAACTTCAATTGCCGCAGCTGGCCATAGAGAATAACGGCCCTCATGATGGAAGGATCCTCATATATCAGCTGCAACTTCATCCATACTTCAAAAGATATCCTACAAGAAGTGACCGCTGTTAAAACCTCTTTGGAAATACACCGAAGTAAGGCCGAGTAAGCACGGGCATCATCTAAATCCCATGTAAGCATTGCTTCCTCATGGTTGTCTTCATCACAATCAGCTGAAACAGGAGAAGGTCATTGAGGACATTCAATAGCTCCGCAAACCACGTACCATAACCGCTTCTAGATAAACCAGGCCTTCATCACCCCACTCCACGTGTGATAATCAGGTCCATGGAGCTTGATATCAATGGATGTGTATGGAGGAGCCATCTCTAGAGGATTGAGAAGAGAAGTAGAGAATAGAAAGTATGTGCAGAGGGAACACAGCCAAACCACAAGCAGAGACTGCAAAAAATGAGAGTTCACATTCAATATACTGTATAACCCAAAATCTGACCAATAGAAGACAAAAGCTACTACAAAAAGTCAAAAAATCAATCAAAAATTGCCAGAAATAGCAAAAATGGCCTGATAATGCAAGCGCCCAGCCAAGAGGAGATGTAGAGACACAATAACGCAGGCTGTACGGATGTTGACATCGGCACAAAACGCAGGTAAAACAGGTTGCCTAGTTGGACCAGCAGTCACCTAATCAGCAATGGTCTGAACAGTCCTAAAATCAGCAAGAAAACACAACAGGAGCATAGATCCTGAAATCTAATACCATGTCAAAAGTGGAGCAGCAATGGAAGAGTAAACGTATGCTGAAATAAACTACTAAACACAAGACAAAAGAGAAAAGAAAAAGAGAACACAATACAGATGTGAGCTCAAATGTATGCTCAAGAAACGGAATCCATATATCAGACACGAGATTGTCGCATACAACACTGAGTCACTAATTGCATGGGCAACACCACTAGCTCCTCTCTCCACGGGACCTCCAAGTGGTGAACTAACTGACTGACAAAGAGAAGCCTAGAATATATAGGCATGAATAATGTCATAAAATATGTCAAGTCGGCTAGCATTTAATACTAGCCAACTAGCAACAATAAATGCCATAAAGCATAAAATGCTACACAATAAAAATGCTTAACATGTGCCAACCCACAATACAAGCTTAGACTCGCACATAAGCTAACATGCTCTACTAGCAACCTGTGCATGTCATACCAGACTTTTTATGTGTGTTGCATATTTGCCTACCATATAAACAATGATCACAAGACTCAAAACACTTATAGTCAAGAAGGGGAAGATACCGCAAACAAGTCAGCATTTTCATTCCTTTCAAGGACATATGCCCAAGGCAATGATGCTAACGAGATACATGTGAAACTACATCCACTGTCAAAATATGATCAACTGACCCAAATACAAGCAAGAGGTAGGGAGTTTTAGACTTAGCACCATGTGCAATGACAAGATTCCCACGAGTAATCTTCCATAAGGAATCACCAAAAGAAACCACACAACCTGCATTATCCAAAGTGCCAGCACAGAGACTCTTCATGAGAGCCAGTACATAACGTACATCATGAAGAGTAAACATGCAACTTGAACCAAACAATAGCTAAACATCACCAATACCAACTATCTCCAATCCTAGATCATTACCCAAACAAACAAATCCAATCAAACAACAATAGGAGTGAAACCACTTTCCATGAGGGGTCACATGAAAAGAATCCCCTGAATCTATCACCAACACTGAGTATATCCTGACAAAGCATCAGTCAGCTATGAAGTATCAAGAGAAGAAGCTACAAGTATAAAATCATCATCACAGTCAATCTACACAACATTAATCTCTTCAATCTTAACACTAGACTTGCTAGGGACAATGTTGTAATCATCATTTTTGTCCAATGCTTTACCCTTGCCCTTTTCCTTGCGCTTATCCTTGCACATTTTATGGCACTGCAGCCGAATATACCTTGCTTTCCCACGATAATGACAAGTCAATGAGAACTTACGACCACGGGACTTACTACGAGACTGTCCATGTGACTAAGAGTGAGACTGCTGAGAGTCTCTACCACGGCAATCATTACCGCCCCTACCATTGTTGTCTCTAACTGTCAAAGCATGAGGTGTGCGGAAAGCATCGACATTCTTCTTGTTAATCTCTTTGGTTAAGAGTGCACCCTCTACATCCTACAACTATAACCCATCAGTAGGTATGTTGACACACATAGCAATACAAAATGTATCCCATGACTCAAGCAATGTAACTAAGAGAAACAAGGAAAGAAGAGTGCTCTTAAATTCAATCCCCTGTGAAAACAAATGATTGATAATGCAATGGAACTCGTTTAAGTGGGCTCATATAGAAGTGCCCTCCTTGATGCAAAGGTCCATGAGTTGCTTCAACCAATACATCTAAGAAGTGAGGCTTTGCTTATCATAGATATTGTGAATCTTTTCCCATAATTCCCATGCGGACTGCCCATTAGAGACAACATTATAAAACAACTGCTTAGAGAGTGATAATATGATAGTGGACTTACATAGCTCATTTAATTGAGTGCAATCATCTACATCAATAAGTTCAAGCTTGACACTCATGTTTCAAGGGCCTAACCTGCATTTTTTACACTAAAACTTGCTAAATTTGGGCCTTCCAATAGCTATAGTTGGTGCCATCCAACTTATCAATATTAAAGATAGCACTATCAATCGAGCCATCTGCCATAATAAAGGCAAACAAGTGCACAAACTGTCAAAATGGGCTGCTGCTGTAGTTACTACAAACAGCCCTGAAACCACTACCAGATCAAGCTGAAAACAAGGGGTACTAACCAAGTAATGAACTGTCCACAAACTCAATGCAAAGAACTATCAAATGAAGGTGATTGCTTGCATAAATAGTGTAGTAAACTACAATAACAGCATGCTGAAGATGAAGTACATCAGTAAGAAGTCAATGCAAAAGAGGGGCAATCACTGATATAAGACAAACTACAACTGCCAAGGAATACATCCAACTAGCAATGAGTGAATATGCGACTAACACCAAGAACTGTCAAAGAATCAATATGTCAAACTGAGATACATCCCATAGGCATAACCATCATGCATAGAGTGGGTCTCATGGGTAACAAAAGAGACCAACTACAAGCACAATATATATGCACATTTGTAACAAGCCTTTAAATCTTAACCATTGACCGGCCACCCGTCACGTCGCGCAAGCTACCCCACCCCCCAACTGTTCACTGCGCCACCTCTCCCCCGCTGGATTCACCGCACCTGCCCCCGCCGTTCCCCCCTATCACCATCACCAATCCCCCCTCCTGCCTCATCTAGCGCCATCGCCAGCCCCTGCCTCATCCAGCACCTGCTCGTCACATTCCCCCCCCCCACTTGCACTTCCGCTCCGCCTACGCCCACCCTGCCCCCCCTTTGCCTACACCAGCCCTGGCCCTGCCCTTGCGGTGCCCCCCAATCAAACACCTTGCACATCGTCCTTTCTGAGGAATAGCTCTTAGCTGTCCGGCCACAGAGTTGGAGCTTTAAAAAATAGCGATATTTGGTCAAGTAGTTGGCCACTCCCCAACAAGGGCCCAGGTGCGAGATTGGCTCCACTCCACGTTGCACATTGGCACAACACAGATCGTGGAGACAGTCCTCATGGGCCGAGGGATCTTCATGGTTCGACTCACCTCTGCGGACACAGCTCGGGAGTTAGTGGAGAGCTCACCCTATGCCTCCACAAAGGGGGTCATTTACATGGTTCCCTAGTATAGCAGCTTCACTGTGGAGACTTTTGCGCTCCACAACATATTTCTCAGACACCCAGTCACCTTACTTTTCCCCGAACTGGCAGCAGAGTACCACCAGCTGGTGAAGGACTTCGGACGACTCTTTGGCATAGTTTTTCATGCCTCCTTCACGGATGCAGTGACAGCTGCAAGAGTCCCAAAGGTACCAATGGCTATGAAAGACACAAAGAATATACCAAAGTTCCTGGAGATTGAGACAGGAGGTTACTCCTTTAGGCAGCAGGTCATCGTGACTAGGCAACCGGCTACGCTGCCACGACTTTGGGAATCAGGCAATAGATTGCACACGTTTCGGAGCCAAGGCGGCTCCGCCGATAAGCCTGCAGGTGGACACTGACGGCTTCACACGGGTCCAAAGACAATAGAGAGGGAGACGGCAGAGGGAGCCACAACCAGCTCCTCAAACACAACCTCGACAACAAGGAGCAAGAGGCCGAGCGACGCCCCCTCGAAAGAGCACCCCGTAGCCCACTGCCCCACCTGGCAGGACCGCAATCCCCCACATCCACCACCCGCGCCACAAACTACCTTACCGAAGATCCCACAACCTTCACACCCACCCACGCCCCCCACTAACACTGGCTCATAGCCCCTCCCCTCCAGGGCCACCAGCCCCCCCCCCAACACCCGCCACGTACCTCAGACCATCCCTCAATCCTCTCCCCCCCCCCCCCCCACCACCACCTCCCCTGCCAAGCATCCCCCCTAATCCGCATCCAGTTCAGGTGATCCCCCCCAGATCCACCCCTCCCCCTCCCACAAGAGCTAAGGAGTCACACACATCGACATCCTCCTCACACCAACAATTGTCACCCTCCCACATGTTGTGCTAAGAAATGCACTTAGTCACCTAAACAGCCCCAAAACATGCTTATTTTAGGCTTATTTTAGCCAAAACCCTAAAATGGAGAGCAGATCAAGAGAGTTAAGTGGGAGAGAATCTAGAACCCTAATTTTCTATAAATTGGTAGCCAGCCCTCCACTCTCCACTTAATCTCGTTTTCGCAAATTTCAGGTGTTTCAGCTTGCTGCCCATACCCCGTTCGCAGAGGACAACTCAGCCGAAGCTACCATTGCTGTCTCCATCAATTGGCGCCTGATTTCCAGCCCTCTTCACGCAGTTTGGAGCTGATTTCAGTCAGGCGACTACTGTTCCTGTGCAAACCTGCTACCGTACAGCTTGCCACATCATCACAGTCCTACTGTCCACGTTTTCAGTTTTTCTCTCTCCTACAAGCTGTCCTGCCTGCGTTTTTAGTCTTTCTCGCACCTGCTGCCTACGTTTTGTCTTTCTCTCTCCTACAAGCTATCCTGCCTGCGTTTTTAGTCTTTCTCTCTCCTCACTGTTGTTTGCATCAGATCCAGCTTCTCACTGCTGCGTTTGCTGATGTTTGACATCCGGAGGCTGCCTTGCTGCGATTCGGGATCCATTCGGAGTACGACACACTTCCAGCTCATTACCCTTGCCCTGATCTTTGAGAAACAGGAGTTCGAGGTTCAATATTCATTCACTGCATAGTGTGTTTGCTTCATGAGCATCGTATTATTCAATAGTTATATCACTTCATTTATTCACTGTGTTCATTGTCTCTGAGACCGTGTTCTTTTATCAATCTGTGCTTTGTCGTACGGTTTCTGTTTATGTTTCCGTGTTAGGGTATTTCTTAACATGGTATTAGAGCCTGATACTATCTGAGAAACCTAGGCCTTTGATCTGAAAGCTCTTCACAAGAAGCAAGAACAACAATAGGTTCAAATGACTTCGAACATAACAACATCGATTCAGTCTCCAAAACCAACTATGTCGAGAACCGAGCAAGAGTGGGCCAATCACCTTGCTCCACAAAGTTTCGACATGGTGGATGACACTTCTAATTACGTGAAAGAACAGATAGGCAAGCTGACCTCTGAAGAATATAAACTGATCATAGCTTATAGATGAAAGAAGCTTGAGGAGCTCGATTGAAGGATTGTCCTTCAAGAAAATCTCCTAAATGACGGTATGCATGGATTTCTCTCTTCAAATTTTGCGCGTAAGTCTAATGATGTTGTAGGGCCGGAGACCTCCGTCAGGGATGGCCCCCCCTATTGGAAAAAAAGACCCACCTACCATGCCTACATTCTATGAATTTGAGTGTCAGTTGTTACGTTGCGCACGGTTGTTCGATCAGTTTCATATGAATTCCTCTTCAGAGGGGGCTCTTGTTGCTCATTCTCAGAAAGGGTAACAAGGGAAGGGAAAGTAAAACCAAACCTCCACTCAAAATCAAAATCAAAATCAAAATCAAAAGCAAAATCAATGCGGGAAATCACAAGGAACATCCCAATCTCTCAAACCTGGGTGGCAGAATGTATATAAAAAGAATAAGTATTGTCAACATTGTCAAAAGGCTGGCCATTTTGACAACAAGTGTCGATCAAAGGCAAGAGGCACAGCACCAAAACCTAGGTCTCAGACCCCCGCCCCTCAGTCGAGCAACCCCCTGCAGGGGAGATAGGGTGATGGCAAGGGGCAATTTAAAGGTCAGACTCACACTGCCACCGCACAACCATCTCAATCGACAACGTTCTCAACTCCGGAGAGCTTGTCTGACTAGTCTGCAGAGGCCCACATTGTCTCCATAGAGACATCAGATGCAAGTCTCGTCCACATCTGTGAGTTGCCTCCTGATGAGGTTACCACAGAGGCCCACTCGACACAACCAAGCACTTCAGCTCCTGTTTGGATTGTGAACAATGGAGCTACACATCACATGACTCCTATAGAAAACATATTCCGTAACCGAGCCCCTGCAGTTGGGCGGGTCCGCATAGGAAACAACTCCTCGGTCAAGATTCAGACACAAGGTTGCATCATTTTTGCCACTGATAAGGATCCGGATCTCGCTACGCTCGACAATGTATATCATGTCCCTCAGCTTGGGGTGAACTTGTTATCTGTTCAACAGCTTTGCCAGTTGGGGCGAGCAGTTTTCTTTACAGCAACCACAGTCGAGATGCTTGACTCTCTGACTGGTTTAGTGATTGCTCGTGGTGAGGCACAGTCTAATGGTCTACACCACATGACATACTTTCTAACCGAGCCAATAACTGAGGGCTCCGTGTTCCATAGCTTCCAAGCCTTAGCCATCTCTCGGGAGCCTACGAACAATGAGCGCCTTTGGAATTTTTGCTTAAGGCATCTTGGTTATGACTCACTTTATGAGTTGTCACGCCGTGAGCTCGTTGAGGGCCTTCCGCGCCTGAAGCTCGCTCGAGATGTCTGTAAAGCTTGTCAGCTCGAGAAGCAGCACCTGTTAGCGATTGTCATCCCCTGGCGGAGCAGGCAGCCATGTGGCAGTCTGGTGCAGGTCGGACAGATCTGTACCAGTCGACTGCATTTAATGCAGCCGACCTGCCATATTTTATCGCATATTCCCAGGCTATTTATAGCCAGCAGCTAGCACATTATTTCCCACTTGTGATTGCAGATTCCAGCAGGAGATCGTGCAGATTGCAGCGTACTTTGAGGTGAACAGCAGGTCGCATCATCGAGGTGGAGACACGCAGTCCCATGCACTGCGCCCGTGTACATATCTGCATATCCTTGTATACAACAGATCTTCATCTTCCACTGTCTCTCTCTCTCTCTCTCTCTCTCTCTCTCTCTCTCTCTCTCTCTCTCTCTCTCTTCTCTCTGTGTTCTCTCTCTCTCTCTCTCTCTCTCTCTCTCTCTCTCTCTCTCTCTCTCTCTCTCTCTCTCTCTCTCTGTGTTCACTCTCACTCTCAGTCTTGGTCCCACGCTTCCGCATCGCTGCACTCTGACATGGTATCAAAGTAGTGAAGAAGGGCTGACTGAGTGAAGAACCTGCCTGAAGAGGAGATTCCATCGCAACACAAGGCTGCGTTTCCAGCGTTCGAGGGCGAGCGGGAAGGCTGCGCATCGGAACAAGGCTGAAGCGAGCGTGGGCGTGCGGGAAAGGAATCCAGTTGGTAAATTTGCTGCTGTTTGCTGCTGTTTGCTGCTGTTTGAAGAGGAGGAAGGCTGTGTTTTCAGCTTTCAAGTGCAGGTTTTACTTTTTCATCGCCTTCGGCAGTTGAAGAAGTTTCGAGATGCAGAAGAAAGAGCCCTAGCAAGATGCGTTTTCACAGTCAGAGAGGGCTGCTTTTGCGTTTGTGCAGGCATTGCAGGTGAAAATGTCTACAGAGATTGACTTGGAGTTCCAGACGATCATGGATCGGAAGGTGCTTGTCTTACCGGCTCTTCCCTCAAATCAAAAGCTCGATGGTGACAATTACCGCATCTGGCGCGTGATGATGTTGACCATCCTTGAGTCTTACGATTTGGCAGAGCTTGTATAGGAGGAGATCAACCGGCCCTCGACGAGAGATGAGTCCAAACTCTCTTCCGATGCTCGTGCAGAGTTGGCCAAGGCCCAGTCTCACTGGGACAAACTGAATGCCCGGATTCGTACTTTTCTTTTTCTGTCTTGTACTACAACCGTAATAGCCCACATCGAGCACTTGATGGTGGCTCGGGAGATATGGCTGGAGATTGATCAAATGTATAACCGGATGACCCTTATGAAGAGGGTTTCTTTGGAGGTGCAGATGCGGACCTTGTCCGTGAACAAGTCTTCTTCGTTGTGGGAGCACATCAACAAGCTTAGACAGCTTCAGATAAGAGTTTAGAATGCAGGGAAGCCCATTTCCTCCGAAGACATGGCGATCACACTCTTGTCCCAGTTGCCGCCACGATTCGGTGCTTTTTACTCCGCCCTTATTGCTTCGGGGCGTGAGTCTACTCTTCGGTGGAAAGAGTTGGTTCCTATGGTCTTGGACCAAGAGGAACAACTGAAGGGACAGCATGCTTCCAAGTCGGAAGCATTGACAGGTCAAGCCTCTCAAAAGAAGGGGAAGGACCAAAAGAAGAAGGAGGAGGACAAC
This sequence comes from Lygodium microphyllum, assembly GCF_053477565.2. Taxonomy (NCBI): domain Eukaryota; kingdom Viridiplantae; phylum Streptophyta; class Polypodiopsida; order Schizaeales; family Lygodiaceae; genus Lygodium; species Lygodium microphyllum. The sequence continues at coordinate 114,699,389 of NC_141159.1, read as the reverse complement.
AAGCCAAAGAAGGACAAGGAAAAAGAATCAACATGCCATATTTGTGGTAAGACCAGCCATTGGAAAAAGGATTGCCCCAACAAAAACAAGAAGGACACCAACAAGGACTCGAAGGATTCTGGAGCGGTGGCTGCACCCTCATCAGTTGCGTTTCTTCATTTAGCAGTCCTTGAGGACTCTACACCAAAGGCTTCTGATGCTGCGATGACAGCCCCACAGGCTCGAGAGTGGATCATAGACAGTGGTGCCTCCCAACACATGACTCCTTCATCAGTTGGTGTTGCCCAGTTGCGACCTTCGCGTGGGCAGATTCTCATTGGAGATAGCTCTTCAGTGTCTATTGCAGGACGGGGTGAGATGCAACTTATTCCAGATGGACGTGGTGGTACCCATACCTCAGAGGTGTTGCATGTGCCAGGTTTACGATATCATCTACTTTCGGTTTATAAGATTTGTTCACTTGGACTTTTGGTGGAGTTTGATAGTGACTCGGTCCGAGTCCTTGATCGTGGATCAAGGAAAGTTCTCTCATCAGGATATGAGAACGGCATCTACAAATTGACGTCTTCTACCGCTCTCCCTACTCTTCTTCTTACCTCTCAGACACAGTCCGAGCTATGGCATGCTCGGTTTGGTCACCTAAACTATGATTATCTTCAGAGGGCGTCACGTGGACAGCTTGTTCGAGGGTTGCGGGACATAGTGGTAAGCCAGCAGCCATGCATCTCCTGCATTCGTGGGAAGCAGCATAGGGATGCGATTCCCACCAAAGCTTCGCGGCGGTCTACTTCACCGATGGAGCTTGTCTCTACGGATCTTTGTGGCCCTATGAGGAACGAGTCCTTGAAAGGAAGCTCCTACTTCATGTTGATCGTAGATGACTACAGCATGATGACTTGGGCCTACTTCTTGGTGTTGAAGTCGGAGGCTTTCTCCCACTTCAAGGATTGGCTTCTCTTTGAGGAGAACCATCGGGCCGGCGATTGAAGACCTTGCACTCAGACAAGGGTGGTGAATTTGTTTCTCATGAGTTTGCTCGTTTTTGTGCAGATAGAGGCATTCACCAGGAGTTTGCTAACACCAACACTCCTCAAGAAAATGGCATTCTTGAACGGAAGAACCGAAGTGTGATCGAGATGGCGCGCACCATGATGGAGCACCGACAGACACCTCAGTTTCTATGGGCCAAGGCTATGGCTACTGCAATTCACATCCTCAACCGATCACCCACTTCGGCCGTTGATGGGATGACACCTTTTGAGGCTTACTTTGGGACTAAGCCCGATGTTTCTTATTTTAGGATTTTTGGATGTGATGCCTATGTTCACATTCCCAAGACTCGTCGTGATAAATTTGAAGTGGCTTCCCGAAGACAGGTGTTCGTTGGCTACAGCTCTCAATCCTAAGGCTATCGCTTGTATGATCCCGTAAAGCGAGATGTGTACACCAGTCGAGATGTGCGGTTCGTGGAGGTTCCGGCCATAGCAGCGGGTGGGGAGCATCCCGTTCTTGGAGATCCAAGGGAGAGTTGGGCTCCCGAGACAATTCCTTTGGAGCCAGCGCCTTTTGATCCCAATTCTGTTTCAGATACAGAGCCTACTCTTCCACCGGTCACCCCCGAGGAGTTACCACCAGTGGATATCCCAGAGTCTTCAGCTGATGGAGAGCGACGAGGAGAGATCCGGCCTCCTCCTCGTTGGGCCCGTGACACAGTCCGAGATTCAGGGATCGAGGGGGTCCCTGAGGAGTGGGGACCGCAGGATGGTCCACGGCGGTCACGGAGGCACCATGCACATTCTACAGAGCTTGTCTATGGAAGCCGAGTTGGAGGCTATTGCGAGGAATGGCACTTGGTACCTCGTGCCTCGCCCCTCTCATAAGAAGGTGATTGGCGTCAAATGGGTCTTCAAGACCAAGTACCTTAGCGATGGTTCTTTAGACAAGCACAAGGCTCGCCTTGTTGCTAAAGGTTTTGCACAGTGCCTAAGGATTGACTGTCATGATACTTTTGCCCCCACTGCTCGTATGGCGACTATTCGAGCTGTTCTTGCCTTGGCTGGCCATAGGAGATGGCCTGTCTACCAGTTGGATGTGAAGTCGGCCTTCCTCAATGGTGATTTGCAGGAGAAGATCTATGTAGAGCAGCCTCCTAGCTTTGGATCTTCAGATGGGCAAGTCTACAGGTTAAAGAAGGCCTTATATGGCCTCAAGCAGGCTCCGCGTGCATGGAACGAGAAGATTGACTCGTTCCTTCAGTCACAGTTGGGATATCGGCGTTCCAAGGCCGATCCGCAGCTTTATATACACACTTCCGAGGCTGGTTGTGTGCTTTTTGTATTGTATGTTGACGATTTGATTGTCACAGGTGATCATGCACAGAAGGTTAACGAGACGAAGGCAACTTTACATCAGGTGTTCGAGACGACGGACTTGGGTCTACTCCACTTCTTCTTGGGCCATGAGATTTATCAGTCTCAAAGGGGGATTTTCATCTCTCAGCAGAGATATGTACAGGAGCTCTTGGTTTCTTTTGCGATGGAGAATTGTCGGACCATTTCTACTCCTATGGATCCGAACTGGAAGGCCACTTCACATTCAGATTCTCCCTTGGCGGATGCTTCTCGCTACCGTCAGTTGATTGGATCATTGATTTGGCTCCTCAACACTCATGTTGATCTTTGTTTTGCTGTAAGTCTCTTGGCGGGGTTCATGAGTGAATCTCAACAGGTGCATTGGCAGGCTGCCCAGAGGATACTTGTACTTAGGGATTCATTATCCAGCAAGCACAGGTGGTTCAGATCTTGTACTTGCAGGTTGGAGCGACTCGGATTGGGCTGGCGATGTGGACCACAGGCGGTCTACTACAGGCTACTGTTTTACCTTGGGTGCAAGTGTTATCTCATGGAGTAGCAAGAAGCAGCCCACGGTAGCCCTTTCTTCTACTGAGTCGGAGTATCGGGCCGCGTCTTCCACCACATGTGAGGTTGTGTGGCTTCGGAGATTGTTGGAGGAGCTTGGATGCCCCCAAACTCGTCCTACTTCTCTGCGATGTGACAATGAGAGTTGCATTGCCTTGGCACGGAATCTTGTTTTCCATGCCCGGACGAAGCACATAGAGATCCAGTACCACTTCATCAGGAAGCTTCTGGATGAGACCATAGCTGTGGAGTACAGCAAGACGGAGGACAATCTTGCAGATTTGTTTACGAAGGCGCTTCCCCAGGCTCTACTTCGGAGACATGCCAGATCCCTCAGCCTTATGCCCCGTCCAAGCTCTGAGAGGGGGTGTTAGCGATTGTCATCCCCTGGCGGAGCAGGCAGCCACGTCACCAGTGCCACGTCAGCTGCCATGTGGCAGTCTGGTGCAGGTCGGACAGATCTGTACCAGTCGATTGCATTTAATGCAGCCGACCTGCCATATTTTATCGCATATTCCCAGGCTATTTATAGCCGGCAACCAGCACATTATTTCCCACTTGTGATTGCAGATTCCAGCAAGAGATCGTGCAGATTGCAGCGCACTTCGAGGTGAACAGCAGGTTGCATCATCGAGGTGGAGACACGCTGTCCCATGCACTGCACCCGTGTACATATCTGCATATATTTGTATACAGCATACCTTATACAGCAGATCTTCATCTTCCACTCTCTCTTTCTCTCTCTCTCCTCTCTGTGTTCACTCTCACTCTCAGTCTGGTCCCACGCTTCCGCATCGCTACACTCTGACAGCACCGTACCCCATTTCCTCAACAGTCCTCTCATAGAGCCGAGGCGCCTCTTAGATTGATTCATTTTGATCTTTGTGGGCTGACATCCACTGCTGCCTTGAATGGCGCACTATACTTCTTCTTGATAGTGGATGATCATTCTAGATACTTGTGGGTGTACTTCCTCAAGCATAAATCTGATGCTCTCACATACTTTTCTACTTGGGTGCTGCTAGTTCATAACCAGACTGGTCGTCATGTTAGTTGCATGAGGTGTGATAGCGGTGGTGAGTTTATCTCCAACGAGTTCTCCGAGTTTCTACAGCAGCATGGCATTTCTCGCCAGCTCACCTCTACCAACTCCCCTTCTCAGAATGGAGTTGTAGAGCGTAGGAACTGGATAGTCATGGACATGGCACGCTCTATGTTGTTCTCAGCAGAGCTTCCTAAGAGCCTTTGGGTCGAGGCTGTTAACATTTCAGTATACATCCTTAACCGGTGCCCGCCTGCGGCTCTTCCTCAGAAGACCCCGTATGAGGCATTCTTTGGCTCTCGGCCTATTATTTCCCACTTCAAAGTCTTTGGGTATCGTGTGTACACACACACGCCTGACGCCAAGATAGGAAAGCCCACTCCTAGAGCTAATCTTCTTATTTTTGTGGGATATTCCTCTAAGGCGAAAGCCTATCGTTTGTTCAATCCTCAGACAAACAAGGTGATCGTTAGGCAGGATGTCATCTTTGACGAGAGGGATATTGTGCAATCTTCTGCACCGGCGATTCCTTCTTCCACATCATCGGAGATCGTGACCACTGAGCCTGGTCTACTTCCCGCTCCTGACCCTCCCGCAAATTCTTCAGTTTCTAGGCCCCCTTCGCAAGACCCGTTACCTTGCTGGTACCAACAGACCTTGCGAGATTCGGGGATCCTACCACCAGATTCCACTACGGAGAGACCTAGAAGATCTACCCGGCTTGCTCCTCAAGCACCATTTGCATCGTTTACAGCTGATTAGATAGCGCATTCTGAGCCGGATACATGGCAAGACGCTCTTCAGCACCCCCAATGGCGAGAGAGTATTGATTGAAATGCGACTTGGACATTGAAAGATCGTCCGAGCCACAAGAAAGTCATCGGGACAAAGTGGATTTTTAGGACTAAGCTAAAAGCTGATGGGACTTTAGACAAGTACAAGGCTCGCCTTGTAGTGCAAGGGTTTCGACAAAAGCATGGCATTGATTATGAAGAGACCTTTGCCCCTAGTGCACGGTTGACTTCCTTTCAGTTGCTACTCGCGCTAGCCGCTCACCACGGTTGGCCGATACATCAAATGGATGTCGAGAGTGCCTTCCTAAATGGTTTTCTCGAGGAGGAGGTCTATGTGGAGCAGCCACCAGGCTTTCCTACTAGCAACCCGAGGAATAAGGTATTCCGCTTGCATAAAGCTCTTTATGGGCTGAAGCAAGTGCCGCGGTCTTGGTTCCATAGGATGGATGAGTTCTTACAGACTCATGGATACCATTCTACCCCTTATGACCCGAACTTATATGTTCGATCTACTGTCGAGGGGGTTAGCTATATCCAGGCTGTATTTTTGTGTCACAGCAGAAGTATGCACTTCAACTCGTGGACCAGTACACTACGGATCAGACATGGCCAGTGGCCACGCCTCTTGATCCTACTGTCCACTTGTCAAAGGATACCCTAGGACAGCCCTTCGATGACCATACCTATCGCTCTGTTGTAGGAAAATTTCTTTGGTTAATTCACACTAGGCCAGATTTAGCTTACTCAGTTAGTATACTCAATCAGTATTTCACAACACCTAGGATGTCACATTGGACTGCATGTCTTCGTGTATTGCGTTATTTGCGGTGTACTTTTTCTTATGGCCTGACATATGGTTCTGGTTTATGTTTGCAGGGGTACACTGATTCTGATTGGGTAGGAGATCCTGGCACCCAATGTTCCCATAGCGGCTACCTCTTTACCTTGGGCACGGCTCCCATTTCTTAGTCCAGCCGTAAGCAAGAGATGGTGGCGGCTTCCACGGCTGAGGCCGAGTACCGGGCTCTCTTTGATGGTACCACCCAGGCCATCTATCTGAGGAGTCTACTAGCGGCACCTTATTTACCATGTGACTCTCCCACAGTTGTCTACTGCAACAACCAGAGTGCCATTGCCCTTGCGGGCAATCCGATCATCACACCACGGACACGGCATGTGGAAGTCCACTTTCACTTTTCCAGAGAGCAGGTTGAGCTAGGCCCTATTCGCCTAGAGTTCGTGCCTTCATCAGATAATTTTGCAGACATTTTGACCAAAGTGGTCAACCGGCCGGTTCTTCAATACCTGCTACCGAGGATCAGCTTGGATACACCCTCCCCTACTTCTTCAGCTTGACGGGGAGAGGGTGCTTCCCTCTTGCTTTCCCTTCCAGTTTGAGAGGGGGTGGCTTCTACTCTTGATAGTGACAGTAATGATGCTTACATTTTTTAGACATTACATTCATTTATTCTTTTGTATTGTATTATGGACATTTGTAACTTCATCCGCGCTGTCAAGATGACATGATTGTAAAAGGGCACTTGGACAAGTGAACAATTCCCCTGCAAGGGCAATGTCCAAGTGGCACCGTTGCATAGCATTTTGCAGGAGTATGTCATCTTGCATCTCCCTTTGCATTACCCCCTGCATTGACATTCTGTTCATGTAAATATGCATCTATGCGCATTTATCCCTCTTCGGTCTTTTGGAGTGGTCGACTCTAGGATCCACCATATTCGTGGCATAACACATGGCAGTTCTCCTAAAAGGCAGTTTCCTTACCCTTACTTGCTTGCTTACTTACTTGCTTTGCTTATCTTGCTAAGCCCACCATCATCTTCTTTTACTCTACATATATTCACCACATGATTGGCACACACACACACTTTTATCACCCTTAGGCACTTATCCTAGTCAGTGTGAGGGATTGGCTTGCTAGTTTTGTGAATGCCTTGGGTTTAAAACTCTCTTTATCATTTCCTATCTGTCACTTAATCGACCGCTTCCCCTATATTCCTTATGTATTTTCAAAACACTTTTCCAACCCAAAAAAAAAAAAACAAAACACAACCAACACAGTCCATTGTTGTATCCATCCGTCTTTGTAAGACTTGGTAGGCCCTTGGACAACCGATGTGCACCCTTGGTCCGATGCCCTAGCCTCTCTAGGGTGATCACTTGGGCTCCCTTGGTAAGATAACCATCACCTCTATAACCTTGGTAGGCCACTAGGCAACCGATGCGCACCCTTTGTCCGATGCCCTGGCTACTTTGGGGTGGGGCGCCTTGGGGTAAATCAAAATTTAGGCTGGCCTACTTTTCTAGCCCTATTTTGGGCCTGAGAGGGGGTGTTGTGCTAAGAAATGCACTTAGTCACTTAAACAGCCCCAAAACATGCTTATTTTAGGTTTATTTTAGCCAAAACCCTAAAATGGGAAGCGGATCGAGAGAGTTAAGTGGGAGAGAATCTAGAACCCTAATTTCCTATAAATTGGCAGCCAGCCCTTCACTCTTCCCTTAATCTCATTTGTGCAGATTTCAAGTGTTTCAGCTTGCTACCCACACCCCGTTTGCGGAGGACATCTCAGTCAAAGCTATCCATTGCTGTCTCCATCAGTTGGCGCTTGATGTCCAGCCCTCTTCACGCAGTTTGGAACTGATTTCAGTTAGGCAACTACTGTTCTTGTGCAAACCTACTATTGTACAGCCTGTCACGTCATCACAGTCCTGCTGCCTACATTTTCAGTCTTTCTCTCTTGCAGGCTGTCATGCCTGCGTTTTTAGTCTTTCTCTCACCTGCTGCCTACGTTTTTAGTCTTTTTCTCTCTTGCAGGCTGTCCTACCTGCGTTTTTAGTCTTTCTCTCTCCTCACTACTGTCTACATCAAATCCAACTTCTCACTACTGCATTTGCTGGTGTTCAACATCCAGAGGCTGCCTTGCTGTGATTCAGGATTCGTCCGGAGTATGACACACTCTCCAGCTCATTACCCCTGCCCTGATCCTTGAGATACAGGAGTTCGAGGTTCAGTATTCATTCACTGCATAGTGTGTTTGCTGCATGAGCATCGTATTATTCAGTAGTTATATCACTTCATTTATTCACTGTGTTCATTGTCTCTGAGTTACCCTAACCCTAACTGTGTTCTTTTATCAGTCTGTGCTTTGTCATACGGTTTCTATTTATGTTTCTGTGTTAGGGTATTTCTTAACACCACACAGCTACTAGCTCTTCTGCCCCTACGTCTCGATACACTTTCTCGAGACAAGCACAGATGTTGCCACAAGAGTTCTTCCGCAGTGGCCCCTGGTCCTACCTGAGAGTTGCAGAGAGTGGATAGTTCCCACTACCTCAAAGCGTGGAGAGTTCCCAATAAGTGTGCGAGCTGCCCAAGAGTACCTTTCCTACCCGTTGGGCCTGGGTGGGAGTGAGCTTGTGCTCTTGTAGAAGTAAGATGATCCGTCCGGCAAGGGCAGGCTGTAGCCTCTCTAGAGGTTAGGGCACACAACAGGTTCTGGGTGGAGATCGTGGATGGACTCCCAGAGGTAGACTTCAAGAACATTGGAGGAGACTTCAACAACCTGAAGGCTTTGGAGGACCAGCAGGGCAGAGGCAGAAACTACCGGGGCATGGCCGTACGGTTTGCCCTCTGCTCACCCATCAAAATCCCAGGTGGACGCTCCACTCTGTACTAGAGCCCGGGTCTGTGAGGAAATCAACCGACTTTCGCCAGTTGATTTTCTCTCCTGCTCTGCAGAACAGAACACCTCAAGAGTCAGCCTCACTCTCTCTAGCATCAACTCATCGTTCTCTATGTAGAGTGATGTATCATTTGCATACTTTGAGTCTAACAACTCAGTCTCCTCTCTCACGGGAAGTTGGACGCCGTGTAATCTGCTCACACGTGACCTGAGGAAATGAGACATCGCCTCTGCAAAGAGTAAAAATAGGTACGGGGCCAGGGGGCAGCCCTGTCGGACCGATCTCTCCAACCGAAACTCCTCCTCTCGCCTACCATCTATGAGAACCTTGTTGGTGGCCGATCTGTAAAGTGGGGAGACCCCGCGAATCCAAGCTTGGTGGAGACCCAACCTCTCTATGGTGCCCTCTAGGAAATCCCAGTCCACCCTGTCATAAGCTTTCTCGAAGTCCAAGAGTAGTACAACCAGTTTCTGCCCACTGTGCTGATCCCACTCTGTCGCCTCAAAGAAGGTGAATACATTGTCGAGGATGCTCCTATCCTGGACAAAGCCTGTCTATGTATCATGGATGATATTTGGAAGCATGGGGCATAGTCGCCTACCAAGAATCTTTGACAGTGCCTTATAGGTCATTGACAATAAGGTGCTCGGTCTCCACTGGGAAAGCTTCAACCGGTCTTCCCCTTTGGGGAGAAGACTGATAAGGACTGCCGAAAGGCTCCCTAGCATCTGTCTTGAAGTGAAAATCTCCTGGAAGGCCATCAGTAGGGGTTCCTTCACCACTTCCCAGTAGGTAGTGAAAAAGGCCTTAGAGAGGCCATTCTCTCTCAGGCATTTCTGCCCATCCTGTGTATGGAAAGCCTCCTCCAATTCCTTCTCTATGAAGGGGGCTAGGAGGGAGCGTCCCATCTCTGTGATGAGGGACGAGATGTGATCCTAGACCTACTGCCTACATCGCTGTCCTCTAGATGAGGCTGTCTCCTATTGGAACAGGGGTTGTACTAGTCGGCGGCAATCTCCATCACCTCGTTTGGGCTAGAGCGAGTCCTCCCACACCGATCTTGAAGACTGCGTATCTGCTCTCCTGAGGTGTGAGGTTGGTGCGCCTAGAAAAATTCCCTGCACATCGTGTCTCTCTTTCGTGCCCAGAAAGTTGCCGAGGTGTGGAAAGAGAACTCTGAGTGCATGTCCTCTAGACCAGCAATAGCTGCTCGTGCGCACACCTATGCGTGGAGGGTGGGATCCCCTGGTGCCTCTTGTAATAATCTCTGTGTGGTTGCAAGGTCCCGCCGGAGTGCTCTCTCTTCCTCCTAGCTCTGTTGCCTGGCTTGTATGGTTGCCTCTTGGCAGATTTTGCTCGACTCGGCTAGGATCCTCTGCGATCTGGTTCCTCTTTCCCCACTCCCTGGTCCAAATCTGCACTATTTGTCTCATCACCTCCTCTCTCCTATAAATCGAGTCAGCGATCCGACAAGATTGAGTGTCTAGGGTAGATGGTGGGGGATCTAGTGTGAGGAGAATCGGGCAATGATCGGTCAATGTGGTGCCTGCCAACTGCCCAATCTGGCCTCCACGAGAGCCTCCCCACTCTCCCACATAAAACCTGTCCAACCGCTCTAGCAGGACTCCACCTAGCCCCCTGTATCCCCAAGAGAAGTCCAACGACCTCTCCCTCCTGTGGAAGTCAGGGTCTCTCCATGCATCACGTGCTCCTACTGCCAGTAGAAAGACCTTCCATGTCTCCTGCTCCTCCCCGGCCATGCCCCGGTAGTTTCTGCCTCTGCCCTGCTGGTCCTCCAAAGCCTCCAGGTTGTTGAAGTCTCCTCCAACGATCTTGGAGTCTACCTCTGGGAGTCTATCCACGATCTCCACACAAAACTTGTTGCGTGCCCTAACCTCTGTAGGGGCATAGACATTGAGGAGGGAGATGTTGATCCGTCCGGCAAGGGCAGTCTCCTACATTCTTCTGCTCGCAGATTACAGGCTAGAGGCTCGCGCAGATTCCGTCTCTGTTCGCAGATTTCAGACAGGAGATCGTGCAGACTGCAACGGACTTCGAAGTGAACAGCAGGTTGCATCGTCTAGGTAGAGACACATAGTTCAGCGCACTGCGCCCATGTATATATCTGCATATCTTTGTATACAGCACACTTTATACAGCAGATCTTCATCTTCCACTGTCTCTTTCTCTCTTCTCTCTCTCTGCGTTCTCTCTCTCTCAGTCCTACACTTCCGCACCGCTGCACTCTGACAGCGCCCCCACATCCAGTGGGCTAGTTGGGAGGCCGGCCCGGCTTGTACCATCAGGACATGGCAGGAGGTATACATGACGGTGGACGAGGAGGTGCTACAGTGAGTATCAGGCTGCCAGAGAGGAGTGGAGCTGAGGAGAAGGGAGATAGGCGTAGCAATACCTCAGGAGTGGCTTGCTTCCCCAAGACGAGAACCGATAGAGCCCGGGGAGGTATGGGCTGCTAGGTTTTCACCAGCAGGCATCCCCCTCCAAGTGGCAAGTAGAGTAGGCAGCGCTCCACCTGGGACCCTGTTCACCATACAAGAGGGGGGGCGTTTGTGTTAGCAGTCATGCCTTGTCATCTCCTGCCTGTGAGCCTCAGTCTGAGTCAGACGAGGACTTTAGGAGCTCTGACTTGTCTATCACTTGTTTTGACGGAGGAGGTAGCTCATTCTAAAGCACTCAGTTTATTGCATTTCAGTGCATTTTCTCCTCCAGTCGGGATTTTATGTGCATTTCCCGGGGCACTTTCTGCATTCTTCAACCTGCCTCACCTGCCGGACATTGTCCACCCTTTCCGGGATTTTTCTGAGCATTCTTGGCATTTTTACCAGCATTAAATGCTGGTCGGACATATTTATGGCCTCAAATTTCAGGTCGGCCAGTTTTTGGGTTTTTTGGCTATTTATAGCCATTTCCCACTTGGCAGTCAGTTGTATTATCATCTTCCCTCCTTCTTTGGCAGGTGCACACTCCGACTCCGTCATCTTCCTCCGTCTTCGGTGCTGCCGTCATCATCAGCCTGATCTGGTGCCCTCATTGACGCTTCGGGCTGCGTGCAGGGACTGATCAGTCCACAATTTTGTATTCAGCATTCATTACAGTCAGTGCAGATTTTCTTCCTTCATTTTCTGCTGTCTCTCTCTCCTCCTCTGTGTTTGTGTTCTTCTTCCGTTGCGCACTCTCACATGGTATCATCGCCTGACTGAGAGCACGGAGGACCTAACCTTGTGGAGAGATACCTCACCCCTCTTCTGCTGCTGTCGCCTCATCTCCAACTGCCCAGGCGGCCCCTCCAGGTGGCCATTCTTCTTGCGTTTGCTGCAGACGACTACTCCCGAGGCTGCCACGTCATCAAGCGACCCCTCTTGCTTGCGTTTACCATCAGGCGGCCCCTCCTTCAGCTGGGGGACACATCATCAGGCTGCGTTTTGCAGATCTGGTGGTCGTTTCCACTCCTGGTGGCTCATCTCCTGCTGGCGACCCACTCCCAGGCTGCGTTTTGGTGCTGGCGGTTTCTGTTCTGGTGATCTTCATCAGATACCCTTGCGTTTTGCAGCTCCAGGTGTTTGTAGGCTATCATAGCCTGCGTCTTGGTGGTTGGTGACCAAACTGCTGGTCCTACTTCGGCTTCGGCACAATTTTCTTTGGTGTTTGGTGTTTTGCAGATTGGAAGATGTCTTCTCATCAGTTTACGGGCTTTGATGACTCAGATGACGAGCTTTTGTCTCGACACTCATGTGAACGGAGGCGTGATTTCTATCACGAGGACCGTCGTCCAGAGTCTATTCCTCTTTCCCGTCCCCCTTCTATTCATGTATCTCGGCGATCCCCTTCCAGTGGGCCGAAGATGCAGCCTTTGGTACCCCCTGTGCAGGTACCCGTACTTCCTCAACTGCCCCAAGAGGACCGGTTGGATGGCTCCAACTTTTCTCTCTGGTCCTGCAAGGTGGAGTGTATCTTGGACTCCTTCGATCTTTGGGAGCTTGTTTCTGTTCCTATTCCCCGGCCTAAGGCGGATCCTGCAAATGGGACATCTATGGATCATGCAGCCTTATGGGATCGGCTCAATTCTAGAGCCAGATCTTTCCTCTTTTTGAGTTTGCAAGATTCTGTCCTTGTTCATGTTCACAGGTTGAAGACTGCAGCAGATGTGTGGAGAAAGCTCGCGTCTCTCTATCAACAGAAGACGTTTGCCCACCGGATATCTCTTGAAAAGAAGTTGCGGATGCTCGCTATTGATAATAGTCCTTCCATGAAGGACCACATCAACAAATTACAGGATATGAGGGATGAGCTTGCATCCCTCGGTCGGATAATATCTTCTGAAGATATGGCTATGATTCTTTTGACTCAGCTGCCATCGCCTCGGTTTGATGTCTTCTACACCAGCCTTCTTACATCGAGGACCCGTGAGAAGCTTCTATGGGAGGAGCTATCCCCGCTTGTCTGGGAGCATGACGAGCGACTCAGAGAGGTCAGTGCTAGTGGATCCGACTCCATTAGAGCCTTTGTTGCAGGTTCAGGAGGACAGAAGAAGAAGAAGAAGTGAAAGGCTAAGAAGAAGGACAATTCTTCACGCTCTGACTCAGATTCAGAGAGACTGAAGTGCCCACACTGTGGGAAAGGGACACATCCCGAGGAGAAATGCTGGAAGAAGTACCCTCACCTTCGTCCGGGAGCGAAGGGTGGATCTACATCGGAGCCTTCTTCTACCTCTACACCAACTGTTACCCATGAGTCAGTGTTCCTTCATATCCATGCTTTGGAGGAGGATCCTTCTTCCGTGGCTACAGTGTCTTCTGCGCAGCCTTGGTTAGTGGACAGTGGTGCTTTGTTACAGGATCTCCGTCCATCAGAGGGTTCAGTCACTGTTGGTGACATTTTATCGGTGCCTATTAATGGTGTTGGCACATTGCCTTTGTTTCCCGACCGACCTTCAAGCTCCTTTTCACAGGCCCTACATGTTCCGGATTTGGGCATTCCCCTCCTCTCAGTTTATGGCCTTACGAGGCTTGGCACACGAGTGATCTTCACCGAGCATGCCGTTGTTATTGAGGATTCTTTTACAGGAGCTATCTTATCTACAGGTTGGCAGGAGAGCGGGCTTTACAAGCTCCGTTCCCCTTCTTTGATGCAGGGTCCTCCGAGGCAGTCTATTGCTACACCCGTTCCCGCTTGTGCACCTTCTATTCCACAGGTTTCTTCCCATCCCCCACCTCCTCCGGTGGTTCCCTCGTACCCCCCATCCCTTTCAGAGGGGGACGATCTCGGTGATGCGGCTGTGGATTCCCTAGCCCCTAGTGTTTTAGAGGGGGATTCCCAGGATCGTGAGGAGCTCCTTCAGCAGCAGTCTACATGGACGGACTTCATCGACCTTGGCATTCCTCTTGCCACCCCAGGATCCGTTTCTCCCTTGGCCTTCTGCCACATCCAAGATCTGAGAGAGGGTGTTAGCAGTCATGTTTGTCATGCCTTGTCATCTCCTGCCTGTGAGCCTCAGTCTGAGTCAGACGAGGACTTTAGGAGCTCTGACTTGTCTATCACTTGTTTTGACGGAGGAGGTAGCTCATTCTAGAGCACTCAGTTTATTGCATTTCAGTGCATTTTCTCCTCCAGTCGGGATTTTATGTGCATTTCCCGGGGCAGTTTCTGCATTCTTCAGCCTGCCTCACCTGCCGGACATTGTCCACCCTTTCCAAGATTTTTCTGAGCATTCCTGGCATTTTTACCAGCATTAAATGCTGGTCGGATCAGCATTAAATGCTGGTCGGACATATTTATGGCCTCAAATTTCAGGTCGGCCAATTTTTGGGTTTTTTGGCTATTTATAGCCATTTCCCACTTGGCAGTCAGTTGTATTATCATCTTCCCTCCTTCTTTGGCAGGTGCACAATCCGACTCCGTCATCTTCCTCTGTCTTCGGTGCTGCCGTCATCATCAGCCTGATCTGGTGCCCTCACTGACGCTTCGGGCTGCGTGCAGGGACTGATCAGTCCACAGTTTTGTATTCAGCATTCATTACAGTCAGTGCAGTTTTTCTTCCTTCATTTTCTGCTGTCTCTCTCTCCTCCTCTGTGTTCGTGTTCTTCCGTTGCGCACTCTCACAGTTTGGCCCTTGACAGAGGGCAGCAGGATGAGAGGATAGCTGTCCTTTCACGAAGGAGGATCCGGGTGGTTGGCCTTTAGGAAAAGTCACGGTGGCTGGACCCTTTTGTCTTCTGGCAAGAGCTCAGGGAGTGGCACCTCTGGATCTGGAAGGGTAGGCCACTTGATGAGCTGGAATGGAACCCGAGAGAGTGGCTATGGCCGGCCACAGTGGTCGCCAAGAAGCCACCGAGGTTCTTGGAGTACATTGCCAGGATTGGCAGACACATACTGATGCAGGAGGATATGGATTGGGCGTCGTCTCGTAGTAGGCACTGGATGGAGCATGGCATCACGAAGCCTTTTCGAGGGACCTTCTAGCGCCGCCTATGGGATAGCTAGAGGCCGAGGAGGGTATCGTATTTCTTATGGCTGGTGGCACATGGAGGCTTGGTGGTGGGAAGTTGGCTTGCCCAGATGCAAGAGGGAGGTTGTATGTGCTGCACACAGCAGCCTCTGGAAACACCAAAGCGCTGCTTTTGGTCGTGTGAGGCAGCGCAGCTCGTGTGGAGAGGTGCATGCCACATCCTTTTCCGTATAGCACCCAACCTTGGATGTATCTCATGGAGAGCTTTTTCTTGGCAAGTAGTCAGCCAGGGCCGCCACCTTCTGTATGAGGCCGGGATGCAGGATACGATATTCTTTATCGAGACACGGTTGTGCGCAGTGGTCGGTTTGGAGGCTCTACCCATCCGCCAGGTACTGGAGCCCACTACAAACCGCTCAAAGGTATGGGAGATCATTGGGAGTCTTACTAGTTGGCATATCTGGAAGGCGCAGTGTCAGGAGGCTATAGGCGGAGAGACTTTCAGTACAAGTGGCCTTAGCAAAGCTCTGGACCTCCATCATCCACTCCCTCTGCAACTCATGGGATCAGGTGCAGGGTGATTCCAGGGCTCATCAAGAGCTCCAATGTCATTTCATGCGCACTTGGGGCGGCTAGGACCTGTTTTTCGTAATGCAGGCAAGCAGCCCCAAATGGCGATACACCCCCCCTCCATGGCTTCTTGCCCCCATCCCCCCCAGACCACCTTGAGAGGCTTGTATACATGATGTACTTGTGACTTTCATCAGCTCCAGCTAGTCTATTGAGCATGAGCACTCCGTTGTAATCAGTTTTTCTAAGTAATATAATCAGCCATATTTTACTAGAAAAAAAAACTACAAGCACAATGGACTGAGCAATATAACGGAAGATCAATACATAACCAACCAAGATGCATACATCATTGATATCATGACAGAGATAGGTACCGGCCCAAAAGTAATGTTAGATCAGCCCGCTAAGCATCAACTGCATACATAAAGCATGACAAGACTATATACATGTCACCAAGTCCCATTGTCGCACTATAAGACCCTCAAGCTCAACCACGTAACCAAAAGCTCAATGTAATCTCCAAATGTCAAGAAGTGGCTTCCATCGGAATGAAAGTCGAATGCCAAACAGGCAAACAAAGCTCAAACATCATATGGAAGGCATCCATACATCCAAGATCCAAGTAGCATACATCCAGGAGCATCCGACCCAAGTATCTTGCAAAGCTCTTACTAGAGCATCAAATAACCATACATAACAGTGAATGACAGCCAATGTCAAGATTTAAAGCTCCAATCTCAACTCAAATGTAATCCAAAAGCATAACCAAGCATATAACATGAACCATAAGCATCGATATATCACCCAAAATAATCGGTAACCACCTGGGAGCAATAGGCATATGCTTTCACTGATAAATAGCAGTCAGCCCTGTTATAAACAGCAATGAAAAGCCTCTGTAAAATTGAGCAAAAGAGTGCTCAAATCAGTCCAACGCCATCTCACATCAATGTCATAGCATCCCCCAAGTATCCGACATCAATACATAAGCATACGGACATCCCGGGAAGCATATACAAGCTCCAATGTCTGAGAAAGCTCTGTTCAGACCTGTATAACAGCAGGTCTGCTGTTTATGACAGCAGGTCTGCTGTTTATGACAGCAAGGAATGGAGGTTGAGAGCTCCAAGACTCAAGTGACCAATGGCGGGGAGTGTCAGGGATGATTGTCAAGAGCAAAGAAGAGTGCCAGGAGCTAGAGGACAGGGCAGACTGATCAGGAGGAAGGGGGCAGCAAACAGGCACAAATCACACTGAGTTTGCTGCCCCTGTTGCTCCTCCTACTGCTAGTGATGAGTGCTACTGAGCACTTGCCGAAACTCGGGCAATGGTCTTGAAGCTCTAAAACAAGCCTCAAGTGGAGGGAGCAACCAGGAAAGAAGCGGGAGCAAGATTCATACCTTGGAAAGAAGAATCCATGGCTGCCATTGAAACTGTGAGCTGAAGCTTTTCTCCACAACCTGAAGCAATACCGGGTCAGGCTAAACCTCTCAAGGAAGATGGCTCTAATATCAGTTGAAGGAAGTGAGCCCTGAAGTAGCACGGAGTGGAAGTCAGAGCTGTGGGAGAGAGAGAGAGAGAGAGAGAGAGAGAGAGAGAGAGAGTTATATGAACGTCTACAAAAGGCCAACTTGGCCTATGAGACCAAAAGGTTACATACAAAATGTTTGGGAAGTTTTCCAAGTCCTAGTAAAGCAACTATCTAGTGTTATGGTGAACTAGGTGAGTAGGTACAAAATGGTATACAAACTCAATACAATTTAGATGCACTTCAAGTGCAATGTGGAAAGAGAGAGACACAATGTGGAAACTCCAACAGTCATAATGTGTGACCGGCCTTCCCTTTATTCAAATGTCACAGTAAAGAATGAGGTGATTGTGATGGGTGCCCACCACCTGCAATGTACAGGTGTGCCGGTATGCGGGTACTATAAGTGTAACTAGTACACGGGCAGCTAGGCACAGGCACCTTTACCTAGAGATTGCAAAATAGAAAAGATAGCAAAGAGATGATGGTTTTGTTAGCAGTCGTGTCTTGTGTGGTCATCTTCTACCTATGAGCTTCACAGACAAGGACATTAGGAGCTCTGACATTGTCTTTGTCTGTCATTTTATGTGTTTTAAACACTTTAGGTGGAGGGCACATTAGTGCATTTCTTTTTGTACACTTTTGGCTATTTTTTAGAGACTTGACCACATTTAGGGCTTTTGGTGATCACCCAGCCCTCCTCATTCTCATCCCCCTACTACCATCTGGTGCCCAAACTAATGCATGGAGTTGCGTGTTGGGGCTAACTGTTGCAGCCTTGTACCTTCAGCGATTGTAGTCACATTGTTCCTTCTCTCTCCTACATTCTCTTTGTCTTCTCTCTGTGTTTACTTTCCTCTTTCTGTTGCACTCTCACATGTGTTGAGCTAAAACACGCTTTTCAGCTAATTAACATTCTTAAAACATCCCCGAAACACACTTAATTAATGAAAAACCCAAAAAGGGGAGCGATCCGAGAGTTTCAGTTGTTCCCCAAAAACCCTAATTTTTTGGGCACCCTTCAACATTTATAAATAGATAGGCTGCCCCCATTCAACCTCATTCCCGTCTGTGCAGGTTTCACACCCTTGAGTGCAAATTTCAGCCATCACTCTACCTCTACGTGGCTGTCCAGCCTTCGAGACTGCTGCCACCTCTCCATCAATCCTTGCAATGCCCTGGCGCCTTCCTCCAAGCTGCATTTGGCATCTTCCAGCCATCACCAACGTCTTCCTACACACTCCAATTGCTTGCGTTTGGTGTCTCTTCCTCCACATGACAAGTGTTGGTGCTCCTTGTCATCCAAGCGACATTCATAGTTTGTGTTTATACTCGTTTGGGGGCCGCCTTCCATCTCCACTGCTTCTCCTACTAGCATTTGGTGCTCCATGCCCTTCTGGCATCATCATTTTGCAGACTACACACTCCGACTCGTGGTCACAGACTTGGGATCCATCTCCAGTGGATGTCACTCTCCGACACACTCCTCTGCCCTTGAGTATCTATACACTTACATTCATTTGCAGTATTCATTCACTTCAAAGTTGTGTTCTTCTTTCCCTTCTTCAATTTGTGTTTGAGTTTTTGAGTTTTGAGTTTTGCGTTTAGGGTTTGAGTCTGTGTCTGTGTATGTGTCTGTCTCTTTGTGTTTTTGTCGTGGTCGTACACTCTATTTCCTCGGTGCAAACCCTAGCAGTTTTCCTTACATGGTATCAGAGCCAATGCTCTTGTAAAGAGTATCCTACGGATATTGTGGAGAGCTAGTCTTTGTGCAAGACACACAATATAACTCGTAACCGAATCACAATGTCCCAAACACCTTCTTCTCCAGTTCCTATGATGTCCTATCAAGCTTCTCCATCACTGGAGGCCTTGAAACGGCATTATGGACTCAGTGAGGAGGACGACGCTCCACTTTCACCTTCACCTTCTTTTTCTACTCTATTTCAAATTTCACTAACATGACAGAGGAGGACTTTGAGGAGTACTATCGCAACAAGTATGGTAATGTTTACACCCCCCCTACAAGCTTTGCTACTACATTCGGACCGGTTGGCAAGGCTGGCCACCTCTTCGATCATGGAGGACATATGGCATTTGGAGCGTCTCGCCAACCATCTTCATCATGTCAGCCAGGTCTAGTGTCACGTTTGTACAACCCTTTTGAGTTGAATGAATCAAAACCCTCGCCTATTTCTTCTTTTGAGACATAGGATCCGGATGGCTTTGCGTATGTGAACTTTAATAGAGGGAGCTCATGAAGCAGACGGAATTTAGATACATCTATAGCTTCTGTTCCATTTGAGCATGTAACACACACTTCTCAATTCCTTCCCATCCCACCCTCTTCTACCTCCACCCTTGGTCATCTCTCTTCATCCTTTCAAAATTTCGGATTATACTCCACATCCGCTTCACACATACTAGGGGTTGGATCTTCCATCTCCGCTCCTAGCACCTTCTCCTTCTCTATCCCATTCTCTACCTCTTTGCTCCATGGTACTTCATTAGGGGGAATGCCACCCTTTAACGCAATGCCTCTCACCTTTCTGCAAATGAGCACACCCATGGCACTTGGGATGGCTGTGATGGGCATCCCCCTCACTACCCCCAGATTCACCTCTCACATGACCACTCAGATGCAAGGGATTCCATCCTCTGCTTATGGTGCATCATCCCACTTACCTTGGGTTATATCTACGCAAGGATTTCCATCTTTCGCTCCATGTGTTCCCATCCCACCTCCACCATGGGCTACTCATACGACTACCATGCCCATATCTAGTCAGCCCATCCCGACCTATGGATCCACCTTACACACTACCCGAATGCTTCATGGGCACTCTACGGCCCATTCGCAAGTGCACTCCACTCCCCCATCTCACCCCCATTACACTTTTTCACACTACCCATCTCCGAGCACTATCACTCTTGTTGCAACGCCAAGAATACCTTCACAGATAAAACTCGTTTTAACGGGTCGAATTTCACCACTTGGTCAAATTTCATGCAACAAGTACTTGAGTCTCAGGGTCTTTGGGACCTCGTCATTGGTCTAGAGCCTATGCTAACCAACAATAGCAAGAACTCACCAAATGCGAAGACAAGCCAATCAAAGAGTGACTCCTCTTGCTTAAATGGAACCAAAGAATCTAGACCTATCTGGCAACAACTCCCTAAGAAAAACCGGTTTTGCACACATTGCCAAAGAGCAGGCTATATGGACAAGGAGTGTCACTCCAAGGCCCAAGGTCTTCCACCTAAAAAGCCTCAGCAGACCACTGTGATTGCACAGTCTAGTGGGGCTACGCCTTCCGCTCCTGCTTCATCTGCTCCTTCAATACCCATTGCTGCTGCTGGACATGTGGCCCAAGCACAACCTCAGCAAACAGTCTCTTTCACTACCCCTGAGGGACTGGCTGATTGGTCTACACGTCCCGATCCCGTTGCATTTCATGCATCCATCTCACCTTCCTCTCCACCTCGTCAAGCATTCCCTTGGCAGAGACCTACTACTAGACCTTCGCGATGGTGGACACCTTCTTAGACTAGAATGTCTCTAGGTCCTTTAGGATACATTAGGTTAATCTAGCATCCATTTTTCGCACTCTTAGAAACAGACCCATGGGATTCATTGTCCTTAGCTTTTCCATTTTTAAGTCTTCCGCTGCATTTACTCGCGCACACACACACATTCATTGCATTGTCTTTTCAGTTAAATTTTCTCTGTTATGTTTTGCTTTGGAGTATCTCATCATTGACCTCTATGTTTGCATATTCTCATCTCTTTTGTAGGGTTTTGTCTTTCAGTGTAGGGCTAACTTGCCGATTGCTTTGGTCCTACCTGGGCTAGAGACATGGGGATGCGCACCGTTCCTTTCATGGTTTCATCATCCTAGGAGTGCTTGCTCTTCCTCTAGCATGGAGGTTTTTCCTCCCGAGGTGAATCGTGCAGCATCTCTCTCGATGCTATCATGGCGGTGACTTTTACCTTGCTCTTCTAGCCGGGTGCTTCATCCACTTCATCTTCTTCCATTCCTTAGGGTCCTCAGCACCACACAAAGACCGACATCAAGCTCCTCTTCCTTCTTCCGCATTTACATCCAGGTTGAGAGGGGGTTCCTACCCTTCTTGGTATTCTATAGGCTCCAGCACTTTCTCTTTGACATCAGCTTCTCCCCTGTTGTACTTTCCCCTTTGCATTGCATGATTTCATCATCTTTGTACTAGGACACTTAGACAAGTAAACAATTTTCCCACAACGGACATTGTCCAAGTGGCACCTGCTCCATGAGCATTCTTCAGCATGTAGCATACTTTGCATCTCATTGTGCAAAGCACCACTTGAGCGGATCCTAAGTTGTTTTCAACGGCGGATGTTGACACCACACCACCATACTTCCTCATCATATTTTTCCTCATCATCGACACCCTTGAGTGGACACCTTGGGGTAAGTAAAAATCAAAGTGGTTGGCCTAACCTTTAGACTCCATTTTGGGCCTGAGAGGGGTGTTGAGCTAAAACACACTTTTCAACTAATTAGCATTCTTAAAACAGCCCCAAAACACACTTAATTAATGAAAAACCCTAAAAAGGAGAGCGGTCTGAGAGAGTTTCAGTGGTTCCCCAAAAACCCTAATTCTTTGGGGGACCCTTCAACATCTATAAATAGACAGGCTACCCCTATTCAACCTCATTCCCGTCTCTGCAGGTTTCACACCCTTGAGTGCAGATTTCGTCCATTAGTCTATCTCTACGTGGCTGTCCAGCCTTCGAGACTTCTACCACCTCTCCATCAGCCCTTGCAATGCCCTGGCACCTTCCTCCAGGCTGTCACCCATTGTTTGGCGCCTTCCTCCAAGCTGCATTGCATCTTCCCGCCATCGCTAGCATCTTCCTACACACTCCAGTTGCTTGCGTTTGGTGTCTCTTCCTCCAGGTGCGATAGGTGTCAGTGCTCCTTGCCATCCAAGCGACATCCACAGTTTGCGTTTACACTCATTTGGCGGCGGTTGACGCCCTATTTTCCTCTGCATTTATTGATCCCTTTCTCTACCTAGCATTATGTGTGCCCTTTGGCATCGGATACTCCCCATCTACTTTGCCCCAATCAATTTTCTTCTATATTGTGGCCTAACAAAGCCCAATTATCTCGAGGACACCTCTTCTTGGTCACCTTTATTCCAGTGGCAACATCCTCTTTATTTCTTGCAAGTACTTTATTGAAGGACATCTATGGCCGATGTGTATGCTATGGGGGATTGTATGGTTCCATGATCATTCAGACCGACCACCATCTTATTACTCTTTCCTATTATATTCTTCCAAGGCTTCTAGTCCCCAATTGGCATTGATGGCATCTCCTAAGCAAGTGCCGATCCTACCCTCCCTCTCTCCGCATCCAACAAGCTGGATGGGACGAACTACCCTCTATGGTCGTGCCACATGGAGTGTCTCCTCAACAATTGTGACCTTTGGGATTTTGTTACGGTCCCTATACCCTGACCTACCATGGATCCTTATGATGGTACGACTATGAATTCGGCAGCTCTATGGGATCAATTGAATGCCAAAGCCCGCTCCTCTTTCCTTTTGAATTGTACAGATCTTGTGCTCATGCATGTTCAACATCTCCACACTGCTGCAAAGATTTGGAGATTGGCATCTCTCTTCTGGATCTTGACATTTGGGCATCCCTTATCTCTTGAGTTGCAACTACAACAACTTTCCATCGTCGCAAATTCCCCTGTGATAAGGGATCACATCCACCGAATGGAGGAGATTTGGGATGAGTTTGCATCCCTTGGTACAAGCATGTCTTCCAAGAACCTAGTTGTGACACTTCTCTCACATCTTTTGCCACCGACCTATGATGTGTTCTACACCAATCTTCTCGCTTCTCGTAGCCGGGAGAGACTCACTTGGGAGGAGCTGGTCCCATTGGTGCTTGAGCAGGATGCGCATCACAGTGAGCCAAATTCTTGAGGAGCTGGTGCACATGGCCGTGCTTGTGAGGGTTTATCTACACGTACAGGACACGCCAAGCTAAAGAAAACGAAAAGAAATAAGTTGGAGTCCTCTTTCGACTCTAATACAGATTTTGTGGGGAAGCATAGATGATATCCCATGTGTCCCCATTGAGGGAAGACCTCATAGCCCAAGGAAAAGTGTTGAAGGATATATCCTCGCCTTCGTCAAGAGCAAAGGGTGGATCTACATCGGAACCTTCATCTACCTCTACTTCGTCACCCGCTATTTCCACTTTATCAAGTGGAGGAGCCTTCTTTGACTATCTCTTCCTCTAAGCAACCTTGGCTCGTTGCTAGTGGTGCTTGGAGTCCTATGCTACAAATTCTCCATCCATCTGAGGGTATCATGACTGCTAGTGACATTTCCTCATAGTGCCTATTAGTGGTATTGGCACCTTGCCTCTATTGTCTAACCGTCCATCGAGCTCCATTTCTGAGGCCCTATATGTTCCTAACTTGGGCTTCCCTCTTCCCTCACTTTATGGCCTTCCTAGACTCAGGACCCACGTTACCTTCATCGGGCTAGCCGTCTTTAGTGGGGATTCTTCTATTGGAGCCACTTTTGTGACAAGCTGGCAAGAGAGGTCTATGCTCCGTTCCCCTTTCATTGTACAAGGCCCTCCGAGGCAATTTTCTATAACCGCACCCGTTCCCAATTGTGCACCATTTATCCCACAGGTTCCATCCCATCCCCCATCATCTCCTCTAGTAGTTCCCTCGTACCTCCCATCCCTTTCAGAGGGGAATATCGGTGATGTGCCTGTGGATTTCCTAGCCCTTTGTGTTTCAGAGGGGGATTTCCAAGATCGTGAGGAGTTGCTTCAAGGTTTTCCAATCTATTTTGGGCCTTTCTTTCATGCGACTACCCGTTTTCTTCATCATCAAGTCACCATTCCCTACCGCTTGGCCCTTGGTCCTTGGTGTTTCTATGCAACTTATGGCACCTTCAATAGTTCCTCGGTATCGTCTCATAGTTGGATTAGAGGCTTCACTCACCCATCCCCACCTAGAGTTTTCTAGCATGATCTATTCAAGGCCTCTCCACTTCCATTGCTCTTTGATGGCCTTTCGTTTGATCAGTGTCTTGCTCCTTGGCTAGCTTTCTTCATCGACAAACTACATCAGCATTGACACTCTTCCTATCACGCTCAAATCCGCATCTCCTTTGGCCTTCCATGACATCCAGAACCTAAGAGGGGGTGTTAGCAGTCATGTGTCTTGTGTGGCCATCTCCTACATATGAGCCTCAGTCTAAGTCAGATAAGGACATTAAGAGCTCTGACATTGTCTTTGTCTGTCATTTTCTGTATTTTAGACACTTTAGGTGGAGGGCACATAGAACGTCTCTTTTTGTGCACTTTTGGATATTTTTTAGGGATTTGACCACATTTAAGGTTTTCCCTTTTTCACCTATATATAGGCAGCCTACCCTCCCACTTTGATTATCCATTATCCATCATTGATCCTTCGTGATCAGCCAACCCTTCTCATTCTCTCATCCCCCTGCTACCATACGGTGCCCACACGGATGCGTAGAGATGTGTGTTGTTCTCTCTAAATTCACTTTTCTCTTTCCGTTGCGCACTCACAGGTTCGAGGTACAATGCAACTAGTGCAGGCTGTAAACAGGCTAACCTGCATCAGAATGCAAGTGTATAGGACTAAAATGAAGGCGCCAAGCAAGCTTAATCTCAAAACCATGCTCCTCTTCAAACAACTTTGGCTCCCACTAAGGCAAACGATACTGTGTGAGAGTATGAAGTAGAAAGGAAAGTAAATACAGAGTGAATAAAGGAGGCTGGAAGAAATGCGGAAAAGAGAAGGAACAATTTGACAAAATACTAAAGGCTCCAATAGCCAGCCCCAACACACAACTTGGAGCATCATTGTGGACGATAGACAAAGACAAAAGAATGAGGATGGCTGAATGAAGAATGGATGAGTGGAGTAAGGCAGGCTACCTATAAGTAGGCAAACTATTGCCATACTAGCACACTAGTTGAACGAAACCCAAAAAGGGCACGCAAATCAACCCACCCACTAACAAAATGGCCACCATGCAAGAAATGAAATGCACTAGTGTACCCTCCACCTAAAGTGTCTAGGACATATAAAATAACACACAAACACAATGTCAAAGCTCCAAATGTCCTCCTCTGACTGACTAAGGCTCACAAGCACGAGATGAGCAGTATGCATTATAGATTTGGGGACAAAATCAAGACCGATTTGTTGCTATGTATTAAGGCATACAACATATATGATTTGTTAGATCTACTAATCATGATTCCCAAAAATGGTATTTGAGCCAATAGTCATCACCAAATACTAGCCTAGAACCTTCCCCATCTGAGCATCAGCATTTTATATTCTAAATTCGGCAGCTATTCAGTAAATTGAAAGAGATTAAGTGCATTATGGGAATGTGGCTTGACCATTTAAAAACATTGGCCTGGAAGCTCATCTGAGGAATAGTCGCCCCAATTATCCATCTGCTAATTTGGTAAAGTTATCTCCAATGTGGTAAACAGAGGGTTTGAAGATGGTCCATCAAAATGCAAATTCATCCTCCATGTAGCAAGGCTCCAACAGCCAGGGGCAACACACAGCTACGAGCATCATTGTGGACAACAAACACAGATAGAAGAATGAGGAGGGCTGGCTGAATGAAGAATGGATGAATGCAGTGAGGCAGGCTGCCTATAGGTAGGAAAACTAATGCCACACTAGCACACTAGTTGGACGGAGCCCAAAAAGGGCACCCAAATCAACCCACCCACTAAAAAAACGGCCACCATGCAAGAAATGAAATGCACTAGTGTACCCTCCACCTAAAGTGCCTAGGACGTATAACATGACACACAAACACAATGTCAAAGCTCCGAATGTCCTTCACTAACTGACTGAGGCTCACAAGCACGAGATGAGCAGGATGCATAAGATTTGGGGACAAAATCAGGACTGATTTGTAAGGGCCATTCAAAGAATAAAAATCAAAAACTATCATCCATGAAAAATTGTCACGCCTTCGATGACCCTTAGTACATCTGATTGGAAAGCGGCAAAATGCTGAAGAATGTGCTTCTATTGGTATACTTCACAAGGGCCCTTCAAAGGAAAGAAAAAGAAAAATGACAAATTATCAAGGGCACATCAAACTTAAGGATTAATTATCATACCGAGCGCGATTCACCGATTCTGTAGAGGACATCAAAGTCGATACCAGTATTGGCAAATACAGGTTCAGCCTCTGGGTCATTCTCTAGGCCCAGCAACTCATCCTGAAAGACATGAGACGTGAGATTCTTAAGACGATTGAAGCGCCTCGCAAAAGAATATGGTTACACGAGATTATTCACCTGCAGGTTCCAGAAGTGAGACCCCACAAAATTGGCATAGCTACCCACTTGGAGCGTGACGATTTCTTTCATTGGGACACTGGAAGCAAGCAAGCTCTCTCTTTCTCTCTGTGCTTCTTTTACGCACACTCTCCTCCTCCTCCTCCCTCTCTCTCTCTTTTTCTCTCTCTCTCTCTCTCGCGCGCGCGCGCGCGAAAGAAAGGTCGCTTCTAGCAAAATGGAGAACTCTTGCATGGTGTCATCACTTCACTGCTCAAACTATATTTGTTTCACGAGATCACCACTCTGCTTGCAAGTAATAGCGCCTCCGCCTAGAGGCAAAATTTGTTGGTGGACTCAACATGGTTCATTTGATCAACACGTGGAGGGGCATGCCTACTTTGAGCCACGAGACACACAAGTGAATTGACATGCCCAAACAGATGCAACAACTTCAAGTAGCACGGGGCTAAAAACGAAGGGCCCCTCTTGAGGTCCTGAGTATATTACGAAGGCAGCACGAAGGCTCGCAAAGGTAACACGGCGCGAAACGTGCAAGGCACAAGGTTCGCGGGCACGGGATGGCGCAATATCAACCTGCTCTCCACCACGACGCGACACCGCGGGTGAGGTAAGGGCTCATGGAGCTCAAAAATCTATGCATTGGCATGCATTTTTGCATAAACTAAAAACCCCTAGAGTTGTGTCTTGGTAGTAGGATTTTGTTTATTTAGTTATTTGTGTGACTAATTGACTTATTCTTTAGCTGAACTTTTCATGTTTGTCTAGAGTAGGAATTGTTTGTGTCGTTTCTTTGGATTTGATGTGCTTGAAAACTTGATAGCATTGGTCGAGATTGGTGTTTTTTTGGACAGATTGGAGCAAGAGTTTGTGGTAGTTATTTGACATCCTCAATCAAGTATATTTTTTGCCACTTGTCAAATACATTGCACTTGGGGGTTATCTCTTATTTTTTTCAATTACTTCCATGCCATGGGTTGGGTTAATGCACAATTACACCATTGTTGAGCACTAGCATGGCACGATGCCCGCTACAACTATATGCAGTAAACTTTAGATGCATGCGCACTTGAGAAAGCACCTTTTATTGTGCACACATTGTTTTTTTAAGCACACACGAGAGTTGGGATATTCTTCGCTAAATTAAGAATCTCAGGGCAAGTGGGAAAGATGGTTGGGTGAGTTTGAGAGTCGTAAAGGACACCTCCAGTTGTGAGATGGAATTTTTTATTTGGTCAAACATCATGAGAACCATTATTTTTCTCAATGTTTGTGAGAATTGGGTGGGTGGAGGGGAGCACAACAATTCTTTCTTCAATTGAGAGATGAGAGGTGAGGATAAGGAATTTAATTTAATAAAGGAATTGTGTTTGCATCCTACATAATACACGAACACTTATAGTCAAGCTAGTCACAAATCTTTTCAATGCATTCATCTTTCGTGTATTATGTCGATTAGCTAACTACAAGCATTGCTTTCACTTTGCATTTCTTCCAAAGCAAGATTGGTTGAGCACCTGGTACATCAACAAGGCATATTTCTAGTAGAAGCGCCGCATGAGGAGGTTTCAAAGAAGTTAAAGATGTTAATGAAGGCCCAAAGGGAAGCTAGGACACACTTGAGTCCTTCTTGGCATACTTTCTCTTATGATCAACATCGATATTTTATTTAGCTTAGTGTGATTTTGGTTTTAAGATGCTCGGTGATGTCAAAAGAGGTTTGGCTATGGAATTTTAAAGGGGTAGTTCCAGTGACAATATACTTCGGCATTTTGAAAATTATTGGACTCTAGGACATACTCAAGACCCA
The DNA here is from genome assembly GCF_053477565.2 of Lygodium microphyllum. Classification (NCBI taxonomy): domain Eukaryota; kingdom Viridiplantae; phylum Streptophyta; class Polypodiopsida; order Schizaeales; family Lygodiaceae; genus Lygodium; species Lygodium microphyllum. The sequence continues at coordinate 114,671,167 of NC_141159.1, read as the reverse complement.
ATAGTTGATTTAAGGGAGGAAGAAAAACTTTTGTAATTGAATTTTTTTTTCTAAAAATTTGAAGAAAGGTGCGAGACAAAACGTTAAAAGCTTTGCTTTTTAAAAAAATTAAGTCTTTTAAAAGCCTTAGGAGGGGCTATTGTAAGAAAACGAAAAGGTGGCTATGATGTTGATTGATTGTCTAGTCAGTGTGCTTGAAGGGAGTTGCCTATTTACATGTTTTAAGGCCTATGTTGTGGGCAAAGGGCCAGCCCTATCTAGATTGAGTAGAGCCAGTGAGAGTTGTGGAAGAAGACTAGCATGCAATCATGATTGTAGTGGCCATTGTGTGGCTGAGTAGAAAGAGGAATATGAAGAGCAAGCTGGTTGTCAGAATTGGTGGTTTGCATGTAATGGGAGTACTATTCTTGAATACAAACCTATGTGTTGATTGGTGGTTGGGAAACTAAGGGCACAACTAGTCAATGCGAGAGGGGAAGTGGTAGCATTAATCAAGAGGGCTTCTATGGTGGGCTTTATGGCTGAGCTGCTAGCATGATCAAGGGGAGAAACAGATTGTGTTTTAGTGTGTTGGTTGAAGTGAAGAGTTTCCCCAGCCTATGTTTGGATCATCGACTACCACATCATGATAATAGTGGAGTTGTCCAATACTAAATTGACGGATTGGTGGTGAAGAAATTTGACAAGTAGGGCTTGTTATTTTATGCTGAATACATTGCTTCATGTTTGGAGAGTATTGAATTTTTTTCATTAGTATTGCTAAATGGTTGTAAGAGCATGATGTTGCTTTAATTCAAGAATAGAAGCTGTCTTGGGAAGATGGATTTTGATATAAGCATTGTCAAGTAACATGATGCATGTGAATTCATTGGAATTGTTAAAGGAAAGGAATATCAATATTGATGCTATGTCTAAAACTATAGAAGCATTGTTGTGATTTGTGGTTGTGATTTAGTACTCTCGAGGATTTGTAATGATTGTCTTAGAACAGAAGCCATATGTTTTGAGATAAAGGATAAGATTTTGTTGTTTGTTTAAGAGTAAGATTTACAATGATATCCTAAAGCTTTTCTCGAGTTACATAAGGCACTGCTTTGGTTATTCTTCCTCAAGTAGTAGTATCTATTATGAATGAAATCTGAACTCAAGACTTTTTGGTCTCGTTTTGTGGTCATTGAGGCTCTACTTATTGTGTGTGTTTGAGGTTATATGAGGCATTGTTGTTGTTTTGAGGATGGGGCTTGCTAGTGTTTGGTCATGTGTTCTTGGAGTTTCCAGTCGAGTTTAGTACCTAGAAAGAGTCTAACATTACTATCAAGACTCCTTGTCGTCTTGTCTTTGGTTTTGTGAGGTGTGTTTCCATACTCCATCGCTCATGTGGCAGCATGTCTTGGTAGCATTGACTTCAACCCCCTGAAAAGGGGAACTCAATCGAGTCCACCAAGTAGCTCTAAAAATGGAGGTACTTGATTTTACTTCATTTGATGTACAATTGTGTCTCTCTCCTTTGATCTCGATTTCTCTCTCCTTTGCACAACCCATCAAGCCCTGGGTCCTAAACCTACATGTGGTTGGTGCTAATATGGAGTTATTTCATGCTGTCAAATGCAAGTTTTCAACTAGCATGTGCCTAGGCTCTTTGATACTTTATGTGGTGAATGTAGTCATGCTTAAAACAATGCGCACTTTGTCTATGATTTTGTCCCCATGGAGGAGAGGAAAGAATGTATCTCTTCTTGGTCAATCATAATACATGTGGCAAAAATATATGCAAACTTTGGCTTTTGTTTTAGAAAGGCACCTTATCATTGCTATAAGTAAAAGATAACAAATACAGCTCGGGGTCATGGTTGACATGATTTTTCATCCAAAAAAACCCCTGTTAACATGCATCCATGATATGGAGTTCGTGACTCCTTGCTTACAAGAATCTCCTCCTACTAAGTGGTGAAGCACCTCCCTTCACAGAGGTATTCCCTAACCAAATGTAACATCGCAATTACTAAGGGCATGGGTGTGGATTTTGCTTATGTTATTCAAAGCCATCATCTCAATATGCAAGCAATTAAAGAAGCATCTCCCTACAAAGGTATTCCCTAACCAAATGTAACAATGCAATTATTGAGTGCATGGATGTGGATTTTGCTTATGTTATTCAAAGCCATCACCTCAATATGCAAGCAATTAAGAAGGCCATACAAGAAAATTAGTGGTTTGCAAAATAGGGTAAATGCTCTCTTTAATTGATAGCCGATGAGTGAATGCCTTTGAAACATTAATTTCATTTTGTCCAGCCCCATTAAACACACATGTGTCAACTTCACCTCATCATATCTCTACTTCTATCTTATGGGGATGATTTTGATAGCTCCAAGGGGCTTTTCGTTACCTAAGAGGGACCTACATGGGTAGAACAAATAGATTCTCCAATAATATGGTTGATTTTAGAGGCAACTTATTTTATGTTCTCTATAAGACTTGCAACTTTTCACCACATAAGATTCTTATATATGTGGGTCATGAATGGGTCAAACTTCTTGCTTTACCTTATTGATGGATGGATAGTCTATAACATTGGGAAAGATTTTAGTAAGAGTTTAATATGTTTTCCTTCAACTCACTGTCTTGTTTGAGTTAACAAAAAAGCTTGTCTCCTCTAGACTAGAGAAAACACTCCCTCAAATATTGGCATGTTCCGATCTTGAAAAGGCTAGATCTCATATTTTATTCATATATGTTCTATATGCAAGGAATATAACCATTGCACATGATATAGTACTTGCAAAAACTAGTGATTGATCTAAGAACAATTAAAAGCAATGGTAGGAAAGACAATTTATTAAGAAAGCAAGCATATAAACAAAAGTAGTAAACTATGGGTATTCCTTAGTTTGAAGTGAAAGAGGAATCAATTAAAATAAGCAAGCACTTGAACAAAGAGGCACTACAAAAGATTGGGAGCAACAAGCATGTTCATAGTGCATTCTTGAAGAAAAATAAGAATGACAAATCATGTTAGTGAAAGATTCATGAAAATGAAAACTCAAAGCTCACGAAAGTGAAGGGGTCAATTAATAAAATAATAATTAAAAGTTCAAATATCCTATGAAAGGTCATAACAAGGTAAGATAAGGACTTTCGAAGCTTGCATAGCCAAGAACAAGCTCTCTCTTCCTATTATGTATTTTATGTGTGTGTGTGTGTGTGGTTACTTTTGGGGTGGGAAGCTATGCCTTGACTTTGATAGTGACATTTGCTAGTATTATTATACAATAGTATGCCTTATTCTACTCGAGTCATAGACTTGGATTATATGCAAAGTGACTTTATCTTTCTTGTAATCAGTATGTTTGTATGTTGTTATGGTAGGTGTGGCCTACAGCTCAAGACATCATTCTTGATCATGACACCATGATGAGCATTATGGATGAGAGTATTATATGCAAGCAAGATGACATAATGATCATTGATGATTGCACCCAAGTTTCTTGTGTCTATTCTTTGTTCGTTCTTCATTCTATATCATTATTCTCATTGTATGCTTCCTCTACATGGTTCTATAATAGTGTTTATGCCTCATTGCTATAGTTTTTTATATAATTATTCAAATTTTGCTATAATACTTACATTAGTAATGCAATTCTTTCTTCTATTATGTATTAGGCTTAGGCTTGTAACACTTTGGTGATCTTGCCTATAACACCTTATACCTCTACTTCAAATTTCATGCAAAAATGAGACTATTTGATTGCAAATTTTTGAAATTCCTACAAACCTTGAAGTCGATGGCACACTATATTCATTGGGATGGTGCTCATTAAGGGGATGGTTTTGTCTTACTGCTTATATGTTAGAAAATCAACCTCACCCATCCGATGTCATTTTGACAAGAAGCAAACCCAAGGAGTTGAGGGAATTATTAGCAAAGTACAACAATAGGAGTCATTGTAGAATGAAGGAGGAGAAGCAGGAGAATTCGCAACCCTATATGAGGAAAGAGATACAACTTACACAAAGGATTACCAAGATGTGGGTACCTCTGGAGGAGTACCTAGTGTATCATTGTCCTACAAGTTCTACCAATGAAGAAGAAGTAGTATCTCTACTTCAAAACCAGACCACTCCTCCTCGGAAAGTGGCTGAAGGACTACAATGATTAGTGCTTGGTAATGCAGTCCTTTTGCTGACTTTTCTAGTGCCAACAAAGAAATATTTGAGTTTCAACACTTTAGCTCTTTTGAAGAAGAAAAATAAGTAACCCATAATGGCTCAACAACCACCACTTAACCCTAAGGTTGAAGTCTCTAAATTTTTAGCAAAAAGCAAATCGGATCCTGATTACCATGGCGCAATTTGAAACAAGATGGATTGTCATTGGTTTCAAAAATATGTACAAGGATCAAGCCAAGCTTCAACAATTTGCTACTAATTTTAAGGGGAAAGCTATGGACTGATACTATACTATAATGTGGCCTATTTTGCTACCTATAATGCACTTGAATAGGTTTGGATGCTGCTATGATAGACCTTTAGTAGAATTTCAAGGCTTCTACTTTGCAAAGGGCCTAGATAAGACTATAGTAAGTGTTACTACTAACATTGAGTTTTGGTCTAATGGCATCATTGATGTACTTGCTCATGCTACCCAAAGGGTGGAGAAAAGACTAGGGGGAAAGCAATTTTTTAAAGAAATGGGTAAGAGGTCTTTAGATTCAAAATCAAAAGACTCTAATTCAAATGATAGTAGTGAAGAGGAGGATTCTTCCTTAGGGTCAAAGACTCCAATAGTTAGCCAAGAGACTAAGATAGTAAAAGAAGATGAAGTAGACACAAAAATAACTCTAAAAAATATAAAGAGTCCTTTTGAGATAGGAGCAAAGGCAAGGATAAAGAAGAAAAGATGTCCTTAAAAAGGAGGCTGGAGAAAAAGATTTAAAATTAGTTTGATGGAAATGGGGTTGGTGAATACTCCATAGAACCTAAGATTCTACAACATTTGTCAATATATATGACACGAGGCAAAAGAACATTGGTACAACCCAAGTGTTAGGAATGCTAGGATGCCACCAACATTGCAAGTAACACATGTAAATCAAATTGCATTCGAGATGACATCACAACAATGAGGACTTAGAGGATTTGCTAGAAAAGTTCAAGAACCCAAACAATGGAATAATGACTAGCCAAGGCAATGGATCAATGCACCATAAAGGCCAAAAGAACACTGCTACTACTGTGGAGAGGGACATATCTTAGGGCCAAAGTGTGAGTTATGGGTACACCATAGGGCTAAAAGAGGGATGCAGATTGAAAATCTATAAGAAGTGCAACCAGTACTAGTGCCTCATGGTCAATAACCACCAAACTGATATAGCAATTGTCCTAGGAGAAATCCCTAAAGAGATCAAATAAGGGAAAATAATAGGTCAACAACTTAAGCAAAGAATTACATAAGGAAGTTCAATTTAACAAAGAGTGTCATGCATAAAGGAATAGTCTACGAGTCAATAGGTGTTGGAATAACACATGGGTTGTGATTGCTCATATTGTATTATATTGGAGGATTGTCTAGAGGATACACAAATTCTAGCCATTACCAAAGCCAAAGCAAAGAAAAAGATAGATTGGGATGTGCAAGAGAAAGTGTAGGGAAGTAGCATCAAATGAGGTGCAAAGACTACAAAGAAAAAGATTGATAAATTAGTTTAGCCCCATAGATCCTTTGTAAGGGAATGTAGAAAAGACAAGAATTTGTTGAAAAACATGAATGTCAGAAAGAGATTTTGCAGCAAAAAGATGATGATCATAAAGGTTTAAGTGTGCATAAATAATAAGAGGGCTCTAATGAGTTGTTTATAGCATTGGCTAAGTCATCTTGCAATTGACCTAGAACAAATTTTAGATCTAATCCCAAGTTTTAAAGAAAAGTTACTATCAAGAATTATGATCAGCCAAGGAAAAGTGTGGCAACAGTATGCTGAAGCATGCAAAGGGTATGCCAAAATGCCAGGTAGTTATTCCTACCTAAACATAGATAGTAGATTATAAGGTATCCATTATTCAAATAGAGTACTTGGGAAGAAAATTCAATGATGTCAAGGTAAGTATCATCCCTAAGAAACTTTTCCTTGCTCATAAGTTACAACGCTTGCAAAGAGTGAAAGAATGGGAGATCTTCTTACCCATTACTTGCTTGCTTGAATCCTTGCTTCTTCTGCTTCACTTCAGCCTTTAAAACTAGTCTCTCTCAGTGGCACTGCTATGATACCATGTCACAAATCGCACGGTGGGGGGACTTTCTTGAGATGTTGCACCAAACACACACCATACATGCAAGAGGAAGCTCACTCAAGAATACAAGAGGAGAGATAGGGACCAAAGCGTTTTTTTTGTTGGTTTCTTCTTCGTCTTCTTCACACAATATAATGTACACAAAGTATAGATAAGATACAACATAAAGGAAAGTGGCCTACTAGGTCAAATAGAGCATAACTAATTATACTAATTGATTTGCACTATAACTATACCAGCTGTGGGTAGGTGCAACAAACTAAATATAATAAGTGATAAGTCAGTGGCCATGTGAGGATCATAATGACTACCAACACGCTAAGTGTAAATGTGCAAACCCATCTAACCAAGCGGTCCATCATCAACATCTGCACATGTTGAGCTTGCTATCTCAACAAAGAAATATATCGATGATGCTCAGCATCTGCATCATAAGAGATATATGGCAATATACCACACAAGTTGAATCTCAAACAAGAAAGAGTATCACCAAAGAAATATGCAAGATAATCGAAGGAAACCTGCAAAAGAAAACATCTACATCATTATCTTCCATAACTTCAATTTGCATCATGCCATATACAAAGTATTGCTTGCTATTGATTCAAACTAATAAAACATGTATCTACTGACTTTCAAGTCTATTTTCAAGTTCTTAAAACTGACAATAGAAGCTTCTTTTGACTGTATTGTGCGGCAACCACTCTTCCTTTACAATAGGTTTTTGTTTTAGTAATATTCATAGTAGGTGGTGGGGGAGAGGGGGGCATGCCAAGACATGGCATTCATACCACAGAGGACGTGTGTCCACATGAGCACTAAAATAAGGGAATCATAGTCATTCCATATAACACCATGGGATCTTTGGCTTTTGCAACCCCTCTGGAACTTCTTCCTCACTTATGCCTTCATTAACTTTTTGCCTTTTATACAAAACCACGAATCCCTTTTGGGCGGTCGTCCCCTTTTTTACATGGCCGATCGTGGAAAAATTAGGATAAATTAAAGATGAGTTTTGATAGCTCAACATGCCAGCAGTGAGTTTGATGTCCAATCGCTTTCATTTGTGGATATGGCTTGTATTGTGTCTCATGACTGGATCCTAGGGGGATATTTCATTGGAATCAGAGCATCATTCTACAATTGGATGCGAGATCTGATGACATGCATAAAACTACTTTTACTCACAGATCCGTAAAGCATGTATACTTTTATCTCTTTAAGGGTGGTATGGGATAGTGCTAGTAAGAAGGGTGTGCATGGGGGACCATTTGTTTTTCCAAATTCAAGATGACTAATTGCATGGTATTGAACCACTTCATACTACTCACTTCCTGACCTATCCTAAAATTCAAACTGGTTTTGACTTGTAAAAGGATCTTCAGGATGGTGTCGTGACAAGTTTTGAACTACAGGTTGAATAGTTTGATGTCCATAAACTCCATTTCCTACACTTATAGGCTGCTCTTGATTCTTGTATCACACTAGAACCACTGAAGGATTTTCCTGCAGAAATAACTCCTTCTTATTACCCTCTACATCATCCACCAAACTAATTATTTGTCTATACAGATCCTCAAGAATAACATCCTAACTTGGAATACGAGAAAATGCTAATTGAGTATGCAAATCAACAATTTCATATCAAGAGCATTAATAACCTAAAAATAATGTGAATTTTACAATTCCATTGCATTCTTGACATGAGAAATCTCTTGTTGAAGGAAAGCTTTCTCTTCTCGAAGCCAATTGATAATAAACAAAGCCTCAATTGTTGCAACTTTTGATTCATTCCTTTCCTTTTCCAACTCAAAAGAAATCAATTGAACCATCTCAATTGAAGATCAATTCATAGAGAATATCTCTTGCAAATCTTCAAGAAAACCACATGAATTTATTGATTTCTATAAATCTTTACATTCAGCCTACTAGTGTAAATCTGAACACTGTAAAAAGCTTTCATTTGCTATCTTGAAACTTGTTGTCCTTAAAACTACTCATATAGGCAATTAACCTAAAAGTTTACAGCATCATAAACTTGTTGAATTTCTTCAAATTGAATAATATAATGACATGTAATAATATTCATCATTTTGGGTATATAGGTACCCTAAAAAACTACATCTAAAAATGATGCATTTTGTACTACTGGCAATGGCATTTCAAGTAGTTGTAAAGTCTCTTCATTGAAATTTGACTTCTTAGTTGCATTATCCTTCTCAAAACCAATAAGAGAACCAAGAAAATAATCCATAATAGCATCTTCATTGAGAAAATCATAATCTTCACGATTTTCATCGATGATAACATCATCTTCTTAAACACAAAACCAATCTTCTTGATCGCCAAATTGATCCATTTCCTTAATGATAACTTCATTACTTCTTCCTACTTCATCAAAACTGATTAGAGATTGATTATGATAGTTTGCAAAGAGACCAAAATATATAAAATACCTTCAAGCTATCCATGTAAGGTATATGATGCTCCAATCTCCCATTGGTAAGCTCCTTTGTTGGGTTTTGGAGCCCTCAAGGATCCTTGGCTACTTTGGCTCTTGTCCTCTCTTACTCCCTCAGCCTCAATTATTGGCAATGCCATAACTAAAGGGTAGCAATCATCATCATAGTCACTTAAACTTTTATCCGAATTTGAGACTAGAACACCTTTGTATTTCTCCTTGATCTTCTCAAGTGCTCTAAGCAACCTGTGAAACTGGAGCAAGATTTAACTTTTGGCCTTCATGGTCATCATGCCACTCATAAGCATCATCAAGTACATTCTCAAAAGAATTCAACTATTCCCATGCTCTATCCATCCCTGAACCTACACCTCTCTTTGCTACTAAAGAAAGCTTCTTGCGGATACTATTGAATTGCATACATAAATGAACCATGTAGAAATACTTGCAAGATTTTCCTCTTTCACAAGACTCATAAATATAAGGACAACATCTTGAGGTATGTCCATGCTCAAAGTAGACTTTGTATCTTTTTTGCTTTTTCTTAGATTTACTCATGATGAAACATGCACATAGTTAGCAAATGACCTATTTTTCTTTTTTGTCAACCTCCTAACTTTTCCAATGATAAAGTAATAGGTTTTCAGCCTATGATATTTAAGTTATTATTGCAATTTCTGTAGTTCAGGCTACCTAAAAAACTCTTTTGCAAGTATTATTTGAATTAGATTTCTCTATCTTATCAAGCCATCTCTAATAGATCTTCAACAATTTAGGTTACTCCTGCCATTTTTGTAGCTCGTCCTGACACTTTTGCACTCTAGGTTATACCTGAAACTATTGCAATTTAGGTTATTCTTGTTATCTCTACAAATCCTTGACACTTTTGCACTTTAGATTGTTTCCTTAAGCTTGATTTCCATGAAGTGAATTTCTTTCTTCTCCTTGTTCTTTATCTTATCTTCTTCTATATCTTCCTATTCATCATCTTAGCCTAATAAGTATTTCCTACCAATCCATTCCTCATTATTGCATTTTTTTGAAGTTGATTCTAATCTCCTTCTTTGTTGGTAGCACTTTTCTGGCAAGTCTTCTTCATATTCTTTTCCACCATCTCTCCTAAACATCCCAATTACATGAATCTCCATGAATTGCATGAATCTACCTAAATTGCAAGAAACTACCTCAGTTGCAAGAATATGCTTGAACTACAAGAATCTTCTTGAGTGTATGTCTACCCTAAAACTAGTTAAATCTCTATTTGCTTTAAAATAGCTTGAATGTAAGACATTTTAAAGAAAGGATAACATAATATCCTCCATTTATAGAAATGAATCATAATGTCTTCCTAGAAAAAGGTCGCCTTTCTCTCATCATCTCCAGTTTCCTCTCAACAGACTGCACTCTCTTTTGCTACTCTTGTATCTTCTTCTACTAACATTTCAATTTTGAAGAAGAAACCTAAAGACTTGAAATTAGGGCTACATCGTGAAACTACTAGCTATCACATATCTGAGATTTCAACTTGAACCAAACTGCTTTGAATCCACATCATTGAGAACTCTTGAATAGATAAATTGAGATCTTTTGGCTATCAACTAAACCATTGCAACAATACATTGCTTCATTGCATGAATCTTGAAATTAGAGCATCAAAATAAAACTTACAACAAGAACTTCAAGAAGAAAGATGAAACTTGAATGATTTGCCTTATAGGCATGACTAAAATTTTATTTGACTAGATCTAAATCCTCAGCTACATTGGATCTCTAGATATTATAATCATGCAATGATCATACAATGCAACATGAACTAGGGAAGATTGCCAAATTGTATTGGAACAATAAATATTCTTCAAGAAAATAGTATAAGAATTTAGGTTACATTGTAGAAAACATAAGGAAAACACTATCTTGAAAATACTACGATCTACATTCTTCTTGAATGAGAAAACAACATTCAATTTTTAGGAAACTCGTATAGGATTTTAAGTCACATCATAGACAGCCAAGAACAATCATGTTCTAAATATTGCTAATCATATATTTTTAAAATGAAGAAACTACAATGAATGACATTAGATTTTCAAGAGACAGAGACAGATATTCAAGTTATGACCTCTACAATCCTAATAGGACACTACCCTAAAGGATTTTGACTATATATCAAAGATAGATCCAAAAAGATGCATACAATGATTTACAACTAGGACATCCACCCTTCATATGGCATTCACATGGCATTCAAGCTTTGTTTCATACATAGTAAATAAGACATCTACATGCATACTAAGGTTAAAAGTGTACTTTGAGCCTTAACAAAGTGAGTGGGGTCATACTCAAAATCGACATAAGTGGATATCGACATCATACTCTATCAACGTCCAAGGTTCAAAGCTCGACATGGTCACAACAATGAAATCAGATACCAATGTGTACTCAAATGATCAAACCCAAATGTATATTACTATATGAAAAAACACAATACAATTGTCTTAGCAGAGATGGAAAGTGATAGTGATACAATACTTAGGGAACAACTAGTGTGGGATCACAAAACCCTTGTGCATACAAGACAACTATAGAATGCATGACAATGGAAGTACTACTACCAAATGTTGTGACTAAGGAAAACACAAGAACTAGCTCTACTCTACTAGATATCACTTAGGATGCCAGTCTCGTTGTTGACCAAAGGGGCTCGCGAAGGGTCTAAGAGTCAAGTATGGGAGCCCTTTGCCTTTAACTCTTAATTTCCCTTAGCTACTTGATCCTTAAACTCTTGGATTGTACAACCCTTGATCTCCTCGCTTCCTTCCTTATTTAGCCCACTACCTATTGTGACATTCTCTCCACCCATGTGTTGTGCCAAATGGTCCACTGTTCTTGCACCCGTCGGCTCATTAATGTGCCATTGGTTGCTCCTAGCTTTAAAGGCTGCTAACTATTGTTTCCTTTAACATTGGCATGCATAGTGAACTTGAACCCACAAAATTACTTCCTTGCTAATGTTGCCTTCATCCTATGTGTTGGGCACATCGTCCTCTTTGATCTGGTCTATGGATAGAGGTGGGGCGATGAGGACCAAGGGTGGGGTAGGTTGGGATTTGGAGGAGGCCATAGGCGTTGGTCTGAGGGAGTGGTGTCAGAGTAGGGGAGAACGAGATATACTAAGGGTAGTGCTTCTGCAACCAAATATTCATGGGAGTCTAGAGAGGAGGATGCAAGACATGATGGTAGATGAGCTCAGTTTGCTGGCTTCTTTAGGTAGACAACTTTGAGCTAGATTTGCTATTACAGTTGGTCACACTCAAAGGTAATCTGAACAAGGCAAGCTTAGATTCCTCCAAGTTTCAATTTATGCATATACTTGGCACTAAGGAGGGCATGGATGCAGTGCCATCACTTGAGGGAGAGGGCTTTAGACTCGGTGAGGTGCACCCTAATACTAGCTAACTTTAGGATATTAGAGGTGGCAGTGGAAGGGTATTCAAAGAGTGGATCATCAGGATTAGAATCTCCCCTCCTTGACCTTTTCTTAGGTCATCAGGATTCAGAGATCCTTCTCCGTGATCCATGCACAGTTCCCTCCTGACTTGAGTCTTGGGGACTGGAGGCATGTACTCTGATGACGTTTTGGTGTAGGGCATGGGTCCATTGAATCCTAACTCACATGGGGAATACATGTCTTTTTTATGTCTTGGGCTACTCTAGCCTACTATTCCTCTAGAATGTACTGCCAAAGAAGATCGAATTCTGCCTTTCAATCCCAATTTAGATCTAGCATTGCCTATTGTAGCACTCGTGGATCCTCTCCTCTATTTCTACATTCCACTACTCAAACACTTGTGCTTCGCCATGAGCTACCACTTTGGATCAACAGAACTAGTGTCAATGGAGAAGTTGAAGAAGTTTGAAGCTGGGGGACTACTAAGACACATCTTCCTCACTCAAGGTATTGACAAGCTCCTCTTGAGGCAAGCACAAGCTCTACCGCCAAGACCCATGGACCGCTTATTATTCAAGAATTTCAAGCGAGCACTAATGGCTACCTCTCACATAGTTGATGCGTCGTATCTCTCTCTCTACAAATGTAGTGAGTTTACCTTGATGCTTGATTGAGTTTCTTCCTCTCTCAAGCACTCCGATAGCTCCACAATTCTTGATGCAAGCTCAAGCATCCTCAAACTTCCACCTCTAAGCTCCATCTTCCATAGCCACATGCGAGAAGAGAAGAGAAGAGAAGAGGAGAGAAGAAGAAGAGAGGAGATAGTGGAGAGCTTCACCTCCTCGATCCCTCACCCTCACACACTCACTCCCTCACACTCTCACACTCCCTCCCTCAAGCACACACAAGCTAGCAAAGAGAAGAGAAGGAGAGAAGAAGAAGAGTCCACTTTGCCATACACCAAATAATGAGCTCTCATTCACCCTTTGAACTTTATATACAAAGCCCTAAATCCCATTTGGGCGGTCATCCCCTTTTTACATGGCCGGTCATAACCTAGACTCTTTTTTCCATTGTCCTCCTATCTTCCTGGCTTCCTTCCTACCGCCCATCTACCTTTACAATTTGCATGCAACACTCTTAAAATAAATCATGGTGCACCTTGCGCTTCTTTACAAAAGTATTGACTTGCGCTTTTTCTTGTACACCTTTCTCCTTGATTTAGGACTTTTCTACACTTCTTGTGTTTCCATATTTTTCTTGGCACGCCTTCGTCTTTCGTTTCATTTTTGCCTTGGCCTTGTTCTTTGCTTTAGAGTTTCCTGATGTTCCACCTTGTTCATTTGGTGGTGCTAGGTGCCCAGGGGCTGCTTGAGGCTGTGGACATACCGTTTTGGGGGTTTGTGTTCAAAGATGAGAGAGAGAGAGATAGGGAAAACTCCATCTCCATGAGCCTTCAGGCTCTCAATGTCTTTTCTTCATTGTTCAACATAACACTAAACCACCCAATACAATGTATAGTAAACTAGACTTACTAGACTGGCTAACTCTAGTCAAGTCACTGACTAACTACTAACTCGACTTATTTAATATAGTCACATGGAGACAGGTGTACACTAGCTGTCTCACAGATGTCGGTTACACACCAAGACAAACTGATGGGTGGAGCTTGATTTCTAACACTCCCCCTCAAGCTTAAACCAAAAAACTCAAACCATCTGCATCACTCCAAGTAGCTGTCTAAAGTGAATGAACTTATCTTTACCAAGTGATTTGGTAAAGATGTCTGCTACCTGATCTTCAATCTTCACATGCTCCAAGTCAATCTGATTTGCTAAAACCATTTCCCTGATGAAATGGTAGTGGACCTCAATGTGTTTCGATCTTGCATGATAAACAGGATTGCTTGCTAACATGACACTGTTTTAATTGTCACAGTACAGCCTTACTTTGCTGTCCAAGTGTATTCCCATGTCATTCAGCAACTTCTGTAACCACATAGCTTCACAGGCCGCTAAGGCCGCACCACGATACTCTGCTTCCGTATTGGACAGTGCAACTGTAGGTTGTTTCTTACTCTGCCAACTGATCAAGCTACTACCCAATCCAAATGCATAGCCGTTGGTTGACCTCCTGTCATAAGTGCAACTAGCCCAGTCAACATCAGTATACCCCATCAAGTCAAGGGGTTTCCCATATGCATAAAACAGCCCATGATCTATGGCACTCTTTACATATCTCAGAATTCTCCTGACTGCATCCAAGTGTGGTTTGCGAGGCTTCTGCATGAACTGACTGATCAGCCCCACATCATAACTGAAGTCAGGTCTAGTGATCGTGAGATAGATCAAGCTGCCTACCATTTGTTTGTACATGGTAACATTCTCCATCTCTATTCAACATCAATCTACAACTTGACATTCTGCTCGAAAGGCGTATCCATAGGCTTGCACTCAGCCATACCATATTTCTGTAACGTGTCCTGAGCATACTGCTTCTGTAGCAGCCATATGCCTTGAGGTGTAGAGACAACCTCAATCCCCAAAAAATATTTCAGCTCTCCTAGGTCCTTGACCTTAAACTCAGCCTATAAACATGTCTTTACTTTAGCAATCCCGCTTTCATCATCTCCTGTAATGATAAAGTCATCAACATAGACAACTAGGAATACATATCCACGATCTGTCTTCTTCACAAACAAACTATGATCAGCATCACCCAATCGGAAACCATGTTGCTGCAAATAACTACTGATGCGAGCATTCCATGCTCTGGGTGCCTATTTCAACCCATATAGTGCCTTTTTCAGCCGGCATACATGTGCTGGAAATTCTAGATGCACATAGCCTTCAGGCTGTTCCATGTAAACTTCTTCCTGTAACTCTCCATTCAGAAATGCATTCTTTACGTCCATCTGCCATAGTTTCCAGCCTCTAGCTGCTGCCAAAGCAATCACAATTCTAACTGTAGCCATCTTTGCTCCAGGGCTAAAAGTCTCCTCATAATCAAGACCATACTCTCGCGCATACCCTTTTGCAACCAGCCTGGCCTTGTATCAAGATCATATTGACACATCATCCAGGAGCACATTCCAATCCCAATCTTTCAAACCATCCAACATCCATTGTGTGTACGAGGAGAAGAAGCTTAAGGAAGGAGGTGCTACCAAAGGAGCTCAAGGAAGAAAGTGCTGCTACTCAAGAAGATCAGTTTAGAGTTTATATTGAAGGGTATGGAAGGTCTTGCTATTTCCATCTCTCAAGTTATCGTTTGGAAGAAGAAGAAGAAGGCTGCAACCATTGAAGGCTAGCCTCAAGATCAAATCATTTGGTATTATCCTCAGCTTATTACCTGGAGCAAAGGGCTTGCTTACTCCATAAAGCACAGGGGCTGTTTTTTTTGAACAGAGAAATAGAGAGGAAGGAAGAGAGCTCAAGTTGAGAAGACTTGGTGTTTGGGTTGTTAGGTGGAGAGTCTGGAACCACTTCACATCAGACTGATCTGTCTTGTTGATGGACCATCCTGGTAAAAGGGTTCGACTTGTGGACCGACGCTTGAGAAGACGACTGACGCATCATCCAGGAGAGCAGACAGGCCATATGAAAGGTTGATCTGCATGGTTAGTACCTCGAATCTACTCGGCCAGCTCTCTCCATCTGCAACAAGTCTACAACCAGCAAGAGATCTTTCGGCTAATCTACAGCCTGGCGTTTCACGGCGACGCAACTACACCCGTCCAACGTTAAAGGAAAATGTAGACGTCGTAGCAGTTTCCGTGGAAGGTACTGCTGATGTCTCAAACAAGCACGAACTAGTCGCTCCAGCTTCAGATGTTACGGATGCTCCTGTTGCACTTTCGTTCCCATATCCTCTTGTGAATTCGGATGATATTGGTGGTGTAGAGGCCGCCTTTCCTCCTATTACAAAGCTTACATTAAGAGACATGTGCAGAATCGGCGGGCTCTTCTAGCAATTCACGACTAAATTTTTTAAAGAGCCTTATCTCTAAGGCTTCAATAAGCCTTTCTTCAAATACCCCTGTTCACACTCTCTTGTTTCAAACCAACTCTCGCACACTCTAAGCTATTCACGGCGATCTTAGTTTTTAATATCGATTTTCTACTCCATCAAGTTTCTTTAGACACTAGCATTTTGTGCCATTTCTTCAATATCTGAAGCACTTGTACGGGATTAGACACTGCCATTGAGCAAGATTGCCAATTGGTAAGACCTTCCCGCATGAAATTATTTGCTTGCACAATTATCGAATCCCTTATCTTCTTGTAAAAGGATAGACATTGCCCGAGAGTTCTCGTGGTAAGACCTCCTACTAAAGATGACCGAAGTGGAACATATAGCAAAATTTAATGGTGAAGGCTTCCATGCCTGGAAGGAGAAGACCATCTACCATCTTATGTGGAAGGATTTATGGGGCTTGTTTGAAGATGATGCAGAGAACAAGAAGGAAGATGATGAAGACAGGTTCGTTGAAGAAGACCAGTTCAAATCGAAAGAATGGAAGAAGATGAATAATAAGGCACTAGGCATCATTGCTCGGGGACTAAGTGATGATGTGCCACATCATATATCTGGCATAAGAAATGCTAGAACCGCCTGGGAGGAACTGGATAGAATGTTTGGTACCCAAGCAAAGAACTCATAGGTAAAACTTCTCATGCAGTTTTATGAATTGGATATCAAAGACAGTGCTTCGATTGACCATACACATTAATAAGTTTAAGAGTTTAAAAACTCAGCTTGCAAAAGCAATAGCCGTACTGCTTGCAAGTGTAAACAAGGATCCATATGAGAACCTTGTGTCCACTCTAAGTAATGTTCCGAGTCTCTCGCTCAAAGATATTGAGCACTCACTGCTTGATGGAGAAAACAAATTTAAAAGCAAAGATGTAAAAGAGACCAGCTCAAGGAAAAACCTCTTATACACTAGAGGAGCTAGTGGACCCAAGGGAAGAGGTCGAGGATTCAACACCGACAACAGGAATCGGATGACATGTCATTATTGTGGTAAAACTGGCCATATTGCCAGTGAATGCTTCCACGAAAAGAGCACAGCAGATGCAGAGTAACCACCACCAAAATCAATTCATGAATGAAGAAGAAGAAAAAGATACTTCCACTACCATCAACAACTATGATAAATTGTTTTAAGGAATTTGTTCCCATAGTGGATACTGTAGAAACCCTACCAAAGATGTAAAGTTTTAAGCCTTAACTTGACTAGGCTGCCAAAGAGCTAGTCTCCTGGTCCATGTCTACATGTAGGGGGGGCAAAAGCTAGAAAGGGTAGAGACTCATCATTTGAGGGGGGGGTGTTGAGAATAGCAAATGATGTATACCCATAGAGGCTGAATGTATGCCCAAAAGAGGCTTCCCCATAAGTGGCTTTGTATGAGAGATATGACAAAGATGTATGCTCTAGAAGCTCTAAGAAGAGATGTTCAAAATCCCATATGTAGAGTGAGGTACAGTGGTACTATCCAAAAAGCTATAAAGGCATGTACTTGACACTCATTTCAATGCAATGACACTATTAATTTGAGTCACTCAAAACTACCTTTATGAGTCCAAGCTAATCTATCTTGGAACCTAATTCATTTGAGTTACAATCTCTCACTCTGATAATGTATCGTGTGTTTGACTTGCGTCCACCATAGCCAACTAGCTCTAGATCCGTGTTTCTCAACATGGTATTAGAGCCATGGCTGAGCTAGGAAGCTAGTAGGTGGAATCTCTTCTTCTGTGCATGCTCTAGGATTTTCCCTCCTTCATTCTTCTCCTTTTACAAGCTCATTCCAATCCCAATCTTTCTAACCATCCAACATCCATTGTATGTACGAGGAGAAGAAGCTTAAGGAAGGAGGTGCTACCAAAGGAGCTCAAGGAAGAAAGTGCTGCTACTCAAGAAGATCAGTTTAGAGTTTATATTGAAGGGTATGGAAGGTCTTGCTATTTCCATTTCTCAAGTTATCGTTTGGAAGAAGAAGAAGAAGGCTGCAACCATTGAAGGCCAGCCTCAAGATCAAATCATTTGGTATTATCCTCAGCTTATTACATGGAGCAAAGGGCTTGCTTACTCCATAAAGCACAGGGGATGTTTTTTTTGAACAGAGAAATAGAGAGGAAGGAAGAGAGGTCAAGTTGAGAAGACTTGGTGTTTGGGTTGTTAGGTGGAGAGTCTGGAACCGCCTCAGATCAGACTGATCTATCTTGTTGACGGACCATCTTGGTAAAAGGGTTCGACTTGTGGCCCTTAGCGATGCTTGAGAGGACGATTGACGCATCATCCAGGAGCATAGACAGG
Source organism: Lygodium microphyllum (assembly GCF_053477565.2). Lineage (NCBI taxonomy): Eukaryota > Viridiplantae > Streptophyta > Polypodiopsida > Schizaeales > Lygodiaceae > Lygodium > Lygodium microphyllum. The sequence goes on along the minus strand of NC_141159.1, from coordinate 114,652,645 downwards.
CCATATGAAAGGTTGATCTGCATGGTTGCTACCTCGAATCTACTCGGCCAGCTCTCTCCATCTACAACAAGTCTGCAACCAGCAAGAGATCTTTTGGCTAATCTACAGCTTGGCATTTCACGGCAACGCAACTACACCCGTCCAACGTTAAAGGAAAATGTAGACGTCGTAGCAGTTTCCGTGGAAGGTACTGCTGATGTCTCAAACAAGCACGAACCAGTCGCTCCAGCTTCAGATGTTACGGATGCTCCTGTTGCATTTTCGTTCCCATATCCTCTTGTGAATTCGGATGATACTGGTGGTATAGAGGCCGCCTTTCCTCCTATTATAAAGCTTACATTAAGCGACATGTGCAGAATCGGCGGGCTCTTCTAGAAATTCACGACTAAATTTTTTAAAGAGCCTTATCTCTAAGGCTTCAATAAGCCTTTCTTCAAATACCCCTATTCACACTCTCTTGTTTCAAACCAACTCTCCCACACTCTAAGCTATTCACGGCGATCTTAGTTTTTAATATCGATTTTCTACTCCATCAAGTTTCTTTAGACACTAGCATTTTGTGCCATTTCTTCAATATTTGAAGCACTTGTACGGGATTAGACACTGCCATTGAGCAAGATTGCCAATTGATAAGACCTTCCCACATGAAATTATTTGCTTGCACAATTATCGAATCCCTTATATTCTTGTAAAAGGATAGACACTGCCCGAGAGTTCTCGTGGTAAGACCTCCTACTAAAGATGACCGAAGTGGAACATATAGCAAAATTTAATGGTGAAGGCTTCCATGCCTGGAAGGAGAAGACCATCTACCATCTTATGCGGAAGGACTTATGGGGCTTGTTTGAAGATGATGCAAATAACAAGAAGGAAGATGATGAATACAGGTTCGTTGAAGAAGACTAGTTCAAATCGAAAGAATGGAAGAAGATGAATAATAAGGCACTAGGCATCATTGCCTGGGGACTAAGTGATGATGTGCCACATCATATATCTGGCATAAGAAATGCTAGAACCGCCTGGGAGGAACTGGATAGAATGTTTGGTACCCAAGCAAAGAACTCAAAGGTAAAACTTCTCATGCAGTTTTATGAATTGGATATCAAAGACAGTGCTTCGATTGACCATACACATTAATAAGTTTAAGAGTTTAAAAACTCAGCTTGCAACTCTTAAAAAGAATATTGATGAAGATGAAGCAATAGCCGTATTGCTTGCAAGTGTAAACAAGGATCCATATGAGAGCCTTGTATCCACTCTAAGTAATGTTCCGAGTCTCTCGCTCAAAGATATTGAGCACTCACTGCTTGATGGAGAAAACAAATTTAAAAGCAAAGATGTAAAAGAGACCAGCTCAAGGGAAAACCTCTTATACACTAGAGGAGCTACTGGACCCAAGGGAAGAGGTCGAGGATTCAACACCGACAATAGGAATCGGATGACATGTCATTATTGTGGTAAAACTGGCCATATTGCCAGTGAATGCTTCCACGAAAAGAGCACAGCAGATGCAGAGTAACCACCACCAAAATCAATTCATGAATGAAGAAGAAGAAAAAGATTACTTCCACTACCATCAACAACTATGATAAACTGTTTTAAGGAATTTGTTCCCATAGTGGATACTGTAGAAACCCTACCAAAGATGTAAAGTTTCAAGGCTTAACTTGACTAGGCTGCCAAAGAGCTAGTCTCTTGGTCCATGTCTACATGTAGGGGGGGCAAAAGCCAGCAAGGGAAGAGACTCATCATTTGAGGGGGGGTGTTGAGAATAGCAAATGATGTATGCCCATAGAGGCTAAATGTGTGCCCAAAAGAGGCTTCCCCATAAGTGGCTCTATATGAGAGATATGACAAAGATGTATGCTCTAGAACTCTAAGAAGAGATGTCCAAAATCCCATATGCATAGTGAGGTACAGTGGTACTATCCAAAAAGCTATAAAGGCATGTACTTGACACTCATTTCAATGCAATGACACTATCAGTTTGAGTCACTCAAAAGTATCTTTATGAGTCCAAGCTAATCTATCTTGCAACCTAATTCATTTGAGTTACAATCTCTCACTCTGATAATGTGTCGTGTGTTTGACTTGCATCCACCATAGCCAACCAGCTCTAGATCCATGTTTCTCAACATGGTATTAGAGCCGTGGCTGAGTTAGGAAGCTAGTAGGTGGAATCTCTTCTTCTGTGCACGCTCTAGGATTTTCCCTCCTTCATTCTTCTCCTTTTACAAGCTCATTCCAATCCCAATCTTTCAAACCATCCAACATCCATTGTGTGTACGAGGAGAAGAAGCTTAAGGAAGGAGGTGCTACCAAAGGAGCTCAAGGAAGAAAGTGCTGCTACTCAAGAAGATCAGTTTAGAGTTTATATTCAAGGGTATGGAAGGTCTTGCTATTTCCATTTCTCAAGTTATCGTTTGGAAGAATAAGAAGAAGGCTACAACCATTGAAGGCCAGCCTCAAGATCAAATCATTTGGTATTATCCTCAGCTTATTACCTGGAGCAAAGGGCTTGCTTACTCCATAAAGCACAGGGGCTGTTTTTTTTGAACAGAGAAATAGAGAGGAAGGAAGAGAGCTCAAGTTGAGAAGACTTGGTGTTTGGGTTGTTAGGTGGAGAGTCTCGAACCGCCTCAGATCAGACTGATCTGTCTTGTTGACGGACCATCCTGGTTAAAGGGTTCGACTTGTGGCCCTTACCGATGCTTGAGACGACAACTAACGCATCATCCAGGAGCGCAGACAGGCCATATGAAAGGTTGATCTGCATGGTTGGTTGCTACCTCGAATCTACTTGGCCAGCTCTCTCCATCTGCAACAAGTCTGCAACCAGCAAGAGATCTTTCGGCTAATCTACAGCCTCGCGTTTCACGGCGACGCAACTACACCCGTCCAATGTTAAAGGAAAATGTAGACGTCCTAGCAGTTTCCGTGGAAGGTACTGCTGATGTCTCAAACAAGCACGAACCAGTCGCTCCAGCTTCAGATGTTACGGATGCTCCTATTGCATTTTCGTTCCCATATCCTCTTGTGAATTCGGATGATACTGGTGGTGTAGAGGCCGCCTTTCCTCCTATTACAAAGCTTACAATAGTAAGCGACATGTGCAGAATCGGCGGGCTCTTCTAACAATTCACGACTAAATTTTTTAAAGAGCCTTATCTCTAAGGCTTCAATAAGCCTTTCTTCAAATACCCCTGTTCACACTCTCTTGTTTCAAACCAACTCTCCCACACTCTAAGCTATTCATGGCGATCTTAGTTTTTAATATCGATTTTCTACTCCATCAAGTTTCTTTAGACACTAGCATTTTGTGCCATTTCTTCAATATCTGAAGCACTTGTACGGGATTAGACACTGCCATTGAGCAAGATTGCCAATTGGTAAGACCTTCCCGCATGAAATTATTTGCTTGCACAATTATCAAATCCCTTATATTCTTGTAAAAGGATAGACACTGCCCGAGAGTTCTCGTGGTAAGACCTCCTACTAAAGATGACCGAAGTGGAACATATAGCAAAATTTAATGGTGAAGACTTCCATGCCTGGAAGGAGAAGACCATCTACCATCTTATGCGGAAGGACTTATGGGGCTTGTTTGAAGATGATGCAAATAACAAGAAGGAAGATGATGAAGACAGGTTCGTTGAAGAAGACCAGTTCAAATCGAAAGAATGGAAGAAGATGAATAATAAGGCACTAGGCATCATTGCCTGGGGACTAAGTGATGATGTGCCACATCATATATCTGGCATAAGAAATGCTAGAACCGCCTGGGAGGAACTGGATAGAATGTTTGGTACCCAAGCAAAGAACTCAAAGGTAAAACTTCTCATGCAGTTTTATGAATTGGATATCAAAGACAGTGCTTCGATTGACCATACACATTAATAAGTTTAAGAGTTTAAAAACTCAGCTTGCAACTCTTAAAAAGAATATTGATGAAGATGAAGCAATAGCCGTATTGCTTGCAAGTGTAAACAAGGATCCATATGAGAGCCTTGTATCCACTCTAAGTAATGTTCCGAGTCTCTCGCTCAAAGATATTGAGCACTCACTGCTTGATGGAGAAAACAAATTTAAAAGCAAAGATGTAAAAGAGACCAGCTCAAGGGAAAACCTCTTATACACTAGAGGAGCTACTGGACCCAAGGGAAGAGGTCGAGGATTCAACACCGACAACAGGAATCGGATGACATGTCATTATTGTGGTAAAACTGGCCATATTGCCAGTGAATGCTTCCACGAAAAGAGCACAGCAGATGCAGAGTAACCACCACCAAAATCAATTCATGAATGAAGAAGAAGAAAAAGATTACTTCCACTACCATCAACAACTATGATAAACTGTTTTAAGGAATTTGTTCCCATAGTGGATATTGTAAAAACCCTACCAAAGATGTAAAGTTTCAAGCCTTAACTTGACTAGGCTGCCAAAGAGCTAGTCTCCTGGTCCATGTCTACATGTAGGGGGGGGGCAAAAGCCAGCAAGGGTAGAGACTCATCATTTGAGGGGGGGTGTTGAGAATAGCAAATGATGTATGCCCATAGAGGCGGAATGTTTGCCCAAAAGAGGCTTCCCCATAAGTGGCTTTGTATGAGAGATATGACAAAGATGTATGCATTAGAAGCTCTAAGAAGAGATGTCCAAAATCCCATATGCACAGTGAGGTACAGTGGTACTATCCAAAAAGCTATAAAGGCATGTACTTGACACTCATTTCAATGCAATGACACTATCAATTTGAGTCACTCAAAACTATCTTTATGAGTCCAAGCAAATCTATCTTGGAACTTAATTCATTTGAGTTACAATCTCTTACTCTGATAATGTGTCGTGTGTTTGACTTGCGTCCACCATAGCCAACTAGCTCTAGATCCGTGTTTCTCAACATGGTATTAGAGCCATGGCTGAGCTAGGAAGCTAGTAGGTGGAATCTATTCTTCTGTGCACGCTCTAGGATTTTCCCTCCTTCATTCTTCTCCTTTTACAAGCTCATTAATCCCAATCTTTCAAACCATCCAACATCCATTGTGTGTACGAGGAGAAGAAGCTTAAGGAAGGAGGTGCTACCAAAGGAGCTCAAGGAAGAAAGTGCTGCTACTCAAGAAGATCAGTTTAGAGTTTATATTCAAGGGTATGGAAGGTCTTGCTATTTCCATTTCTCAAGTTATCGTTTGGAAGAAGAAGAAGAAGGCTGCAACCATTGAAGGCCAGCCTCAAGATCAAATCATTTGGTATTATCCTCAGCTTATTACCTGGAGCAAAGGGCTTGCTTACTCCATAAAGCACAGGGGCTGTTTTTTTTGAACAGAGAAATAGAGAGGAAGGAAGAGAGGTCAAGTTGAGAAGACTTGGTGTTTGGGTTGTTAGGTGGAGATTCTGGAACCACCTCAGATCAGACTGATCTGTCTTGTTGACGGACCGTCCTGGTAAAAGGGTTCGACTTGTGCCCCTTATCGACGCTTGAGAAGACGACTGATGCATCATCCAGGAGCGCAGACAGGCCATATGAAAGGTTGATCTGCATCGTTACTACCTCGAATCTACTCGGCCAGCTCTCTCCATCTGCAACAAGTCTGCAACCAGCAAGAGATCTTTCGGCTAATCTACAGCCTGGCATTTCACGGCGACGCTACTACACCCGTCCAACATTAAAGGAAAATGTAGACGTCGTAGCAGTTTCCGTGGAAGGTACTGCTGATGTCTCAAACAAGCACGAACCAGTCGCTCCAGCTTCAGATGTTACGGATGCTCTTGTTGCATTTTCGTTCCCATATCCTCTTGTGAATTCGGATGATACTGGTGGTGTAGAGGCCGCCTTTCCTCCTATTACAAAGCTTACATTAAGCGACATGTGCAGAATCGGCGGGCTCTTCTAGAAATTCACGACTAAATTTTTTAAAGAGCCTTATCTCTAAGGCTTCAATAAGCCTTTCTTCAAATACCCTTGTTCTGCTTGTTTCAAACCAACGCTCCCACACTCTAAGCTATTCACGACGATCTTAGTTTTTAATATCGATTTTCTACTCCATCAAGTTTCTTTAGACACTAGCATTTTGTGCCATTTCTTCAATATCTGAAGCACTTGTACGTGATTAGACACTGCCATTGAGCAAGATTGCCAATTGGTAAGACCTTCCCGCATGAAATTATTTGCTTGCCACAATTATCAAATCCCTTATATTCTTGTAAAAGGATAGACACTGCCCGAGAGTTCTCGTGGTAAGATCTCCTACTAAAGATGACCGAAGTGGAACATATAGCAAAATTTAATGGTGAAGGCTTCCATGCTTGGAAGGAGAAGACCATGTACCATCTTATGCGGAAGGACTTATGGGACTTGTTTGAAGATGATGCAGATAACAAGAAGGAAGATGATGAAGACAGGTTCGTTGAAGAAGACCAGTTCAAATCGAAAGAATGGAAGAAGATGAATAATAAGGCACTAGGCATCATTGCCTGGGGACTAAGTGATGATGTGCCACATCATATATCTGGCATAAGAAATGCTAGAACCGCCTGGGAGGAACTGGATAGAATGTTTGGTACCCAAGCAAAGAACTCAAAGGTAAAACTTCTCATGCAGTTTTATAAACTGGATATCAAAGACAGTGCTTCTATGACCATACACATTAATAAGTTTAAGAGTTTAAATACTCAGCTTGCAACTCTTAAAAAGAATATTGATGAAGATGAAGCAATAGCCATACTGCTTGCAAGTGTAAACAAGGATCCATATGAGAACCTTGTGTCCACTCTAAGTAATGTTCCGAGTCTCTCGCTCAAAGATATTGAGCACTCACTGCTTGATGGAGAAAACAAATTTAAAAGCAAAGATGTAAAAGAGACCAGCTCAAGGGAAAACCTCTTATACACTAGAGGAGCTACTGGACCCAAGGGAAGAGGTCGAGGATTCAACACCGACAACAGGAATCGGATGACATGTCATTATTGTGGTAAAACTGGCCATATTGCCAGTGAATGCTTCCACGAAAAGAGCACAGCAGATGCAGAATAACCACCACCAAAATCAATTCATTAATGAAGAAGAAGAAAAAGATACTTCTGCTACCATCAACAACTATGATAAACTGTCTTAAGGAATTTGTTCCCGTAGTGGATATTGTGAAAACCCTACCAAAGATGTAAAGTTTCAAGGCTTAACTTGACTAGGCTGCCAAAGAGCTAGTCTCTTGGTCCATGTCTACATGTAGGGGGGCAAAAGCGAGCAAGGTTAGAGACTCATCATTTGAGGGGGGGTGTTGAGAATAGCAAATGATGTATACCCATAGAGGCTGAATGTGTGCCCAAAAGAGGCTTCCCCATAAGTGGCTTTGTATGAGAGATATGACAAAGATGTATGCTCTAGAAGCTCTAAGAAGAGATGTTCAAAATCCCATATGTAGAGTGAGGTACAGTGGTACTATCCAAAAAGCTATAAAGGCATGTACTTGACACTCATTTCAATGCAATGACACTATTAATTTGAGTCACTCAAAACTACCTTTATGAGTCCAAGCTAATCTATCTTGGAACCTAATTCATTTGAGTTACAATCTCTCACTCTGATAATGTATCGTGTGTTTGACTTGCGTCCACCATAGCCAACTAGCTCTAGATTCGTGTTTCTCAACATCTGTCAACAGGTCGTCTGACCCTCTCTGATCTCCTGAGCTGTGGCTCACTATGAGCTTGCCTCTCATGAGTCAGCACATAACGACTCTGCCTAGCACCTGGCGTCATAATAGATGGAATCCCCAATTCACTGTCTAAGTTATCACTGCTAGATGACTCATAACCTGCAGTGAGTGGATCTATTACATCTTTAGAAACCTTTTCTTTTCCCTTATCTGTTCTCCCCCTCACTGACATATCCATGTCAGTGGATGCAGTAGTGTGATTACGCAATCGTCCTGTCCAAGGACTCACTACAGATGATACATCACCTGTTTGACCACTCATGGAAGTACTCTCTGCAGGAGTATTCTCAGCACGACTCATACTGGGTGAGCCATCAGTAGGCACTACAACAGGATTCCCATACCAAGATGCTAACTCGTCAAATACCACATCTCTGCTTATGAGTGTCTCATGCCTAGAAGGTACATAACACTTATAAGCTTTCCGTTCCTGTGCATATCCCAGAAACACACTCTTCACTACCTTAGGATCCAATTTCTTCCTCTTTTCATCTGGTATATGCACATATGCAATGCTTCCAAATACCTTCAAGTGCAAAATATCAGGTTTATGACCATACAGCCTCTCATATGGAGTGACATCATGAATCCCTACTATAGGGGTTCAATTCAACACATAGACAACAGTCTTCACTGCTTCAGCCCAATAACCATTTGGTAAACATTTCTCATTTAGCATAGCTCTAGCTGATTCCATCAGGACCCTGTTTTTCCTCTCTGCAACACCGTTTTGCTGCGGTGTATAGTTGCAAGTAAGCTGTCTTCTGATCCCATATTTAGCAAGATACCTATCAAAGTAATTAGAGACATATTCACCTCCTCCATCTGATCTCAAACATGATATGTAGCAGCCCAACTCATTCTTTGCATGCTTCTTGAAATCTTTGAATGCATCAAACACATCATCTTTATGCTTCAAAATATAAAACCAATGTACCTGTTGAAATCATCGATAAATGAGACATAATACCATGCACCTCCAAATGAAGCATTATGTGAAGGAACCCAGACATCAGAGTGTACCAACTATAAAGGCCTAGTGCTGTTTTTTACATGTCTCATGAACGAAAACCGTGCCTGCTTCCCAAACTAACATGCAGGGCATACATGACCAAAGTCATTATACTTGAATTTAGGTAATCCAAGTACTACTTCCTTCTGCTACATAGATTTCAGCTTTTGTACATTGACATGTCCAATCTGCTTGTGCCAAATCTCTACATCCCGAATGGCACTCTCATCATGAGCAAACATGGCTGCCTTAAGTCCTGGAATGGTCACATCCAAAGTAAACATCCTGCCATCTCTTTTGCCCTTGGCAATTAGCTTGCAGCCATTTCCATACTCCTTAATGAAACATCCATCTTTGTTAAATCTCACTTGCAAATTCAGTTTTGCCATTTGACCCACAGACAAAAGATTATTTGTTATGGTTGGTGCATGCAATACATCATGCAGGCCTTTCTTCTTACCATCAGGCATCATGAGAGGAACAATCCCTTTATGCTTTATGTCATGATGGGTGTCATCCCCAGTACATACATGACCATGTGTACCTGCAACCATCTCATCAAACCACTCTCCATGCGGTGTCATGTGGTTTGACGCTCCAGAGTCAATGTACTATCTATCATCTCTATTAATTCTTGATGCATTTTTGGATACATGCTGCATGGAAAATAGTCTATCAACTTGCTCATCATGAACACCACTGGAAGATGCATAGTGCCCATCCTGTCTGCCCTTTGCTTTCATATCTCCCTGCTTCTTGTAGCAATCCTTTGCAATGTGCCCATACTTGCCGCAATAATGGCAATCCTTGTCCCTGTTGGATTGATAAGATGACTGCCATGAACCAGATCCACCACCTCTACCTCGGGGTGATCTCCCCCTACCTCTAAACCCGCCAGATCCACGCTGGCCTTGTGTATTTGCACCATGCCAATTACCCTGCTCCTGCTGCTGTCCATAAGCATTACGAGTGTCACCACGACCTCAAAATGAACCACGACCTCTAAATCCTCTGCCACGCTGGCTAGAGTATAACATAGTGTCTCTACTCTGAGATACATTGGAACCTGTATTCAAACCAAGCTTGACTTCCTCATGCAACAACAAAGCAACTAGCTCTTCCTAGGTAGGGGGCTCTTCTCTAACAGAAATGGATGTGTCAAAAGCTTTGTACTCTTTCCCTAATCCATTCAAGGCAACAGCAATCATATCATCTTCTGATACACTTGAGCCAATGGTAGCAAGTTGATCAGCTATGGTCTTAATCTCCGTGGTATACACCTGGATACTCCTGCCATTCCTAGACATGTTGTTGAACTGCTGTTTCAACTGAATCTTTCATGCATGTGTCATGGTTCCATAATTTTTCATCAGTATGTCCCAAGCATCCTTCAGAGTCTCACATCTAGTGATTTGAATTACCATAGCATCAGATATACATAGAGAAAACCAATGCAGCACCTTTCATGCTCTCTCATTCCATAGCCTATGAGCTCTTTTCTGTTCATTAGTTGGATTCATTGTAGGCAATTCAGGAGCAGCCTCATCTCCTGTACATAGATCCCATTAACCCCTGCCAACTAGAGAGTTCTTCATTCTGCATTTCCATAATGCAAAGTTCTTGTTGTCTAACTTCTCTCCAACTATGTGAGTGATATTATCAGTCCCATGTGCATTAGCCATGATGCAATAGACTGTCTGTGAGATGTTTAACTACCTGCAAACCAATAAGTATGACTGACCAAGTTCAGTCCACAACAGTTTATGACAATTTTTTGCAAGTAATTGCAGTAAAAAACTAGGGTATTTCAGCCCACTGATAACCCAAAAAAGTCCCAAAACAGATGGTCTAACCCGTAGGTAAAACAGTCAATACATATGCTATGTATTTGCTTCAGTTTAAACTCCTACAACCTCACTGCCAGGGACCAAAGATGCAGTCTAAAAACTGTAGACTGTGTATAACCAGCAACAAATTCAAGTCTAAAAACAACATGCATACATGTCATACATGTCCCAGAACTTCCCAGATGGCTGCTAGTACATGTGTCAAGCCATACATAGGCATAGAAGCACAAAGCAGTGCATAACCAACAAGTACAAATGTCAAATAGTTTGGTTGCAAGTTGCAGTCAACCAAAAATTAGCATAACAAGCTTTAAGCAGCTCCAAAAAGTCTTCAAATCATGTCATACATTCACTTTGAAGTGATGGGTTCAATACATGAGCATTTGGGTAGGCATAGAAAATGTGTCTTCATTAATCACTGTCAAGGAATACATGACTATTCATAACCATGACTGTTCATAACCAGCCCAAGCACTGTCAAGGCAATTATTTCAGGTCTAGATCTGAGTATTCAGCAACATCCAATGCTTTTCACAATCCTCCATACATTCAGCATGCATATGTTAGTTCATATAGGTGATAGAAGCCCCAAAGTGACATGGATTGCTTTAGCAAGATACAATGCTTGCTATTCACTGTGTATGACAGTTTCCAGCCTGTCAATGGCTTTCAAATCTAAGTGTTCTGAGCAAGAAATCTCAGCTCCAAGACATTTGATCCAATGTATACATGCTTTGACACATTCTTGTGCTTTAAAGATGCCTTTTGAGTGTAGTACAAGGCTCCTATATGTCAATAATGACTGAATGCATGCTGCCCATTCATTTTCACAGCAGTTCAGAACTGATTACAGATCTGTGTTTGTTACTCCAGCTCATAACAGAGCTCCCACACAAGCATTTGCCTCTTGTACTCTTCAGATACCTTCAAGAGTGAGCATACATGCCTTATGAGTCTTGTCCAAGTGCCCTATTTGATGTTTGATAGGTTGCAGTCCACCCAGCTCTACAGGCGCAGTTCATGTTGGTTTAGCAGGGGTTGCTGCTGTATAAAATGGCTAATCTGAGCCTATACAAGGCTTGCATAGGCTCAATAGGGCCTTTCAGATGCTCCAGTAGGGTCACCAACAGCCTCTTGACCAATGGCTACTCTCCTTCAACAATGCATACCTATGTGTGACCAAAATAGTGAAAATGACAGTCAATCCTCTTCTTTTTCCAGCCCTTCAGGTTAGTCTTGAAGTCTTCTTCTGCAATGCTCTACTCCACAGAGCCCAGTCTTGTGGATGCTCTAATACCATGTTCAAAGATGATATTGCGGCCACCCTTTCAAGTTCTTCTTCAACTTCCCTCATACATTGGATAGGATACTATCTCCAAGGGTGGTGGAGGATGTCATAAAGCTTTCACCAAGGTTAGGAAGGAGATGGCTAGAGGAATGAATGAGACACCCCACAAAGTGGCAACAGAACGTGTAGATTACTAGAAATATAAGGTGGTAGAGGTACCCTACAGGATGGAGGGATATGAGGCTAACCCTAGGTGGTGCAGAAACATTTGGGACTCTAACTTAGAGATCCAAATGGCTTTCTGTAGCACCCTACTACATGAAAGGGATGATCCTACCTACATGCCCTACCCGAGGAGAATTGGAATTGACTTCAAATAGGAGGTGCATGGTAGGATGTCTTCCCTCTAATTTGCAGCATAAATGCCTTGACCCCTAAAGAAAGCCCAATCTTCACCAAAAGGGACCTCCACCCATCCATAGCAGGTTTCCTCAAAGACTTCTCCTCATGCCTTGATCCTCATTCATCACCACCTGTAACTATCTCCTTCAATTGCAAATATTATTATCAAATAGGCTAAATATCTTGAAAAACTTTGAGTGATTTTCGAATGTTGTAGGTGGTATGGTCTCTCCCTGAGCCCCTTAAAGTTCCAATTTTGGGTAAAACATGGATGCATCTAAGGGCATGTGGTTTTCAAGAATGGCATTGCTATAGACTTTTCCAAAGTCTGAGTCATTGTCGATCTATCACCACCGACAAACTACAAGGGACTTCAATGCTTCCCCATCCACATAAGATATTATCAACGGTTTGTGTTAAACTATGTACTCATTGCATGACCACTTATTGTTAATTGTATTTGAGTGGACTAAGGAATGGCAATGTACTTATGAAGAATTGGAAAAGGCTTTGACTACCATACCAATCCTACAAGTACATTGATGCTTTAAATTTTACTATTAGAGTAGTTTTATGCTAACTTGCAAAATATAATTTGGATTATCCTGTGAGTTTTGCTAGCCACCAGCTCTCATGGATAGGGAAATAAATTATTTCACCATCAAGAGGGAAGGATTAGCTATGGGGTTTGCTATGAAAAAGTTCTGACACTATTTACAAGTGATCCCTTTTATTTTCTATATGGACCATTAGGCTCTGTTGTACCATGTGAACAAACTCTATGCCATAGGGTGCATAGTTAGAGGGTTATTTCTTCTCTTTGGATTTGAACTCTCAATGGTTGCGCAAAAGGAAAAACAACATTACATTTTTGATCATCTTTCTCACATTCCTAATTGGAAGCCAACTAGAGAGGGCATTATGGATGACCTTCATCTATTTGGGATTTTTAAAGATAAAGACTTTTTTAAGGCTAACATCACTCTTTACTGGGCAAATGATCTAGACCGGTAAAAAAAGCTAGACTACATCATCTCATGATCAAAGCACAGCCATATGAGTTAATCATGGGAAAATTATATAGCTTAGGCCAAGATGGGTTGCTAAGATGCTATGCTTGCGAACATGAGATACATGAAGTCTTAATATAAGCGCATGCAGGAAGCGCGAGAGGCCATTTTGATGGAGATTCCACTGCTAAAAATATCTTACAATCCTAGTTGTGGTGGCCTATCTTATTTTGCAGCACTAGGAGATTTGTGAAGAATTGTGACCAATGCCAATGCACCAAAATTCCAATTAGAAAGGATAGAATGTAGCTTAACCCAGTAAAGGAAGGTAGCCTGTGATTACTTGACCAAGTGGGCAAAAGCTAAAGCTACCAGAAAAAACAATATAAGGACAATATCTAAATTCTTATGGGAACAGGTGATCCCTTGATTTGGCCATCCAATTGAGATAGTAAGCAACCAAGGTACCCACTTCATTAATGAGGTGATCGCACACTTGTTGCCCACCTTTATGATCATTCACAGAAAATCTTCCCCCTACTAACTCCAAGTCAAGGGCCAAGCAAAGTTCACAAATAAAACATTAATCAATGTTATGACCAAAATTGTATGAGCTTCTCAAAGCAATTGGGACAATAAACTCATGGCTAGTCTTTGGCATATTGTATAGCCTACACATAGCGATCAACCAAATGCCATTTAGACTAACATATGGCACACATGTGATCATTCTTGTAGAATTCTTTATTTCAGGTCTAAGAACAACTATCCAAGAAAGATGGGAGGGACGAGCAACATGGACTAACTACTTGCTTAAGTTAGAGCAACTTTCTGAAACACGATTACTAGTTACCCATGTGCTCATTTGTGGAAAAGCACGACAGAAGGCTTGGTTTGATAAACATGTCAAGCAATAAGATTTCAAAAAAGGAGACCTTGTGCGATTGTACTCCATTAAGGGGCCTAAGTAAACAACAAAACTCGTAGTTCTAGGTCCATTTCGCATGTGTGTCATTATTAGAACCAACAATGTTGAACTCGAGATACTTGAAAACAAAGTCCTAGGCTTTTTTAATGACCACTGAATAAAAAAATATCATCACCCAGCACATCCTTTTCACAAAGCCCCAATGACACTACCACCCTTAGCTATATGGGCGGTTAGGATCACCAAACTCGACATTGAGGATTAAAATCCTATACCTATGACTTATTTGAGTATCATCCTAGCTACAAGGACATATGATGACTGGATAGGAATTGGGCAACTACTACTCATGCCTACAACAACAAAAGTAAATCCATATGGGGGACCTTCTTATGCACTATTAGAGAAATATTAGATCACCTTAATCGTCAAGGCTGAAAGTCTACCCTCCCTCTTCTACATGCTACCTAACATCGAAGGAGTTGATAATGAGGTACTATTGGGATGCTCATTTTAAAAAATCACCAAGTGTATAGTTGATCTCTAACTACAATGTATCCATTTGGAGCTACCCAATGTCAAGATTATCATGACTGTCAGCAAGGTTACTAGCGCCTCGATGGAGAAGATAGTACCACCAATGCTTCCTGCACACCCCAATTCACCCCTTAAAAAGAGCAATGATGCTCTCCTTAATGAGTTACTCAAGGCTCAAATATCCCATGATAGGTTGGCTAGTCAAATATATCCATTCAATAGGAACCATCAATGATGGGTGTCGACACTAAATAAGAAAAGGAATGGTGCCCACTTACATGCTCGTCCTCAGCACGAACCAATCCCTAACCAAGTATGGTGGTGGTGTAGATGATGTGCCCCAAATCTAGCTTGATGGGTTCCTAGAGCCTTGCTCAAAGCACAAGGATACTATATTGGCAACAAGCTCATCTAGTTTTCGAAGCTCATGCCTACAAAACTACCTTGATACCCTCATACATAAACCATGGGATGCTAAACCTCCACAACCAGGGAAACAAGCACTACGACCACCTTTACCCAATCACAATCCTCAAGTCAAGCCTATAAGAGCCTAGCCTCTGAACCCTAGCAACTAACTTCCAAAGGATCATAGTCCAATGCACTATTGGAACCCTATTGAATGACTAGCTTCTCATGAGAGATAGTATCTCTTAGAACTAGTTGCCAGTATGGCTACAGATACTAACGATGACATCATTACATGTATTCAACAACTCAATAACACCTTCACTCTCTCTATTCACCTGTAGCTACAAACAACTTGACCTAGGTCTCCTTGATGAAAACACTACAAATGATGTGTGGTATCTACCATGCTTATGGCATGAATATGAAATCATTTTCACCAAGGGTGCTTCAATCATCAAGAAGCTTATTGCAACTTAGGTTTCACAAGTGTAGGTCCTAAAAGGAAGATTAATCACCTTCTTCAAATGAAGTTGTGTTGATGACAAGCCCACGCCCGATAAACTAGCCAACCTCAATCACCTGACACAAATCAATTCCTTATTCTTGTAGCATTGGCTTACTCTATGAGTGCAATGAGAAAGAGAGGAATGTCAAATCATGACCACGCAAAACAACAACATGCCATTAAAATGTCAAAGTATAATCCTACCTATGTTGCCCCCACATCCTTTTGAGTAGTTGCTCTCACTTCTAAATGCATACTAGAATATAATGTGATGCTGCATCCGTATGTTGACCAAGTCCTTAGTGAGAAAGAGCTTCATATTGCTAGTCTGATTGGTTCTGATGTTCTAATCTATACTACCCATATCAGTATCCATCCACAGGATATGGACCATTACCTTGCCATGGAATACAATCTACACTTTTAAGAATGGTGGTTGCAAACATACTTGTTATGACTCCTTACACAATCTTGGAAGTATTCTAGTCCATTGGGAGGAGGAGGGGTTTGCATAAACTCATCCTATAAATTAAACACTTTTTGAATCATTTTTTGACTTTTTTGATATGCAAAATTTTCATTGAGTCAGACACAAGCCTTAAAGTAAAGATTTCAGATTTCTTTATGTTCATGCTAGGTGTGAAGCTTTGGTTTTTCTTAACAAGTTGTGTGTGTGTGTGTCTATATATATACATGTATATATATGCACGCACACACACACACACACACACACACACACACACACACACACACACACACACACACACACACACACACACACACACACACACACACACACACACACACACACACACACACACACACACACACACACACACACACACACACACACACACACACACACACACACACACACACACACACACACACACACACACACACACACACACACACACACACACACACACACATATAGATATACATGTATATATATCTTGACAAGCATAGTGGATTGATTACAATGAACAACAATTGTATATTCTCTTTGTCTTTTTGGCTGGCAATCATCATCTTAACAATGAGAGTATCAGTGTATCCCCCTTCTGAGAATCTCTTGATGAAGATATCCTTCAACTAAGTGAAGTTAATGCATTCAGTATTGTCTATAATGGTAAACCAAGTTCGTCTCTTGTCTCCCAAGCAAAGTACGAATGCTTGTGCTTGTTGGGTGAGGTCTGTGAGGTTGTTAGCCTTGCACACTTGCTCAAACTACTTGATGAAGTTGTAGGAGTCATTGCTTGTTTGGTATTTATCAAGTTGCTTTGCAACTATGGGTAACTCCCAGCAGCTAACAATGATGCTGCCAAGGCTAACCCACTTTGCTCAATATTGGTACTATCTAGCAATCTTTTTGTGAGTAGCTCACTCATTGTAAGGTTGACTTCTAGGGATATCTCTCTATTACTATTGCCTCCCACTCTATTTCTACCTGAGATGGGTAGGATCCTATGAACTTTGTTGAGCTCTCTCTCTTGACGCAACCTTTGGGCCCTTTGCTCTTGGCTATAACTCACTCGCAATTTGTTGCAATGTTGTCCTTGCCAATATCCTCTCCTCCTCAAGGTTGGCTCTATGATATTGGCTACTAGTCTTCCATGGTGTGCTATCCTTGTCTATTGGTTGTAGTATGTAACAAGTCATCAGATGTCATCTAGGTACTTTGCCATGTTAAGGTCAAGGTCAAGGTTGAGATTATTCTCATTCGAGCTAGTGCTTGTCATAGTAGTTGCCCCTTGACCTGCTAGTGCTTCTATGAGGTCGACTAGGCCAGCTAAATATGTATTCCTAATCTTGGCTAGCCTTTCCTTCTCTCGACGATCTGATGGGTACGTCTACTCTAGGCCTTTGTTCCCAGTGTCTTGGGTCACTTGTCTGACTCTCGAGGTTGTACTCCTATTGGTGGGTTCATTTTTAGCTTAATTTCCCTTAGTGTGTTCCTTGTTAATCCAACAATTTGTAAATGTACAACTTACATGCTTGCAGTGTGACATAATGTGCGTTGTGCAAAATTAGGCTTTCCAACTTACACATGTGCTTAGATGTCTATTATGTCAAGTGTGACCTTTGATGAAGTCAATTGCATCCAATCAGTTTCCTATCATTGCTACTTTTTTTGAGTGGATTATGCTTACTCATAATAGTTGAAATTGGATCCTCTATGGATCATGATAGGTGGTCGTTCAGCTAACTGGCTCAACTTAGGTCTCTATCCACGATAATAACCAATGGTTAGTTCTTTCAATCACCCATGGACTACTAGGTTAAGGTTTTTGAGTGCAAACAATTCTATGGTTCCACTTATTGGTCTAAATTTCAACGTGGTTGTTGGTCAGCTAGCAATAGGCCGTAACAAGTCCCAAAATTGTAAAAAATTTTATCAAAAAAGGGTTTTGGACAACTTGTCTGAGTCACAGATATGCCCATCTGAGTGGAATCCTTAAGGTATCTAGCCATCTGAGTGATCGGACTCAAACTCAGACGAGGGGTGCCATCTGAGCATCTGATTGACCATTCGAGGCCCAAGTTTGAGCCAAGCGGTTAGACTCTCCTCCGAGTCAGTTTGAGTGGGTCAACTTAAGTGGCTTGGACATTCAAACCAATTCAAGACCATTTGAGGCCTATAATTGCCATCCAATCGGTGCTCGAAAACATGTTGAATGGCGCAAATATCCTTTTTAATGACTTTATACTCACTATCCAATGCACCCAGGGTTCTAGAGCAATGCAATAATAAAAAAACAAGGATTCAGAGCATACCTCGAAGGGCTGAATGTGTCAATGGCAAGGATCGTAGGTGCTGTTGTATGTAGACCTGTCACTCCTCATCTATCTCTCAATCTCATTGAGTGCAAATGAGCTCTCTCTTCCCCTTTTTCGCCTTTTGTGTTCTCTCCCTCTCCCCTCACACTTTGTTTTCCTTCTTGGATATAAAAAAACTATTTTCTTTCTTTCCTTGTTCCCTTGTTTCTTGGTTATCTAGAAAGTAATCTTTTTAATCTTTTTCCTTATTTCCCAAACCTTAATGTTTCCAATTTGATCAAAATACACAACTCCTACTCTAACCAATGCATGGAAAGCTTCCTAAACGTAAACTAATCCACAAAAGAGACTGAATAACCTCTGATTCCCTTTATTTCTACCTAAAACTAAGCGTCATTATTTGGAGATGAGCTCTTACTTCATTACTCAATTTGGAGTGCACAAGCACTCAAGATTGAATCCGTATGTGTCATGGCAACAGAAGCAAAATGTTGTTGCCCTCAATTGCAGGCAAACTACCAAGACCCATGGACTGCTTATTGCTTCAAGTGTTTCAAGTTGAGAGCTATGGCTATCTCTCACATAGTTGTGTGCACTCATCCGCACACCAATGTAGTGAGCTTACCTTTGAATTGGATCTAGTACTTTCTTCCACAAATCTATTGATGGCTCCACGATTCAAGATGTGCCCTCAAAGCAAGCTCCATCTCCAAGCTCTAGTTTCAACCTCCATAGACTCGCGTGCAAGAAGGGGCAAGAGAAGAAGAAGATGATGAAGAGAGGAGAAGAAGAGCTTCTCCATGGTTCCTCACTCCCTCACACATACTCTCTTCCTCTCTCACACTCCCTTTCTCTCTCTCATGCACAAGAAGGATGCAAGAGTAAGAAGCAACAAGAGAGTAAGTTTAGCCATACATAAGAATGAGCTTCTTCATTCATTTCTTGAATTTTTATACATGCCCTTATCCCTTTGTTGGGCAGCCATCCCCCTTTTTGGTCCGGCCTTTGTCCTTTTCTCTATTCTTTTCTTCTCCTTCCTATTAGAGTGGGCCTCAACCCGCGCCTCTCATTCTTTACAATTTGCACGAAAAGAGTCTGACACCCTTTGACAAAATGAATCACAATGTGCCTAGTATTTTTCTTGCTAGTATATTATAGTGCGCTTATTATTATGTGCTTCCTTTTACATTTGAGGCTTTTTTCCTACACTTCATGTCTTCAGATTTTTTTCTAAGTATGCATTTCTCTTCCGTTTTTCTCTCGCCTTGGAACTGTCTTCCATTTTTGATTTTTTTGCCTTTTTTATCTTACACTTCCAAGGGTGTAAGTTGCTCATTAGTCTTTTATGTGAAAAAGCAGAGTTGCAGCATTGAAATGTGTGCACAAGAGGAAGGAGAGAGCTCAAAGTACAAGAACCATATCTTATTTACTAAGTTGCTTACAAGTACAACTTGGGTACACTCTCCCACAGATGATAGTGACCCATAGGCTATTTATATAGCCTCTGCCAAGCTAGGGTTAGGGTTTCCCCTGTCCCTAAGGCTATTCACACCCATTTGCTCTCATGCACCCTTGCTTACAATGGGTTCCTATGCCTATCTTCTAGCACTCCTCCTCAATGCCAGGGTGACCTTGGATTACAAGGCATGTAAGATGTCCCTCCCCCCCCCTCCCCCCCCCCTCCCCCCTTTAAACAACCAGGATGCCTTGATAAATCAAGCTACAATAGTGTTTTTAGGTAGATGGTTTAAAGACTCAAAAAAGTCAATCTTTGGCCACCAGTTCTTTGGGTACATCAAGAGTGTTGGGGCATTTACTAGTGATATGCCCTGTCTTCTTGCATTTGTTACATTTCATTTTCTCGGGATACTTATTCCAATAGTTGTTTACAAGATGTCCTTTTTTCTTACAGAAAGAACATCTAGTGAGAACTGTATGTACCAATACTTGATCACGGGAAGTTGAAGAAGCCTGACTATTTTTGCCTTCTTTGTGGTTCCTCTTTTCTTCATCCAAACAGGATTGGATGGTACTTACCAATGTAGGATCTAGAATGTTGATAAGAGTGGTTACAAGGGTAGGAAACACCTGTTTTACAACTTTTAGGAGAATAGCAATAGCATCTTCTTCATGTATTAGAGCTTGTACTGAGGCAAGCTGTGCCATAAGTCCCTTCATGTGAGAGATGAATTTTCCCAAGTCTTCTCCGGATCGAAATTCTAAGCTAAAGAATTCAATTTTAAGGAAGATTTTAGTATTTTTACCAGTGGCTCCATAGAGCTTTTCAAGCTCATCCCATTTTTCTTTAGTAGTATTTAGTTGATCAACATGATGAATCAATGACTCATCTAAGTGTAACATAATGATTGCTTGGGCACGTTGGTCATCCTCTATATCAAGTGGATTTGTAGAGTTTACATTTCTAGCACCTTGAATGAGAGGCCAATACCCTCTCTCCATCATCCTATACTTGATAAGTACATGCCATGGGTGGAAATCTTTGCCATCAAATTTTTGAATTTGAGGATGGACATCAGCATATGTTGTGGCCATTGGGAAGGTCTTACCACTTGCTAGAACAAGGGCAGTGTCTAGTCCCTTACAAGTTTGCCACTAAATGCAGAAGCAATTCAAAGTTGTAATGAGGAGAAAGGCTGAAAATAATACATATGTAATATTTCAAAATATGACTTTGGTGGTCCTTTCTTAGGAGCAATCTTCTTCCGAGGTTTAATGGTCTTTTTAGGCTTCAATGATTTGAACCTAGACTGGACTTTGGGCTCCTCCTTGTGGTATGGCTCAGTGGATGACCCTTGTGTTGGACAAGGATGGTCTATGATTTCAATGCTTGTTGCCGATGATTTTGAGGAGAGTACAGTGACACTCATCCCTCTAATTTCATTGACCAATATACTTAAGAAAAAATCACTCAAGATATGGAATACACTTCTAGTGTATGATGGTTTATGTGTTTATAGTTGTACACATAGCCTTACAACTTAAAGGAAGGTACTTAGTTGTTTTATTTTCCTGATGAAAAACATTCAGATTATATAAGTATTAGTAGCAATGATGATTAGGCAATGTGCCTTAGTGCTTACAAGCACTCATCTGTAGCTCATGTTGCTAGAGATGGTAAATGTCAGTCTTAATGAGCTTGATGATGACCCTTCGAGTGGAGGAACCTCTAAAATGAAGTTTCCAGGTTCATAACTCACTCTAGAAGAGTTAACTTAGTGATTAAAATCATTGTTGATGACCAAACATTGAAAAAAAATTGAAGATGGAAAAAGCTTGAAGCTCTTGGCTATGGCTTCCAGAGATTGACAGTTAGGGTTTGGCTTGTAGCAGCTAGTAGAGGTGGAATTTCCCAGAGCCCTCTTAGGAGTAGATGGCCCACTAGGGGGGCTACAAAAACGCTATGATGGCTGCCTTAATGCACCCTCGACAGCACACCCAGCAACACACAATGTCTAGGCTACAGATCTGTGACTCTTACTACGATTTTGATAATGCTACTCACCATGACGTCCAATGTCAAAGATTGACATGCCACGCTGAATTGCCTAGTGCTTAGGAGAAGATCTTTAGAAGAAACCAGAGGTTGAAACCCCTTCTATTGCCCACACTAGCTCCTCCAAGGTCAAGGGGTATAGCTGGCTATGGAGTTTGAAGGGCTAAAATGAGAGAGATGGAGATTGTCTTGTACACTTAGTGGAGCTGAGATTTGAGGAAGCTGAGGGGATTAGAGAAGGCTCTAATGCCATGTGAAAAAGAAAAGTTGTAGCATTGGAATGTGTGCACAAGAGGAAGGAGAGAGCTCAAAGTACAAGAACCATATCTTGTTTACTAAGTTGCTTATAAGTACGACTTGGGTACACTCTCCCACACATGATAGTGACCCATAGGCTGTTTATATAGCCTCTGCCAAGCTAGGGTTAGGGTTTCTCCTACCCCTAAGGCTATTCACACCCATCTGCCCTCATGTACCCTTGCTTACAACGGGTTCCTATGCCTATCTTCTAACATTTTATATCTGAGCGTCAACCATCTGGTCACATAGATTCTTGATTCGAGTGATGAATGCTTTAGTTTTCTCTCCTTCAACAAACTTATCTACTATTGCTAGTTGATTCTCCAAGTTTTCAATTCTTGTTTGATCTCATGTTTTGTACTAACTCCTTAGAACATTCCAAGACTCCGATGCCTTGGTTTTATACTAAATCAAGATCAAAACACTATCAGAATGGCTTGTAACTAAGGTACACAATGCATCAACATTCCTTCGTTTCCAATCTTACAGAAGATCTACATTTGGAGAAATCATAACAATCGAATTTGATGGGTCAAGAGTGGGTTGTGGTTTTAGGTCAGTCCCCAACACTGTCTTTAGAGGCTCATAAGAATCAAGGACAAGTATACTTTTAAACTTCCACAAAATGTAGTTTATACCATCTAACTTGCCTTTGCTAAAGGTTGGTGGACAAATCCTTAGTGTTTGAATTTTTGGTATAGCAGCACTACCACTTGATATGCCATCACTGCTACTTGATGTAGCAGACATCATTTCTCCTCCTTCACTATTGAAGCCCTTGCCTTTTGCATACTCTTCACTCCTCGGAGCACCTTGGGCTCTAATACCATGTAAAAATTACATGGCATAGTGGATAGAATTTGAGCAAGGAGAGTAGAGAACACACAATAAATATAAGAAGAACAAAAATTGCTTTAATTTCAAACAAACTGATTCAAATATGGCTCTGTCCGTCCGTGTGCTTTCATTATGAAGCTTAGATGGTGATTTGAATAGATGATAGACAAAGAGCTTAAGGGTATTTGCTGACTAGGTAAAAGATAGATTGATAATAGCTTTAGAGGGGTCTTCCTTTTATATCTTGGGAACACTATTTGGTTGGCATGTCCAACCATATTATGAACCTTCTCTAGTCGATCAGGGAATATTTCATTTACCATCAAGCTGGGGTAGCATCCTTGAACCCTATCAGGGGGTCACTGGCCCCTCGAGACCCCCCAATCAAGGGTTTTCCTTGAGTTTCTACTAGTATTACTCTTCTATCTAACCCAAAGTCTAGATCCATAAAGGTCACCTTTTTGCCATCTGATCACATAGACCTCATCTGACATATAAGTCACAAGCTAGAGCCCAACCAACGTCTATGCTCACACATGGCTTCTCCTCATAATGGGGGGCCTTACAACTTAGAGCACCATGGATCATTGGTGGCACCTTATGAAGGTGGGACATTGAGCATATCTAACACTCTTGTCCTTGCATGATGGTCAGAGAAAGGGTCTCTATGATGTATTGCATGTGCCATCCATCACAAAGAAACTAATGTATGTTGGTCAAATGGTAGAGCAAGGAATGTACATTCAATTTGATGTAAAAGGCTATTTTATGAAATATTTTAATGATAAGTGCAGGTTGGTCACAAAACCAAAGGGTTGATTACAAGGTTGCTTGATTTTGGAGTTACAGAATTGTATAAAGTGTGTGAAGCATATGAGTTTAGTAAGCAAGTAAGATAATATTTTTTTGCATGATAGAGATGTGAGTAGAAATATCCTTGATGTTATGCATATAGATGTTTGGGAACCTACATAGAGTATATCTCTTGGTGGTAGCAAATATTTTGTTACGTTTATATAGTACATGTGGAGGCATCGAAATCATGGCAAAAAAAAAAACTTAGATTATTGTGAGATTTGGTGTAGAAGCAAAGCACTATATATTCTATAGATTGACCCTTTAGGGCTTCCTATTGCTTTTTTGGCCATCTAAGGCCATTTTGGGCTCTGTTTTAGACCTGTAAGGTTATGAACGGTAGTTTTAGAGTATATTGATTTTGGTTGTATCGATCAAAAGTGGGTACATGGGTTATTTCAAATATCTAAGTTTTGAGATATTTTCCAAGAAGAAAACACAAGTTTTATCTACAAAGAGGTTATAGATTACATGTACTATTGAGCAGCTAATAAAAGAGGTTGTTTGGTGTGTTGCTATGCACTTTGTTGTGAAAGATTGCAGAAGACTTGCTTATTTTTTTGTATGAATTCTATGAAAATGGTAGAGAATAGTGGAAATCCCATCATTAAGAAGCTAAAAAAGAACAATTATCCATCATAGAAGTTTCGTGTGACGAACATTCTTATTGGAAAAGGCCTTTATGAGTTCATTTCAGGTGAAGAAAAGGAGTCAGAGCTAAGTAATCCTACAACTATAGAAGAATTAAAGGTGTGGAAATAATGGAATGCAAAAAAAAAAGAGGTTATGTATTGCTTATTTGCAGTTATTAACCCCCAGTTTGAGACTGAGAAAAAGAAGTCCAAGAAAACTCCAAATGCAGACACAAAGGAAGAAACAGGAGGGGAAATGACCAAAAGTGCAAGGGCGGCCTCAAAAGCTAAGTCAAAGAAAAAAGCACATTTTTAAATGCAAGGCGCCCATAAAATTTTTGTAAAAGAGCGTCAGGCTCCCTCCTGTGCAAATTGTAAAGGGTCGATGGGCGTAGGTAAAGAGAAAGGGCAAGTAGAAGGGAATGGAAAAAGAGGACCTTGCCACAATGGCTAGTCATGTAAAAAAGGGGGATGGGTGTCCAAAGGAATAAGGGTTTTGCATATAAACTCAAAAAGTGAATGAGAAGCTCATTCTTTGTAGCTAAAGTGGTCTCTTCTCCTTCTCTTCTTCTCTCCTTCTTGCTTACTTATGTGTGCTTGAGAGAGGGAGTGTGAGAGTGTGAGGCAGTGAGTATGTGAGGGTGAGGGAGCAAGGAGAAGAAGCTCTCCATCATCTCCTCTCTTTTTCTTCTTTTCTCTTCTCTTCTCTTGTCTTGCACGCAGCTATGGAGTGGAGCTTGAAGGTAGAGGCTTGAGGTTGCTTGAGCTTGCATCTCGAATCGTGGAGCTGCCGGGTTGCTTGAGGGAAAAGGCTACTTGTTCAAGCATAAAGATAAGCTCACTACACCCCCGTAGGATCGAAGGCGCATCAGCTAGGTGAGAGATAGCCACTTGTGCTCACTTTAAATGCTTGAAATAATAAGTGTTCTGTGGGTCTTGACAGTCAAGGGTGAGCTCCCATAACATTTTAGTTCCATTGTTGGGACCAATAGATTCAAGCTTGAGCACTTGCGCATCTCAAATCGAGCATCAAAGTAGGGTTGCATCCCCAAGTTGATGCTTGAGATAGGTAGGATATTTGGGCTTTTAATCTTCAAAAAAAGTAAGTATTTTGGGTTTTTTATGAATAGACAAGTAGGAGGATTCATTTCAGTATTTGTGTTTTGATTCTTGTTGCATATAGAATAGGATAGGAGTAAGAAATCAAAGCAAAAAGATTTAGGGCTTCTCTTGTAAAACTGGCCAGAACAGGGAAAGATCAAGGGAAAAATGGGCTTGCACTCCATTGACAAGTCTTGAGCACTAACACGACAGCACTTGGACATTAGGATAAGGGTTTAAGACCTAAGGAAGAGAGGTAGAAGGCTCATTTTTAGTTTTTGCAATAGAAAGAGAGAGAGAGAGCTTGAGGGTGAGTGAGAGACTTGGAGCTTAGGGAAAATCAATTGGCTTCCCTAGGAGTTTTCTGTGCACATCAGGTACATAGAACCCTCCTTGTATATGCACTATTGCATTCTAGAGCTCCTTGCTTGAGGGCATGGCCAAAATTGTGGCCACGATTCAAATTTTTGTTATCATTGTTTGCATGCCAAATACAAAATCTGACATGATGCACAAGGATATGATTCCCAGAATTGGACACACTTGGACATTCAATTCCTAAAATTCAAACATTCAGACTAACTTGACTTGTCCAACCGTCAGATCCCAAAAATCAGACCATTACTCGTTGACATATGATTTTTGACACCGAGAATGGCTTAAAAATAGCCAAAAATTTTGAATTTTAGGGGAAAAATAGACTTCTCAAAGGCAGCAGCTACAATCAGTAAAGGCCAAATCTCTTTGAACTTCCTTCTAGAGAAGTGTTTCTCTACTTCTAGAGCTCCTCGTTGGTACCTCAATCATTGAGATTGGGCAACTATAGCTTCAGTATTTCCTCTTTTCAGAGTTGCTACCATAACTGTGTCTGTGGACAGCACCTAGCTACCTCTCTTGGAGTAGCCATATCTCATCAACCAGGCCATATCTCTTCGAGATTTCTTCTCAAGATTGTTCTTCAGGTCAAGATGCAACTTCTTAGTAAAATCAAGGAAATTGATGTACACCATGCCCGACATTTGCATTTTCCCAAATCTGGGTGTAGTTTTGACAGCAACCACTTTGAAGGCTTAGATCTCTCAACTCGAGCAAAATAAGTACAAACCCTCTTAGGGGGAGTTAGAACCATTAGTGAGAGTCCTCTATCTCAAAGGGTTTGAGCAGATTCGACCTGTGGAGCTCGTGGGAGCTCATTTACCAATCGTTGGTCCCTGTTTTGACAGGACAACCATAGCCAAACTTCACCAAGCTTAAAAATCTCATAATTTTCTCTCTTCTGCCACTGGAACAACCCACTGCCACTCAAACCTGAAGGTCCCAACATCAAATCAAGAAGGGGAAGATCTGGATATGAAAGAACTTGAAGGATTTTTGCACGTTTGAAAGACTCAGGGAAGAAACATAGTGTCTATTGACACTCATTTTTAGTGATCTAAACACTTGTGTCTCTTGACACGTCTCAATCAACTCTTTTGCTGCTTAAATTTGATAAGTCTGAAGTGTATTTGCTGTTGGTCTCTCAAATTGAACATGGGCAAAGATTCTCCAACTGCCCGTTTCAAAGGAGTCAGGTTTCATACCTGGCAGAACCGCATCAAATTGATCCTGGTGAAGAAGGGCCTTTGGGCCATTACCACTGGAAAAGAAAAGAAGCCTCGTGATGCGGATCTTGCTATCACTTGGCAAAAGAACGATGATAAGGCTCAGGCCATTATCAAACTGGAGCTAGACGACAGCTATATCCACCATGTGGATAACTGTGAGACTTCACAGGATACATGGAAGAGACTTGACATTTTGTTCGGTGCACAGTCTAAATCATCAAAGTGTGGTCTCCTGATTGAGTTTTTCATGCTTGAAATGAAGTCTAGCACATCACTTGCCACACATCTAAATTACATGGAAGGACTTCTAACCCAACTTGTAGGAATCAACATTAAAATGGAAGAAGATGTTTGCATCGGTGTTCTACTTAAGAGTTTGCCTCCTGAATATAATATTGTATCAACAACTCTAATTAATATGCCAAACCCTGAACTTGTTGATATCCAGGCATCACTGTTAGAGGAGGAAAATAAGCTAAAAACTAAGGAAGACCCAAGTACCTCTAGAGATGAGCATGCATTATATGTTGGCAACAGGTACAAAGGCAAGAAGGATAAGCTCTTTTGTGATTTCTACAAAAGGACCGGACACACCGAGAAGTTTTGCCATGCCAGAAAGAGGTTCCAAAAGGCCTATCTAGTTGCAGTCAAAGAAGAAGAAGAAAACAGAGAAAAGGAAGAAGAAGAAAAAGACCACCAGGAGAAGGACAAGCCTCATCAGTCCTTCTATTCAAACAGACTTTTTTAGCTATGTATTTCCTAGCCCTAATGCCTCAGACATAAACTTGTAAACTCCTCAATTATCCTTGTACTACAGCCTCTGCACACTTTGTGAGGCCCCTGCTACAGCCTCTGGATGTCCTTCATGTTTGTGGTACCCACACTTAGCATTTTCTGCGACAACCTCTGGTGTTTTGCCTTGTTTATGGTGTGCCCACACTTTGCAGGTGTTGCTTTCACTAAAGCCTCTACACACTTTGTACTTTTGGTTGTGATTGAGGAGGGGTGTTGAGATATTTGCAATCACATCTACTTCAGTCCCTTTGTGAGGAGCAGGGAGGGCTTAGGACCAGAATCCCATATGCATAGTAGGAGAAAGTACCACCACTCAAATCCTATAAAGCATTGTACTTGCACTCTTTTTCTAATGCAATGATAGTACTCTTTTCTTTCCAGTAAAGTGTCATGTCACTGTCAATACACAAGATTGTGTTTATGAGTCCAAGTCTCAATCTTGGAACCTAATTCACTTGTGTAACAATTTTTCCTAGTCAGGGTCAATGTCTTTGTTAACCCCAACACGACGAGAGCAAAAGAAAGTGGAAAAGACGCAGGGCAAAGGCGGAAAGAAGGTAACCCGACGGAAGGAAAAGAAGGAGAAAAGCCCAAAAGCGCAAGGACAACCGTTAAAGACCAAGGCAACCACAAAAAGGGAAAGGCGCATAAAAAGCGCACCCTAAAATCTTGTAAAAGAGTGCCGGGCTCTCACCCGTGCTATTTGTAAATATAGAAGGGTAGTGAAAAGGAAGCAAGGAAGAGAAAAGAACAATGGAAAACAGGGCCTGGGCTATGACCGGCCATGTAAAAAAGGGAAAAAGGGAATGACCGCCCAAAAGGGAAGTAGGGTTTTGTATATAAAGTTGAAAAGTGAATGAAGTGCTCATTCTTTGGTGTGGCAAAACTAGTCTTCTTCTTCCTCTCTTCTTCTCCCCTTCTTGCTTGTGTATGCTCTTGAGAGAGGGAGTGTGAGAGTGTGAGGAAGTGAGTATGTGAGAGAGTGAGGAATCAAGAGGGTGAAGCTCTCCACCATCTCCTCTTCCCTTCTCCTCTTCTCTCTTCTTATCTTCTCTTGCGCGCACGGGTATGGAGGATGAGGCTTGGAGATGGAGGAGGCTTGAGGATGCTTGAGCTAGCATCAAGAATCGTGGAGCTACCAAAGTGTGAGAGAGAGGAGGGTACTCGATCAAGCATCAAGGTAAGTTCACTGCATTCGTACGTTTGATGGCGCGTCGGCTAGGTGAGACATGGCCATGAGAGCTCGCTTGGAACGCTTGAAACAATAAGCGGTCCGTGGGTCTTGGCGGTTGAGCGAAAGCTCCCACATTTTGGTTCCGTTGCCGGGACCACGGATTCAAGCTCGAGCACTCGCGCGCCCCATATCGAGCATCGAAGTAGGGCATTCACCCTGAAACGGAGCTTGAGATAGGTAGGAAGTCTGGTGTTTTTGATCTTCAGAACATGTAAGTGTTTTGGAACAATCTGGTTATTAATGACTGGAAAACATGGAGAAATTGGTTCAGTGTTTTGTTTTCGATTCAGGATGTGTTTAGGATAGATTAGCAGTAGGAAATCACACACGAAAAGGCAGAGGGCTGCTGCTGTGAAACAAGGGAAAAATCACAGGAACAAAGGGAAAAAATGGAGTAGATGCAAGGTAACGGCATAAGAAACACCAGGGAAGGAACCTGTAGTGTGTAGGGCAGAATTAGCAGAGTATAAAACTCTGGGAGGGCAGGAGGACCCCATTTCCAACCAATGGAGAGCGAAAGAGATAGAGAGTGAGAGAGTGAGCGAGCTGGGCAGCTGTCCGATCGACTGGAGCTAGGAGGACATCGCATTCGGCGACTTCAGGTAATCGATCTCGTCTGCCCCACTCCAACT
Source organism: Lygodium microphyllum (assembly GCF_053477565.2). Classification (NCBI taxonomy): domain Eukaryota; kingdom Viridiplantae; phylum Streptophyta; class Polypodiopsida; order Schizaeales; family Lygodiaceae; genus Lygodium; species Lygodium microphyllum. Next base: position 114,622,710 of record NC_141159.1, on the reverse strand, counting down.
CTGTCGCGGGGTAATCGCACGACCAATAGGATAATACACCTAGTGAAAATCGAGCAAATCGGTGTGCGTGACCCATCGGACCGGCGGAATCGGACGGCCGGCCCAGTGTCCGATTCCCAGAATCGGACACTCGGACAATCGTCCGATCGGAACAACCCGTTCAATCACTAGACTCGGACTAACTAGTCCGATCGGACGTGCCACGTGGCACTCGGACCGACCGGCCCCTTTTGTTAAAATCGGACGCTCGGACCAACTTGTCCGACTCAACTACTCGGACCACTCGGACGCTCTGACTCGGACCCACCCGGTCCGATCGGACAGAGTAATACACGTCACCAGTCGGACCGATCCCTAGAATCGGACCCATCCATAATCGGACCAGAAGGAATCGGATCGACCGGTCCGATCGGATCTCCTAGAATCGGACCTCCTAGAATCGGACCGATTCCTCGCACACTCGCCCGTCCGATTCTTGAGAATCGGACACGTGGACCCTAAGACCCCCACTTCGACCTAACATACCTGGTCCGATCCCCACAATCGGACCACTGGTAAATCGGACCACTAGTAAATCGGACGTCCGACTCCCAGAGTCAAATCAAAACAAACCTGACCCATCCAGGGACACACTGGGGCACTCCCCCAGTGACCCATAAGGCGGCCAGGACTAGAGTAGCAAGCCTGTCAGGCCCAAAACGAGCAAGAGTGAGTAAGATGCAGGGAAAGCACTCACAGCACTCTGATTGAATTTCTGCACTTGAAGAACACTTAGGAAAGTCGAAAGCCTGTTTGAGCATGAGTGCACGAGGGATAACACACTTACGAGTGACCCTAAGTTGAGCACTGCATTCAAAAAAATTAAAAAGAACTCTCAAATAAATTGCCAAAAAACCCACCACTAGGAGAAAACCCAAGCGTGACAGACGCATAGAGCACAGGGCAGGATCAAGCAAGGAGCAACAACGATAAGGATTTGACTGACAACTAGGCGCGAGAATTTTACCATGACAGAGGGAGGTTCAGATCATCGGTTTGCAGGGGAGCTAGATGTTAGCGCATTTTCGGAAGCCATACAGCAAATGGTGAGCAGTTACGATGCGCACGCCCGGTACGAACACCATGGCAGGACAGCGGAGGCAATCATTGCAGACCTAGAGGAGGAGAGGAGGCTAGCCCGCAAGGCATTGCAAGGCATAGCAGACTATAATAGGGACCAACAAGCCAGGAGCCTAAGGCAAAGCATGGAGCTGCATGAGGTGCAACGAGTGTTGAACTTGGTTGGCCGAAACCGAACAGACCAGGAAAGAGCACTCGAGGGAGACCTGACGCTGGGCGAGCTTCTCATGAAACGGCTGCTCGATAACACCACCGCGGAACAAAATGCCGCTGCGGTAGCAACCTCACTACTTGCAGGACTAGGGGCAACCCAGGGTTCAAAGAGCCAAGCCAAAATACCTATTGTCGCTAAGCAACTCGACAAGTACCAACCACCAGACGACCCGTACAGCTTTGTCGAGCAGTTCGAGCAGGTCTGCGAAGCCAATGGCCTCAAAGACCAGACCCAACGTTCGCAAGCATTCGGACTTTGCTTAAGCGATAAGGGTAGGACGTGGTATACAAGTCTAGATGATATAGAACGAGCCAACTTCAGTAACCTCAAGGACCTCTTCGTCAAGAGGTTTGCCGAACCCGGATACTCTGACAACCTGCTAGTGCGTCTGATGAACGTCAAGCAGAAGGAGAAGGAGGGCATCCGCGACTACGTGGCCCACGTTAGAAGTCTCCTTAAGAGAATCCCCTTGGGCGAAAGACCGACTGACAGGGCAATGTCAACCGTGTTCATCAGCGGGATTCGGGATGAAGAATTGTACAAAGCACTAGCGGGCAATTCGAGCTTGCAAAGGGACGTGGTGGCTAGGGTTTTTGAGGAGGCCATTAGGGTCGATGACCAGCTGAGGGAGCGGAGCTCCAGGAGCTCGAACCCGGAAGAAATCAACCCACGGAGTTTAGAACAAACGCCAACCTCTAGCGAGCGATCCAACACGTCATCCCACGATAAGGGGAAGGCCGCCGAGGCAGACCATGGCTTGGCCGAGGTCAAGACAGAACTGGCCAAAATACAGGACATGTTAAGGCGACCTATGCGTCCGCACGCCCAGTGCGTGTACTGCGGAGGAAACCACCTGCCAGCAGAATGTCAGGACCCTAGGTCAAGACCCTGCACTAACTGCGGAAGGTTCGGCCATGATGCCGCATACTGCAGACTACCGTACACGCAGCCCTACGGCCAGCTCTATCGGGCTAACAGGCCACAGCCATTCTACGGAAGGGGAGCTCCTCTTGCCCTACCAGCACCTAACGACACGAAGCCAGCGGTCCCTAGGCTGGACATAAACCCTACCGGTATCCCTAGGCCGCCTAGTCCCTATGTGACCCACCCACCGAGCGATGCTCCTGTGCATTACGTAGAGGAGCCCAGTGACGAAGAAACCTACATATACCCGTACGTCTCGCATGACGACGAGGGCAATGCAATCCTCATGGATTACCGACCAGTACCGGTGATGGCACTAGGACGAGGACGGGGTAGAGGCCTGGGAGGGTAGCCACCGGATCCAGTCACTTGTTGGACACGTGGACATCCCGGTCATGTCTCATCATGGTGCCCAGAAAGAGAGCAGCAAAATAGGGACAAAGCCGACCAAAGGTGTGCAGAGTGCGGAATCACTCATCTTTTCATAGATTGCCCAAAACGGAAGCAGCCTTCTGGTACAGCTAATTTTCCGTCTGTCCCGCTGGGACTGTTTGGTGTTGAAAACCCCGATGGGGAGGCCACACCTATCCCCCTACGAGTGATGACTCGAGCACAAACGAAGCAGGCCGGCGTCTCTCTGCCAGGACCTAGCAATCTCGACGCTACCTCTGTAGGAAAGAAAAGCCGTAGGCGGAAAAAGAAGAGGTCAGAGGCTAAGGTCGCACTAAAAACCGACAGCATCACGACCTTGCCCCACGGCAAGAAAGTCTCAGACGCAGAGGCAGAAACTTCAACCCCTAGAACTGCGCAACCGGAGAGCACTAAGGTAGGGGAATACCCACACCCCAGGCGGCAATTGGAAGCCATAGAAAAGGTAAAGGAATGGGTGAGGGAGGCTCAACAACACCTCAAGGACGTCGAGCCCATCACGAAGGATGAGATTGAGGACCTCTCCAGCATGAGTGCGCCGTCATCTCTACCCCACCCTAAGTCTGCCGAGGCGGCTACGCCAGAAGCAGTACCGACAAGGATAAGACCAGGCCTAGACGTAACAGAACCACAGGACAGCCGTGGCCATTGGTCCGGACAGTCTGAACATAGGGCAGGACAGGTGTTTAGCAATCTCCTAACCACACTAGTGACCACCCCTGTAACGGTTGCACTGGGAGAGCTGCTCAGGCAGCACTCTACCCTGTGGCAGGACCTCAAACGGTGGATCGAAAGACCACACGAGCAAGCCCCAGGAAATGCTCAAGACCAGGATGCGGAAACGCACTTGCCAAGTTTGACGCTACACTCAAGCCCTAAGTCCTTGCACATCAACGCCTTCTGGGAGGGCTCAGAAATGCACGCAGTCCTGCCAGTCCTAGCCTTGGGGGACACAACGAGAAGGGGGATCATGAACACAGGAGCAGGGGTCAGTGTGCTTAACTATGCAGTGCTACAGAAGTGGGGAAACCCGCCCGTCGAAACCGCCCGGTTTAACGTCACGCTAGCAAATGGCATGCGAGTAAGACCATTCGGGGTCTTGAAGAATTGGCCAGTGAAGATTGCAGGAATCCAGTTCTCTGTTGACTTCATCGTCATGAAGGGAGTGGACTATGATATCTTATTGGGTCGACCCTGGATGTGCAATGCCAGAGTTATCGAAGACTGGGGTAACAACCTGATCTTCTTGGGCAACCGAACTAACGCTGTGAGAATAGAGATGGACACTTGGAAGACCTCACCAGTCGACCTGGATACCATCTCCATTCTACTCAAAGGAACCAACCAGAACAAGGAACCCCACGGGTCCTTGACGAAGTATATCCCTTGCCCAGAGGACGAGCGGGATTGGATGCACGTTCTCGCTACACTTGATTTTCCGTTCTCAGATCATGAAGCGTACGAGCAGGCTGTCAAAACAGTTGGCAAGCCAAGAGAAACACAGCCTACACCTGTCTACATGATGGCAGCAAGCCTCCATGACGGACCTAAGCCTGTCACCTTCCAAGTGCCAACCAATAGGAGAGAACTTCAGGGAATACTGGGGCATCTAATGGACCGACTGGAGCGCAACGCAGCCGCCAACCTCAAGCCGCTCCAAGACCTCTTGGAACAACCCGAATGGAAGTGGACCAGAGTGCACGAACTAAATCTCAGATACAACTGGGCATTGGTTCCCGACCAACAAAATGAGGCAGAACAGGCCTTGGGGAACGATGAGCAGTCCAGCGAGGCGGATTCCGGTGACGAATACGAACATTGCCAACCCTTCGATGAAGAAAGTGAGGGTGACATGGACACAATAGAATATGATACCGAAGGGCGAGAGATTGAGCAAATCCGAGCAGATGCAAAACCACAGCCGAGGCCGGCCCTTAGGATGGACCAAGGGGTCATGTGTGCGAAATGCGATCGTGCTTGGTTGGAACAGATGGGGGCTGTGGATTTTAAGCAGGCCGGCCTGACCCAACCAAAAGCGGTAGCCTTGCTTAGAACCGAGTCGCCATCCGAATTGCGGCTGCCAAGGGAGACCACCTCCCCTAGTGAAAATGAGGAATTCGACTCTGAATCTGAAGTTACTTCGGAGGATGACCCAGAAATCCCTAGGCCACCCACGGCCAGACGCACCAGGGGAGATCTACCCATCCACCTGAGGCGCCGACGGCTACGACAGAATGAAGCAGAGCGCCCCAACGATGTGCGATCGGAAGAGCAACGAAAGCCGCGAGACCTCCCTAAGCGCTTTTCGAAATTCAAAAGAGGGGACAGGGTGGTGGTCCTGCTAAGTGCCAAACGCCAAGGACAAATCCGCGAACCCATCGAAGGGCCAGCCAAGGTCAAGGAGATAAACCTAGCCCTGGAAAGAGAAACACCCCGACCGGTGTTCATTGCCGAGGACCTGACCACGGAGGAAGAATCCAGCCTCATCACTCTTTTGCGGGAGTATCGGGATGTGTTTGCTTGGTCTCTAGACGAGCTACGAGGGGTAGATCCGAGTGTTGTGACTCACAACATACCCATGACGACGGATGCAATGCCGGTCAAGTAGCAACCATACCCCATGAATCCAAAGCACGCCCATGCTGTCAAGGAGGAAATTGACAAGTTGATGCGAGCCGGGTTCATTTACGAAATTGAGCACACGGACTGGGTATCACCCATAGTCATTGTGATGAAGAAAAACGGCAAGATTCGAGTGTGCATCAATTACAAGAAAGTAAACGCAGCGACAAAGAGAGACAACCACCCCTTACCGTACACCGAGCACATGCTTGAGAGGGTGGCAGGTAAGGAAGCCTACAGTTTCCTGGATGGCTTCTCGGGATACAATCAGGTGCAAGTGCACCCTGCAGATAGGCACAAGGCCGCCTTTGCCCCCACTGAGTGGGGCGTCTTTGCCTATGTAGTCATGCCATTCGGGCTAACCAATGCCCCCGCCACCTTTCAACGCCTCATGTGTACCATATTCAAGGACATGCTTCGCAAGGAGTTGGAGGTCTTCGTCGATGACCTATGTGTCCATTCGGCCTGGAACCAACATCTCGAAAAACTCCGCGCGGTCTTTGAACGGTGTCGTTTATATCGTCTCTCTCTCAACCCCCTGAAATGTCAGTTTTGGGTAAAGCACGGTTGCATCCTGGGACACATGGTATCCAAGAACGGCATTGCCACGGACTTCTCAAAGGTCAAGGTTATCGTGGACCTCCCACCCCCAAGTAATTATAGGGGGGTTCAATACTTCTTAGGTCACACAGGATACTACTGGCGGTTTGTACTAAACTACACGTTGATCGCTAGGCCATTGTACAAGCTGCTAATTGCCTTCGAGTGGACCGAAGCCTGCCAACGAGCCTACGAGGAACTGAAAAAAGCCCTAACAACAGCACCTATCCTATGACCCCCAGATTGGACTATGTCGTTCCACGTACACATCGACGCCTCTAAGTTTGCCGTGGGGGCGGTGCTGTGCCAACCTGGTGAGCATAACTTAGATTAGCCAATGAGTTTTGCAAGCAGGCAGCTCACTGAAACAGAGATGAACTATTCGATAACAGAAAGGGAGGGATTAGCCATGGTGTTCGCCGTGAAGAAGTTCCGGCATTACCTCCTTGCCACCCCCTTCACCTTCTTTGTCGACCATCAAGCTCTGCTCTATCTAGTCAACAAACCTTGCGCTACAGGACGTATAGCCCGATGGCTTCTCCTGCTCCTGGAATTCGACTTCTCATTGGTAGTACGGAAGGGAAAACAACACTACATGGCTGACCATCTGTCCCAAGTACCCACATGAGAAGTTGCTGGACAAGGCATAGTGGACGAATTACCAGACAGCCACTTATTCTGCATATCCGGCGAAAAAGACCTATTCAGGGCCGACCTGACACCACATTGGGCAGACGACATAGTCCAAGTACTCGAGCATGGGCTGCCCGAACGACCAATGGAACGGGCACGGCTTAGGCGATTAATCCTAAAAATCCAGCCCTATCAGTTGATCGCAGGCCAGCTTTATAGGCTAGGGCAAGACGGTCTGCTACGTAGATGCGTATGTGAGCATGAGATGCATGATGTGCTCTCAGAGGCGCACAACGGCATTGCAGGAGGACACTTTAGCGGGGATGCGACAGCACGGAAGGTGTTGCAGTCCCAGCTATGGTGGCCCATGCTCTTCCGGGATGCCTCACAATTTGTCAAACACTGCGATGAGTGCCAACGGACAAGGGTCCCGGTCCGTAAAGATCAGATGGAGTTAACCCCGGTCATCGCTCGCCAACCTTTCGAAAAGTGGGGTATTGACTTCATAGGACCCATTAGCCCTGCAGCACAATATTCACAGGCTAGATACATAGTGGTAGCCACGGACTACCTCACCAAATGGGCGGAGGCGAGGGCCACACGGAAAAATGACGCTAGGACAACTGCCAAGTTTTTATGGGAACAAGTAATCTCGCGTTTTGGGTGCCCCATCGAATTGGTCAGCGACCAGGGAACGCATTTCATCAACGAAGCGATAGCCCATCTCCTATCCACGTTCCTCATCATCCATCGCAAATCCTCACCATACTACCCTCAGGCTAACGGCCAGGCTGAGTCAACCAACAAAATTCTCATCACTGTCCTGACCAAAGTCGTCTCAGCCTCACGAAGTGACTGCGATAACAAGTTGATGGCAGCCCTGTGGGCCTACCGAACAGCTTATAAGACGGCCGTCGGACAAACGCCTTTCAGGCTAACCTATGGGACCAAAGCTATTCTTCCATTAGAATTCTTTGTCCCTAGCCTGCGGATAGCACTACAAGAACAATGGGAGGGGAGGGAGGCATGGACGCAACGCTTAGTCGAGCTAGAACGCCTATCAGAGGTACGTCTACTAGCCACCCACGCGCTTATTTGTGAGAAAGCTAGACGCAAAACCTGGTTTGACAAGCACGTCAAGCAACGAGAGTTTGAGCCGGGCGACCTAGTGCTCCTCTATTCAGTTAAAGGACACAAACAGAAGATGAAATTCAGAGGTCTTGGGCCCTTCAAGGTCCGCGCAATCAGCCGTACTGGTAATGTCGAGCTGGAAACACTGGATGGAGAGGGAATCGGCTTCTTTAACGGCAGTTGAATCAAAAAGTACTATCCGCCCACGCACCCACTGCATGAACAACCAATGGTGGAAACGCACGTTAAAATACGAGTAGCCACACTTACGGAAATCGGCGAAAATGAGGACGAGCTTGTAGAACCCGCCTACCTCCGCATCACGGTCACGGCCAAGCAAATGTGCTCCTTCAACACCCTGATCGACGAGGGGGCGGATTTTAACATCTTGACGCATGAGCATTGGACCCACCTTGGCGCACCAACACCATCCCACAACAGCCAGATTGAACCCATATGGGGCCCAATCCTACCCGCTCCTCGGCACATGCAGGGTTGCCGTTTCTATCGAGACTGAAACTATTCCCATGCTGTTCTATGTCCTACCCGATGCCAGGGAGGCAGGCACAGAGTCATTGCTCGGGCGAACTTTTAAAAAGCAGACCCGTTGCAATGTTGATTATGAGTCACAACGCATCCACCTAACAATCAGGAATGTGGCTATTGTCACGACTTTCAACCAGCGCCTCGTAACCCCAGCATTGCTCAACGGACCACCATTAGAAATAGTCGCACACAGGACTAAGAAGGAGGGCCGTGCATATTTACTACACCCAGATCCCCATGCACCGCAACCCGCCAAACCTAAGGCAAAACCCCAACAGACTCGCTTGCACTGGGTGCCGAAGAAGCCTCAGGATCAGCCTAGAACTAGACGCGCAGGTCCGCGAAACACATACAAACCTAAACCTAGAAGACCAAAACGCCATCATCACAAGCGCCGCGTGGTTAAGAAAATATGGGTCCCTAAAATCCTGCTGCGTGCACAAGGCTACTATGAAGGGAATGCCTTGCTGTGGGTCCCCAAGGTCCCAACTGGCACGGGCCTTGCTCCTACGTCAATCGCAAGGCCTTGTCCTCTGACACTTCAAGACCACGAACCGTAGAATCCACCCCAGTCATCCGACTCCTTTGTGAGTCATCCCACAGGCGTCATACACGCCCAATGGCCCAAGCACCGGCCACTACTGCCGGCGGTATCACCCAACCACCCTGGCCCGCAACCCAGCAGCCCTGCCGACCGCCCTAGCATGGTCCCTAAGATCAACCCCGACCCATCCATTCGACCGTTGGCCGAGCTGCTGACTCAAACAGGCCCCCAGCAACAGCTCTGTGCCGACAGAACCTCTAGCCCCAGCAAACCTCAACCACCCGTCGGCCTTAAGCCTTCTTATGAACGGAAGTCATTCCTAACGCTAGCCGCGGACCTCGCTGAGGACACGGGGGATAACGTTGTGGACTGCATCAAACAACTCGACGCCACCTTTGTGGCACTGGCCCTTAGTTATGACCGCCTAGACTTGGGACTGTTAGCGGAACCCCTTGCAACGGACGTGCGCACCATTCCTTGCTCTTGGGAGACTTTCGAATTCGCCTTCGCACAATCTTTACGCTTTGCCACTGAGCTACTCGCTCACGAGGTCTCCAAAGAGCAAGCCATTAAGCAACGCCTCATCCCATCGTTTGACCCGCGCACGATGTCCGGCCTCACTAGCCAAGAAACAGCAAGGTTGTCCCACCTCTCGGACACCGAATCTCCCTTCTTGAAGCGATGGTACACTCTTCGATTAAAATGGGCAATGGAAGGATGCCGCATAATGACCAATGCCGAACAATGCCGAGCCATCAAGACGGTCGAATATGATCCCACATACGTCGCGCCCACCTCGTATCGAGTGTTAACCACTTTTCGAGGTCGAACCATGGACGATCATATCTTAGGACACCCCTATCTGGATCGCATCCTGATAGAAGAAGAGCTCCACATCGCAAGTCGGATCAACTCCGGAGATTTCCTCACCGATGTCCTCACATAGATCACCCACGTAGGCATCCGACCCTGTGACCTGGACCACTCTGCACACCTCGAATATAACCCCAACTTCTACGATTGGCTCCTCCACAAAACAACCTGAACGCCTTGGACCCACACCCCAATCCTGGGACGGATTTTTCTTTTCCACAAGGGGGATGGGGTAGTAAATCAGTAAATCTAAAAAGCAAACCAAGCATGAAAGTTAAAACTAAAAAGTGAACCACGCATGAAAAAGCTCCAAATTAAAATGCCATGCAGGAACAGGTGATAGAAGTTTAAAAGGAAAAAATCATGATTATAAATGATAAAATCTGCTATGGTTGTCCTACGAATTGGTTGCCAAAAATACTAAGGAGTGAATTGACTGAATGTACAGGTAGTGACCATGGCAGGCCAAGACAAAGCTGGCAAACTCCCTTTCTCGGAGGAGGAACAGGTGCGGTACGGCCTCACGGTGGAAACCAGAGCATTCAATCAGCTGAAGTTCCGCCACATATTCACTTGGAAGATGTGGTTATTGAGGAACCAGTGGTGCGACGGATCATGGAGCAATGCCACTTACAACGGTATCTGGAAGCAGTGGGCCGGAGAAAAGACTATACCCTGTGCGCCAAGTTCCTACGCACCTTCAACAAAAACAGAGGCACCATCACAGTACGGGACGCGGGAGCCACCAAACAGGTGCAGGTTGAACTGACCCCTGAACTGGTAGAAAGAGCACTGGAGCTTCCGAACAAGGTGGAGAAGAAGCTGAAAAGGGACGTCTATGCCATATTGGGAATGGACAAAGTGAAAGTCCACACCAACGATGGAGTCAACTTGGCAGACATCCCTGATCCAGAGATCCAGCTGCAGGCAAAAATGATGCATACCCTATTTTCGAGTCAACGGTACAATAGCATCATGTCCAGGATAAATGTGCCTTTACTCGAAAGCATCGCGGCTCAGGCACTGGATGAGGTGAACCTCAACGGCTTCGTGAGAAGGACGATTGAGGCCTCAGCAAAGGCCCTGGCAACAGGAGGAAGGGCCGTAGCAGGAGAGTCCCCCTCACCTCGATCAACCCGCAAGGCCTCCACCGTAGGTTTTGGAGGTGTCCTCACTGTGATCCTCCATGAGGAAATAGGGCAGGGACGTGCGGAAGAGGACAAACAGGGAGGTGGCGGAAAAGGAGGCGAATCGCCATCACAGTCCCAGCCCCGGCCGGAGGAATAGTCAGATGAAACAGAGACGGACACCGACAAGGAGGAAGAACGCCAGGCTGCACTAGAAAGGAAAGCGGAGCAACGGACCAAAGCCCTGCACGGAAAGAGAGAGGAGGAGCGAAGGAGAAAAGAGCAGGAGGAGCTCGAATGGGCCCGAAGAGAGTCGGTAAGAGAAGAAGAGGAAAGAAGGAAAAGAGTTGAGGAAGAGCTGTGGAGGAGAGAAGAAGAAGAATTGGAGCTGGCAACGCGTCGCTCCATCGAGGAACAGCGTAGGAAAGACATAGAGGGAGCGGGCAGGGCATACCAATCCGAATCTGAAGCACTCGGCCCCAGCACTGGTGCGCCGGAACCTGTGCTGCCGCCTCCTACAGAAGGGAAGGGAAAAGACCCGGTCAGACCCGTCTCCCCTCTCCTCGCACCACCCACGCAAGCCACTCCCCTCAAGGTGACGCCCCATGACACAGCCACCCTGATGCACACCGCAAAGGTTGATGAAAGCAATGTAGTCACCTGGCTATAATTCTTAGTGGAAAGAGAGTTGGCAAGGGAAGTAGCCGGGGCCACCTCAGTCTCAGGGGCCAAAAGAGCAGCAACGACCGAGCTGGAGCTAGGGCCAGAGGAGAAAAGACAAAAAGTGGAGGAGATTGCCACCACTATGATCATGCCCCACTCCCCACCCCCAACAGGCCACTATGATGACTATATAAAGGAGCTGCTCGCGCAGTTGCAAACAGCCAGACAGGAAAGGAGGGTGGCGGTGGAAGAGCTGGCAGCGGAGCGCGAATCGCAAGCTGCCCTCCAACTGGACAGAGTAAGGCAAATAACAGAATATCAAAAAGAAATTGTTGTGCTTAGGGAGGAGGCTAGCACTAAGGAGGTGGAGGAGCTGAAAACCCTGAAGGAGCGCGACGCTACCTGGGAAGGATGAAGGAAAATCCTAATGGAGCGTCTCACCAGGGAGAGGGAGACAAATGCCCACCTTCAGCGCAGAAATGACCAGCTATCTGCAACCAACTTGGAGGCGCAGAGCCAGCTCGAAAAAATTAGACAAGATGTTGCAGAGCTGGATCAATTGAAGGCAGAACAGGTGCGCAGGTTACAGGCGACGCGGGACCAACTCAACGAGTAGATTGCAGAGCAGCACCGAGAGCAGTCCCGCTTGCACCAGGAGCTTAAAGCCCAACAACAACAGCTTATGGCAATAACCCTCCGACAGGGGGAAAGCCTGGAAGACATGGAGAAGCGGGCAAAGGAATGGTCAAATCATAACAAGCAGAGAGTGCGGGACCTAGCATGCCGGCTGGCCAAGGCGGAGGGCGACAAAGTGATGGCTGAAAACAAGGCAGAGGCAGCCCAACTTGCTATGATGGCTCAGCAGCGCACTTTCATCAACACGCTACTCCACACCACCCGCTCAGAAACAGAAGAGGCCAATGATCAGTTGCAGAGAAAGCTAACTATTGCGCGCAGGGCCCTTACGGTAGGCCTGCACGTACCACTGTAGCTAGGAGGCCCTCTGCAGAGCCTGGAGGAACAAAGGAAATGTCTGGCACAAGCAGGACTGACAACACAGGAGATGGATGACCTGGGGTTCACTGAGGAGAAAATACAGGAGGAGGAGCAAGCGGAAGGGGGTGAGCCCGAGCTTGAACTAGGGCCTCAAGACGAGGAATATGCCCCGCCACCCCCTCAACCCCAACAAACCGAAGTGCCACCCCATGACGCACCCGCCGAACGAAGAGCGGCCCAGACCACCCAAAGGAAGGAACTGGTGGAGAAGGCAAGAAGAAAACTCAAGGCCAGACCCGCCCTGAAACAGCCTGCCCCTTTCCCGCTGCACACCCAAGACTCCCCCGCTGAGTACCGCGCTGAGATGATTATCTGGGAGCAGCAGGAGTATAGCTGAGACCCCTTCGACCTACGCTTCGAGTTTCCCACCGCCTTGAATAGGGTGCTGCCCATTCAGTTGGTGGAGGATGTCATCGCCATGGGGGACCGGCTCAAGGCTAGATGGTTAGAAGAGCGTGAGGCCCACCCAACTGCTTGGGGGATCGAGGACCGCGAATTTTGGCAAGACAAAGTCCTCCACGTACCTCGCACCGTGGAAGGCTATAGTTCCCAACCCACCTGGAGGCAACGCATTTTTGACATCAACCTGGAGGCGTGGATGGCGTTTTGCAACACCCTCCCTTCGGAAAGGAACGACCCCACCTTTATGCCGTTTCCTCGAAGGGTAGGAGTGGATTTTAACCCGTCCATCCACGGTAGGTTTGACTTTCCCGTTATTTATAATGCCAACACCACTTCCCATAAGAACGCTCTTCTCTTCACCCTGCCCGACTTGTACAGCTCCATAAATAGATTCCTTACTGAATTCTCTTCTTGCCCTGACCCAGCCTTCATCACCACCTGTAACTACCTTAGATTAATTAGAATCCTAGTACACCAGGAACCTGCACCCCAAGAGTGCCACCTTCCGCCCCTTTATTTTGATCCCAATGCCATAGACAGCACCACCATGACTCGTCTCATGATGCGTGCTGCCCTTTTGCCATCCTTCTGTGGTGCACTGCTGGAAGACATGAATGACAGCAAGTTCACACAGTGCAACCACCCCTTTCTCTCCACCACCACCCTTAAAACCCGCCTCCACACTAAAGGCTACTTGCTAAGCCGAAAGTTCCTCAACAAGGCCCCCCGGCCTCCGCCCACCCTTCCCCACCATTCGGATGATGAGGGGTAGAACTCCCGTTATCCCTTGTACTGCTGCCCCCATGTAACCATGGCCCAAAAAAAAAAGAAAAAAAAAAGAAAAGAAAAGAAAAGAAAAAAAAGAAAAGAAAAGAAAAGAAAAGCAAGCAAGTCCTGAACACAGTCAAAGGTGTACTTCATCTCCCCATTACCACCCTTCTGCTCCATGCGGCCCCGCCGCCGCCCAGTCTCCTAACTACGTAATATTTAAATATGCACACGCACGGCACTCATATAATACCTACACAGAACTAATTCACAATTTGGGTCCTCAAGTGCAGGACAACACTCTCAGCTTGCTTAGAGTTCGACCTGTCTCCCAAACTAAGTCTTGTGCACAATACAGAGACTAGCACCACCCCTAGGGAGAGACCACCTGACAGGTTTTCAATTGCAGGTGTCGACAACCACAACCCAAGTGGCATTCATTCTTCATCAACCTCCCATGCTAATTGCCCACCCAGCATCCAGCGAACCGGCAAAATCATCCAACGCGGCATCCCCAACCAACCCCCGCGTACCCAGTCACTAGTGCAGACCCCAAGCCCCTGTCCCCCCGAAGTCTTCAGTGCCTACCACCACTTGCTCCCTGCGCCAGTAAGTGCCATGGGACTGGCACTCGTCTAGGAGGGGGGCAATGTTAACCCCAATACGACGAGAGCGAAAGAAAGTGGAAAAGATGCAGGGCAAAGGCGGAAAGAAGGTAACCCGACGGAAGGAAAAGAAGGAGAAAAGCCCAAAAGCGCAAGGACAACCGTTAAAGACCAAGGCAACCACAAAAAGGGAAAGGCGCATAAAAAGCGCACCCTAAAATCTTGTAAAAGAGTGCCGGGCTCTCACCCGTGCTATTTGTAAATATAGAAGGGTAGTGAAAAGGAAGCAAGGAAGAGAAAAGAACAATGGAAAACAGGGCCTGGGCTATGACCGGCCATGTAAAAAAGGGAAAAAGGGAATGACCGCCCAAAAGGGAAGTAGGGTTTTGTATATAAAGTTGAAAAGTGAATGAAGAGCTCATTCTTTGGTGTGGCAAAACTAGTCTTCTTCTTCCTCTCTTCTTCTCCCCTTCTTGCTTGTGTATGCTCTTGAGAGAGGGAGTGTGAGAGTGTGAGGGAGTGAGTGTGTGAGAGAGTGAGGAATCAAGAGGGTGAAGCTCTCCACCATCTCCTCTTCCCTTCTCCTCTTCTCTCTTCTTATCTTCTCTTGCGCGCGCGGCTATGGAGGATGAGGCTTGAAGATGGAGGAGGCTTGAGAATGCTTGAGCTAGCATCAAGAATCGTGGAGCTACCGAAGTGTGAGAGAGAGGAGGGTACTCGATCAAGCATCAAGGTAAGTTCACTGCATTCATAGGTTTGATGGCACGTCGGCTAGGTGAGAGATGGCCATGAGAGCTCGCTTGGAACGCTTGAAACAATAAGCGGTACGTGGGTCTTGGCGGTTGAGCGAAAGCTCCCACAGTCTTCATTAGTTTCTTTTTCCTCTTTCAACCTCCATAGCTTTCGCATCTGCCATGCTTTAAATCCCGCGTATTTCACAATGCCATGGATGGTGGAGGTGATGATTTGTGGGAGGGGGTTTGCGGAGCTTCAAAGCACCCCCCCAATAGATTACATACATGATTTTCCTCTTGTCCACGCTTGCTATCGCCACCTTCAGCCTCTCCAATGTTTGCCTCAAGATGAAGAATAGAAACCAGTCTTTCTCTCTCCTCCCTCTCTCTCTTCCAACAAGCGGTGATTCATGTGGGAAGAATCAAGAAGAGAATCGGGTGGTGATGGTACCAAATCACTCCCGAATCGATGGAGGGCTAGAGTTGGCTTTTTGGAGGTGGGTTCAGCCTTGAATGAGGGCTGATCTACAGTCCTGCATCAGATTTTAAAACCCATAAAGAAGGAAAGAAAACAGTAACTCTATTTTACAAAGGCAAATTACTTTTTTTAATATTTGATTGAGCCAACGTTGTTCTTATGGAGTGAAAATTGGTAGACATGCTATTTACTGTTTGTTCTATGCTCACATAGTGGAAAAATTAGAAAACATAAAGTCAAATTGCTGGAAATAATTTTTAAAAACCTGTAAAACACAGTTTTTATGAGAAAAATGGGGTTTTGGGTGTTTTCGGGTGGGATAAATCAATACACATAGGATAAAATGCCAATAAAATCTATATTTCCGTTGTTCTAAGAATCAAGAGCTACAAATCTGAAAATATATCAAATTTTTATTGGAAAATAGAGAAAAATGAGGAAAAATAAGGAAAAAATAAGAATACACCTTAGAAAAATATGAAAAAATATAATAACTAGTTGTGGATGTATGATAGTGGCAGAGCATGAGGTTTGGCCTCAGTTTGCCCTATCTTTTTGTCACAATGTGTGATTTATTACTGTTTATACATTAAACCATGAACAAAACAACCTCTATGCACCTATGCAATGAAGCAAAACTTAAACGGTGAGGGGGAGGAGGATTTTGTGCAACAGTTTGAGGGTTGAAATAATAAAATTCTAATTGCTTTTTTTTCTATACATAGCATTTAGGAGATGGTCTATTTGGAAATAAGGGATCTAGTAGCACAAGGTCCGCCTTGGTGCTAGATTCTTGCAACGAAGCATATACGTATTAGTTGGAATCCATGAAAAGACTATTTGCATAGTAGCACATAGACTGATTTTGAAACATAACTATTTGTGCACGATGAGACATCCACTATTGCATTTATCATATATATGGTATCAACTCTTGGAAATGCATAGCAATTGTTTGAATTATAGTTGACCCACGCTTGAGAGGGCGAGATTCCCCTTGCCGTAGATTAGCTGTGCATTTCTTGGGGGGAAATCATTGGTGAGGAAACATGGTATCTCTTGGATCTTGCTGAAAAAGAGCAGTCTTGTGCGAATGTGTTTATATGTAAAAGCAACGCATTGAGGGACCAATCCCCAAGATGTAGGAGAGCTGCAGTGTGGGGTCACGGCAATCAGGCGATGGGGTGCCTCCTATGTCTATGATACATGGCACTTATTACCAATATGTAAAGAACACGCCCTTTGAGGAGTTTTGGGGAAAGTGACGTTGGACTCTTATCCTAGACTCTTATCCAGCTACAAATGCAATATTAGATGTATCTAGTGTGCATTTAGTTATTACAGATGCTCTTAGCCCACAAGGTCGTGTGGTGGTGGAGGTGTCTGTTGTGTGCATGAGGTACGGCTAGTGCCGGCCCATTTTTGGTCCTATCACTCGTTTATTTGATCAAACATAAACCTTCTCTGATTCAAACGATCAAATTCATTAAAATTGAACACTTTTAGAATCAGACTCGGCCACTTGGATAGAATTGGACCCTTGGCACTCGGACATGCCACAATCGGATATTCTGAAATTGAACAGCTAAAATTGGACATTCGATTCTAAGAACTGGACGCTGTCAAATCGGACCAAAAACTTGACAAGAGAATTTGACAAATCTAGTGTATCTCGAGCAAGGCAGAACACCTCCTGCAATTGGGGAAGGATCTAAAAGCCTTACAGAAAATATTGACCCTAGAAATTGTAGTCGAGTAACTAGATGTGATCGTTGATAGTAATGTCAGCTTTCAATCCCTATTAGGGCCATGAGACGGACCCTGGACCCCCATTTGACCTTGATCAAGCTGAACAACGTAGCACATAGTCTAGAGACTAGAGAGAGCGGCCAGTGGACTAGAGCATAAAGCCCTATTTGGTCAAGAACTTAGACATGAGCGCAGAATTTGTACTTATTATCCTCTGTTTACACCCACATTATTTTTGACACTTGAAGTGCACTTGGAAAAACTGAAAGCCTAATTTAGTATACTGCATAGAAAAAAGCACCACACACACACAAAGCAAACGTAAATTGAGGATTGATTATTAATAAAAAATAACATGCTCAGACTTAATAAATAGAACAAACCCATCAATAGGATGTGATACACAAACCTAGACAGGGGATCAAGCAACCCGAATTGGTAGGGCCAAAGTGACAGACACAACACGGAAGGCCACACGCTTCAAAGGAGCAACATCAACATTGGGAGCACAACACTGCTTGACTTGATCAACCTCAACGACAACTTAGTGGGGCAGGAAACCGTAGACATGGTAGAACCAGATGTAAACCAGAAAACAAGGAGCTCGACCTAGGAGATTTCTCAGTCAAAATCTAGCAAATGGTGAATGAATATGACATGCAAAGCAAGGTAGACCCCCATGCTAGGCCATCAGAAGACATCATAGCCAATGTTGAAGAGGAATGAAAACTAGCACAAAAATTCTTGCAAGGCATAGTAGCATACAACCAACAATAGTAGACTAGGAGATTGTAGCAGGACATAGAAATGTGAGAGGTCCAGCCCTAGTGAATAGAAACCAAATAGTACCAAATGTAAAGAGAGGGAGAGATTGCTAGAGGTAGACTTAATGATGAGCGAGCTTCTCATGAAGCAAATAATAGACAACATGTTTAGAGCGAAGCGCTGTAGCAATAGCAACATCATTGTTAGCGTAGGATTAGGAGTTAATTGGGGCTCCAAGAGCCAATCGATAATCCTTGTAGTTGCAAAACAACTAGACAATTACCAGCTAAACAATGAACCTTATAGCTTTGTAGAGCAGTTTGAGCAGGTTTGCGAGGCTAACGGCCTCACGGATCTTGCCCAACGCTTGCAAGCTTTTGGCCTATGCTTAGGCGATGAAGGACAGATGTGAACACCAATTTGGACAATGCTGAATGCAATGACTTGAACACCCTCAAGAGTCTTCATCAAGAGGTTCTCTGAGGCAGGATACCCTAACAACCTCATAGTTAGATTGATGAATGTTAAGTAAAAGGACAAGGAGGATATCCGAGACTATGTACCCATGCATAGATGAGGCAAGCTGTCATATCATTGTTGCTAGGGCCTAGAAACTTGGATGTAGCCTCAATTGGAAATAAAATTCATAGGCAAAGAAAGAGGATAAGCGAGGCAAAGGTCACGTTGAAAATCAAGAGTGCAATGACACTGCCTATCTAGAAGAAAGTTACAGATGCTGAGACCAAAACAACCATCCCAAAGATGACTGAAAAAGGGAGTGCTAAGGTAGGGGAGTATTCGAATCCAGAGCGCCAACTTGAAGCCATAGAAAATGTCAAGGAGTGGGTAAGAGAAGCCCAAGAACACCTAAAGGATGTTGAGCCCATCTTGAAGGACGAGATTGATGATCTCTCTAGCATGAGCACATCTCCCACACGATCGAGAGGCACGTCTGCACCTCAAATTGTGCCACCTAGATAGAGCCTGAACACCACGGGTTAGAAAACCAGTTGGACTATGGACTAAGAAGCATAGAATTAGGGGATAAGCAAGCAGTGAGTAGTCTTCTCACAACATTAGTAACCACCCCTTTGTAACCCTAGACTTAGGAGACCTAGCCGATGCTATGGCGGGAGCTAAAGCAGTGGGTGGAAGGATCGGGGGAGCAAGCTACCCTTGACTTGTAGGAACACAAACACAAATATTGAGCCTAACACTACACTTAGTGTCCAAATCATTGCATATCAACGCTTTCTAGGAAGGCACCAAAGTGCCCGATGTCTTACTGGTCCTAGCTCTAGGTGACACCATGAGGAAAAGGATTGTAGACATGGGGGCAGGATCAGTGCACTCAGCCATGCAGTGTTAGGATTGGGGTAACTCACCTGTCGAGGATACCATGTTCAATGTCATGCTAGCCAATGGAATGAAAGTGAAGCCATATGGAGTGCTAAGAAATTGGCCATTGAAGATCGTAGGAGTCTCTTCCAAGATACTTTGATAACTGTGATACTTCACAGGATACATGAAAGAGACTTGACACTTTGTTTGGTGCATAGTCTAAGTCATCAAAGTATGGTCTCTTGATTGAAATTTTTAGGATTGAAATGAAGTCCATCACATCACTTGCCACACATCTAAATTACATGGAAGGACTTCTAACCCAGCTTGCAAGAATCAACATTGAAATGGAAGAAGATGTTTGCATTGGTGTACTGCTCAAAAGTTTACCTCCTAAATATAATAATGTGTCAATAACTCTAATCAATATGCCAAACCCTCACCTTGTTGATATCCAAGAATCACTATTAGAGGAGGAAAAGAAGCTAAAAACTAAGGAAGAACCAAGCGCCTCTAGAGATGAACAAGCATTATATGTTGGCAACAGGTACAAAGGCAAGAAGGGCCAACTTTTTTGTGATTTTTGCAAAAGGATCGGACACACCGATAAGTTTTGCCATGCAAGAAAGAGGTCCGAAAAGGCCTATCTAGTTTCCATTAAAGAAGAAGAAGAACATGGAGAAAAAGAAGAAGACGAAGAAGAAGAAGACCACCAAGAGAAGGGCAAACCTCATCAGTCCTTCTATTCGGATAGAATTTTTTAGTCTTGTATTGCCTAGCCCTAATGCTTTGGACATAAACTTGTAAACTCCTCACGTAGCCTTATACTACAGCATTTGTACACTTTGTGAGGCCCCTGTTACAGTCTCTTGATGTCCATCATGTTTATGGTACCCACACTTAGCCTTTTCTACAACAGCCTTTGGTGTTTTGCCATGTTTATGGTGTGTCCAAACTTTGCAGGTGTTGCTTTCACTAAAGCCTCTATACACTTTGTACTTCTGGTTGTGATTGAGGAGGGGTGTTGAGATGTTTGAAATCACACCTACTTCAGTCTCTTTGGAAGGAGCAGTGAGGGCTCAAGACTAGAATCGCATAAGCACAGTAGGAGATGTGCTACCTAGACTTTCCTATAAAGCATTGTACTTGCTTCCTTTTCTTCAATGATATGAAAGTACTCTTTTCTTTTCAGTAAAGTGTCTATGTCATAATCCACACACAAGATTGTGTTTATGTGTCCAAGTTTCAATCTTGGAACCTAATTCACTTTTGTGATAGTTAGTCTTGTCTGTGTCCATGTCTTCATGAGTTTGGTCTTTGTCTTCCAACCTCCAGAACTTTTGCATTGCCATGTCCTAGATCCATGTTTTTACAAGGGGACCTACTAGTTCACCTAAGGTGCCAAAAGTTGAAGGAGGAAACAACCTAGGGAGTTGAGGAGCAGAGGAAGCCACGAGACCTCTTGAAATGATTCACAAGATTTAAGAAGGGCGAGAGGGTAGTGGTCTTGCTAGGGGCCAAGAGAAGAGGGCAAGAGAGCGAGCCTATAGAAGGACCCGCCAAAGTCAATGAGGTCAACCTAGTTGAGGAAGGGGGGACACCCCAACCTATTTTTATGGCTCATGACTTGACCACAGAAGAGGAGGCAACTCTCATTGCTCTCTTGTGAGAATACATAGACATATTCACATGGTCCCTCAACAAGCTAAGAGGGGTAGATTTGAGTGTAGTGACTCATAACATCCCAATGGAGTCTGATGGAATGCTAGCCATGCAACGATCATATCCAATGAATCCCAAACATGCTCACACTATCAAGGAGGAAATCAATAAGCTACTAGAGCAAGATTCATTTATGAGAATGAGCACACAGATTGGGTGTCACCCATAGTGATTGTGATGAAGAAGAATGGAAAAATAAAAGTGTGCATCAACTTACAAGAAAGTCAATGCTGCCACAAAGAGAGACAATTATCCACTACCATACACCGATTGTATGCTTGAGAGGGTGGTTAGTAAAGAGGCCTATAGTTTCTTGGACGGCTTCTCTCGATACAACCAAGTGCAAGTACATCTGAATGATAGGCACAATACCGCTTTTGCTATTGAGAATGGGACGTCTTTGCTTATGTAGTCATGCCCTTTGGGTTGACGAATGTACTAGCCACATTTCAAAGGCTTATGTGTGCCATTTTCAAAGACATGCTTAGGCAAGGGTTAGAGGTATTCGTAGACGATCTATGTGCCCACTCCACTTGGAAGGCACACTTGGGTAAGCTGTGAGTAGTCTTTGAAAGATATAGATTGTATCGTCTCTCGTTGAACCCCTTGAAATGCCAATTTTAGGTGAAGCATGGATGCATCCTAGGGCACGTGGTGTCAAAGAATGGCATAGCCACTGACTTCTCAAAAGTCAGTTCTATCATCGATCTCTTATCACCAACTGATTACAAGGGAGTTCGGCACTTCCTCGGCCATACAAGGTACTATCAATGATTTGTGTTAAACTATTCATTAATTACTAGGCCTCTATACAAATTGTTGCTGATATTTGAATGGACTAAGGAATGCCAATGCATATATGAAGAACTAAAGAAGGCTCTAATCACAACACCAATCTTATAAGCCCTAGACTGGACCATAACCTTCCACATTCATATTGACGCCTCGAAGTCTACTGTGGGGGCTGTGTTGTGCCAGTCGGGTGAACAAAATTTAGACTATCCAGTGAGCTTTGCTAGCAGACAATACATGGATATCAAGATGAACTACAACACCATGGAAAGGGAAGGGTTAGCCATGGTGTTTGATGTGAAGACATTTTGGCATTACCTTTTTGGCTAAACCCTTTGTCTTCTTTGTTGGTCACCATCAAGCCTTGCTTTATCTCGTTAAAAAACCTTGCATTACGGGATGCATCGCTCAATGGTTACTTCTGCTTCTAGAGTTCGACTTCTCTGTGGGGTTGTATGCAAAGGGAAGCATCACTACATGGCCAACCATATGTCTTGCATACCCACAAGAGAAGCCATTGGACAAGGCATCATAGACGACTTGCCTGATGCGCATCTATTTAACTTGTCTAGGGAGATGGACTTGTTTAGAGTTAACTTGATGCCATACTAGGTAGGCACACGATGTAGTCCAAGTGCTTGAACATGGACTACCTGAAAGACCTATCGAGAAGGCCCAAATTAGGTGACTCATCCTCAAAATGCAACCCTATCATTGGATTACAAGATAACTTTATAGGTTAGGGCACAATGGCTTGTTGCATAGATGTATATGCGAACATGTGATGCATGGCATACTTGTAGAAGCACACAGTGGAATTGTAGGAAGGCACTTCAGTGGAGACACAATGGTCTGCAAGGTGTCATAGTCTCAATTTTAGTGGCCTACTCTTTTTTGAGATGCAACACAATTTGTAAAGCATTGCGACAAATGCCAATAGAACAAAGTACTTGTTTATAAGGGCAAAATGGAGCTAAGTCCAATCAGTGTAAGACCAAAGTACTAAATTCATTGGGCCGATTGGTCTTGCAGTACAGTACTCCCAAGCTAAGTACATCATCGTTGCTACAGACTATCTCACCAAGTGGGCAAAAGCACAAGCCACAAGGAAGAATGATGCTAGAATTATTGCTAAGTTCCTTTGGGAGCAATTGATCTCATGATTTGGCTGCCCCATTGAACTAGTAAGTGATTCAATAAAAGGCCACAACCAGAAGATGATGCTTGAGGGATTGGGACCTTTTTGAGTTTGCACTATCAACCAAACTAGCAATGTAGAGCTCTAGACCCTCGAGGGAGAGGGCATAGGTTTCTTCAATGGGAGTCGCATAAAGAAGTACTACCCTCCCACACACCCATTGCACGAGCCTCCCATGCTAGAGCCCCCTATGAAAGTCTGAGTTGCCACATTAATGGAAGTTGAGGAAGAAGTTGAGGAGGCAGTGGCACCTGCATATCTACCATAATGGCCACTTCCCAGCATGCACATATCTTCAACGCATTGATCGACGAGGGAGCTGATGATAATATCTTAACTCGCGATCATTGGACTCAAATTGGCCGCCCATAACTACAACCTACCAATGCCAAACTCAGCCCATTTGGGAGTCAATCATATGCCCTTCTAGGGAAGTGTAAAGTAGCAACCTCTATCGAGTCTGAAAGCATATCCATGATCTTTTATGTGTTTTCAAACACAAAAGATGCTGGTCATGAATCACTGTTAGGATGTTCATTTAAAAAGAAAGCACATTGTAATGTTGACTATGACTCATAGCGCATTCACCTGGCCATCGACAATGTATGAATAGTCATGGCTTTCAACAAGGATAGCGTGGCTTCATCAAGGCTTGCAAGGCCATTGCACCAAGTCTAAGGAGGGGGATTGAGACTTTTCACAACTACCCATGCCACAATGCCAGCACAGCACACCACACTAAGGTCAAAGCTAAGGCCCCTAAACCACAATTCAAGTGGGTGCCTAAACATCAAGGGCTACTTTCTAGGAGCATGCAATCACCACCTTGCAATTCTAGGAACTCATACTTGAAACCTAGGAGGCAATGAAGAAACTATAGGAACTGATGAACGGTCCAAGCTAGGATGGGTCCGCAAGATCTTATTGCAAGTGCAAGGTTATTATGAGGGAAATGCTTGGATATGGGTGCCTAAAGCCAAGATGGCTAGTGGTACTATTCCAATGCCACCCTCAAACTTGACCACACAAAGCCCCATAATGGATCAGGCCCTAAAGCCACAAAAATCTTAACCTACGATACCCATAGAGCTCAAGATCGTTAAGTCTATAGAACCTCAACGAGCCTATCGCCCAAAACTACAGCTCGCTAACTCCAAACTAGCTAAACCTAGCACTACTAGTGCCACTCAAATCTCAAAAACCTCTAGCAGCACAATACAAAATCTTGAGCCATGCACAGTGCACGAGAGGCCAAACTGCACACTTAGGAGAAGCCACAACTACAAACGTCCAGTCATTGAGCTGTCAAGTCTAGTCAAACCCTTGCCTCCAACAGGTCTCAAACCCTCTTACAAATGACGATCAATCCTTACCTGAGCTACAAACTAGCCTAGGTCTTTTGGACGAGCCTTTAGCAACGGAGGTAGGCACACTCCCTTGTGCGTGGGAGGAATTGGAATTTGTATTCATTAAATCTCCCTATGTAGCTGAAGAGCTCATTGCCATCGAGATTTTCCATCAACAAGCACGTAAGCACCGCCTCATTATGTCTTACGACACGGCACGGTCCTTGCCAATGACCAAGAAATTGAGGAGTTGAGGCAACTTGTTGACAACAACTCCTCTTTCTTGCAAAAATGGTATGCTATCTGAATTCAATGGGAGTAAGAGGGCTACCAAATCATGACCAATGATGAGCAAAGACATGAAATTAAGACCTTAGAATACAACCCAACTTATGTAGCCCCAACCTCCTAGAGGGTGTTGACCACCATCCGCAACCGGCCCCTCAAAGAACACATCATGATGCACCCCTACTTAGATCGCATGTTGACCAAGGAGGAGCTACACATTGCTAGCCGCATGGACTCCGATGATTTCCTCACGAATGTCCTCACTTACCTCACCCATGTAAGCATCCGACCTGTCGAAATGAACCATTATGCTCAAATGGAGTACAACCCAAACTTCTACACTTGGCTCATGCGACAGTGAAACATGGTGAGCATGCACTGAATGCTCTCCACCCTTCAACCTCTAATTGTAGGAAGGATTCTTCTCATCTCTAAGGGGGGAGGAGGGTGTGTAGTGAAAGTGATGGTAAGAGAAAGATCATGAGAAAATGAGATAGAGAATGAACCATATACTTGTAATATACACTTGCTTACACTCTTGCATTGGAATAGGTGAGAGTACACATATATATACAATGAAGGTGTGGATATGGTAGGTTCTCTTATCCACATGTTCTAGATCCATCTTATCTAGTTCTCCTAAATATCTAGATATTGTCTTCCTAGAAATTCTCTAAGTACATGTTCATATGAGTACATTCTAATATTCTAACATTCCCCCTATCTAGAAGAGGTTAACAATACTTGTGCACATTTGCACAAACTACTTTGTATGGATAAAAGAGCACGCTAACACAGAGTATGCTATTACTAAATATGTTATGCTCAACTCTTGGAGTCCTCTCAAAGACAATATGCTTATTGCTCATCAATCACTTTTTGCTATTTTACACTTCCATATTCATCAGCAACCTTCCCAAAGATCATGTCACAAGCATCTTATCAATCTCTATCTTACTATGGTATCTAGGGACATTGGGATCATATTTTCATCTACAAACATGCTCTCATTGTTGTTCTACTCCAAAACTATCAAGATCCATTTGAAATACATCATCTATCTATATGATGAGCACATATCTTATCAAGTCTCTCATGAAGCAAACTATGGTGATCAGCTCTTCATCAAGGTATCCATCAACCAAAGCCAAAATATCTTCATCATTAACTTACATCCCTTAAATCATTGCAAGAAAAGATTGATGTATATCTTATGCAACAACAAGGACAAGTCTCATGCTACAATCATCATTATAATCTTACTTCTCTTGTAACCAAAATGATTGGTAGAAAGACTTTGTATTGTAAAAGAAAATCCTATTTTCTTTTGAGAAGGGAGGAAGAATGTTAGAATATATTGTTAACCTTTTCTAGAGAGGGGGAATGTTAGAATATTAGAATGTACTCATATGAACATGTACTTAGAGAATATCTAGGAAGACAATATCTAGATATTTAGGAGAACTAGATAAGATGGATCTAGAACATGTGGATAAGAGAACCTACCATATCCACACCTTCATTGCATATATATGTGTACTCTCACCTATTCCAATGCAAGAGTGTAAGCAAGTTTGTATTACAAGTGTGTGGTTCATTCTCTATCTCATTGTAAAATTATCTTTCTCTCTTTTAAGAAGAGGTGATAATGAAGAAGATAAGAGTAGGTGAAGATGATAAGAATAGATAAGAAGTAGGTGGACAAGATAAAATAAGTTCAAGATAATGAGGATAAGGTGCATGAGGATACGGTTAGTTTACCTTGACATGAATTCAAATTCTACTAATATACACACAAAGCAATTGATTTGGATTGCATGCAAGAAATGAATCTAAGGATTAACTGAGTAGAAAAAAGATAGAAGATAATAACCTAGGCCCTTAGGAGCTTGGTGTGCTCTGATACCATGT
Source organism: Lygodium microphyllum (assembly GCF_053477565.2). Classification (NCBI taxonomy): domain Eukaryota; kingdom Viridiplantae; phylum Streptophyta; class Polypodiopsida; order Schizaeales; family Lygodiaceae; genus Lygodium; species Lygodium microphyllum. Next base: position 114,596,130 of record NC_141159.1, on the reverse strand, counting down.
AGTGAAAGTGATGGTGAGAGAAAGAGAGAAATACAATGAGATAATGAGATAGAGAATGAACCACACACTTGTAATATACACTTGCTTACACTCTTGCATTGGAATAGGTGAGAGTACACATATATATACAATGAAGGTGTGGATATGGTAGGTTCTCGTATCCACATGTTCTAGATCCATCTTATCTAGTTCTCCTAAATATCTAGTTATTGTCTTCCTAGATATTCTCTAAGTACATGTTCATATGAGTACATTCTAATATTCTAACATTCCCCCTCTCTAGAAAAGGTTAACAATATCTTCTAACATTCTTCCTCCCTTCTCAAAAGAAAATAGGATTTTCTTTTGCAGTACAAAGACTTTCTACCAATCATTTGGCTTCAACCCACTTAGTACAATAGTCCATGCAAACCAAAATATATTGATTCTTACTCTGATGAGCAACTGGCTTGATGGGGCCAACAAAATCAATCCCCCACTTTTGAAATGGTTCCAAAGGTAAAATTGGATGATCTTGCATTCAATCTGTAGATTGAGGTTGACCCTCCCTCATACAAGTAATGCATTCCTTGGCATACTAATAAGCATCTTTAAGAATAGTTGGCCACCATAATCTTGCTTGAAGAAGCTTCCTAGCTATAATCTCACCTGAGAAATGCCCCTGGTGAGTCCAGCATGTGCCTCATACAAAACATCATGCTACTCTTGAACAATCACACATCTTCTTAACACATTATCAATACCTCTCCTATAGAGTACCCCCAAAATCACTTGATAATTCTTGCTCTGCAAAGCCAACCTCCTGCAATGATCTCTAGACAAATCAATAGGCATCACTTCGTGAAGAAAAAATTGTAACATTTGATCGTAGAAGGAATTGAATTGGCTTGCTTGAACACTGAAAAGCTCTCCATCATGCAATTGATCATTTACCCCCAATGTCGGGTCCACTGTCTCAAGTCTACTAAGGAAATCAGCTATTGCATGCTCTTTTCCCAGTGTATGAACTACTTTGTAATCAAACTCTTGCAAAAGTAGCATCCGCCTTGCCAATCTACCTGTAAGCTATGGCTTATTAATAAGATACAATAAAGCCTGATGATCTACATGAAAAATAACTTGATTCCCTAACAAATAATGTCTGAACTTCTACAATGCAAATATCATTCCAAGAGCTTCTCGTTTAGTGATAGTATAGTTCTTTTCCGTTGTTATAAGCCTCCTGCTTGTATAATAGACTATTTTGAACCAACCTGCAATCCTCTCCTGCATCAAAATTGCCCCCACTATAATATCAGATGCATCAACAAATACATGAAATGGAAAATCCCATTGTGGTGGTTGCAAAATTGGTGCGACTACACCAACATCTTCTTCAAGATAGCAAAAGCTTTATCTTGATCATGCCTCCAGACAAACTGAACTCCCTTCTTAGTAAGCAATGTAAGTGGAGCACAAATATGAGCTAGATACCTCAAGGATCTACTATGCCATTTAACCTGCCCCACAAAGCGCATCACTTCGGGGACTGTTTTAGGTACAACAGCATTTTGAACAACTTGAATTTTCCTTAAATCAATAGCCATACCTTCCTCTGAAATGATATGACCCAAAAGAACTCTTTTGATAGAAAAAATAGATTTGAAAGGATTAAGGGACATTCCAAATTGATGACAACTTTCAAAACAAAGTCTAAGATGCTGTAAATGATCCACTTTCTTGCCAAACACACAAAAATCATCTATAAAAACCCTCATAAAAGATGTAAGATAGGGATCAAAAGTTTTATAACCTATCCTTGAAACTTTGGAGGTCCATTCTTTAATCCAAAATTCATGAAAATACTTACATAAGCTCCCCATTTTGTTATGAATGATGTCTTATCCATATCATCCATATGCATGCGGATCTGATTATACCTTGAGAAACCATCCAAAAAATTGTAGATCTCATGACCTGTCACATCATCCAATAAAGAATCCATGAATGGAAGAGGAAATGGATCAGTGATTGTTTCCGCATTCAACTTTCTATAATCCACACAAACCCGTATCTTGCCATTCTTTTTAGACACCACCATAATTGGTGACAACCAAGTCACTTCATTGACAGGTTTGATAAAACCAACTCGAATGAGTTTATCAATCTCTTCCTTCAATTGCTTAGCATAATTAGGATTCATGTAGTACCGTTTTTGCATAATGGGCTTTGCATTTGCCTTCAAGTTGATTCTATGTTGACACACCCTTGGATCAAACCCCTTCATATTAGTATATTCCCAAGCAAAGATATCCTGGAATTCTTTACACAAATCAATCAATTGCTGCTTGAACTCTTCCTCAACAAAAATACTCACCTCAATTGGTCTAGAGCCAGTTTTAGCTTCCAAATACACTTCATGGACATCATCCTTAAAAACTCTAGCTGACTTATTCATGGTATGCTCATATTTTAACTCTGCGTCTATAATAGCTTGCTGACTTGCTTTGTCCAAATCATCCTCTGCATAAAGAGGCCTTCTTTTGATCTTTAACAGTTTCCAAACCAATGTCTTGACTTCCCCCAGAGGTACCACTGATTTTCGCAACCAAATTATTGTCTTGTTGTAGGAAATTACTATTCTGCTCCATGAAGTCAATGTTTTGCTTCATAGAGCAATAGTTTTGCTTCACAGAATTACTCTATTACTGCATGGAATAAGTATGTTGTTCTAGAGGTACAGCCACTTCTGATGATAATATTGCTGGAAATAGCTTATATTGAGACAAATTTTTTTCAATATCCACTTCAAAAATAGGTACAACTGTAGGATTAGCTTGTAGAAAAAGCTCCTCATCATCATCTTCAATCTCAGGTGGAACATTAATTGCCTGAGCAAACGGTACTTGGGCTTCAAAACCACTTGATTAATTGTAGATAGCTTGACTTCTTTACTTCCATGAGGAATACTTGATGTATCTAAACCCCAATCTTGCTTCAACTTAGCAAGTCTAAACCAAGGTCTTCCCAACAGCATATTATAGGAATCTCCTGAACCTTCCATACGGAGAACAACAAAACTGACCTTTTCAGCCTGGCTACTCAAATAAGTTAATCTTTGATATTCCCAATGGCTGTAATATTCTTTGATCTGTCATTTTAACCTAAAATAGTGCTGCAAAAAGTCCTTGCAATTTATGTGCCAAGTTTATCTCTTCAGGCAAAATGTTAACTCTTGAACCTCCATCCAAAAGAACATCATCAAACTGTACTACCCAAGTACTCAACTTGAATAGTTGGAACCTTGTAATCCACCACCTCCATTTGTGTGGGAATCACTGCTTGACATTCTCAGATTTGTTCCATGTCCATAGCATAATGTTTCAACACTTTATCATGATTTGACTTAATCTTAGTTAGAAGCTTTTCCTTGAATCCTAGAATTGAATCAAGGATTTGCTCCAAATTTAACTGTAATGCCAACTTAGTTAGTGTACCAAAAAACTCATTAGAACCATGCAATGCCTCATAGGAATCCAAAATTTGAGGCCGCATACTGGAGTGCATTTCTATCATGAACATATCTTGCTAATTTTCCTCATGAAGCAATTGACTGTCTTGAACTTCATGAGGCAATTTAGCATCTTTAGGCTATTTCATATGCTGCTTCTTCTATAACTTCAAAACTTCTTTGGAGACTGCTTCCCTAGCCTTTTCTTGATCTTCCCAATTAATCTTTTGCTTAGCTTTTTCCCTGGTAACAGCCAAAATTGTTGTCTCATTCAGAAAATCTTCCACAACTATGCAATTTGAGCAATCACAGCCCACCAATGGATCTAAACCATTCTTAGATACATTTGAGACACCCTACCTAGCACCTCTTTCTATAAAACTCCTTGAATTTGCTAGTTCAGTTGATGGCTTATTGCTTGGCTCTCCATGACTTCTGCAAGTAACTCAACAAGAACTACTGCTGGGGGTGCAAATGGTTGTTGTCCATGGGGTAGTCCTGCCAGTTGCATTTCTTGTTGCTCCCTGGTCTGCATTTCCCTTTCAGCCCTATGGCATACCCATAATTCATAGCTAGGTCCTGACATGTGTCCCTGCCTGCCATAGTAATAGCAAGGTCCTCTCTGCCTCTGCTGAAAATTATTCCACTACCGTGGTTGTTCATTACTCCATTGCTTAAGTGGTTGATTGTTTCTTCCAAAACCTCTAAATCCTCTATGTTGTACCATGTCTGGCACAATTTGATTTACCCGTGCCACTGAGGGTGCTATATGTTGCATTGCATTCCTCACTACTAGATTATACCAGCATTCTCTAGGTTCATGGCCAACTTTTTGGCAGATTGAGCATAACTTCCCCTTCCTTGAAGAGGTCACTACTCCCATATCCAAGAGTTGTTTCTTTATCTTCTTTTCCAGCTTCTTCTCCGAAGTTGTCTTATCTCCTTTGTCCTTCCCCTTCTACTTACCTTTAGAGGAACTTTAATCCTTCTTAGATTTCTTTTTGTGCCATCTTTGTCTCCTTTTGCTAATTCCATCATCTGAATCACTTGATTCAGAATCTTCTCATAGTCTAATGAGGTATCCTCATCATCCACACTATCATCCGAATTCGAATCATCAGACTTAGAACTTGAAGAATCTCGGTTACTCTTCTTCTTGTATCTACTCATGCCAAGCCTTTTTTCCACTCTTTGTGCGGCTTCAGCCAATGCATCAATGGTATTATTGTTCCCCACCTCTGCATTAGCAATAGCACCTGAAATACCCTTATCCAACCCCTTAACAAAGTATGAATATTGTAAATCCAATGAAGGCCTATCCTGTTAATTCAACCTATTCACTAGGTTTTTAAAATTTTGGGTATAATCATGCACTAACATGTTCCTCTACTTAATTTGCTTCAACTTTTTAAACACATCTTGAGAAGTCTTATATTTCCTAAACCTGCTTAGAAAAGAAATTTTAAGATTATCATATGTTCTAAAATTTCCAACATCATAAGTATTGCATCAATCCATGGCTTTACCCTTAAAGGTTGCTGCAAACTTGTTAACTCTCAGACGAACAAGGTGGAACATTGGGAATCTCTAAAGCAGAGGACAAGGCCAAGACAAAAGTGAAACGGAGGATGAAGGCATGCCAAGAAAAACATAGAAATGCAAGAAGTGTAGAAAAGTCCTAAATCACGGAGAAAGGCATACAAGAAAAAAAAGTGCAAGTCAGTACTTTTGTAAAAGAGCACAAGGTACAACATGATTTATTTTAAGGGTGCCGAAACAGGCTCCCACCTATGCAAAGTGGTAGGAAGGGAGCTAGGAAGATAGGAGGACAATGGAAAAAAGGGCCTCTGACCATGTAAAAAGGGGATGACCACCCAAATGGGATTTAGGGCTTTGTATATAAAGTTCAAAAGATGAATAAGAGCTCATTCTTTAGTGTGTGGCAAAGTGGACTCTTCTTCTTCTCTCCTTCTCTTCTCTTACTTGCTTGTGAGTGCTTGAGGGAGGGAGTGTGAGGGAGTGAGGGAGTGAGCTTGTGAGAGTGAGGGATCTTGGAGGTGAAGCTCTCCACCTTTTCCTCTCTTCCTCTTCTTCTTCTTCTTCTTCTTCTCTTGCACATGGCTATGGAGGATGGAGCTTGGAGGAAGAGGTTTGAGGATGTTTGAGCTTGCATCACGAATTGTGGAGTTGTCAGAGTGCTTGAGAGAGGAAGCAACTCAATCGGGCATCAAGGTAAGCTCATTACACTCGTAGAGAGGGATAGCGCATAAGCTATGTGAGAGGTATCCATTAGTGCTTGCTTGAAACACTTGAACAATAAGCAGTCCGTGGGTCTTGGTGGTTGAGCTCATGCTTGCCTTTACATTTTGGTTCCATTGGGGGGACCAATGGATTCAAGATTGAGTGCTTGCACCCTTCAAATCGACCATTGAAGTAAGGGTTCCATCCCCGAACCAGAGCTTGAAGTAGATAGGAGGTTTTGGGTCTTTAATCCATGCTATAAGAAGTATTTTTTATCTTTGATGGTTAGTTTAGTAGGAGAAATTAGTTTAGTACCTCGCTTTTGATTCTTTTGCATTTAGAGTAGGTTAAGGTTAGAAAATCGATTGGAAAAGTGTAGGGTTTGCTGCTATAAAATAGGCCAAATAGGGCACAGATCTATGAAAAATAGGAGGAAGGAGAGCTGAAGTGGGTTGATACCGACAAGCAAGGGGGCAAGAGTGGCAATAACTTTGTGGAGGAGGGGTTTACCAGCCAAGAGACCAAGGGAAAGCTCATTTGAAACCTGGTTTCTTGAGAGAGAGTGAGAGAGAGCTTCATTGCATGGACCTACTTCAATCTCATCGCCGACGAGTTCATTGCCCACTACAAGTATTCCCACACCTTCTCCTGCATGTGTGGTTAGGATCTAGAGGTGCTCCAGCAGTGTGAAGGCTTTGATCACTCAACATGGAAAATTTTGTGCTAGCTCGATGAAAACGCATCGCATTCGGCCTATCCAAGCGACGATGATTCGGGATCAAGTCCTAGAATTAGCCCTCAGTCGGCCACTTGGCCCACTTGACTCAGACACCCACTGCTCGGTCCGTCCAAGCCACCCATTCGGACCAACTTGGCATTCATCCCATCTTACTCGAACACTCAAAAATTTGGCCCTCGGCCCTGCCAACTCGGCCCAATCCCGCCCGAATTCACCATTTGAAACTTGGTCCACCTGACTCGGCGCCCTTAGAAAACCACATTTGAACTGTCCGAATTCGACACTCGGACCAATTGCATTTGGCCCTCAACCATTTGGATGGGCCGAATTGGACATTCGGCCCCTGCAACTCAGACCTGTTGGGCCGAGTCTGATTTTCTAAAAATTTTTAAACATTGGACCAAACCACCTAGACACTGGTTGTCTGAACATCCGAAGACTATATAGACGCTAGATAAGACTTTCTGGCACAAGGAACAAGGGGACCAGTGAGTCTCAAGCATAGAGGCAACACTAGCTGACTATCTAGCGATTTCTACCCCATAGCAGCATCAAGTGGAGTCTCAAAGCACTACCAAAACATGACTGGTGGGTAGAGAGACTAGCAACAAACCCTACAAATCAAAAGGGATGGCCAAAAACCAGGCATATGAGCCTATTAGGCTAAACCCACAACAAGAGTGATAGAATTATTTAGGCACTTGTCTTCTCACTCACTCTGAATTCCAACCCTCAAAGCACGATGGAGAAAAGCTAAAAGCCTGATTTCACACAGTGCACAGAAAAGAGCAAACACACGCACAGAGTGAGGGTAAATTGAGGATTGGTTGTAAGTAACAAGGAATACACCCGGACTTAAGTGCTTGAAGGAGCCCACCAGTAAGAGAAGATCCAATGACATAGAAGGGAGATTGAATCCCCAAAAGCATGACCAAGTGAAGGACACGTCCAAAAATCCAAGCTTAACAAGGACATACAATATCGCGGAAGTGGATCTATCCGGCCTTATCAACTTGACCAACAACTTGGCAGAACAGGAAGTCTTGGACATGGAAGGAGGCAGCTCAGGCCATAGAAGCAATGAAGAGCTCAACCTAGGAGACTTTCCTGAGGTTGTCCAACAGTTAGTGAATAAATACGCCACTCAAACCCGGCTAGAACACGACAGTAGACCAATAGAGGACATCATAGCAGACCTAGAGGAGGAAAGAAAGCTGGCCCTCAAGGCTCTAAAACAAGGCCTAGCTGAGTATAACTAGGATCACCAAACTAAGAACTTGCACCAGAGTTTAGAAATGTGAGAGAGCACTAGAAGAAGATCTCACACTAAGCGAGCTCCTGACAAAGCGGATGCTAGATAACACGACCGCAGAACAAAGTGTTGCAGCATTGGCAACATCGCTACTAACAAGGATAGGAGTCAACCAAGGCTCTAAGAGCTAATCCAAAATCCCTATGGTAGCAAAAAAAATGGATAAGTACAAGGCTACCGACGACCCATACAGCTTCGTGGAACAATTTGATCAGGTCTGCAAGACCAACGGTCTCACTGATCCTACTTAGCACTGCCAAGCCTTTGGACTATGCTTAGGTGACAAGGGTCGGACTTGGTACACGAGTCTAGATGCCGCAGGGCGTACCGATTTCAATGGCTTGAAAAATCTCTTCATTAAGAGATTTTCTGAACCTGGATACTCCGATAACCTGTTGGTGCGACTTATGAACATCAAGCAGAAAGAGAGAGAAGATATTCGAGATTATGTGACCCACGTGAGGAGCCTCTTCAAGAGAAACCCCATTGGTGAGAGACCAACTAAAAGGGTGGTATCTACGATATTCGTCAATGAAATATGAAGCAAAGAGCTCTACAAATTCTTGGCCAGCAACTCAAGTTTATAACGAGATGCACTAGCAAGGGTCTTTGAAGAAGCTATTAGAGTGGATGACCAACTCAAGGAAAGAGGCTCCGGAGGCTTGAATCAAGAAGATTCTAGTGCTAGGATTTTTGAGAGAGCCTCAATGCTGAGTGAGAGAGCTGAACAAAGCATGCAAGACAAAGAGAAGGGCACTGAGTCAGGACAAGAGCTAGTAGAGATTAGGATGGGCATAGCCAAACTACAAGATATGATGAGACGATCAACACGCCCACACGTCCAATGTGTGCATTGTGGTGGATTCCACTTGCCAGCTAAGTGTCAAAACCCTAGATCATGACCTTGTGCTAATTGTTTGGTAGGTTTGGCCATGACACCATGCATTATCAATTACCTTGGAGGCTCCCATACTTGCAGCCTTACGGTCAACCCACCTTACGAACATGCCACTGAACTTCTTTGGAAGGGGAGACTGACTGGCTCTCTCGGTACCAAATGATGTTAGACCTACTATCCCTAGGATGGAAATAAATCCTACGGGCATCCCTAGACCGCCCGGACCCTATCTGACCCATCCATCGAGCGACACCCCAATCCATTATGTGGACGAGCCTAGCAATGATGAGCCTTATGTAAACCCATGCATATCATATGATGAGGAAGGCAATGCTATCCTCATGGACTATCGACTAGTACCAATGATGGCATTAGGAAGAGGAAGAGGCAAGGGCCTAGGAGGGCAAGCCCAAGAGCCAATCATGTGTTGGACTTGTGGTCACCCAGGACATATTTCTTCACGCTGCCCCAAGAGGGAGCAAGCAAAGAGAGATAAGGCTGACCTGAGATGCGCTAAGTGTGGAATCACTCATCTCTTTGTCGATTGCCCTAGGCAGAGACCATCCTCTAGTTTAGAAAATGAGCCATCGGTTCCATTGGGATTGCTCAGTATCGAGACACTCGACGGGGAGGCCACATCTATCCTGTTGCATGTCATGACCCATGTGCAAACGAAGTAGGCTAGTATATCATTGCCAAGGCCTAGCAACCCTGACGCAACCTCAGTTGGAAAAAAGAGTCAGAGACGAAGGAAGAAGAGACTAGGTGTTAAGGTCACCCTCAAAACCAAAGGTGCCACAACTCTATCGGTTGGAGGGGAAGTCATTGACGTAGAAGAAGAGACGTCGGCACCTCAAACGGTTGAAAAGGGAAGTGCTAAGGTTGGAGAGTACCCCAACCCGAAGTGCCAACTTGAAGAAATTAAGAAGGTGAAAGAATGGGTGAGGGAGACCCAAGAGCACCTAAAGGATGCTGAGCCCATATTGGAGGACGAGATCTAATGATCTCTCAAGCTTAGCACCCCAATCTCTCTCCCACAACCAAAACCAAGAGAGATGAGGTAACCACAAGATGAGCTGCCTAACTACCCCAAGCCGGCAAATTAATCAGGGCCATTGGCCAAGGACCATAGACCTAGAAGAGAGGCGAGTGACTAGCAACCTCCTCAATACACTGGTGACCACTCTGGTAACTCTGAGCTTAAGCGACCTGCCTAGGCAGCACCCAACACTATGGCAGGAGCTTAACTAATGGGTCGAAGAACCAAATAAGTCAGTTGCCACAAATTTGAACTTCACTGTGGTCCTAGCATCGTTCTTCCTAATGGCTTGTGCCTCAGCCCATTTCATAAGATAGTCTGTTGCTATAATGATGTATCCAGCCTGTGAGTATAGTGTTGCGAGATTGATGGGTCCAATGAAGTTGATTCCCCATTTCTCAAAGGGTTGTCATGCAATGACAAGGGTAAACTCCATCTTATCCTTTTGTGCAAGAACTTTAGTCATTTGGCACTCATCGCAATGCTTTACAAACTTAGTAGCATCGCGGAATAGGGTGGGCTACCACAGCCGAGATTGTAGCACCTTGTGGGCTATCATATCTACGTTGAAGTGCCCTCTAGCAATCCCTCCATGCACTTTGCTCAACATGTCATACATCTTGTGCAAGAACTTTAGTCATTTGGCACTCATCGCAATGCTTTACAAACGTAGTAGCATCGCGGAATAGGGTGGGCTACCACAGTCGAGATTGTAGCACCTTGTGGGCTGTCATATCTGCGTTGAAGTGCCCTCTAGCAATCCCTCCATGCACTTTACTCAACACGTCGTGAATCTTGTGCTCACACACACATTGTCGTAGCAACTTGTCTTGTCTTATCCTGACCTATAAAGTTGATTGGCTATCAATTGGTAAGGTTGGATCCTCAGAATGAGTTTCCTAAGATTGGCCTTCTTGATAGGTCTCTCGGATAGACCATGCTCTAGCACTTGGACTATATCATCCACCTAGTACGGCATTAGATATGCTTTAAACAAATATTTCTCACTAAACAAGCCAAAGAGGTGGGCGTCTGGAAAATCTTTAATGATGCCTTGTCTAGTGGCTTCTCCTGTGGGTATTCGGGACATGTGATCAACCATGTAGTGTTGCTCTCCCTTGTGTACAACCACAAAGAAGTTAAATTCTAGAAGAAGAAGCAACCATCTAGCGATGCATCCAATAGCGCAAGGTTTATTTACAAGATATAGCAAGGCTTGATGGTTTATAAAAAAGGTGAAAGGCGTGGCCAGGAGGTAGTGTTGAAACTTCTTTATAGAGAATACCATGGCCAATCCCTCCCTTTTTGTGGTGGAGTGATTCATCTCTATGTTAGTGAGCTGCCTACTAGCAAAACTCACAGGGTAATCCAAGTTATGTTCACCAGGATGGCACAAGACAACTCCAATAGCAAATTTAGGTGCGTCTATATGCACATGGAAGGTGATGTTCCAGTCTAGGGCTTGTAAGATTGGTGCAGTTGTAAGAGCCTTCTTCAACTCCTCATATGCTCATTGGCACTTATTAATCCACTCAAACACCATCAATAGTTTATACAATGGTCTTGAAATGAATGCATTATTCACCACAAAGTGCCGATAGTATCTGATGTGACCTAAGAAACACTGGAATCCCTTGTAATCCTTAGGTGGCGGCAAGTCGAAAATGACCCCTGACTTTCGAAAAGTCAGTGGCTATGTCATTCTTGGATACCACATGCCCTAGGATGCATCCATGCTGCTTGACCTAGAACTGGCACTTTAAGGGGTTCAATGAGAGGTTGTAAAGCCGACATTGTTTAAAGATGGTGCACTGATCGGATGCCGTAAGTGCGCGTAGTGAGCGTCAGAAGGTCCCCAAGAACAAAAGAACTCTACTTTTTGCACACAAATCAATGTAGAAAGCTTGCATGACATGAAAAAGAGACCAATTGGGTGCAATCTCTCCCCATGCCTTGTGTGAGCGCTCCACAAAGCATGTATTTCATATATTAATCATCTTCAAGCTCAAATAATAGCCCAAATTACAAAATAGCACGCTTTAGCTTTTGAGTTTGCTTTTGTGCCAATAAAGAATTAAAGCTAATGGATGCCCAAGAAGTCAGGCATACCCAAATACAATGTCCAATACAAATATCTAGACCGTGCGCCCATGCACATACAAAAATAATAAATAAATATCAAGCGCTTTGATAAATAAGTGCGACAAAATATAGGAGCCATGCCTAAGCGCTTTGATAAATAAGCGCGACAAAATATAGGCGCCATGCCTAAGCGCTTTGATAAATAAGCGCGACAAAATATAGGCGCTATGCCTAAGGTATGCGCCCTTCAAAATATTGACAATAACTTGAATACACACTATCCTCCAATGCTTTCCACTACCACCGCTGCTATCTCTACACATCAACTGAAGCATTCACAATTGTTAGTAAAATAATACAATTAAACTGACAAAAGTGAATACCTAGCAGTCTTCAGCTATATAAATAAATTGGTTAGAAATCAATCCTAACCTTAATTTATCACGAGTGCGCACTCTAAACTCATAAACGTTTATTAATTAAATATGTATTTTGCGGAATCACCCGCTATGGAATCACCCATTTACACATAAAATTAACAAAACGCCTGAAAATGATAGGCGTCCCCATCGACTTCTCGCACAAAGAATCCACTTTGTGTATGAGCCACGGTAATAAAAGTTTACAGAATCCACCGTAAAGCCTCACGAAATCCACCGTGGAATATGCCTCCTGGCATCATACCCCCGGGGTGGGATAGCAATTGTCCCTGGGGGTATACCAAGATCCTTCATGTCAAAGCTGCCATGTAGATTCTACTTCAATGAATCCAAATCATGAGTATCCCATGTCATCAACATACAAAACCAAGATAATCATGATGTCATCTACTACCTTCTTGGTGTACAAGCAGTGATCAATTTGACTCCTCTGATAGCCTTGAGACTGCATGAAAGTATCAAACTTATAATACCATTCCCGTGGTGCTTGTTTCAGCCCATACAAACTCTATTTGAGTTTACAAACCATCTTCTCTTTGCCTTTAATGATAAAACACTCAGGCTACTGCATATATATGTCCTCATGCAAATCACCATGTAAGAATGTAGTCTTTACATCCATCTATATGAGCTCCATATCTTCATCTATAAACTAAGCCCAAAATGGTTCTTAGAGTAGTCATCTTGACTACGGGAGAGAAGATCTTATCAAAGTCAATTCCATGTTCCTGCTTGTACCCCTTTGCAACCAACCATTCTTCGTACTTTGGCAAAGAACCAGAAGTGACCTTCATCTTGTAAACCCACTTGCATGGAAGAGTTTTCTACCCTTTAGGCAGCTGCACCAAGTCCCAAGTACCATTCTTATCAAGTGATTCCATTTCTGTCAACATGGCCTTAAACCACTTCTTGATGTCTGGTTTAGTCATTGCTTCCTTGAATCATGATCGCTCACCACAGTCAATAACGATGACATAATATGCAGCATACTGCGTACCAAGAACAAACCCGGCAGGTGGCCTTGATGGTCAGGTCGACCTATGGAGTGAAGGCTCAGCATTTGCAAGCTATGGAACTTGCAATCTTGCATTTTTAGCTTGCTATCCTGAAATTTCAACATGTTGTCCAGCAGAATTGGCTGTCCTAACTGCATATTTTCTTGCCTGCAAGCTATGGATCAGCATGGGCAATACCTTGCTAGTCATTTCTAGCACCATTTCCTGCATTCTTAGGGTCATTTATAGTAGGTATACACTACTTTCCACTGGGCACAAACGGTTGTCTAAAAGGTACATCCTCCCTGAAAACAACTCTCCTGACTTCCTTAGTCTTCTCAGGCTACTTATGCACACAATCTTCACAAAAGATGATGTCATTGCTACGTACTATCTTTCTTTTCTCGGGATCCCAAAGTCTATATCCCATCTCACCCTTGTCACCGTATCCTAGGAATATGCATTTATAGGACTTTGGTTCCAATTTGTTGTGTTCTTCTTTCCATATGTGCACAAAATCCTCTAAGTTAAACACTCGCAAATGAGCATATGAAGGTGGCTTGCCCGACCACTCTTCCTGAGGGACTCTCCCCCCAAAGACTTGTTTGGTGACCTATTGATCAAGTGAATGGTTGTCGTAACAGTCTATGCCTAAAAGCCATGGGGTAATGCAACATGAGACAACATCATATAGACCTTATCTTGGATGGTCCAATTCATGTGCTCTACAACTCCATTTTGGGGTGGATTATGAGGGGCACTAAGCTCCCTCTTTATCCCCTTACTATCACAAAATGCCTAAAAGGCTTTGGACACATACTCCCCATTGTTGTCTCAGAGCGAAGACACTTAAGTGTCTTATCAATCTGGTTCTCAACTAATGCCGGTAATTTCTAAAACTTTTCAAGCACTTCATCCTTGCTACAAATAGGGTAAACCTTTACCTTCCAAGTAGCATCATCAACAAATGTAACAAAGTATTTCTTTCCCCTTAGAGATAACACTGGCATTTGACAGAGACATCAGAATGTACTAACTCTAGAGACAAAGATTTCAATGAAAGAGACTTTTCATGAGACGTATGTGCATGCTTACCATAAACACAATGATCACAATGCTCAAAATCAGCATAACGAAGACAAGGCAAGTAACCCAAACGAGAAAGTAATTTCCTTCATGTCTGATTCATGTGTCCCAACTAGCCATGCCACAAGGAAACACTTGGCTACTCGGTCACAGCAACAACATGGTCATGCACACTAGATACATGAAGTGGATACAAAGTATCACTCTTGCAACCTCTAGCAATAACCCTAGATCCCTCACAGATCTTCCATTTCCCATCACCAAAGGTGGTATGAAAATCATCATCATCTAGCTGACTACCTAGTATTAATCAAGCTCTTCTTGAGCTAAGGTACATGCTTGACATGCTGAAGAGTGAAGACAGATCCATGCTGAAATTGTAGCTGCACACTACTAATACCTGTAATGTCACATGCATAGTTGTCCCCAAGATGGACAACTCCATGTATGCCCCCAGTGTAGTAAAAAAACCACTCAAGATGAGGGGTGATATGAAAAGAGACACATGAATCTAAAATCCAAGTGTGCATGTTATCATTCACATCTGTAATTAAGGCATGTGCACTGAAACCAGAAGAGAAAAAGAGGACATCATTCCCACTATCGCTCTTATGGCTGATTACATTCACCTCTTTGATCTTTACACTGCTCTTCTTAGTAGGCCGACTCTCTTTCTTCTCTTCTTTGCTGTCATTTGTCTTCTTGCCTTTTCCTTTCTCTTTCTTCCATCTATAGCAATCATGTTTGAAGTGACCCTTCTTGCCATAATGATGGCATTCAACATTCTTACCACGGGATTTATTGTGTCCCTTACTATCAAATTTTCCTTTCTATTGCGATCTACCTATAGTATGCAAAGTCATTTATTCCATGAGTAGAGCACTCTCTACATATGAATACAATAACATGGCATTAGAATTGCTTGTAGCATTCCTAAAAGTATCCCAACTCTCTAGCAAAGTGCATAGCAAGAACATAGCTTTGAACTCCTCATCAATGTTGAACTTCAAGGCAACAAGCTGGTTGAAAATGGAACTAAACTCACTGAGGTGAGTAGACATGGCAATGCCTTCTTTCATGCACAAATCCATAAGTTTCTTCAGCCAATAAACTTTGCTTGCATCCCTTTTTTGGGCATATAATTTCTCTAGTCGTGTCCAAATGGCATAAGTAGTATCAAGCCCTTCTATGTTGAACAACAAAGCATCAGAAACTGAAAGCTCGATGGTCAAGCGAGCAAGCTCATTTAGCTCATCCTAGACATATTGACCTACATTAGGTGGTTTTATCCCCTTCTTTTTTATTGGCTTTTCTTGCTTCTTCCGCAACAAGATGTTATAGCACTACTTTTGCTAAACTGCAAAGTTGTGTGCTCCTTCAAGATTCTTGATGTGCAATAGATTGGTATTGTCACTACTGTTAGTCATCATTCCAATCCAAAAGTACACAAATGCAAGCCAAAAAATGTCAAGACAACTGACCAAGGACTATAAATTTCAACCACCAAGAGATTCCAAAATCTTTGATTCAGATCAGTTTAATGATCATAACCCAATGGCATATATATTCGATTACATACATCAATGTATGTCTAACAAGCATTTGACAGTTGCATGTATGACTTGTCTCTCTATAGACAAGGCTTGTTGTCCATTGTTTACAGCTTCAAAATGTGTGCAAAAAATAATGCATTTTAGCTCAAAGATGACATATAAAACGTGTCCAATCACTGTCCAAAGTGTATGCGAGTAATCTAGTACGAAAACTGTCTCAACCAGCTCAATCGAAAAGCATAGAGTTCAAGAAAAACCCTCTCAGATTTGTCCCTATGACCTACAGTTTTATGATAGTCAAGAACAAGATTTCAATCCTCCAAAACAAGCATAAGATCTTCCCAAAGCCGTTTCCACATACATGACATCAAAGTCAAGCATCAATACATCATTCTAGATGCCCGAAATCAAGTCTAGAAGTAGGATATAATGCATAAATTCTCGATGTGGCAGTCAGCCCTGTTCATTATAGCCAAAAAATCCCTATCAAAACTAAGTGAAATATCAGTCAAAATCAGCCCAAATGCACTTCAAGTCATAGGCATATCATACCTCAGTGTCTTGACATCATGTGAGCATGTATATGCATCAACAGACGTGTCCAAGGACCAATGTCATCTTAGGACAGAGTGCTGCCTGTAAATTTTAGGCTGTGGATTGTGTATTCCACCCACAAGTAAGTCTACAAACTAATTCAAATATGTGACAAGATCAACCCAAAAAAGACTTCAAGCTAACAGCACATGACCTCCACCAAGACATCCAACATCCACTGGCATCCAGTAGCTATTATATAAGCATGACATGTGAGCATCAAACCCATAAAGATGTGTGTTGCCCTATGTATGCATTCTGTAAAATTTTATATTCCCTACTCTAGATTTAATGTATTAGCCCAATGTCAATAGCAATGGCCAATGTCAATGCTCAAGGTCTATGTCAGAGATGCCTATGTCCACTAGAGTGCAAAGCCCCTAAGGGCTGCCTGTCAATGTTAACTTGCAATAGGCACAAATTAGCGTGAGTTTTCTTGAAGACATGCTTAAGATGTTAAAGGTTAGGAGGTTCAAGGGGGGCACCAATGGTACCTAAGGAAGGCTCAAACAATGTCCAAAAAATACTAGATAGGCTAAAGACAAAATAGGGAAAAGAAACTCCACTATGTTGTTGAGCTATGGCTGCCCACAACCCATGACATTTCTCATAGACTTGTTCTACCTGTTCCCAAGCTCATGCTTCACAACGCCCAGCTCCAGCTCTCGAGTCTTCCGCTCTGATAACACTTTATTGTATGCACTGATCAATGGAGTGCAGCTGTTGATGCACGTTGAGAGAGATGAGAGATAAAGACACAGTCTTTTTGGTGGTATTGAAGAGTATCTCAATAATGTTTTAGATAGGTATATAAGTCATGTACATGTCAGCCCTTAAGGGTGGGCACGGGCATTACATTGGGCACTGCCCTTTATCCCAACACTAAAAACCACCATGAGCTTCTCAAACCTACTCAATCCCAATACACTTCAAAATACTTCCAAACTATGTAAAAACCAATCAATCAACCATAAAATCAAAGAGAAATCACCCAAATTTCTAACAAAAAATAGCTAAAATTAAAGTCATTTTAGCTCTCAACATATCCCCACATGGAGCTTCCTCACGATCTTGGAAAAAGAAAATAAAAGCTCCAAAATAACCATCATCAATCATCAAAACTAGTACAAACAAATCCACAACCCCAACCAATAACATGCATCTGGCAAACAAGCCTAACGAAAGGAAAATGTCTTTTATCCATTAACTCATTCTAAAAATATAAAATCATGAAAAACTTGTAAAGGATATAATAGGTTTCTTCATCTGTCCCTTGCAATTTGTCAAAAACTGGGAAATCACCAAAGAACCATCATCTTGATCATCTTCATTAAACCATGACCCCTTCATGCACAACTCTCACACCACATACACAAACTAGACATACAACAGTCACCTAAATGGCACCTCCAAAAAACATAATATGTCATTATGGCTTAGCAAAGATACATCATGAATCAATGGAGTGTATCACACTTAAAAGCTTGATGGTTTCAAAATCTATCTATAGAGAGGGATTCATCCACAAATCTCTTGGGAGGTTTTTGAAAAGACTCCAAATAGCACATTCTCTCCACAAGTACAAGATATCTATTCAAGAGATATAAGAATCAAATCTATGGGCCATCTATTGTGATAACAAACAAGTGAAGACCTAAAATAGAGCAACGATTGTAAGCTTCAAAGAAAGATGTGTCAAAAGGAGATTGTGCAAAAATATGGACTAAAAGATCCTCTCGCAATTGGTTAGTATTTTGTAGATGTGAAAAGGCTTTGAATTATTGAGAATTCAAGGCAACAGAATCTATCATTGGATGCCAAGAAACTCCAGTGCAATCGCCCACTTTGGATGAATAAGCTTGAAAAAACTCATCTATCCATAGCTCTACATGCCAAACATAAAGGATAGATTACAAAATAATATCCCCCACATACCAAGACAAATCTTCATCCTCCAGAATCACAAGATCACCTCAAATATATATGTAAGACATCAGCATGGTGTCAAGTGTAATAAAGGCTTCAAATACCATCCTAACCACTTCTACAAGGAGATTAGAGGACCAAGTACTACTCCATCCATCCTCAAGAGGACACAAATTCATAGTAGACTTCATATAAAAAGTCAACATTTGTTGTTGATAATGCATAAAAAATTAATGATCTAGCAGAATTATTTTATAAATTTCTCAAAACAAGTCCACAAAAGTTCCATTCTAGATTTTAGCCTCTCCACCTTAGCTTGAAAATAGTGGATATAGCATCACACTATGTTGGAGAGCAACCAAGTCCATATCTAACAAAGAAGACACTAAGGGGTACTGGGACTTTTTACGAGATATAGCTACAAACATGGTATGGTCAAAGGAGGGTCTGCGATATAGTGCAAATACAAAAGCTTTGTTTGAGGTTGCAAAGATGTGGGGTGGACCAAGATTGCGCGAATTCCTCAATACTAACCTCAATGGGCCTTCGCTCTCAACGACAAAGAGAGGCCATAAACAAGTCATCTGCTTTATCCCTAGGATACATGAAGATATCTTTGATGCTATTGCTTAAATATATAAAAAGAAAAAAGAAAAACATGGCATCACAAGAATATTGAAACCATGTTCAATTTATGTACATGTTATAATCTATGAATTCATGTCACTCTCTGAGATGTTAGAAGCTTTGGGGAGATTACTATGTATAAATCCTATATATAACATGCATTCGTGTCATGTTTTGTATATCCCTATGTAATCTATTTTGTGATATGTTATTGACCCTTTTGTGAATTTTTACCATAATTTATAAATCCCTTATTGTAAGTTTGTTTTTTTCATGAAGAAATTAGTAGATCCTTATGTAATAGATATAAAGCATTGGTTTTATCATAGAATCGACCACAAACTAGCTCTTCAGGATTCATAAAAGAGTTTTAGTATTTTTAATAATGACATGACTTTATAAAGTACCTTCATGTGCTATATGACATCCAACATAAAATTTAGAGTTCTAAATAAAGCTAGGATTTTGAAACAATTTCCAATAAAGACATTATATGTATAACCAAGGTATACATTTCTTAACTTGAGGTTAGTTAACAAAGGGTATTCACATTAGTGGCTTGGCTACTAAGTTTCGACACATTTTAGCATTGCCTAAAATTCACAAGCTACAATGCACAATTTCTAGTAAGCTAGTTGCTTAAGCCTACATTAAAGTGAGCGAGAAGTGCACCATGTGGATCTTTAAACACAAATATTGAAATAGAAATATAAGATTACACAGTTTCACAATCCTACTACTATCTTAGGATTCTCTTACATTGCAATATTGATCTTGGTGTTGTCATGTTGTTGTGATGGCAATGGACTATATCATTGCATCTTTTATATCAAATTTCTCAAAAATTATTGTCTCCACCATTCCTACAAAGCATATCAAGTGTATATAAAACACACACACACACACACACACACACACACACACACACACACATTCTAGATATAACAACAAACAAATACTCAAAATTTTCCACGTGGTTGAGATCTTATCAAGTTATAACAAAAGATAAAGAATATAAAATTAATTTATAGGTTAATAAGATAGCTGTTTTTATGTTTTCAACTATACAAAATGTATCTTGTTTCCTTTTGTAAAGTAGATATCACTATACAAAAAATGTGAATATTTAAAAAAAATCTCTAGTCCATATGTTCTCCTTAGCATCTCAACATTGTCAAAGCTAGAGTTCATCCTTGTTTTCATAAGCATAGATTCATCACCATAATCCACTAGTTATGTTCCTAAAACAAACGTAAAAATCCATGAGATTAATATCAAGGAAAATGCCAAGAATGAGCTTAACAAGAATTTTTTTAATTCATTTTATATAGCAAGAAATATTGAAAGAGAAAAAGTTTTCTTAAGACTCCACACAATCCTTGGATCATAAGGAATGTTTAAATACCTTGCGAGTAAATAGAATGTTTAAGACAAATCTATCATCTAAATGGAATGCAAGTGGTGTATTGGTTGAGGCTAGATATAAAGTTGCCATGCTACTCATCATCATGCATGTATTAAGACTGCAATAAAATCAAAAAAAGGACTAAAAGTAGATAGGAAATATCAAATTAGGGTGTCCTAGATGAAGTAAATACCACATAGAATATAGATAACCCGCACACCCTCAAGTAGATCACCAATTATTTAGAAAGGGGTCATATGATTCATCAATGATCATAGCAAAGATGGGGATATTCCTATGAAGAAAACATTATTTGCTACACTATGAAATATTCATACAAGGTTATAATTCACCAAAACCTCTAACTAGACTACATCCTCTAAAGTGACCTAGGCTTTTATTTCTTTGGATTGTCATAGATGAGCATGCTTTCTCTAGCAAAAGACAATGGTCATAACTCAATGCATTTTATCAAATAGAATGATCTTGTATGGAGTATGTTGCATTCAAATTGGTTCTTTTACCTTGAAGTATTAAATCCATTTAAATATAGTATGACCTTTAAAATGGCCAAAATGATAAGAATTAGACTTGCATTCTTCTATATTTTGAAGCCCCAAGAGGAACACCAAGAAAATCGGAGAGTCTGTTGCAAGAAAATCTATCTTGTTACACCAACAACTTCATATTTTAATCAACCACAAGAAGAAAATCAACACCAATCTTCACAAATCCTTGCACATTATCATATAGCAATTCTCCCACAGATTTATCACAATAAATCTTCAACATATTCTTCATAAAAACCATCAAAGAACCACAATGACACAAAAGAAAGATCAAGTTTGAGTGAAATTCATCACATAGTATCCATCTTTCATCATCTTCATAGTTTTCATAGTCTTTCTCTCACATAGATACAATGTTTTTTATAGAAAATTGACTCTCATACTCTATCTCTCTCACATGCTCTCTCTCAATAGTACTGTCAAGAATCGCGTGGTGGGGGGACTTGCTCAAGATGCTGCGCCGAACACACACAGAATGCACAAGGAGAAGCTCACTCAAGAGACAAGAAGAGAGATGGAGGCCAAAACGTTTTCTTGCTAGTTTCTTCTTCTTCTTCCACACTTTTTACAATGTACACAAAGTATAGATAAGATACAACATAAAGGAAAGTGGCCTACTAAGTCAAACAATGCATAACCGACTACAGTAGTCGACTGGCCCTATAACTATGCCAGCTGTAAATAGGTGTAACAACCTGAATATAATAAGTAATGAGTCAGTGGCCATGTGAAAGTCATAATGACCACCAACGTGCTAAGTGTAGACGTGTGGACCCATCTAACCAGGCATTCCATCATCAATGTCTGCATGTGTTGAGCTTGTCATCTCAACACTCCCCCTCAAGCTCAACTGCATCTCTGCAACTCCAAGTAAGCTTCGAAACTTTTGAAGCTTCTATGTACCCAATGCCTTCGTGAAGATGTCAGCTATGTGATCCTGTGTGCTGACATACACCAAGTCAATCTCACCTGCTAGTACCTTCTCTCTCACAAAGTGGTAGTGTACCTCAATATGTTTTGTCCTCGCATGGAACACAGGGTTCCTAGCCAACTGTATACTGCTCATGTTGTCACAATAAATGACAACTGCACCTTCCACCTGCACATCTAAATCAGCCAATAACTTTTGCAGCCATACTATCTCACATGCTGCAATAGCAGCACCTCTATACTCAGCCTCTGTACTCGACAAAGCAACTGTAGATTGCTTTTTGCTGCTCCAAGCAACTGTTGCACTACCAAGAGAGAACATGTATCCGCTGGTAGATCTTCTATCAGACATACTACCAGTCCAATCTACATCTGTATATCCAAACACATGTACATTTATATCTGCCTCATAGAAAAGTCCATAATGTAATGTGGACTTCACATATCTCAATATGCGTCTGACTGCATCCAAATGTGGCTTTCTAGGTACTTGCATAAACTAACTCACAAGACCAACAGTGTAGCTCAAGTCTGGTCTTGTAATGGTCATGTAGATCAAACTCCCCACTATCCTCCTGAACATAGTAGGGTCTTCTATCTCATCCCCAACATCAGCACTCAACTTTACATTCTGCTCCAACGGGACTGAAAGTAGTTTGCATGCTATCATACCATACTTGGACAACATATCCAATCCATACTGTCTTTGGGAGAGCCATATACCATCATCACATCTGATCACCTCAATGCCAAGGAAGTACCTTAGCTCACCTAAATCCTTCATCTCAAACTTCTTCTTCAAAAAATCCTTGACTTCAGCAATCCCACTATCACTATCACCTGTAATAATCAAGTCATCCACATAGATGACTATGATGACCAAACCTGCATCTCCCTTTCTCACATAAAGTGAGTGATCAGCATCAGAAACATAAAATCCAATATTGACAAGATACTATCTAATCTTGTCAGACCATGCTCTAGGTGCTTGCTTGAGCCCATAGAGCGCCTTCTTCAACCTGCACACATATATAGGATGCTCTAAATCTTCATAACTTGTTGGTTGATCCATATACACTTCTTCTTGCAAATCACCATGCAAGAAGGCATTCTTCATATCCATTTGCTACAACCTCCAACCTTTGGCTGCTGCCAAAGAAATCACACATCTGACAGTTGCCATCCTAGCAACTGGACTGAATGTTTCATCATAATCTATGCCATATGTCTGGGCATAGCCTTTTGCAACCAACCTAGCTTTGTACCTGCTAATACAACCATCTGCATTGTGCTTAATCTTATAAACCCACTTACATCCAATAGCTTTCTTGCCCTTCGGCAATGATACTAGATCCCAAGTCTTATTGGCCTCTAATGCAGCCATCTCCTCATCCATTGCTGCATCCCAATGAGCATGACCAACAGCCTCCTCAAATCATGTGGGCTCAACATTCTCAACTAGTTTCACCATATAAGCATAATGGTGAGCTGCATAACCTTCAAAACCAAATCTTTTAACAGGGTATCTCACCCTACTAGACCTACGTACCACTGGATCACTCAATGAAGTCTTTGCATTAACGCGTGCTCTCAACACACCTGGAGTCCTCACTGAAGGAATGCCGAGCTCATCATCCAAGCTCTCTGAGCCACTGGAGTCTCCATCAAGAACTGCATCAATGCCTTCTGACACTTTATTCTTTCCTTTGTCTTTACCTGTAGTGCTACTAGATGCACCTGAAGATGTAGAGATACTCCTTAGTCTCCCAGACCAAGGACTACCAGATGATATCTCTGGTCCACTAAGAGTCTGTGATTCTTGCTTTTCATCCTGCACATGAGTGTCATGATCATCATCATCATCATCCAATGCATCATCACTAGATGCATACCAACTGCTCATTTCATCAAAGATGACATCCCTGCTCACTCTGAACTTACATGTGACAGGGTTATAACAGCGATACCCTTTCTGCTCTAAAGAGTATCCAATAAAGACACACTTTTCAGTCTTTGGATCCAGTTTCTTCAGCAACTCATCTGGCACATGAACATACGCAATGCAGCCAAACACTTTCAAGTGTGATACATCAGGCTTCTTGCTAGTAAAACATTCTTCAGGAGTCATACCATGAACTGCAGCTGTGGGAGTTCTGTTCATAATATAAATAGCATTATGAACAGCCTCAGACTAGAAATGCTTAGGCATATTCTTTTCAGCCATCAAGGCACATGCAACTTCTGTAATATGCCTGGTTTTCCTTTCTGCAACCCCATTTTGCTGTGGGGTATACCTGCATGTGAACTGTCTCTTTATCCCATGAGATCTCAGAAAATCACTGAACTCATTCGAGAGGTACTGTCCCCCTCCATCTGACCTCAAGCACTTTACTTTCAAGCCTGTTTCTCTTTCAACTGCAGCCTTGAAAGTTCTAAAGTGCTCAAACGCTTCACTCTTTTCCTTCATAAAATATACTCACAGCTTTCTAGAACAATCATCAATGAATGTGACAATGTATGAACTGCCTCCAAGAGATACATTTTGTGTAGGCCCCCAAATGTCTATATGCACAACATCAAGGATATTTTTGCTTACATCTCTGTCATGTGAAAAGGGTTGTCTTGCCTGCTTACCAAACTAACATGCTTCGCATACCTTATGAAATTCTGCAACTCTAAATGTAGGCAAACCTATAACCAACCCTTTGGACTGCATTAATTTCAGCCTTTGTACATTTGCATGTCCAATGCGTTTGTGCCAAATTTCAATGTCTACAACGACACCTTTTCCTTTTGCATACATAGCAGCATTCATAGTAGGAATTCCAGCATCCAGAGTAAACATACATCCAACTCTACTTCCCTTTGCAACTAACCTGCACTTATCATTGAAGTCTTCTACAAAGCAGCCCTGTGCATTAAATCTGACTTACAGACCTTGCTCTACCATCTAACCCACTGACACCAAGTTCTTTGTAATAGATGGCACATGTAATACATCTGAAAGACTCTTTGTCTTACCATCATGCAAGGACAAGGGAACTTTTCCTATGTGTGAAATTGGGTGGCATGAATCATCACCCGTCTGCACATAACCTGCATTTTGTAAATTCTGCATCTCTCCAAACCATTCTGCATGGCTAGTCATATGATTGGATGCACCTGAATCAACATACCAAACATCATCATATGTTCCCTTTCCTGTAACAACATTCAGCATATGCTGCATAACAAACAGACGTTTATTTTTGTCTTCATTTTGTCGTGAAGACAATGCATAGTTTCCTTGCTGCAACTTACCACTGCGGATATCATCTTTCTTAGCATAACATTGGGCTGCAATATGACCTATTTTGCCACAGTACTGACACACAATACCAGAGTTGTTAGAACCTCTGTTCTGCCATCCACCTCTTCCTCTAAAGCTCCCCCTGCCTCTAAAGTTACCACGACCTCCTGAAATCTGCATATCTCCAAATTGTTGATTCAATCTGTTTTGCTGGTTTTCACTACCGCGTCCTATACCACGACCTCTTGAGGAGAACCTGCCACGTCCCCTTCTTGAACTGGAGTAGAAAGCCTGGACATGTTCACCACTTCTTTCAGATGTCTCACTCTGCATGTTGATCTCTTCAGTGTGATCATAAGGGAGACCAAGTCATCGAAATCTGGAAATGGCTTTCTGACATATACGGAAGTTACAAAAAGACTTCCAAGCCTTTTCATTGTTAAGTCCACCCAAGGTAGACGATACCTAATCATCATCATCGGGCATTGCATCAATCGTTGCCAATGCATCTGCAATGCTCCTTACCTTCAGTGCATACTCATTGATAGACATCTTCCCTTTCTTCAATGTATTCAACTCTTGCTTGAGTTGAATCTTTCGTACCTTTGTATTTACAGAAAACATACTTTCAAGTATGGTCCAAGCTACATATGAATTCTCTGCATTTCTAATATGTCCCAACATATTATTATCAATTACTGTAGAAAACCAATACATTATCTTTTTATCTTTTGCATTCCATTCCTTCCATGCCTTTGTCTCTTCTGCAGTTGGAGGATCACTCACCTCCGGCTCCTTTTCTTCTCCTGAAACAAACTCGTAAAGGCCTTTTCCAATAAGGAAGTTCGTGACACGGAACTTCCATGAAGGGTAGTTGTTCTTGTCGAGCTTCTCAATGATGGGGCTTCCACTGTTCTCTGCCATTATCACAAAACTAATACCAAACAACAAGCAAATCTTTTGCAACCCTCGACCTGTAGTACACAGCAATACACCAGACAGTCTTTTTCACTGTCTGCTCAACAATACATGCAATCTGCAACAACCAGTTTGCATATAAACCTTGTGTTTACTCACTGGTAAACACCTTTGAACTTAAAGATCTGAAATTTGTAACCTGTGCACCCACTTTCGGTCAATACAGTCGAAGTCACAGTGTACCCTGAAACTGATGTCCGCAACCTTGCGGCTCTAAAACGGGGCCTGAACCGGCCTCAGATTGCAGAATACACAGCACTCTTCG
Source organism: Lygodium microphyllum (assembly GCF_053477565.2). Classification (NCBI taxonomy): domain Eukaryota; kingdom Viridiplantae; phylum Streptophyta; class Polypodiopsida; order Schizaeales; family Lygodiaceae; genus Lygodium; species Lygodium microphyllum. The sequence goes on along the minus strand of NC_141159.1, from coordinate 114,569,672 downwards.
TGCACACCAAATCTCACTGCAATCTAAGATTTTTGCTCGACCCTGCTTCCGATGCCTCCACAGGCACTATCCAAGAGACAGAGTGGAAGAATGGGAGAGCTTCTTACTCGTGGCTTGCTTCCTCGAACCTTGCTTCTTCTCCTTTGCTTTAGCCTTCGAAATCAACCTCTCTCAGTGGCGCGGTTCTGATGCCATGTCAAGAATCGCGTGGTGGGGGGACTTGCTCAAGATGCTGCGCCAAACACACACAGAATGCACAAGGAGAAGCTCACTCAAGAGACAAGAAGAGAGATGGAGGCCAAAACGTTTTCTTGCTAGTTTCTTCTTCTTCTTCCACACTTTTTACAATGTACACAAAGTATAGATAAGATACAACATAAAGGAAAGTGGCCTACTAAGTCAAACAATGCATAACCGACTACACTAGTCGACTGGCCCTATAACTATGCCAGCTGTAAATAGGTGTAACAACGTGAATATAATAAGTAATGAGTCAATGGCCATGTGAGAGTCATAATGACCACCAACGTGCTAAGTGTAGACGTGTGGACCCATCTAACCAGGCGGTCCATCATCAATGTCTGCATGTGTTGAGCTTGTCATCTCAACAAGTACATGATAATAAAAATAAATTATCCTCAATAATCCTCTCTTAGTCATAGATATCCCTCCCAAGAGGTTTTTTTGATATAAAAAGTCACCAGAGCCACTACAGTGTCCCTTGAGAGCTCACTATTATCACTGTCACTACAGTCTTCAATTCAAGTCTTTTTCAACTACTTCTTCAAGCTATTTCGAGCTTTCCTTCTTCCTCTTCCAATATTACAAAAAATTCTCCAAGCTAAACATACATCCATCAAAATAGATACCAAAACAATCAGAGGCTTACATAACATATACAAAAGCTCTACAGAATATTACAAAAGGTCTATAGAAGGCATAAAAACCATACAGCTCAAACCAAAACCACTTCAAACCATCAAAAACCTTTCAACATACTCTCAATCCCTCCTCAAAAGACTCATTCACAATCCCAATCTCACAAATACAAATAAATCATATCAAAATAGAGGCAAAACATACCCTATCATAACCAAACAGACACATTACATAACCTATTAAAATATCATATCTCAACCAAAAATCATCATGAGGTTCTCAAACATACTCAACCCATTCCAACATACTCCAAAACACTTCCAAAACATCTAAAATCACTCAATAAACCCTTAAAATCAAGCATTCCTCTCACAAAAACAACAAAAATTAGCCAAAAAAAAGTCAATGTAGCCCTTAACATATCCCCACACTTAATCAAGGAGGAGTGTCCTCGACCTTGAAACAAGGAAGAATACTAAGCCCAAAAACTAGCTCAATACTGATTTCTGAAACTTTGATCGATTAACATCCACGAACCAACCTCGACCCCATCAATCTCCAAAATAACCTAGATCCATGAAACAAGTTGACGAAAGGAAAACACCTTGAAGCATAAACCAATCCTTAGTTTTCAAAATATAACCAAATAAATTAGTAAAGGATATAAGATGTTCTTCCATTCTTTTGCAAGTCTTCCAAACTTTAACCAAATCCATAAATCAATATCTTCAAATCTTTTTCAACTTTCTCGAACCATATCTCTAGATAAACACAAATCAGACACACCCACATATTAGCATATAATACATACAAATTTGAATGATACTTCAATAAGGGAGAATGAAAAAGAGATTCCATTAAAGCTCAATCCACCAATTACATCATAAAGAAACCATCAATGAAGATGTTCTCTTTTAAAGGCCTAATGATTTCAAAACCTATCCATAGAAAGGGATTCATCTACAAATATCTTGGGAGGACTTTGAAAGAATTGCAAACAGCACATCCTCTCCACAAGGACAAGATATCTACTCGGAAGACGCAGAGCACGGAAATACAAGATATCTAATTGATGGGGATCAATATTCACATTGGCATTCATGCACAACTTTGGTACTTGCTTCTAGTCATTATGAGAATGTCGATGCATGTACTCTAGGTACCAAGAAAAATGAGCAGTTAATCTAACTGGAGGATCAATAGATTGATGATAGACCTAAGCAAACTGCAAATAATTCTATTAAGCCTGGATAAGAGTCTCCTAATTCCCTGGAATTACATGCTAATTAATCTGAGGTCCTATCAATGAATCAGTTTGGCTCCACCCTCTTCGTCTTTGTATTTGCAAATCAAAACTAGAGTGGCTACTAACCAACTAAGGGGGGCTAGGAATAAAAGATTAGATGGAGGAAGAGGAACCAACATCAAGGAATGAAAGGATGGATAAGAAAATTAATTTTAAAAAATAAAGGGTTAAAGATAGATATTTAGATAAGTTGACCAAATTATTCGATAAGAAAGAAGTTAGGAAATACGTTGGAAAAGTGGAAAGGAGTGTGAGACGGTGTAGGACAAGGAGGAGTAGGAGAGAAAACACGATCCATAATAAATGGGCAATGAGTAAAGATAGGAATTTGAGGAGCACCTTATGGTTGGAAAAGAAGAGGAGAAATAACATGGGAAATCATTTTAAGTATGGATAGATAAGAATCCAATCTATGGGCCATCTATTGATAATGAGCAAGGGAAGGCACTAATGGACCTAGAACAGAGCAGCAATTATAAGCATCAAAGAAGGTGGTATTAAAAGGGAATTGATTAGAAATATGAGCTAAAAGATCCTCCTTCAGTTGGTTAGCATTTTGTAATCATACATGAGCTTTTAATTGTCTCTGATTCAATACCACAGACTCTAACATGGAATGCCAAGAAACCTCATGACGTGCATCCACTTTGCAAGGATAGGCTTGAAAAAGATCATCCATCTGCAACTCCAAGTGTCTGACATAAAGAACATCTTGCAAGATGACATCCCCCAAATACCAAGACATATCATTATCATCGAAAATCAGAAGATTACCTCTAAGATACATATGAGACATCGACATGGTGTTTGGTATAACTAAATCCACAAAAACCATTCAGGCAACTTCTATTAGGAGATCTGAGGACCAAGTATTACTCCATCCATCCTTTGGAGGATGCAAACCCATAGTGGACAACTTCATGTAGAATGCTATCTCTTGTTGTTGATAGTGCACACAAAGAAGGAATGATATGTCCAAACTACCATCTCTCTGTGTCCTAAATAAATTTGGAGATGTTAGGTATGTAGAAAGGGTATTGCTTGATGTAGCAGGGATCAATACTGGAGAAACGGAAGCAGAAACTATTTCTACCACATGCTTTAAGAGCTTCCTCTGAATGACCAGAGGAGGAGGAGAGTCGTGATCTTTAGGGATAGGTCCAAAATCCTCAATAGAAGGAGGAGGAACCACTGGAGGATTTTCAGAAGATGGTGGAATTTCCTTTGCAGGGGCAAAGTATGTCAGGAAAACATACAAGTAAGAACCATACGTGACATTAGTCAAATTACCCCTAGTCACCCTTATAAAGTGTTGATCCATTTTGGCAAGGAGATAGAAAATCCAATCAATAGTGATGGCCCTGAGCACCATTTTGGAAGCAGTAAACAATTCCTTGGACATATAATTAGACAAAGTCTTGGTAGCCATAAACTTGTCCCGAAGGAACTAACAGGGTTATTTCCAAAAAGGATCAAAGATCATGGAGACACAAACTTTGGATGTAGTGATGACCCATTTAGCATCCAATAAATCCTTGGTCTACCTCTATAGTAAGAGCTTCAGAATATCAGCATTGGAAAATATCTCGGAGGCTACTAGAAAGGATTCCCCATGATAGGAAAGAGATAAAGCCTTCTCCGATCCTCGAGCTGTCATAAAAAACAATGGTATCTCGAATGGATCCAGACTACTTGCTATAAGAGGTTAAAATTTCATCACATAAAGTGGGATCATTAGGAATGAGTAGCAATGAGAGAGCCACAAACTAGGAGAGGCCGACCTTAGTAGTAAGGTCTAATTCCAATAACTACTTTCTCTCTACTGGAAATACCACGGGGGCATTGCTGTGTAGCTAGGAGGTTGGCAATGTCTATATACCATGGGGTTACAGTGTCCACAAGAAATAGAGCTATATCATGAAGGTCTAGACCATCTTGCTTCCCTTCATCACTGTAAGGGATTTGCAATAAATGATCGGCCAGAACATGGGAATGACCAAGTTTAGTGACCACTTCAAAATCAAACTCTTGAAACAAAAGGAGCCATCTCATCATTCTACCTTTGATATCTACCTTATTCATAGGGAAAAATAGAGCCTCATGATCCACATAAAACTTAAAATGTGTTTATAGAAGTTAATGCATGCCTTTAACATCTACCTTATTCATCAAGAAGGATAGAGCCTCATGATCCATATAAAACTTAAAATGTGTTTATAGAAGATAATGCTGAAACTTCTCCAAGAGGTGAACACCATCGCCAAGCACTCAAGCTCTATCACTGTATAGTTTCTCTGCCTATTAGTGACTTTTCAGCTTGCATAATAAATTGGTTGGTTAGCTTTGAGAAGCCTTTTTGATAGAGAACTACGCCTAGCCCTTCAATTGATGCATTAGTATACACATGGAATTCCTTCATCCAATCAGGAGGTTGCAAGATGCGTGCTCAAATCAAACACTGCTTCAAGGTATTAAAGGCTTCTTCACAATCATTTATCCAAATAAACTCTACATCTTTCCTCAAGAGCTTGTGTAGGGGAACCGCCTTAGCTGCAAAGTATGTGATGAACCTCATATAGTAGCCCACATAGCTAAGAAATCCTCTCAACTATTTTAGATTAGTTGGTGCGATTAGGGCTACAATCTTTTCAATCTTGGCACGGTCTATTGCTATCTCATGTGCACAGATAATGTGGCCCAATAGGACTCTTGAAGAGACTCCAAAGATGCATTTCTTTGGATTGAGGGAGATTCCATACTCTCAAAGTCGATCAAAGTACTACTCCAAGTTTCCCCAATGCTTATAAAGGGGACTGAAGACACAAAAATCATCTAAATATGTCTCAATGAGATCATGCAAGTGATTCTAGAATGTGGCCATCATAAGTCACTAAAAGATAGTAGGGACATTACAAAGCACAAACGACATCACCCTGTAAGCATAGGTCTCCCATTCTGTGATGAAGGTTGTTTTGGACTACTCTTCTTCTACAATTTGCACATGATTATATCCACTAAAACCATCCAACAAGGAATAAAGTTCATGACTGACCACTATGTCTAATAGTTGGTTGGTGAAGGGATAGGAAAATGACATTTCTTTGTTTTGAAATTCAAATTTTGAAAGTCCACACAGATCTATAACTTTCCATTCTTCTTAGGTACGACCACAACAGGTGAAACCCATTCACTATTGGCCACTAGGAAGATAAATTCAGCTTCGAAGAGTTTCAACAACTATCTTGACTAAGGTAAAATCATTGGGATTCATGTGTCTCTGACATTGCCATATTGGCTTAGCATCAAGCTCTAGGTCTATGTAATGTTGACACATAATGTGATCAATCCCCTTTAAGTCTTTGTAAGACCAAGCAAAAATATCAAGGTTCTCCTTCAGTAGGTTATGAAGGGTCAACATGTCCTCTTTTGTAAGGTTGCTACCCACTTTGAGATGTCTTTCCGTGCTATCTACATTAATAAAAGTCAATACCTTTTCACCTTCCACTCCTTGAATGAAGGTCCCATGGATTGCTTCTGGATACAAATCCCACTCCTTCAAGGGATGAAGTCCTCTAATGCTCCACTAGAACCAACTTTAACCTTCTGTGGAGACTCATTCGGCTCTTTGGGATGTTGAAATGGTATCAAGGTTGTTTCAGATTTTGTTTGAGAGTTAATTACTTCTTGACTCGAGAACTCATCTTTTAATAATAGTTCAAGAATGTAACGTGACATGGACCTTCTAAGGTTCTTTGATGCTATGGGGTTAGTGTTGTTTGTCTCTTCCACTTTGTGTACATCCTCAGTATGCGATGCATACCATTAATGAACCTGAAAGGGACCATTGTCATTCCATCCAAGAGTAAGGACTCTTCATTCTCTGAAGCCTTGGTCATGTCCTCATGGCCATCCTCTTCAAATGGAAGAAATTCTTGCTCTTTCTTGCTTTCATCAACTTCATCTTCCGCTTCAAGCTCTGTCTTTGCTTTTGTAGAGGCTCTGTTGTAAAAGAAGAATAGACTCTCTGTTTCTACTTCTACTTCAGTCTTTGAATCCACTGTGGCCATATAACATGGAGAGAAGTATATCCATGCCTCTATCTTGCTATTCAAGATCATTTTAGAAATCATTCTTGGTTTTGGTCAGAGTTATTTACCCATCACCAATGATGTTGCATCTTTTGGGAGATGGCTTTCAATGCCCACTGTTAGGGATTGTGCTTCCAGTTTCTTTGGTAAAATTTGTATGATAACATCTTCTTCGACTGATGTTCTATCTATAGCTTTGTTGGAGGTGTCAGGAGAGACTTCTATGGAGGTGGATCCATGGCCTTTCTATGAACCATAACTTCAAGACCACTTTGTTAGGTCCCCTGCCTAGGGTTAGGGTTCCTTTAAAACAATTGATCCTTACTTGTGCTTCAAACAACCATGGTCTTCCAAGTAATAGAGGATAAGATGTTCCATAAGAGTTGGGCTTTACCACCAAGTATGTCATCCAGTAATCTTATCCTACAATTGTGATCTTGACATATGAGAGGATGCTTAAAGGGTTGATTCTACTTTGATCAATGAGTCTATGAGCCACTAAGTAGGTTGCATGCCTTGCAAGCCTAGATCTTTTATCATCACATCCATCATGATATTCATTAAAGAGCCGCCATCTATCAATACACTTGCAATGAAGCAGCCTTCTATCTAGACGCTAGTCTCTGGAGTGCCAAGATCCAGGAAGGTGTTAGCCACATCCACTTCTTTCACATATACCAATCTTTGGAGTCCCAAGATCTAAGAAGGCGTTGGCCACATCCATTTCTTTCACAGGCTCTGGGGCCTTATAATTATTGGTAATAGTTGCATGGTTGGCAATCCTTAGACCACATATTTGCATGAGAATGCTTTTAAATCTCTTTCTGTAATAATTAGGTGAAAGTATCAATAGTTGTCGGAATGTCAAATTAGGAAGAAAGGTATCCAAGTACTTCATCAAATCGTACTCTTTTATGGGATCCATGGGCTTCTCAAATCGGCTAGGAAATGGGACAATACCAACTTTTGTTTTTCCTCTTTCTTCAAGCAAGGGCTGCATCACCACTTTGTCTATTACTGGAAGTACATTGATCTCTTCTGTCTCTTGGGCCTTTGGTTTTACATCCTCCCTAGACTGTCATTGTATCCTTTTGTGGAATTGGACTGTTTTACATTGTATTGTCCTATACTGTACTACTATGTGGCTCTGTTGGGAGCTTGAACTTGACAACTTTTGTAGATGGAATATTCTCTTTTGGAATTGTTGGCTCTCTTTTCTTGACACACATAGCTGTAGCTACCTCCAATTCTACAAGATTGGATGTAGGATCATGATTCTTCTATTGATTGTCTATGGCATTAACCTTGACAGGGCCTAGGGATCTGGGGGACAGTCTTTAGCAATATGGCCTTTTCCTTTGCATTGGCTACAGAGAGGCTTGTAATCCATGGATCTTCTAGGGTTTGGCAATTTCAGGAGATGTAACCCTTCTCTCCATATCTGTAGCATTCCACTTCTAATCTTTTTCCACCATCGAACTATCTTCCTCTATAACTTTGGGTGGGAAATCTCCTTGGACCAAAATTAGGACTAAACTCTCTGGACTTTTGGCTAATATCTTGGGATTTCATCTTGGATTTTAGCAGTTTGAACCTTGCTTCCTCATCTTTATTCATCCTTTCATGCATCTCCTTCACATAGCATATATCATCTATGTGGTTCTTTCTTAAGCAATAAGAACAGAATGCTCTAGGGATAGTTGGCTTTCAAGTGCATTCAATTGCTAAATATCTTGGCTAATGGCATTTTCCACACCAAGTATTCGATTGCATCACATCTCTTCCACCTCCTGCAATGTTGGATATGCTAGCAATATTCACTTTTAGCATCTGTAGTTGTTCTATGATCACATCCATCAACTCTTTCTTGATGATTGCAACTGAATTGGACAAGTAGCCCTTCAAATTTCCTCCTCCTTGAGTACTTGGAGAAGGACTTTGAGGCATCTTTGTAATCATCGCATAGACTAGTTGGGTTGATGTAGAGGGTCCTCTATTCTAACTCTTATTCACATCTCCTATTGGGACTGTTGGCTATTAATTCCAATTAGTAGGATTCCACTGTTGTTACTAATTTGCCATTGTAGGAATTGTTTGAGGCCACTGCTATTGTCGTTAAACCATCATTTGAAGCACTATTGTCCACGACCACTATGGATTTGGTGCACTGTACTACAATATTGTTTGCATATGAGGATAAGGGTAAGAAACAGTCCTTGGAATTGCATTTGATGGATACACTATTTCTGGCATTGGAGAAGATAGGATTGCTCTTCCTAAGGTCACGGACAAGCTTGCTTCAACTTCATCATGCAATCTTGCACCTTTCACTACTTGACTAGTCTTCTTGGCTCCACAATCTTACGGACTTTTAGCTATAGGCCTATAAAAAAAACTCCCTTATGAATGCATTCATTCAAGTTATGATTGGTCCATCTCTCTAGTATAGATTCCATTCTAGAGACATATGTTTCCACCCATTCTCCAAATAACTGACTTAAGTTCATGAACTTCTCTTGCATCTACTCTTCAAGACCTTTACGCATGAATTTAGTGAGAAAGGCCACCTTTAGGTAATCCCATGTGCCAAAAGATCCTACTACTTGTCTCTCATTTCACTGAAATGCTGCACCTTTGAAAGTGGTGGGAAATATTCCCAAACAATGCTCTAGGATTCTGAAATTATTAGCTACACATGCTACCATGAGCTCGACTACATGAAGATTAAAGTCTTCATTGTATTCTACCTTAAAGATTGGCAATGAAACTACATTCCTTGCATGTCAACCACATTTTCAAAATGGATCTGGCTTGGAAGGAGACCTTGGTTCACGATTGGGACTTCTATAAAGTGTGCTACAAGGGTGTCAAAGGAGGCTTCTACGGCTAGCTTGTTATTGGCTTTGATTTTTGCCTTCTCTCTTCTCATGTACCTCTAGATTCATTCTAGTGCTTGCCTCTTGATCACGTCATTCATCGGGAAGTTGGCTCCACCCAGTGTCTGTACTTGACATAAGGGAATCAGAGTGGCTTCAATCTCTGGAGGACTCTCTTGCCAATATTTCTTCTACTTTCTTCTTTTCAATGTCTCTTAATTCTAATTTCATTCCTCTATAGAGGGGAAGATATTCAATTCTAGATGTATCAAATTTCATTTTTCTATGAATTTCCATAATGCCATTATTCTAATAATACCAACTTCGAAGGGTTTCAATAGCATAAGTTGTGAAGAACACTCTATCTACTAGCTTCTAATGGGTTGCCAATTGAACAAACAAAAGGTTATGTGTGCACCAAGCATCCCATGTATCTTGATGTTGTGTATCCACGAACAAGTTCCGACACTTTTCCTTTATGAACCTCCACCGACCATGACTCTTGAATCTTTTTCATAATCTCCCACTTAATGATGTCTGGAAACTCTTCAATGAAGGCCAAAGCTTTCATTGATACTCATTCTTTTTGTTTTACTCTTTAGTTTTGTGGAAAATAATTAGCTATAGTAATATAACTTTATGTGGCTTCAAAAGACAATGGGATCATTCTATCACATAGAGCCCGCATTAAGATAGTGACATGTTTCCGCCATTGAGAAATGCACTTCTTGTAGAAAGTGGCTTTGACAATGAAGATCTCCAATTCTTCGACAATAGCAAAAATTCTATAATCTTCCATTGCTTTTTTCTCTCTTCAACAGTACCACTGCTTTTATTTTTAGCCTCTATTGGTGCTTGTTGATGGCAATCTTTTCCCCGTCTAGGCACTAAAAACATGGAGCCCCAAGAGGAACACTAGGAACCATATAGCTCAAACCAAAACCAACTCAAACCATCAAAAACCATCCAAAAACCTCTCAAAAACTCCTCAAACTACTCACCTACAATCATAACATCTCCAATAGAAAGAAAATTGATCCAAAAAAAAGTAAAAGTTACACATATCAAAACCAAATAGACACAGCACATAATCAATCAACACATCATAACTCAACTAAAAACCATCATGAGCTTCTCAAACCTACTCAATCCATTTCAATACACTTCAAAATACTTCCAAACCATCCAAAAATCAATCAAACAAAAATTCACCCAAAATTCCAACAAAAAATAACTAAACATACAATCATTTCACCACTCAACAGGTTGTCCATTGGTCGAAGGGATTTGCTCTGATATCTTACCATCCTCTAAGATGGGCCATCTGGAACCTATCATTAGACCGGCAGTACTCACTATTATGAGTAGCCATATTGTAAATACTGCACCATCTTTGGTTTAGGCCACATTTAACTTGAATGTGCCCGAGATTGTTATACTATGTACACCATTGATTTTTTACCTCATTTTTCTTGGTGTTTTCTGATGTTTTCTTGCCTTTGTTCTTAGTCGTGGTTTACTTTTTTTCTTCCTCCTCTTTGGAGTCATATTCTTCACTACTGGCTTTTATCTCCAAGTCAAAATCAAAAGTGAAATCACTAATGTCATCATTTTGATGCTTTAGAGTGGACTTATTCGATTTATTTTCTTTTTTTTTTACTTTTCTTTGGGTGGAAACTGCTCTAACCTAAGAGCTTTCTTATAGAATGGGTTAATGCTATGACCCAATAAATCATCAGAAGTAAATACTTTTCAAATAAATTTATTGAAACATTGAATACAATGTATTCAACATTTCATCTTTTGTTTGAGCATTGGGATTAACTGGACTATTAAGAATAGTGAAATTAGTGGTATACGCCTAGACGGATCGATCACTTTGCTTAAGATAACAGTCTTTCAAGTTTTTTCACATCCATTTGATCAAGTTAAAACCAAATACAAAAAGCCATGAGTGCATCATTCCATGTTGGCCAACCATATTCTACCACTAACCATGTCACAAGCTACAAAAGTTGATCGTGTATGCCACATCCAGTTGATAGATAAATGCATTTGAATTCTCATTGAAAGATTCAAAGAACTTCGAAAAGGAGATACTAAGTGGGTGAGCCATTGGAATCAGAAGTGAGGGTGGAGTTGAGAATATTGTGGGGATGCCAATCAAGTTGAGCGAAGCCAAGAAACGCCTTATGAGGTTTAGTGGGATAATAGGGAAGTAATTAAAAAAAGCATAGATTCACTATCATGGGAGGAGTGGAGTGCGAACGTTCAATCCAAAACTGCAAAGAAGGTTGTTGCACTTAAAATACATCATTACTATAAATTGAAGAAGCCTCGAGAGATGGTATTGTTGGGTGCTTTTTAGACCTAGACCACCATGCAAGGCCTACAGCCAAAGTTGCACAGGGCGACAAACTATACGAACGCATAGGCATGCAACTTAGCACACAAAGAAACAATTATCATGGTCACCATGTGTAATCGGATTCGAGCACTACCACCACAAAAGAGAGTGCAATAATACTTAGAACCAACATAAGTAGACACCAACACATCATACTCTACAATTAAAGCATCCAGGGATCAAAGCTCAACATAGTCACAACAACGAAATCAAGTAGCAACCTGTACTCAAATGATCAAATCTAAATGTATATTGTAATATGAAAAAAACACAATACAGCTATCTCAACAGAGATGGAAAGTGATAACAACATAGTACTCAAGGAACAACTAGTGCAGAATCACAAAACCCTTGTGAATACAAAACAACAGTGGAATACAAGACAATGGTAGTAGCATTGCCAAATGTTGCAACTAAGGACAAAACAAAAACTTGCTCTGCAACTAAATAGCACTCAAGATACCAAAGGACTGACCAAAGGGACTCGCAAAGGGTCTAACAATGAAGTATGGGAGCCCTTTGCCTTCAAATCCTAATTTTCCTTGGATACTTGATTCTTGAACTCCTAAACTGTGCAACCCTTGATCTTCTCTCTCCCTTCCTTATATAGCCCAATGCCTACTACAACATTCTCTTTGGACATGTGTCTTTCTACATTGTCTTCACTACTCATGCACCCGTCAGCTCATTAACGCACTATTGGTAGCTCCCAACTTTAAAGGCTACTAACTATCGTCACCTTCAATAATATCTTGACATGGACTCTAAATATCTAAATGTACCATTTTCAAAGAATATGTGCTCATTCTCCCTCTTTGGAAATGGGAGTCTAGACTAGTTACCAAATTTCAATGTCTTACATACATGATCATAATTGACATAGCCAAACTACAAAAGGCATCGAAACATGTATACATTGCATTTATTTCAACCTTTGCAAGTTAACATGCACAATTCTTCCATGCCATAACTCAATATTCTTGTCTTGTCCCTATCCAATCTCCACATGCATAGAACTTTGTATGACATTAGTTATTGCATCCAAGGCAAACATGCCTTTCTTTTATTCATGGGCAATCAACATGCCAAGTTTTCCATTTTCAAACTCTTCAATGAAGCAACTACTTTTGTTGAACCTTACTTACATTCCTTGATTATCCATTTGTCTAGTCACCAAAAATGTACATATATGTCACCTTACAAGAATCTCCAACAATATATTTCCAAGAAATTCGTAAGACAACTAGCCTTAATCTTGTGTCACAAGAATGCTTGAAAGGTTCGTTGTATAGGCGGTCGAAGTGAGACTGAAACGAAGTTAAGTACAAAATGGGAAAATACTTCCATAAATCCGATGAATCAAGCTATTGTGATCCAATAAACTACCATCGCCTCCAAAGACGGAGCTAGGTAGGCTTCTGTAAAGACATTTGTGCAAATTTTTAGAGTCTAGAAGCCTGATTGCGCGACGGGGCAGAAACTCATTTCAGATAGACAATAAGTACCTCATCATTCAGCGTGTACGGGCAAATACTGCTTGACAGTGAACGTGGTCTAAAGGGCTTCTTGCAATATTTTATGTTTTGAGCAGGTTGTATCATTAGAGCTTAGTGAAAATTTACACCAAAAACGTAACATGAAGCAGACAGTACAACTTACAATATGTAGTACTGTTAACAAGCAAGAGCCCTAAAACCGTAAGTACACCAGTGTCGAACACTTACAATCGTACATTGCATAGGAGAATCAAGCATCTTTGTATTACACGCGAAAGGATATTATAAATTAATCAAAATGAATTTTCACAAGAATATTAGCATAGAAAGTTTGGATAAACATAAACAAAGCATTTATTATTTGATATACGAATGCAGGTAGTACACAGATTAGAGTAGTGCAGATGTATTAGTAAAGCCCGCAATACTTCGGGGTCCTGCTGAACCACCCTGTAGCACGAATCTAATGTCCAGCCTAGTATTGCATAACCATGGACCGAGGCCTAGATGGATAGCACGACCAGTATATAAGGGTTGCGATGGGCAGGTATAATATCGCCTACCAAGCTAGACGGGTAAGCATAAAAAAGAAGCACGGTTGTGTTCATTAGACATCGTTGGCGTTCATATTGACCACGATTGATCCATGAGCTACTTGATGCTACTAATTGCAGCCACGTAAAAAAGTAGATTTGACAGTGACGACTGCTGGCTTGAGCCAGCTAGCTAAATAGGCGCGGCTACGCATGGTTTCACTAGGCACATTACATAATTCACTTGAAAGGGTTGGCTGATCACTAGCAAGCTCCGCCCATTGGCTGCCTTCATAATTGCAGCCCCAAAGAAAACACTAGCAGCATTGGTTAGCCACTATGTAGTTCGCTACCTATTGCCATCTACCTTACTTCGAGCAGATAGTAGTGATAGTAGTGAAAGCGGCCAATATCAACGTTCGAATGACTAAAAGTAAGACAATGCAACATCTGGGGTTTAGTGGGACAGAAAAAAATAGAATTGTTTAGCTTAAGCTAGCAACCTAGGAGATGGCACGCCCAAGTATCGTAAAGCCTACCAAGCTAATGTATGCACGAAAAAGATGATCAAGGCAGGAGCCTTCCTGAAAAGGTAAGCCGCTGGAACCTCATCGTCATCACGTGCTTGGACAACGTTCTAAGCGTGCACGATTGATTAGTGAGTTTGCTTATTAGAATAACTGAAACCCAAGGGTATCTAGATCAGGACGTGGGGCTTCCAGTTTTTTTTAACCAAAAAAGCTTCTTATTGAAGAGAAGGTAATAGGTCAAGGGTAAGTTAATATATATGGACAGGACCACAAGTAGGTCAAGGGTATGTTCATATATATGTACAGGGCCATAATTAGCCTCCCAAACGTTATTGTTATTACAAGTGCGATATGAGCTTCTTTCAGGAAAATTATAATTCCCATTTAAAGGTAAGTAGTTGCATGCACTACAATTTATAATGTCTGCGCGAGAGATAATTCCCATTTTAAGGTAAGTAGTTGCATACACTTCAATTTATAATGTCTGCGCGAGAGAGTGAAGAGTTGATCTTGTTACATACATCTAGCTCTTTTCATGCATGACAGGCAAAGTGCAACTAACCACCACTCGCAAGGGCTAATTTTTAAAAACGCATCGCTACACACGGCTTGGTTTGGGAAGCACGATCTTTATTCGATCTAGAATCTAGCTGTTCACGAAGGGGCTCCAGGTCGTCACAGAAACAAGAATTCCGGAGGATAAAATCTCTTCGTAGGTCAAAATTGCTCAAAATCTAAACCGTGAGTTTCGATTGTCTCGTAAGACACTTACCTTTGTAGATGGACAATTGAAATAGAAACGTTTTCTTTGTGCAAGAATCATCAAATCCAAGCTTCATCCCTATTGGAGAAGCTTAGTTACATAGACATAGAGTACCAAATAAGCTGTAGGACAATAGTCGAAAGGATAGGATAGGCTTGACTGCATCCTACAATCAAAGATCACGCAGGATCGATATGCCAACCGCTGGGCAGCGGCATTATTGCAGACCAAGTGACACGCCTAAAATCCTGAGATGAAGCTAGCAACTTACAACTCAACGACCAGCAAATACATATAAGATTATGATCCATTTGAAAAAGAACGAGTGCCCCACAAGCACACAAACATTAGACTCTGGCAACCGTGTGACATGCTAACGTTTAAGTGGACAGTCAAACCGCCACTAATACTTTACTGCAACGGTTTACAAATTATTGATCAGGATCCACATATGCTTTCTCTGAAGCTTTTCAGCAGAGAGACCATCTGTTGCCAAAATGCGACTGTCATATATCCCCTACCGCAAGGACTCACTCCTTGCAATCTTTGTTTCCAGCCAGCCAGGTCAACTGCACTTTGTAGCTGTGCAGAGGAAGCTGCAGATTGATCAGTATATAATACACGTGTCGGCAGATATTGAGGTGACAAGCTAAGGAACTACACCAAGGTCTTTGAAGTACTCATGTCCCAATGCACTTCGAGCAGTTATGCGACGGCTGGGATCCAAGCACAGCATCCTCTAATATACACCCCACCATCCACACACAAAACCCATCAGCCAAAGAGAGAGAGAGAGAGAGAGAGAGAGAGAGAGAGAGAGAGGGGGGGAGAGCGAATCGACAAAGCATAACCATCATACAAAAGAAACGTACAGATAGCAGATCAAGCCCCGCCGGATCCAATCCAGGGACAATAGTTGCTAAATCCTGTAGAAAAATCTTAGATGCTCAAAAAATGATGGGTGTTGTAGACACAAACGACAGTACTTGTCAGAGCGAAAATTTAACACAACACTCTCAGAAGTTGACCAATATTTCGACGGATTTCATTGCATGGTGAAACAAGACAATTAAGTGTCTTGTCGAAAGCATGTCCTTAAGCAAGTATGAACAATATTTACTTATGTCGAGAAGATTACCTTCGGAGGCCATTTCGGAAAAGCTGTTTTAAAATCGGGTAAAGAGGTTACTCCCGGCCAGACTTCTTCATTAGGTGTTCCCAAAACTCTACAGCATATAAGAATTTAATAAAACTCACTCCAAAACCCTGAAGGATACGTTTAAAAAATCTCGTAATTACCTGAAAATCTTAAAAAGCTCATCAATTTCAGAGTCTCCTGGAAAAAGTGGGCGTTGATTCACCATTTCGGCGAAGATACAGCCAACCGACCAGACATCCACAGGGGTAGAGTAATGTCGGGAACCTAGAAGTATTTCTGGTGCCCGATACCACAATGTGACGACCTACATACACTAACCATGTTACTGTTGAGTCAATTAAGTATAGCTAGGACCGTAAAGTATCTTCATACAGTACCTCATGAGTGAAAGTTCTCACAGGTATGCCAAAAGCCCTTGCTAGTCCAAAATCTGCTAGCTTTAGTGCATTAGTGCGCCTATCGATAAGAAGATTTTGAGGCTTCAAATCTCGATGAAGAACCCTGTGAGAATGGCAATACGCAATGCCTCGCAAAATTTGATAAAGATAGGTCTGAAAATAAAAAAGAAACTCTTGAACATGTCTTATTTCGAGGAATTGAGAGCCAGCGAGCGAACATGTTCGAGGCAAAATCAAATTTAGTGGGGAACTTTAATAAAAGGAGAAACGCGCGCGCGCGCGCATACACGCATTTACAGACTCTCTCTCTCTCTCTCTCTCTCTCTCTCTCTCTCTCTCAGAAGTGAACCTCTTACCATGTCAAATTTCTAATGTTCTTACTCTGATAAGGTTAACATCGGAGCAGTTGGAATAGTGTGAGAATCAAAACAGACAGTGGATACTCCGTTTAGTAGACGTGAGTTTGGAGACATACCACAAACATCTTAGTGAAAGCAGCTCAGACGACATAAGTGCATTTTACTCAATTCTGAAGAATACATTGATCTCATTTTCTGAAAATCGTGGACACAGCCAGGTCAGAAAAGATTCTCTCAGCAGAGATGCAATCTGTAGGAAGGTCAACAAACCTTCTTGGCAGTTGCACCTTCAGGCAAGTGCTTCGAGATGCATTCACCTTACAATACTTGAGATGCACAAGCAAAACTAATACTGAAATCGGTCAAAGCTGAAATAAATGCAACCTACTGAGTGTAGTAATAAATAGAAAGATAGTGGCACTGAGCAACAAGGAATGGAGCTCACCATACTTTGATTAAACGCGGATCTTTCGCTAAGTCAGGGCAGGTGTCCATGTGCTTCTTCAAGTCCAAATCCAGATATTCGAAAACTAAGTACAGCCTCTTTTCACTGTGCACAACATCTTGCAGCCTGAAATAACAAACACATAAGGCTGTTACATGTATATTACAGCATTAAGATAGTAATATGATTGTTGACCTAGGCCTGCTTGACATGACATAATACCGCGCATAAACAGAAGGCCGTACACCTAAAAGAAACACCAAGTCTAAGACGTTCCTTGCACTGGAGAGCTATTAATCCGCAGCCATTGTAAGGATAAAGCTGAGACAGACACAGGGCATCGAATTCTTGAATGTACCTCACAATGTTGCCATGTTGCATTTCTTTAAGAAGAGAGATTTCGCGTATTGCAGTGCTTGGAACTCCCTCGTCTTCTTGCTCGAGGCGGATTTTCTTCAAAGCAATGGTCTCGTTTGTTATCTTGTCCTTTGCTTTGTAAACAACGCCATATGTTCCCTCACCAATCTTCTCAACCTTCTGATACTGAGTATGAGTGGGAGTAAACAAAACCTTCAGAACAATGTAACACACAGGTTTGACAACACAACAAAATAGACGCAAGATAGGGTCGCACAATAGGTAAGCCATCCCACGCAGAGTAGAAACGGTGCCTACAAGTTCCAAAATTACAACCACGACTGCAGAAAAGAGTGCACTCAACGTGACCAGACGCCACCACTCCGATAAGAAACAACGAAATGGGAGACTAAGTGACAATACGAGTTTTCAAGTCAACTCTGAGGGCCCGAAAACAGAAAACTGCAGTCAAACTGTATGCAATGAGGTCTAACGGAGCAAGATGCGCGAATCGAGAAAGACAATGACTGGAAGAAAGCACGGCATTGCAACGAGGCCTTGCAGAGCAAGTTGCGTGAATCGAAAATGCCAATGGCTGGAACAAAAGACAAGGATTTAGCAGATCCATGATCTTACGGAATGGTAGTAAAGCAGAAACTTACAGAAGAGACAGAGAAAGAAGCAGAGAAGGCAGAGAGCGACTTACCTGGTCCATTGAGATGTTCGGGCAGAGCTAGCGCAGAAGGCCGCAGGCGAAGCCGATGAATGTTCAGACTGAACTACCCGAGAGTTAGGGTTTGGCAGCAGAACGGCGAGCCATAGCGAGACGCTGCCAAGGTCGAGAGGGAGAAGGTGAGAGAGAGAGAGAGCAAGGAGAAAGAACACAGATCAGCCCCCCTCGAGAATTTGGGGGGAAATGCTTACGTGGATGCCTCCCATTCGCTTGCATTTCCCTCTTTCTTTGTTGGACAGCCCTGACAGCGCCTGTTCCCACGGTCCGAATCTTGGTCGCCACAATCGCAGTGATTTTGGACTCTAGGACTCGGGAATCTACAAGGTAAGAGCCCCTTCCCAGGAATGGCCTCTGGCGATCTCCTCACAATATCTTCATCTGTGCCATAGTATTGAGGAAAAATAAAAAGGGATATAACAAGCTAACTACTAACCATGAAAAGCTTTAAAGTAAATATCATTTCTTGTCCTAGAACAAGGTACGTGCTACATTCACGTGACCAAATGCTAGAACTATTTGCGATCTCCAAACCCACAATTCATTGAAAGCTACTAGATCAATGAGTTCTCTCACCTTTTTATTTTGCAAGAATGTGTGAGAAAACTTGTAGTAAGTCCAGAAGCATTGCACCTGTGTCATGCTTAGATGTACATTCCTACCTTTTCAAACAAGGATTCTTTTGTTATCATGTGTTCCACTAGCTTGACATATGGAAGAAAGGTAAATAATTGCAAAACTTTGTAATCATGGTTTAGTTCCTCAATGGTTTAATGGGAGTTTCAATATGTCAATAATTAACAACATCAAAGGCGAGTTAATTCACCAAGTTTGCAACCCTTAGGTCATGCCAAATGAATGTGAGTTGGGGGGAAAGAAGTTGAGAATGGTGGGCATGTGAACTTTGAAGTGCTACAATCTGGTAGATAGGCTCAAATTTCTGTCTATAATTCTCCCAACACGTCAAAATAGCATGCAATAGGAAAGAGGCTCTTGGCCCACTAGATGGCATTTCCTAGGCAAAGGTGCAAAATACTAATGGGATGGATCTTGAATACGTTGTGATGGTTCACAATAAACAATGCGACATGGTGAAAATGAAGAAACAATTGTGAAAGGATTTGTGTCTCTTCAACTACAAAGTTAAGGCCTCCTACGCAAATGGTGGAAAGTATGTGGTTAGAGCTCTACATGCTTTCTTTGTTCCTCGCCTTAAACACTGTTATCCAATATTTTCTCTTTTTTGTCTTGCATCGATAATGAATTTGAGTTTGAGAGGTAGTTTGCCTCCACCGATGAAGCTAGGGCTACACTACACCAAATCTGCTGTGTTGGTAAGGAATTCTTTTTCGCACTCCTTGTCTCTCCTGTTGAAAAGAAATGCATCATGTCCAACATTATTGGCTATTAGAGAGACTATGTTTACACACTACCACATATAGTTGACTTCATACTTGTCAAGAATCGCGTGTGGTAGGGGAACTTGCTTGAGTTGTTGCACCAAAAATACACCATACACGCAAGAGGAAGCTCACTCAAGAACACAAAAAGAGAGATGGAGGCTGAAACATTTTCTTGCTGGTTTTTCTTCTTCTTTCACACACAATACAATGTACACAAAGTATAGATAAGATACAACATAAAACAAAATGGCCTACTCAATCAAACTGTGCATAACTGACTATAATAATCGATTGGCATTATAACTATACCAACTATAGGTAGGTGCAATAAACTAAATATAATAAGTGATAAGCTAGTGTCCACGTGAGGATTATAATAACCACTGACGTGCTAAGTGTAGACATGCGGAATCATCTAGCCAGGCGGTCCATCATCAATACCCACATGTGTTGAGCTTTCAATCTCAACACTCCCCCTCAAGCTCAACTATATCTCTATAACTCCAAGTAAGCTTTAAAACTTTTGAAGCTTCTCTACACCTAATGCCTTTGTGAAAATGTCAATTATTTGATCTTGTATGCTAATATATATCTTCTCTACACCTAATGCCTTTGTAAAAATGTCAACTATCTGAACCTGTGTGATAATATATATCAAGTCAATCTCTCTTGCAAGTACTTTCTCTCTCATAAAGTGGTAGTGCACCTCAATGTGTTTTGTCCTAGCATGAAACACTGGGTTCCTAGCTAGTTATATGTTGCTCATGTTGTCACAATGAATGGCAATTGGACCAGCTCCTTGCACATCCAAATCACCCAATAACTTTTGCAGCCATACCACCTCACATGCTGCCATGGCAGCACCTCTATACTCAACCTCTGTACTCGATAAAGCAGCTACAGGTTATTTTTTGTTGATCCATGTAACTACTGCACTACACCAAGGGAAAACATGAATCCATTGGTAGATCTTCTGTCTGACATGCTACCAGCCCAATCTACATCTATGTATCCAAACACCTTTACATCTTTAGTTGACTCATAAAAATTTTCGTAATGTAAAGTAGACTTTACATACCTCAATATATTTTTAACTACATCCAAATGAGGCTTTCTAGGCATCTACATAAACTATCTGACAATGCCAAGAGCATAGCTCAAGTATGGCCTCGTGATAGTCATGTAAATTAGACTCCCTACTATCCTCCTAAACATAATAGGGTCTTCTATCTCATCCCCAACATCACTACTCAACTTTACATTTTGCTCCAATGGTACTAAAAGAGGCTTACATGTTGCCATACCATACTTAGATAACATATCCAAGCCATATTACCTTTGGGATAGCCATATACCATCATCACATCTGATCACCTCAATACCAAGAAAGTACCTCGATTCATCCAAATCTTTCATCTCAAACTTTTTCTTCAAAAAGTCTTTAACTTCAGCAATCCCATTGTCATTGTCGACCGTAATAATCAAGTCATCCACATAGATGACTATGATGACCAAGCCTACATCTCCCTTTCTCACATAAAGTGAGTGGTCAGCATCAAAAACATAAAATCCAATGTTCTTCAATTTTGTCAAACCATGCTCTAGGTACTTGATTTAGCCCGTAGAGTGCTTTATTTAACCTGCACATATATGTGGGATGCTCTAAATCCTTATAACCCACTAGCTGCTACATATACACCTCTTCTTGTAATTCACCATGCAAGAAGGCATTCTTGACATCCATTTGCTACAAATTCCCACCTTTGGCTACTGTCAAAGCAATCACACATCTAACAATTGCCATCCTAGTAACTGATCGGAATGTCTCTTCATAATCTATGCCATATGTTTGAGCATAGCCTTTTGCAACTAGCCTAGTCTTATACCTACTCATCGAATCATCTACATTATGCTTGATTTTGTAAACCCACTTACAACCAATAGCTTTCTTTCCCTTAGGCAAGGGTACCAAATCTCAAGTCTTATTGGCTTCTAATGCAACCATCTCATCCATTGATGCATCCCAATGAGCATGACCAACAAGATCCTCAAAACAAGTGGGCTCAACATCCTCAGCTACCTTTACCATATAAGCATAATGGTGAGTTGCATAACCTTCAAAACCAGAACTTTTAACAGGGTATTTGACCCTGCTAGATCTACATACCACTGGATCAGTTAATAGAGCCTTTATATTACCATATGCTCTCTATATACTTGGCATCTTGACTGAATGAATACCAAGCTCATCATCCAAACTCTCTGAACCACCAAAATCTCCATCAAATCCCAAATGACTAGCAAATAGATTATTATTATCCAATACTTTCTTATTTTCTTTGTCTTTACCTGCAACACTTGTAGATCTACCTCAAGATGTGGGACTACTCCTTAGCCTTCCAAACTAAGGGCTAGCTGTAGATGTAGTATCAGATGATATTTTTGGTCTACTAAGGCTTCGTGATTCTTGATTTTCTTTCTACACATAACTATGATGATCATCATCATCATCTAATGCATCACCACTAAATACATACCAACTGCTCATCTCATCAAAAATAATATCCTTGCTCACTTTGAACTCACCAGTGATAGGGTTATAACAACGATACCCTTTCTGTTCTAAAGAGTATCCAATAAAAATACATTTTTTAGCCTTTGGATCAAGCTTCTTTCGTAGCTCATCTAGCACATGAATATACGTGATATAGCCAAATACTTTTAAGTGTGATACATCGGGCTTCTTGCCTATAAAGCATTCTTCAGGGGCCATCTCACGAACTGTAGTTGTGAGCTTTCTGATCATAATATAGATAGCAGTATGAACAACTTCAGACAAAAAATATTTTGGCATATTCTTTTCAGTCATCGATGCCTATGTAACTTCTGCAATATGCCTATTTTTTCTCTATGCAATCCCATTTTGGTGTAGAGTATACTTGCAAGTAAACTATCTCTTTATCCCATGAGACCTCAAGAAACCACTAAACTCATTAGAGAGGTATTCTCCCCGTCCACATTATCTCAAGCACTTAACTATCAAGCATGTTTCTATTTCAACAACAACCTTAAAAGTTTTGAAGTGCTCAAATACGTCACTCTTTTCCTTCATGAAATATATCCACAACTTCCTTGAACAATCATCAATAAATATGACAAAGTATTTGCTGCTACCAAGAGAGACGTTCTATTTAGACTTCCAAACATCTTATGCATAACATCAAGTATATTTCTGCTCACATATCTGTCATGCGAAAAAGGTTGTCTTGCTTACTTACGAAATTAATATGCATCACACACTTTGTGAAATTTTGCAACTCTAAAAGTAGGCAACCTTGTAACTAATCCTTTGGACTGTATTAATTTTAGCATTTGCACATTTGCATATTCAATACGTTTATGCCATATTTCAATGTTTGTGAGACCCCTCCTTTCCTTTAGCAGACATAGCAAGAGTTCCAGCATTTAAAGCAGCCGAGTCTACTTCCTTTTGGGACCAACTTGCATGTATCATTAAAGTATTCTATAAAATAACATTTTGCAAGGATAAGGAAACCTTTTCAATGTTTGAAATTGGATGGTATAAATCGTCACTCGTCTGTACATAGCCTGGATTTTGTAAATCTTACATCTCTCCAAACCATTCAACATGACTAGTTATATGATTAGATGCACCTAAATTAACATCCCATGCACCATCATGTGTCCTTTCCTGTAATAGCATTTGTTATATGCTGCATAACAAATAAACACTAATTTTTGTCTTCATTCTGTCATGAAGATGATGCATAGTTTTCTTGCTACAATTTACCACTACGCATATCATCCTTCTTAGCATAACAATAGATTGCAATATGACATGTTTCGCCACATGGTAAATAATAGCAAAATTTTCAAAACCTCTATTCTAACATCCATCTCTTCTTATAGAGCTCCCCCTACCTCAAAAGTTTCCACAGTCTCCTAAAGCTTACATTTCACCAAATTGCTGATTTAACCTAGTTTGTTGGTTATCACCAATATGTCCCATACCACGGTCTCTTGAAGAGGATGTGCCATGTTCCCTTCCTGAACTTTAGTAAAATGCTTGGACTTGTTCACCATTTCTTTCAGCTGAGTCACCTTGCATATTGATCTCTTCGGTAATCATGAGCGAGACCAACTCATCAAAATTTAAAAATGGCTTTCGCACATACAGAAGTGACAAGTGATTTCCAAGCCTTCTCATTATTAAGGCCACCCAAAGTACATAAAACCAAATCATCATCATTAGGCATTGTATCAATCACTGGCCAAAGCATTTGCAATGCTCCTCACCTTTAAAACATACTCATTGACGGACATTTTTCCTTTCTTCAAAGTATTCAATACTTGCTCGAGTTGAATCTTTCGAGCCCTTTGTATTTATTGAAAACATACTCTCAAAAATTGTCCAAGCTGCATGTGAAGTTTTTGCATTCCTAATATGCCCCAGCATAGTATTATGAATGACAGTAGATAGCCAATACATCATCTCTTTATCCTTTGCATTCCATTCTTTCCATGCCTTTAATTCATATGCAGTCGTAGGGTTACTCAGCTTTGGCTCCTTTTCTTCACTTGAAATGAACTCATAAATGCATTTTTCAATAAGGAAGTTCGTCACACGAAACTTCCATGATGGGTAGTTATTCTTGTCTAGCTTCTCAATGATCAAATTTCCATTGTTATTTGTCATTATCACAAAAATGATACAAAATAGTAAGCAAGTCTTATACAACCTTTAAGAACAAGTGCACAGCAATATACCAATCAATCTTTTTCACTAACTGCTCAATAGTATATGAAATTTACAACTTGTTTACATATAAAACTTATGTTTACCTCCTGATAAACACCTCAAAAATTATAAATTTGAAATCTGTAACTTGTGCACCCACTTTCGACTGACATAGTCAAAATTATAGTATGCCTTGAAATTGTTGTCCATAATCGTGCTTGTCCAATACGGAGCCTGAATTGGTCTTAGATTGCCAAAAAACCCGCCAAAAATCCTTAAAGGGCTTATGTGTAGAATATAGAGTGCTTTGCTCTCATACCAAATCTCACATCAATTTGAGATTTTCACTTTGCCCTGCTTCCAGTGCCTCCACAAGCACTATCCAAGAGAAAGAGTGGAAGAACAAAAGATATTTTTACCCTTTGCTTGCTTCCTTGAATCCTTGCT
The DNA here is from genome assembly GCF_053477565.2 of Lygodium microphyllum. Lineage (NCBI taxonomy): Eukaryota > Viridiplantae > Streptophyta > Polypodiopsida > Schizaeales > Lygodiaceae > Lygodium > Lygodium microphyllum. The sequence continues at coordinate 114,544,737 of NC_141159.1, read as the reverse complement.
TTTTCTCATTCACTTCAGTCTAACCAACCTCTCTCAATGACACCGCTCTGATACCATGTCAAGAATCACGTGGTGGGGGGACTTGCTTGAGCTGCTGTGCCAAACATACACCATAGACACAAGAGAAAGCTCACTCAAGAACACAAGAAGAGATATGGAGGCCAAAATGTTTTCTTACTGGTTTATTTTTCTTATTTCACACACAATACAATGTACACAAAGTATAAATAAGATACAACGTAAAGGAAAGTGGCCTACTTAGTCAAATAGTGCATAACTGACTATATTAATTGACTGGCGTTATAACTATACCAATTGTAGGTAAACGCAACAAACTAAATATAATAAGTGATAAGTCAGTGGCCATGTGAGGATCATAATGACCACCAACGTGCTAAGTGTGGACGTGCAAACCCATCTAGCCAGACGATTCATCATCAATGTCCGCACATGTTGAGCTTGCCATCTCAGTAATCTTGAGCTTATTCTTAGCCATGAATGTACAATATGGGTGTTGTTTCCCTCTCTACTTGACTGATTGGAAGGTGAGGTTTCAGCCATTATTGCAAAGATTTTGGAAAGTGCACAAGACCATAGGTATTTTTAGGGACATGCAAAACCCTTCTTAGAGTTTCTACAATAGCCAAGACATCACCTTTCGACCCTTAGGCAAAAGGGAAAACAACACCCACACTGGACATTCATGGCTAAGAATAAGCTAAGGTGCAAAGTCAGATGTCCATGTTAGTATTGTGTAAATGTACTCTCCCTTGTATCCAACAATGCTAGACATGATGCATTCTTTTTTAAGAGAAGAGGCAAGGGGTATAAATGTACTCTCCCTTACCAACAACAAAGCAGGACTAGTGCAGTGTAGCCCTAGTTTCATAGGTAGAGGCAAACCTGCATAATGTTGTTTAAGGCGAGGAAGAGAGAAAGCAAATGGGGCTCTAAGCACATGCTTGCCACCACTAGCATAAGAGGCCTTAAACTTATTATTCAAGGGGCATAAATCCTTTCATAGTGGTTTTTCCATTTTCACCATGTCACATTGTTCATTGTGAACCACCACAACATTATTCAAGATTCATCCTATCAACTTTTTGAATTTTTGCATGGAAAATGCCATCAAGTGGCCTGACAACATCTTGGCCTCTTTCCTATTGCATGCTTTCTTAACATGTCGGGAGAACTATAGATAGAAACTCAAGCCTACCTACCATGTTCTATCACTTCAAAGCTCAAATGGCCACCATTCTCAACTCCTGGCATTTAGGTGAACACAAGCCCTAGATGCTCCATGACATGCATATAAGTTTATTGAGCTTCTACTCATTAGAAACATGGTAATGATTAAAGTAAATCAAGATTCCACAAAGGAGGCTAGGTTGATTTTTTCCTTGAACATTACAAGGGGAAGAGAGACTCCCCCATAACAGTTCCCACCTCCATTGACCTTGTTATTTGATCTAACAAGGTTTGAGATGTACAACTAAGATAATATCCGCAACCCCAATTGCTGCTCAATCCTACTAGGTGCCCTCATATTGTATTCATGATTAATAACATCATAGTCATGTAAATTAGAAATCAAACATGAGAACATTATGATGTGTATGATAATAAGGAAATTGAATCTCTTGAAAATAAAATATTGAAAACGAACCTCATGCTCCTTAAAAGGGTTGATAATATCAACTCCATGTGTTATTTCATCATAACCCCTATCATCATTAGGTTGGCATTTGTTCTCATCCTCTTTTATATAATTTCTCACCAACGTAACCATCTTTATTAATTATAAAATATGCATATTTAATGTGTGTATTTTGCTCAACTCTCTTCTTCTTTCATGGAGAGGGATACTTCTCCTTAATAAGACTTATTTGTATATAGTAAGAGTGTGGATAAAATCATTGGACAAGCTCATTGTCTTTGAATTGTTGTATTGGATATTGTGGTAGAGCAGGTGGTGATAATTATGGGCGTCATGGTAGGGAAGAGGTGAAAGCAAAGTGTATTTCTCATTGGTATGTATGAGGATATTCCTTCCTTCTCTACTATAGATAGGCATCTTGGTATTGTTTTTGCACCATTCTCATATAGGAGAGGCAAATACTAGTCATGAGGGTGATATTATTTTTGCACCATTCTCAATATGACAATGCTATTTGGTCCTTAAACAAGCACTCATGGCATTAGGTAGGCTAGTCCCTTATTCAAAAGTAATAAACGCTTGAGAACATGTTTTAGGCTTGAAAATTTCATTGAGAAAGAGATGTGTCTAATTTTGATGCCAGGAAGCATATTTCACGGTGGATTCCGTGCCACGGTGGATTCCGTGAGGTTTTACGGTGGATTCTGTAAACTTTGATGATCGGGGCTCATACACAAAGTGGATTCTTTGTGCGAGAAGTTGATGGGGACGCCTGTCCTTTTCGGGCGTTTCATTAATTTAGTGTGTACATGGGTGATTCCATAGCGGGTGATTCCGCAAAATACATATTAAATTAATAAACGTTTATGAGTTTAGAGTGCGCACTCGTAATAAATTAAGGTTAGGATTTATTTCTAACCAGTTGATTTATTTATGTAGCTGAAGACTGCTAAGTATTCACTTTTGTCGATTTAATTGTATTATTTTACTAACGATTGTGAATGCTTCAGTTGATGTGTAGAGATAGCAGCAGTGGCGGAGGAAAGCATTGGAGTTTAGCGAGTATTCGACCTATGGATTATATTTTGATAGGCGCCACGTCTATATTTTGTTATGTTTATTGAGGCATCGATTATTTTTGTATGCGCCTATGCACACGGATATGTTATTTCTATTTGGACATTGCGTTGGGCGTGCCAGACTTTATGGGCACCGTCCATTAGCTTTATTCCTATTTTTGTAAAAGCAAACTCAAAAGCTAAAAGCTTGTCATATTTTTGTAAATTGGGCTATTATTGAGCATGAAGATGGAAATATACATAAAATACATGCTTTGTGAAGCATTCACACAAGGCATGGGGGGAGATTGAACCCAATTGGTCTCTTGCTCTTGTCGTTCATGCTTTTTACATTGTAATTTGTGCAAAAAGGTAGAGTTCATTGTTCTTGGGGACCTTCCGGGATTCACTACGTGAGCATACAGTGACCGATCTGCGCACCAAATTTAAGACCTTATCTTGAGAAGTAAAGCAACTCTAGATTCCCTTGGAAGAATGGAGTTGAAGCTAGAATCATAAGTCATCAAGCTAAGATTTGAAGTGTGGAATGAATCTACAAGGGACTTGGCAATCCATAAGTTAATACTAGACCTTACCTTGAGAAGTAAAGCAACTATAGATTCCCTTGGAAGGATTAGAGATGAAACTAGACTCCCAAATCGTCAAGCTAAGATTTGAAGTGTGGAATGAATCTACAAGGGGCTTGGTGATCCCTAGGTTAATACTAGAAATAAAGATAGCTACCTCGTGATACAATAAGAAAATTATCATGCATGGTAAAGTATTACATCTTTTGGAGGAAGAACTTATGATACATGAGGACTCAATATGTGTTATCTTGAATTGCAACTTAAGGGACTATTATGTGTCACTTCTCAAGTAATTGCACTCCTTGGAAGGTTATGTTGAATAAAGTTGGTTATCCCTTATGGAATAATCAAAGGTATTGTTTGATTGCTATTTATGGAAAAGGATTGTTTTATTGGGGTAAAGGCGCCTCCGCCGTGCCGCCCCGTGTATTACTACACTGACAGTACCCGCCACTGCACACTGCAGGTGGCGGGCGCCCGTCACGTCACTTTATTCTTTACATTCATTTTAGTGACTAGTAAATAAAGGAAGGCCCGGTCACACATTGTGACTGTTGGAGTTCCCATTTCTTGTCTCTCTCTTTCTTGCTCTTGCTCTCCCGCCATAGCTCGCGTGCAAGCTTCGAACCTTCTCACATTTCAATTGGTATTGGAGATTGGCTTCCTCTTGCTCGAGCTCAACTTGGTGCTTCTCTACCTTCGCATCGACTCCCTTCACGCATTGGATCTCCATCTCGGCATCCATATCCGATCTCCCTGAGCTCCCATCACTCCCGGGCTTCCCGAGCACCTTCCCGGCCTATTGAGGCACCTTCAAGGCATTGGTACTGAGATATTTGATCATTCTTTCAGGATTTTATTTCAGTCTACAAGTTGCAAACAGCAAGGGCAGCCATGGCTTCAAACCCTTGAAGCTTATTCCCCTCATATTGTGCCTTATACTTATCAAGGCTCAAAGAGGCTTGTCATAGGCCTTTGATAGGCCCTTCTTGAGCCCCCCATTACCCCCTTTCAGCCCATGTGGAGCAGTAGCAAGTTCAGCACCAACAGGGCAGATTGGGCCATTTTTTTCCAGGCTGTTAGCACTCATCTACTTCAGCTCCACACTTGGCCATTGCTTCTTGCTCTCTACCTTGATCAAGAGGGCTATTAGACTTCATGTTTGATGTCATTCAAGCTTTGGGCATTGGTCTTGATCATTCGGGGCTGATTTCTTCAGATTTGGGACTGTCATAAACTATCATAACAGGCTAAAAACAGGGTAACACCATTGGCATTAGCATTTGTTGCTTACACTCCATTCCGGTTGTGCTATTTGATGCCCGTATGCGGTCTACTTGATGCCCGAATGCCTTGGGAATGCATGCACATGATTATGCCATGATTTTGGCCTGAAATATTGGCTGAGATTTCTCAGTTTTGACAGTCAAACTTGGCAGCAATAACAGTGGGCTGAAGATACTTTGGATGCTTTGTCACTTACCTATTGGTATCGGATGTATGCTTTGGGATTTGCCATCATGTATCTGACATTTGGGGATGACTTTGAGCTCATGTTTGAATCTATGGAATGTATTTGAGCTACGCATAAGCTCCGTCTTGGTTTGTATTCACTGGCATTTGGACCGACTTGGCATGCTCTTGGACCGCTTATGCCTCATGTCTATGCTTGGCAGTTAGGCTTCATACATTACATGCTTTGGTTCGTGATATATGCCGCTTGGTTCGTCTATGCTTTACCGACATTGGGAGCTTTGCCTTGGATGTATTTGAACATTTCCGACTCAGTTTGATCATTTATTTGGTTGCTATCGGATGTCATTGAGTTGACAGAGATCTTATTTTGGGATTATGTATTGCTCGTTGGTTGCTTCCATCAGTTGCTTCATATATGTCATGCTCTTGGGATGCGTATGACACATTGACTTGGTCACTTGTCATTGGTACTTTGTCTTGGGTTGCTTGAGCCCTTAACTCGTTTGTATGCCTCTTGTGCCAGTGGGAGCATCTTGCATGCTTACTTGACCTTGAGCAGGGATTACATGCTATTGGAGCAGTCTATGTCATTGAGCAGTTACAGATGTATTGAGGCTTTGGGATTATACTCCGACAATTGGATGTTGCATTGAGTATATGTCTTGGTTCACAGGATGCTTATGAGCTGAGTCTCAGTTTTGGATCCGCTTTCTTTTGAGCAGACACCCATTTGTATCAGGTTTTGGCAGTTGCAGGTACATTTTGCCTAGATTGTCTGGGGGTGTGCCTCTTACTGGCAGATGCTATTTGACATCTCTCGATGTTATGCTCATGTATTTTCACTGTCATTTGGCTTTGCTTTGTTCTCTTTATGCCGGCTTTGGACCTAGCATTGTCTAGTTGACATTAGATCCAGTTTTGGGACAGTTTGCTCTCCATTATTGCAGTTCTGAAATTTATTACAGCAAGCATTTATTGGTGGACTGAGCAGTATTTTTTATGCTGAAATATCCTGATTTGGTGTACTACACCTAGTACTAAGTGGGCAGCATCTTTTGGCACACTTTTCTCGCCATTTGGAGCTCATTTCAATGGATTTTGGGCATTTTCTGCAGTAAAACAGCCAGCAGTTTTACATTGTCTGTGCATTTCCAGCCTGCATTATGGCGTCCTCTTCGACTGATAATGCCATATTTAACATCACAAAGTTGGATGGTACCAACTACTCTTATTGGAAGAGTCAAATTTGGCAGGTCTTGGTGCAGAAATCTCAGATTAAGCCACTTCGGTTGAGCGGGGAGCAACCTGAAACTATGGACAATGACGACTGGCTTGAACTTGATAAGCTATGCAAGTCCACGATTGTATTGTCTCTCACTGAATAGGTACATTATAATGTATTTGAGGAAGCACAAAGTGTATGGGATCTATGGAATAAGATCAAGAATCTTTATGATAAGAAAAGTCCGGCGAGTCAGATGTACTGGTTGAAGCAGCTTATGGATCTGTACATGAAGGATAATGCGACTATATTTGCTCACTTGAGCCAGTTCCATGCTATACTGAAGAACCTGACTTCGCAGGATATCACCTTTGGAGAGGAAGTAACTCCTCTTTTCTTGCTTGGGACTCTGAATGAGTCATGGGATGTATTCCACACTGCCCTATGTGCCTCTAGTGCTACTTTGAAATTGAATGATGTTGAGAGTGCTCTTCTGCAGGAAGAGGTTAATCGCAAAAACTTGGATGTCTCTCGTGTTTCACATGCTTTGACAGTTAGAGGCAAGAATGACAGGAATGATTGTGGTCATGGCCGTGGCCGTGACTCGCAGAAGGGTTGGTCTAAATCTCGTGGAAAGTCGCGTAGTAAGTCGCATGGGTGCAACGCTAATGTCACTTGTCATCATTGTGGGAAAAAGGGCCATATCAGACCACAGTGTCATGAGTTGCACAATGAGAAGCGCAAGGATAAGGGGAAAGAGAAAGTGCAGGAGAAGTCATCTGATCGCAACATAGTACCTGCGAAGTCCAGCGTGAAGATTGAGGAAATTAATGTCACGCAGACCGAGGATTCCGATGGTGGTGATGAGTTCATACTTGCAGCTAGTTCTTCTGATGCCTCACACTTGATTGAGACACCTAGTATGTATGCACAGTGCTGGTTATTGGATTTAGGTGCGTCCTTCCATGTGACGCCTTACCGTGAGTGGTTTCACTCTTACCGTACTATATCTGGATCAGTCAGACTTGGAGATGACAGGTCTCTTGATATTGTGGGCTGTGGAGATATTCAGTTGCAGTTTTCCACTAGCAGTTCCTTTTTGCTCAGGGATGTACGTCATGTACCTGCGCTTACACGCAGTCTTATGTCTGCAGGATAGTTGGATGATGCAGGGTTTTGTGTCTGTTTTGGGGATTCTGCCTGGAAGATTACTAGAGGCAGACTTGTGCTTGCTAGAGGCGCCAAGGCTGGCAGCCTCTATCCTCTTGTTGTATCTGGGTCTTCTGTAGACCATGTTTTGGCAGTGGGCTCTATCCCACATGTATCACTTTGGCATGCCTGTTTGGGGCATATGTCGTTGAAGGGAATGAAAATGTTATCTGGTTTGCAGTATCTTTCGCCTTTGGACTATGCACGTTTTGACTCGTGTGATAATTGTCTTTATGGTAAGCAGAATAGGTCTACGCATAAGAAATCGGGTAGGCCATGCATGAGTGAGCCCTTAGCTTTGGTGCATTCAGATGTTTGTGGGCCCATGCCGTGTATGTCTATGGGTGGCGCGAAGTACTTTGTTACTACACTGACAGTACCCGCCACTGCACACTGCAGGTGGCGGGCGCCCGTCACGTCACTTTATTCTTTACATTCATTTTAGTGACTAGTAAATAAAGGAAGGCCCGGTCACACATTGTGACTGTTGGAGTTCCCATTTCTTGTCTCTCTCTTTCTTGCTCTTGCTCTCCCACCATAGCTCACGTGCAAGCTTCGATCCTTCTCACCTTTCATGTTTCCTAATCTAAGTTAGGGTTGGTTGCCTTGATTTTTTACTCTTATCAAAGAAATGTCCACAACCTAGGTAGACTAGTGTCACGAGAAGGGTGAGTTGAGAAACCCTATGTCTATCATTGAGATTCCCTCACTAGGAGTCAAGTTGCATCTTGGACACTAGGACAGATGCCAATGATGAGAGGTCTCATTGCAGTGGATGCTTCTACTCTTGACACATGTGGGAACCAGTGGGCCTCTTCTTGTAATGCCCATTGTGTGCTTGATAGTGGACTCGAATAGAGTAGAGACCCTACAAGCCTAGGAACTTATTTCCAGAAGGCTCATATACTAGTTGAGGGGTGGATTGGATTGTGTCCATGAGAGTTGGACACGAGTATACAAGTGCCTTGGATACAGGTCCCAATGTTAGGCATGAAATGTTGGATTGGCATCATATCTTGAAGAATATGCTAATAAGTAAATTGATTGCTAGTATCTCTTCTAAAAGATTCTTTTATTGTGTTTGTGCCTAAATTACATTGTCCAAACACTCTGTAATCAAAGGTTAAAAACTTACAGGATTCATATGAGTGCCGAGATTTCAATTGTATGTCATGAGAGGTGATTGTAGATGAGTATGCGAGTTGTATATGTCCAAGTCAAGTGTGTGTCAAGCGATTTAAGTGACAATTTACATTCCAAAGTAAGAAACCAAGTGTGAAAAGGGTTTCGAGAGAGAGAGAGAGAGAGAGAGAGAGAGAGAGAGAGAGAGAGAGAGAGAGAGAGAGAGAGATTATTGCTTCATACATAGCTCTTTACAAGGCTGAAGTGCTAAAAACAAAGAGAGAGAAAGATTGTGCCTTAATACTATAGATACCTTCTTCCCCCAAAAGCTTGCCCAACATAGGCTAAATCAGGATAGATTTACATCTATCATTACCTATGATGCTATACGTAAAGTGTTGCAATAATTTTATATTGTAATTGTAGGGTTTTGGTAGAGAAAGAGGGTTGAAGTGGTTTCGTGTGTTTTATACATATTTGGGGTTGTTTTGGCAAAGAAGAGTACATTGTTTGTATACAAAAATCATTGTATTGTTGTGGTAGAGTCTTTTGGGCCCAACCGGTTGAGTTGAAAAAGATTTTTGTTTGAGTTATCACCTTAGTTGCAAAGTTCTAAGCCTAAAAGAAATTATGTAATCATACAAAGTCTTCCAAAGTAATACAAGTTTGCAATTATTTGTTTCTTGAGTTCTATTGGATATTTTGTGTTCTTATTTTGAGAGTTTCTTTCTTCCATCTATTTTTTCTATTTTCTTGAATCCTAGTGGTTTATAGCTTGACACTTATCCTCCCTCAATATTTGGTGAACTCCACGTAAAAGGCCTACCTCAAAATGGGAGAATAGTTGAAGATGAAGTTACTGTCAAGATAACAGATATTAGAGATTTTGTGAGGACTTATGAATTGATTAAAACTGAAGAGGCTGTTACCAAGGCTTTGCAAGAAGTGATTACAAAGACGAAGAATTTTGATGGTAGAAATATTTCCAAGTTTCTTCGCTTCTATGTGGAGAAGCTAGAGCTAGCTATGATAAGCCAGTGCATTTTACTAAGTTGTTTCTTATCAAATTCGAAGCCGCATAGAGTCCATCTAAAGAAATTATGGAAATACTTGGATTGATTTCAAGAGAGCCCTAAACAAGGAGTATTTCATTGACGATGTAGATAGAGTAACCAATCATACTTTCTTAGAGTGGGTTCATAAACTTGCCAAGGGCCTTTCTGCTATAGAGCTACAAAGAGAGTTTAAGATGAAGTTTGATCAAGTGGATAGTGTAGAGCAAATACCTTTGCTTACAGAGAAAGTTATTTTGTCTTTACAAGCTATGGATCCTTCACTATAACTAGAGCTCAAAAAGTTGTTAGAGGATGATAATACATAGCAAGGCATAAAGATTGAATGGAAAGATGTGCAGGATGATGTATCTAAACTAGTGAAGAGACAAAGAATAAGAGAGTTTTTGGCCATGTCTAGGCCTATGCCTGGCCAGTCTCATGAGTGTTAGAGCCAATGATTAGGAAACCACCCCCCATACCTTCTACAGATCCTTCAAAAGATAGTACCATGGATGAATTTATAAAAAATGTATGGGATTTACATATCAAGCTTACTAAGCTTGAAGAGTCAGGGAAAGCCTATAACTCAAGACCTCACCTAAGGGAGATTTTATCCACCATTGCATATGATATAATAGTACAAGGCATGTCCATAGAGACTACAAATCATATAGAGATGCTTTAGAAAGATTTTGATTTTTTGGAAGGATGGAAAGGTTCACGCAAATGAAATCGGTATGCTCCTTTCTACAAACTTCGAGGAGGGAGGTATGCAGAAGATTCTTGAAGATCTTCTAGTATGGAATGCATATAAGAGAGTTCTTGAGTTGCTAGTGCAGATAAGAAAGCATAGTTATGGACCTATGCCATATAGACTACATGTAAGGATAAAGTGCCAAAGACATAGCTAAATGATGCAGGTCAAAGTAATAGAGAGAAGACCGAGTGAGATTCCCCTATGGATTCTTATTCTGTTTAATGTTTATTTGGTAAAGCAATAGAACAGAGATGTAAAAGTCGAGGATAAAAGAAAAAGAAAAGATGAGAACCCAAGGGTCTCAAAGAGGGTTACTAGAGGGGATGACAAGATAGAGCTTGAGTAGTCTATGTCTCTTGCCAGATTCAATGTAGAGCAAAACATGGAAGATGTGCAAAAAAAGAAAGAGCTGATAGAAAAGAAAGAGGAAAAGCCAAAGGAAAAGCAACTAGGATACAAGCTACTCTTTAACATAAAGACAATTATAGATCTTAAGAAGGTTTTGGAAGAGAGGACTCTAAACAAAAAAGTTGAGTTTACATTAGTGAAATCATTAGAATAGCAAAAAGAAAGTTCCATGAAGAAATTATAAATATTGTAAAAAGAAAAAGAGAGTTTATGGGTGAGTCAACTTAAGCCAAGATACAAAGTAATGAAGAAATAGGTTTATAGGGTATATAGTTGGTTTTTGCAGATGCTGCAAATGCAAAGACTCCTTTGAAGAAGCACAAGAGCTTATTGGAGACAATGCTAAATTGGACATTGTGTAGAGAAGACTATGATACACATTAAAAATACAAGAGATGTATGGCCTATACACTATACACATGATGAAGGCCTCATGGGTGATACCTAAGAGTCATTATTCTAGGAACCATTGGGCCCATGCTACCAAAGAGATTATAGTAAAGATTGGAGAGTTGGAAACTCCATGTATTGCATTAATATACCATGGTTCAAAGATAAGTGTCCAAACATGAAGATTATCATAGGAGATATACCAGATTATTACCATTTTTTTGTCTAGGATTCTTCATCATACCTAGTGATCTCAGGGCAACCATTTATTAATGCAATACAAATAGAGAATGTTGGGGGTTAAAGGGTGCTTGTGGCTTACATATCTATATATTATAGGTGGTAGCCACCCGTCACTATCACTTTATTCATTATTCTTTACACGACAATAGAATGAGGGAAGGTAGATCACACATTGTGACTATTGGAGTTCCCACACATATCATCTTGCGCTCTCTTGCTTGAACCTCCATAACTCTTGCTTCCACTTGTGCTCCCACTCTTGCTCCATCTTTGAAATAGTATCAGAGTGACGTTTGGTGTTCGTGGAAGTGCATGATTGGAATGAGGATTGCAAGAAGTGGAGCTTTCGCAACATGAAGGTTGATGATTTTAACATCATCTTTGACATTGATGCCTATTGTCTACACATTGATATATGTACTATTCTCGTAGCTGAGATCAAGATATGAGTGAAGTAGGCATTTTGCCCATTGAAGATCAATTTGAGATTGCAACATCCCATTTTGGCATTGATTTGGGCAGCCACTAGGCTATAAATGATGCAAAATAGCTTGGCTTTCAATACTTGAAAAGACGTTTTGGATGCTAAAAAAAGGTTAACCAACATTGAAGCCTTTTAAGAGAAAAGAAATCAGCATTCTCTTCCATTTTTTTCCTCTCAAATGTATGCACAAGAGATAAAAAATAAAAAATATATTTCAAAATTTTAGTTTGGAGCTATTCTACCCATTTTTGAGTGGATACAGACCATGTTGCAAAAGTTATGGATAGCTATGGTAGCATGACAATGCTTTGTATTTTGGCCTTAAATTTTGCATATGATATCAGATTGAAGTGTTATATAGCTCAAAATGAAGAGCATCACGAGACTTATAGATCTGAGTAATCATGATATTGATTCTATGAAATTTTCAATTCTCTATTTTACATGAAACAAAACAATTTTGGTTTGGACAGTAAGCATTTGCAATTAATGTATATGTATTGAATGCTATATGCTATTCAAGTATGCTACATGGTTATGTTGATCCTTGGCATTGTTGTTTATTTCTGGATATGCTTATATTGAGCTTTACACCTTGGATTTGAGCTCAATTGGTTGCATTTGATAGTGACTATTTGCTTCAGTGATTTATACTTGCGAGCTTGATGACTTATTGAAGGAATATGCTCCTGGATGTATACATGATGTATTTTGGGCACCTAGAAGCTATGAGTTATATGCATTGAGCCTCCTTTTCCACTTATATACTCTAGATTTGATTCTAGTGGGAGTACTTGGTATTTTCTTCACAGAACTTGATTCATTTGAGTCAATGGGAGACTCTCTTGTGCTTTATTGGTTTATGCATATATTGTCACAACGGAGGTTTATGACTGTGATTTGATAATCCTTTGATTTGGACAATGTATATCACTTATTATTAGTGGGTTATCAACCATGGATGTATGCTTGGTATATATTGTGGTGTGCAACTATGTACTTGACACCTTGCATGTTTTGATAGTCTTTGGTACTTGGTGGTTTATGCTCTATCTTTACACTGCTAGTTGCATTGTACATCTTGGTTGCTACCCATATTTTCCTAATAGCAATAACTTATTCTTTTGCATGTCTACCTACAATTACATACTAATTTACTATAGTTTTATGGACAACCATGCTAAAAGTCAAATTTAAGTAGTTTCCTTGAGAGAAAACACTTGTATTTAGCACTCTAATGCCTCTTGCTTGTGGACAACAATGTATTGGCTCGGTCTTCCTTTTATTGTTACATGTTGTTATTAAGTAGCTCATAATCTCTTTGTTTGGCAAACATAATGGTAGGTGCTTCAAATGCTTCCAATGATGGTGTTATCTTCAATATAAAGAAACTAGATGGCAATAATTTCTAGTATTTGAAGACTTGAATTTGGTAGGTATTGTTGCAAAAGACGCAAGTCAAACCATTGAAATTTGAGGGCATAAAACCATAACTTTATGATGTGGAGGAACGGGAAGAGCTTAATGAGCTATGTAAGTCTCCCATTATTTTGTCATTGTCAAAGCAGGTATACTTCAATGTCATTGAGACTGAGGATCGTGGTTATGCATTATGGAAAAAGATTTCTGATCTCTATGATAAGTAGTCCTACAACTTAATTGTATTGGCTTAAGAAACTCATGGATATTCACATGAAGGAAAGAACATCTAAGTCTTCTCATTTAAAAGAGTTTTATTCCATTTTTAGTCAACTCACTTCACATGGTCTTAAGTTTGAGGAGAATGCTAAGTCTCTTTTTTTACTTATCACATTGCTTGAGTCTTAGGATATTTTCTACATTGATTGCTATGAGTGCAAACCCTCCTGAAGGTGGATTTCAGTTTGGGAATGTAGAGGGTGCTTTGCTTACTAAGGAAGTAAACGAGGAGGGTGTTGATGCACTCACAACCTATACTTATCATGTACTCATAGTGAGAGGCAGACAAGATGGCAATGGAAATAAAAATCATGGTAGAGACTCACAACCCAATAGGGGCAAGTCTAAGTCTCATGGACAATCACATAGTTAGTCCCATGGACCTAAGTCCTCTCTTACTTATCATTATTGTGCACAATAGAGTCACATAAGGTCGTAGTGCCATAAGATGTGCAATGATAGGTGTGAAAAAGGCAAAAGGAAAGTGCACGATAATGCCAAATCTTCTGATAATTGCGACATTGTTCCTAAAACCAATATTAAGATAGAAAATATAAATGCCTCGGGGTATATCTTATATAATTGCATACTTACTATTTCATCACTTGATGCTACTCCTTTAACTGATGCTTTGTCTTCTCAGTCTCAATGTTCATTATTCAGAGGCTTCATTTTCACATTACCCTGCACTGTCATTGATTTTATACCTACTATATTGTCTCAGGTTCAGTTAGACTAGGAGATGACATTGCATTGGATATTATTTGGCATAGGTGATATGAGATATTGGTACTCCATTTGTGCTTCATGATGTATGTCATGTCCTGGATTTAACTAAAAGTCTTATCCCTCTTGGACAATTGGATGATGTTAGGTACCATGTTTCTTTTGATAATTCTACATGGAAGAATACTCTAGTTGTCTTGTTCTTAGTAGAAGTGCCAAGGTTGGTAGCCTATACCATTTGCCTGTATTTGGATATATTGATCATGTTTTGGCAATGATTGATTTTTCTCACGTATCTCTTTGGCATTACTATATTGGGTATATGTCTCTTATAGGAATGAAAGTATTCACTCATTTGCAATATTTTCTACCTCTTAACTACTCATGTTTTAACTCTTGTGATCATTGTTTATATGGTAGGTAGACATGTAACTCTTATAAAAAAAAGTCTAGCTCTACACATGTGGGTGAGCCTTTGGCTCTTGTTCATTCAAATGTTTGTGGTTCCATGACCACCTTGTCAGCCATTAGGTGGTGTAAGACCTTCGAGATATTCATTGATGATTATTTGCATGAAGTTTAGGACTATCCTATTAAGGAGAAATCAAAGATGCTAGCTACATTTCAATGTTTTCTTACTATGGTTGAGAACCAAGTTGACCATAAGTTGAAATGTCTGATCTGACAATAGGGGTGAATATATCTCGAAAGGATTTGAAAAATTTTGTGAAGAGAGGGATATTAAACATTAGTTGACTTGATTAAACCATATTTCCAAAGAGAAATATAATAAGCTAGATTCAAAGCTTGTCAAATATATCTTTCTTGAATATGGGGATGCAGGTGAGATGGGCTATCTCCTTTGTGACCTATAGACTCAAAAGGTAATCCATAGCCACCATAATGTCATATCCCATGAGAAAAAGATGCATATGAGACCAATGTAGGTAGTTGAGATTGCATGGTGATCTTTTAGAAAGAGCCTTTTGAGTGTAGCCAACCCTAGTTAGATAGACTATTGTAGTTGTTGTGATGTAGTGACCAAGGATCCACTTGTTGTATAGGATCATGATATTGGACAAAGAGGATAGGCCATATAGGCCCCACAAACCAATCTTGAGATTATCCACTAGAGCATCCCGTCGTTCTCTTGATCGTTTTGAGCTCTCAATGTATTATGTCATGGTGATAGATTCTAGTGAGCCCCTTACTTATGAGGAGGCTATGTGTTGAGGCGATAGTCACTCTTAGGAGAGGGCCATGTAGTCTTAGTATGATTCCCTACAGAAAAATTGTACATGGGATTTAGTTCTTTTGCCCAATGGGAAACATGCATTGCCATACAAGTGGGTGTACAACTTGAAAAGTACCCCTGGTTGCCCTAAGCTAGCATATAAGACTAGATTCGTTGCTAAGGGTTTTAAGCAAGAGAAGGGAGTTGACTTTGATGAGATATTCTCTCATGTGGTTAAGATGATTACCCTACAGTTCGTATTGGCCTTGGTTATGTAGATGGATCTAAACTTATACTAGATGGATGTGAAAACAACTTTTCTTCATGGGGACTTGTACGAGGATACCTATATGTAGCATCTTAAGGACTTTGAGGAAAAGGGCATGGAACACCTAGTGTGCAAGTTGAGGAAGAGTCTTTATGAACTAAGTAGGCATATAGGGAATTGTATCATAAGTTTGATGCATTTATACATTCATATGATTACTCCCGTAGTGATATGGATACGTATCTTTACACAAAAAAACTCATGATAGTAGCCTTATAATTTTGGTGCTATATGTTGATGACATATTGATTTGTTGTGAGTGCTCATGATGAGATGGGTGCTTTGAAACTCAATTCAAGAAGAGGTTTGAGATGAAAGACATGGGGTATATCTCTTACATACTTGGTATGTGCGTTACGTGTAATCACTCTAAAGGACTTCTCTACCTATCTTACAAAAGGAGTACATTTATAAAGTCCTTAAGCAATTCCATACGTAGGGTGGTAAGCCTATTGGGTGCTCATTACCTTCGCATATGAAGGTCAGTTAAGTAGATTGTCCCTAGTTAGATAATGAGAGGGTTGAGATGACCAAGATTTTGTATGCATTTGTGTTGGGCAGCTTGATGTATGCCACGATAGCCACTAGACTTGCCATAGCATTTGTCGTGCAGTTGTGGCTTCTTATATGGCGACACTTTGGCAGCAGGTAGGGACACTGTGAAGAATATCATGAGATACCTTAAGGGCACTATAGATATGTGCATTTGCTATGGTGGCCAAGATACTAAAGTCATGGGAGAGAGAGAGAGAGAGAGAGAGAGAGAGAGAGAGAGAGAGAGAGAGAGAGAGAGAGAGAGAGAGAGATCAAAGGTAGACTTGTTTCAACTTGGATGAACAAGCAAAGGAGATCGGCTTCTTGCATGCAATTGATGATGGATTGAGAAGCACGAAGCTCGTGAGTGCATACATCAATAGAGTCATTGGAGCTTCATAGCTCACAACAAACATTTAGACTATAGCACAATGAGTTCCTTTGATCCAACTATTCTCTTGTGATATTCTCCTTGCTTGGTAGGCATAGGGTAGTAATTTGTAGCTAGCTGAGCAAGTGAGATTAGATGGTAGGGGAGCTTGTAGGGTGAGAGACCATGAGAAAGCTTGGCTTGAGAGGGCACATGATCAATATGCGTGTCCTGTCTAGATTTGGCAAGTGGGAATTTGAGCCTATATTTTGGTTTTTTTGTTGGGCTGAAGCAAGCCATAAACCTACAAAATTTATAAAATTTAAGGTTACAAACCATAGGAACTCAAAAAGTCTCATGGCACCTAGAGATAGTCTTCAGTAGTATTGATTAGTTAAGTTCTATAGGTGTAAAACAAGGCATAGTTTGAGGAGGTAAGGGTTGAATTGCAAAGAAAATTGAGCCCCACAAATGTATTAGTGGATTCAATATAGTTTGTAGAAAAAAGGAGTTTTGGGTCACTTGGAGCCAGGGGTGCAGTTACATGCGTCTAATAGGCCTTTCACGTTACCTTAAATGCTAATTTGAGCCCCAAACAAGACATGGTTTTGTCTAATTTGAGGTTCTTCCATTTGCATAATCATTGATAGTGCGAATTGCATGATTTCCACTGAAATTGAAGGTTTTTGCAGTAGCCATATCCTTCTCACACTCATCCACTCATTGGGAGTTGATTAGCATCAAGGAAGTGAGTGACTAGACATAGTCTAGTGTCAAGCTTGCCTTTTTGGATTTGGAGAGGATGACATGAGTTGATTTGGTAATCTGCTCCTTAATGTTGAACATCATTGAGTCATTATCCATAGGGATTCAACTCTAAAGTTGAAGGGGTTAGCTTGCGACCTTGTAGAATCTCAAGAAGACCTCAACTTTGAGCCATACCACACAAGATAGATCAATTACACATGTTGAGTGTCTTTAGGACTTCAAGAAAGTAGGGTTTGCCCCTATTGGCTTGGAGCTTGGGGCATTCGCTTGTCCCTACGGACTCAAGCTCATTCTTGGACACTAACTCCTTGGCCATGACAAGACCACACCAAGGTGATGCATCATTGCAAAGCTCTTCTCAAATACATAGTACTTGCCATACTCATCCTTCAAGAGTCACCCTCTTGAGGTGAATTAGAGTGTATTGGATCCAATTTCAAATGCATCCTTCCTCTTATGAGGCATCAAGCAACCATTACAAACCAAGGTTGACATAGACACAGGGAGTATTGACTCAACTACCTCCCCTTGCTTCTAATGAAGAATATCTGTTCATCTCAAGTGGAGATATTGGCTTGTTGATTATGACTAGAGGTAACACCACCTTCACTATTATAAGCTCATCATCATTGGCCCTACTTTTCCAAGTGCGAAAGATGCACCATCCCATACCAGCATCATCTCAATAGTGCTTGAACTTAGACTCTGAATGCACCCATCTTAGACATGACCCTTGACATGAGCTCATAGACACATATGATGTAGTTGAACTCTTGGGGCCCATCAAGGTATTTTACCTTGAGAACACAACCACATAAACCCAAGATAGTGCTTTGAACCACTCCAAACGCCCCTTGAGGCCTAATCACTTACCATAAGAAGCATGTTGCATTGACAATCACCACTCTTGAAGAAAAGAACTTGCATGTCGACCTTTACTTGAAACACCCAAGTCTAGGGAAGGATTTACCTCTTCGAGGTGTTGGGACTATAAACACTCTCTAGATCAAGACCACCATGGAATGTTCAAGGTAGAAAACCACCAAGGGGAACCCAAAGCACCATCCATGACCTTGTTTGGAGGTTCAAAGGAGGCACCAATTGCATATCGGCAAGCATGAACAAGTTGCTCCATTAGTCCAAGTAGCATAATAGCACATAGAGATGAGGGCCACAATGTCGATCAAACCCTCACATGGTCCAAGTGTGTGATGCTTCAAGTTAGATGCCCGTGATGCTTGGAGTTAGATGCCCGTGAATTGATATGAGCAAGGATTGATTGAGTGTTGCGAATAATTCAAGTGATTGATCCAAGCAGCACGTTGCATTGATCCAAGCACAATATCACCTTGATCCGAGTAAAAACATTGCAAGGCTTTGAGCAATCAAGTGTGACATCGTCTTGGTCCAAGTGTGATTGGTGTGAGTGATCAACTATTGCATGAGACGGTGTGATTGGTTAAGTGGGGACGTCACATGGATCCGAGTGTGAGATGATGGCGTTGATCCAAGCGATCAACTATTGCATTGATTCGAGTCGTAGCATGCAATTATGTTTCCGAGGGTGGAGACAGTAATGCTCCGAGTGACACGATCGAAGCACGGTGATATTGTATCGAGTCGTAGTGGTAACAATCCGATTACAATAGTCCGAGTGTTGTGGACGGGATGGTCGAAGATGGCACGATTGTGTTGGTTCGGGCAATGCTAAGCACAACGGTCCGAGTGTTAATCTGAGCAATGGTCGTGTTGTTCCGAGCATTAGTCCGCGTGATTGATCCTAGTGATTGTGGCATCGATCCGAGCCAAGGAAACACACAAACGTCAAGGGAAATCATGGCATCAACGGCCTAGCCTTAGAGGAAAAGCCAAAAGGCAAATACAATTGGCGCCTTGAACCTTATAACTACAACCCCACCTTCACTCATCCACATAGGACCAAGGTGAACCTATTGTGAGAGCCAGGTCCAACCTGACATGCAAGTGATCGTGTAATTTTGAAGCCAAGGAGGGGAGCAAGAATCCTTAGCATCATCATCATCATCACTTTAATAGGTACTAGCTTGGGACTCTTAATGCACGATGTGCTTTAAGAAGACTTAAACTTGAGAAAATATACATCTCATTAAATTTTGGTGTATGCACCTCGAGTACTATGGTTTTCACTAGGACTCATTGTGCAACTTCTCTTGGAATTTTGAGTGACCTCCTTACACATCTTGAAGTGCAACCATCAACCTAATGACCTATTGTGGATTGGTATTAATTGGCAACTTAAGAGTAGAGCTCTTTCAAGCAATGTTTTAAGAATGTCCAAATCTTTTAAGAGTTGCTTAGTGATTGACCAAAGGGACAACCATTCATAAGGGGGTGTTGCATGTCAGGCCAATCAAGTACCTAGCCAAGCCATACCAATTACAACCTCCTCATAGGCTAAGTCCAAGGGCCCTAACATGAGCATTGACCTCCAAGGCAAGTGTTGAGAGTTATGAGGGTGAGATACTAGTGCACTCCTTGAATCCTTACCCTAATCCTTTGCAAAATAGGTTGCACATCTTGAAAATTCTACCATATCAACGTAGGGTGAGAGGGCTAGGACCATGGCTCTCTAAGCACAACACCTCATCCACTAGACTCAAGGCCATAGTGGTAGTCTCACAGTTTGGGTGACAAAACTTGCAAAGCAACCTAGCATTGCTAGCTAGGATCCACAACTAGAGAATTAGAACTTCATTGTAACCACCTTGTTGGTACTTCATGACTTTGGAAATACAATAGCAACCCTCTTACCAAGAAGAAAAGTGTCATTATAACTAGTGCCAGATCTCCCAATTGACCATGCAGGAGTATATCATTCATGCTATAATTAAGTCAAGCACTTAAGCCCATCTTAGGACCCAAGATTCACTAGGTTACAACCTCACGTTTCGTAACACAGACCATTGAGTGGGACTTGAAAGGTAATAATCATAGTTGGCCAGGAAGAAGAAGGCTTGACCCATATGACCAACTAGATGCTCGAGGATACAAAAACATCACCGGTCACCTAAGGAAGTGCGAGAGAAGGCATAGCACGTGAGTCGAGGACAAATTAGTGCTAGATGTTTCACAACCATATTGTGATAGCAACCACGGACGCCTTGGAGACTTGAGGGCCTAGGGAAAGGGAAAATACACTTAGCATTAAGCAAGGGAAGCGCATTGACACCTAGGAGCATTGAAAAATTATAAGAGAGAAACATCCAAGCACTCACAAGGAACAATATTGAGAGGAAAACAACAAGACTAAGGACAATACACAAAAGATGCTAAGGGAAGCACAATTTTCAAACATACCCTAAGAACCAAAGCATTAGTGCATATATAGGCAACAAGGGCTATGAAGGCAACCCAACCTCAACACTACAAGTGTTTTAGCCTCAAAAACTTCTAAACCAAAACAAAGAGAGACTTGTCTCCCCCAAGAGAATTCAATAGGAACCCTTGTTCCTTTGTCTCAAATCATCAGCCTTATTGAGGCACTTGTTAATAAAGAACAACTTGCAACCATGTTTGTCAAGTTCTCATGCGGATGGACTAAAACTAGATGCTATTGAGTTTTCCTATGGACATTCAACAATTGATTACACTTTATGATTAACACGAGGATAGAGCATGCTAAAAGACTGATAGTAGACATCTTGGCAAATGTTGAAGCCAAAAGGAGGCTAGGGAGCGATCTCATTAAGCAAGTAGCTCAATTCGCATGAAACCAAAGACTTGACAAATGAAGGGAAGAAATC
Source organism: Lygodium microphyllum (assembly GCF_053477565.2). Taxonomy (NCBI): domain Eukaryota; kingdom Viridiplantae; phylum Streptophyta; class Polypodiopsida; order Schizaeales; family Lygodiaceae; genus Lygodium; species Lygodium microphyllum. Next base: position 114,523,626 of record NC_141159.1, on the reverse strand, counting down.
AAGTTGAATAAGATCCAACAAATCTTGGACCTAACCGTAGGGACAGAAGCTAGGGAGGATGCAGAGATAACTGAGGCATTCAATGCCACTCTGAATCCTTCCAAGCTCCTTCTCAAGTGTCTATTGGATCAAACATTAATAGAAGAGGATAGTGTTGCTCTAGCCACCACCCTCTTGACTAGATTAGGAGTAGCACCAGAAGCTAGGAGCCAAACAAAAATACCAATAGTCACCAAGCAAGTTGACAAGTATAGTGCTAGAAATGACCCTTATAGCTTTATCGAGAAATTAAACAAGTCTATGAGGAAAACAACCTCATGGACACTGACAAGAGGGCACAAGCCTTTGAGCTATGTTTAGGGGAAAAAGGTGGAACATGGTTTACAAGCTTAAGAACAACTTTGACATGCTTAAGAACTTGTTCATCAAATGCTTCTTGGAAGTAGGATACTCTAATAACCTGATTGTCAAGCTCATGAATGTGAGCCACAAGGACAAGGAGGAGATTTGAGACTACATCATGCATGTGAGGAGTCTCTACAAGAGAATTTCAGAGTTGGAGAGACCTACACCTAGGGTGGTGTCAACAATTTTTAATGATATAAAAAACAAAGAGTTGTACAAAGCCCTGGCAAGCAACTCAAGCTTGTAAAGAGATGCATTGGTAAGCGTGTTTGATAAAGCTATAAGAGTTGATAGCTTTCCAAAGGAAAGGGTAGTAAATCCATGCAATCAATAGGAATCATCATGATTCATTGTGAAAGATCCACTATTTGTAGCAAGCAAGCAACATTTGAAGCACAGGATAAAGGCAAGGGAGTGGACTTATCACAAAAAATGTCTAATCTCAAGATAGAGATTATCAAGCTTCAAGATGCCTTTTGAAGACCTACTAAAGCCAACATCCAATGTGTGCACTGCAGGGGTAACTACTTACTAGTAGAGTGCCCAGAACCTAGACCTATAACATGTATAAACTACAAAGGTATGGGCATGAGGCTATACATTGCAGGCTGTCTTAGTGGTCGCCTTACTAGGAATCTTACCAATAGCAATACCCCATGAAGCAAAGTACCAATTTGGTCAAGGGGCTCCAGTAGCTCTACTAGTACCTAATGACCAAAGGCCAGCTGTAGCAAGGGTTGACATTAATCCAACCAACATCCCTAGACCTCTTGCACCAATCATAACCCTATCCTAGAGTGATGCTCATGTGCATTACGCTGAAGAACCACTTGAGGAGGAGCCATATATAAATCCCTACATCTCGTACGATGAAGAGGAAAATCTAGCCCTTATGGACTATACGCCCATCTTGATCATGACATTGGTAAGGGGGAGAGGATGAGGACCATGAACAATGTAGCTACAATAACCATTACCTATTGGAATTGTGGTCATCCTGGACATATGTCAAGCTAACAAGGACAAAATGGAGTTGAGATGCCTTGAATATGGGGTTACACTCATATAAGAGTCGATATTTAAATAGACTAGCATACATAACTTGAATCTCTTGTACAATTGGGCTCTACTTTAAGGATGACAAAAACCTAGAAGTTGACGATAAAATGGAGGATAAGACCTTTGAATGGGAGGATTTCGGTAATGAATACATAGATAGTGACTCTGGAAGTAAAGAGAGTGACAAGGAAGTGGAAACAATTGATTATGATATGGAGGGGTAGACAATCGAATATATAATTATGGACTCCAAGACTAAGGAAACCAATGCCTTTAGGATAGAGAAAAGAGTCATCAAAGTGGACTATGATCACGGACTTGGTTGGAACACCTAGATGTGGTGAACTATAAGCAAGCCGGATTGGCCCAACGAGAGTCCATGATAGTGTTTGAAATAGGATTAGCATTAGAACTCCAACCACTCAGTGAAACCCCTTGTTCTAGTGAAGGCTGTGAGTTCAACTTAGAGTCTGAGTTAAGGTTTGATAATGACTTAGAGATACTACAACCCTTTATTTAAGAGTCGATGTACTAAAGGGGACTTCAAGTCCACTTGAGGGTGGAAGGCTGAAGGAGGAAAGAAAAAAGTAGCCCAAAGATTCACAAGTGGAATGGTAGAAGAGATCACATGATCTATCAAAATGCTTCACAAAGTTTGAAAAAGGTAACCAAATACTAGTGCTACTAGGAGCCAAAAGGAAAGGCTAGGCCAACAAGGCCATTGAGGAACTTGCCAAGGTCAAATAGGTAAATTTGGCACAGGAAGAGGACAAACCTCAACTTGTGTTCTTAGGTTGACGATTTGATTGAGGAGAAGGAGGAGGCCGAACTCATTTTAAAAGAATTCTTCGATGTGTTCACATGGTCCATGAATGAGGTGAAATGCATTAATCCAAGTATAGCGATCATAACATCCCTATGGTTCCTGATGCAATGTCGATCAAGCAAAGGCCTTATGCCATGAGTCCTAAGTATGCTCATGCAATAAGAGAAGAAATCAATGAGCTATTGAGTGTTGGATTCATTTACAAGATTGAGCACATGGACTGGGTGTCACCCATTGTGATTGTACTTAAAAAGAAAGGAAGGATTAAAGTGTGCGCTAATTACAAAAAATTCAATGTAGCCAAAAAGAAAGACAATTATCCTTTACCCTACACCAAGTACATGCTTGAGAGAGTGGCAGGGAAGGAAGAATATAGCTTCTTGGATGGATTTTCAAGCTATAATCAAGTGCAAGCCCATCTAGACAACATGCGCAAAATGGCATTTGCTATAGAATGGGGAGTGTTTACCTACATAGCCATGCCATTTGGCATGATTAATTCCCTTGCCACCTTTCAATGCCGAATGTGTGTAATTTTCAAAGACATACTTATGAAATGGTTGGAAGTGTTTGTCGATGATCTATATGTTCATACCAATTGGGAGAAACACATGGAAAAACTCTACATAGTCTTTGAGAGATATAGACATTATGGTGTCTTGTTGAACCCCTTGAAGTGCCAACTTTGGGCTAAACACGGCTATATAGTAGGGCACATTATGTTGAGGAATGGGATTGCCACTAACTTCTTGAAGGTTAAAGTGATCGTGGATCTTGCCCCTTCGACCAACTATAAGGGAGTTCAATGCTTCATAGGTCATATTAGATATTATTGAGGGTTAGTGTTGCTAGACCTCTATACAAGTTGCTAATTGTGTTTGAGTGGACAAAGGAGTATCAACAAGCCTATAAATTGCTTAAGCAGGCTCTAATATTAGCACCAATTTTAAGAGCCCTAGATTGGTCTATCACTTTCCATGCACATTGGCGCTTTAAAATTCATAGTTGGAGTAGTGTTGTGCCAACTTGGTGAGCACAATATGGACTTTCTAGTAAGCTTTGCAAGGAACAACTCACTTGGGCTGAAATGAACTAAATAACAAAATGGGAGGGCTTAGTTATGGTATTTGCAATGAATAAATTTAGACATTACTTGTTGGTGACGCCCTTCACCTTTGTAGATCATTAGGCATTGTTGTACTTTGTGAACAAACGATGTGCTATAGGGCGCATTGCTGGGTGGCTACTTCTTTTGTTGGAGTTTGACTTATCTCCAGTGGTGTATAAGGGAAAATAACACTACATAGCTAACCATATGTCCCGCATACCCATGGGAGATGCTGTTGAGCAAGGCATCATGGACAATCTACTTATCCCCATCTTTTCAAAATCTTCAACAAAGTAGAAATTTGCAAAGCTGACCTTACACCTTACTAGGTAGACGATATAGTTCACATTTTGGAAAATGGGATTTGTGGTGCATAAAATGAGTTTGAATGTCGATACCAAGTCTCTTTCTTGGAATTTGAGGTAATCATTCAATCTTGTGGCTCTAACATTGTAGATAAGCGGGAAGTGATATTTTCCATGGGTTTTAGGGTCACAGTCAATTCGATGCCTCCTATGGTAAGATAGAAAGGAGAGGTTTCCTCTCTCTGCCAATGTAGCGCTGCAAAAGGCTACCCAGGCCATGTTACTAGCCCCTAAGATGAATCTCCACCAAGGTAGTTGTGCTTTGAATCCTTGAACCCTTCTAGGCACTTCTCTAACCTTGTCACTCCAATAGTTCTCCTCTTTAGAGCACCACAATCTTGGGTATCGTAGTTTCTAATCAATCTAGCACTTTCCCAAGGCTTCCCCTGTTTGTATTATCTATTCCATTACACTAATAGGAAGTGTTACCTTGAGCTTCCCTACCATCATATTAAACTCAAATTGTATGGATGTGTCCTTTGACTCAACCCTCCTTAAGGTAGCAATTTCCTCCTCGCAACATATTGCGGCTACCTCTCTCATCCTTTGGAAGGGGGTGTCTTGCACCTTTTAGGGTGTTGCTTTGCACCATTCTTTGAACTAATTTATTCTCACCAATCTTTTCTACTTTGGATCCTTCAATGTCTCCAATGAAATAGATTGGTCTAACAAGTTTCTTGTGGTAGGCTGGTCATGGGGAATGGTGTCTTTAATACTTAGCACACCATATTTATCCACTTTTGGTGGCAAAGGTAATGACGGTGGATGTTTTATTTCCACAAAGCTGAATCTAAATAGTCTTTCATTTGAGAGCCTCTCTCTCTCTCTCTCTCTCTCTCTCTCTCTCTCTCTCTCTCTCTATCCCCTCAAACTCTTTGTCTCTATTGCAACAATTCTCTCCCTCAATCTCTCAAAATGAGAAGGATCCCAAGGAAGTGAGGAGAAAAGATGGATGAGTAGACAACAAAAGGCCAAGAACTAGCTCACAAGACCTCCCAACAATCCTCTCTCCCTGCTTCACAGAATGCTTGCATGCACAGATTGCTTCAAAGATGGAGAACCAAACAGAGGTAGAGAAAAAGATAAGCTTAGGTTGCATTAGTTATTGAATGGATTTACAATAATGTCTTTCACCTTACATATGAATTTTTACTCTTTTGGACCTTGGGTAGGCCCTTATTCTTTATGAGTGCCCATCACCCATTCTCTTGAGATCTGCCTTCAGGGTCTCGTAACTCGTCAAGCTATCTATTTCTTGAGAGAGACTGACTCATGCACCTGCACAACATCAATTGTGCTTTGATTTTACAATTTGCATAGGAGTGAGACCGGTGCTCAATAAAATTTAATTTTATAATTTTTACCCTTAGGCAATGCAATGTTTAGTTTTGGCATATCTTACATTATAAGGATCCTTGTTCTTTTCTCACAGCCCGCGCTCCCTTTGACTATTTTTCCGATCTTTTACCTGTTCTTCTCTTTTCTTTTTTCATGCTTCTTGGTCATTTTTTCTCACTTGCTCCATTTTGCCAAACTAGTTAATACACAATGTCTTGAAACCCTTTTTGCACTTGGCTTCTTAGTTTGGAATGTAAACTATCATTTAAATCACTTGACATATTGTAAACTTGGACAAATACAACTCACATGCACACTAATAATCACCTCTCATGATGTACAATGGAAATCCAAAAAATTACATGAATCTCGTAAGTTTTTCACATTTGGTCACAAAGTGTTCTGACATCCACCTCCTCTAAACCTATGCATCCTTTGGCATGTGCCACTTACTTTCCTGTAGGTTTGAGGTCTTCATCATCTTCCAAAAACTTTGAATCTTCTTCTTGCTTAATATCTTGCTCTACCTCTTTATCTTCAAGCTCTAGCTCTTCATATTCCTCTGAATATCTTCTCTTGAATATCTTGATTATTTTACCTACAATTGGAATCCTATGCCGTGTCTTGTCTAGTTCACATAAGGCATATATAGTATTGTCAAAAATGTATGTCACAATGTATGGTCCAAACCACCTCTTGGATACATTCCAAAGTGTACTATGTTGTAATGTACGTGCCTTTGATTACGTGACGAGTAATGTTTTAGTAGTCCCCTAGAGTTTACCTTCCAATCGTCACCATCCGTACTCTAACTAGAATGTTCAGATTTTGTCCAGCTCGTTAACCCTAGGTCTACCCCGCAAGGGAAGCGTCCTGCCATTACCCACGGAGGACCGACCTGAAGGTTCCTAAGTGATCTAACAGTCACCTATCAATAACTAACTCACATCAGGAGGTGTCCTTCGAGAGGCTTCTTGTCCAGAAGGAGCAACTGCCATTACCCTTGGTTCATGGAGTACAACACTTTTTTCCAGTAGTGGACTAAGGATTTATGAAATCCCTTGCAATGCTCTGGAGGCACAGCCATCGTGCCTTTCCCCTAAGATAACTTACAGTTTAGGTTCTGAGACCAAACCCTAGGTAAGTCAACGAATTGGCCCTTCCTAGAGTTTCTTCCTAGTGTTTGTTTTTGGGGAAACCTCTCGGCTAATTGAGACCACCCTGCCATAGGACTGGATTCATCAGGAATCCATCCACCTGCTTCCCTCTATGGAAGTTCTTAGTTATCTAATTACCTACATTACATGAAACATATAAAAACAGCTTTATTAATTAAAATCCTTTTATGCACATTTGTTCGTTTATGTAATTTAACTAGGGATCCTTGCTGGGAGACCTCTCGCCACATCAGAGCCGGTCTATGCTTCCACGACGGTAAAAACATCCCCTCTTGGTATGGAGATTCAGCACCTATCCTTGGGGAAGGTATAGGGCTCCTCAATTCTTATCTCTTCCAATTCTTAATTCAATCAGGATCTAATCTAGAAGTTCATAAACAAGATTGATGTCTACAAGCAGTTATGACTTCAATCGATCATGAAACTTTCAAGTGATACTTAATTCTAGTAGCAATCGACACTTGAGTTTCACAGAATGAAATCTTCGCCTTGGAATTTAATTAGGTGCATCTAGATTTTAGGATCTCTAACTTCCCAGTTCTTGTAACCAAGTTTCTTGGATGCCTTAAGTCAATATTTCTCAAGAGACTTATATTATTTCTATTGAATTTAAATATAACTTTTTTAGAAAAACCTATGGTATCGCGGTTGATAAAGGGTTGTCATCCGCACCCGTGACTCCGTTAGTGACTCTCGTACTCGCAATTTCAACTGTTGCTTCCACATTAGTAGAGTCATTCGCGATTTCTACTTTTGAATTCTTGCTCTTCGGGACCATGACGGAAATAGAGACGAGAGTAGAGGTATGATAGAATAGGATAGAGTTCTTTAGTGTCTTCCCTTCTCGGATCAGAGCAGAAGAGGATGAGAGACCTTCAGCATATCTTGGACAGAGTCTCCTCCTTCTCGATCAGCGTCTCATCCTCGTCAATATTGCTCTTGTTGCTCCTCCTTCTCGATCAGCATCTCGTCCCGTAAGGATTGCTCTTATCGCTCCTTGTCTCGTGGGAGAGCCATGGAAGAAGCCTGACAGGTTCGGCCAGTGCTTCCACGTAGGGTTGGAGAGAGAGAGAGAGAGAGAGAGAGAGAGAGAGAGAGAGAGAGAGAGAGAGCTGATTACAGCAGAGCTTCGTCGCATCAATAGCAGCAGAGAGACTTCTGCATGGGTCGTTGTGTGTTTGTGTGTTTCTTATGTGATGCTCTATCCTTGTTTATATAATACTGAGAGAGGGGGGTAAAGAGAGGGCACCTGCTTTTTGGCATTTTTGATGACATCATTGATGACAAGATTTCGTTTTTTTTACCATGCAATTTGTTTGGATCATAACTTCGTCGTATGAACTCCAAATATAGACATTCGGATACTTAAAATTTTTGGAATGCATCTAGTCAACAAGCCAGTACGGGTAGAATTGTAAAAATCTATAAAAAATAAAAGAAAATGATGATTTTTTTAAATCGTGTTATTTTTATCTATCTTTTGTCTTGGACGACCTATTCCCTTCAAAATAAGTCACAGTATATATTTGAATTCATCTAAAGTGGAAATTAAGTCATCTAAACATGATACTGGAGATTTTCGACTATTTTAGTAAACCAGTGATCTAAGAAAATCACAAAAAAATATTTGTCCAACACTTTGTTGATTTTTTACACATTTGGAGCTTTGAAATAAAGAAGAGGGTGGGAACAACCTCTTGGGAAATCCAAGAAATTACTGGATGGAAATATTTCATGGACCGGTTTACCAAGGGGGGATGAAGAGTAAAGATCAATGGAGGAAGGTGAAGGAAAAATGTATAATGTAAAAAGAAAAGACATGAAATGTATTCGGAGCCATCCAAAGGGCATGTGAGGCTCATAATGTCATGACTTTGGAGCCTTATGATAATTCAACCAAATGGGACCCTTCTTGAAAGCATTAGTGGAAGAAAAATCAAGCACATGATTTTGTAAGATTTTTTAAAATTACTTCCACTCTGATCCAAAGAACTTTTCAACATCAAAGTTGTAGCGCGTGAGCTGAAGTTTTCGCTGGTATTTTTTTATAATTTTTTGGAGCTACGAGTTGGGAGATATGGCCAAAATGGTGGATGCCAACTTTTTCCAACTGCGGTGGAGACCACCTCCCAATTTTATACACACCCACACTTTCTTTCCCACACTTAACACTTCCATAAAGTATCATTCATTAGACTCCCAACCCTTTCCCCTCTCTTCTCCTCTCTCTCAAGCTAATAAACCATTAGAATTCCCCTCCTAAATCACCCTTAAATCATCCTTAATTGTAGTAGTAATGTATGAATTCTCACTACTCTCTCTCTATTATTGCTAGATATGATCTTATTTTATGAAGATTCTCTATATTCTTTTATAGGAGAGCTCTTGGACTCAAGCTATGGGGGGGAGAATGGAGACAACTCACCTATGATGGAGCTTGATTAAGCATAAATTGGCCAACAAAACATCTAGATGGAGCTTCCACATTGGTGAAACCGCCTTAATGCAGCTTTGGTGGTGTTAATTCCTATTCTATCTTAACCTCCTCCCTAAACACCCTCAAGGCCTATATAAAGAGGCCTTCTCCTTTGTAATTTGCAAGAAGAGAGAGAGCCAAGAGGCCTTCTTCAGTCCTATTGAGCCTTTCCCATTCTCTCTCATGAGCTTATGCAGTTCATTCCCTTACTATAGCTCATGCATGCTCTACAGTGTAAGAAGCCCATGCTTTTGGTGTCCATATTGTGTATATTGGTTATGTCTTGAGGGTTCTCCATCTCTTGTGCCCTCTTAAGTTTTATTGATTCATCTATCTTTTGTAGTTCTCTCTCTCTCTCTCTCTCTCTCTCTCTCTAGGAGAGGGGCCCACCCAGATGACTATTACACAGTTCTTTCAGACAGACAGAGTGAGAGCTACTGTACCAGCCTCCAGCCAGACCTCCGGGCTCACACTACAGCAGGCTGAGGACCAGCGTACCCGACGCCGCACGAGGATCCGTGGTTTCGGACCCCACAGCCACACCGACAGGAGATCCGGAGGATTCTTGATCTACATCGACAGCAGACTGAGATCCGACGACACTCGACACATTGGATCTCAGATCTCCAGTTTGCTCTTTCTCCACCGCCGATGTACCACATTCTGCATCTAGGAGGGATCACCTGCTATTAGCGACTTCGACGAGTGCTACTACATCCCAAGATAGTATATCTCTCTGCATCTGTTACATATGCACATCGCACCACTTTATCACAGCCTATCACAGCCGACATTTGTTCCCCTTTTGTAGCCATTATCTGGAGTACCAGAGCTACATACACACATACACATACACGACACTTATCACACTCACAGCACCGTATTTTCAGTTTTCAGTTTTTAGCTTTTCATTCAGCACTTTTATTTTGGATAGCTGGACCTCATCAGTTGTATCACAGTTTGTCTCATAGGCCAGTTTTGGTCTTTAGAAGACGTTAATATAACTTTCTTTCTTTCTTTCTTTCTTTCTTTCTTTCTTTCTTTCTCTCTCTCTTAGTTTTCCTCTCTTCTCCCTCACAAGCTCCTCTCCCTCTTGCATAGCATCCTAGTCCGCTCTTCCATGACTAGGTGGTGCCCTTACCTCATTCACTTTGTGGGGCAGAAGGGAGTTTGGCATAGTATAAAGGCTGCCATACCGAATTTCCTTCGTCATAAATTGGTGCCCCTGCTGAGGACATTCTCATCCACAATTCTCTACCTCCTTATGCGGGACGATACAACACATGGTGGTGCATCCTCTACAACAAGTGCTCCAAGTGGCTCTTCTCCAATGCCTTCACCAACTCTTTTTGAAGCTGGTCGAAGTCCACGACTCCCACAATGGTCTCCCAAAAAGAAGCCCAAGAAAAGAAGTATGCATATCGGATAACGGCATGTATGCGGGTAAAAGGTGTTCACCTTAGAAATTCCATTCTCTCACAACGGAAAAAATCATGTTGCCATCAATTGCTAGGTTCTCATAATTGTGGTGAGTGTTTTGCAAACAAAGTGAAGGCCATTCCGGGAGGTCCTCGTCTCCAAATCATCAAATCCCTCTCTCTCTTTGGCCTAATCCACATCAAAGGAGGACAACTATGCATGAACGGTGTGGAGTTTTGTAGAGATGCAAAGTATAGAGACTATCTTCAACTGTTGCTAGCTCGAAGGTTGGGTGTGGTTGAAAAGGTGGCCATCACACCTTATGAAATATATGTCATCGAGGATGGACATACCAATCCAGCTTTCTTGCAAAGATTTCAACAAACTAACTCAGGTGAAGAGTTATGGCAATGGCTTTTGGCCCTCCATCAAAGTGATCCTTATGGTTATGCAACTTATGAGGAAGGATTTTTGAAGCTTTGGGGACAGTGGTCAAACTCACTGAACCCTGGAGAGAGAGCTCCAAACTGCCTTCAAAAGGATCGATTTATTTCAGGTTTGTATCCCTTGCTGAGGAAGAAGGTAAAGGTGAAATTTCCAAACACTTTTGAAGATGCTTTGAGAATCACTAGGGAAAAGAATCGAAAGATTCTCTACCAAGCCCAAGCTAGCCAAGGAGTTTTGGGAAACAACATCACAACTATGGAGGCATCTCAAGTTCCCCCAAATGTATCTAATGCACCAGGCCTTGCTAGAGGTCAAAAAGACATGATCCAGCAAATAAACAATCTTACTAATCAACTAGAGGGTTTGAGAGTGAAACTTGTGCAAGGTGCAAGAAGAGGGTTTGAGAATGAATCTTGTGCAAGGTGCAAGAAGACCTATCGAGGGGAATGGTGGGAATCGACCACAAATGCGACGACAAGCAAGGGAGATGTTGTGTTACAACTGTGGAGAAAATGGACATGGCATGTACAATTGTCCTCACCCTAGAAGATATGATCACCCTGCCAGAGGTCCTTGACAACAAGTAAGCCCTCCTCATGCTAGGAATCAAGAGCAAGAGCAGTCATGACCTGCAATTTTACAACCACCTTATGTTTAAGCTGAAACCCCTGTTGTTCAACCAAATGTTAATGTCATAAAAATAGAGAAGGTGGTCAGGGATAGAAGGCTCCAAGCAGAAATAGCGAGAGGTAAGATGAAGGTAGATGTAGTAGAGACCATGCCTATCAAGAAGGTACGTGTCCAAACTGAGGCATGCAAGGAAGCAATCAATGAGGCAAGTACATCACGGGCACCTAGAGATGAAGGGAATAAGAGAAAAGACTCAAGCTAGGTCTAAAATTTGTCTCTGACTTCCCTTTGGGTTCTCGGACACAACCTTATGATCTGGTAGCAGATATGAGCTCTCAAGGGCGAAAAATTACTTGGCCACAACTACTTCATGCCTCTCCAAAGCTACGATGACAATGGTAAAAAATGGTAAGCACAAGGGCAAGGTAAGGTAAAATGGTTAGTGCAATCAAGGCATATGGCCTCAAAGATATAGTGCCTCTAGTGTCAAATCAAAGGTCAACGGATTCGAAAAACATACATCGATAGTGGAGTAGAGGTTTGTGTCATGACAGAAAAGCCTATATATTAATTAGGCTTAAAAGTAATGGAATCCTCAACCTTTAGGGCAAAGATGGCCAACAATGATGCGGTCACATGTGTGGGTGTAGTGAAAGCTTTGAGAGTTTCTGTTTTTGGAATCACTGCAACAGTGGATGTTTATGTGATGCTAGCAAAGGGAGAAGGATATCCCCTCATCCTAGGGAGACCTTGGCTTATGGGCATCGGAGCTAGGCAAGATTGGGCAACAGGAGATCTGGAGTTGAGGCCACGTAAGGTGGGTGGCCACGATCAAAAGGTGGTTTACAACTTGAAGAGTGGGCGTCAAGAGAACATTGAACTAGAAACATCTGCCGATGAGTGGAGCTCAAGTGGATGTTCCTCATCGGTAGAAGAGGAAGAGAGTTCAAGTGGAGAGAGTGATAGCATTCTCGAAGTTATGGGCGTCACCTTAAATGAACCTACCTCATCAGAAGACAACCCAAGAATCCAAGGAGAAGATATGTGGGATGCTAGCCTAGAGAAGATGATATCGAAGGATATAAAGGATGAAGAAAGGGAGGGTTATGTGAATGTTCTCAAGAAGCATGCATCATTGTTTATTTCTGATTATACTCACATTACGGGTGTCACTGCATTGAAGCATCACATCCAACTCAAAGAAGGAAGCAAACCTATAGTACAAAGATTGAGAAGACTGGGAGTTGTGCAATAGGATGCATTGTTGACGGAGGTGAAGAGACTCTTGAATGCAGGATTCATATACCCAGTGGAAGATTCATAATGGGTCTCCCCAGTAGTAGTGAGGCCAAAGAAAAATGGTAAGTGGCGAGTATGTATAGATTACAAGCCACTAAATGCTGCAACAAAGAGGGACCACTTCCCTCTCCCATTTCAGGATGAAATCTTGAATGAAGTAGCAGGACATGAGCGGTATACGGTGTGTGATGGCTACTCTGGCTACTTCCAGATTCGCATTGCAGAGGAAGATCAAAAGAAGACCACTTTCATCACACCATGGGGCTGTTTTGCCTTTCGGGTCATGCCCTTTGGTCTCACAAATGCCCCAGCAACCTTTCAAAGATTCATGAATATGGTCTTCCAACCTTACTTTGGTAAGTCCATAAGGGTTTTCATAGATGACTTTTGTATTTACAGCTCAAGGAACATACATCTACGCAAGGTTGACGAAGGATTTACTCTCTTAGCTAGGTTGGGTGGACAACTAAATAAGGATAAATGTCACATTGGGGAAAGGAAGGTTACACTACGAGGGCATGTAGTGTCAATTGAAGGAATTGAGGTAGATCCAAATAAGGTAGAAACATTGCTAGCTCTACCTTCCCCAACCTCCATCAAACAATTAGTCTCCTTCTTACAAAAGCTAAGATATTTGGGTAGATTTATACACTTACTCTCTTAGGCCATATATCCCCTGCAGCAACTGACATGCCAAGAAACACTTGTATGGAGTGAACAAAATGAAGGATATTTTAAAGAGATAAAGAAAATGTTGGGGTCACTTCCTATAATTCTCCAGCCTTGTTGGGAAGAAACATTCTTTGTAAACCCTAGCGTGGGAGAAGAGGCCATTGGTGCTGCTCTCCTACAAAAAGATCCAAAAACATCCTTCATGAGGCCTGTGTATTTTGCCAACTGCCTCATGAAAGCCTTAGAGAAGGCTTACACCTCCATGGAACAACTAGTGTTGGCCCTTGTGTTTGTAGTAACCAAATTTCGGCCATATTTGCTTGCAAAGAGGTTTGTGATAATCACTGTGGAGAATATTTTCCCTATGCACTACAACATATGGAAATCTTTGACAAAATAGCAAAGTGGATGGTCCGACTTCAAGAGTTTGATTATACAGTGCAGGTTGAAAAAACAACTCGGGCATGCTGGGCTGATATTTTGACAAACAGGTGCTATGAGAAAAATCTCAGGGTGAAAAGAAAGGACCTTCCACCACCCCCATCCATAAAGACTCTTGTAGATGCTTATAGCCTCTACTTTGATGGTGCATACAAGAGAACTAAGGATAAGGCAGTCGCAGGTATTGTTATTTTCTCTCCTTTAGGAGAGAAAATCTATGGTGAAGGAATCATCTTGGAAGGTGTCCACTCTAACAATGAGGCAGAATATCAAGCTTTAATTCATGGTCTTTGTTGGTGTCTTAGTAATTCAATCGAGAGGTTGAATGCTTTTCGAGACTTCATGCTATTGGTAAGGCAAATGCAAGGTACATGGGCATGCAAAAATACAAACCTCTCTAGTAAAATGAGAGAGGCCAAATCTCTTATGAGAAGATTTAGGGAGGCACAAGTACATCATGTGCCAAGAGACCAGAACAAAGATGCCGACCATCTAGCATCATCAAAGCTGAATGAGTCAATGGTGGGAGCAGTGGCTATCAAACCCCCACTTCGGCAAGGCAAGAAAGACTTAGAAGATATTCTACATCTCTTAGAGCAAGGAGAAGCTCCCAAACACCTGACTAAGGGAGAAAGACAGTGGCTAGCTTGGAAGGCTACAAGATATCGCATGGTAAATGATAGTTTGTATTGTCTTGGTAAGGATGGTGTGCTTAGGAAAGTGCCTTCAAAATGGGAAATTGAAGAAATCTTAAAAGCTTTCCATGATGAGTGTGTGGAGGCCACTTTGCATGCGACATCACAAGTAGAAAGGTTCTACAAGTCGGCTTTACTTGGCCCACAGTCTACACCGAGATGTCAAATATTGGTGTCAAACATGTGAAGAATGTCAGAAATCAGGACCACGATGACTCATAGGAGAACCCCAAACCCCAATCAAGGTCTATGGACCCTTTGAGAAGTGGGGAATTGATGCCATAGGGCCTCTACCACGCACTCCATCAGGAAAAGAGTATATTATCATGGGGCTAGATTACATGACTAGATGGGTCGAGGCTATGCCAACTAGAAGAATCGCTGCTAAGGAAGTGAGTAAATTCATCTTTGACCACATTTATTGTAGGTTTGGTACCCCTCTTGAAATACTATCAGATAGAGGACCAGGGTTTAGAGCTAATGTGGTGGGTGAACTCATGCAAAAGCTAAATATTCAACGACGACACTCTACCCCTTACTACCCTCAATGCAATGGATTGGTGGAAAATGTAAATGGAATGATTTGTAAAATCATCAGCAAACAGGTACATTCAAGGCTGCGGGATTGGGACAAGCACCTTAGTAGCGCTCTATGGGCTTACAGAACCTCCTTCAAAACCATGTTAGGGTTCACACCTTTTCATCTAATTTATGGACAAGAGGTTCTTTTGCCTATTGAGGTGAAATTAGCTAGCCTTCAGGTATTAGGTGGCACAGAAGGCTCTCAAAAGGAGAAGTTATATCAAAGATTACTGGATCTAGAGAGGCTACAATTGGATCGTGAAGAAGCCATCAACCACTACTCCCAAGAAGCTAAGAATCATAGAGAAAAGTTCAACAAGAAGCTAACATATAAAAACATCAAGGAGGGATCTTTAGTGCTTCGATATGACAATTGATTTGATAAAAGAAGGGATGGCAAGTTTCTGTACCGGTGGGAGGGACCGTTTTGGGTCACAAAAAATGCAACAATGGCTCCTACAAACTTCAAGACATTGAGGGAAAAGTACACAAGACCAGGGTAAATGGATGGCATTTAAAACCCTATCACGTCAGGGTGGGGTCAGCTCAAGATACCAAAGAGTGTCTAGAGACATAAATACCTCTAGCCAGGTTGGGGGGGGGTTATATGATCCGAGAAAATCAGAAAAAAAATATTTGTCCAAAACTTTGTTGATTGTTTGCACATTTGGAGCTTTGAAATAAAGAAGAGGGTGGGAACAACCCCTTGGGAAATCCAAGAAATCACTGGATGGAAATATTTCATTGACCGGTTTACCAAGGGGGGGTGAAGACTAAAGATCAATGGAGGAATGTGAAGGAAAAATGTATAATGTGAAAAGAAAAGACATGAAATGGATTTGGAGCCATCCAAGGGGCATGTGAGGCTCATAATATCATGACTTTGGAGCCTTATGATAATTAAACCAAATGGGATCCTTCTTGGAAGCATTAGTGGAAGAAAAATCAAGCACATGATTTTGTAAGATTTTTTAAAATTACTTCCACTCTGATCCAAAAAACTTTTCAACATGAAAGTTGTAGCACGTGAGCTGAAGTTTTGGCTGGTAGTTTTTTATAATTTTTTGGAGCTACGAGTTGGGAGATATGGCTAAAATGGTGGATGCCAACTTTTTCCAACTGTGGTGGAGACCACCTCCCAATTTTATACACACCCACACTTTCTTCCCCACACTTAACACTTCCATAAAATATCATTCATTAGACTCCCAACCCTTTTCCCTCTCTTCTCCTCTCTCTCAAGCTAATAAACCATTAGAATTCCCCTCCTAAATCACCCTTAAATCATCCTTAATTGTAGTAGTAATGTATGAATTCTCACTACTCTCTCTCTATTATTGCTAGATATGATCTTATTTTATGAAGATTCTCTATATTCTTTTATAGGAGAGCTCTTGGACTCAAGCTATGGGGGGGAGAATGGAGACAACTCACCTATGATGGAGCTTGATTAAGTATAAATTGGCCAACAAAACATCTAGATGGAGCTTCCACATTGGTGAAACCGCCTTAATGTAGCTTTGGTGGTGTTAATTCCTATTCTATCTTAACCTCCTCCCTAAACACCCTCAAGGCCTATATAAAGAGGCCTTCTCCTTTGTAATTTGCAAGAAGAGAGAGAGCCAAGAGGCCTTCTTCAGTCCTATTGATACTTTCCCATTCTCTCTCATGAGCTTATGCAGTTCATTCCCTTACTATAGCTCATGGATGCTCTACAGTGTAAGAAGCCCATGCTTTTGGTGTCCATATTGTGTATATTGGTTATGTCTTGAGGGTTCTCCATCTCTTGTGCCCTCTTAAGTTTTATTGATTCATCTATCTTTTGTAGTTCTCTCTCTCTCTCTCTCTCTCTCTCTCACACACACACACACACACACACACACACACACACACACACACACACACACACACACACACACACACACACACACACACACACACACACATAGTTTTCCTCTCTTCTCCCTCACAAGCTTCTCTCCCTCTTGCATAGCATCCTAGTCCGCTCTTCCATGACTGGGTGGTTCCCTTAACTCATTCACTTTGTGGGAGAAGGGAGTTTGGCATAGTATAGAGGCTGCCATACCGAATTTCCTTCGTCACCAGTTGTTCTTCTTGTAAATCCTATAGAGATTCTGCAGTTTTTTTTTCCTATGTGTGGATGTACAACACCACATATATGCACCTTAAAATAAACTAAGTAATGGGGACATTATATTCTTCCCTCCTTAGAGAAATTGAGATGTCCTCATCTCGAGAGAACTTGGGGTATTCTTTCATAAGGGTTACTTCATCGACCCAAGTGGTATCCTCTTCAAGATAATCCTTCCACTGGATGAGATATTCTCTAAGGGTCCTATTCCTAAGGATTATTTCTTTTACATCCAAGATTCTATTAGGTTGAAGTTCAAGTAAACCTTGACTCGGCATTACAGCTTGCTAATCATCAAGAATATGATCAGGATTAGGTACATAGGGCTTCAAGAGACTGACATGGAATACATCATGAACTTTTAAGGTTTCAAGAATTTGTACCTTATAAGCATTAGGTCCAAGAGCCTTTATGAGTTTGTAAGGTCCACAGTATCTTGGGCTTAGCTTCTTGAATTTTCCCAAGGATAAAGAACTCCTCTTTGGGCGTACACAGATAAACACCTTGTCCCCTTCTTGGAAGATTTGCTATTTTCTCCCTAGGTCAGCATAGGCTTTCTGCCGATCTTTGGCAACTTGTATATCTTGCTTGATGGTTTTGACTTATTCATCCATTTCTTCAAGCATCTTTTTAGAAGCTTCAACCTTTAAGGTAGGGTCGGAGAAGTTTAGTGGGGTTAGGCATTCTTTCCCATATAGAGCTTGAAATGGGGTCATTTGGATGCTCTGATGATAAGACACATTGTAAGCAAATTCCACCAAAGGTAGATATTGTATCCACTGTCTAGGTTCTTTGCAACAATATGTCCTAAGTATGTCTTCAATGACCTGATTTACACGCTTTGTTTGTCCATCAGTTTGAGAGTGATAAGTTGTACTAAAACAAAGCTGTGTACCGAGAGCTTCAAATAATCCCTTTCAAAAATGTGAAGTGAATAGAGAATCACGATCGTTGATAATTCTCTTTGGTAGTCCATGAAGTCTAAATATTTCTTTGACAAATAACCTGGCAATATCTGAGGCTTTGTAGCTGGTTTTAACTGGAATAAGGTGGGTAACCTTAGTCAACATATCCACAGTTACCGTGATCGAGTTGTATCCTCCTTGAATTGAGGATAATCCAACTACAAAATCCATACTAATGCATTCCCATTTCATTTAAGGAATATCAAGTGGTTGTAGCTTTCCTGGCAGCTTAACTTGTTCGGCTTTTATTCGTTGGCAACTCAAGCATTCGATTACGCATTTAAGTATGTGATAGCTTTTTCTAACTGCATTGAGAGTTTTGGCATAGCCAGGATGTCCTGAAAATAGGGAATCATGAGCTTCCCATAGTATCTTCTTCTTAAGATCTTGACTTGAAGGAATACATAATCTTGTCCTAAAATAGACAAGCCCTTCGTCAACAGAGAAGTTAAGATACTTTGTCTTAAGCTTACAATCTTGTTCTTTATTCTGAATTTCCTTCAGCATTTATTGATATTTGGGATCATTATTCGCCTTCTCCTTAGCTAGCTCGATGATAGGATTGCTAGGCATTGATATCATTGTAGTTAGTGTTTGAGCTCTAAGAGGTTATTCTAAGATAAGTGCATTGAGAAATGATTTGCGGCTTAAAGCATCTGCAATTACATTCTCTTTGCCCAGTCTATACTTGATCTCAAAATCATACTCTTGCAAGACTTCGATCCACCGACATTGTCTCATATTTAGATCTGGTTGAGTGAAAATCCATTTAAGACTTTTATGGTTAGTTACTAGTGAGAATTTCTTCCCAAGTAGATAATGTCTCCATAACTTAAGAGTGTGGATAATTGCAAGTAATTCCAAGTCATGAGTAGCATAATTTCTCTCGCGAGTCTTCAATTTTCTAGAGGAATATTCTACTGGATGTCCTTCTTGATGAGTACACATCCCAAGGCAAGAGAACTCACATTGGTCACCACTTTGAATTCTTTGCTAAGATCAGGTAGTTTGAGGATCAGAGCTGTGACTAAACTTAGCTTGAGCCTGTCAAAGCTGGACTGTTCTTGGGTCCATATAATGGCAACCTGCTTCTTAAGTAGGTCGGTGAGGGGTGCAATAATCAAGGCATAATTCTTGATAAAGACCCGATACCATCCCGTTAAACCCAAAAAGCTATAAACTTCGCTTATAGTGGTTGGAGGTGGTCGGTCTTATACATCTTTGACCTTGGTCAGATCTACGAAAATTCCCTCCGTTGAAACTATAAA
This sequence comes from Lygodium microphyllum, assembly GCF_053477565.2. Lineage (NCBI taxonomy): Eukaryota > Viridiplantae > Streptophyta > Polypodiopsida > Schizaeales > Lygodiaceae > Lygodium > Lygodium microphyllum. The sequence continues at coordinate 114,504,301 of NC_141159.1, read as the reverse complement.
CCCTAAATACTCGATTTGCTTCTTGAAGAACGCTGTCGTGTTGCTGCGCATCCGAGTTGTATACACCTCCATTTCTTTTGTTGTGCATTTGTGTTAATTTCTACGTGTGATTCATTGTTTGTGTGATGCATTTTAAATAATCCGCATCCAATGTATATATTCCCTTAATGCATTGCACACTGATCATGTTCTGGAGTTACTATCTGAAGTTGAGAAGACTGACCTCAAACCACTCCAACCATGTTTTGACAGTGCCATGAATATGTATTTACAATTGAAGTGCTATAAAGAAGTGGAGTCTTTGTTCGACAGGACAAAGGCTGCGAATGTGCGGCCTGCACATGCTACTTTTAATATGCTTACATAAACAGTGGACAGATGGAAAAGGCAGAACGTGTTTATCAAGAAATGAAGCAAACTGGTGGTATTGGTGCAAATTCACTCACATACAATCTGATGTTAGAGGCCTATGGTGTGGCCTGTCTTAAAGATAAGGTACAAGAAGTTCTAAAGGAAATGCTAGCAAGAGGATGCCTTGTGGATTCTAATGTCAAGGTCCACATACAATCCATGATTGGTGTAAATAAACTTGTGTCAGAATGAGGGAAAAAGCTAAGAAAAGAGAGATATTTTTGAAATGCTATCAATGGCGGGCTGGCAGAAAAGCCAGGAAAAGGAAGGACGCTTTTGGGAACGAAAAGGAAGGGAGGGAAGTGCAGAATTGGAGGAGGAGACGCAACACTGTCAGGCAGATACTCGATGGTCATAGTTACACGGGAAAAATGGCAAGCAATGGCCAGCGGTCGGAGGAGGGGAGCCCCTGAGCGCCTGGGAAGAGCGGACTCAAGCAGTGAGGCTTCTTGCCATCCTTGTAGTCTTTGGGATCTGGACATTCGGAAAGCAACGGTTATGACAGATTGAATTTCAAGTAATTCCTCGCTCGACAGTAGATGATGCCAAAGGAGGACGTGATGAGACACTGTCATCGTGCACCACTCTGATAATGCTAAATGAAAGAAGACGACCACCAATCTTTGTGTCTGAGGCCATCTTTGCTTCTGAGATCCGTCTCGTCTTTGCTCTTCTCCCTATGAAGCTGCTGTTATATTAGCTCTATCTGAGTTTCTTGAAGCGTGCGGATCATGTCCTAGGTGTTCTGAGGGAGCTTCTGGTGTTCTGTTGTTTTTGTGCGTCGTCTGGCAGTCACAGATTCTTCCGAGGTCTGTAGTACGACAGCAAGTGCCTTCAGAGGCTGGCTTGGTATTGTAGCTGCTTGAGGCGCTGTGGTACTTGTTCTTTTGGTGTCTGTAGGCTCGTACAGTTTGAAAATTGTGGTTGGAGGCCAGAGCTTGGGCAAATCTTCTGTTCTAGAAAGCATCGTCGGATGAGATTTCTTGCCACGAGGCGCAGGTATTGTCACCAGAAGGCCCCTTGTGCTGCAGCTGTATAGAACGGAGAAGGGTTCAGAGTATGCCGAATTCCTCCATCTGCCGAAGAGATGGTTTGCAGATCTTGTTGCTGTGAGGAAGGAGATATCTGATGAAACCGATAGGATGACTGGTCGCAGCAAGCAGATCTCGCCAGTTCCAATCCACCTCAGTATCTATTCTCCTAATGTTGTAAACTTGACATTGATTGATCTTCCTGGCCTAACAAAGGTTGCTGTTGAGGGCAACCAGAAAGTATAGTTGCTGACATCGAAAACATGGTTCGCTCGTATGTTGACAATCCAAACTGTATTATACTTGCTATCACTCCTGCAAACCAGGATATTGCCACATCTGATGCGATTAAACTTGCTCGGGAAGTTGATCCCACAGGCGAAAGAACTTTTGGTGTTCTGACGCAGCATGGACCTTAAACTGCCGATAAATGCTGGAAACTAACACAGGTATTCCAAGTAAGACACGTTTGATGAGTATGCTAAGATGGCTGGTAGAGCAAAAGAGAGTTAGGAAAATCTGTAACCAGCTGAATCAAAGAGCCCAACAAAAAGGCGGACACCAGAAAGGAGGTCGTCAAAAGGGTAGCTCTTAGAAGATGCAAGAATTTCTGATCTGTGTTAGGCCTGCTTTCTTCATGTGATGAAGGAGGTGCTGGAGCACAGAACGTCTTCCTGATTGCTCCATCTTCTAAACACTTCTCACTCTCGTAAGTGTCCTTTGTAGCATGGAATTGAGGCCATGGGATGTTTGCTGTTGTAAGCAGCATGGAATTGAGGCCATGGGATGTTTGCTGTTGTAAGAAGGTGGAAGGGTTATGAATGGCATGCCAATTGAAGTTATAGAGTTGGAACAACTTACCTTGAAAAGCAAGTTCTTAAGCTTTATTGTAAAGCTATAAACAAATTGTAATGCTTTGACATTTATTTTGACTTTATACCCATAAGTCTTCAACACTGATCTATGAAAAGAGCTTTATCAAAACATTGCAGCAGTGCAAAGCCGAGAGACGCTTAGCCTATGCAAATTCCTACACAAGCTGAATGTTCAGAATGAGAACTCATGGACCTCTTGTAAAGTTCTTGACAAGCAATATATGATCTTTGGCATCAAAATTTTGAGATCTTCTTGTTAGCCTCTTTCCTTGCTGTATCTTAGCTGGTTACAGATTTTCCTAACTCTCTTTTGCTCTATCAGCCATCTTAGCATACTCATCAAACGTGTCTTACTTGGAATACCTGTGTTAGTTTCCAGCATTTATCGGCAGTTTAAGGTCCATGCTGCGTCAGAACACCAAAAGTTCTTTCGCCTGTGGGATCAACTTCCCGAGCAAGTTTAATCGCATCAGATGTGGCAATATCCTGGTTTGCAGGAGTGATAGCAAGTATAATACAGTTTGGATTGTCAACATACGAGCGAACCATGTTTTCGATGTCAGCAACTATACTTTCTGGTTGCCCTCAACAGCAACCTTTGTTAGGCCAGGAAGATCAATCAATGTCAAGTTTACAACATTAGGAGAATAGATACTGAGGTGGATTGGAACTGGCGAGATCTGCTTGCTGCGACCAGTCATCCTATCGGTTTCATCAGATATCTCCTTCCTCACAGCAACAAGATCTGCAAACCGTCTCTTCGGTAGATGGAGGAATTCGGCATACTCTGAACCCTTCTCCGTTCTATACAGCTGCAGCACAAGGGGCCTTCTGGTGACAATACCTGCGCCTCGTGGCAAGAAATCTCATCCGACGATGCTTTCTAGAACAGAAGATTTGCCCAAGATCTGGCCTCCAACCACAATTTTCAAACTATACGAGCCTACAGACACCAAAAGAACAAGTACCACAGCGCCTCAAGCAGCTACAATACCAAGCCAGCCTCTGAAGGCACTTGCTGTCGTACTACAGACCTCGGAAGAATCTGTGATTGCCAGACGATGCACAAAAACAACAGAACACCAGAAGCTCCCTCAGAACACCTAGGACATGATCCGCACGCTTCAAGAAACTCAGATAGAGCTAATATAACAGCAGCTTCATAGGGAGAAGAGCAAAGACGAGACGGATCTCAGAAGATGCAAGAATTTCTGATCTGTGTTAGGCCTGCTTTCTTCATGTGATGAAGGAGGTGCTGGAGCACAGAACATCTTCCTGATTGCTCCATCTTCTAAACACTTCTCACTCTCGTAAGTGTCCTTTGTAGCATGGAATTGAGGCCATGGGATGTTTGCTGTTGTAAGCAGCATGGAATTGAGGCCATGGGATGTTTGCTGTTGTAAGCAGGTGGAAGGGTTATGAATGGCATGCCAATTGAAGTTATAGAGTTGGAACAACTTACCTTGAAAAGCAAGTTCTTAAGCTTTATTGTAAAGCTATAAACAAATTGTAATGCTTTGACATTTATTTTGACTTTATACCCATAAGTCTTCAACACTGATCTATGAAAAGAGCTTTATCAAAACATTGCAGCAGTGCAAAGCCGAGAGACGCTTAGCCTATGCAAATTCCTACACAAGCTGAATGTTCAGAATGAGAACTCATGGACCTCTTGTAAAGTTCTTGACAAGCAATATATGATCTTTGGCATCAAAATTTTGAGATCTTCTTGTTAGCCTCTTTCCTTGCTGTATCTTGAACCCTGTGTTTTGCAGCTCTTGCACGATCTCTACGACAACGCACACTTCTTCTTCTTAGCATACAACTTGCGAGTCCGCATTGTCTCAAGAACTGTCTGCAGTTGTGACTTCCTTCATCCTTGGAATATGTTAAGATGTCGTCAAAGAATACAAGGACAAAATCATCAAGATAAGGTCTAAATATATCTTGCATTAATCTGTTGAAGGTAGCAGGGGCGTTGATTAATCCAAATGACATTACGATAAACTCGTAATGACCGTACCTTGTGCTAAAAGCGGTTTTTGGAATATCTTCTTGCTTGATTCTGATTTGGCAATACCGTGATCTGAGATCAATCTTGGAGAAAATCTTCACTCCTTGTAGTTGATCAAGTAGTTCGTCGATCCTTGGAATCGGATACTTATTTTTTATTGTTACCTGATTTAGCTCTTGATAATCAATGCAGAGACAGAGAGTCCCATTCTTTTTTTTCTGAAATAACACCAGAGCTCCCCAGGGTGAGTTACTGGGTCTAATGTATCCTTGATCTAAGAGCTGTTTGAGTTATTCCTTTAGTTCTATGGCTTCTGGAATGGACATTCGATATGGTCATTTTGCAACTGGTGCAACTCCTGATACTAGCTTGATTTCATGGTCGAATTCTCTTTGTGGTGGAAGTTTAGTTAATTCTTCAGGGAATATGTCACCATATTCCTTAAGCCACGATGGTTCATTTTTGGCTTCTTTATCTTGTTTAGTCTTATTTAATTTGATTAGATATATAGGTGATCCTTTTCTTATACCTTTAGCGATTCTAGAAGCTTTCGCTAATTGAATTTTTAGTTTTCCTGCTTCTCCTTGTGTGGTCACTTGTTGTTCTATAAGGTTCAAGAATGTGAATTGGCCCTTATCACAATGAATATGAACCAGTCCATTCCTAACAAGCACTCATAGGTTCCTAGGTTCATCACTCTGAATTTCATGTTGGTCTGATTGCCACCCAGATTAAACTCCACCTTACTTGTTTGTTGTGTTGAGGAAACTTCTTTTCCATTAGCTAACTCAACTATTAGCTCAGGTGTATGCATTGTGTCTATGCCTAGTTCTTTAGCACACCTTGGTGATATGAATGAGTGTGTGCTTCCACAATCAATTAAAAGTTTAAAGGGTTTACCGTTATAGGTTGATGGTGTTTGAATAATTGAGAATTGTCGATTTGGTCACTTCTTGTTGAGAGAGGCGTGAATTCTTGCTTCCTTGAGGGTTATGCCGGCAACTATTCCTCTAGCTATGGCTGTCTGGCTCTGGTTGTTACGGAGCTTGCTTTGGCGTTCATTCTATCCAAGTTTTGGGCATCGCCTTAGGATGTGGCCATGTTTGTTACAATAATAGCGCCTGAAAGTATCCTTATTACCACCAGTAAAGTTCTCCACTGCCGACATCTTAGCTTTCTTGCTATTAGCAAATTGGAATTGACCTTGGGCTCTTTTTGCATGGCCCCTAGTTATATTTCTATTTTAGAACTTATTATTCCAAGGCTTATCGTTTCTTGGTTTGAACCAGAGTTCTTGTACAATCGGTCTTGCTCTGATCAATGCATCTTGGAGGTCGGATGGACGAATTACTTCAAGCCATGTGTTTAGGGGATCATCCAATCCATGGCAAAACTTGGATACTTGCTGTGCAATGTCCATAGACATAGATGGTGCATTCTTGAGAAGTGTTACAAACTTTGAGTAATAGGCTTCCAGTGTCATTCCAAGTTGCTTTAGACCAAAGAATTCATTCATCTTTTGTGTGCAGTATGTTGGCGGAAGATACCAGCCTTGCACTGCATCCTTTAATATGTCCCAACTAACAGATGCTTCTGAGATTCCTTGGTCTTTACACCATTGTTTTCATCAAATTCGGGCTTCTCATGTTAGCTTTAACTTACCGATCATTGCTTGATTAGATGGGGTAATTCCAACAGCAATGAAATAATCTTCCATGGACTCAATCCATATTTCTACTGCAACCTCGACATTTTTGCATTGGCCAAGAAAAAAAACAACTTATATCTCAGGCTACAATACCAAGTTTTTGCTTTCTTTTGGCTCTAATATCACTTGTAATGTACCCGCCTTTGATTACGTGACGAGTAACGTTTTAGTAGTCCCTCAGAGTTTACCTTCCAACCGTCGCCATCCGTACTCTAACCAGAATGATCGGATTTTGTCCGCGGCTTGTTAACCCTAGTCTACCCCGTAAGGGAAGCGTCGTGCCGTTACCCATAGAGGACCAACCTGAAGGTTCCTAACTGATCTAAGAGTCACCTATCGACAACTAACTCACATCTAGAGGTGTCCTTCGAGAGGCTTCTTGCCTGGAAGGAGCAACTACCATTACCCTTGGTTTATGGAGTACAACACTTTTTTCCTGTAGCGGTGTCGTCGCGTTAAGAGTTGAAGGTCTACCACTGGGGCTTTTGGTGTAGAAGAAGAGTTTAGGATTCAAGATTCAGAAAGGAAAAATGGATTGGGTTTTAATAAGATCCGGGATCTAGAAATGATTTAGGTACGGAAGAAGAATTCAAGCCTTCTCACTATGTACTTAGCATACATGAACAGAAGGAATAAGACTAACTTGATTACATCAAATGCCTTAGGATACATACATCATTTCATAAAGGATATTTTCAGATTCCCAACTCATTTATGAATGTCAAATGCAAGCTCTAATGGCATTTATTTCATGTACATAGATGGATTTCAATCCTTTGGAACAAGTATATTGTTGATAGATTCAAATGCATCTAAGATTTGGGCCAAAGATACATGAAATGAATTGAAAAAGTATAATTTTAGCTTCAGCCCTGTTTTAAAACAGAAAATTCCAGCCCATAATCAAGTTCAAAATGAGTGCATAAACTCAAGAAGAAGCACTTTTGATCATCTATGAACAATGTCCTAAAGAAAAGAGGTCATTTCCCTTCATTACAACCATAAAAAACCCATGTTTGCTCATAAAAATGGATCATAATAGTGGCCTGCCCTATTTATGACTAGTTATTACAGCCCATAACAGTCCATAAGTCTTCAATATCCTCACCCTTTGCTTGCCCCAAAGTCACTCAAGTACTTGGGTACAAGTCGGGCTTCATTGGACCAAGAATAAGGTAAACAAGATGAGAGAAGTCGTGCATAAGAGCAGGCCGAATACTCTTCTCTCAGATTTTCCTCTTTTATAGACTGTTTCAGCATGCATTTTCGTCAGACCAAAGAGGCAGAGAAGTGGAGCTCTCACCATGTTTGCATCTTCAGTAGTTGGGCCTGTTAATCTTCAGTTTGCATGCTCCATTTCATGCACCATAGCTCCAGCTCTCTCCAGTTTCCCTCAGACAGTGCAGCTCACATTTTGCACCGAAAAACGCGGGCTGCTCCCTGCTCAGTCCCTGGTCACTTTTTGACCAGCCTAGGTCACTTGCTGGTCACTTAAGTCAGTTACTTCTGGTCCCATGTGGTCCTAGTGGACTTTTGACAGTTTTTGGCATCATTCTTGGGTTCTGACCATATTTTGTACCATATTAATGCTCTGGCACAACCGCCGTACCTTTCCCCTAAGATAATTTATAGTTTAGGTTTTGAGACCAAACCCTAGGTAAGTCAGCGAATTGGCCCTTCTTAGAGTTTCTTCCTAGTGTTTGTTTTTGGGGAAACCTCTCGGCTAACCGAGACCACCCTGCCATAGGATTGGATTTGTCGGGAATCCATCCACTCGCTTCCCTCTATGGAAGTTCTTAGTTATCTAATTACCTACCACATTACGTGAAACATATAAAAATAGCTTTAGTAATTAAAATCCTTTTATGCATAGTTGTTCATTTATATAATTTACTCATAGACATACAATCGGAATAAAACAAGTTCATTGATTATATTCCATAATGTGTGTTCTCCTACCCATACAGGAGAAAAATTGCAATTTCAGATGCTGCCTTATCTGGTGCATCTACACATCATGTGCTTCCTCATTTGGTGCATTTGCACGTCACCAAGATCAAATCCACCTATAGCTAGCGTTCATAGGTGTCCTAAGTAGAACTCGGGCCATATAGGGGACCAAGTAGTTCCTAGGTGCGAAAAAGGATTTACTAGCCAGAGCCCCCCTAGCACCTTTCCACCTCCTACTTAATACGATCCTTGCTGGGAGACCTCTCGCCATCGGAGCTGGTCCATGCTTCCGCGGAGGTAAAAACATCCCCTCTTGGTATGGGGATTCAACACCTATCCTTGGGGGAGGTATAGGGCTCCTCAATTCTTATCTCTTCCAATTCTTAATTCAATCAGGATCTAATCTAGAATATCACAAACAAGATTGATGTCTACAAGTAGTTATGACTTCAATCAATCATGAAACTTTCAAGTGATACTTAATTCTAGTAGAAATCGACACTTGAGTTTCACATAATGAAATCTTTCCCTTGGAATTTAACTAGGGGCATCTAGATTTTAGGATCTCTAACTTCCTAGTTCTTGTAACTAAGTTTCTTGGCCGCTTTAAGTCAGTATTTCTCAAGAGACTTATATTATTTCTATTGAACTTGAATAGAAATTTTTTAGAAAAACCTGTGGTATTGCGGTTGGTAAAGGGTTATCATCTGCGCCCATGACTCCGTAGTGACTCCCGTGCTTGCAATTCCAACTGTTGCTTCCATGTTAGTAGAGTCATTTGTGATTTTTGCTTTTGAATTCTTTCTCTTCGAGACCATGACGGAAATAGAGATGAGAGTAGAGGTATGATAGAATATGATAGAGTTCTTCAGTGTCTTCTCTTCTCGGATCAAAGCAAAAGAGGATGAGAGACCTTCAGCATATCTCGGATAGAGTCTCCTTCTTCTCAATCAGCATCTCGTCCTCGTCAAGATTGCTCTTGTTGCTCCTCCTTCTCGATCAGCATCTCGTCCCATAAGGATTGCTCTTGTCGCTTCTCGTCTCGTGGGAGCCATGGAAGAAGCCTGACGGGTTCGGCCAACACTTTTGCATAGGGTTGGCGAGAGAGAGAGAGAGAGAGAGAGAGACTGATTACAGCAGAGCTTCGTCACATCAATAGCAGCAGAGAGACTTCTGCATGGGTCATTGTGTGTTTCTTACGTGATGCTCTACCCCTATTTATATAGTAGTGAGAGAGGGGGGTAAAGAGAGTGGCGTTTTTGATGACATAATCAATGACAAGATTTCGTTTTTTTCTACCATGCAACTTGTTTGGATCATAACTTTGTCGTATGAACTCCAAATATAGACGTTTGGATACTTAAAACGATCGGAAAGTATCTAGTCGACAAGCCAACACGAGCAGAATTGCAAAAATCTTTCAAAAATAGACGAAAATGACAATTTTCGTAAATCGAATTATTTTTATCAATCTTTTGTCTTGGACGACTTATTCCCTTCAAAATAAGTCACAGTATATATTTGAATCCATCAATGGAAATTAAGTAATCTAAACATGATAATGGAGATTTCAGACTATTTTAGTAAACCAGTCATGCTTATTGTAAATCCTGTAGATATTCTGCAGTTTTTTTTTCTATGTGTGGACGTGCAACACCACATATACGCGCCTTAAAATAAACTAAGTAATGGGGACATTACATATATTGATTATCCAAACTATTATAATATACAAATAGCCAATCACCCTCTTCAATAGCCTTGGGTCTCAACCTTTGTGTCTCTATTCTTTAGCCTTGCCTCTTTCAATCTCTACATTACAATTTTAATATCTTTTGGCCTACTCTCTAGCTATTGAATCCTAAGAGCTAAGAGCTCTTCTCTAGTCAAACCTTCTTCCCATGGAATCATGCTACATGTAGTGGTCACTATCTCTATAGGCATCATTGGTTTTTCCTTGTGCATAAGCTCAGCCAACATATAACCTATGGTAGCACTGTGCATGGTACGATCTACCTAGAAAACAAAAGGCAATGACCATAGCCACTCTCCAACTCTTCCTTTGCAAGCCTTTGCCAAGGCCTTAATTATGGGTGGATGCCCTCTCTTAGCCTTACCATTACCCTCATGATTGTAAGTTGAAGTTAATGCCAACTTAATCCCTAGTCTGAAAAAGGAGTCCCTAGCTTCATTTGCATCTAACTCTCCTCTATCTGCACTGACTTTCCCAACACATCCATAAGTGCAAAACACATCACAAGAAGAAACTTACATACTGCACTAGTAGTCTTTGTTATCATTGCATGTCCTTCAACTTGGTTTGTCGAGTCTTCTTTGGCAAGCACTATGTACCTCATTTTCCATAGTCCTAGAGGCATAGTAACAAGATCAACAACCCATTCATACTACACACATAACGGATATGTAGGATGCAATTCATCTATGTGCCTAATAGAAGAATACATATAGTACTCCCCACATTACTCTACAAGCTCAAATACATCCTTGTATATATACCCTTCCACCAATAACACTCTTTGATCTTCTCAAATGTGGCTCTTACACCTATGTGTCCTACCCATAATCTCTTATGGAAGTCCTTCATAGCCTATGTCTATGTAGCTCTATCACACAAACTATCCTTAATGGAGATTCGCTTTTCTTCTTTAGATGTTTCCATAGAAATCCATCTTTTAATAAGTTTTCATAAGCCTTCCTTTTGATTATTTTAAACTTTGTCTCTATCCATTCATCTCTTTTGGTCAATGTACTCAAGTATTGGTCTATCTGTAGCCATTTACCCTCATATAACTCTTATGTAAAAGATTCTATAGAAAATACATGACATTCATGATCTAATGTGGTGGCTAAAATCTTAGCCTCATAATCATGTGTTGTTATACCCTCTTCATCCTTGTATCTAGCTCTAGATAGCATATTTGCTACCTGATTCTCTTTACTTCTTGTAATATGCATAAACCTTGGATTCATTGACTTTATGTATGCAATCTATCTTAAGATGGCTATATCTAGGGTATAACAAATTGTGATCATACCTAATAGAGGTAGATAGTCTGTCTCCACTATCATTGGGGCTCCAATGAAGTACTCTTTATTACACTTTATTGCAGTCACAACACCCCATAGCTCTCTCTTGATTTGTGGGTATCTCTTTTATCTTTCACTTAAAACATTTGCACTAAACATCAATGCATATATGTTTCCTTTTTCGTATCTTGACCTATAGCCCAACCAATTCCAATTGGACTAGTGTCCACTATAATAATTTTAGGCTTCCCATCTACATACATTGCTTTTCTCAATGTTGGTGCAAGTCTTAAAAGCTTCTTCATGATCCTTATAGGTTTGGTATATCTCTTCTTCCAAAAGAATTTATGTCCCTTTCTAAAAAATTGATACATGTTATTTGCAATGATTAGCAAAACACAGAATCTAGATTAAGTAAACATGCATGCTCCATTAAACCTTCTAACTACAAACACTGATGAATATTTCTCTTTTATCTTATTTATTGTATCTACTTTTGTAGGAGAAGACCTTATTCCATAAGGCCCACACATATGACCCACTATCAATACTTCATTTACCCCAAACATTGATTTCTAACCTGAGAGGGTCAAATTCCCTTCCTCTAACATGGTAAGGATTTTCTCACAATCTAATACATGAACTCTAACAAAATTTCTGCAACCTTATTCATCTAGCTCTTCTTTCTTCTCTTTATTTACACACCTCTTAATGGGCACATAATCTAAGAATGGCATAGTTAGACTTGAAATTTAATCCCTAAGTATCTTGTTCATGGCATTCATCATATAAGCCACAGAGTTTTTAGCTCCTTGTGACAATGTACACATATGAACCAAGCCAAGTAGAGTCTTCATTGTAGTCAAGTCTCTACTCTCCAATGCAAGTTGAAATTGGTCATACCCTAAGTATAGATCTCCCAAAGAATAAATAGCTTTGCCTACAAATGCTCCTGCATATTCATCCACCACTAGTCTTGCACCCACATTATAGATGGTCACTTTGTTCACTAGCTAAAGATCATGTAAAAACATGAGTGTATCATTTTCATAGGCACTATGAACCACATGTTAGATATGGTGCAGATGAAGACTCTAGAATGCCCATTCTTATTCTTTCATTTAACAAAAACATGAGTTTGGGCAAGTGATCCCTAGGCACTAGTATAGGTCGCAAGTTCTAAGGTATGTGTTGTATGGTAAAAATCACCATGGATGCTACTACTCCTAGATCCACACAACCTTTTTCATGCGGTTGAAATGCAAATGCCCTACCATGCCTAGATAACATCTCTATGAAACTCTATCTCTCTAGTAGTAAGAGACTCTTTACTACCAATCTTTAGTTGTCTAAGAGATTTCTCTATAAATTTATGGCCAATTTTCCTTAGATCTCTTAGATTTGGTTGATTGGAATTTAACTTAACTAACTCTTTACTATCTAGAGGCAATGGTTTGCAATCAACTTCACTTTTTTATCCATTGTTTTATACATTGTCTCAGCTCTAGGTTTAGTACTATTTCTTCCATACGACTCTTCATGCATCATAAATTCAAGAATTACTTGAAACATATCCAAATAATTTACTTGTATGATGGTAGACCTAATACTCTATTCTATTTTCAACATAGCTGAAAGCTTTACAATTGTGCTTGCAAAAGATACCCCATCATATTATCCTGTAATCTTCTCATCATCCTATAATAAAGCATGCTCTTTCATACTCTTTTCTACCCTACAACTCTTGATTCTTGCATAAGCAGAACCATCATCCAAAACTTTAGTCTATGAAAGGTGGAGCAAGAGTTGAAGCATAAGCAAAAGCAAGAAAGAAGCAAGAGCTATGGAGGTTCAAGCAAGAGAGAGCAAGACAGTGTATGGGAACTCCAACAATTGTAATTTGTGACTTGCCTTCCCTTATTCTATTGTCATGTAAAGAACAGAGAATAAAGTGACAATGATGTGTGGCCTCCACTAGTGGTGTGTGGGTAGTAAGTATAAGTAAATGTATATGGCTAAGCATAGGTGGCCTTTAACCCCTAATAACCTCCCACTTAAAGACAAATATGCCTGAATGTGGAGAAACCAATAAAGAAACTAACAAAGTACAAAGTGTACATATAAGTATAATACGATGAGGAATAGGCATCATCTCATCCTACACCTATCATCTTCCTAAGGAAGCCATAACATTCCACTAAAGAACTTTAGTATATTATACTACAAGATTCTTGTTAATCGAGATCTTGACAAGCTCTATCTACTTATCCTCAACAACCTTTTTTATGAAGTGATGATGGAACTCAATGCGCTTGGTCTTCACATAAAAGACTAAATTATGTGCCAACCAAATGGCACTCATAGAGTCCGAATGCAATGGAGGAGTCATAGTCATACCAAGGTCTACCACTAGATAGCCTTACCATAGGGTATCCTTGCAAGCCTTTGTGGATTGCAATGTACTCAGCCTTAGTAGTAGACAAGGTAGTGTATTTTTGCATATTGGACATCCAAGAAACATCATCTCTAGCAAAGGTGAAGGCATAGCCAAAGGTGGAGTTCTTACTATTTGCATGTTTTTCATAGTCAAATTTTGGCATACCACCTCATTTATTGTAAGCTCATACTCTGATAGTAGCTGAGGTAGAGGTCCTAAAGTGCTTCAAAAGTGCCTTTCTGGTCAACTACAATTTGCTCTTAAGGCCTTCCATTGTGTGTTCTTCTATAGGTTGTGTGACTTCAACCAGAGTTTTTGTGAAGCTTCTCTGCTAAATTTTCATTAGTTTCTTTGCTAACTCAATCCTATCCAAGGCCACTTCCTTGTCATGTCTTGCCTTTGCAAGCCTATAGGCTAGGTCATGCTAGGGTTTTTCATTCCTTTCTTCATGTTGCTCAATTTTTTTTTCGGCATGCTCCAATCCCCTATCTTGCCACTTGATCAGGGCTTCCAGAGTGGCAACTTGCTCCCTTGTGTTTTGATGCAGTTCCTCCTTCTCTTTAGTTAGCTCTTCTACCCTTTGCTCAAGGTCTTCCCTTTTTTAGTGGCTTTCTCCTGTTGCCCCTCCAACTAGAGCATATTGTCCTTCATTTGTATGGTCTCCTTCTTGTCTCATTGCAACTAACTAATCTAATCTTCTTGATGCTTCACCTTGTCTTCCAATTGGGCCATGATGGCCGTGGTTTCCTTGTGTTGTGCCTTTCTTCTTTCCCTACTCTCCTTCTCCTATGCATATTGTAGCAGTACTTTCTCATACTTATCATTGCCTACTCTTCTCTTTGCTAGTGTTGCTATCTCCATCCTCAAAGCATAGAAATCCCTTGTGTACTACCTTTGCAGGGTGATGTAGGCTTCTTTCTCTTTTTCCATTGCCAACACTACTTTTTTCCTTTCTTCTTCTTTTTGGTCTCTTTTCTCTTCTAGGGTCTTCAACATATCATCGAAATCTTGTCTAGTCCCTTGAGTGATGAGAGATATATGAGATGACATTTCTTCTACCCTTGGAACTTTCTCACCTCTCCTTTCTAATTCTACCTCCTCTATGGTCAATCTCTTCAACTCTATGACTATCGGTTCCTCTGATCTACTTTTGAAAACTATGAATAGATGACATCAAGCCATTGTGCTGCCAAGGCCACCTGGTTGCTCCCTTCGCCTACTACAAGGAGTAGTGGTAGGGTTGGTAGATTCAGTGGTAGGGTGGCTCTTTCCACTTGTTGGCTTGGTGGAAGGAGTGGTGGTAACAGTTGGGCCAGTTCTTTCCCTTTGCCTTCAGTCTTATGCTATTCCCCCCTAGCCAAGTTCCCTACTTTCTCTGCAATCTTACTCAAGCCTACTCCAAGTTGGGGTGGGTTATTAGTGGAGCTTCAATTTTTGCTCTTCTTTCCCCTCCTGTTTGTTCTATAGAGTTCCTTATGGCCTGATGGTAGTCTTCCCTCTCTTTCCTTTCTTTGGCCTTGCATTCTTCCTCTGCCTTCCAAGACTCTTTGGCATCCTTCAATGCCTCTTTTCCATTCTTAGATTTCTCCTCCTATTTTTGGGTGGCCTCTAACTTTGTCTGTTGTTCCTCTTTCTACTCTTTTCCTTCTCTCTTCTTCAATCTTCTCGTCCCTCTAGGTCCTCTCTGAACCCTCCTCTTCTTGTGTTTGCCTTTGCTTTTCCTAGGTGTTGGGTCTTGTCTTTCTTGTCGTTCTTTCCTTTGAGGTCACTTCCTGTGTTGAGGACGTTAATGTGTCCTCTTGGGTGCATGTTATTAATTCATTGGTTGTATTTGGGTCATTTAAAGCTTCTTCAACAATGGCAATTAGCACATCTCCATATGCAACCATGGTAGCTCTTCCCCTTGTAAGTTTCTTGCTTCCCATAGTGACCTCTTCAAACTCCATAACCTCACCAACTAACTTGGTTGCTACATGTATTGTGCTTCTTGTATATGCATTTAGGTCCACATCCTTCAAGTGCCTTGTAACCAAGTCTTCAAACACGGTCCATTGGATCCTATTCATTGTGGCATTATGGTGAGTGCTAGAGAATGGTGTGTGTATTAACTTGGCTTGTAATTGCAAGTCTAGGTCAGGGATCGCTTCCAGCTTGAAGCCATCATTACCCATTTCTTACTTTGTGAAGTTGAAACTTTACTATTGCATCTATTTTGTTTTTTGGTTTTAGAGGGCATTTTGACAAACCTCGAGCTCAATGCAATTAGTTAGGAACTCATTACATTTTGGGTGGTTAACTCTTCCCCTAAACTTCTCCACGTACTTGGCCAAGGAACACATCTCCGCTAGTTATCAGGTTTTCTACTCCTCATCTATGACCTATCTAAGATTTTGGATTTTCCTATGCCTCAAGTCTCCATTCCTTAGGATGTCCACATTCATGTTATATTTTACCAATTCTATGTGAAAGGGACCTAGGGCTTCCCTTATCTTTCACGGATCACACTTTCGTCAACCTCTGCCATTTCTTGATGTGTTTGCAAAGGAAAAAGGCATGTAATGAGAGGTGGAGATAACAAGTTGACCATATGTAACTCACTAATTTCATTTGTTGAGAAGTTATGCGTTGCTCAAAATATGAGAGAATAACTTCTATTTTTGATTATCTTTTTATTCCCTATTTTTAAATATTTACTTAATCCCCTCCCATTCCCTAAAAATTGTAATGCTTCCTAGCTTGTAAGAGGTGTAGTGCTAAGTGATTTTGTGACTCGAGGGTGTGTGCCAATGACACAAAAAAAGGAAACAAAATAACACAAATATATGCACACATTGGGGTCCAAGGTATGGATAAGAAAAAAGGAGAACAAATTGAGGATTGTAAGATCTTACTGTAGCAATCATCCGTAGAAATGGGGATTGTACTCCATGGTAGTGTAATTATCCATGCCACTTATTCATATGCCCACATGTGTAATGTAAGTGAGGATGTCCGTAGTAATAAAGTCTCTAGTTCCAATATGACTAGCAATGTGAAGCTCTGCTTCGCTAGGAATTCGATCCAAATAAGGATGGAGAAGGACATGATTCTCTAAAGGTTGATTTTGTATGATGGCTAACACTCAAAATGATGTTGATGTAGTGTAGGTGGCATAATACTCAGTAGTTTTTACAGCCCACCACTGGTCAACATTTATCATTATATGATATCCTAGTCCTTTTGATTGTACTCAAAGGATAAACCATTTCTACAGAAAGGGAGAGTCGAATTTGACCAGTGCCTCTGCATTTAAAAGATGTAATCAAACAGTCGGTGAGAGCTTACTCTCAAGTCACTTGAGTGTCTATGAGTTCTTTGATGATAGAAGCATGATTAGTGAAGATAAATTCAAATTCCTCCCAAGAATAAGGAAGGCTTCTAACATCCGCTACATCTCTAGATTCATCTAATAGATCTAAGGCAATACATTCATAGTTGTGGGCAAATAAGGTGAAGTTTTTATCAAGGCATCTTATGCTATTGACCAAGCTATCACCTATATCGATAGCCATATCTACTTACAAGCTTTGAGTGATAGTATTTAGTGTGGCATACATGGCACATATCATTACTTGACCTCTCAGGAGGATATGGTTTGCTTTCGATCACTGTAGGGGTTGGCATTGGCAATGGTGTGCTAGAGGTGCTAGATGGCGAGTGGTCTTGACAATTGGCTCTCATTGGAATGTCCTTGTTGGAGTGCATGGTAGAGGGTGTTGACATTTTTTTCCTAGGCTTCCACTCCTTAGCATTTGGCATGGATTGTTGAGTCGGGGCCACTTTCATGTTTGAAGTTGACGATGGCACCTTGTTATTGCTTGAAGTTGGGGCATTTTGCCCTAACTTTTCTTGAACACATGACAAGTTACTACTAGAAAGAGGCACTCCTTTGAGGTTAGCAAAGGATTGTTTATTAAGGTCATACAGGGTTTGTGCACTCCTCACTTTCTCGAGTTCTATTGGTTTGCTAGATGGCCTTTCAATCTTTCATGGGAAGAGTGGTTGATTGATTGGTCAATGTGCATTTTAGGAGTTTTCGAAAGCCAAATCCATTTGTTTCCCTTGCAGTACCCTTGTGCTCACAGAAGGCTTTGGGGGCCCATTGTGGCTTTGCACGTGTTTCCATGTCGTAATGCCAAATTGTTTCTGTGAGTGGAACTTTGTTAAGGTGAGATTTGGATATTTGTTGGTTTAAATTCATAGTAGATGCTAGCTGGTTCACTAGTTTAGTTTGATTCTTTCGAGCTAATTTGATGTCATGAAGCAATTTTTCAATTACTCATTAGAGTTACTACAAGGTTCAGACATCGATGGTTTGGCAAGCATTGCTGAATGCCATTATTGACAGCGTAATGATCTTGACATTTCCCAAGGCTAGGTGAATGCATTGGGTCATGTAGTTGACATTGCATTGATTCAACTTTTTGAAGGCTCATCCCAACAATGTTTCTTTGCCTACTCCTTTAGTGCAGCTTGGTAGAACATAGAAGATGATTGGGAGGCTTTCACTTTTGATGGAGAACATAACTTTGCACTTTCCTAGCAGTGAGTAGGGTTTTCCCTCATATGCATTGATTTTAGCAATGGTTGGGACCAATTGGCACTGTGCTATTTTGGTCCAGTCCCCATAACTGAGTATATTGTTGTTAGTCCCTTCATTGATCAATGCATTGAGAACATGGCTTTTCTTAATAGTAATCCTTAGCCTTAAAGAGGCCGTGCTATGGGTTCTTCTTCCTCAAGGTCAATCTCGATAATGGAAACAAAAGCAATAGCAACATAAGAGGCTCATGCATTCGATGTACTAGCGGCTAGTGTTTCTTAATGTACCTCCCATTCAAGAAGCCTTTGCCCTCGCCCTCCAAGGTTGCAAGCTCTACATTGCTGGTCCTACCAAATTGACGGACTCAGAAGGGTCCAAGTCCTTGGAACTTCATTTTTTGCTTATGGCCCTTGATGGAATACAATGACAATTGGTCACTCTTTTCAAAGTCACATTTTTTGACATGCTTGCCAAACCAAGATTTTTGTCTTGCTTTCTCACAAATGAGTGTATGAGTAGCAATAAGGCATGTATTAAGGCCAAAAAAGAGGCCATGAAAACCTTCCAACTAGAGAAAACATACCAAGTAGCAAGCTACCGGAAGGAAATAAGCGAGTCGAAAGCATAGCTCAAAGCTAAAGAAAGATAAGAGGATAAGTGGTAGAAGGGGCTTGAGGAAGAGCATAAGGAGTTGATTGGCATGGAAAGGCAATACAAACTCCTCATAGGGCAGAATGAAGAACTGACAAGGCCAATGGAAAAGATCCAACAAGCCATACAGAAGAAGCAACAAAAACCCTAGAAGGGGAGTAGCATAAAAAACAAATGGATGAAATGATGGGTAGACTAATGATGTCTCTTTTGCATTGTCCTGCCTCGTCGCCCGCACTTCTCACCATTTTGTAAAATAATCAGTTGCTACTATAATGTACCTCTTCTGAGTAGTAGACAATGGGGTGATAGGACCCACAAAGTCAATACCCCACTTCTCAAATGGAAGGGTAGCCATGATAGGCGTAAGTGGACGTTTCCTATTCTCTCTGCTGTCATGTCTTTGCCAGGTATCACATCTCTTAACGTACTCAAAGGAATCTTGGAAGATGGATGGCCACCAATATCCAGCTCTTAAAGCTTTCTGTACCATCATCCGCGTCAGGCATCACACATCGGCTGGATATTGGTGAAAGGAACCTCGGCTCTTAAAGATTTCTGTACCATCATGAAAGGAACCTCGTCAGGCATCACACATCAGCGATAGATATCATCAACACCCTACCAATATAGTGTTCCTGCGATCAAGGAGAACTTCAAAGCTCGTTGTCTGATTTTCCTCTTTTCAGATTTTGATAAACCAGCTCCAGTCTCTCCCGTTGATAGATAATGCATGATAGCAGCATACCAAGATGGGATAGAAGTTGTATCAATTTTAAACATTTCCTCAATATCACTTCCTTCAGCCAAAGTCTCTTTCGGCTCCCCGAAATCCACAAGGCATTCCACAATACCTTGCAACCTCAGTGGCTTACTCTTAATCTCATAATCGAACTCCTGCAAAGTAATTAATCACTTTGCCAGACGATCAGGTGGTTGCAGCTTGTTCATAAGCAATCTAAGCCCTTCCACCTTCATATAGAAAACTACCTTCTCATAGAGGATGTAATGCCTGAATTTTTTAGTCGCAAAGACCATCGCAAGGCACAAATTCTCCATGTAGGTGTAGTTAACTTATGATATGCCCAATTTTCGACTAGCAAAAGCTATCAGATAATACCACTTTTCCTCCTAGATTTGGGCTAAACAGCAGATACTATGCATGGTGGTTGCTGAAAATATGTAAAATACCTTGCCTCTTTTAGGTGCTTTTAAAACTGGTGCTTTTACTAGCTCCTGTTTCACGTCCTCGAAAGCTACCTTACAAAGGTTGCTCCATACAAATAGACAGCTAAAGGATAATAAGTTTGTTAGTGGCAACGTCCTTTCTGCCAAGGCATTTATAAACCTTCGATAATACCCTATCGATGATAGAAAGCTATGTACCTCTTTCGGAGTGCGTGGTGGACTCATAGCGACTATAACCTTGATCTTTTCAAGGTCAGTTGCGATCCCTATTGAACTGACCACATGGCCTAGCAATAGCCCATAAGGCACTCCAAAGACACACTTCCGTGGGTTAAGAGCGATATAAAATTGTCTGCAGTGCTCAAAGCACTTTCTTATGATAATCAACATCCTTTCCCTTACAGTGGCTGCCCCAGGTCATCGATAAATACTTTCAACTCATCTGGGAAGATATCGCCAAAACTCTTGTCTGCTGTTCGTTGCCATGATCCGAGTGCATTGCACAAACCAAAGGCCATCACATGGTATGCAAAAGTACCAAAGACAGTAATGAAAGTTGTTTTCAATTTGTCCTCTTCTGCAATTGCCATCTAGTTATAAACCGCAAAGCAATCCATAAACGAATATATTTCCCTACCCGCTAATGATCCAAAATCTAGTCAATAAATGGCAACGGGTAGTAATCCTTAACCGTCTGCTTATTTAGCTCTCTAAAATCTACTCATAGTCGGATTTGGTTGTTTTTCTTCTTCCTGATGACAACTATGAACACCATTATGTGTGTTGTACACAGGGAAGATTAAACCAGCTTTCCTTAACTTCTGTAACTCCTCAAACAGCTCGTCCCTCAATTCAAAAGGCATACGCCTTACCTTCTGACGTACAGTATGACTGCCTTCTTTTACAGAAATAGTATGAATATCCAGGCTGGGAAGAATGCCTCTCAGCTCATCATAACTCCAAGCAAAGACATTGCGGAACTCTTGAATCAAGGACACATAGTCCTCCCTTTCTGCTGAACTGAGCATGGAACTTAATTTAATTGGCCGCGAATCATTCGGCGTGCCAAGGTCCAACTCAATCACAT
Source organism: Lygodium microphyllum (assembly GCF_053477565.2). NCBI lineage: Eukaryota > Viridiplantae > Streptophyta > Polypodiopsida > Schizaeales > Lygodiaceae > Lygodium > Lygodium microphyllum. The sequence goes on along the minus strand of NC_141159.1, from coordinate 114,483,319 downwards.
CCGCGTCTCTTATCCTATCTTGCGGCTCTATCGGCTCATTTAGAGTTATATGATAAATATCCTCTGTAGTGGACCCCTCTTTAGATTCATCGATGGATGATGTCTCACTACCAGATGGATTATCTGCTGTCGCTAATTTAGTAGAGGATAAGCTCTCTCACTCTGAGGAGACTCAGGGTAAGCATCGACTATTACTCGATTAGCACCTCTACCTAGAACCACTCGACTGGTGGGTATATCGACTTGACAGTCTGTTTGTAAGATCCAAGGCTTGCCTAGCAAGACTCGATAGCTCGGATGTCCTGCAAATCTTATCACCCTAAAGTCCAAGAAGCATTCTACACTTGCAACTGTAACATGGACTTTAGTAACACAACCTTCTGGTTGCCTTAGACTATCATTAGCCATTCTAAGAAGGTGGAGCCATCTTTTTGGATGCCTAGACCCAACCTCTCCATCAACTTTGAACTCATGATATTGACAGAGGACCCAGTGTCTACGATAGCATTCTCCACTTATATTCCATCCACGTATGCTGGAACCCTAGGAAAATTCTTTTCAGCATGATCAAACCAATCTTCCCCTACTCGTGCTATGCCCAAAGGTTCTACAATATACCCGATACGTAGGATCTTCTTGAATTCCTTGCGTACTCTTGGAGATAATTTAATCAACTGTAAGAGGTTTACATCTGGTTTGACTTCGCAAAGAGAACTTGCTAAATCAAAATCATGATAAGTAGCCAAAGCTCTCTTTTCTCGCCAAATCATCCTCTCTTTTGGTCTCGGGACTGGCTTTGGGGCTTCTTTTTTGGCTCTTGCCTTCTTTCTTGGCACTTCCTCATCCTTCTTAGGATCGGCCTTTTTGTCAACTGGCCTTAGAGGTCCACCTTCCACGCCAGGATTCAGGACTTGCGTCCCCTTATCCCCTTGCTTAGGGTTTTCCTCAACCAATTTTGCATTATCTCTATCACCCTCTTTATCCTTTTGGCCTCTTGTCATGGCTCGTAGGTTAGAGGTTTCAGTGCCATTTGTCAAGATTGTGGGAGAGAAGGAAGGAGTCTCGCTTGAAGCTTTCTTGCTTGCACAATGGGGGAAGACACACAAGGGTGGAGGCTGGAAACAGTTTTCCTCTTCTTAGTTGTGTAAGCCAAAAAGAACTCAAGTACAAAGAAATAGAAGAACCCTATATATGGGTCTCAAACCAAACTCAACTAACTAAGGTGGCATACTAACTGAGCCACGAACTAGAGTAGATAAGGATAGCTATCATGTAGCTATTATTCATGGGCGGTGTACCAACCGTGTCTGCAACTGACAAGTCGGTGACATAAATATACAACGGTCACCCTGGCGTATCACGAGTGGAGCTCGATATCTCAACACTCCCCCTCGAGCTCAATCCCAATTCCTGCACACCAAGCAGGTCTCTGAACTTGCGCAGCTTCTCTGCGCCCAATGCCTTCGTAAATATGTCAGCTACCTGATCTTCTGTGCTGACATAAACTAGATCAATAAGACCTAGTAAAACCCTCTCTCGCACATAGTGATAATGCACCTCAATGTGCTTTGTTCTAGCATGATAGACTGGGTTATTTGCCAAGTGTATACTACTCATGTTGTCACAATAAATGACAACTGGCCCATCTGTAGACTGATGCATATCATAAAGTAGCTTATGCAACCAAGCTACCTCACATGCAGCCATTGCTGCACCCCTGTACTCAGCCTCTGTGCTCGACAAGGCAACTGTAGGCTGTTTCTTGCTGCTCCAAGTGACTGCAGCACTCCCAAAAGAGAATACATATCCACTGGTAGATCGTCTATCAGAAATACTACCAGCCCAATCAGCATCAGTGTATCCATGCAACTGTATCTGAACCCCAGTCTCATAAAATAGTCCATACTGCAATGTGGACTTCACATACCTAAGTATGCGTCTAGCCGCATCCAAATGTGGTTTCCTTGGAGCCTGCATAAACTGACTTACCAATCCAACAGCATAGCTCAAATCTGGCCTGGTAATAGTCATATAAATCAAGCTTCCTACTATGCGTCTATACATAGTAGGGTCTTCTAGAAGCTCACCTGCATCTGTGCTCAGCTTCACATTTTGCTCCAAAGGAACTGAAATAGGCTTACAACCTGTCATCCCATATTTGGACAGCATGTCCAATCCATACTGCCTCTACAAGAGCTGTATCCCACTTGGTGATCTAATCACCTCAATGCCCAAGAAATAACGCAGCTCTCCCAAATCCTTCATCTCAAACTTCTGCTTCAATAGCATTTTCACATGAAGGATATCTTCATCACTGTCACCTGTCATAATCAAATCATCAACATAAATGACAAGCAGCATAATACCTTTCTCTGTTTTTCTCACATAAAGTGAGAAATCTGCCTTGGAAATCTGAAAGCCAATAGTGACAAGATACTGTCCTATCTTGTCAGACCATGCTCTAGGTGCTTGCTTCAAGCCATACAAGGCTTTCTTCAACCTGCAAACAAACTCAGGATGAACAGCATGCACATAACCTGGTGGCTGCTCCATATAGACCTCTTCTTGCAAATCACCATGCAAGAAAGCATTCTTTACATCCATCTGATGTAAAGACCATCCCTTTGATGCAGCCATAGCAATGATTGCTCTTACGGTTGCCATCCTTGCAACCGGACTGAATGTTTCTTCATAGTCAATGCCATATGTTTGTGCATACCCCTTGACTACTAATCTTGCCTTGTATCTGTTCACAGAACCATCAGCATTGTGCTTCACCTTATAAACCCACTTACAGCCAATTGCATTCTTACCTTTAGGCAAAGGTACCAATTCCCATGTAGCGTTTGCTTCCAAGGCATCCATTTCTTCATCCATGGCTTTCTCCCATTTTTCTTTTCCCATGGCTTGCTCAAAAGATGTGGGTTCTGGTTCCTGTATCACTTTGACCATATATGCATAGTGAATGGCTGTAAATCCATCATATTTCAGCCTATCCACAGGATACCTAGCTCTTGTAGACCTGCGCAAAGTAGGTTCACTCCCAGGTGCTCTCAAAACATCCCTGGTCTTCCTTACTCCAGGTGTAACAATAGAAGGAATACCCAACTCATCATCAATGCTCTGTTCTGAGCCACTGGACTCACTATCCACATAAGAGTGACCTGCATTCACATCAAACATGGGCTGATCAACCTTCTCTTTTCCTTTTCGTGATACCTGCATACCACTATCTGCATTGCTTTGAGAAGATTCTCCTGATCTCAATCTGCCTGTCCATGGCGAAGAATGTGAACCACTGCTAGAGGACGCTCCAGGTCCACTAATATTTTGTGACTGCTGCTGTGAATTCTGTGTAGCATTACCATTTTGTGCATCTTCATCATCAATCACATTTACTGGTCTATACCAGCTACTCATCTCATCAAAAACAACATCTCTGCTCACTGTAAACTTACGAGTAGAAGGGTTATAGCATCTATACCCTTTTTGCTGCAGAGAGTAACCAATAAAGATGCACTTCTCAGCTTTTGGATCCAACTTGGACCTCAGCTCATCTGGCACATGTACATAGGCAATGCAACCAAAAATTTTCAAATGAGAAATATCTGGTTTCCTACCAGTATACCTCTCCTCTGGAGTCATTCCATGTATTGCTGCAGTGGGAGTCCTGTTCATTATGTAGACTGCTGTAGCAACTGCTTCAGCCCAATAAAAATCTGGCAAGTATTTTTCATTGAGCATGGCACGAGATACCTCTCCAATATGCCTGTTTTTCCTTTCTGCAATTCCATTTTGTTGTGGGGTATAACTGCATGAATATTGCTGCTTTATGCCATGCTCCTGTAAGAACTTTGCAAACTCATTTGAGAGGTACTCTCCCCCTCCATCTGACCTTAGGCATTTTATCTGCAAGCTTGTTTCTTTTTCAACCATAGCTTTAAGAGTTTTGAAATGCCCAAAAACTTCACTTTTCTTTTTCATAAAATACACCCAAACTTTTCTGCTATAGTCATCAATAAAACTGACAAAATAATGACAGCCTCCAAGAGATGCAGCTTTAGTTGTCCACACATCAGAGTGAATTAATTCCAATGGCTTCTCACTCTCTTGAACATGTCTAGGAAATGGTTTCCTTGCCTGTTTTCCAAACTGACAGGCTTCACATACCTTATGCATTTCTGCAACCTTGAATTTGGGCAATCCTGCAACAATATTTTGGGCCTGCATTGATTTAAGTCGCTGTACATTAACATGACCAATGCGTTTATGCCAGATATCAATATCTGCAACTACACCGGTCCCATGTGCAAACATTGCTGCACTCAATTCAGACATGTCTGCATCCAACGTAAACATTCTGCCCTTCTTCTTTCCTTTTGCTATCAAGCGACCTTTATTTTTCATATCCTCAACAAAGCATCCATGAGGATTAAATCTGACCTGCAAGCCCTGTTCAACCATTTGACCAACAGAAACCAGATTCTTGGTGATATTCGGGACATGAAATACATCGGACAGGTATTTCTTTTTCCCATCCTGCATAGACAAGGGAATTTTTCCAATCTGCACAATAGGATGTGCAGTATCATCACCAGTCTCCACAAATCCTGGTTTTTCCATTTTCCTTGCATCCTCCATCCATTCTGCATGACCTGTCATGTGGTTTGATGCACCTGAGTCAACATACCATACATCATTGCTTTCTTCTGCACTTGTCATAGAATTGTTCATGTGCTGCACCATGAACAAATGCTCATTTCTGTCATCACCCTGTCTACTAGAAGATGCATAATTCCCTTGTTGCAGTTTTCCATTCATGATGTCATTCTGCTTTTTATAGCAGTCTTTAGCCATATGACCCATTTTACCACAGTAGTAGCATTCAACATTACTGTTTGCATTTTGGCCTCTTTGCCATCCACCACGACCTCTTTGGCTCCCCCTGCCTCTAGAGTTACCACGTCCTCCTCCATAGGACTGGTTTTCTTGAGTTTGCTGCATATTCTGATTTCTGCCACGGCCTCCAAATCGGCCTCCTCTACCTCTGCCTCTACCTCTTCCAGCATTTGAGTAGAAGACAGCTTCTTTTGAAGTTCCTCCTGAAGAAGATGCACCACCATTTCTCTGTTCCTCAGAAATTAGAAGAGCAATCAACTCCTCAAAATCAGGAAATCATTCACGAACTGAAATGGATGTCCGAAACTGTGCATAATCCTTTCCTAGACCATTCAAGGTCACGGAAACTAAATCATCATCTTCCACTGGCGACCCAATGGAAGCAAGTGCATCTGCAATCTTCTTCACCTTCATGTGGTAGTCGTTGATGCTCATACTTTCTCTTTGCACATTATGCAACTCTTGCTTGAGCTGCATTTTCCTGGCTTGCGTATTTGTGCTATACATTTTTGACAAAGTATCCCATGCCTCCTTTGGCGTACTTGCATCCTGAATATGCACAATCATAGAGTCTGAAATACTGATAGACAGCCAATACATAACTTTCCTGGCTCTCTCATGCCATGTTTTAAATGCCTGCATTTGTTGTTGATTGGGAACATCAGGAAGAACTGGTTCTTCTTCATTTCCTGCAACAAATTCCCAATATCCTTTTCCCATAAGGAAATTCGTCATTCTAAACTTCCATGCCTGGAAGTTGTTCTTGTCAAGCTTTTCAGTGACAATCTGTGAAAGAGAATCAGACGCCATTACAGAATACTGCAAGAAATTCTGTCACTGCAAAAAACACAGCTTCACCCTCACAAGGGCAAATCTGCAAAACTGGCGAAAGTGGTATTTGACCACACAGTCACTTCCTAGTGACGATTTTGCATAAACAGAAACCAAGGATGATTCTGAAACTCCCAATGTCTCTGCGCACAAGCATACGATGCAATTTCTACAGTAACTTTTCACCGACCTGTAGAACAGTGGTCGCACAGCATAAAACTGAGCCTTTTCTTGAGTGCGTGCAGAAAACTTCCGTCTGCAAAACAGGCCCCGAAATGGCCTCAAATCAAAAAAACAAGGTCGCCAAGGGCTAAAGCCCTCTCCCGCAGCATATACTGCCCTCTTGCTTCACCGCGAAGGGCGTCTCAACCTGAGACACTGCACTCCTGCAATTTCCGGCTGTGCTACCTGCAGAGATCTGCTCCCAAAACAGGAAATGAAAGCAACACTGCTCCTCTTACCAGACCACCGCGAGCTTGGCTTGCTTTCTTGAGCTCCTTACCACGAACAAGGCTCTGATACCATGTCAAGATTGTGGGAGAGAAGGAAGGAGTCTCGCTTGAAGCTTTCTTGCTTGCACAATGGGGGAAGACACACAAGGGTGGAGGCTGGAAACAGTTTTCCTCTTCTTAGTTGTGTAAGCCAAAAAGAACTCAAGTACAAAGAAATAGAAGAACCCTATATATGGGTCTCAAACCAAACTCAACTAACTAAGGTGGCATACTAACTGAGCCACGAACTAGAGTAGATAAGGATAGCTATCATGTAGCTATTATTCATGGGCGGTGTACCAACCGCGTCTGCAACTGACAAGTCGGTGACATAAATATACAACGGTCACCCTGGCGTATCACGAGTGGAGCTCGATATCTCAACACCATTGACGGTGTACGGCCTCGATAAGGCTGACTCCATTGCCTTGTGGCAACTCCTCTACAGTGGCCTTTCCCCTTTGCAATATTTGTCTTGGTCCATCATTTTGCTGGAGGTTATTACCTTGCGCTCTATGATTAACTGGACCTGGCTGTTTACTCCCTTGTTGGAGGGAACTAATCTTACTCCAATAGATAGCGGCTAAATGGCCCGACTTTCCACAAATATCACATTTAACATTTGGACAGTTTCTAGGGAAATGTTGTCCGCCACACCACTTATAGCTGAATCTTGAGGGACCACCCTCTTCAGGGCATCGACTCCCTATCAGATTCTGCTACTTCTTCAAGAAATTGACATCAACAGCTATTTGCCGATATTGTTCAGAAATCATATCGGTATAGTGTTTCATCATATCCTTAACTTTGCCAAGGACATTAGAGGCACTCGACTCATAGCCTTGATTGTCTATTCGTCGTTCCATTGGCCTAACAATTTGATTGGGCATTGGTTGTTGACTCACAGGAACAACATTAGGGTTCGAAGCTTGGCCTCCAACACTTGGTGGGGCCAACTGACTAGCCATAGGCATAGTCACACTGGGAGGAGCTGGCAGCAAAGGTATATTTTGAACCATGCTTCCTCTCCCATTAGGGTTATTCATAGGCATCCCTTGACTTCCATTCATCAATGGTAAATTGCCTCCAGGTACTAGACCTACATTAAGATTTATTCGAGAGGAGTAGGCCGTTTGCAATCGTGACTCTACTCCTTCTGCCCGTGTAATGGCGATGTCTATATCAGCCAAAGCCACACTGCTCAATTGTACATGAATATTGAAATCCAGTCCATGCAAGAAGTATTGCAATTGGGCAGCTGGCGGAATAGGAATGTAAGTTTGTAACTTACGAAACACTTCCTTAAGCTTCTTGGCATAGGCTTTCACATTCTCATGGGGGTCTTGGCGTGTTACATTCAAAACACGCAACCAGTATTGACCACCTCTTTCAGGGCCATATTCTCCTAGGAAAGCTGCATAAAATTGGTCGATTGTAGTGATGGCTCCAGTGTCTATGCTATGATACCATACTGCAGCCCTTCCTTTTAATGTCATGTTAAAGAACATCATAAGATGTCCCTCATCTTGGATGCGGTAATTAAACATTAATCTTTGGAATTCTCAAATGTGAAACTCTGCATCTTCTTCAGCTAACCCATTAAAAATGGGCAAAGGCACTCCTAAAGCTGGCAGATCCGGCGTCCCTGCAGGAATTGCAATGGGTTGTGCCATGACGACAATCGGATTGACAATAGGAGTTTGGACTGATGGAATCACACCCCCACTTGAAGTGGGTTGACTTGGTGGAAGAGAGGAGAGAGGAAGAACTTGCGCTTCCTCGTGCACCTAAAGGACTATGTGCAACAGTTGGGTTACTAAGACCACTGCCTTTTATGCGTATCGGGCTACTCCTTTGATGAGAATAGCGACATACAATCTCCAACCGTCGTCTAGCCCTCTCAGCACGTTCTGCTTTTTGTATTTCGGCTTGACGGTCCTTGTTAGAGGACATAAACTAACTTTTTTGGTCCCTAAAACCTTAGATTCGAGAACCACCACTTGTTGGCAGCTCCCGGCAGATGCACCATTGATGGGACCTCAAATGGGCTGGCATTGGCTATGGCACTAGCCAGGCCTCATGCTCATAACAGACAAACACACCCTCATGGCCTCGCGGGCCAGGAGCATCTATCTACTGCTAAAGAATGAACTGTCCTAAAGCCTAATCTATGCATTTATAGTTTTGTAGTCCAACGTTCCCCTTTCTATAAACTTCACAGAGGGAGAACCCATACACATTGGCAATAAATGCTACGATAATCACATACATGGGAGGCAACCTCTCGGTGGAATCGCCGGGGCCTCACTGCAGCTCTCTTACATCATAGGGATTAGCCCCTTGATGCGCTGCTCAATATATAGAACAAACGAACAAACTCCACTCTTTCACTCTGAAAGTATTCCAAGAGATACCATGTGTCCTTACCAAATAATCCCCAAAGAAACGAACGTCTATCCTACGGCTTAGGATGCCTTTCCACACTCAAGCGTGGGTCATTGTCATTGAAAACAGGTGCTATGCATGCAGTCCTTTGTATTCTGATACCATGGTTGACATGCACATGTAAAGGTGGATGATCCTAAAGTACTAAAATATAATTTTCAATCAAAAACGTGTTGTGCACAACCAGGCTTTCCAATGCTCATTCACTAACTCGTTGCGGCGATGAAAGGATAGCACCGAGACAACACTCGTGCTACTATCCTCTTAATTAAAATACAATGAACTCTATGTCATGATATGCATCAGAAAATTAGCAATAATCAGCACGCAAATCGCACCATTCAAACATCCCAACCCCCTACGTTTAGGTATTGCTTTCGTTGCATAGGTGTAGAGGTTCATTTTGTCATGTTTTGATGTATGAAAAGCGATAAATCACAAACTTTGACAAGGAGATAGGGAAAACTGAGGCTAAACCTCATGCTTTGCCAGTACCATACATCCACAAACAATCATTATATTTTTCCTTATTTTTTTGAGACATATTTCTATTTTTCCCCTTATTTTCTCCATTTTTTTGTTTTATTTGTCAATAAAATATGCTATTTCTTGATTTTTCTTGTTCCAATCACTTCAGCATACTAACATTCAACTTATCTTCCATTTCTCCCCCATGGGAACACCTTTTACCCACTCGAAATGGAAAAACTACAATTTTACCGCTAAAAAACCGCATTTCGAGTTTACGAGAATTAAATAGAGCATGTAAATCATTGCAAAATCAAAATTTTCTGATAAACAACAAGTACTCATGATACAACCAGCACTCAAACAAATTTTCATCCAATAAGAACATCATTATCATCATAAACTATAAAAAATCCTTCATTTCCTTCATAAAAATAGTCATACCGTGTTTTTATGAAACCCGAGACGCCTTAAATGACTGCATAACCAGCAGATGGAGCCTCCATTTCTCTCAATCATCATCCAATGCATTACCATTAGATGTATACCAACTGCTCATCCCATAAAAAATAACATCCTTGCTCACTCTGAACTCACCTGTGATAGGATTATAACAACAACACCCTTTTTTCTCTAAAGAGTATCCAATAGAAATACATTTTTCAGTCTTTGGATCGAACTTTGAAGATAGCATTGTCAATGTGGAAGAAGAACCCGTAATGCAATCCAAAATAGTGCAAACAGTTAAAAATTGCTTGTTGTTTTTTGCTGTAAATAGCCAAAAATACCACCAAAACCAAGGCAAAATGACCATGAACTAATAGCTAATGATGCTGCCCACCAAGTACCATCAAAAGTACATAAAATCAGGATGATTTAACATGAAAATTCCACATCAGTCCATACATAACTACTTGCTAATGCTGCACATCAATCTTCAGCATCTCCATCAATCTCCATCACCGCTTCCTTCAACCCCCTTCCCGGTCCCTCCTTCAAGATAGTGCACATGAACAACCCATAGAGAGGAGAGAGAGGGAGGAGAGAGAAAGACTAGATTCTGATCTCTTCATCCAGAGAGCCATATCTTGCGCGAAGACCGGCGATAGAATCAGGAAAGAGGGAGGAGTTGATGGGTATTGTTGGTTACATGGGGTACTTGCAGCCCAGAATTCATGATTTGTGAAGGGGGGGGCGAAATTTGCGCCGCCTGTCTGATCACGCCATCTTCACGCCATGTCCACAAAAAATGAGGGAGGGGGGGTTAAAGTCCCAAAGGGCACCCCCCCTTTGTCTTAAATTTTGTCCACCCTTTCAAATCTTGGCCAATTTTTGGCCTCTTTCGCGTCCGGACTCCGTTTCAGCCTCTGAAATATCCTGCGCATCCGTCTCGGCATCCCGCACTGACTGATAGCTCCCGGCATCCTATACAGCAGTCGGAAAAATTATCAAAAATCCACAAGTGTCGCTCGGGTGCCTTTTAAAAGCCGTCTTTCACTTGGTGCTTAAAATCATCCTAGCTGCAGCCGCCGCCTTCGATATTAAATATTTTTCCCCTAAATTTCAGATTTTTTAGCAAATTTTAGGAACATCCCGGGCTCAAAGCTCTGCTCTCAATAGAGTAGTCCCTAAGATCGATCGCGCGTAATGTGTATACCAAGTATATGAGAGGCCTGTGTCCCAGATCTTTCATCTCAAAGCTCTTCTTGAGCTGAGCCTTAAGAGCATCTAGCTCCTCACGAGCTATCCCTGGTAAAAGCATGTCATCCACATAGAGTACCAAAATCAGTAAAGAACCGTCATGGACTTTCTTTGTGTACAAGCATGGATCCATAGCACTGCGGCTGTAGCCCTGTGACTGCATGAATGCATCAAACTTATGGTACCATTCCCTAAGTGCCTGCTTCAAGCCATATAGACTCTTCTTTAGCTTGCACACTAGGTGTTCCCTGCGAAGGTTTGCAAAGCCCTTAGGCTGCTCCATGTAAATCATCATGCAAGTTCCCATGTAGAAAAGCCGTCTTGAGATCCATCTGGTATAAGTCTAGGTCAAGCTGTGCAACCAAGGCCAAGAGTAAGTGTAGGGTGGTCATCTTGACCATAGGAGAAAAGACTTCATCAAAGTCAACACCATGCTCCTGCTTAAAACCCTTAGTAACCAATCGAGCCTTGTATGCCAGCTTGGGGTGTCCAGGGGTACTTTTCAGGTTGTACACCCACTTGCATGGCAAAGCTTTCTTACCCTGAGGCAAGGAAACCAAATCCCAAGTCTGATTCTTATGCAATGAGTTAAGCTCAGACTACATAGCCCTCTCCCAAGAGTGACAATCACCCCTGTGCATAGCCTCGTCATAAGTGAGAGGCTCTCCTCTGTAACCAGTACATAATCCATAAAGGGCGCAAAACAGTCAGGAAATCGTCTATCTCTAGTAGAATGCCTCAATCCAGGATTTGCTTCCTGATCGGCATGTCTAGCATTTGGGCCATGAGCATCAGGCGATGTTGCGCGCTATCTAGCTGGCCGTGGAGCAGGCTGAACAGGAGCAAGTGGCTCCTCTGAAAGATAACTCTGTGTACCTCAACCACTTTCTCAGGTTGTATATGCATTTTGTCCTCATGAAAGATGAAATCATGGCTGTGGATCACTTTCTGCGCCTACGGATCCCATAGATGGTAACCCGTCTCTCCTGCATCTCCATAGCCAATGAAAATGCAATTGACACTTTTAGGATCTAGCTTATTGCATTTGTCCTTGGGCACATGGCAGAATGCCTCACATCTAAAGACACGCAAATGATCATAAGAGGGGGGCTTGCCTGCCCAAATCTCCTCTGTAACCTAAAAGTCAATGCCACTGCTAGGCGACCTGTTAATGAGATAACCTGCAGTAGTAACTGCCTCAGCCTAAAAGTGTTGCGGTAAGCCAGCGTGGCTAAGCATGCTATGGACCCTTTCCTGAATGGTCCTATTCATGTGTTCAACCGGCCATACCATTCTGGGGTGGGGTGTAAGGGGCGATCAACTGATGCTTAATAACCTGCTCATCACAAAACTGCTCAAAAGCATATGATACATACTCACCCCCATTATTTGACCTTAGGCATTTGAGCCTTTTCCCAGACTAGTTCTCTGCCAATGCAAGCCAATGTTGAAATGTGTCTAAGACATCGGATTTTCTCTTTATGGGATAAGCCCAGACCTTACGTGAGTAATCATCTATGAAAGTAACAAAGTACTTTGCCCCACCAAATGACTGACAGGGCATGGGCCCATATATATCTGAGTGCACAAGATCGAACGGCTCACCCATGCGTTTCTTACCAGACTTTTTATGCGTATTTCTAGTCTGCTTGCCATACAAACAATGATCACAAGAATCAAAATGCAAAGAGTCAAAAGGCGGAAGATACTGCAAAACATAGAGCATTTTCATTCCTTTAAGAGACATATGCCCCAAACGAGCATGCCAAAGGAATACATGGGGAATAGAACCCACAGACAAAATATGATCCAATGTAGCTCTAGATACAAGTAAGGGATAGAGGCTACTGGACTTGGCACCTCTTGCAAGTACAAGCCTGCCACAAGTAATCTTCCATGTAGAGTCTCCAAAACACACAAAGTACCCTGCATCATCAAGCTGTCCAACTGACATAAGTCTGTGAGTCAATGCAGGTACATGGCGTACATCATGCAAAACAAAAGAGCTACCAGAAGGAAACTATAGTAGCCAATCTCCAATGCCCACAATGTCAAGAGACCTATCATCACCAAGATGCACAGAACCAGACATGGTATGATAGGTATGAAACCAATCTCTACAGGGTGTCACATGAAAGGATGCACCCGAATCCAAGAGCCAGTACTGTGTATATATAGAATGTATCTCAGAAGTCTGTAAGGCATCACATGAAGAAGCTGCAAGAATGTAATCATCATCTGAATCAGTGGCATGCATGACATTAACCTCTTCTATCTTCACATTGGACTTTGTAGGTATAATACTACGCTCAGAAGACTTTTCTTACACTTTTTCTTTTCCCTTTTCCTTGCGCTTATCATCATGCATTTTACGGCATTGTGGCCTAATATGTCTTGCTTTCCCACAATAATGACAGGTAAGATCAAACTTCCATCCACGGGACTTACTGCGACCACATGACTTGGACTTGGACTTCTGAGAGTCCCTGCCCTTATGATCATTATCATGCCTGCCATGTCTGCTACCTCTAACGGTCAATGCATGTGAAGAGCGGGAAGCATCATTGTTTCTCATGTTGATTTCCTCAGTCAATAAAGCACTCTCAACATCTTTGATTTTCAGCCCATCAAGCTTGTTCGTGCATATGGCAGTACGGAATACATCCCATGATTCAGGCAAGGTGCCAAGCAGAAACAACGGGTGTAAGTTGTCTTTGAACTCAATACCTTATGACAATAGACTCTTCATGATAGCGTGAAACTGACTGAAATGAGATGAAAGGGAGGTCCTCACCTTCATGCGAAGATCCATTAACTGCTTCAACCAATACATCTTTGACGCAGGACTTTGCTGCGCATAGAGCTCTTGAACCTTCTCCCATAAATCCCATGCACTCTGATTCTCATCTTCAACAACATTATGATGGACTTATTTTGAGAGTGAAAAAATAATGGTAGACTTGCATAACTCATTAATGTCCATCCAAACATCATCATCCATATCCTCAGGTTTAACACCCTTGAAACGTAAGGGTTTAATTTGCAACTTCTGCACCAAAACCTGCCATATTTGGGACTTCCAATACCCATAGTTGGTACCATCCAACTTGGCAATGTTAAAGAGAGCTGTATCTTTCAGATGACCAGCCATACTGCCCCAAATCAAAGCAAGAAAGCAAAATTGTAGGTCACTGTAATTAGCAGAAAATATACTAAAACCACTGCTAAAACTGGGTGAAAGGATAGATTTCACCAATAGAAGCACATGCCCACCAAATATGACCAATATACCATCAAATAGTAAGCATTACCCTCATAGAAGTGCTCAAAATCTTTAGATTTAAGCTTGATGTAATAAATGACAGTAGTATGTAAAACTATCTCAAAATAAAGCAATCACATATATATATGTCATTGCAATTGCCACGTAGCAAGATATATCCAATAGTGAGTTTCCAAGGGCAAGAAGGTACCAAGAACTGTCAAACCAATAACATGTCAAGCAAGAGACATCTCATAGGTCTAGAAGTCATGCATGTAATGGGTCTTGGGGTAAGAGAAGAGATCAAGCACAAGCACAACTGATAGAGCAGGAAGCTCAATACATAACCATCCAAGATGCATACAAAACTGACAAACCTGTGTTAGAGATAGGTGCCTGCCCCAATAGGCATATCAAATCAGCCCACTACAGACAAACTATAGACATAAAGCTCTCAAGAGAGCAAATGCATGTAACTATCCCACAAGCTCAAGCTCATCTGTAAAGAAGACTCTATGTACATCCAAATATACCAAGAGGCTCCCACTGGAAGTGAATTCAGATGCAAAGAGAGCAAGCAACACTCTAATACATCAAATACATAGCATCAGACATGCCGAATCCTAGTAGGGTACATCTGGAGCATAAATCCCAGGCTATCTCAGATCCGTAAAGCATAAGCCTAAAAGCATTCAAAGAGCATGTAACTGACAACCAAATGTAATACCCAGTAGATCCAAAATGCTCAAATATATCTGAAGATGAAGCTCCAAGTAACTGTCAAGCATGGGCAAACCAAGTGGCATCCATATCTGACCAAAGCATAAATACAAGAGGCCTAAATGTCAAGCAGTGGCAATAGGCATAGACCGGTCCAAAGCATGCCAATTGAAGCCAAATGCCAGTGAAGAACAACCAAGTCGGAGCTTAATACAAGCTCAAAAGCATTCCGAAACCAAGAACAAGCATTTGACAACCTCCAAATACATTGGTATGATCATTCAAACCTCTAGTAAACACCCTGTATCCATGAACCAATGCATACACCAAGTAAATGAGCTTTAGCCCATTGTATTATAACAAGTAATTTACTATTAAATGAAGCTCAAATGCTACTCAAATCTGCTCCAAATCAGTCCCAAAGCATAGACATAGCATCCCATAACATCCGGGCATCAAAAAGCATAGACATAGCATCCCATAACATCTGGGCATCACCGGGCATCAATAGGCATCAAACGAGCAATGCCCATAGGCATCAAATAGTAAATGTCAAGTGTTGCCCTATTTTGACAGCCGTGGGACTGTGTATACAGCAAAGGGCTGAAGGGGGAAGCACTCGAATTGATCACGGGGAGCCAAGCACTAATGCTGGGGAGTCAAGCAATGCTCAGGAGGGTTGCCAAGAGTGTCGGGAAGGTGAGGAGGACTAGGGAAATGCCGGGGAGAAGATCAGCCTAGCCCTCGAAAAATGCGTCGAAAATTGTGCAGACTATTCCTGGGGGTTGGGGATCTTCAACAGCCCTCGAGGGCACTTGGCAATGCCAACGGGGCTCCAATGCAGCCCGGGAAGAAGTTGATGAAGGTCCGGAAGCTCGGGGAGGAGGCGGGAGATCAAAACATACTTGCAAATGAAGGTGCCATGGCTACCATTGAAGCTTGGGTTGAAGCTCTTCAAATCCGGGCTGAAGAGAATGTCGAGAAAGCTCCAATGCCTTTGCTCTGATAGCAGTTGAAAGGGAAATGGAACCCAGGAGGAAGAAGCTTGGCAGTGAGAGCTATGGCGGATGGAGAGCAAAAGCCAAGAGAGAGAGAGAGACTCAAAAGTGGGAACTCCAACAACCACAATGTGTGACCGGGCCTTCCTTTATTCAAAATGTCACTAAAATAATAAAGAATAAGTAACTGTGACGGGCGCCTACCACTTGCACTGTGTACAGTGGTGGGTAGTGTAGTAATACATGGGCGACTAGGTGGCTAGGCAGAGGCGCCTTTACCCCCGACATGTTCATGTTCCTAGTGACTTGAGGAGGAAAATGAAATTGAAGGTTGTCAAATGTATATTTCTTGGATATCAAGATGAGAAAAAGAACCATGCAATCTTTGCTTTAGCTATATCTTCCTTGCCTATGTGCAACTGCCATACATTTTCTCAATTATCTCCCAAACATATTTACATCTGCTAACTTTCTTGATTGTGCGGGATCAAGACCTTTGAAATGCATATAGGTATCCAATGTAAAATCTTCTTGTTTTCACCTGTCTAATCTTTGTAGGTGCATTAGAAAATAGGAAGATTTTAGGGCATCTTTCCTAAACATCCTCAAGTCTTGTTTTCACCGGGACCTAAACATCCTCACTTGTTATGAGGTTCCATAGACATCTTCCCATAGAAAGTTTTCTTATGAGATATGACCACACATTTAGTTATCTTTTGTTAACTTGTCACTAACAATTCAAAATACATATAAAATGAGTTATCAATGATATGGCTATCATATATGTATTCATAAACTACTATCAAATCCATCCATACATCATGCCCACATGTCATACATTAGTTATCTAGCAAGAAATATTGAAAATAAGGTTCAAATGGTACTTGTATAGCCCCAAAAGCATCAAAATACGATCTAAAATTAACAAATTTTCATGCTATTTTTCTAGAAATTTTTATACAAAAAATGAAGTCCAAGACAAGCTCAAAACATAATAAACTTTTTGGATAAATTTTACCCTTTAAATTGGCACCAGTTACATCAACATTGGCCTTTTAATAATTGAAACAGCTAGTTTTTTCCCACTGTAATGTGAATACAGAAACTGTGAACTAGTGAAGCAAAATAACAAGCTCCATAATTCTCTAGTGTGAAAACAATTAACCAGTTCACTTATGTTCTAGTGTGAATACAACATGTTTGAACTAGTTCAATCAGTGTGAAAGGAGATAAGTTATTTTGGGGAGGTAGATTAACTAAGGTTAGTAGTAACCTTAGAAAGCCTTATCTAAAAGCCTTAGGTTGTCATTGCATGTAGATTTTCCAAGTCTTTTATGTGCCTTCACATTGTCAATTTTGTTCGAAATGTTCTTTTGTACTCCAAATCAAGGTTTAGATCTTAAAGCTCTATTGTGGTCAATAATCAATGATTAAGAAATCTCATCTTTCTCTTCTCTATCTTTGTTAGACATGAACCACATACTTATCAAATAAGTAGGTCTCATGCTTTGATTCATAAGTTTCCCTTGCACTTCTGAGCACAAGCAGGCCCCTAGCTCAAGAAGTAGGCCTTGAGCTTAAGTAGCTCCCGATCTTTTGGCATAAACTCGTGTCTCAAGTTGACACAAGAAGTGAGCCAAACCATTCTTGTCATTTCATGATTTCCATGTTACAAAACATAGTTGAGCAAGAGGATAAGATGAACTACATGGAAAATAATAATAACGAGTGGAAAAACATGATGTCACCAAAGAGACTCGATTGATTTTAGTTGAGCAAGTACATTGTTTTACATCTACCTCGATATTTTCTTAACCCATAGTTGTACTATGGTTGAATACTGAATAGTAGATCATTATCTCAATTTGGATTTTATTGGGGTGCTCCTCTTTCAGTTTGAGGTATTGATATTGCATGAAGGCAAGACAACAATATGCTATCATTAAGGTGCCTGTGGTGGTAATGTTGTCAATCTTCTACTTAATTGTGGTAAAACATGTAAAAGCATTGATTATGAAATTAGGGGTACTAATCAATTAACTCCACCATCCATTTCAGTTTATATTGTGAAATAGGTGTTATTTATTTGGTGGTTTTTGGTTGTAGATATTCCTTTCCCTCCATGCAATTGTGGTAATAGCTGAACAAACATGGGCTTTCAGATGTGAACTATAATAAACAAACTCTTGATTGATGGGTCATTGGGACACATGATGTGCATTTGTAAGCTGGCCCAAGTTTTAACAAAGCAGCATCATGTTTATTTCTATATTATTTTATTGAAATTTAATGACACAGTGTTGTAAAACTATTGATTGTACTATCTAGTGATAATTACCTTGATCTTGTTGATGGTACAAATATGGCTACTAATGTAAAATTTCTCTATTTCCTTTTTAATTTAAAAAAGTAATGTATTGTTGCATATGCTGACTATTGGATGAGTAATTAAACTCTAAATATGTTATGATTAACTCACCTAATCCTAATAATTGTGGGCAATGATGGGGTTCTTATCACCCTTAGTCCCCCTCAAAATCAGATTTGTATTTGACCCCCTCTCATGCCCAGTTTGGTTAGTGATAAGATTGGGTGATATATACATAAGCTTGTTTCTTTAAATTTTATTCTAAAATATGTTAAGAAGGCCTATTGAAAATCAGCTTTAAATAATCTATTTCACCTACTCTTAAGAGAGGAAGCTAATGATGGGGTTTCTTTCACCCTTATATGAATTCAGATTTACATTTAAATTCCCTCTTGCACCTAATTTGGATCATGATAGGATAGGGTTAGCGTGTATAACCTACCCTTATTCCTAAGACTTCCCTAATAGAAGCTACTACATCATAATTGCACGGCAATGATGGATATCTATTCACTCTTATGCCCCATACATTAACTCCCCCCTCACCCTTAAATAACCTCAAGATGGGTTTGGTTTAGGGTTACCTACCCATTTTCCCTAGCCTATGTAGTAACTAATTAATAAATGAGATCATATTAGGGTAATAAAACATTTTAAAACTCAAACACTCTTGTTGCTTCATTATCATAAAACTATCTCTTCCTATATTGCCTATTATGACAAAAGAAGAAGCTTACCCCATGGTAACATATTTCTAGCTAACCCATGGGCCTTTTCATTGGCTAGGATGCATATGGATTTATACTACCTTATTTACTTTTATCTTGGAAAAAATGAAGGCCCATCTCGTGATACCTCATAGATGAGCAGGTTCTCTTGCTCTTGGCCTATATAAACTACTTCTAAGGCCTTATCATACTCCATCTTCATCTCATACCTTAGCATACCCTCAACTCAAAGGATGACTTTCCAATATCCACCCATGGCTTGAGAAACCATATGGACATGAACAAGATACAATTGTTCTATGAGGGTGATAGGGATGGCAACTGGGTATTGCCATTGACACCTGCAATGTAGGATAGTTTATCTACTTCTTACTAATAGGCCACTTGATTGATTTTGTAGGTAATAGGCGATACCCTTCCCTCATGAACATGTTAATCTTGACTATGTCGATTTAATACAAATCATGGTTCATCTTTTGACTGATGACATCTGTGCTAATTATCATTTCCCATGTAGACGGTTCAAAGCATTTATGGGCTTTTCAAATCTCTCGATCGCTCCTAGGAACTGCCTGACCCTCACGTGAATCAAGATGGGATCTTGGAGTCCCCGGTACTAGTGAAGGGATGGAAATCTTGGAGGGTTTGCTTTCTTCTGCACAGACGAAATGGATTTTTTGATGAACGGAGGTTTCATCTTCTGCATAGGCAGAAGGGGAAAAGCATTATAAATAACTTTTGCAAAATACCACCTTGTTTGGCAATATGCAGTCCCATAATCAAGGCTTTATACTCTGCCATATTGTTAGTGAATCCTACCCTGAGATAAGCAGCTAACTTCATCGTAACTCTATGTTGGGGATCTCGGATTACTACTCCAATACTCCCTTTTCTATTAGGGCCCCTAGACGCTCCATCAAAATATAATGTATACGTCCACAATGGGTTTACACAGCCTGCCATCATGAACTCCTCATAGCTAATGAACACAAACTTCTGTGCTTCAGGATCCAACTTCCTTCTCTTCTTATTTAGAATGTGTATATATGCAATGCATCCAAAGACTTTCAAAGGACTAATGTTGTTGCAACTTTTGATATGGTGTTATGTCATGAACCACTCTAGTAGGAGTACAATTCAACACATATATAGCTATCACTATACTTTCAGCCTAATAATATAGTGGCATATTCTTGTCATTAAGCATTGCATGAGCAGTTTCCACAAGACCCCCATTCTTCCTTTCTACTGCAAAGTGTAACTGCAGGTAAGCTACCTGCAAATGCCATTCTTTGCCAAGAATCTATCAAATTCATTGAATACATATTCACCACTACTGTTAGATCTCAAACAAGAGATTGAGCAATCAAATTATTTCTCAACTTGCCACTTAAAGTCCTTAAAAATAGAAAGTACCTCATCTTTATGCTTCAAGATATACACCCATATATATCGGCTGAAATCATCAATGAATGCCACATAATATCTTGATCCACCAAGAGTAGCATTATGGGAAAGTCTCCAAATATTCAAGTGAATCAACCACAGTGGTCTAGAGCTATTTTGTACATGCTTTATAAATGAAAACTGAGATTACTTACCAAACTAATATGCATCACAAACGTGACCTAAATTTGTGTAGGTGAACTTTGGCAAGCCTATGACTAGATGCTTCTTCTACATAGTATGCAACCTTTGAACATTAACATGGCCAATCCTCTTATTCCAGATCTCAAGATCTCCTCGAGGGGTTCACTATATATATATATATATATATATATCGTCTATATCATGTGCATTCAAGCCCTATTTATAAATATCCATTTTTTGTGAAATTTCTTGAATAAAACACAACCCCCTTTTTATTCAATTTGTAAGTAACTCCTTTATATGACACCCTTCTCTATATGTAAAAAATATACAAAAAAGGTATTTTTAAAACCCCATATTTTGAACTCATGTGATACATACATATATTCATGAGTGATCTCCCCCGTGAGAAGATCTCTAATTGCACCCTATCCATGTGCAAACATAGCTAATTTCAGCTAGGGAAGACTAGCATCCAGGGTAATCTAACCATGTCTTTTTCCCTTAGCAATTAGCTTACAACCATTTCCAAACTCCTCCATAAAATAACCATGTTTATTGAACTGCACTTGCAAATTCTACTCTATCATTTTCCCAACTGATAACAAATTCTTAGTGATGGAAGGAACATGCAAGACATCATGCAAATTCTTCTTCTGACCATTATGTATAACCAAGGAAACCACACCCTTATGCTCAATATTATGTGCAAAGATGCTACTATGTAGTCCTTGCTCCCCTCCGGTATGTTTTTCCAATGATCTAAGACGCTGTGTCAAAAAACACAACTCTCTCATGCGAGCCATCACCCTCCTCCCCTCATCATTCATGATGATGGCTCCTTTCCTATCATCGACAAGATAGGCATATCCCTCTGGGGTATGCCTAAGATGGGTCCTCTCCCACCTGCGTCCACGCTCCTGGGCATATCCAAGAGACCCTTGTACATCCGGTGTACCGATCGGGGTAGTATCTATTGGTGTAGCACCCATAGGGGTGCCACCTCTATCCAGTGAATACAAACTTGAACGAGATAAAATATAGATATTACCAATGAGAACGGAAGCCTATTTACCTGAGCACTCTCCGAATCCTGAAAAGTCATGCATTGTTCACATGAGAATGGCTCAAATATTGGCGGATGGTCGACCATCGGCTTGCTCATATCTTTCACAGTGACTCCCTTCTCCCACAAAATCTTAAGCTCATCGACTAATGGACAAAGATACACATCCATATTTTTGACTTTGTAGCGGTAGGGGACGAGTAAGCTAAGGATGAGATGTCCTTTCTTTGTAGAAAGCCATGGAGGGATATCGTAGTTGACAAGGACTATAGGCCACACACTGTAAGAAGTTGAGCGCAGACCGAATGGGTTCACGCCATCCATTGCAAGACCGAGCCGAAGATTCCTTGGCTCTCAGGCAAAGCCTGGGAAGGTAGAGTCAATGTGGCTCCATGCGTGTGAATCTGCTGATATTCGTTGAGCTCCATCTGTGGATCTATTCTACGCATGCCACGTTGTCAAGCTCGCCATGCCGGACATATGAAACATGTGGTTTATGCGGGGGATAAGCGAAAAGTGTCTAAGAACTTTTTGAGGGATGTTTTCCTTTGCAAGTCCTGTCGATACGTATGAGTACCATACTTTGGACATATCTCCATAGACTCGTATTCTCCTCGAAACAGCATGCAATTGTTGATACATGCATGGATGTTGTTGTAGTCCATGTCAAGCTTTACTTGGTAAAGCTTTGAGAATATAGTAGAATGAAATTCAAAAGATAGAAAGAATTACAAACAACTCTTTTGCATTTCACCATTGTACCCTGAGCAAACATTGTGATCTCATACATGTGATCTTTCTTGCACATAAGATATAGCATTATTTTAAAATTTGAAGGGCCTCTTAGCAAAAGCATCAAGGTTAGTTGGTTTTATAGCTAGTCCATAGATGGAAGTAATATATCACTAAGCAAGGATGGTCCTGAAAAGAGATTGTGATATGTGACTCCTCTACAGTCAAAATATTATCAAGTAATTGGTGATATTTCAACTTTTGTGCCAATGCTAGATTTTGAGAGAGGATGATAGAATGCAAGGAAATGGTCTCATAGTAAGTTGGGTCAAATTGAAGTGTACCGACTATACATTGTTGCTTAGCCATTGCCATAAGATGATTGCCATTGCAAGCAATCTCAATACAATGAGAATACCACTTCTATAAGAATAGACTCGAGAAATTTCAATTCTACTCAAGTTAATAAAGTACTAATTGGTCATTGATTTTAGTTATAGAAGTATAAGAAGGAAGAAGTTGGCATGATTCCAATTGCTTCTGAGGGAGGGTTTTAGTATACTCAGCTTGAGCCAAGAGGCTTTTGTACTAGAGTTATTTACTCTCTTCCCAAGTGAGATACCATTTGGAAGAAATTTGAATATCTCATCATCAATAAGGCCTAAATCAATCATTTTGAATAGCTTGGCATAAGTAATGAATATAGCATCAACTTGGAGTAGGCATTCTATTTCAGATGAATTGATTTTATATGCTGAATGAGTAGCCATAGTAATTAGTGGTTGACATATGAGCAAAGATTGGAGGCTAGAAGGAGCATCAATTTTATGAGGGTTCATGAGTCTTGTTGACATTGTAAGATTTGATGTTTGTGGGTGTATATATGTGAAAGCACTCTTATGTTCTTAAGATTATATAGTGCATGAATATTGATGAGACATATGGAGTGAAATCTGCCACACAAGGCACACATGAAAAGTGTGGATTGTATAGTATCACATGTGTTGAGATGGCAAGGTCAACACATGCAAACATTGATGATAAAGCGCTTTGCTCTAGATGGGTCTCCACATTTACACTTAGCACATCGGTGGTCATTATGATCCTCATATGGCCACTGATTTATTGTTGAGATATCGAGCTCCACTCGTGATACGCCAGGGTGACCGTTGTGTATTTATGTCACCGACTTGTCAGTTGCAGATGCGGTTGGTACACCGCCCATGAATAATAGCTAGACGACAGCTATCCTTATCTACTCTAGTTCGTGGCTCAGTTAGTATGCCACCTTAGTTAGTTGAGTTTGGTTTGAGACCCATATATAGGGTTCTTCTATTTCTTTGTATAAGAGTTCTTTTGGCTTACACAACTAAGAAGAGGAAAACTGTTTTCAGCCTCCACCCTTGTGTGTATTCCCCCATTGTGCAAGCAAGAAAGCTACAAGTGAGACTCCTTCCTTCTCTCCCACAATCTTGACATGGTATCAGAGCCTTGTTCGTGGTAAGGAGCTCAAGAAACGCCCTTCGCGGTGAAGCAAGAGGGCACTATATGCTACGGGAAAGGGCTTTAGCCCTTGGCGACCTTGTTTTTTTGATTTGAGGCCATTTCGGGGCCTGTTTTTTGGAGGCGAAAGTTTTCTGCATGCACTCAGGAAAAGGCTCAGTTTTATGCTGTGCAGCCACTGTTCTACAGGTCTGTGAAAAGTTACTATAGAAATTGCATCGTATGCTTGTGCGCAGAGACATTGGGAGTTTCAGAATCATCCTTGGTTCCTGTTTATGCAAAATCGTCACTAGGAAGTGACTGTGTGGTCAAATACCACTTTCGCCAGTTTTGCAGATTTGCCTTGTGAGGGTGAAGCTGTATTTTTTGCAGTGACAGAATTTTTTGCAGTATTCTGTAATGGCGTCTGATTCTCTTTCACAGATTATCACTGAAAAGCTTGACAAGAACAACTTCCAGGCATGGAAGTTTAGAATGACGAATTTCCTTATGGGAAAAGGATATTGGGAATTTGTTGCAGGAAATGAAGAAGAACCAGTTCTTCCTGATGTTCCCAATCAACAGCAAATGCAGGCATTCAAAGCATGGCATGAGAGAGCCAGGAAAGTTATGTACTAGCTGTCTATCAGTATTTCAGACTCTATGATTGTGCATATTGAGGATGCAAGTACGCCAAAGGAGGCATGGGATACTCTGTCAAAGATGTATAGCACAAATACGCAAGCCAGGAAAATGCAGCTCAAGCAAGAGTTGCACAATGTGCAAAGAGAAAATATGAGCATCAATGACTACCACATGAAGGTGAAGAAGATTGCAGATGCACTTGCTTCCATTGGGTCGCCAGTGGAAGATGATGATTTAGTTTCTGTGACCTTGAATGGTCTAGGAAAGGATTATGCGCAGTTTCGGACATCCATTTCCGTCCGTGAAAGATTTCTTGATTTTGAGGAGTTGATTGCTCTTCTAATTTCTGAGGAGCAGAGAAATGGTGGTGCATCTTCTTCAGGAGGAACTTCAAAAGAAGCTGTCTTCTACTCAAATGCTGGAAGAGGTAGAGGCAGAGGTAGAGGAGGCCGATTTGGAGGCCGTGGTAGAAATTAGAATATGCAGCAAACTCAAGAAAACCAGTCCTATGGAGGAGGACGTGGTAACTCTAGAGGCAGGGGGAGCCAAAGAGGTCGTGGTGGATGGCAAAGAGGCCAAAATGCAAACAGTAATGTTGAATGCTACTACTGTGGTAAAATGGGTCATATGGCTAAAGACTACTATAAAAAGCAGAATGACATCATGAATGGGAAATTGCAACAAGGGAATTATGCATCTTCTAGTAGACAGGGTGATGACAGAAATGAGCATCTATTTATGGTGCAGCACATGAACAATTCTGTGACAAGTGCAGAAGAAAGCAATGATGTATGGTATGTTGACTCAGGTGCATCAAACCACATGACAGGTCATGCAGAATGGATGGAAGATGCAAGAAAAATGAAAAAACCAGGATTTGTGGAGACTGGTGATGATACTGCACATCCTATTGTGCAGATTGGAAAAATTCCTTTGTCTATGCAGGATGGGAAAAAGAAATACCTGTCCGATGTATTTCATGTCCCGAATATCACCAAGAATCTGATTTCTGTTGGTCAAATGGTTGAGCAGGGCTTGCAGGTCAGATTTAATCCTCATGGATGCTTTGTTGAGGATATGAAAAATAAAGGTCGCTTGATAGCAAAAGGAAAGAAGAAGGGCAGAATGTTTACGTTGGATGCAGACATGTCTGAATTGAGTGTAGCAATGTTTGCACATGGGGCCGATGTAGTTGAAGATATTGATATCTGGCATAAACGCATTGGTCATGTTAATGTACAGCGACTTAAATCAATGCAGGCCCAAAATATTGTTGCAGGATTGCCCAAATTCAAGGTTGCAGAAATGCATAAGGTATGTGAAGCCTATCAGTTTGGAAAACAGGCAAGGAAACCATTTCCTAGACATGTTCAAGAGAGTGAGAAGCCATTGGAATTAATCCACTCTGATGTGTGGACTACTAAAGCTGCATCTCTTGGAGGCTGTCATTATTTTGTCACTTTTATTGATGACTATAGCAGAAAAGTTTGGGTGTATTTTATGAAAAAGAAAAGTGAAGTTTTTGGGCATTTCAAAACTCTTAAAGCTATGGCTGAAAAAGAAACAGGTCTGCAAATAAAATGCCTAAGGTCTGATGGAGGGGGAGAGTACCTCTCAAATGAGTTTGCAAGGTTCCTGCAGGAGCATGGCATAAAGTAGCAATATTCATGCAGTCATACCCCACAACAAAATGGAATTGCAGAAAGAAAAAACAGGCATATTGGAGAGGTATCTCGTGCCATGCTCAATGAAAAAGACCTGCCAGATTTTTATTGGGCTGAAGCAGTTGCTACAGCAGTCTACATAATGAACAGGACTCCCACTGCAGCAATACATGGGATGACTCCAGAGGAGAGGTATACTGGTAGGAAACCAGATATTTCTCATTTGAAAATTTTTGGTTGCATTGCCTATGTACATGTGCCAGATGAGTTGAGATCCAAGTTGGATCCAAAAGCTGAGAAGTGCATCTTTATTGGTTACTCTCTGCAGCAAAAAGGGTATAGATGCTATAACCCTTCTACTCGTAAGTTTACAGTGAGCAGAGATGTTGTTTTTGATGAGATGAGTAGCTGGTATAAACAAGTAAATGTGATTGATGATGTAGATGCACAAAATGGTAATGCTGCACAGAATTCACAGCAGCAGTCACAAAATATTAGTGGACCTGGAGCGTCCTCTAGCAGTGGTTCACATTCTTCGCCATGGACAGGCAGATTGAGATCAGGAGAATCTTCTCAAAGCAATGCAGATAGTGGTATGCAGGTATCACGAAAAGGAAAAGAGAAGGTTGATCAGCCCATGTTTGATGTGAATGCAGGTCACTCTTATGTGGATGGTGAATCCAGTGGCTCAGAACAGAGCATTGATGATGAGTTGGGTATTCCTTCTATTGTTACACCTGGAGTAAGGAAGACCAGGGATGTTTTGAGAGCACCTGGGAGTGAACCTACTTTGCGCAGGTCTACAAGAGCTAGGTATCCTGTGGATAGGCTGAAATATGATGGATTTACAGCCATTCACTATGCATATATGGTTAAAGTGATACAGGAACCAGAACCCACTTCTTTTGAGGAAGCCATGGGAAAAGAAAAATGGGAGAAAACCATGGATGAAGAAATGGATGCCTTGGAAGCAAATGCTACATGGGAACTGGTACCTTTGCCTAAAGGTAAGAATGCAATTGGCTGTAAGTGGGTTTATAAGGTGAAGCACAATGCAGATGGTTCTGTGAACAGATACAAGGCAAGATTAGTAGTCAAGGGGTATGCACAAACATATGGCATTGACTATGAAGAAACATTCAGTCCGGTTGCAAGGATGGCAACCGTAAGAGTAGTCATTGCTATGGCTGCATCAGAGGGATGGTCTTTACATCAGATGGATGTAAAGAATGCCTTCTTGCATGGTGATTTGCAAGAAGAGGTCTATATGGAGCAGCCACCAGGTTATGTGCATGCTGTTCATCCTGAGTTTGTTTGCAGGTTGAAGAAAGCTTTGTATGGCTTGAAGCAAGCACCTAGAGCATGGTCTGACAAGATAGGACAGTATCTTGTCACTATTGGCTTTCAGATTTCCAAGGCAGATTTCTCACTTTATGTGAGAAAAACAGAGAAAGATATTATGCTACTTGTCATTTATGTTGATGATTTGATTATGACAGGTGACAGTGATGAAGATATCCTTCATGTGAAAATGCTATTGAAGCAGAAGTTTGAGATGAAGGATTTGGGAGAGCTGCGTTATTTCTTGGGCATTGAGGTGATTAGATCACCAAGTGGGATACAGCTCTTGCAGAGGCAGTATGGATTGGACATGCTGTCCAAATATGGAATGACAGGCTGTAAGCCTATTTCAGTTCCTTTGGAGCAGAATGTGAAGCTGAGCACAGATGCAGGTGAACTTCTGGAAGACCCTACTATGTACAGACGCATAGTAGGAAGCTTGATTTATATGACTATTACCAGGCCAGATTTGAGCTACGCTGTTGGAATGGTAAGTCAGTTTATGCAGGCTCCAAGGAAATCGCATTTGGATGCGGCTAGACGCATACTCAGGTATGTGAAGTCCACATTGCAGTATGGACTATTTTATGAGACTGGGGTTCAGATACAGCTGCATGGATACACTGATGCTGATTGGGCTGGTAGTATTTCTGATAGACGATCTACTAGTGGATATGTGTTCTCTTTTGGGAGTGCTGCAGTCACTTGGAGCAGCAAGAAACAGCCTACAGTTGCCTTGTCGAGCACAGAGGCCGAGTACAGGGGTGCAGCAATGGCTGCATGTGAGGTAGCTTGGTTGCATAAGCTACTTTATGATATGCATGAGCCTACAGATGGGCCAGTTGTCATTTATTGTGACAACATGAGTAGTATACACTTGGCAAATAACCCAGTCTATCATGATAGAACAAAGCACATTGAGGTGCATTATCACTATGTGCGAGAGAGGGTTTTACTAGGTCTTATTGATCTAGTTTATGTCAGCACAGAGGATCAGGTAGCTGACATATTCACGAAGGCATTGGGCGCAGAGAAGCTGCGCAAGTTCAGAGACCTGCTTGGTGTGCAGGAATTGGGATTGAGCTCGAGGGGGAGTGTTGAGATATCGAGCTCCACTCGTGATACGCCAGGGTGACTGTTGTGTATTTATGTCACTGACTTGTCAGTTGTAGATGCGGTTGGTACACCGCCCATGAATAATAGCTAGACGACAGCTATCCTTATCTACTCTAGTTCGTGGCTCAGCTAGTATGCCACCTTAGTTAGTTGAGTTTGGTTTGAGACCCATATATAGGGTTCTTCTATTTCTTTGTATAAGAGTTCTTTTGGCTTACACAACTAAGAAGAGGAAAACTGTTTTCAGCCTCCACCCTTGTGTGTATTCTCCCATTGTGCAAGCAAGAAAGCTACAAGTGAGACTCCTTCCTTCTCTCCCACAATCTTGACATTTATCACTTATTATATTTAATTTATTGCACCTACCTACAACTTGTTGAGATTTATGAAATTACACTCCTAAGACAGCCTCTTTGTATGGAGCAATAGTGCAAGGGACATGCAACAGCCTAGGAGAAGCTACCTAGATCCCATAGGCATAATGAGAAAAGGGGAACCATCTTACAACTATAAAAGCATATACTTGAAATTGAGTTAAATGATGAATGATATTGTACTTTGTACTTTCAGTCTTGTATCTCTCCTCAAGATTGTGTTTATGAGTTGAAGCTAATCTATCTTGAAACCTAATTCACTTGAGTAATAGTCAATGACTACTCTTAGTCATCATGCTTCTTGTCATTGACTTCCATCCTCAAGAGCTAAACCTTGCTCAAGGATCCATGTTTCTTAACACAATTGGCATAGTTATAACACCCATCAAACAATTACTATAGTCAGTTATACACTATTTGATTTGGTAGTCTTATATAACCCTTAAACTACGCACCCAAAAGCTATGTACACCTTACATAATTATAAAAGGAGGTTCACATGAAAAGAATAAAAGGTCATGAAATGCACCCATCACCTCCAATCACAATGAGGGAAAAGTGGAAGAAAAAAAAGCATAAACTAAAAAGGAAATGCTGAAGAAGAAGAGATAGTAGCTAGGTTGCATGCCCTATTCTAGCAGGCAAAGAACACGATAAAAAATAATGAAGATGATTTGAACCATGTAGAAGAAGGATATGACGCCACCGCGTGTAGTACAATAACAAAGAAGAAGAAAAAGGATGCGATACACATGACACTCTCTTATCTATACATTTTTTTAAAAGGTATAAGAAAGGGAGAAATTAAATCTCATATTCATATAAACTTTTTTGTATAAAACCTCATTCACACACCAAAAAAGAAAAGAAAAAGTGAAGCTAATGTGTTTGTGTGAGACGACTCACGTTGATATCATGGATAACCATAGTCAAGCCTTGGAGCTCAAAAAAATATTTGTAATTTACCCATCACATGAGGGTTCTCCTACCCAAGCCACATAGAGCTCAAAAGTAGTTGTTTTTATGCATGTAAATCTTGACATGTGTTCAAGATAAGGTTCCACAACAATTGGCTTCTTGTGAGAGAGCTTCTCTACCGAGATTAAGATCTCAAAAAAAATTATGAGTGCATGGTGTGTAGAATGTGCACATGGTTGTTGCACATGTGGGTTTGTCGCACCTTTCCTGAACATCTAGGATTGTTAAAAAAGGATGGCATAGGTTCACCCAAGCAAGCAGTACTCAAATGAACATTGTACACACACATGAAGAATGCATATAGTGGACTAGATGTGTCTACTCATGTGAACACTCCAATATATCATCGAGGGGGAGCATTAAGATATTGAGAGAGGTAGCAATTGTGGTTGTGCAATGCTACATTAGGAGGGTAAAAATATAAAAAGTAATACCTCACTTAAGAGGGGATGTTGACATTATAAGCTTCAATGTTTGTGAGTGTGTATATGGGAAAACACTCTTATGTGCTTAAGATTGTATGGTACATGAATATGGATGAGACATGTGGAGTGAGGTGTGCTACACATGGCACACATGAAAAGTGTGGGTTGTATGGTGTTACATGGAGACACACATGGAAAGTGTGAGGGATCATTGATGAATCATCTCCTCCTTTATATGTGTAACCAATTTATGCAATGAAAGATAAGAGACAATAATTTTTGTGTGTGCATATTGTGTGTCTCCTCTATCTTTGTTGAGAGTGGAAAAAGACTGAATTTTTGACTAATTTTTGGTTGTTTTTGAGGTCTGAATGGTTGATTTTTTATGGATTTAGAGTGATGTATGGTTGTTAATGGAAGTGTTTGAGAGTGTTTTGGATGATATTGATTATTTTTTGGAAGCTCATGATGATTTTTAGTGGAAATACGAGGCTCTATGATGTTTTGATAGGTTCTATTAAGGTTCTGATTGGTTTTGATACCTTCTGTATAGCTTCTATTTTGTTCTGATTTTCTTATATATGAAGCATGAATTGATGATTGATGAAGGTTGAAATATTTTGAAAGATTATTGAATAGTTTTTGATAGTTTAGAATGGTTTTAGTATGGGTTATGAGGATTTGATATTCTGTGATGATCTTCTGTAACCCTCTGTAAATCTTTTGTAGAGCCTCTGTCTCTATTATGTCTCTGCTTTGTTCCTATTCTGTTATGTTCTGTAGATATTTTATAAGTGTTCTGTAGAATGTATATGTGACTTTGGAAAAGTTTCCTAACTTTTGGAAAGGATGAATCTAGGTTCAAAAGAGCTAAAACAAATGGAAGAAGCAACTGCTGAAGACTGAAGAGAAGACTGGAGTGATAGAGATAGAAGTGAGATATGAAGGGTTACTATAGTGGCTCTGGTGCCTCTTCAACACAGACATACCTCTTGGGAGGTGCATCCACGACCTAATAAGGATTATTGAGAGTCATTATTGAGTATTTTAGTGAGGAGATGATGTACTATTGAGAGAGAGAGAGAGAGAGCCAAAGATAGCTAATTCTATCAAAATGATGTATGTTTCTATGAGAGATTGAGAAAGAAAACTATGAAGACATTGAAGATCAATAATATGTGATTGATTTTCATTAAAAAATGGTCTATTATTTTATATTCTTTGTTCTATTGATGGATTCTATGAAGATGTTAAAGATTATGGTTGATTCTATCAAATCCGTGGGAGATATCTACTATGATGTTGTGTGAAGATTTGTTGTTGTCTTTGTTTTGGTCATCAAAAGAATGAAATAAAAGCTTGTTGATGTTACAAGATAGTTTTTCTTTCAGTAGAATCTCTTTTTTCTTGGTGTTCCGCTTGGGGTACCATGTTTTTGGTGCGTAGCCGGGGAAACTTGCCATCAACAAGCATAAGAAGAGGCTAAAAATGAAGGAAATGGCATTGCCAAGAAGAGAAGAAATCAATAGGTGTTTGCAAAGTTCCTTCTTCCACTGAAGAGTTGGAGATTCTTATTATCAAAGCCACTTTCCACAAGAAGTTTATCCCACATTGGCGGAAACATATTACCATCATGATGCAAGCTCTATGCGGTGGACTGTTTCCTCTTCTTGTTGAAGCAGTAGAAACTTGCATCTTGGTGGCAAATTGTTTGGGAACAAACTGAAGAGCAGAAGCAGAGAGAATGACTATCTATGGAAGATTTGGTATTCATTGAGAAGTTTCTAGACATCATCAAGTGGGAGATTGTGAAGAAGCTTCAGGAGTCATGGTCAGTGGAGGTTCACAAAAACAAGAAGGAAAAGAGTTGGAATTTGTTCATGGGTGCTCAGCAAGATACATGGGATGCTTGGTGCACTGACAATCTTCTGTTTGTCCAATTAGCAACCCACTAGAAGTTGGTAGAAAGAGTGTTTTTCACAACATACACTGGTGAAACCCTCAAAAGCTGGCATAATTATAATGATGGCACAACAATGATCCTAAGAAGAATGAGTTTTGATACTTTCAGAACGAAATATCTCCCCCTCTGTAGTGGTTTGAAAGCCGAATTCAGAGATGTTGAAAAGAAGGAAGTAGAAGAGATGTTGGCCAGAGAATCCCCCAGAGACTGAATCCCCTCTCTAATTCTATTCTATTGAGTACTGAACAACTGGTTGGAGCTAATGAATGATGCAATCAAGAGGCAAGCATTAGAACAAATCCAGAGGTACGTGAGAAGAGAGAAGTCAAGAATCAAGACTGAGAACGAGCTTGTAGCAAAAGCCTCCTTTGATGCCCTAAAAGCACTCTTTACAGAAGTCCCCATGGCGACTCAAGGTCCCCTTCCTAGTCAAATTCGTCCTGGAAATATTAATGGTGACAGGCCAGCAAATGTAGTTCCATTGTCAATTTTTAAGGGAGAGTACAATGAAGACCCTGATCTTCATGTAGCAGAGTTTATGGTAGTATGTGTGGCTAACAATGCCAGAACCCTTGAGCATTGGTTAGCAATATTCCCCGCCACTTTCAAGGGCGCGATGTTTCAGTGGTATGAGAGACAAGCAGCATTAACTTTTGGCACATGGGACGACCTGAACTTGGCCTTCCTCATTGGCCTTTCTCACTAAATTCAGGCATGAAGGTCTTGAAGAGTGGATGCGAGAGGAGTTCATGAACCTAAGTCAGTCCTCTAGAGAAAGAGTAGAAGCTTATGTCTCGCGAATGGAATCCATCTTGAAGAGATGGACTAACCATCATTTGGACGAAGGCATTCAGAAAGGAGTATTCCTTAGAGACCTACAACCAGTTCATTAGTTCGTGGAATTGAGAAGACCAGTCAATCTGCAAGATGTAGTGGAAGGTGCAAGATTGTATTACAAAGTTGAAGGAAGGTTGTCAATGACTCCAAGAAGAGGAGTCTTGCCTCCTCCCATGCCAGGAATGGTATACCCACCAAATGAAATCCCAGGGATAGTTCCCTACCCCTATCCCCAGATGCAAACTATGCCACAATATAGTGCACCTAATCCACTGTGGTTGCTACAAATGACAATGCCTCAAATGATGGTTCAACCCCACAACAACAGTGGCCTCAAACAGTTCCTCCAATGGCGACTCAACAACAGTGGAATCCTACCAACTGGAATCAACAACTCCAAGTCTCGAGCTCTGATTCAGAACTAGAACAGAGGGCCCTCTGGATCAACCCATCCAGTGTATGCAGTAATTACAGAAGCTTCACTAAACCCTACTACAAGTACTTCTCAGAAGGTGAAAATTTGAAGGACTACTTATCCAACTCAATTGCAAGTATCAAGAAAGAGCTTATGGATGTGATTACAGAGCAGCTACAGACGCTAAAGGTGAATACTGCCAATATATCCACTCCTGCGGGAGCTGGGAGAGATGTGATGCATTCTAATATATGGTGCGGAAAGTGTCATCAAGTGGGACATTTAGCCACTGAATGTACCCAAAAACCAACCATTCTTGGAGCCTTTTGTTCCTACTATTTGCGAAAGAAACATACAGAGGATATTTGCTCTCTAAAAGAGATGCACGAACGAAGACAGAAAGATGAAAATGCAAGATTCAACTTGCTAGAATCCAAAATGACAACACAAGATATTGGACCAAAGCCTAGGGAGTTTGGTCCTAATTTCAGTCCAAGGAGGTTTCCCTCTCAAAGTTACAAAGGACGGTAGTCTGGCAGTGGTTAGAGATTAGAAGAAGTGGAATGTTACAAATGTGGAGAAAAGGGTCATATCTCCCTGAATTGTCCAAACCCTAGACAATCTTTGGATTACAAGACCTAAAGTAGCCGATGCAAAGGAGAAGGCCACATTGCAAAGGACTGTCCAAGTCCAGCCCCTGTCAAGGCCAATGCCACTGATAGCCAATAGATGGCACAAGAGCCTGCCTCCAATTTGGTAGAATTGGAAGTTACCGCTATCACGCGCGCCAAGAAGAAGGAACCAGTTATTCAGAACGAAAATAATTCTCGTGCTAAGACTGTGAAGTTCAACTTGTCAACAGAGGGATAGATCAATGTAGGACAGAACAGTACAGTACAGAGCACTGTAATGCCATAGAGAGTCACAGAGACAGTCCCAGAAACAGAACCAGAGATCTAGGAGATAGACGATACACAAGCACTTCCAGAAACACAAGAAATGCCGATGCTGCCATTGCTAGAAGAAAAAGGAAAGATGAAAATGTGTGTAGCCCCATTCCCCAGCAGGTTGGAGAAGCCTGTGGATCCTATTAAAGATTATGACTTGGTAAAAGACCTAGACACTTTTAAACCTAACTTAACATTTCGTGCTGTCTCCCAGCTGCCGAAAGAAATTCAAAAGCATCTTGATAAGAAGATGTGGACTAAGGATTGCTCCTCCAACAATAATAAAGTCCAACAGAGCTGCAGAACCTGCGAAGGAAGTAGATGTGGTTAACGCCTTCCTAGATCCTGAAACCCCAAAGATTAGTATATGGATTGAAGGATGTTTTATTTCAAATGCATTGATTGATGGAGGCTCATTAGTAAACATAATGACGTATGTGACAATGAAGGATTTATGGTTGCAAGGAATTCAACCTACACAGTGGCTTATCAAATTGGCAGACCAAAGCATAATTAAATCGTTGGGCATCCTCCCATACATAAAAATAACTCTTGAAGGAATAGACTATTGGCTGACATATTCGGTGGCCAAACCAAATTCTTATGGGACCTCATACCCTCTGCTGTTGGGAAGACCTTGGATTTTTGAAGCGAGAGCCAGGATGGACTGGTTCAAAGGAACCCTAACCCTAGGCAGAGGACCCAACAAAGTGGTGTTGAAGTTGTATGGATCACAAAAAGGCAATGGATCCACATCAATGGAAGTCATAACTCACTCCTCCAATGAAGTAACAGATGGTACATCAGGAGACAAAGAGGCTGTTAAACAGATCTTTCCCAAGAAAATAGAGGCATAGTCCCTAACAATGGGCACTGTAAGCCAACTACCAAGGGAAGCAAAGTTCTTGTCCATGGGAGAATACCTCATGTCTCAACTAGAATTAACTTCTGAAATCACCTCTAATAGCGAGATAGAAGCATGGATGTACTATTATCCCTGTTACATGTCACTCGCAGAGACAGTAACAGAGATAGAGTCAGAGACAAAAGTAGAGATAGAGCCTCTAGAGGAAGAGGATGGACATGATGAGAAAGAAAATGAAGTAGGTTATGAAAGTGCAATTGAAGAAGATCCTCTGATAGTGGATGATCTTGTTGATGTTCCTACAGAGACCTCAGAGGCCAAAGATCTTGGGGTGTTGGAGGGAATAACCATGGTTCCATTTGGGTTGGCCAATGGACCACAAAGTATGCAGAATCTGCATAAGCAATGAATCAAAGACATTAAAATTAAGTTCACCAGTGGCTCTTCTTGCCTTGACCATTCATTTTGGAGAAAATATGATGATGATACCCCTTGTCAACAAAAGCAAGAGCCATTAGAGCCACGGCTTCTAGAAGGTCCGTGCTATGTGACATTCCTAGACGCATCCTCTAAAGATGAATCCCTAAGTCTAGAAGAAATCACCACTCACACAGAAGCAAACAAAGCTTTGATACCCTTCCAGCAATCTCAACAGGCAAATGAGTCATCTGTTCAGAAGGAGGACACTGGGTCTAGTGGAACATCAGACGATGACACTACTCCCTTGAAAGAGTCAGACCTCTATCGAGAAGCAATCCGTGGGACATTTATCTGCGAAGTGGAAGGTGAAATACAAGTGACATTCTTAGATACTGATGATATTGAACATCACCTGAAAGTGGATCTCAATCTTCTAGAAGAAGAATTAGTGGTCTTGCGAGATCTACTAAAGGAGAACTTAGACATGTTTGCTTGGTCATATAAAGATCTAAAGGGGATTGATCCCACAGTATGCCAACATCACATTGACCTAGAGCCCGATGCCAAATCTGTAAGGCAAAGACAAAGGCATATGAATCCTAATTATTCTACTCTGGTGAAGGCTGAATTATTGAAACTTCTTGAAGCCAAGTTCATTTATCCCATGGCTAACAGTGAATGAGTTTCGCCCATTGTGGTAGTACCCAAGAAGAATAGAAAAATTCAAATATGTGTGGACTTTTGAAAGCTCAATTCGAAGATGAAGAAGGATCGTTTCCCTATCCCTTTTATAGACCAACTGTTGGACACAATGGCAGGCCGTGAGCTCTATTCCCTCTTGGATGGATTCAACGAATATAATCAAGTCCAAATTGCAAAAGAGGACCAATCCAAAACAACCTTCACCATAGAATAGGGGACCTATGCCTATAGAGCGATGCCATTTGGGCTCTGTAATGCTCCTGCTACCTTCCAACAAGTAATGATGGCTGCCTTCCAGAATCATTTGCATGATTTCATTGAGGTGTATCTTGATGACTTCTGTGTCTATAGTTTGATCCGTGAGCACTGGGGACTCCTAGAGTAATTTTTTGACAGATGCCTAGAGTATGGGATTTCTCTCAATCCCGACAAATGTGTCTTTGGTATCTCATTAGGAGTTATTTTGGGCCATATTGTCTCTGCACAAGGAATTGCAACAGACCGAGCAAAGATTGAGAAGATTGCCATCTTGACATCACCAACAAACCTTAAGAAATTGAGAGGATTTCTTGGCCATGTGGGCTACTACTAGAAGATTTATTGCACATTTTGCAACCAAGGCAGCCCCTCTGCACAAGCTCCTAAGGAAAGATGTGGATTTTCTTTGGATTAATGACTGTGAAGGAGCCTTTAATACCCTAAAATAGTGCCTTATCAAAGCACCTATCTTACAGCCTCTTGACTGGACGAAGGAGTTTTATGTACGCACAGATGCATCAGTTGAAGGGCTAGGTGCTGTCCTATGTCAAAAGGGCCCCTCTAAATTAGATCAACCGATATATTATGCGAGCCGAAATGTCACTGATAGGGAACGGAACTACATAGTGAGACAGAGCTTCAGTGCTTGGCAATGGTGTTTGCACTAGAGAAGTTTAGACACTATCTACTGTCAACGCATTTCAAGTTCTACGTAGATCATGAAGCCCTGTCCTTCTTGATGAACAAAGAAGATGTTAAAGGATGATTGATGAGATGGTTGCTCCTATTCCAGGAGTACGATTTTGAAGTGGTCACTAAGCCTAGTCATTCCCATGTCCTAATCGATCATCTATCACGGATCCCTCAAACTGCAGAAGAGGAACATGATGATCCAGACCTTCTTGATGCTTCCTTGTTTCTAGTTGAAACAGTTACTCCTTGGTATGCAGACATAGCTAACCTCCTGGCAACTCAACATTATCCTCCTGGCATCTCAAGCCGTGAGAAGAAGAAGCTTCTGTTAGAATCAGCCCCCTATAACTTGCTAGGCGGTGCATTGTACAAGAGAGGCAAAGATGAAGTATTGTGAAGATGTGTTGCAGGGGATGAAATCGGCATAGTATGGAAAGCATGCCATGACAAACCATGTGGTGGACACTTCGCAGGAGAAGCGGCAGCCAGGAAGGCTCTGTTGGTAGGATACTGGTGGCCAACCCTCCACAAGGATGCATATGACTACTACAAGAGATGTGATGCTTGTCAACGAATGGGAAAACCCTAAAAAAAAAGAAGCCATGCCACTGCAACATATTCTTCCCCTAAAGTTGTTTGAGAAGTAGGGGATTGATTTTGTGGGTCACATTGATCCACCCACCAGACGAAAGCAAAATAGATACATCTTAGTATGTATGGATTATGTCACAAAGTGGTGTGAAAATAAAGCTCTAAAGCGGGACGATGGTAACAACATAGCCCTGTTCATGTACGAGAATATTATCACCTATTTTGACAGTCCCCTCGAGCTGGTAAGTGACTAAGGTACTCACTTCCTTAATAAAATAATGGAGGAGTTGACGGAGCTGTATAAAATCTGTCGTCACAAGTCCACTCCTTACTACCCTAGAGCCAATGGCCAAGTTGAAGTCACCAATCACATCCTTTGCTCGATCCTGATAAGAATGATTTCCGCACATCATCGCGACTAGGACGATCGACTTACAGAGGCCCTCTAGGCATATAGAACCTCCCTAAGCCAGCTATAGGACATGCCTCTTTCCACTTAGTGTATGGTACAGAAGCCGTCTTCCCTGTTGAACTGGAATTGCCCTCTTTTTGAGTGACAGTTAAAGAATGCTTGGGAGATGATGAGTCACTGCAAAGCCGCCTCCTCCACTTGGAATGTTTGGATGAGATACGGCGGATGGACCTACAGTGTATGAAAACCACTCAAGCGCAACGCAAGGCCTATCATGACAGTTTCATCAAGCACAAGGAGTTCAAAGAAGGTGATCTTGTCCTAGCCTATGATTTGAGATTTGGCACGTTTCCTATCCAGCTTCAACAATGGTGGATGAACCTATACAAGATAGTTGCTGTCAATTCTAATGGCTCTATTCAGGTGCAGACCGTTGATGCCTCTAATGGTCCTTTCCTGATCAATGGCTATCGTCTGAAGAAGTACTTCCCTCCCTAGGGATCTTGACAATCACAGTCAATCTACCCTCTCCCTTTTGGCCATCGCACCGTCATTCTCTCCGTGCTTCTGATAGCCTTTATGATTCTCCTCATGAGGCGGTCTCGTTCTGTTAGCCCCTCGGAGATACCTCTCAACCCGACCTTGTTCTCTTCTCCTCTGATTCAACAATGGTGGTGAGGTTGGTCTTGACACATGGTATTTTAACCATTCTCTTTATTAACGGAAAAAAAGACAAAGAAAAAAAAAACGAACAAAACAAAACAAAAAAAAAAGTTATGGGAGAAAAGGAAGAAATTCCCTGTCATAACAGACCTCGTTCTAAGAAAAGATGGAAACACCCTTGGGCGAGAAGCTGACTGCGGCAAAGGTGGTAACACCCCGCAATTCAGGATAGCTAACTCACCAGCAGCACCTTTCTAGCAAGTAATTTGAAGCCCCCTCCCTTGGTGCACTGTCTCTGTAATATCAGTCCGTCTGCCCTTCTAACAGATGACCTTTCGTACAAATCATTGAAGTATCAGACTTGTTGGCTTCCTCCCTGGGTATGCCTCATCTTCAATATCGTGACGAACAACAACAGCCGACACGATCTTCATCACCAACCCCTTGAGTGATGTGAGCTTTCATCCTAATAGGATGGGGACGTGTGCATGGGCTTCCCTCTGTATCTATCAGAGAGTGAGACAAAGGGTGGGGTGAGTGACCAGTCTTTCCCTTCAAATCAAATGAGAGACGAGATGTGTGAACGGCGTGTGTTGCACACATGGGTTGGGCCTCTCAATGCACAATACATGATTTGTTCCTATGCTCTACACCATAAGGCTCCCTGGCCTTCCTTCTTGCACTGTATGCCGGCACAAGGCAGGATGCACAGTGGCACCATTAAATGCACACAAGGCATACAACCTCTGCACAAGTGACAGTGAGGATTACATCAATGGGTTTCAGGAATGGGCTACCCTCTGTATCTTTCAACAGAGCGTGAGACAGAGGGTGGGCTGAGTGCGACGGATGGTTCTTCAATCAATTATTGAGAGGTGAGGATTGAGGGACATTACGACAATTGGCGTCAGGTACGTTTCTGTTTCCCTCTGCACCCACGGGATGGGTCTCTGCCATCAGCACAGGACACGTCACACTATTCTGTACACGGTACTGCAAGGTTCCCTGGCCTTCCTGCTTGCACCTATGCCAGACGGGGTTGGACACACTAATGCACCATCAATTATGCACCCTGGCATACTCCCTCTGCCCCACCCCCTTGTCGATTCCTAAACCGGGTGTGAGATCTAGGTTTCCATTAATACTACCTCGAGTGATGTAAGTTATGGGGCGAGTGACTATTCTCTCATTTCATTTAAGTGCGCATGAGTTGCGTGACTATTCTTCATCAATGACACCTCCCGTCACGGCTTCATCAAATAGCTACCTCTCTGGGTGTTGCTGCATGGTCCCTGCCATGTTGGCTGAACGACGCTGGAGTGAGCCGTGGTATCTCCTGTAGCCAATTCCAACCCTTTTGTAGCAGTGACGGTTTCCTTCGACCATACACGAAACGGGCCAAGTCTTTCTAACCTTCTCCTTATGATTGTAAGTGTACGTCATGTTTTAAGTGTGGGGACGCTAGAGTCCAGTCGGTTGATGAGTCCTAGGTTATGTTGCTGCATCTAATCCTGTCCGTTAAGGTTTTAAGTGTGGGGACGCATCCCTGTGCGTTTATGATGCATACCCCTTGCCTATGCCTTATTTTAAATCTTGCATGTATGCCATGACTTGATTTTACCCTGATGGGGTCCCTTTCCCACCCCCCCATCCCTGTTCAACCCACCCTTGGGACAGTTCCTTCTCTTTTTCTCTTTATCCCTTGTTATGACTTTTTTTATGTAAACGCATTCTACGTTCATCGAAACTCACATCCCACCTTACAGCCCTACTCGTCGCTTTGCCATGACTATTTTTCCTTTTTACCAAACCATGTTCCGGTCGATGGTTCTTGCATTATTACTTTTTGACGCATTTCCCGTACATTGACTGGTTTTCCATGGGAATACACCTTTATTTCTTCCGAACAACAATTAGATGTGAAAACCATGTCCTCCATCTTCCTCTTGACATTTTTTCTTTTTTCTCCCTGTCCTTCTAATGCACGGTTCATCCGATATTAATTTTTGCGCGTTTTTAGGCCTTTTGCATGCATATTTTTCCATGTGAACATGCCCTATTTTCACCGAAATTCCAATTTCATTTGAGTCTATGTCTCGTCGGCCTTTCTTTGCATTTTTTTCTTTTTTTTCCACCTTATTTTGCCCGCTGTATTTTTTGTTATTAATTTTTCAATATATTTTTGGTTCTGTTTTCCGTGTTTTTCGCATGCATGTGAACCCCTTCTAACTCCACCGGACGTGAGTTTTGACGTGATAGTCCTGTGCATCCCCTTCACACTAACATTTTCTCTTTTTACTGCTCTTCATTTCGCTACTCGATTCTTTCTGTATTCATCTTTAAGCCCATTTTTGGGTCCGTTTTTGGATTTTTTCCATGTGAACGCGTCTCCTATCGGTCAAAATCGTGTGTTGATGTGATACGTTTGTCGGGCGCATTATTTGGGACATTTTGCCTTCTTTTTGCCCCACGTTCCGACGAGCAGATTTTTCCATATTAATCCTCGTATGTATTTTTGGAGCCGTTTTTCGTGTTTTTTCCATGTGAACACCCTAATTTTGCCTCGAAACCCGTGTTGCACTTTTATGTCATCTTTTCCTCGTCTGTCGACACATTTTTCCTTTTTATGGTCTTTCGATCCGGTGTATGGTTTGGGTTTTATTAAATTTTCTTCCTCTTAACGCGTGGCTGCGTCTCTTGTGTCACACATGACCGCGCATGTTTTTGGTTTTTAGCGCCTCGGGCCGGCCCGGTGGCCTTTGTGCCTCGCGTATCACTGTCCCTACCCCGTCTGCTCCCGCCGATGCAAATTTTTTTACTCCCACCCCGCGCATGCGCCCGGGACGGGGGTGCCCTCACCTTTTAATAGATTTCGCAAAACACACACACACACAAAACAACACAAACCAAAAAAAAAACCCAACAAAAACAAAAAAACAGCATCCATTAATTTTTTTTAAAAAAAATAAAACAAAAACCAAACCTGCAAAAAAAAAACACCCACACCTACAAAAATACAATAATTCAACCCTTAAAAAAAACAAAAAAAACAACCAAAATACAAAAATAATTACTTTAAAAATAAAAATTACTAAAAAAACAAAAAAAAACACACAAAACCAAAAATAAAAAACCATCTTTCTTACCTGTCATGCGGCCAACCGCCCCTCTCCTTCTCCTCCTTTCCCTTCCTCCCTAAAAATTACACGGCGCAACGAACAGAATCTGAGAAAGAGATAGAGAGTACACAACAGATAAGAGGAGAATCAGTAAATTCTTTAGCTCCAAACAACTGATACAAAGATGGCTCTGTCCACCCATGCACTTCCACTGTGTGTGAAGCTTAGATGACGATCTAGACAGAAGATAGGTGAAGAGCTTAAGGCTAGCTGGAACAACAACTCTGACTGGGTGAAAGATGAATGATAGATGGCTGTGAAGGGGTTTAGCTTTTATAGCCCGCGAAGACCATTAGGTCGGCCTGACCGACCTACCATATAAGCCTCCACTAGTTGGCCAGGAAATATTCCAAGGAATATTTCCTTTACCATCGGGCCACCCTGGACCCCAAAATAGGGGCCCCTTTTAACTCCCTTACCCCGCAACTTGATGCAATGAGCCTCGAGTTGCTACCAGCTTAACCACTTCGTCTATCCCAAAGATTAGACCCACAACGGTCACCATTTTGCCATCCGGTCACATAGACCTCATCTGATATACAAGTCAGGACTCAACCAATGTCCGGGCTCACATTTGGCTTCTCCTCATAATGGGGGCCTTACAACTTTGAGCACCATGGATCATTGGTGGCACCTAATGAGGGTGGGGCATTGATCATATCTAACACCCCCCCCTCAATGTCCACCCATAGGTGAACTATCTCCTCGGCCCAATGCCGAGTCTCTGAAGATTAACTTGAAGCAGATCCTTCGTAAGTGCTTTGGTGAAGATATCTACTCCATTCTCCTCTGTTGGACAGTAGACCAGTTCCACTATCCCATCCTCCATCAAATCACGCACATAGTGATACTGGATCTCTATATGTTTGGTGCGTGCATGAAACACTAGATTTTTGGCAATGGCGATGCAACTCTGATTTTCACATCTCAGCACAGTTGGTTCTTCATCGTGCACTCCCATATGCCATAGAATTCTTCTCAACCATACTGCTTCACATGCAGCAAAACAAGCTGCCTTGTACTCTGCTTCGGTAGAAGACAATGCCACTGTTGGCTGCTTCTTACTAATCCAAGAGAAAATTCCTGAACCCAAAGAGAAACAATAACCAGAAACTGACTTCCTGGAATCACTGTCTCCTGCCCAATCTGAGTCACAGTTCCCCACAAGAGAAGTTCCGAAACTGTATGTGATACCATAGTCAAGAGTTTCCTTCAAGTATCAAAGCACCCGCATCCCAGCCTTCCAATGACTCTAATGAGGTTTGTTTGAGAACCTGCTCAAAACACCAACACCAAATTGATATCTGGTCTGGTGTTACACAAGTAGATCAAACTGCCGACCAACCTCCTATACCTCCCAATGTCTGCTAGTGCTGATGTATCCTCGACGGATAACTTTGCATTCACCTCCATAAGTGTAGCTATCTCCTTGCACTCAGTCATGCCAAATGCCTTCAAGATCTCCCATGCATACTTCTTCTGAGAGATGAAGATCTTTCATGGCTCTTGCCAGACTTCAATCCCCAAACAATAGTGCAACAAGCCCAAGTCTGTCATTTCAAACTCAGAACTCAAAGCCTTTCGAGTTTAGTTGATCATATCTTCATAGTCACCTATAATAAGAAGGTCGTCCACATATAGGACAATCACTACAGACTTTTTACCATCTCTGTAAACATACAAGTTAGCATCTGAGGCACATCTTTTGAAGTTTAGGTTTAAAAAGAACTTATCTATCCACTAGTACCATGCTCTGGCGGATTGTTTCAGCCCACACAATGCCTTCTTCAGCTTACACACTTTGTTCTCAGAATGGGGGGCCTCAAACCCTAGTGGCTGAGCCACATACACCTCCTTCTTGAGGTCACCATTTAAGAATGCTGACTTAACATCCATTTGGTACACTGGTGAGAGCGGAGTTTTGAGCCCGGGATGTGCTTAAAATTTGCAAAAAAATCCGGAATTTAGGGGAAAAATATTCGACATCGAAGGCGGCGGCTGTAGTTAGGACGATTTTAAGCACCAAGTGAAAGACAGCTTTTAAAAGGCGCCCGAACAACATTTGTGGATTTTTTATAAATTTTTCGACTGCCGTGAGGGATGCCGGGAGCTGCCAGTTAGTGCGGGATGTCGAGACGGACATGCAAGATTTTTTCAGAGGTCGAAACGGAGCCCGGATGAGGAAGAGGCCAATAATTGGCCAAGATTTGAAAGGGTGGACAAAATTTAAGACCAAAGGGGGGGTGCCCTTTGGGACTTTAACCCCCCCTCATTTTTTTCAACAATTTGTGGAGATATGGCGGTAGCAGCAGTGCGGCGCAAATTCCCCCCCCCCCCCCCCCCCCCCCCCCACAAACTTGATTCTA
Source organism: Lygodium microphyllum (assembly GCF_053477565.2). NCBI lineage: Eukaryota > Viridiplantae > Streptophyta > Polypodiopsida > Schizaeales > Lygodiaceae > Lygodium > Lygodium microphyllum. Next base: position 114,438,684 of record NC_141159.1, on the reverse strand, counting down.
GGCTGCAAAGAACCCATGGAACCGACAATACCCGGCAACTTCTCTCTCTTTCCTGATTCTATCGCCGGTCCTCGTGCGAGATATGGCTGTCTAGATGAAGAGATCAGAATCTAGTCTTTCTCTCTCCTCCCTCTCTCTCCCCTCTATGGGCTGTTCATGTGCACCATCTTGAAGGAGGAATCGAGAAGGGGATTGAAGAAAATGGTGATGGAGATTGATGGAGATGCTGAAGATTGATGTGCAGCATTGGATTGAGAGCAATGGAGGCTCCATCTGCTGGTTATGCAGTCATTCAAGGCGTCTCGGGTTTCGAAAAAACCACGGTATGACCATTTTTATGAAGAAAAATGAAGTTTTTTTATGGTTTATGATAGTAATGATGTTCTTATTGGATGAAAATTTGTTTTGTGCTGGTTGCATCATGAATAATTCTTTTTAATCAAAATTTTTTGATTTTGCAATAATTTACATGCTCTATTTAATTCCCGTAAACCTGAAATGCGGTTTTTAAGCGGTAAAATGGTAGTCTTTCCGTTTCGGGTAGGTGAAATGTGTTCCCATGGGGGAAAAATGGAAGATAAATTGAATGTTAGTATGCTGAAGTGATTGGAACAAGAAAAATCAGAAAATAGCATATTTTATTGCCAAATAAATCAAGAAAATAGGAAAAAAAAGAGAAAAAATGAAAAATACGTCTCACAAAAAATAAGAAAAAATATAATGATTGTTTGTGGATGTATGGTAGTGGCAAAGCATGAGGTTTAACCTCAGTTTGCCCTATCTCCTTGTCAAAGTTTGTGATTTACCGCTTTTCATACATCAAAACATGACAAAATGAACCTCTACACCTATGCAACGAAAGCTAAACGTAGGGGGTTGGGATGTTTGAATGGTGCGATTTGCGTGCTGATTATTGCTCATTTTCTGATGCACATTATGACATAGAGTTTACGGTATTTTAATTAAGAGGATAGTAGCACGGGTGTTGTCTCGGTGCTATCCTTACATCGTCGCAACGGGTTAGTGAATGAGCATTGGAAAGCCTGGTTGTGCATTGCACGTTTCTGATTGAACATTATGTTTGAGCACTTTAGGATCATCCACTTTTGCATGTGCATGTCAACCATGGTATTAGAAAAAAAAGAACTGGATGCATAGCATCTGTTTTCGATTATAATGACCCACGCTTGAGTGTGGAAAGGCAACCTAAGCTGTAGGATAGACGTTCGTTTCTTGAGGGATCATTTGGTAAAGACACATGGTATCTCTTGGAATACTTTAAAAATGAAAGAGTGGAGTTTGTTCGTTCGTTCTATATGTTGAGCAGCCCATCAAGGGGCTAATCCCTGCAATGTAGGAGAGCTGCAGTGGGGCCGCGGTGATTCCACCGAGAGGTTGTCTCCCATGTATGTGATTATTGTGATATTTATTGCCAATGTGTATGGGTTCTCCCTCTGTGGAGTTTATAGAAAGGGGAACGTTGGACTACAAAATTATAAATGCATAGATTAGGCTTTAGGACAGTTCATCCTTTAACAGCAGATAGACGCTCCTAGCCCGCGAGACCATGTGGGTGTGTTTGTCTGTTATGAGCATGAGGTCTGGCTAGTGCCATAGCCAGTGTCGGCCCATGTGAGGTCCCATGAGTGGTGCGTCTGCCAGGAGCTGCCAACAAGTGGTGGTTCTCGAATCTAGGGTTTTTAAGGACCAAGATAGTTGGTTTATGTCCTCTAACAAGGACCGTCAAGCCGAAATACAAAAAGCAGAACGTGCTAAGAGGGCTAGACGGCGGTTGGAGATTGTAAGTCGCTATTCTTCTCAAAGGAGTAGCCCGATACGCATAACAGGTAGTGGTCTTAGTAACCCAACTGCTGCATATAGTCCTTTAGGTGCAGGAGGAAGCACAAGTTCTTCCTCTCTTCCACCAAGTCAGCCCACTTCAAGTGGGGGTGTGATCCCATCAGTCCAAACTCCTATTGTTAATCCAATTGTCGTCATGGCACAACCCATTGCAATTCCTACAGGGACGCCAGATCTACCAGCTTTAGGAGTGCCTTTGCCCATTTTTAATGGGTTACCCGAAGAGGATGTAGAGTTTCACATTTTTGAATTCCAAAGATTAATGTTTAATTACCTCATCCAAGATGAGGGACATCTTATGATGTTTTTTAACATGACATTAAAAGGAAGGGCTATAGTGTGGTATCATAGCATAGAGACTGGAACCATAACCACAATCGACCAATTTTATGCAGCATTCTGAGGAGAATATGCCCCTGAAAGAGGTGGCCAATACTGGTTGTGTGTTTTGAATGTAATACGCTAAGAACCCCATGAGAATGTGAAAGTCTATGCCAAGAAGCTTAAGGAAGTGTTTCCTAAGTTACAAACTTACATTCCCATTCCACCGGCTGCCCAATTGCAATACTTCTTGCATGGATTGGATTTCAATATTCGGGTATAATTGAGCAGTGTGGCTTTGGCTGATATAGACACCGCCATCACGCGGGCAGAAGGAGTAGAGTCATGATTACAAACGGCCTACTCCTCTCGAATAAATCTTAATGCGGGTCTAGTACCTGGAGGCAAGTCAAGGGATGCCTATGAATAACCCTAATGGGAGAGAAAGCATGGTTCAAAATGTACCTTTGCTGCCAGCTCCTCCCACTGTGACTATGCCTATGGCTAATCAGTTGGCTCCACCAAATGTTGGAGGCCAAGCTTCGAACCCTAATGTTGTTCCTGTGAGTCAACAACCAATGCCCAATCAAATTATTAGGGCAATGGAACGACGGATAGACGATCGAGGCTATAAGTTGAGTGCCTCTAATATCCTTGGCGAAGTTAAGGATATGATGAAGCATTACACCGACATGATTTCTAAACAATATCGGCAAATAGCTGTTGATGTTAATTTCCTGAAGAAGCAGCAGAATCTGATAGGGAGTCGATGCCCTAAAGAGGGTGGTTCCTCAAGATTCACTTGTAAGTGGTGTGGAGGAAAACATTTTCCTAGAAACTATCCAAATGTTAAATGTGATATTTGTGGGAAGTCGGGCCACTTAGCCGCTACCTGTTGGAGTAAGATTAGTTCCCTCTAACAAGGGAGTAAACAGCCAGGTCCAGTTAATCATAGAGCACAAGGTAATAACCTCTAGCAAAATGATGGACCAAGACAAATACTGCAAAGGGGAAAGACCACTATAGAGGAGTTGCCACAAGGCAATGGAGTCAGCCTTATCGAGGCTGTACGCATCAATGGAGCTGAGACCTCTAACCTATGAGCTGTGACAAGAGGCCAAAAGGCTAAAGAGGGTGACAAAGATAATGCAAAATCGGTCGAGGAAAACCCTAAGCAAGGGGATAAGGGGACGCAAGTCCTGAATCCTGGTGTGGAAGGTGGACCTCTAAGGCATATTGACAAGAGAGTCGATCCTAAGAAGGATGAGGAAGTGCCAAGAAAGAAGTCAAGAGCTAAAAAAGAAGCACAAAAGCCGGTCCCGAGACCAAAAGATAGAATGGTTTGGCGAGAAATTGAGCTTTGGCTACCTATCATGATTTTGATTCAGCAAGTTCTCTTTGCGAAGTCAAACCAGATGTAAACCTCTTACAGTTGATTAAATTATCTCCAAGAGTACGCAAGGAATTCAAGAAGATCCTGCGTATTGGGTATATTGTAGAACCTTTGGGCATAGCACGAGTAGAGGAAGATTGGTTTGATCATGCTGAAAAGAATTGCCCTAGGGTTCTAGCATACATGGATGGAATATTAGTGGAGCATGCTATCATAGACACCGGGTCCTCCGTCAATATCATGAGTTCAGAGTTGATGGAGAGGTTGGGTCTAGGCATCCAAAACGATAGCTCCACCCTTCTTAGAATGGCTGATGATAGTCTAAGGCAACCAGAAGGTTGCGTTACTAAAGTCTATGTTACAGTTGCAAGTGTAGAATGCTTCTTGGACTTTAGGGTAATAAGATTTGTAGGACATCCTAGCTATCGAGTTTTGCTAGGCAGGCCTTGGATCTTACGAACAGACTATCAAGTCGATATACCCGCTGGTCGAGTGGTTCTAGGTAGAGGTTCTAATCGAGTAATAGTCGATGCTTCCCTGAGTCTCCTCAGAGTGAGAGAGCTCCTTTATCCTCTACTGAATTAGAAACAGTAGATGATCCATCTGGTAGTTAGACATCATCTAGTGATGAATCTAAAGAGGGGTCCACTACAGAGGATATTTATCAGATAACTCTAAATGAGCCGATAGAGCCGCAAGATAGGATAAGAGACGCGGATGTGATTGAGTTGGACCTTGACACGCCAAATGATTCACAGCTAATTAAATTAGGTTCCATGCTCAGTTCAGCAGAAAGGGAGGACTATGTGTCCTTGATTCAAGAATTTCGCGACATCTTTGCTTGGAGTTATGATGAGCTGAGAGGCATTCCTCCCAGCCTGGCTATTCATACTATTCCTGTAAAAGAAGGCAGTCGTCCTATGCGTCAGAAGGTAAGGCGTATGCCTTTTGAATTGAGGAACGGGCTGTTTGAGGAGTTACAGAAGTTACGGAAAGCTGGTTTAATCTTCCATGTATAGCACACAGAATGGTGTTCACCAGTTGTCATCAGGAAGAAGAAAAACAACCAGATCCGACTATGTGTAGATTTTAGAGAGCTAAATAAGCAGACGGTTAAGGATTACTACCCGTTGGCATTTATTGACCAGATTTTGGATCAATTAGCGGGCAGGGAAATATATTCATTTATGGATTGCTTTGCAGGATATAACCAGATGGCAATTGCAGAAGAGGACAAGTTGAAAATAACTTTTATTACTTTCTTTGGTACTTTTGCGTACCATGTGATGGCCTTTGGTTTGTGCAATGCACCTGGATCATGGCAACGAACAGTAGACAAGACTTTTGGCGACATCTTCCCAGATGAATTGAAAGTATTTATCGATGACCTGGGGGCAGCCACTGTAAGGGAAAGGATGTTGATTATCTTAAGAAAGTGCTTTGAGCGTTGCAGACAATTTTGTATCTCTCTTAACCCATGGAAGTGTGTCTTTGGAGTGCCTTATGGGCTATTGCTAGGCCATGTGGTCAGTTCAGTAGGGATCGCAACTGACCCTAAAAAGATCAAGGTTATAGTCCCTATGAGTCCACCACGCACTCTGAAAGAGGTACATTGCTTTATGTCATCGATAGGGTACTATCTGAGGTTTATAAATGCCTTGGCAGAAAGGACGTTGCCATTAACGAACTTATTATCCTTTAGCTGTCTATTTGTATGGAGCGACCCTTGTAAGGTAGCTTTCGAGGATGTGAAACAGGAGCTAGTAAAAGCACCAGTTTTAAAAGCACCTAAAAGAGGCGATGTATTTTACATATTTTCAGCAGCACCATGCATAGTATCAGTTGCTGTTTAGCCCAAATCTGGGAGGAAAAGTGGTATCATCCGATAGCTTTTGCTAGTCGAAAATTAGGCATATCAGAAATTAACTACACCTACATGGAGAGATTGTGCCTTGCGACGGTCTTTGCGACTAAAAAATTCAGGCACTACATCCTCTATGAGAAGGTAGTATTCTATACGAAGGTAGAAGAGCTTAGATTGCTTATGAACAAGCTGCAACCGCTTGATCGTTTGGCAAAGTGGTTAATCACTTTGCAGGAGTTTGATTATGAGATTAAGAGTAAGCCATCGAGGTTGCAGGGTATTGTGGAATGCCTTGTGGATTTCGAGGAGCCGAAAGAGACTTTGGCTGAAGGAAGTGATATTGAGGAAATGTTTAAAATCGATACAGCTTCTATCCCATCTTGGTATACTGCTATCACGCATTATCTATCAACGGGAGAGACTCAAGCTGGTTTATCAAAATCTGAAAAGAGGAAAATCAGACAACAGGCTTTGAAGTTTTCTTTGATCACAGGAACACTATATCAGCAGGGTGTTGATGATATCTATCGCTGATGTATGATGCCTAACGAGGTTCCTTTCATCTTGGAAGAGTGCCATGACTCTGCGTGTGGAGGGCACTTCGCTGGACGGTTGACGACACAGAAAGCTTTAAGAGCTAGATATTGGTGGCTGTCCATCTTCCAAGATTCCTTTGAGTACATTAAGAGATGTGATATATGTCAAAGACATGATAGCAGAGAGAATAGAAAACGCCCACTTACGCCTATCATGGCTATCCTTCCATTTGAGAAGTGGGGTATTGACTTTGTGGGTCCTATCACCCTGTCATCTACTACTCAGAAGAGGTACATTATAGTAGCAACTGATTATTTTACAAAATGTTCAGAAGCGCGGGCGACGAGGTAGGACAATGCAAAAGAGACTGCAAGTTTCCTTTTAGAGCAGATTATCTGCCATTTTGGTCCACTGAAGGAACTAGTGTCAGATCGTGGAACCCACTTTTTGAATAAAGTGATCAAAAGCCTGACTGAAGCTTGGAAAATCAAGAAAAATAAAACAACCCCTTATAATCCGCAAGCCAATGGGCAAGTCGAAAGTAATAAGCAGCTTGTGGGTATCTTGTCTAAAATAGTCTCGGAGAAGAAACGAGACTGGGACAGGACTTTGTATATGGGCAGTATGGGCATATAATACAACGTTCAAGCGAGCTACCGGCCATACTCCATTTAAATTAGTTTATGGGGAAGAGTGTGTGTTACCCCTCGAAATCGAGTTGCCAACCATATGGTTTGCAATTAACCACTCTTTGGGAGATGAGGATACACTTTTTGAACATTTCACAACCATAGCCCACCTGGATGAGCTGAAATTGCAGAGCTTATTATACCAGGAGGTAGCTAAACGTCGGATGAAGCAGTTGCATGACCTTAAAGCAAAGAAGTATATCTTTAAAAAAGGGCAATTAGTTCTGTACTATGATGCCCGTAGGGAGCTGTTTCCAGGGAAACTGGAACCTAGATGGGATGGCCCCTACAAGATTGTCAGGATAGGGAAAAATAGGTCTACGGCTCTACTAGCTGATCTGCAGAGAGTAGAATTTAAAAATAAGATCAATCTTAATAATATTAAACCTTATTATTTCTAAGTATGCTAACACAAAAAAATAAGGTTAATCTTAATAATATTAAACCTTATTATTTCTAAGTATGCTAACATGAAAAAATGCATTGCAGGTCCATGTTGGGGCTGATTTGAGACCTGCAAAAGAGCTTAAAGCTGGTTGATGGGGCGGTTAATTCCTTATTTGGAGCACCCATATCTGGAGCAGAGACACCATCAGGGGAAACTTATCTAGTGGAGCAAAGGATACAAAGTGATTGAGCAAGAAGACAAAACTTTTGTGTGGGAGATCAAAGTCTTCTGCCATCACTGCTTACGAATGTTGACAAGTATGCCTGTCGAGTTCAATGAAGAAGGTGGGATGGAGCCGTCAGTTCATCCTCTAAACATGTTAAATTTTGACTATCATAATTATGAATAGAGGATTTCGTGATGGCAGGCTGTGTAAACCCATTGTGGATATACACATTATATTTTGACAGAGCGTCCAGGGGCCCTAATAAAAAAGGGAGTGTTGGAGTAGTAATCCGAGATCCTCAACGTAGAATTACGATGAAGTTAACTGCTTATCTCGGGGTAGGATTCACTAAAAACATGGCGGAGTATAAAGCTTTGATTATGGGACTGCATATTTCCAAGCAAGGTGGTATTCGGTGGTTGTTAATAAAAGGGGATTCCCAGTTGATCTTGAATCAGCTAAATGGGACATACACGGTGCAGAATCCCATCCTTTGTATGTATCATGGAACTGCCATGACCCTACTTGAGGAGTTTGAGAGAGTGTCTCTTCAGCTGATTCCACATTACTGGAATCAGTTTGCGGATTCACTGGCAAACCTTTCTTATGAAGAAGACCTTTTCTTCAACTGTGGTCCTAGTTTGGATATTGCTATCAATAATGAGACAGGACTCGGTCGCTTGTGGGGAATCTTATCAAAGCATGCAATATATGGCAGGCGATGGTTGATATGGGTGATGCAAAGAGTAGCCGAGACCCATCTACCATTGTTATCCTGGACCCATAGGCTGATTAGACAACATGTTATGCGCACGCCTCTTGCTATATATGCAGGAGGGATGGGTCATAATCTTATGCATTTAGTTTAGGGTTGCGAGCCCTATGTTTCCTCCTTGGAAAGGAGCATATTATTGTATATCTGTACTATTTCGTGGAGAGATGTATATGTGCTATTCTGTTTGATCTTGTTAGGCCAAGAGGGCTAGTTTTGCGAGGTTTTAGTATTTGATTTCATTAGGCCAAGAGGGCCAGTCGTCTGTTTAGTACGGGTGCGGTTAATGGTTTCTTGTTTTAGTTTTGTGCTAGACCGGTTCAAAAAAGAACTTAGAAGGAGCCTATGTCACGCGGAGACTTCTCGTGGCCCTATCCAGGTGATATCTCTCCTTTACGAGTACTGTGTTTTTATGCTATATGTGTTTGTGTACTTGTAGGGGATTTTCTTTTCTTGTTGGGGACCGGCGTCCAAGGCATGAAGTCCCGGGTTTAGGTTAGGTATGTCTGAGGGAGCTCTGAGTAGTCGTTGCCTCCTATAAAGACATTGCCAGGCATCGAGAGACCTGTTTCAGAAAGTAGTCCTAGTGACCCTGTTCTGCCAGCGTGCTAGGCGGCCATTCTAGGAGTTCTTGCTTAGTTGTGAGGCAGTTAGAGAAGCCTGCCGGAGGAAACAAAGATGATGATAGAGAGGAAAAAACCCTGAATATCTCAAAGTCAATAAATATGTACAAAGGTGTGTAAAAAGACGTTCTAACCCCTATAAAAATAGAAAAGAAAAGAAAGGAAAATTTATAAGTAGTTGATCATTGCCTTGCAAAGGCCTGGTAGGTTCCTGGGGACGAGTCGACCCGGGGCCGATGCCTTGTCTTCCTAGGGGTGGCGTCTCGCTGGAAAAGAATAAAGTAAGGAAGGTTGGAGCGAAAATAAAAGTGAGCGTCAGAAAAGGATTAAGTGTCACCTCGCGAGGGCTTGGTAGGTTCTTGGGTACCAAGATAGGACCTGAGGTCGATGCCCTGTTCTCCTTGGGTCACTACACTCAACTCCCTCCTTTTTACATGCCCGAGTATGGGGGAATAAGAACCTAAAAGAAGAAATGTGCTAAAAGACAATACTTCTTGATCAGGCTATGGGAGTCCTCACCTAGTAGGAGCTCCTGGTTGTGTTGTCCTTAGTCAGGTAGGTAGTTCAGACCACCACTTAGGGCGATCTCTTTGATAGTTCTTTTTAGTTTGTGCGTGTTGGAGCACTCGGTTAGTGACTAGCTTCGGACCTTCTATCAGATTATGCTAGGCCTACTCCTTGTGGATTTCATGCCTTGGTTTTGTCAGGGGATAGGGTGAGCATTGTGCTGTGTTTTAGTATGTATCTATTTTGTATCAGCTTGATGCTTCCTTTGGTTGGTTTTGTGCAGATCTGTTGTGGGATTCGACAGGCTGAGTCACCCTATCCCATGGTCGCCAATGAGAGCGGAGTTTTGAGCCCGGGATGTGCCCAAAATTTGCCAAAATATCTAGAATTTAGGGGAAAAATATTCGACATTGAAGGTGGCGGCTGCAGCTAGGATGATTTTAAGCACCAAGTGAAAGGCGGCTTTTAAAAGGCACCCGAGCGACACTTGTGGATTTTTTCTAATTTTTTCGACTGCCGTGAGGGATTCCGCGAGCTACCAGTCAGTGCGGGATGTCGAGACGGATGCGCAGGATTTTTCAGAGGTCGAAACGGAGCCTGGATGAGGAAGAGGCCAACAATTGGCCAAGATTTGAAAGGGTGGACAAAATTTAAGACCAAAGGGGGGGTGCCCTTTGGGACTTTAATCCCCCCCTCCCCCCCAAAACTTGATTCTGGGTTGCAAAGAACCCATGGAATCGACAATACCCAGCAACTTCTCCCTCTTTCCTGATTCTATCGCCAGTCCTCGCGCGAGATATGGCTGTCTAGATGAAGAGATCAGAATCTAGTCTTTCTCTCTCCTCCCTCTCTCTCCCCTCTATAGGTTGTTCATGTGCACCATTTTGAAGGAGGAATCGGGAAGGGGATTGAAGAAAATGGTGATGGAGATTGATGGAGATGCTGAAGATTGATGTGTAGCATTGGATTGAGAGCAATGGAGGTTGCATCTACTGGTTATGTAGTCATTCAAGGCGTCTCGGGTTTTGAAAAAACCACGGTATGACCATTTTTATGAAGAAAAATGAAGTTTTTTGATGGTTTATGATAGTAATGATGTTCTTATTGGATGAAAATTTGTTTGTGTGCTGGTTGCATCATGAGTAATTGTTGTTTATCAAAAAAATTTGATTTTGTAATAATTTACATGCTCTATTTAATTCCTGTAAACCCCGAAATGCGGTTTTTAAGCGATAAAATGGTAGTCTTTTCGTTTCGGGTAGGTGAAATGTGTTCCCATGGCCATGGGGGAAAAATGGAAGATAAATTGAATGTTAGTATGCTGAAGTGATTGGAACAAGAAAAATCAGAAAATAGCATATTTTATTGCCAAATAAATCAAGAAAATAAAAAAAATAAGGGGAAAAATTGAAATACATCTCACAAAAAATAATGAAAAATATAATGATTGTTTGTGGATGTATGGTAGTGGCAAAGCATGAGGTTTAGCCTCAGTTTGCCCTATCTCCTTGTCAAAGTTTGTGATTTACCGCTTTTCATACATCAAAACATGCCAAAATGAACCTCTACACCTATGCAACGAAAGCAATACCTAAACGTAGGGGGTTGGGATGTTTGAATGGTGCGATTTGCGTGCTGATTATTGCTGATTTTCTTATGCACATTATGACATAGAGTTCATGGTATTTTAATTAAGAGGATAGTAGCACGAGTGTTGTCTCGGTGCTATCCTTACAGCGTCGCAACGGGTTAGTGAATGAGCATGATGATCTTCTTTGCCTCTTGGTCATATAATTTGTAAGCCTTCTGCTCATCACTATAACCCAAGAAGATACATTTTTTGCTTTTTGGTTTTAACTTATTTCTCTTCTCATATGGAACATGTGCATAACATTCACATCCAAAAATTCTAAAATGTGAGACAGATGGTTTCTTACCAGTGTAAGCCTCATGAGGTGTTTTTCCCTTGAGAGCCTTTGTGTAGCTCCGATTTATAATGTAGACTGCAGTATTAACAACTTTAGCCCAAAAATGGTTAGGCAATCCCTTGCCCTTTAGCATGAATCTTGCCATCTCCACAATGGTGCGATTCCTGCGTTCCACAGCACCGTTCTGCTGAGGTGTGTGAGGCTTCGTCAATTGATGCTTGATCCCTTTGCTCTTACAAAATTCTTCAAACTCCTTTGAGTTGAACTCACCACCACCATCTGTTCTTACAAAATTCTTCAAACTCCTTTGAGTTGAACTCACCACCACCATCTGTTCTAAATTTCTTCACACTTTTCCCTGTTTCATTCTCAACAAGTTTTAGCCATTCTTTAAACTTACCAAAAGCTTGAGCCTTATCATGAAGGAAGTACACCCACACCTTCCTACTATAGTCATCGACAATCAATATAAAATAAGAAGATCCCCCCAAGGCCTGTATAGGCATCTTACCACACAAGTCAGCATGCACAAACTCTAGAGGAGCCTGTGCTCTATTCTTGCTTTCTTGTGGAAATGCCTTTCTCTATTGCTTGCCCATCATACAAGCTTCACATGGTTCCTTCAATTTAGTTATTGTAGGTAGGTGAGCAACCATACCTTGCTTTTGCATCTCCTTCAACACTGCAAATCCAATGTGTCCAAACCTTTCATGCCAAAGCTTACTTGTGCCTACTCCAGCGGTGGCTGTAAGAGCACTTAGCTCATACAAGTTGTTCCTTCTTTCTCCTTTGCCAACAATTGTGCCAGCACTATCAAGAATTTCTACACCTGTCTTCTTGAACCTCACTTCATGACCAAGATCAGTTATGGCAGCAACTGATAACAGATTTCTCTTGATTTTGGGAACATACAACACATTTGAAAGCTTTTTGACTTTACCATTTGCAGCAACAAAAGAAATAGTACCTATGCCCGCTGCAGCAGGGCATTTAGCATCATTTCCAACCGTCACAGTGATGGATTCTTGTAGAGGCTTCATAGAACTATATAGACCTTTCTTGTTGGTCATGTGATGGGAGGCCCTACTATCCAACACCCATGAGTCAGTGGTAGATTCTTCTTGTGCCGAGGAGCACACTTCCTCAATGCTTGCCATGAATAATTCCAACTCTGCTTCAGTTGTATTGGCTGTCTCTTTCCCTTTATTTTTAAGAGTACCATTCTTTTCATCTGCCTTCTTGACACGACAATCTGCAATTGCATGTCCTTTCTTCTTGTAGTAGAAGCACTCTCCTTGAAACTTCTTCTTGCCGCCCTTCTTCTTTTTGTCACCATCATTTTTGGTGGAGGAACCACCTTTGCCTTTTGCATTGGCAGAGAATGTAGCATCTCCATTGTTGCTTCCTTCTCGGGCTTTCAGCCTCAACTCCTCCTCCATCAATAATGCACAAAACTCCTCAAAAGTCAAAGCTTGAGGTCTCACCTGAGTATTAAGGGCAGTTACTAGTCCATCAAACTTTTGTGGACAAATACAAAGATACCTCCAAGCTAGCTCTTCGCTAGTCTTTTGTATCCCTACGCCAGCCATCTAGTCGTGCAGATTCTTAATCCGAGTGATGAATGCTTCAATCGTCTCTCCTTTAGCAAACTTCTCCGCTGGTTGATTCTCCAAGTTTTGAGTCCTTGTTTGGTTTCGTGTTTCATACTAACTCCTTAGTACATTCCAAGCCTCTGACGCTTTGGTTATATGCTGAATCAAAGTCAGAACACTGTTAGAATAGCTTGTAACTAAGGCACACAATGCATCTGCATTCCTTCGTTTCCAAGCTCGTAGAAGATCTGCATTCGGAGGAATCGTCACACTAGAATTTGATGGGTCAGGGGTAGGCTGTGGTTCTGCGTCAGTCCCCAGCACAGTCTCCAGAAGCTCATAAGAATCAAGGATAGTTGTAATTTTGAACTTGCCTTCGTTGAAGGTTGGTGGACTAATCCTCAGTGTTTGAATAGCTGGTACAGCAGCACCACCTCCTGCACTGCTTCCTGATGCGCCAGAACCGCTTCCGGAAGTCGACATAGTGTAAAAATTACACGGCGCAGCGAACAGAATCTGAGAAAGAGATAGATAGTACACAATAGATAAGAGGAGAATCAGTAAATTCTTTAGCTCCAAACAACTGATACAAAGATGGCTCTGTCCACCCGTGCGCTTCCACTGTGTAAAGCTTAGATGGCGATCTAGATAGAAGTTAGGTGAAGAGCTTAAGGCTAGCTGGAACAACAACTCTGACTGGGTGAAAGATGAATGATAGATGGCTGTGAAGGGGTTTAGCTTTTATAGCCCGCGAAGACCATTAGGTCGGCCTGACAGACCTACCATATAAGCCTCCACTAGTACGCTAGGGAATATTCCCTTTACCATCGGGCCGTCCCAGACCCCAAAATAGGGGCCCCTTTAGACTCCCTTACCCCGCAACTTGATGCAATGCGCCTCGAGTTGCTACCAGCTTAACCACTCCATCTAACCCAAAGATTAGACCCACAAGGGTCACCTTTTTGCCATCCGGTCACATAGACCTCATCTGATATACAAGTCAGGACTCAACCAATGTCCGGGCTCACATTTGGCTTCTCCTCATAATGGGGGCCTTACAACTTTGAGCACCATGGATCATTGGTGGCACCTAATGAGGGTGGGGCATTGATCATATCTAACATCCTCCTGCGTGCCCCCATCGTCAATGCCCTTCCCCACCCCTCGCCTTCGTCTCCCTCTCCCTCCCACCATCTTCGCCTTTTCCACCACTCTCCTTCGTCGACGCCCTCCCCCGCCAACTCCATCTTCGCCCTTCCTCCCTGCCACCTTCGTCAATGCCCTCCTCCCAGCATCCTTCCCGTCCTTCGTCTCCTTCCCCTCTACATCGTGCCTCCTCCCCTTCCCCTCCTACTCCAGCACCGCCTCCCCTTCTGCCTCCTCCTCCCAGTGCCCTTCCCCTCCTTCGTCTCCTTCTCCTCCGCACCGTGCCGCCTCCCCTTCCCCTCCTACTCCAATGCCGCCTCCCTCCTTCCCCTCCACTCCTCCTCCTTCCCTTCCGCCTCCCCTTTCGCCGCTCCGCTCATTCCCTCCTCTCCTTCCCACCCCTTCCACCTCGCCCTGCCGCTTCCTCCTCCTCCTCTCGCCTCCTCCTCCATCCTTCTCACTAACCTAGTTAGTCACCCTAACCTAGTTAGTTAACTGACCTAGTAAACTCACCTAGCTTAGTTAGTCACCCTGACCTAGTTCACTAATCTGACCTAGTTAACTAATCCTACTCTAGTTAACTCACCTACCCCTCATTCAACTAACCTATCCTGGTCACACTAACCTAACCCCCCCTTTAACCTAAACCCAGTTCCCCCCCCTTCTAGCCCGCTTTCCTACCCCTTCTCCACTACCTCCTTTCTAGCCCCATGCAGGCCCTTTGCTGCCTGGTGGTTCCATGTGTGTGTTCACGCGTGTGTCGCGGCTTCTTTGCATGCTCGGGCGTTGCCAGTGAATGTTCATGCGCGAGGACGCGCGTTTGGTCTTATCCGTGCGGTGGTGCGTGCCGCCCCCGAGCACACACAGCTGTTCACACGCAGCCCGTGTATCTCCTTTGATTTTCCACAAACCCGAGAAAAATACCTAAAAACACTTAAAAACATTCAAAATGTCATAAAAATTCAATTAAAAAACAAAAAAATTATTGAAAAAATTCTTACTAAATTGGGTAATTTTTTGGTTTATCATTCTGATTATAATATAGAGAATTAATTGTATAAAAAAATAACAATATTTAAAATCATTTTAAAATTCATTAAAAATTGAAAAAAAACATTAAATCCCTAAAAATCAAAAATAAATTTCAAAAAATCACAAAAAATTCCATCAATGAATTTCACTGCTTTTGTAATATTTTATAAGCTGAAAACACCTTGGCACATGATCACCCTATTATTTTTGGACCCAAATGATAAACTTTTAGTCTAAATTCATAAAAAAATTTATTTAAATTCCAAAAATAAGCTGCCAAATTACAAAATAATTTAAAAAAATTACAAGTTCATTGTTGAAACCTGATGGTTTTATTTTCAATTAGGTTTGATTAATATCCTAATAAGTCAAACATTTTAAAATAAAAAATATTAAAAAGAAAGAAAAACATAAGATACAAAATACAAACACACCTAAATTACAATTCAATAATAATAATAACAATCTCATTCAAACAATAATCAACATTAATTAAAATAAATGTGATCCCACTAACATTGCCTTGATATTTTTTTAAAAAATAATAATGTGTTTTTTTTTTCAGTCAGTAGTTTTTGCTTTTTTGTTGGATTCCTTGCATTTGGGACTACTCATTTGTTGCATAGCATGAAGCTTGCGGTCGCATATGTGTAGGGGTCATGCCAATTTTTTTCTAAGATGTGGGTTGTTTGGGGTGGTCAATTGGTTAGTTACGCCAGTGTGTGCTTATTTTGATCGATTTCTTTTTTATAGCTATTTTGTTATTTTGCAGGCATTCTTTGTGATTGTCTGTGTTTGTGGGGTGTGTATATTCCATCTGAATGGCGCCTCAAGCTCCTCCTGTTCAGTATGTCCCATTGATCAGTAGGGATTATTCTTCCCTACTAACTTTTGAGCAAAAGCATGCCTTGCAACTTTCGTGGCTACTTCACTCCCTTTGATTCTAGACGATTTAGCCCTATGTGATGAGTTTCTTGCATCAGACATTAAGAAATTGGGCTTGATTCGTGGTACTTCCATGGTCGTGGCACCTAGAGGGTTAGGGAAGGCTTTGTCTCTTCCCTACAAAGGAGAAACCTTTGTTACAACCAGACAGTTATTCTCAATTGACGAGATTCTCAAGATGTTACAGAAGCAGACTAAAGAGGTCCTCAATGTCAAGAAGGTGATTAACACTTTAGGAGTGTCTTTCTCAATGATCACTGATCCTCTTTGGAAGCTAGTCTGTCAATTTCTCCAAGACAGGTTCATACCTGCCAAAACACCATCTCACTATTTGTCCAAGGAGCTCTTCACAGCTTCCAAGATGGTGTTAAAAGGGGTTGCCATTGACAAGTTCATGCTTGCCAAAACACCATCTCACTATTTGTCCAAGGAGCTCTTCACAACTTCCAAGATGGTGTTAAAAGGGGTTGCCATTGACTGGAGTACTTACCTTCTTACGAAGATGGACCAACATTTTGTCAAAGTGACTAGAGGGAATGTTACCAATGTAACCTATGGTTCATATTTATATGCTTTCTTGATATATTCAGGCCTTAAGAAGGGTGTGCTACCTCCTCCTCCATCTGATCCAGTACCTCCCCCTCCACCTTTCGAAGATTCAGAGCCCATTGACATAGAGGATCTTGATTCCCCTCCTCCATTGATCATTCAGAGGAAGCGCTTGAAGCGTGTAGCAGAGAAAATTCCACTAGTCATTCCTTCAGTAAGTTCCTGATACCTCTGGAAGTGACCTCCTTGCTTACCTCACATGCAACAACTTATTCAGCGCACATCGAGAGGGTTCTTTGGAAATATCAATTCCTTCGCTGAACAGTTTAGTGTCAGGGGATGCCATTCATTTCCTTTGTAATGACATCCAGAGTTCTATTAAACTCTTAATGACAGCTTGTGTTCAACAGTTATATGCTTCTTTCTATGAAGAATTGATGCAATCCACAGACCATATGCATAAGGCAACCACAGAGTTAGCCTCTGCTAAAGACACTCTTGTCGATCTGTTTAAGCAGATGGAGCAGCAGACACAAATGATCCAGAGAGAAGAAATATCTTCTTTGAAAAATCAATTAGTAGAGGCTCAGTCAGAGGTCACTAGAGTTTCAGAAGAGAAAGAGAAAATGTCTAAATAAGCTCAAGAATTTAAGACTCTTTTAGAAACGAAACTGTCAGCTTTGCCGACTACTCACAATACATTCGAATCCCAAGCTTCCCAAATTAAGCAATTGAAGGACCAATTGGAAACGGGAAAAATGAGCAGAGATCAAAGGTTACCAGGGTAAGATCAGCCTCTGTTGATCAATAGAGATCCCCTCCTTGTCCTGGATCTTGGCTTTCACATTACAGATGGTATCTAAGATCTCGACCTTAAGGGTAATGTTCTTTCTTGTTAGAGACTTTACAAAAGCTCTGGACACATCCCTATCACACTCACATGTAGGAAACATCTCCCTTCCAAGATGGAATGGAGGCATTCGAGGGTCTCCCATGAATGGTGGTGGTGGGGGATGCATCATTTGAGGACCTCCTTTTGACTTTGCAAGGAGCAATCTTGTTCGGTCTATGCAAATGCAATTGCACTTCATCTACTAGGACTTGATAATGTTCAACCTCCTCTCAGAATCTGGGCTTCATTAAGTTGAGCAAGATATTGAGCCAGACGTAGGCAATGTGACCTCTTTCTAATTCTTAAGTGCAACTAGCTTGCGGTGTGACTAGTTTCAAGATCAGCCAAAGTTTCTTTAGGTTCTCCTTTCAAATATTTTAGTTCGGCTTGATCCCTAGAATGATTGTCTTGACACAAACCAATCTCAAAAAGTAGTTCCTTGTGTTTTGATTGCATCCTCTTTTCAAGGATGAGTACAGCTCCTCGTTTCTTCCTATGTTGAGCATCAATTGCTTGTAAGAGGTTCTCAATTATTCTCCTTATAGAAACCTGGCGATGTTCAAGTGTTGTTTCAATAGATATATTACCATTGCTTGCACCATACTTCTCTGAGACACCTGCATCCAGAAGCCTATGAAGGAATATTTCCTCTAGGGGAACACTAGCATTGATGCTTCCTTTTGGAGAGGATGACAATTCTAGAACTTTGAACTCATTGGTTGGAGCACTGGCATGCACACAAAGAAGCTCTAGGTTGTCCGCGAACTCTTCCCAGGAATCTTGAATAGCTGCCAAGCTCTCATCGAAGGACACCTACTTGCTTTTCAGCTCATTGAACTTGGTTTCCAAGTTGTGAATTTTGCCTCTTTGATGGTCTAGTTGCTGCGCAAGCTTATGATTCTCATTCAAGGGTCTCCCATGAATGGTGGTGGCAGGGGATGCATCATTTGAGGACCTCATTTTGCAAACTCGGGGTAGGGCATCATCCGTCCACCTCTTGGAGGGACATCCCTGGGATGTCCCGAGTGCATCGGGGATCGGAAATTCGAATTCTCCTTTGACCATTCATGGTTGTATACAACAAAGCACATTGAAAGCAGCATTTAAAATTATCCTGAAATTTGTCGTCATGTTTGAAAGTAACCATGATTGCCTTGTCACAGTCAACCGAAGGTAGGTCCACATCTATTGGAGTCAGTTTACAGAAGCTTCTAGAATACTCTTGCACTTGAAGGAGTGACGAGCTTACAAAGCTCATCCTGGTCATAGTCAGATGCCAACCTGAAGAAGGCAAGTAGCTGCAAGAAGCTTTGAGCATCAAGTGCAATATTTGAACCTAGTTCACTGTCCAAGTTCATCTTGGACTTCCACAAGTTAGCAAACTGCTTGGTTGACTATTTGATTTCCTCCGAGATAACACTGTGACTATCTCTAACAATGGGATTTGCAAGGGCTTCTAGAAAAATGACACAAGCACGCCTATTAGTAGGAAGAGTTACATCCTTCTTAGCACCTTGGTTAGCATTTTTCTCCGAAGAAGGGTAACAGCCATCCAAAACTTTCAGGACTTATTGTGATGGATATTTTGTAGACCTAAGAGCATAAGGAAGTTCAACACTGATAGCATTCACCTATTTTCTATGTTTGGCAATGAAAAGACGCATGCAATGGAATCCTTGTCAGGAGAGTCCTCAGCATCTCCTACAACAGCCTTGATAGAGGCATGTGACCTGTGCTGCTAAATCCTCTGGAACCAGAACTAGAATCTCTGACTTGGGGAACATGGATGCAGGGTTTGATTTGAGCTAAGGCTACTAGCCAGCTTAGTTGGAGAATATTCTTCAGCAAAACCTCTATTCTTTCAAGTTGCCCCTTGTGCTCTTAACACATTGAGGCTACTATCAAAAAATGGGTTTGAGTGGTAGTTTCTGGACATCATAGACATTGCCTAGAGCATAAATTTTGGGATTCTTCTTCAAATATTGGGTCCATTTATGCTTTTGGAAGTCTCACCAACACTCCTTTTGAAGATTCAATAAATTCTTCTGCCATTTGATTCCTCTTTATCAAGCTACCCTGTATGGAAGACCGATGGAGCTTTATCAATGGTATGATGATATAAGTAAATGTCTCTTCATGGAACCATCAATGAGAAGATTATTTTACTCTTTTCAAGCTAAAAATTGAAGTTCTTCAAGAAACATTAGTCTACAAAAAAAATATCCTACAGTCATCTACTTCTTCTTCACCCATCAATGCTTTCTTGGTTAATTGGGAATGCAATCTTACAATGCCATTTTCATGGAATGGTTTAATTCTCTTGGCAAGGCACTTAATGCTTGAAGGGCATTGGTTATTGCATTTTTATTTGTCATTCCAGCTGGTATTTGGTTGTTTGATCAATGGTAATTAATCAATGCACACTTATTGTCAAATGGTTCAATGTAATGCATACAATAATGATGTATGGCACTGTGGAAAGAAGGATGGGGATATTGGATTCAGTATCAAGTTGTACTCTCCAATGGGCATATGTAATGTAGGGGTGAAAATGCAATAAATGTATAATGCAATCTATTTCAGTCCTACACTTAGAAGGGTTTGTACTTTGGAGTATGCAATGGTATTGACAGGACATACATGTTCATTGGCATTCTTATGACAACCTACAAGCAAGATTTGCTTCAATTTTGGATTTTCAGAGGTTTTTTTCACTTACCATAGTAACCTACAACTCTTCCCTATTCTCTTGAGTGCTTTCTTATTGGGTATTGGTTCAATTTTGGATGAGAAGTACCAAAAACACTTAAACATGGCAAAATAGAGTGATGTCTACTGTAGACAAACCTAGAGATTCATTTCTAGAATGGGGTGTAGGTACAAAATAATGAAAACCAGGTTTTCTAATTGAAGGTAAACATTTTGGGCTTCAAGTGAAGCTATCAAACACCTCATTCCGATCAGAATTTCTCAAGTTATGGTCAAAACAATGCAACTAGGTACTTGGGACAGGGTGCTGTCTATTGTGGACAGACATAGTAAATTCTTTTACAGAGAGGGGAATTTCTTATTCTAAATTGAAACCAGCACTCTCATTTGAAGCTAGACATCATAGGCTTCAAATAGAGCTATCATTTTTTCCATTTGGACTTGTATTGATCAAGTTATGGCCAAATTTGTGTCTATGGATAGTTGGGACAGCATGCATGCATTGAACAGTCTGGCAAGTGTGGCAAGTGATATTAGGGAAATGAATATGGATATTGACTAATTCATTACTCTCTTTGATGTATGGTTACTATCTACAACAATTTCTAATGTCTCAATTCTTTCCACTTGTGAGAACTATGGCCATCAATGTCATGATACTATAGTGAATGAGTATGTATCTCATGGCAACTTAGCATATGAACCATATGGCACTTCTCCCTCATAACCATATGAGCAACATTTTGGCAGATGTCTTGAACAAAATGGATGCTATACTTCATGTCATGATGAGCAAAATGGGTATCATTCAAATCATTTTGGTTAGCAACAAGATGATGTTTCTTATGATAGATTTGATCAAGAATATCATGCATGTATTCCTTACCAAAGCAATGACTATCATGGCTACTTTGAGCAAGGATATAATGCTTGTGAAGATTATTTTTCTTATGATCAACATGTACATACATTTGTACAACAACATGATGTATTTGATTAGCCTTCTCATCATGATTACCATGTTTCTCCTGCAAGATCTCATCCACATGACTTTGGACATCATGCCTATAAAGATGCCTATGGTAATGTCTATGAGAATGTCAGCCATCATGATCAACATAACATGGACAAATGTAGTAGTTATGTAATGTGCCCGCCTATCAGCTGTCCAGGCACGTTTTTAGCAGTCCATCGGGAGAGTCTAAGTGACGCCGCCCGACACTCCCATGGAATGTCACGGGGTTGGTCACCACCTAGGGTTTCCCGAGTCCGTCCCACAATGGAACATCCACGGCCGAACCCACTAGGATTGACCTGAGATTTGGGTTCCTAGTAGACAAGGTCTCCTGACACCATCCTAGCATCGGATTTTGGACATCCTACTTTACGCAGAGATACCCAACCCGAAGCGGATCCATACTGCACTTGGTTCAAGGAGAATGGGAAACGAGAGGGATGCGCTACTCAACCTCTCTACTCATAAGGCATAGTCCCGTCCCGGCCCCCTAAAGTGGCATGTATTGGGTTCTAACCTAACCTTACATGAGGGTCAAATGACGGAAAAGAAAGATTGTGAGAAGCCTCCTAATTCTTTGGGACCACCTTGCCATAGGACGGACCCGTTAGGGGTTTCGCCCACTTGCTTCCCTTGATAGCTTTAGTTTTCTAATTAGGTCCTATAACATTTATGTGTAACATTCAAAATCAGTTTCCTTAATTAAACCTTTAGGGAACAGGGTTCGTTCACGTATTTTATGGCACGGACACAAATACAAAGCAAGCAATCCTTTGACAAACAAGGTCAAACAAATTCCTTAACTTATCTTCACGTTAATCTTTGTCTTCTACCCATACAAGAGAAATTATATATTCCCTTCTGTCCAACAAAAGTCCCAGTCCAAATCACATTGCACCATAATTTCTATCATTTATCTAGAATAGGATCTTCCAATGCCCCAGATGTTGGGCTCACGGTAGTCTATAGCTCTATTTGGGACTCGGTAAGGGGTGTCCAAAGCTGCATTGACCCCAAGTGACCTAGGAGTGAGACACTCTTTTTGTGGTTGGCCTTTTCACCACTCGACCTTTGGCCAATAAATCAAGCAGTGCCCTCTCGGGTTGAAATGCGGTATGACCTTGGAGATGATCCACCCATGCAAAATATCCTTCCTTAATTAATCCAATTAAGAGCCAAGCACAATCAAGGCAGTAAGCCTAATATCACCTTCCAAGAAGAACATTCTTTTTGTCCCATGGCAATTTGTCATTACAGACCCCTGCCATGCATTTACCATCAAACACAAGCACTTGGAATAATCCTCCAGTTCACACCTCACAATCAGTTTAATGCAAAAGCATTTAGGATGTTATCTAATTAATCCACAAAACAATGGTATCCTTTTCCAAACATTGCAGGAATAGTCACGATAGCCTTCCATGCGTGTTTGCTCTCCCCCTTGGGATCTAAGTGATTCCATTATTACTTAACACTTCCTCCATTCAACTGGGACATTACTCAAGACATGAGTTCTAATAATCTCTTACTTTGTTTTATAACCAAACCCACTTCCTAACGAGTACAAAAGCATCGCTCTCTCTTTTGACTTAGGGTTTCCTATCCCTGAAGCCTTTGCTTGCCCTAGAGTTGTTGTTGCATCTAACCCAACTTGGAATAGGATTAATAAACATAGCCGCTATCGGATGGATTTCAAGGCACCTAAGTCCTAATCCTTATGGACATTGTTGTTTTGAGTTTGATTTTCCTCTAGGATAGATTACTTACCATGTGATTTGTCAAGTGTGCAATCTCTATGTACTTCCAGTATGGTAGGATGTTTTATCTATTAATTTCCAGGAGGGGAGTGTCGATTATACCTTGGAACCTTGTATGCCATCTTTATTCTACATATGGATTTGATGCCACATAACATCTAGGTGGAGCTAACTTCCCTAGATACATGCGTTTCAAAATCTCCAACTTTCGATTATTGTGATAAACTTTCCCTTTTCAATAATCCCTTACTGTGCAGCTTAGCAGGGTCTAGCATCTCACACGTGAATCAAAGTGAGAATTTGTTAACTTGGAAATACATTACTTACGTCTAGTACCGTAGTTGGATGGGTAGTGATGTCCTTGCCCGAGGCTTCATTGCTCGTTGTGGGGTTTCCATCCGCACCCGTCATTTTCTGCTTGGGGGCCATCCTCGCTCTTTGTGAGTTGCACAAGACCTTTGCACCTTGTGCTCA
This sequence comes from Lygodium microphyllum, assembly GCF_053477565.2. Taxonomy (NCBI): domain Eukaryota; kingdom Viridiplantae; phylum Streptophyta; class Polypodiopsida; order Schizaeales; family Lygodiaceae; genus Lygodium; species Lygodium microphyllum. Next base: position 114,415,465 of record NC_141159.1, on the reverse strand, counting down.
AGTAGTGGAGCCATCTATGAGTGATGGATAATCTTGCGAGACAGGTATAGGTCTGCAAGCCACGGGGGAAGGAGATGTGTGTGGCCACCCTCGTTGGAGGGGAAGGGAAAGAATCTCTCTTCCTCTTTCTCTCTCTTTTTCCCTCTTCTTCTTCTTTCTCTCTCTCTCTTTTTCCTCTTCTTCTTCTTCTTCTTCTTCTTCCCTTCTCCTTCTCCTCCTCTTCTTCTCTCTTCTCTCTCTCTCCCTCTCTCTTACTCTTCTTCTCTTCTTCTTCTTCTCTTCTTCTCCTCTGTCTTCTTCTCTTCTTCTTTTCCTTCTCTTCTTCTACCTCCCTCTCTCTCTCTCTCTCTTCTTCTTCTTCTTCTTCTTCTTCTTCTTCTTCTCTTCTCCTCTCTCTCTCCCTCTCTTCTTATCTTCTTCTCCTCTCTCTTCTTCCTCTGTCTCCCTCAGCGTGTTGCCAGCACCGAGGCCCTTCTATTCCAACCCATCCCCCTACCACCCCTTACAATGGCAGGGTTTATATAATAGGGGGAGTGAGGGGTAATAGGGGGGCATGATGGAGGCCCTTCCCTCCACATGGGTAGCCAGGGTGGAGCTACCACCATGCAGTAGCCCAACTCTATCGACATCATCTCCTTCACTTCCTCCTCGAGTTTATCACCACCCTCCACCATGTCGCCTAGCTTTTACGGCTCCCCCTACCTCCACCAGCTGGCGATGTTGATAGGGGGCGTTTTAAAAAAATGATTAATTTTTATTAAAGTTAAAGGGGGGGTCGTATGCAAAAGCAGGTAGAACATTACATCCTATCCCCCTTAGAGAACTGGAGATGTCCTCATCTCGAAAGAAGCTGGAGAAGAGAAGCCCTTTAACGAGGCTCAAGGTCTGTGGGTTAGGACCCACTATGCGTCCGCTGTGCTACTCTGATCACTCACAACTTATTGTATTGGATATATCTGGATTACAAGAGAAAGGTTTATTGTAGTTACATCTCATAGATATCTTCTAGGGTTTTCCTAAGGATCTAGTGTAATCTGGATCACTAGAGCTCATACAACTTCATTTCCTTGTAAGTTCATGAGTCTTGTTAGGACAATTGACGTAGTTATGTCCAATGTTGTGGCACTCGGAGCATTGGTGTTTAGGTTGCTTTGGACATTCCCTTTCGAAATGACCTAACTCCCTGCAATAGAAACAATGCGAAGCTTTATCACTTGGAGTAACAAGATTTCTAGTTGTCCTTGGCAGGATTTTCTTCTTTAGGCCAAATTGTCCTAGCATCCTTTCAGCAGATTGAAGTAGTCCTTTATCGCAAAAACATTGTTTCTGAATTTCCTATTTTCAAAGTTGGATTGAGGTCCATGGTCAATCGGCTTTGCTTGTAGTATTAAAGAATACTTCCAAGCTTTAACATTCTAGTAAAACCCAATCCATATTAGTTGAGAAGAAATGACTGAAGAGGAATTCATTGCAAGTTATAATTGTCATTCCTTGCCAGAGTATCTCTAATCATTTACAAGTTGTAGGCTCAAAATAGATACAACTCATATTACTCAGGTTAACTATAGTTACAAGAGTAAAGTTATATTCTAGTACAAGTTGTATTTCATGTTGATAAAATTTCAAGGATTTTTAATCATCCTGAAGAGGTGTAGTGGGTTCTAGGTCTTCATCTTCATCTGAATCCTCTATATCTCCATAGACCGCACTTGTGTGGTCTCGTTTCCTTGGGGGGTTAGTGTCTTCTGGACTTAGGTTAGGGCAGTCTGCTTGGACATGCCCTAGCTCATTGCAATGGAAGCATTGATAGTAGGGACATCTCCTATGGATATGCCCTATCTCTCCGCATGTGTGGCATCTCTTGCCTTGATCTCGGGAAACATTTTTCTCACAATTTCTCGACCCAAGTTCTTGAACAATTGGCTTTGCTCGAAGTAATGCATCTTTCAAAGTTCGTTGGATGCATTGCTTCTAGATGGTGGTTCAGAGGAGTGTTTAGGCCATGGCAAAACTTGGATACTTGCTGTGCAATATCCATAGGTGGTGGTGCATATTTTAGTAGGGTTACAAACTTTGAGTAGTAAGCTTCCAAGGTTAATTCCAACTGATTGAGCTTGAAGAATTCATTCATCTTCAAAGTTTGGTAGGTCGGCGGAAGGTATCATCCGCGTACCACATCTTTCAACTGAGCTGCCCAAGTAACATTGGCTTCAGAAATACCTTGATCTTTGCACCATTGCTTCCACCATAACCAAGCCTAACCAACTAGCTTAAGTTTGGCTATCATTGCTTGATTGGTAGTAGGAGTTTCCAAAGCAGAGAAATAGTCATCCATCAACTCAATCCATATCTCCACCTCTACTGCGACATCCATTCCTTCCCCATCAAACTCGCGCGCCTTAATTTACTTAAGAATGAATTTCTTCTCTTCCATATTAGCATTCATAGGTGCAGAAGGTGCTTGATAATCAAGCCATACCACTTTGATTATTCTGTTTAAGATATGCCTACAAACCATACATAAATCAATCACATATCATTACGAAGTTTCACTCTGATACCAACTGTAACGTGCCTACCTATCAATTATCCAGGCACATTTTTAGCAGTCTGAGTCTAAGCGACGCCACCTGGCACTCCCATGGAATGTCACGAGGTGTGTCACCTAGGGTTTCCTGAGTCCGCCTCGCAACAGAATGTCCACGGCCGGAACCCACTAGGATCGACTTGAGATTTGGGTTCCTAGTAGAGAAGGTCTCATGACACCATCCTAGCATCGGATTCTAGACATCCTACTTTATGCAGAGATACCCAACCCAAAGGGGATCCATACTGCACTTGGTTCAAGGAGAATGGGAAACGAGAGGGATGCACTGCTCAACCTCTCTTCCTATTAGGCATAGTCCCATCCCAGCCCCCTTAAATGGCATGAATCGGGTTCTAACCTAACCTTACATGAGGGTCAAACGATTGAAAAAAAACCTTGTGAGAAGCCTCCCAATTCTCTCGGACCAGTCCCATCCCAGCCCCCTAAAATGACTTCAATCGGGTTCTAACCTAACCTTACCTAAGGGTCAAACGACAAAAAAAAACCTTGTGAGAAGTCTCCTAGAGGCTTTTTTTTTATCGTTTGACCATCAGGTAAGGTTAGGTTAGAACCCGATTCAAGTCTTTTTAGGGGGCCGAGATGAGACTATGCCTTACGACTAGAGAGGTTGAGTGGCGCATCCCTCTTGTTTCCTGTTCTCCTTGAACCAAGTGCAGTATGGATCCACTTTGGGTTGCATATCTCTATGTAAAGTAGGATATCCAGAATTCGATGCTAGGATGGTGTCAGGAGATCTTGTCTACTAGGAACCCAAATCTCAGGTCGATCTTAGTGGGTTTAATCGTGGACGTTCCATTGCGAGGTAGACTCAAAAAACCCTAGATGACAAACCCCATGGCATTCCATGGGAGTGCCAAGTGGCATCACTTAGACTCATCTCTAGATGGACTGCTAAAAACATGCGTGGAAAGTCGATAGGAGGGCACGTTACAAGTTATGATAATTTTTATGGACATCATTAAGTGGATGAGAGCTATGACACTTACTATCAGCTCAACCATATGGGTTATCTACCACACGAGCCACCTAAAGCATTACAAGCTAAAGATATCTATGAAGAGCATGATGAAGAATATGAGGAGGACCTTCATGAGAACCTTACTAAAGGACGACATGCAATATAAGGAGGAATTTCATGAGACCTCTATCCTTCAAGAGGGACATGTAAAGGAGCTTCATGAATCCATACACCAATCTATGTTTTCAAATGACATGTTCTCAATTGATGACCTTATCTTCCCATTTGATCCAGGGGATCATGTGGATGCTTTCCTGTTTCCATTTGACCCGGGAGGCAATGATGGAATATATTTTTCTACAGAAGGAACTATTGATGGAGTATATTTTTCCGCAGAAGGAACTTATGGTTGTGATGACTATTTTGATGGTTATCCATTTGATCCTGGAGGCATATTGGACTTAAGTGACTTTCATTGTTGTTATAGGACAGTGGAAAACTTGATGTGCAAATTTTTGTTTAGGAATTAAATTGCCTTAACCACATTGAAAAGTGGTTTTGATGGCATGAGTTGATGCCTTGGGTTATGTAATTCATTTTTTATACCTCAAACACTCAATTTGGACACTCTAGTCAAAAGTTATGGCAGTTTTACTAATTCAGCCATGTTTGGACAACAAGTAATCAATTCACTGTTTCAGGTTCATTGTGATGTTCTTCGCACAAAGTGCTTCCACATGCTTATGGATATTCATCAACATAATTTGCTTCATTAACAACTTACCTTTTTACCTCATTATCTTCAGTTTTAAGGACAAAACATCTCTAGGGTGGGATGATTTGTAATGAAGCAAATTACAACATGAGAGTTGAAGCCTATTTCCAAGTATAAACTTTGTAAATACTTGAGCCAAGAGAAAAGAGGACTTAGGGTTTAGTATAAAAAGGCAAGAAGTGCTAATGTAGCATCATTCTTGGATATTATCACAATTTCATCCTTCTTGTCTTGCATTCCTCTTGTACTTGGCTTGCAGCTCATGGCTACATTGTGCTATGGTAATAGAAGATATTCCATGCCATAGCCATGCTGGAATCTTAGTTTGGTTCATTTCTTGTTATTTTTAGCTTAGAATATTTTTGTTTCCATTGTTAGATTAAACTTCTTTTACACCCTTGGTATTTCCAATAGAGAAAAGAAGAAGCTTCTATTGGGATCAAACCTCTACATAATGGTAAGCAATGCATTGTATAAGAAAGGCAAAGATGTGTTGTAGGAGATGAGATCAAGATCGTACTGAAAAAATGCCATGATGAGCCATATGGCGAATAGTTTGCGAGAGAAGCAACAATTGTTAAGAATTGCATTGGTGGGGGGACTTGCTTGAGATGTTGTGCCAAACACACACTATACACACAAGAGGAAGCTCATTTAAGAACATAAGAAGAGAGATGAAGATGATAATCATTTTTTTACTAGTTTCTTCTTCTTCTTTCATATACAATACAATGTATACAAAGTATAGATAAGATAAAATATAAAGGAAAGTGGCCTACTAAGTCAAACAATGCATAATTGACTATAGTAATCAACTAACACTATAACTATGTCAACTAGATAGGTGCAACAAACTAAATATAATAATTCTTAAGTCAGTGGTCATGTGAGGATCATAATCACGAGGGATTCACTAGTAGTAATAAGGAGTCATCACCTGCGTGCAAGAAATATATGAAAATACCCCTTATCTACCCCCTATTTATGGGACCTTACCTTATAAAATGTACATTCCTTTCCTTAAATAACCCCCTCCCTTACACACGTGGTACCATACGGTTGTAAAATATTACACGGCGCAGCGAACAGAATCTGAGAAAGAGATAGAGAGTACACAACAGATAAGAGGAGAATCAGTAAAATTCTTTAACTCCAAACAACTGATACAAAGATGGCTCTGTCCACCCGTGCGCTTCCACTGAATGAAGCTTAGATGGCGATCTAGACAGAAGATAGGTGAAGAGCTTAAGGCTAGCTGGAACAACAACTCTAACTGGGTGAAAGATGAGTGAATGATGGCTGTGAAGGGGTTTATCTTTTATAGCCCGCGAAGGTCGTTAGGTCGGCCTGCTGACCGACCTACCATATGAGCCTCCACTAGTCGGCCAGGGAATATTCCAGGGAATATTCCCTTTACCATCGGGCCGGGGGCGCTGCCCCCGGACCCCTGCCAGGGGGGCCGCTGGCCCCCCTGGGACCCCCCCAGCCAGGGGCTGCTTCCGCGGCCCCCGAACCCCACAATAGGGGCCCCTTTTAACTCCCTTACCACGCAACTCAATGCAATGTGCCTCGAGTTGCTACCAGCTTAACCACTCTGTCTAACCCAAAGATTAGACCCACAATAGTCACCTTTTTGCCATCCAGTCACATAGACCTCATCTGATATACAAGTCAGGACTCAACCAATGTCCGGGCTCACATTTGGCTTCTCCTCATAATGGGGGCCTTACAACTTTGAGCACCATGGATCATTAGTAGCACCTAATGAGGGTGGGGCATTGATCATATCTAACACCCCCCCTCAATGTCCACCCATAGGTGAACTATCTCCTCGGCCCAATGCCGAGTCTCTGAAGATGAACTTGAAGCAGATCCTTCGTAAGTGCTTTGGTGAAGATATCTGCTCCATTCTCCTCTGTTGGACAGTAGACCAGTTCCACTATCCCATCCTCCATCAAATCATGTACATAGTGATACTGGATCTCTATATCTTTGGTGCGTGCATGAAACACTGGATTTTTGGCGATGGCGATGCAACTATGATTGTCACATCTCAGCACAGTTGGTTCTTCATCCTGCACTCCCATATGCCATAGAATCCTTCTCAACCATACGGCCTCACATGCAGCAAAACAAGCTGCCTTGTACTCTGCTTCGGTAGAAGACAATGCCACTGTTGGTTGCTTCTTACTAATCCAAGAAAAAATTCCTGAACCCAAAGAGAAACAATAACCAGAAACTGACTTCCTGGAATCAATGTCTCCTGCCCAATCTGAGTCACAGTTCCCCACAAGAGAAGTTCCGAAACTATATGTGATACCATAGTCAAGAGTTCTCTTCAAGTATCTGAGCACCCACATCCCAGCCTTCCAATGACTCTCATGAGGTTTGTTTGAGAACCTGCTCAAAACACCAACAACAAAACTGATATCTGGTCTGGTGTTACACAAGTAGATCAGACTGCCGACCAACCTCCTATACCTCCCAATGTCTGCTAGTGCTGATGTATCCTCGACGGATAACTTTGCATTCACTTCCATAGGTGTAGCTATCTCCTTGCACTCGGTCATGCCAAATGCCTTCAAGATCTCCCATGCATACTTCTTCTGAGAGATGAAGATCTTTCCTGGCTCTTGCCAGACTTCAATCCCCAAACAATAGTGCAGCAAGCCCAAGTCTGTCATTTCAAACTCTGAACTCAAAGCCTTTCGAGTTTGGTTGATCATATCTTCATAGTCACCTGTAATAAGAAGGTCGTCCACATATAGGACAATCACTACAGACTTTTTACCATCCCTGTAAACATACAAGTTAGCATCTGAGGCACATCTTTTGAAGTTTAGGTTTAAAAAGAACCTATCTATCCGCTGGTACCATGCTCTGGGGGCTTGTTTCAGCCCATACAATGCCTTCTTCAGTTTACACACTTTGTTCTCGGAATGGGGGGCCTCAAACCCTGGTGGCTGAGCCACGTACACCTCCTCCTTGAGGTCACCATTTAAGAACGCTGACTTAACATCCATTTGGTACACTGGCCACTTCTTATGGGCAGCCACTGCAAGTACCGTGCGAATAGTGGTCATTCTGACAGTTGGGGAAAATGACTCTTGAAAATCAAACCCTTCAACTTGTGAAAATCCTTGGGCAACCAGTCTAGCTTTGTACTTTTCTAAGGTACCATCAGCCTTGTACTTTACCTTCCAGATCCACTTGGTGCCAATAACCTTCCGCTTTGCTGGTCGATCCACTAGCTCCCAAGTGTCATTCTTCATTATGCTGTCATACTCCGCCTGCATAGCAGCCTTCCATGATGGATCTGCAAGTGCTTCTTCTAAGTCAGTTGGCTCCTTTACTTCTCTCATAATCTCAACCATCAAGGCCATATTGACTATGTGAGCAGAAGCCCTCCTTTGCTCCTCTATTCTCTGAGACCTCCTTGGTCCGTCTGCCTTCTCCTCAACAGATGCAGGCATAGGATTATTGTGGTCATAGAGTTGCTTCACCCAGCACGGCAATGGCTTTTCCGGTGGGGTGATGTCAGGTTGGTGAACTTTTTCCTCATCATCTGAAGATGATGCTTCCTCCTCCTTAAGGATAGGGATAGCTCTCGAGACAGGTTCATAGTGGACTACTTCTTCGCTTGATGATAAAGTGGAAGAACTTGCCTTCTCCTCCTCCACTGTATGCGGCTCCTCCTTGAACATCACATCACGGCTCGCGATGATCTTCTTTGCCTCTTGGTCATATAATTTGTAAGCCTTCTGCTCATCACTATAACCCAAGAAGATACATTTTCTGCTTTTTGGTTGTAACTTGTTTCTCTTCTCATCTGGAACATGTGCATAACATTCACATCAAAAAATTCTGAAATGTGAGACAGATGGTTTCTTACCAGTGTAAGCCTCATGAGGTGTTTTTCCCTTGAGAGCCTTTGTATAGCTCCGATTTAGAATGTAGACTGCAGTATTAACAGCTTCAGCCCAAAAATGGTTAGGCAATCCCTTGCCCTTTAGCATGCATCTTGCCATCTCCACAATGGTGCGATTCCTGCGTTCCACAACACCGTTCTGCTGAGGTGTGTGAGGCGTCGTCAATTGACGCTTGATCCCTTTGCTCTTGCAAAAGCCTTCAAACTCCTTTGAGTTGAACTCACCACGACCATCTGTTCTAAATTTCTTCACACTTTTCCCTGTTTCATTCTCAACAAGTATTAGCCATTCTTTAAACTTACCAAAAGCTTGAGCCTTATCACGAAGGAAGTACACCCACATCTTCCTACTGTAGTCGTCGACAATCAACATAAAATAAGAAGATCCCCCCAAGGCCTGTGTAGGCATCTTACCACACAAGTCAGCATGCACCAACTCTAGAGGAGCCTGTGCTCTATTCTTGCTTTCTTGTGGAAATGCCTTTCTCTGTTGCTTGCCCATCATACAAGCTTCACATGGTTCCTTCAATTCAGTTATTGTAGGTAGGTGAGCAACCATATCTTGCTTTTGCATCTCCTTCAATACTGCAAATCCGATGTGTCCAAACCTTTCATGCCAAAGCTTACTTGTGCCCACTCAAGCGGTGGCTGTAAGAGCACTTAGCTCATACAGGTTGTTCCTTCTTTCTCCTTTGCCAACAATTGTGCCAGCACTATCAATAATTTCTGCACCTGTCTTCTTGAACCTCACTTCATGACCAAGATCAGTTATGGCAGCAACTGATAAGAGATTTCTCCTGATTTCGGGAACATACAACACATTTGAAAGCTTTTTGACTTCACCATTTGCAGCAACAAAAGAAATAGTACCTGTGCCTGCAGCAGGGCATTTAGCATCATTTCCAACCGTCACAGTGATGGATTCTTGTAGAGTCTGCATAGAACTGTATAGACCTTTCTTGTTGGTCATGTGACGGGAGGCCCCACTATCCAACACCCAAGAGTCAGTGGTAGATTCTTCTTGCGCCGAGGAGCACACTTCCTCAATGGTCGCCATGAATAATTCCAACTCTGCTTCAGCCGTATTGGCTGTCTCTTTCCCTTTACTTTTAAGGGTACCATTCTTTTCATCTGCCTTCTTGACACGACAATCTGCAATTGCATGTCCTTTCTTCTTGTAGTAGAAGCACTCTCCTTGAAATTTCTTCTTGCCGCCCTTCTTCTTTTTGTCACCATCATTTTTGGTGGAGGAAACACCTTTGCCTTTTGCATTGGCAGAGAATGCAGCATCTCCATTGTTGCTTCCTTCTCGAGCTTTCAGCCTCAACTCCTCCTCCATTACTAATGCACAAAACTCCTCAAAAGTCAAAGCTTGAGGTCTCACCTGAGTATTAAGGGCAGTTACTAGTCCATCAAACTTTTGTGGACAAATCCGAAGACACCTCCGAGCTAGCTCTTCGCTAGTCTTTTGTATCCCAGCGCCAGCCATCTGGTCACGCAGATTCTTAATCCGAGTGATGAATGCTTCAACCGTCTCTCCTTCAGCAAACTTCTCCGCTGCTAGTTGATTCTCCATGTTTTGAATCCTTGTTTGGTTTCATGTTTCATACTGACTCCGTAGTACATTCCAAGCCTCTGATGCTTTGGTTGTATGCTGAATCAGAGTCAAAACACTGTCAGAACAGCTTGTAACTAAGGCACACAATGCATCTGCATTCCTTCGTTTCCAAGCTCGTAGAAGATCTGCATTCGGAGGAATCATCACACTAGGATTTGATGGGTCGGGGGTAGGCTGTGGTTCTGCGTCAGTCCCCAGCACAGTCTCCAGAAGCTCATAAGAATCAAGGATAGTTGTAATTTTGAACTTCCACAAGGTGTAGTTTGTACCATCTAACTTGCCTTCGCTGAAGGTTGGTGGACGAATCCTCAGTGTTTGAATAGCCGGTACAGCAGCACCACCTCCTGCACCGCTTCCTGATGCGCCAGAATTGCTTCCCGGAGTCGACACCGTTTCTCTTTGCTGTTGAAGCCTTTGCCTCTTGCACGCTCTCCGATCTCTAGAGCCCCCTGGGCTTTGATACCATGTAAAATATTACACGGCGCAGCGAACAGAATCTGAGAAAGAGATAGAGAGTACACAACAGATAAGAGGAGAATCAGTAAAATTCTTTAACTCCAAACAACTGATACAAAGATGGCTCTGTCCACCCGTGCGCTTCCACTGAAAGAAGCTTAGATGGCGATCTAGACAGAAGATAGATGAAGAGCTTAAGGCTAGCTGGAACAACAACTCTGACTGGGTGAAAGATGAGTGAATGATGGCTGTGAAGGGATTTAGCTTTTATAGCTCGCGAAGGTCGTTAGGTTGGCCTGCTGACCGACCTACCATATGAGCCTCCACTAGTCGGCCATGGAATATTCCAGGGAATATTTCCTTTACCCCGGACCCCACAATAGGGGCCCCTTTTAACTCCCTTACCACACAACTCAATGCAATGTGCCTCGAGTTGCTACCAGCTTAACCACTCTGTCTAACCCAAAGATTAGACCCACAACAGTCACCTTTTTGCCATCCGGTCACATAGACCTCATCTGATATACAAGTCAGGACTCAACCAATGTCCGGGCTCACATTTGGCTTCTCCTCATAATGGGGGCCTTACAACTTTGAGCACCATGGATCATTAGTAGCACCTAATGAGGGTGGGGCATTGATCATATCTAACAACGGTAAACCCTAGTGGACCCCTCGGGATCATAATGACCACCAACATGCTAAGTGTAGACATGCAGATCCATCTAGCTAGGTGGTCTATCATCAATATCCACATGTGTTGAGCTTGCCATCTCGACATTCCTCCTCAAGCTCAACTGTATCTCTAAAACTCCAAGTAAGCTTTGAAACTTTCGAAGCTTCTTTGCGCCCAATGCTGTTGTGAAAATACTAGCTATCCAATTCTATGTATTGACATATACCAAGTTAATCTCTCTGCAAGTATTTTCTCTCTCACAAAGTGGTAGTGCATCTCAATGTGTTTTGTCCTAGCATGGAACATTGGGTTCCTAGCTAGCTATATGCTAGGTGCACCTCATGTGTTGCCATAGCAACATCTCTATACTCAGTCTCTATACTTGAAAAAGCACATGTAGGTTGCTTTTTGCTACTCCATGTAATTGTAACACTACCAAGGAAAAACATGAGTCCACTTCTAGATATTCTATCTGACATGCTACTAGCCCAATCTATATCTATGTATCCAAACACATGTGCATCCTTACTTGCTTCATAAAAAAGTTCATAACATAAAGTGAACTTCACATATCTCAATATGCATCTAACTGCATCCAAATGAGGCTTTCTAGGCATCTGCATAAATTGATTGACAAGGCCAACAATATAGCTTAATTTTGGCCTTATGATAGTCATGTAAATTAGAATCCCTACTATCCTCCTAAATATAATAGGGTCTTCTATCTCATTCCCAACATTAGCACTCAACTTTACATTTTGCTCTAATGGTACTAAAAGAGGCTTGCATATTATTATACCATACTTGGATAACATATCCAAGCCATACTACCTTTGGAATAGCCATATACCATCATCGCATCTAATCACCTCAATATCAACAAAGTACCTTAGCTCACCCAAGTTCTTCATCTCAAACTTCTTCTTCAAAAAGTCCTCAACTTCAGCAATCTCGCTATCACTATCACCTGTAATAATCAAGTCATCCACATAGATGACTATGATGACCAAGCATGCATCTCCCTTTTTTAGATAAAGTGAATGGTCAACATCAGAAACATAAAAGAAAATGTTGAAAAAATACTCTCTGATCTTGTCAAAATGCTCTAGGTGCTTACTTGAGCCCAAAGAGTGCTTTATTTAATCTACACACATAGGTGGGATGCTCTAGATCCTCATAACCTGCTAGTTGCTAAATATATACCTCTTTTTACAATTCACCATGCAAGAAGACATTCTTGACATCCATCTACTACAAATTCCAATCTTTGGCTAGTGTCAAAGCAATTACACATCTAATAGTTGCAATCCTAGCAACTCAGGTAAATGTCTCCTCATAATCTATGATGTTAACCGATATTTTGAGATGGCAGCAAAAGCGCAAGTTCCAGACACTATTTTTTGGTGGATTATTATTTTGTGGAGCTTTAGTGTATTATTTTGGGCACTTTTGTATTATTTTGTACTCGTGGACATCATCATATTATCATGCATTTATTATTTTGTGAGAACTAAGCTCACTCCCATGCACATTGTATTTATCTCATGTAATTGTATTTGTCACACCCTCGCAAGTGTTGCATGGGTTGCGCACATGGATTTTTTATTAGATTAGCATAGGCTTGGACTATCTAGGCTAAGGTTGAAGCATGCTTCAAGGAATGACTAGCCTAGGGCCCACTAAGTGGGTAGGATGCCCAAGAGAGGGTGCAAACCCTAATTCATAGTAGTGGAAAGCCTAACTACAAAACACAAAAGGGGTGCAAACCCTAATCACAAAAGGGATGCAAACCGTAAATGCAAAACACAAACCCAAACCCTAACCTTAATTCTTGGTCTATATAAAGGTAGGGGATCTCAATTCTATTTATCCTTTCGGCACATCCATGTTGCAGAAGCTCTATCAGTGTGACTACTCAAGCTTTCTATTCTATCTTTACATTCTATCATCTTGCTTCCATTGTGTTGAGAGTGAATGAGAAGGAGAGAGTGAGAGGTGTGTTGAGTGAGGGACTAAGAGAAGGTGAAGCTCTTTGTCTTCTTTCTTTTCTCGTCATCTCTACTAGCTCTTTGACTCATTGACATGCTCAGTGGTGGATGCAAAGGAGTGAAGCATTGGATCATATTGATCATAGTCGTGGAACAATCTTCAAGTCTTTGAAAGGTAAGTTAGGTGACTTCACTACAACTCGAAGCTACTCTTGTATTCTTGCTTTCTTGGATTTTTCTTGGATTGGAGAGGAGAATGCTTGGATATTTAGAGCGGATTGTTAAGAGACAAGGTGAGGGATTGTCGTTGAAGTGAGTTGTAACTTCTAAAATAATAGAAATCTGTTCAAAGTCCCGACTTCTAGTGCGTTTGGCTTAACATTTTGGTTCCCTTGTTGGGACCTAGGATGGTGCAACTGCCAAGGTTCTCACACTCCTACCGTGTGGTGGAATAGGAGGCTTATGAATGGGCATGGATGGAATTGATGGGGTTCCGATCATCTATATTTGTGGCTTGCATTCCAAGACCAAATTAGAAGGAACCGGTTCATTGGATTGAGATTATGAAGATAGGCATTGTTAGGGTAGGAAAAAACACAAAGCACAAACTTTAGAAAAAACACACAAAAAGCTCAAAACTCAAATCTCAAACACAAAATGCAAAACTCAAACCCTTCTTACTTGGACAACCAGTGTGGCAACATTGCGAATGATGGTTTATTTTTCTTGCCCTTGTGATTGGTTGCATATGTATTCATGATTGAAAAATAACCAAAAGCATAGCTCAATCTTATGGCTATCTCATGAAGCTTTTGTATCATTGATGTGCAAAGGAAGGAGACAAACAAAGAAGGCAATGTAGAAGAGGGAAGGAACAAGGGGTATAGGGGCAAGAGGAAGTAGTGCAGGAAGAGGAGAGGAAAGAAGTAGAATATTCCACACCCCATTCCCACCACCGCAAATACACACACAACCACCACACTCTTTACCCACCCCCTTTTCACATGTCACTCACCTTAACACGCACTAGACCCTAACTAGTTTACTCTCACTCACACCCATCACCCTAACTCGCCCACCCCTATTTTTCTTTCACATCCAAACCCTAACTCCCACACATATAAACCCTAACTCCCACACATCCATCCATCTCACCCCCATACACGAGTACTCATTTCTAGATATCAAACCCTAAAACCTCACTCCTACACTAAGCCAATTCCATGATCACTTGCATAGATAGGATTTCACTCCCACACAAAGATCAATTATACACATTAGTTCACTCGCACACATAGGAGTTCACTTGCACACATAGGAGTTCACTCACACACGTAGATACTCCCACATATCCATCCATCTCACTCCCACACACAAGCACTCATTTACAAACATCAAACCTTAAAACCTCACTCCCACACCAAGCCACTTCCATAGATCACTCACACACATTAGTTCACTCGCACACACATGCATTTACTCACACACATTAGTTCATTCTTTGCACACATTAGTTCACTCGCATACATAGATCACTTGCACACATAGGAGTTCACTCCCACACATAGATCACTCACACACATTAGTTCACTAGCACACATAGGAGTTCACTCGCACATATAGGAGATCACTTGCACACATAGATCACTCACACACATAGATCACTCGCACACATTAGTTCACTTGCACGCATAGATCACTCACACATATTAGCTCACTCGCACACATTAGTTCACTCATACACATAAGAGCTCACTCGCACACATAAGAGTTCACTCACACACATAGAATCTCATTCACACACATTAGCTCACTTGCACACATAAGAGTTCACTCACATACATTTGTTCACTCACACACATAGGAGCTCACTCACACACATTAGTTCACTCGCACACATAGGAGCTCACACACAAGAATAATAATCCTCCAAACACGCACAATTCCATACATACACTTGTCTACCCTCACACTACCTCCATTCTTTTTCATTGTATCTAGGCGCATCTAGATGTCTTCTTTTGTCTACCTTTGCACAATTGCCTCTAGGAGTTTTGTCTTTGCCTCTTGCATTAGGTTGGTCTTGATATTTTTCCATATTTGTCATGAAAGTGTGGCTTTTTGGAATTTCTTGCACAAGTGCACTTTGAATTTTGAAGGGAAGAAAGAGTGATTTTTCACACCTCACTCTTGCGAGTTTTTGAATCAAAGTGTTGCAAAGTGCCTTGATAACTTGTAGGTTTTGAAGTCAAGCATTTGAAGTAAATATCTTAATGGCTTAAGAACTCAAAGGAGCTTGTTTAACTAAGTAACCACCTCGTCATATTGCAAGGAACTAGCACACATTGCACATATCACCTAGGAAACCTTGGCAACACACATTGGGCTGACATTGCCTTAGGTCATTTAGGATCATAGTGCATAACCACAAAAATCACTTTCACATCTACATATTGGACACATTGTAAGCCATTAGGGGGGAGACCATCCAACCAGGCTACCATCATCATGTGCTCCATTCTAATCATTTCAATGGCCTAATGAGTAAAATATTTTCGACCAAGCTACCATAAGTCCTAAGCCTCCTTTGAATCATTTTGAACCACATTTAAAGAAAGTACCAAGATCATTACAATTGAGAGGAGAAGCCAACCAGTGAGTCCATAATTTCACCACTTGCACTTTGTGGAAGATCACAAGACCAATTGACCAATGAGAGACAAATCTGAAGGATAGGAACTCCAAGAAATGAAATTACAACATACAAGAAGAACTAACAAGCCTAGAGAGTTGAATGAAAACACCCACACCAAGAACCACACAAGACCATTGCAAGAAGAGTTAAAGAGTTCAACATATGGCTGTTAAGAGCCTTACACTTTGTTGATGTGTCTCATAATGGACTTGACCTTAGGTCTCGAAGTCCTAAAACCTAATGAGTCAACACAAACAAGTAAACATTCCCATCCATCTATCCATTCACATGTTGCATAAGCTAGTAACATAAGAGCCTAGGCTAAAGCTAGCAAACTAGATGGTGATAGATAAATTTCCAAGGGCTGATCTTAGATGCATTGAGTGCAACATCACTCACATGTATCATGACTATCCAACATTCAAGGTTTCATGTACTACCCTTACTAGGTCTACCATGCCTAATATACGAAAGGTACAAGCTACAAAAACTGACCTAGAAGATGAGAGCTAGTCCCTCCTACATATCTTAGGGTTAAACTAACTACCAAGCGAGAGCTCATCATTGACTCTCTCATAGATGAAGGTTCAAATTACAACATCTTGACCTATGAAGTAGACAACCTGAACTCTTCCCAACTAATGTAGCTATCAAGCCATATGAAGGATCAACCTATTCCCTCTTAGGATGATGCAAAAGTCTCTTAACTATTGTGATTTAAAGCATGGCCACAGTGTTGTATGTGCTTCCAAATTGAGAATAAATGGAAAGAAAGTCTTGCTTGGAAGACCTTTCAAGCTTTTAGCCACATATATTGTGGACTAGGAAGCACAACGTATACACCTAAGCTTATAGACATGGAGATAGTTCCTTCTTTTAGCAAAGGGGACCTTGTCTCTTCTCTAATGAAAGGAAAGAAGCTTGTCTCAGAGTTAGATCAAATGCCTAGAGAGGACAGTCAGAGAGTTATTAATGCATTACTCAAGACCCATGAGAACAAGAGAAAACCACTCAATAGGAACCCTCCTAGAACCAAAGGAAAGACCACAACTACTAGAAACACTATCATATCTTCTCAAGCTATTGGGAATATAATTGCATCTAGAAGGGGAAAGAGATTTAGGGAAAGTAATCGGAAGTGTCAATGATGGAGAGCTAGCACAAGGCTGTGTGTTGAGACTTCAAGCTCAACTGCTCATATATATATATGTGTGTGTGGCTGACATTTCCTATAGTTGTGTCCAATTGTACTCATGTGTGGGACATTATATAAGTTGGTGTTGACTTAACCATAGTTAGTCATGGCTAGTGGTAACCTAGTTGTACTATCTCTTTCATGTTAGTAGAGATTGAATAATGAAGATAAATTAGATGAGTTGACTACTCACTCTTTAGCTCCACTCTGTCTCTCTTATCTTTGAACATGGTATCGGAGGCAACACGAAAGGGCTCTTTAGAGTATGGCATTGAAGGAGTCTAGATCTAGAAGCTTGAAGATAAGAGTCTCTACTCAAGAAGAAAGGTTGCCATTGTTCCTCTCAAGGTATGCATCAAGGTTTATGCTTTGTGCTTGTGCAAGAGCTTGCTATGGCTTGTTTCAGAGCTTCATAAGGCT
The DNA here is from genome assembly GCF_053477565.2 of Lygodium microphyllum. Classification (NCBI taxonomy): domain Eukaryota; kingdom Viridiplantae; phylum Streptophyta; class Polypodiopsida; order Schizaeales; family Lygodiaceae; genus Lygodium; species Lygodium microphyllum. The sequence continues at coordinate 114,398,148 of NC_141159.1, read as the reverse complement.
TCATTGAGTGGCCATTTGATATCAAAGACATCATATCCAAAAAAAAAGATAGATCTTGCTACATAAATATATTTTGGAGAAATGGCCTACTAATTCGGACTGTTTTGATGTGGTCTACAACTTTGTAGAAGAAAATTTTCTCAAATTCTTCATAGATTTGGAGATATTTAGCACAAACATGTGCAAACTGGTTGTTTACTACAGTAAATAGCAGGTGGTTCTAGGGCACTGGTGGCTTTCATCCTAACAATGTACATGCCCTTATTCTCATGCATTTGAGAATGGTTCTAGAGTGTCAAATTCTTAGCGTTTGGAAGGTTTTAATAGGCTGAAAATCTATCCTGAACTATGGACAGCAAGAATCTATTACTTCTTGAAGCAATCTATGACATTGCATAGTATCTATGGACCCTAATTATGGGTATATGTATGTTGGATATTGTATGAATTGAAAAGAGCATTGAATGCTAACTTTTGGAGCTGAAAATCAACTTCATTGACATGATTATTGTCTTTACATGAATAGTATGGGAGCTATATGACATTGGCTCTTGAAGACAAGGCATGTATGAATGTCGATATGATCATGTCTTGGTCTCTACATGTGTTGACATACGTATACTATGATTTGGGAAGCTTTCGAGCTTGAATTACCCTTGTTTTGGCTACGTATTGGCTAACTATTATTAGCCAAGAAGATATTCGGCATGTTTACTTGTTGTACATTTACTACAATGTGCCTGAAAGGTCTTATATGGACCCGTGCATATAGTGGAAAATGTCTAGGATGTTTTGGGGCAAGTTTGGCACATAAACATCTCTGTTTTGACTAAGAAAAGGATACTGGTCATTTATTGGTTGTTGATTGCAGACTGTATGTTTCTCTACTTTCATTAAGACTGAATGTACACAAGGTATGCAACAACTACATGCTCTATGAACTAGTTGATGTACCTACATGTTGTGTCACTTGATTGTGGATGTATCTAACATGTTTGTGGGTGAAATAATGTGATTTTGGCAAGGATTTTGTTGCAAAAAATTTTCATAAAAGTTGAAGGTTGAAATTGGTGAGTAAGACATCTTGGTTTGCGGGGAGTCGAGCATTGATTAAAAACTGTCTGTTGCAATATGGAAAATGCTCGGGGCACTGATAACATCACCCAAATTGTTAGTCATAATCTTAATAATAAGAAATTTGCAGCACTATGGAAGTTCAAGATGTAGAATTTTTTGATTGGTAGAGGATACTGGGATTTATGCACGGGGACTAAAGCTAAACCTGAATTACCTGAATGGAATCCAACACAGGATCAGTGAAGAGCTCATAAAAAATGGTTAGAAAGAGCTAGCAAAGTACTACATTGGTTCTCTTTGTGCATTTTTGATTCAATGGCTATGTAGATTATCAATTGTTGTTCCTCAAAAGATGTTGGGATACACTCATGAAGAATTATGGTAATGTCATGCATGCAAGGAAGATACAGCTTAAGCAGCAACTTAATAATATGTCCAAAAATGGCTGGAGCATTCAAGCATACACATTGGAGATAAAGACCATAGTCAACTAGCTGGCTACTATTGGGTCTAGTATTTTAGAGGATGATATGATTGCAGTGACATTGAATGGGCTTGGCAAGGAGTACAAGGCATTTGATACTTCTATTTTTGTAAGAGCAAAACCCCCTGATTGGGATGAACTGCTTGTATTACTACTGTATGAAGAAGTAAAGCTTGGTGGTCTTAACATAGGTTCTAGTTCGTCTCAAGGAAAATACATTGTTCTCTACTCTAGCCAGTTTGGCAGAGGTGGGAGAGGCCGTGGTTCTTTTTGAGGTTGAGGAGACACTTAGAATACCTATGTACAGTAGCAATAGAATGCATGGAATAGCTCAAATATGCAAGGCCAATGAGGATCTAGCGACTTTAGAGACAGGGGGAGATCACCTAGAGAGGTAGAGGTGGTGGATCTTGGTAGTCAAATGAGCAGTCTAACAAGGACAAAGGGACAAAGATTGTCATTATTGTGGTGGATATGGGCATATTTCCAAAGATTGTCATAAGAAGAAAATAGACATGAAAGCAAAAGGTAGACAACATGGAAATTATGCATCTTCTAGTGGTGCCTAGGATGATCAAGGAGACAAGTTGTTTGCTATGAATCATGTATCAATGAATGTGCTAAGCAAGGCCAAGATGAGAAATGGTACATAGATTCACGGACCTCTAATCATATGACACCCCAAAAAGAATGGTTTAATGAGTTGGTTACAGATTCTCATGGATATGTCTGTAGCACTAGGGATGATACCTAGCATGATATTCAGCATACAGGTGTGGTTCCATTGCTTATGCTTGATGGCAAGAAAAAGAGTCTACAAGATGTGCTTCATGTACCATCCATCACTAAAAATCTTTTTTCAGTTGAATAGATGGTAGATTAGAATCTGCAAGTCAAATTCAATAAGGATGGATGCTTTATCGAGGAATATGGTAATGGCTGCAAATTGATTGCTAAAGGTAGAAGGGATGATAGAATGTTTACATTGGATGCATCTATTTCAAAATTGAAGGCATCCATGTTTGCCCATGATGATGGAGTTGTACGGGATGTTGAAATTTTGCATAGATGTATCGGTCATAAGTTCAAAAGCTTAAATCTATGCAGCAAAAAGAGGTTGTACTTGGGTTACCTAAGTTCAAACACAATGATCTTGGACATGCATGCTCTGCTTGTCAGTTGGGGAAACAAGTAAGGTTTCCTTTTATGAGACATGTTAGGAATATTTCTCATCCATTGTAGTCAGTACACTCAGATGTATGGGGTCCATTGCATAATGTTTCTTTCAGTGGTGCTCAATATTATGTCTCTTTCATTGATGATTTCAACATATACACATGCCTATACATTATGAAACACAAAGATGAGGTATTTGATGCTTTTAAAGACTTCAAAAAGTATGCCGAAAATGAATTGGACTATTATATCTCATTTTTAATATCAAATGGAGGTGGAGAATATGTATCTAGAGAGTTTGACAGGTATCTTGCCAAATATGGTATAAAAAAGACAACTTACTTGCAATTATACACCACAACAAAATGGTGTAGCAGAGAGGAAAAATTGTGTGCTTATGGAATCGGCAAGGGCAATTCTTAATGAAAAGAGTTTGCCAAATGCTTATTGGGTTGAAGCAGTGGTTAATGCTATTTATGTGCTGAATAGAACTCCTACCATAGCCGAGACTCATGATGTAACTCCCTATGAGAAGTTGTATGGACACAAGCCTAACATGAGGCATCTTAAGGTGTTTGGTTGCATTGCTTATGTACATGTTCTTGATGAAAAGAGGAAGAAATTGGATCCAAAAATTGTCAAGAGTTTTTTTCTAGGTTATGTGCAAGATAGGAAGGCTTACAAATGTTATGTACTGTCCACTCATGAGATCTTGATTAGCACAGATGTAGTTTTTGACGAGCTGGCTTCATGGTGGTAGATGATCTTATCATCAATGGACATGATGATCAAGGGATTGTTGAAATTAAATCATTGCTATAGGCTGAATTTAAAGTTAAAGATCTTGGAGAGATAAAGTATTTTCTTGGGATTGAAGTTATACCTACACTGTAGGGTATATGGGTGTTGCAAAAACAGTATGCTCATGATATTTTGCAAAACTATGGCAGGATGGAGTGTTAAACTATGGAGACACCCTTGGATCAAAATGTCAAGCTGGCAATTGATGTTGTGACTGAAATAGAGAATGTAACTATGTATAGACAAATGGTGGGCAACTTGATCTACCTTACTATCACTCATTCTAACTTGAGTTATGTAGTGGGGCTGATTAGTCAAATCATGCAAAAGCCTTGTAAGCCACATCTAGATGCAATTAGGATGATTATGTGGTATGTGAAGAGTACTATGGATTATGGGTTGTTTTATGAGTATAGGAAATCCCTTGACTTGACAAGTTACACTGATGTTGATTGGGTTGATTTTGCCTATGACAAGAGGTCAACCAGTGGTTATGCATTTGGTTTGGGCAGTAGTATGATCAGCTGGAGTAGTAAGAAATAGCCTACCATTGCTTTGTTTAGCATGGAAGTGGAATACAGAGGTGCAACATTAGCGGCATGTGAAGCACTTTGGTTAATGAAACTGTTGAATAACTTGGGGATATAGTTGGACAGCAAAGTTAGATTGCATTGTGATAATCTCAGTAGTGATGTTAGCTAGCAATCTTGTCTATCATGCTAGATCCAAACATATCGAGGTTCATTATCATTTCTTGAGAGAAATGTTACTTGCAAGGTAGATTGAATTGCTGCATGTGAAGACCAAAGACCAAGTAGCAGATATCTTTACAAAATCACTTGGTAAAGAGAAGTTTATCTACTTTAGATAGCTACTTGGAGTTCAACAGTTAGTTTGAGCTTAAGGGGGAGTATTAAGACTTCAAGCTCAACTGATCATATGTATGTGTGTGTGACCAACATTACCTACAACTGTGTTTAGTTTTACTCATGTGTGGGACATTAAATAAGTCGTTGTTGACCTAACTAGAGCTAGTCATGGTTAGTGGTAACCTAGTTGTACTATCTTTTTCATGTTAGTAGAGATTGAATAATGAAGATGAATGAGATGAGATGACTACTCACTCTTTTGCTCCACTCTGTCTCTCTTATCTTTGAACACCATGATGGGTGCCCAAAGCATTGTTCCATGCTCAATGTTTTAATGTGGAAAATTATTGGATTTGGTTACCAAAACCACCCGCAAAGCCACCTCCAGTGACCACAAACCAAGTCCCATCCAAATCCAAGAGGAAACAAAAGAGACCCACACACAAATCTAGGACATGGACCAAGATACATGAGGAGACCACATTAGATAAGCTAGTGTCTAACGAGCCAGTTCCTATGACACTTGAGCCCACAATTCCAAAAGAGCAACCGCTTGAAGTTTTTGCTACTCCACAAGAGGAACTTGTAGTGCCCAAAAAGTCATCAAGCAAGGGGGAAAAGCTAGAGCCAAAGCAACCACTTCCATGTGAGGCTGCTTAAGTTGAAACAAAAAGTCTAAGGATAGATGAGATAAAGCCCTCAAGTATTGATAAGCAACAACCCCAAGTTATTGCTGGTTCTTCAAAACAACCAAAGTCTCCTAAAAACCAAGAACCTTTGTCACCCAAACCAAAACAAAAAATCTGGCAGCAAGAGCCTAGTGTAGCTACTCAATCTAAGGAAAAGGATCCACAAGGGATAGCTCCAAAAACATCAAAAGAATGACTCCCTCCCTCTGTGAGTGTTGTCACAAACAAATCTAGAAATACCAAGACCATGAATATTTCCACTCATATTAGAGGATCCGAGTGCACAATCATCTTTCACTATCATAATCGACCACTCCATTGAATCAAAAGTTACTACTTCCAATTTTGAGATGGAGCCCATACAATCACAGCCCTTGGCTATCCAAGACTATCACTTCAGTTGAAGAACAAGCCTCTAGTACTTTAATCTCACACAAGGATATAGAATCTAGTGCAGAAAGCATAATGAATCCATTGATTCACAAGTCATATTCTTATCAACCAAAAGCTTCAATATACTTGAAACAAACTAAACAATCGATCATCGAGATACTAGAAAGGAGGGGGCAACACATAGATCAATTAGAAGCTACAAGTTCTCATGAACTAGATGAAACACTCTTGACTTTACTTGCTCGTGCATATGTTCACGCCGACCTTGGAATTCAGACTGCTAAGCATCATGAACTCTTAGAAAATCCTTCCACATGGTTAGAGCAATCAAAAATTTATTGGATTTACCCAATAGCCATGGGGGAAGTTATCAATCAAATGACCAAGGTAGAGCAAGAGAAGCATTGCTTAATTCCTATGTTCTACACTAGGAAGCACACAGCAAGTTTGGAAGATGTAGCATTGGCCAAGAGAGCAGAAGGACAAAGTGAGTTTGAAAAAAAATGGTATTCTATTTGAGGGTTAGTTGCACAATATGGTAGCCTCCTGATGACAATTTCTGAGCAAAGATCTCGGGGAAGTTACTATATGCATATCCTCTACATCATGTGTGTTCAAGGCCTATTTATAAATATCCTTATCTGTCAATTTTCCATGAATAAAACATAACCCTTTTCTATTCAATCTGTAAATAATCCCTTTATATTACACCCTTCTGTATGTAAAAAATATATAGAAATGGCATTTGAAAAATACCTTATTTTGAACCCACGTGATGCACACATATATTCATGAGTAACTTACCCGAGGCAAAGAAAGGCACTTTCGACTTCAATGCATGATCCTACATATGTTGCTACTACATCTCTCAAAGTGCTTGCACTTGTTTGTGGTGTCAACATTTCTAAATTCGCTAAACTTGATCCCTTGTGTGACAAACTTCTTTCAAAGGAAAAGCTACACACTACAACTTAACTAGGACAATGAGACATGATGATTCATGTCACTAGATATATCTTTTGTCTCACCCATGACCCACAAATTCTTGATGAGCATGCTTCATTAGAATACGATCCTGATTTTTATAAATGGCTCATTCCAAGGCTACATGACAAAACACAAAATCTTACATTTTCTTCTAATACTACAATGACTATATCTTCATCAAATGATGTGACGCAGAGTGATGTACATAAACCTTCTACTAACTTAGACATAGTGGTTGGAAGAGGTATGCTTGCAACTCCAGATCCTAGGCCCAACACCACTGATGTTCTTACTAACTCACCCCACCAATTAGTCCCAATTGAGTTGGTTGAACCTCGAGATGCTCCGGAGGAGGTTGCTGAGACACATCTCCAGATCAACCCTACTAAACCTAACCCTCCTTCTGGCATCAAGCCTTTGCTAGTATGTCGATCATTGAGTACCATGATTGCTCATAGTCCTCTGAAATAGAATTCCTACTCCAATTTGAGGCCATATACACTACTTATGCTAAGTTTTTTGCAATCATTGATTTAGGCCTTGCTAATGATGAGGCAGTTCAAGTTGCTTCTAAATGGCATTCTTCTTGAGGACAATGAACATCTTTTTTATAAAAGCCTCTTGATTTTGAAGGACTATGTTAGGACTCTCCCTCAGGAGCACTGCTATCATGTCAATTTTTTCCTTCTTATGCTTATGTGACCAAAATCCAAGATCAATCAACACTTGAGGAGCTTGAGTAGAATTGTCATTCCTCAAGTATAATCTTGTAGAAGTGGTTTTCTCATTGACTTGAGATTGCTTGCTATGGCAGTCGTCTTATGACCACAACTAAGCAACATCATATAGTCAATATACTTCAAGTTGACCCAACATACAGTGAGACCACTTCACTGTGCTCTATCATCCTAGCTCAGAATCTCGCCTTGCCACAAAAGTTGATACTGCTAGTCGCTTTATAGGACCCTCTTTTCTTGGCGACCTGATTACTTACATTTGTGGATTGGCTACCAAACCACTTGACTTGGATGATTTTTATGAATTGGAGTATAATCCAAATTTCTATGATTGTTGGTGGATCCCAAAAATTGCAGATTACTAACTCTTTTTCCTTTTTAGTCTTAGTTTCTTTGTACATATTTTTCTTTAGCTCAATTTGTTACACTAATAAGAGAGAAAGCCCCTTCGACTTTAGAGACAATGCTACATCTTATGCGAGGGAAACAAATAAAATCAAGAGGTAGAAGCTCAAACCCTTTTACTCCTTATATGATGGTGAAGTTCAAAGAAGAAAGTTATTTGTAATTCTTTCTATCTTTTTCCCTTGAATCCATTGCATGGTACTCTCAAAGTTTCACCAAGTGAATCCAAGAAAACAATAGGTGACAAAGTAATGCCATGAACTACAAGGCTTGATGACAATAGTATCGGCAATAGAAGCTTTCCATGAATGTCCTATTTTGCAACAACATTAAAGACTTGAAGCTGACACTAGCATCAAAACCTTCCTAAATATCTCAAGCTTGAGAGGCATCACATCAAGACATCAAAGGGCAATCAAGACAACAAGTTTATCTTGGAGCCTTTGTAAAGAAACACAGAACTTAAAGAACCATCAACAATGAGGTTTTGCTTTCTTCAATGATACCATATCTTTACTACAACATCTAATAGTCATTTACTTCCTTAGGAGTAGTTGCAAATTGCTTCATCAATGAGCATACCCATCTTCATCAACAAGTTCAAGTTCTTCTTCAACAACAGTTTCATCAACAATGTGGCAATGTGCTTCAATGCCCAGGCTCAATGTTGAAATCTTCATTGTATGCACCTCAGTACATTAATCATCTTATGCGCCAAGTTTTATTCTTTGCAGTTAGCCTTCTAATCTCATACTTCCATTTCTCCTCATAAGAAGGCAGCATGCCTTATTGTATATCATTTTTGTTACTTGACTTGCCAAAATAAAAACAATAAGAGAGAAAAGAAGAACAAGAAGAAAAGAACAATAAATATGCACTCACATGCACTGCAGCGCACCTAGGGGTTCTCAAGTTGGATGCGTCTAGTGGCTTTGATTGGCTAGCTCCATCTCTAACCCCTAGCCCTTTTTCCATTTTCCCACACATTTACCTAGGGCACATCAAGGTCAGGACATACCTAGGAGTCTTGAATCACCTTGGTTAGACGTGCCTCTCCCCCTAGCCCTTTTTACATTTTCCCACACATTTACTTAGGGCACATCAAGGTCAAGACATAACTAGAGACCTCTCATCTTGGTTAGATATGTCTCCCTAAGTCACTTGTACCTTTTCCCTTTCCACTCCATTTCATCACAGTACCCAAAGCTCAACTCCAACGAAAAGTGGAGGTTCTTCAGTTTAGAGATCCCCATTGCATCAGCTACCATGCATGGTTGATGGAGAACCATGTGCTTCAAGATCATATTGGATTGGACTCTCTAGCTCCTATCCCTCTCTCCTCGGTGTTTTTCCATAAGGTATTCCAAAAACACACTTCCGTGGGTTTAAGGCGATGCAGAATTGTCTACAGCGCTCAAAGCATTTTCTTAAAATGATCAACTGCCTCTCTCTCATGGTGGCAGCCCCTAAGTCATCAATAAACACCTTCAACTCTTCGGGGGATATGTCACCGAATGTCTTATCTGTTGTTCGTTGCCACGAACCAGGCGCATTGCATAAACCAAAGGCCATCACATGGTACGCAAAAGTACCGAATACAGTAATAAAAGTTGTTTTCAACTTGTCCTCTTCTGCAATTGCCATTTGGTTGTATCCTGCAAAGCAATCCATAAACGAATATATCTCCCTACCCGCTAATTGATCCAAAATCTGGTCAATAAATGGCAACGGGTAGTAGTCCTTAACTGTCTGCTTATTCAGCTCCCTAAAGTCTACACATAAACGGATTTGATTATTCTTCTTCTTTCTAATCACAACTGGCGAACACCATTCCGTGTGTTGCACAGGAAAAATCAAACCCGCTTTCAACAATCCCTTTTTCCCTAGCAACAAGAGTTCTTCCCATCCTCATTAGCTTCAAGGTTCCTTACTTCATTTTCCAACATCATCAAAAGCACCCCTGAAGTGGGTCCTTAAGTGTGGGACAACAATTCGGGTTTTCGACCCATCTCCCAAACCAACATCTTCATATGTCTTCTTGTGCTCCAGAACAAAAGACTAGCACTTTTATGCCTCAAAAGTGATTGCACATGAGGTTTTCCTTTGTAGGTACAACAATTTGTGGAGGATCCAACATCATCACTGCTACATCAACACCACATCACCCATCCTCTGCAATCTTCCATTCATCTCCAATGACCATTCAAGCTATCTCCATCAACAGGATCAACCCTCAAATGAATCTTCAGAATCACCAACATCTACAAGATTGTCACCAGCAACAACCTCGGTCACCATCTACCCTAGTACCAGCACTATCATCACTACCAACCATGGCAGAAAGAATATAATATTCATCAGCAACATTCATTTCTCCACCATCAAGACCACTACTTCTTCATCGAGTGTTCCCATCATTCTATGTCTTCGGTGCAAGCTATTGCATGCTACCTACTATGACATGAGTGCCATGGAATTGGCACTCGTCTAGGGGGGGAAACAATATTAATGGTATTTTGAGATGGGAGCAAAAGCACAAGTGCCAGACACTATTTTTTGGTAGATTATTATTTTGTGGAGCTTCAGTGTATTATTTTGGGCACTTTTATATTATCTTTTACTCGTGGACATCATTATATTATCATGGATGTATTATTTTGTGAGAGCCAGGTTCACTCCCATGCACATTGTATTTATCTCCCATAATTGTATTTGTCACACCTGCAAGTTTTGCGTGGGTTGCACATATGGATTTTTTATTATATTAGCATAGGATTGGCCTATCTAGGCTAAGGTTGAAGCATGCTTCAAGGATTGACCATCCTAGATCTCACTAAGTGGTAGGATTGACCATCTTAGATCCCACTAACTGGGTAGGATACCCAAGAGAGGGTGAAAACCCTAATTCACTGTTTTGGAAACCCTAAATGCAAAACATGAAGGGGCGCAAACCGTAAATACAAACTACAAACCCAAATCCTAACCCTAATTCTTGGTCTATATAAGGGTGGGAGGTCTCTATTGTATTCACCCTTTTGGCACATCCATGTTGCAGAAGCTCTATCAATGTGACTACTCAAGCTTTCTATTCTATCTTTCCATTCTATTATCCTACTTCCATTGTGTTGAGAATGATTGAGAGGGAGAGAGTGAGAGGTGTGTTGAGCGAGGGATTGAGGGAAGGTAAAGATCTTTGTCTTCTTGATTTTCTCATTGTCTCAACTAGGTCTTCAACTTATTGGTGTGCTTGATGATGGATGTGAAGGAACAACGTCATTGGATCATATTGATCATGGTCATGGAACCAACTTTGAGCCTTCGAAGAAATGTAAGTCAGGTGAGTTTTGCTACAACTCAAAGCTAGTTTTGTATTCTTGATTTCTTGGGTTGGAGAGGTAGATGCTTGGATAGTTAGAGCGGAGTGTTGAGAGATAAGGTGAGATATTGTCGCCAAAGTGAGTTGCAACTTCTAAAACAATAGAAGTCCATCCAAAGTCTCGACTGTTGGCGCATTTGGCTCAACATGTGCCATATGTTTGAGCCTAGCCTTTTGCAACCATCCTAGCCTTATACCTGCTAAGGACCATCTACATTATTCTTGATTTTGTAAATCCACTTACAGCCAATAACTTTCTTGCCCTTAGGCAAAAATACCAAATCCCAAGTCTTATTGGCTTCAAATGCAATCATTTCCTCATCCATTGTTGCATCCCAATGAGCATGACCACTAGCATCCATATAACAAGTGGACTCAACATTCTCAACTACCTTTACCATATAAGCATAATGGTGACCTATATAACCTTCAAAACCAAATCTTTTAATAGGGTATTTGACCCTATTAAACCTGCATACCACTGGATCAGTTAATGGAGTCTTTACATTACCATGTCCTCTCTGTACACCTAATGTTTTTATTGAAGGAATATGAAGCTCATCATCCAAACTCTCTGAACCACTAGAATCTCTATCAAATCCCAAATGACTAGTAGATGTATCATTATCGTTCAACACTTTCTTCTTTCCTTTGTCTTTATCTGTAAAAACGGTTCTAGATCCACCTAAAGATGTGGGGCTACTCCTTAGTCTCCCACACCAAGGGCTAACTATAGATGTAGTGCTATATGATATTTTTTGTGAGAGTGGATTTTAAAGCTGGGATTTAAGTGCAAAAAGATCTCGAGACCCATATAAGAGGCATTTTTAGTACAAAATGAAACAGTTATGGATCAAGGAGCTAGAAATTTCCTAGATGTATTTGGACATTGAAAATCGAGTGCAAGTGTTTGTTTGTCATTTAGGATCCATTTTATCCCCCATTTATTGGCCGCAAGGTTTAGTGTTATGCAGTAGCTACCAGATCTTGAAGTTGGAAAGCATGTGACGGAAGCTAACGCGATAGATTTCAATCTAGGAAGCCACCCGTTAAGTCGAATCACAATTTCGAGGCCATTTGCCTATTTGTCAAAGCCAAAACCACTTGCCCAAAAGTGTAAACACAAAGTTTAGAACCAATTTTTTAATGGTTGAGAGGGGTAATGAAGCTTAAGGCTTTAAAAGCCTTTAAAAATTCACGTGACAGGGGAGGAGCATTGTTTTTTTAAACGACTATTTCTATTTTTAAAAATGGAGGATTATGACCCTCTGCATCAAAACATCTCCTCCTAGGGCTAAGTTGCCTCAATTCTTCATTTTACATCACCACAAACAATAAGGAATATGATGCATTGAATGAAATCTTCTTGTTCTAGTTTTTCTCACTCCTCCCTTTCTCTCCTCTTTGTTCTTGTTTATATGGTTGCATATGAGAGAGAGAATGAGGGTTGAGGCAATGGATGCATGGACATATGATGGATTTAATGCATAGAGAGATGTAGGTTGAAGGATGTGGAGGTGTCAACGAATGTAAATGAGCATCAACAACTTCCCGTTTTTGAATTACAGTGAATGCATATGTGGTTTTATATGTAAGTGGGCTTCCTCTTAGTTTTATGATGCACATTGATTTCCTATGGTTGAGATTGATTTCTAGTGTTTGAAAATGATTCATTCCATTAGAAATGTCAACATGAATAACAAGTCTTCATTGTTTATACACTTTATTTAAAAGACACAAAACATGTGAAAGTGCGGTTTTATGCTAAAATGTCAATTTTATGAGTTCCATCATGGCAAATTGTGTTCCCATGGAGAAAAATGGGGAATAATAATAAATATTAGCATTTTTAAGTGTTTCACATAATTTTTTTAAATTACAAATAATTGTAAAAAATAGATAAAATTATTTTTAATTGAAAAAAATAGATATCAGAAGTGAAAAACTAGGGCTATGTTTGTGCAAGTATAATGGAGGTAACATATAAGGATTTTCTTACCTTACCCCCATTTAAATTTTTTAGTGCATATATAGTGCTTACATTATGAAAAAAACATACATGGAAACACCTCTTAGCTTATCCATCGCAAGCAAAACCCTAAATGGTAGGGAGAGAGAGAGAGAGGATTTTATGTGCTAAATATGGTTTGAAATCTAATCTTTTTGCTACAATTTCATATAGATTTTGATCTTATTTTAAGTATGAAGAGGTACAGTGGCACAAAGTAGTCCAATACTCCCTTATCAGGGCAGTAAGGTTGTTAGTAAAAGAAAATCATGGAAAAAATATTTGAGCACATTCAAAATGCATATTTCATTTAAGTAAAATATTTGTGTGGTCAAAGTCATCCACTTTGCATTGCATTGCATCAACATGGTATAAATAGAACTATCTCTCCTAGATCCATAGCACTTGGTTTTCAAACTATTGACCCACGATGAGTGTGAGGCTTCCTATGCTATAGGTTTAGTATAATCATTTCCTTGTGGACTGATTTGGTGAGGTATATACTATCTCCTAGAATGGATATTGTGAAGAGTGGACTCTATGCATATGTGTTACATATTGAGATGGTGCATCCCCTAGGGCCAATCCCTAGGATGTAGGAGAGTTGTAGTGGGGCCACAATGATAAGCTAGGGGGTGCTCCCTTTGTTTATATTACGACGTGCTAACCACCTATATGTTTGGGTACTCCCACTATTAAGAGTTGGAAAGGCATCATGTTGGACTACAATCTAGAGATTGTATCTAGAAACATGTTCTTTCGATAAATCAATTCATATTGTCTATATGCTCCTGGCCACAAGGCCGTGGGGGGTTGTTTGGGTGAGAGACCCGACTAGAGTCCTAGAGCTAGTGTCAACATGCCCAATTTTGGTCTTGACAATAGGTGGTGTGTTTGTCGAGAGCGATCGATAAATGGCGATTCCTAAATCTTGGTTAATTAGGGACTAGTTAGTCAGTTTATATCAAAGAGCATCAAGAGCGTCATGCCGAGATCCAAAAACAAGAAAGAGCTAGATGGTGGGCTAAAATCCTTATTAAGGAGATATTCCCCTCAATGTAGCAATCCAATACCCCTATGAGGGAGAGGTATTAGAGTAAACCTAGTGCCATAAATAGTCCATTAGGAGGAGCTCTAGTGCTCCTCTTCTCCCATTAAGTCAACTCACTTCAAGTGGAGTTTCAGTTTATTGCAATCCTTGCAAGAATACAAATTTTCCAGATTTAGGTTTCCCTCTACCCATCTTTAATGGGTTAGCGGAGGAGGATGCTGAGCTTCACATTAGTGAATTTCAAAAACTCATGTTTAATTGTTGAATTTAGGATGAGGGACATCTAATGATGTTCTTTAACATAACCCTAAAAGGAAGGGCCACAATGTGGTATTAGAGCTTAGAAGCCAGTACCATAACCACAATCAATTTATTCTATGCATCCTTTTGAAGGGAATTTTTCCTTGAGGGAGGTGGAAAATATTAGCTACATGTGCTAAATGTGACACCTCAAGAGCCCCATTAAAATACCCAAGCATATGCCAAGAAGATGAAAATGGTCTTTCACAAAATTGCAAATGTTTATTCCTATCCCACCCTACTACCCAACTACAATATTTCTGACATGGATTGTAGAGTCTCACTTACAAGCGGCCTACGCATCGAGGGAAAATCTAAATTTGAGCCTTAGTCCTAGATATAATTTAGAATTGGTTAGTGGAGATCAAGGTGCGATCAGTACCCTTGTGACCAATCTGAATGGTAGCCAAAGAGCTTCTTTTGTAAACCAAAGGTCAGCACAAGTAACATCCCCTTTGCAAGTTATGCAACCTAGTGTGGAGGTAGCTCTTGAAGCCATTGGTTATGAGTCCTATGCATCAAACATTGTAGAGGAAGTAAAAGATATGATACAACATTATACAGATATGATCACTGAGAAATAATACTAGATCATCATAGATGTTAATTTTTTAAAGTGCTAGCAAAATATGATGGGTACTAAAAATCCTAATGATGTGGGCTCATCATGATTCAACTCTCAGTGGTGTGTTGTGGTACCATTTTCCTCCTATAATTGTCCCAATGTCAAATGCGATATATGTGAGAAGTTTGGTCACTTAGCCATTACCTATTAGAGTAGGGTTAGTTATCTGTACCAATGTAGTCAGCAACCTGGGCATGTGAACCATTGTGCGAATAATGAGAATACTAAAGGAGAGGGCCCTAAGCAAATTCTGCAAAGGGATAAAGCCACACTAGAGGAAAGCCTAGTGGGGTAAGTCTACTTCAATAAGTGAGAGTTTATCTCCTAATAATGTTAGGGTAGTAACTAGGGGTCAGAACCTACAAGACAATCAAAAACATGATTCTAGTACAAGCAAAGTTAACCCTAAACCTAGCATGGATGATAAGAAGGTGTTGGATGTCCCGATATGGTCATCTTAAAAATGACTGTATTTTAGAGGAGCCTGTAGTCAAAACAAAATAAAAATTGAAAGAAAAGGAGGGTACTAAGGTTATCAAGAAGCCAAAAAAGCGGTTGGTATAGAAAGAGAAGAGAGTAGTGGAAAACTTCCATGAGTTTGACCTAGCAAACATGCTATGCAAAGTCAAACCAGATGGGCTACAACTTATCCAACTATAACCAAATGTTTGTAAGGAGTTCAAGAAAATCCTACAAATGGGTTATGCTATAGAATATTTTGGTGTCTATTGAGTGGATAGTGAATGGTGGGATCATGTAGACAAGCACTGCCCTAGGCTGCATGAATATGTTGATGGAATCTTGATAGAAAATGCAATGGTGGATCCCACCTCATCCATAAACATTATGAGTATAGATTTATTGGAGAGGTTGGTTCTACCAAAAGGATGTCACAATGGTTTTAGAAATAATTGATGATAGCTTAAGGCAACCGGAAGGAATGGTAACACAATTATATGTGATGGTTGCTAATATTGAGTGCATCCTTGACGTCTACGTTATCTGATTTGTTGGGAGGCCAAGCAACTGAATTATCTGATTTGTTGGGAGGCCAAGCTATCAGTTGCTTAGACATCCGTGGATATTACATTTTGATTTTTTGGTGGATATGTGAGCACTCATTGATGCATACCCTAAGTGCCCATTGGATGAAAGGGAATTACCTCCCACCACTACAGAATGGGGAGCACTTGAAGGAACCTTAGTTGTTGGAAGCTCAAGTTTGAGTGATTCTAAAGAGGGTCGTACTATATTGAGGAGGTTTACCAAGTATGTTTAAATGAGACAATAGAGGCAAAGGATAGGATTCGTGATGCTGATGTGATAGAGCTGGATCTTGGGACTTCCAATGGTCCTCATCCCATTAAATTTGGTGTTATGTTATCTACTGATGAGCATGCAGATTATGTGGCACTCCTATAGGAATTTGGGGAAAGGGGATTCCCCATCTATTGCCATGCATACAATCCTATTGAAGGTAGTAAGTCAATGAGGCAAAATATTAGACATATGCCCTTTGAGCTGAGAGAGCCTCTTTTTGAGGAATTGATGCGTTTAAGGAAGGCTAGTCTAATATTTCCCATTGAACATAGAGAATGGTGCTCACCGATGGTAATAAGAAAGAAAAATAACAATCAAAGATGATTGTGTGATGATTTTAAGGAATTGAAAAAGTAGATGGTGAAGGACTATTATCCTCTATCCTTTATCAATCTGATTTTAGATCAGTTATGGCATGGCGAGAGATGTACTCTTCCATGGATTGTTTCACGGGTTATAATGAGATGGCCATAACTGAAGAGGATAAGTTAAAGATAACGTTCATTATAGTTTTTGGTACTTTTGCGTAGTATGTGATGGCTTTTAGGCTATGCAATGATCTTGGATCTTGGCAAAGAATGACTAATAAGACATTTGTCGATATATCCCCTTAAGAGTTGAAGGTTTTCATAGATGATTTAGGGACAACTACCATGACCCATCATAGACAATTTATTATTGTATGCACATGCTTTGAGAAATGTCATGAGTATTGTATAGCATTGAATCCTTGAAAGTGTGTATTTAGGGTGCCTTATGGTTTGCTATTGGGTCATGTTGTGAGTGTAGCTGGTATTGCCACCCACCCTTAAAAGGTGGTTGTTATTGTGGCCCTAAGCCCACCCACTTGCCTTAGGAAAGCTCACAATCTTGTCTCATTCTTGGGATACTATCATCGATCTAGTAATGCATTGGTTGAACATTCGTTACCCTTGACAAATCTTTTATCTCTGAGCCATATTTTTGAATAGAGAGAAGCATGCAAAGTGGCATTTGAATAAAATAGAATTATCCAAAGTTCCAGCTTTAAAATCTCCAAAAAGGGTGAGGGTTTCTATATTTTCATAGTTGTGACAATGTGTAGTATCAATTGTTCCCTATCCCAAATTTAGGAAACACAACTTTAGCATCCTATTACATTTGTAAGATGGAAGTTGGCAATTTTAGAGCTTCATTATAGCTATTTGGAGAAGTTTTTCTTAGCTATGGTGTTCACCACTAAGAAGTTCAAACACTATATTGTTTATGAGAAGGTGGTTTTCTTCACTAAGGTAGAGAGATTACGCATATTACTGAACAAGTTCAACCCCTTGATCGCTTGGCCAAGTGGTTGATCTCTTTGTAGGAGTTTGACTATGAGATTAGGAGCAAGCCATTGAAAGATGCAGGGTATCATAGAGTGTTTAGTAGATTTTGGTGAGCCTAAGGAAGAGTGGGCTAGTATTAGTGACTGTGAGGGTTTATGAACAATTAATGCAGTCTCTATTTTGTCATGGTATGCATCTATCATGCATTATCTATCAACAAGAAAAAACTCTTTCTAAATCCAAGAAGAGAAAAATTAAGCAACAAACAATTCACTTTTAATAATGGTGGGTGTCTTATATATGAAAGGTGTGGATGCAATTTATCATCGTTATGTGGTGCTTGATGATGTACCCTTTATTTTAGAGGAATGTCATGATTCAGCATGTGGATGCCATTTTGCTGGGTAGATCATTGCCTAGAAAGCTTTACATGATGGCTATTGATGGCCGACGGTTTTTCAAGTTGCTTTTGCATATGTTAAGCATTGTGATGTTTGGCAGAGACACAATGCTAGGGAAAATTGTAAAAGGCTGCTAATTTCTATTCTTGTGACTTTACCCTTTGACAAGTGGGGCATTGATTTTGTTGGTCCTATGCATCCTTCGTCTACTATGTGGAAGTGGTATATCATTGTGGCGATAGACTACTTTACAAAATGGTCTGAAGCTCAAGCTATGACGAAGGACAATGCTAAGGAAATAGCTAGTTTTATTATGGAACAAATTGTATATCATTTCGGTCCACCTAAAGAACTTGTGTCCGACTATGAAATACACATTTTAAATAAGGTCATAGAATCCTTGACTAAAGCTTTGAAAATTAAATGTAATAAAACCACATCATATAATCCCCAAGTGAATGGACAAGTAGAGAGCGCCAATAAGTAGCTTGTAGGGATCTTATCCAAGACTATATTTGAAGATAAGGGTGATTGGGACAAGAAACTTCATGTAGTTGTCTGGGCTTATAATACTACATTCAAGAGAGTAATCGACCACACCCCATTTAAGTTGGTATATGGGAAAGAGTATGTATTTCCCTTGGAAATTGAGTTACCCAATGTGAGGTTTGCATTGAACCATTCTTTGGGTGAAGAGAAAGCATTGCAAGAAAGGCTAACCTCCCTAGTATATCTTGATGAGATCGGATTGCAAGCTTTGTTACATCAAGAGGTAGGGAAGAAGAGGATGAAAGAGATTCATGATATTCATCCAAAAAGATATAAATTTGTGAAGGGTATGTTGGTTCTTTATTATGATAGACGTTGCAAGTTATTTCTTGGCAAGTTAGAACCAAAATGGGATGGCCCATATAAGTTCATTTGTATAGGAAAGAATGGCTCTACAATTCTTTTACCAGATTTGCAGGGGATAGATTTTAAATATAAATTAAAATTTAATAAGTGGAAGCCCTATTATGTGTAGGGACTAACATCAGAATTGCTACCTTTGCAGGTCTTCTAAGATCTAGCTTAAATCTTGCAATAGGTTCCAAGGCAATTGGATAGACAAAATCATTCATTATCTTGAACATTTGTATTTAGAGTAGTGTTATCATCAAGTTCGAGTGATATGGTGGAGTAAGGATTATCATATTACTGAGTGGTAAGACGGATCTTTCACATGGGATATTAAGGTCTAATGCTACCATTGTCATAGGATTCTTAGTAACATATCTATTGAGTTTAATGAGAAAGGAGGAATTGTACTTGTCATACATCCTTTCTCTCATCGACATTGACTACCATAAGTATGAGTAGGTCGATTTGTATGGCATGGCACCTCTCAATGAAGAATGGATCTATACTTTGTATTTTAATGGAGCTTCACGAGGGCCCGTTAAGCATGTGAATGTCGATATGGTTATTAAAGACCCTCAACGTAGAGTCATTATGAAAATGGGAGTTTATTTGGGTACAACTTTTACTAATAACATGGTAGAATACAAGGCCTTGATCATGGGCTTAAATCTAGCCAGACATTGTGGTATCCACCATTGATTGGTGAAAGGTGACTTGTAGCTAGTGATCAAACAATTGAATAGGACCTATAGTGTGAGGGATCCTATTTTGCAAATGTATCATCATGCAACCTTGGATATACTAAAGATTTTTGAGAGAGTGACTTGTTAGTTGGTTCCTTGTTAGTGGAATCACTTTGCAGATTTGTTGGTAAATTATGCATTTGTTGAGGATGCCTTTATCAAATGTGGTCTTGAGGGGTTATTAGAATTATCTGATCTTATTAACTGAGGACAATTGTGGGGACTACTTGTTTACATGTCTTGTTATGGCCACCGATGGTTAGTATGGATGATGAGCTAGGTAGCGATTGGCCATCTTCCTATTCTTTCATGGATGCATTGGATCATTCAATGGATATTTGTAGGACACCCCTTGCTATTTATGTAGGGAGTTAGCTAAAAATTTGATGCATTTTGTGTAGGGTCTGAGTAGCCCATCCCTTGTTCTAGTTTTGTACTTCATTAAGATTTATGTGGGGCCTAAGGGTTGGCTTTCAATAGCAGTATACTGAATGCTGTGCTTTATAGCTATATTTTTGCTAAGCCAAGAGGGCTGTTTTTATTGGATTTAATGTTTGATTTTGTTAGGCCAAGAGGGTCATTTTTTTGTTTGTTGTGGGTGTGTTTAATTGTTTTTTGTCTTAATGATGTACTAAGCAGATTTGATGGAATACTTGGGCATAGCCTCTTGATGCACAAAAGCTTCTGGGCAAGTATAGGTGTTATTTTTCCTTTTTGAGCTTTTTACCCCTTAATTTGAATGTGTATGTGAATATTTTTTTCTTTTGTGGGGGACCGCCATTCAAGGCATGAAGTTCTAGGATTAGATTAGGTATGTTTGAGGAGGTTTCCAAGTACTTGTTTGTCTCCTATAAAGGCATTGTCAAGCATCTAAATGTCTGTTTTGAGATAGTCCTAAGTGACCCTATCTTGCTAGCCTGCTAGGCAGTTGTTTTTGGGAATTCCTGTTACTTGTGATATAGATAGAGAAGCCTACTAATTTTTTTAAAAAAGGAGAAGAAACAATTAATATATCTAATATATATATAAAATACAGAGATGTGTAAAAAGGGGTTCTAACCCCAAATAGAAAACAAAGAAAGAAGAAAAATGAAAAAAATCCAAGAGCAGATAATCATTGCCTTATGAAGGCTTGGTAGGTTCTTAGGGATGAGTTAGACCTAAGGCCAATGCCTTGTCTTCCTAAGGATGGTGTTTAGCAAAAAAATAAATAAGGATGGTTGGAGCGAAAATAAAAGTGAGTGAAAGAAGAAAATGATTTACTGTCACTTTGCAAGAGATTGGTAGGTTCTTGGGTGCTAAGATATGACCTGAGACTGATGCCCTATTCTCCTTAGGTCAAATATGTTGAACAGTGCGCGAAGGAGACGAGGAACAGAGGAAGAGAGAGGTGAAGAGAGATATGAGACACCGGAAGTGGAACCCCAGAAGTGTGTCAAATGAGCACACATGATAGGAATATATAGAGGGGACCTGGGGCGCTATATATAGACGGCGCTATATATAGACATACTATATATAGCTAACATATATATGTTAGCTATATATAGTCCGTCTATATATAGTCTATCTATAGACGACGCTATATATAGACAGACTATATATAGCTATATATATATGTTAGCTATATATAGTCTGTCTATATATAGCGCCGTCTATATATAGCGCCCCAGGTCCCCTCTATATATTCCTATCATGTGTGCTCATTTGACACACTTCTGGGGTTCCACTTCCGGTGTCTCATATCTCTCTTCACCTCTCTCTTCCTCCGTTCCTCGTCTCCCTCGCGCACTGTTCAACATGGTATCAGAGCATACTACCAACCCCTCAGTACGCTCCCATAGCCGTTATTCCCCTTGCAGTTTGCGCAGATTCCTTGGCCTTCTCCTCTTTTTCCTCCAGGTGGTTGTTTTCCTTCTCTTCTTTGACCCCCTGCTCTGCAGTCTGAGGCGCCGGTTTACCCCCTGCTCTGCAGTCTGAGGTGCCGGTTTATCGCAGTCTGCATTCTCATGAGTAGGTCAGAGCTGTGCTTCTTTGCGAAGTGGTTGGCTGTAAATTCTTGGCAAGCTTTCTCGACGGCATGGCGCTCTGTAGGTGAGCCAACATCAGGATCAAATTCCCATGTCTGCCGTCCGACATGATCATTGAGCGTGTGAAGCCAAGGGCCGGAGCTATCGGCAATCTTCAAGCGCCACATCGAGAAGGCTGAATTAATGCCTGATTAGCTTGCAGCTTCGATTTTGGCTGACTGTGCTAGAGTTGAGGCTTTGCCTTATCTACGTTTGTCTTTCTATGAGTAGAGGATTTCTCTGTTTTTTTTTTAAAATCCCTTTCTGCTGGAATAGGGGAAAGACAGATAGACATGGCGATCAAAGGCTCATCGCCAGACCCATCGCCTCTGTTGCAGACAAGGGTTATGCAGGCGGTGGAGGAGGGGGTTGGTTTTGCCTATATGTACCAGGAGGATGAGGCGGTCTATTAGGACCGGCATTTTGATACAGAGAAGAAGCCATTACTGTTCAATTTGATGCTTCAGAAGAAGCAAAATTTTGGTAAATCTCTTCGCATGCTTCTGTAAGCTGCACCAACAATCCAAAAACTATGCGGAGTGCCAAAACACCATCATATACTTCCGTTCCATCTACGGTCATGAAAGCTGTCTGCTGAGAGAGGACCTGACTCTGCTCTGACAAAGATGAAACCACGATCATGAAAGCTGTCTGCTGAGAGAGGACCTGACTCTGCTCTGACAAAGATGAAACCAGTGACGTGAGAGAGGCAAGCTGCTTTTCTTTCGAGCCCACCTGGGGTTTGAGTAGTAGTTACAGGATAGGCAGGAACTCACGAGCGGTGTTGCTTGGGACTCCTCCCCCTCCGTCTTCATGGCCTCGAGCCCCTTTGTCACTAAGTCCCTCCCTCAGGCACATGAAGTGGCAGAGAAGGCACAGGATCCGCAGCCTCCCGAAGGCACAGGCTCCGTAGCCTCCCCATCCCAGGGTCTATCAAGCCTCCCAGGGGCAAAGGGAGAAATCTTCTCTCGGAATCCAACTAGAGCAACCTTCAGAATCTCCGTGTAGCTCCACCGGAAGGCAAAGGGCAATTCTGAGTGATCTGGGACCTTGGCTGTGAGGTGTTCAAACTACATGGGACCAAGAAATTCCTCGTTGCTGAGATTGTGCCCAAGCGCAAGGCCTCCGCTGAGCCTGTTGCTGCGTAGTTCTCCTATTATTGAGAGGTAGGGCAGACAGTTGTTTTTGGGAGGGTTTGTTGTTGTGGCATATTTTCATATATCTTCCTTCGCAGTAGACCATCACAATATAGGCTATGGTTGCTGCGCCATGCCTTGCCTTTGATGTGGGACAAGCACATAGCTGGGGAAAGGATATCTTCTTGTTTGTTATGGCAAGACCAAATATGCAATGCAGCGAATCAGATTGGGACTTGTGGAGATAATACCATCTCTGTCTCCTAGTGAAACTAAGAAGATTGTTAATGATGTTGAACGTGAGGTCCTTGATAATTCTGAGGCAGCCTCAAGAGGTCCTTGATAATTTTGAGGCAGTCTCAGGTCAAAGCTCTCCTCAAACTGTCAAACATCAAGTCGAAAACAACAATAGGGGTGTTACAGCCTCATCAGCATCTGCTGTTTCAAGATCCTCAAAATCATCATCACGCACCACACTCCATTTCAAACTTGGAGAACTTGTTTTTTGCATCAATTGAAGGACTTCTTCGAGTTGGTGTCCAAACCCACATGGCTGGGGCAACAAGCTTGCAAATGAGTTGGTTACCTAGGAAGAAAAGGAAAGGTGGACCATTGGGGCTCAAGAATCTTGGAAACACTTGCTACCTCAATAGTGTCCTGCAATGCCTTGTTGATATTGCGATGCTTTGTGATGATCATCCTCGTTCGTTATTCCATTGATGAGTGTCTATATTCTAGCTGATGATACATTGTTTCGTTTATATTCTTTCCAGCTGATGAGAGTCTATATTCCAGCTGATGATACATTGTTTCGTTTATATTCTTTCCAGCTGATGAGCATCTATATTCCAGCTGATGACAAATTGTTTTATTTATATTCTGTTCATGGGGCCCCACATGTGTTATGTTGTCTATAGAGCGGCGTCGCGAACCGTCTCTATAGACCTTGTGTTGTTCTAATGTCACTATAACGTTTTTCTTTAAGTTTTGATGTGACAGATATACTGCTCACATCCCAAGTTCAGTTGAAGGAATTCTTGGAGATTTTATCTTTTGCAATGATGGTGCTTATTCTTATTTTACATGTTGTATATTTAGGAGTGATAAAGCTCTTTTGATGCCTCTGAATAGGATATTGTAATTCAGGAGTGATGTAGCTCCTTCTCCATTGATGTTGTAATTCCCTCTATATATTCCTATCATGTGTGCTCATTTGACACACTTCTGGGGTTCCACTTCCGGTGTCTCATATCTCTCTTCACCTCTCTCTTCCTCCATTCCTCGTCTCCCTCACGCATTGTTCAACATGGTATCAGAGCATACTGCCAACCCCTCAGTACGCTCCCATGGCCGTTATTCCCCTTGCAGTTTGCGCAGTTTCCTTGGCCTTCTCCTCTTTTTCCTCCAGGTGGTTGTTTTCCTTCTCTTTCTGTCTGCATTCTCATGAGTAGGTCAGAGCTGTGCTTCTTTGCGAAGTGGTTGGCTGTAAATTCTTGGCGAGCTTTCTCAACGGCATGGCGCTTTGTAGGTGAGCCAACATCAGGATCAAATTCCCATGTCTGCCGTCCGACATGATCATTGAGCGTGTGAAGTCAAGGGCCGGAGCTATCGGCAATCTTCAAGCGCCACATCGAGAAGGCTGAATTAATGCCTGATTAGCTTGCAGCTTCGATTTTGGCTGACTGTGGTAGAGTTGAGGCTTTGCCTTATCTACGTTTGTCTTTCTGCGAGCAAAGAATTTCTCTGTTTTTTTTAAATCCCTTTCTGTTGGAATAGGGGAGAGACAGATAGACATGGCGATCAAAGGCTCATCGCCAGACCCATCGCCTCTATTGCAGACAAGGGTTATGCAGGCGGTGGAGGAGGGGGTTGGTTTTGCCTATATGTACCAGGAG
The DNA here is from genome assembly GCF_053477565.2 of Lygodium microphyllum. Lineage (NCBI taxonomy): Eukaryota > Viridiplantae > Streptophyta > Polypodiopsida > Schizaeales > Lygodiaceae > Lygodium > Lygodium microphyllum. The sequence continues at coordinate 114,373,399 of NC_141159.1, read as the reverse complement.
GATGAGGCGGTCTACCAGGACCGACGTTTTGATACAGAGAAGAAGCCATTACTGTTCAATTTGATGCTTCAGAAGATGCAAAATTTTGGTAAATCTCTTCGCATGCTTATGTAAGCTGCACCAACAATCCAAAAACTATGCGGAACACCATCATATACTTCCATTCCATCTACGGTCATGAAAGCTGTCTACTGAGAGAGGACCTGACTCTACTCTGACAAAGATGAAACCACGATCATGAAAGCTGTCTGCTGCGAGAGGACCTAGACAAAGACGAAACCAGTGATGTGAGAGAGGCAAGCTGCTTTTCTTTCGAGCCCACCTGGGGTCTGAGTAGTAGTTACAGGATAGGCAGGAACTCACGAGCGGTGTTGCTTGGGACTCCTCCCCCTCCGTCTTCATGGCCTCGAGCCCCTTTGTCACTAAGTCCCTCCCTCAGGCACATGAAGTGGCAGAGAAGGCACAGGATCCGCAGCCTCCCGAAGGCACAGGCTCCATAGCCTCCCCATCCCAGGGTCTATCAAGCCTCCCAGGGGCAAAGGGAGAAATCTTCTCTCGGAATCCAACTAGAGCAACCTTCAGAATCTCCGTGTAGCTCCACCGGAAGGCAAAGGGCAATTCTGAGTGATCTGGGACCTTGGCTGTGAGGTGTTCAAACTACATGGGACCAAGAAATTCCTCGTTGCTGAGATTGTGCCCAAGCGCAAGGCCTCCGCTGAGCCTGTTGCTGTGTAGTTCTCCTATTATTGAGAGGTAGGGCAGACAGTTGTTTTTGGGAGGGTTTGTTGTTGTGGCATATTTTCATATATCTTCCTTCGCAGTAGACCATCACAATATAGGCTATGGTTGCTGCGCCATGCCTTGCCTTTGATGTGGGACAAGCACATAGCTGGGGAAAGGATATCTTCTTGTTTGTTATGGCAAGACCAAATATGCAATGCAGCGAATCAGATTGGGACTTGTGGAGATAATACCATCTCTGTCTCCTAGTGAAACTAAGAAGATTGTTAATGATGTTGAACGTGAGGTCCTTGATAATTCTGAGGCAGCCTCAAGAGGTCCTTGATAATTTTGAGGCAGTCTCAGGTCAAAGCTCTCCTCAAACTGTCAAACATCAAGTCGAAAATGACAATAGGGGTTTTACAGCCTCAGTAGCATCTGCTGTTTCAAGATCCTCAAAATCATCATCATGCACCACACTCCATTTCAAACTTGGAGAACTTGTTTTTTGCATCAATTGAAGGATTTCTTCGAGTTGGTGTCCAAACCCACATGGCTGGGGCAACAAGCTTGCAAATGAGTTGGTTACCTCTGAAGAAAAGGAAAGGTGGACCATTGGGGCTCAAGAATCTTGGAAACACTTGCTACCTCAATAGTGTCCTGCAATGCCTTGTTGATATTGCGATGCTTTGTGATGATCATCCTCGTTCGTTATTCCATTGATGAGCGTCTATATTCTAGCTGATGATACATTGTTTCGTTTATATTCTTTCCAGCTGATGAGCGTCTATATTCCAGCTGATGATACATTGTTTCGTTTATATTCTTTCCAGCTGATGAGCGTCTATATTCCAGCTGATGACAAATTGTTTTATTTATATTCTGTTCATGGGGCCCCACATGTGTTATGTTGTCTATAGAGCGGCGTCACGAACCGTCTCTATAGACCTTGTGTTGTTCTAATGTCACTATAACGTTTTTCTTTAAGTTTTGATGTGACAAATATACTGCTCACATCCCAAGTTCAGTTGAAGGAATTTCTTGGAGATTTTATCTTTTGCAATGATGTTGCTTATCCTTATTTTACATGTTGTATATTTAGGAGTGATAAAGCTCTTTTGACGCCTCTGAATAGGCTATTGTAATTCAGGAGTGATGTAGCTCCTTTGATGCCTATAAATTGGCTCTTGTAAGTTCAACTTTGTAATTTTATATTTTGAATATTAATATAACGGTAGGCCTATATAGAGCTGTGGGTTTTTCCCTTGAGCCCCCAAGGGTTTTTTCATCCATAGTAAGGGACCTTTATTTGAGCGGGGGTGTTAGCTATATATAGTCTATCTATATATAGCGCCGTCTATATATATGTTAGCTATATATAGTCTGTTTGGGCACAATCTCAGCAATGAGGAATTTCTTGGTCCCATGCAGTTTGAACACCTCACAGCCAAGGTCCCAGATCACTGTTAGCTATATATAATCTATCTATATATAGCGCCGTCTATATATATGTTAGCTATATATAGTCTGTCTATATATAGCTAACATATATATAGACAGTGCTATATATAGATAGACTATATGTAGCTAACAAAATACGCTTAACTCTCTCCTTTGTACATGCATGAGTATAGATTACTCAAGAAAAATATGGTCAAATGAAAATTTTATAGACCAAGTTATAGAAGTCCTCCCCTATTAGAAGTTCTTGGTCCAGTTGTCCTAGGTTAGGTAGGAATGTCAATCCACCACTCAGGCTAACTTCTTTGATAGGTTTTTTTTAGTTGGTCTGTGTTGGAGCAATTGGTTAGTGACTAGCTTTGGATATCTATCAAATTATGCTTAGCCTATCTCTCATGGATTTTCATGCCTTGATTTTGGTAAGGGGTAGGGTGGGAGTTGTTTTTTGTTTTATTATGTATGTGATTTGTATAGCTTGATGCTCTTTATGGTTTCTATTTGTGCTAATCAATTTGTGGATTTGATGGGGCTAAGTTGCCCTATCATGTGATCGCCAATGAGAATGAATTTTAAAGCTAGTATTTAAGTGCAAAAGACCTCGAGACTTGTAAAAGAGGCATTTTTAGTGCAAAATGAAATGGTGTGGATCAACGAGCTAGAGTTTTTTTAGATGCATTTTGACATCAAGAATCCAATGCAAGTGTCTCTTGGTCAATCAGAGTCCATTTGACCCCCATTTAATGGCCACAAGGTTTGGTGTTATAAAGCAGCTAGTAGATTCCAAAGCCAAAAAGCATGTGATGGAGGCCAAGATGATAGAAATTTCGAGACTGTTTGCCCCTTCATCCAGGCTGAAACCACTTGTACTTGAAGTGTAAACACAAAGTTTGGAATCATTTCTTTAAATGGTTAAGTGGGCTAATAAAGGTTAAGGCTTTAAAAGCCTCAAAAACTTCATGTGAAGGGGGAAGGGGCATCTTTATTTTCTATGGCCATTTTTTATTTAAAAAATGAAGGATTGTGACTCTCTACATCAGATATTCTCCTCTCCTGAGTTCCCTCAATTCTTCACTCTATATCTCCACAAATAGCAAGGAATATGATGCAGTGAATGAAAACTTCTGATTCTATTCTTTCTCTCTCCTCCCTCTCTCTCCTCTTTGTTCTTGTTCACATGGCTCCATATGCGAGAGAGAATGAGGGTCGAGGTGATGGATGTGTGGACATATGATGGATGTAATGTGTAGAGGGATGTAAATCAAAGGATGTAAGGCATCAACAAAGCTATAAATAAGCGCCAGTGGATTTTTTGTTTTTGAATTACGGTGAATGTGTACATGGTTTTATGCGTAAGTGGGCTTCCTCTTGGTTTTATTATATAGGCTCGAAATTTTGAGACTATTTGCCCCTTTGTCCAAGCTAAAACCACTTGTGCTTGAATTGTGAACACAAAGTTTGGAATCATTTTTTTAAATGGTTAAGAGGGCTAATGAAGGTTAAGGCTTTAAAAGCAGTGAATGAAAACTTTTGATTCTAGTATTTCTCTCTCCTCCCTCTCTCTCCTCTTTGTTCTTGTTCACATGGCTCCATATGCGAGAGATAATGAGGGTTGAGGTGATAGATGTGTGGGCATATGATGGATGTAATGTGTAGAGGGATGTAGATCAAAGGATGTAAGGCATCAACAAAGCTGTGAATGAGCATCACTTGCTTTTTGTTTTCTAATTACGGTGAATGTGTACATGGTTTTATGCATAAGTGGGCTTCCTCTTGGTTTTATGATGCACATTGGTTTCCTATGGTTGAAATTGAATTTTAGTATTTAAAAATGGTTAGTTCTATAAAAAATTTCAACACGAACAACAAGTCTTCATCATTTATACACTTCATTCAAAACGTGCAAAACACGTAAAACTACAATTTATACTAAAACGTCAATTTTATGAGTTGCATCATGGCATATTGTGTTCCCATGGAGAAAAATGAAGAGTAACTTGACATTAAACCTTACAATATCCACAGGTGGGCTACCCTAGGCCTACATGACTATATGGTTGAGCACACTGACTCGTGCTCTTATATCTACGATTCCCTTTCTCATGTTGTCTCCTAATGTTATGATAGGTAATACTGCATGTATTTTTGTGCCTTCCCAAAAAGCATTTACATGAAAGTACTTAGGCACTGAGTTTAGGGTTAAGCTCAATATATGCATTGCTTCATTGTGGTTAGGCAAGTCTATCAGTCCAAGCTCGTCAAGTCCTTCTATCCATTGCTTCACCACTTGCCATAGTGTTAGGTTCTACCTTAGTGGGACTAATATCAATGTCATGAGTAGATTTCCAACTACTTGCTTTCATTAGGCTCTATGCTCTTTTGGCAATGATTTCACAAAGCATGCATGCTTGTGGCATCTAGGCTTTGTTTATGGAGTGCTACATTGGGTGCGGATGTGTCTCTCAATCTTACTTGTGTAAGAGTGAGACTGGTATACTCATGCTAGAGAGCTCATCAATCTCATCTTCAATGATGGGTTTAGCATCCTTTAGGTGCTCTTGGGCTTCTCTCACCCACTTCTTGACCTTATCTATTACTTCCAATTGGTGCCTCGGGTTGGGATACTCCCTAATCTTGGTACTCCCCTTTTTTGCTATCTTAGGAGAAGATGTTCTTCTATGTCTGTGACTTGCTTCCCCTTGGGTAATGTGGTGGTACTATCTATCTTGAGTGTAATCTTCACCGGAGTCCTCTTTCTCCTTCTCCTATGGCTCTTCTTCATTGTTGAAGTTGCATTAAGGTTGCTAGGTCTAGGTAATGAAATACCATTATGCTTAGCTTGTTCTCAGGTCATGACATTCAATGGAATCAGTGTGGCCTCACCATCGAGTGCCTCAACTCCAAATAAACCCAATGGTACAAATGGCATGACTGTCAAACTAGTAGAGGCTTCTTGCCTAGGTCACTGTAATATTCCCACCCGTGAATATTGACGTCCCGCACACGACGTAAACCTTGTGCAAAGGTTATCTCTTGCATTGAAATTATTGGCAGTGTAATGTGTGACCCGCACGCGAGAAATGGGGTCCTCCGCATTGGTAAATTAAAACCGAGGTTCAAAAATCGAAACTCCCGCAAAAACACCCTCTTGGGAGGGGCAATATGAATAATTCAAGGCAATTTTTTTATTTTTCCCCTTTTTCTCCAGCCGATGCATGGCTGGAGAAGAGGGAGTGTGGGGAGGATGGGGATATGACAGTCGTGGCCTGCATGGGAGGGGGGGAACCCATGCAAGGGGGCCACGTGGTGGAGGCCTTCTCCCCCCCCCCCCATGCCTATATAAACACCCCCTAGCTAGAGGGGGGGAAGCTAGAGGGAGGGCCGTGCTGGAGAGAGGTCGCGGTGCTGAAGAGGTCGCCGTGCAGAGAGAGGCCGTCGTGCAGGAAGTCGCCGTGCTGCCGCTGCAGTTCGCCAGTCCGCCATAGCCGCCGCCACGGCCCGCCAGACTGACACGGTCCACCGCCCGCCTGGATCACGACCCCCCCCCCCCCCCCCGACGTTGCTGCAGAAGCTTAGAAGCTTCTTAGAAGCTTCTTAAGAAGCTTCTAAGGGGGCTTCCTTAAGCCCCCTTCCCACTAGGTCCCATAAGTCCATTCATACCCCGGGACTTTGAAGAGAAGAGGAATAAGTTATAAAGCCCTCCCGCAAGATCCTTCGTAAGAGGCTTCCCGCAATTAGAATTCAAAGGCCACAAGCCATCCGTGAACCCATTCCTAGCCACTCGGGTTTTTCCTAAAGAATTCATCTGCACGCACCATTTATCCTAAGTCCCGCGAAGGAATCTCCTACGTACGAGGGAAAAAGGCAAAGGTCTGGAGGCTGCATACCAAGGCAAGTCAATTCATAGACCGCAAAGGCAACCCAGAAGCCGAAACCACGCCTACGATGGCCCCTAAAAAGTCACAAGGTGCGCCTGCGGGAGGTTCATCTCCGAGCATACAAGTGGACATCTCCCCGAGCCCACAAGTCCAGGTTTTTTCGAGTTTATTCTCGCATAAAGAAATGTTTAGGCGCGCTTAATTCCATAGGGAAGGACGCATTTTACGCATTGTGGCAGCGTTAAAAATACATTTGATAAATTATCTCTTTAAACATTAGATAAGGTTCATGCATGTCATGAAATTGAAACGGTTGCATTTCGAGAGTTGTCCGCCTTAGAAGACTAGCTGCATGTTGCTATTTTGGAACATTATCAAAGTAAAGAGTCTAAACATATATTACTTAGGGCAAAGAAATGAAGTTGATAAGTGCATTTGGTTACTAGACATGGTAGGAATAAGCATGTGCCGCATTGTAGGCAACATCTTCCTTGTAATGATTCATAAGGAAAAGTTAACACCCATAAGATATTATCCGAAAAGAAATAGAAGAGTACGAAAATGATCTTATGGACTTGCAAGTAGCATGTAACATGGAATAAGTTAACACTAGCTTTAGTTTGGTATGAACTTCATTAACTACATTGTAGCTAGGGGAAAGTTGCATATTGCAGAAATTTCATTCATCAGGAGCCGTATTTAGGAAAGGTCGCATGGTTTATCAAAGCACGAGATTCTAAAGTGTAGACAACAAGGTTGTAGGCATGATTATTTGATGTAACTCCTAGTAGGTCCTAGGAAAGTTAGTATCCAGATTATCATGCATTTTTACGATACAAGGAAAGATAGAGTCATTGTGAACCATGTGATGCGTAGAGGCGATGAATCACATGTTTACATGTATTGTGGTAGTTGCAACTATTTTTCCTCTTTTAGATCTAGTTTATTGTCTCTAGGAAGGATTCATCCTTGTCGCAAGACAAGCATAATGAATTACCCAAATCACCTAGCCACAAAGGATTTCATATGAGCATGGTTCAGTCAAGACGTTAGATACCCCAAACACTAACTAGGGGTTGGCGCGCTAAGGATTCGGCCAAGTTTTCCCATTGTCGCTAAGTCAGAACCTTCAAACCCAATAGTCCTGACCATATTCCCAAAAATGTTGGGCTAATTGGATGCTCATGTAAACAATAATCTAGGATTCCTACCTTATGGACCAAGCGTTCAAGATGATGAAACTCGATTTGAGTTGGACTAAACGCTGTCGATTTAGTGAAATTAAGGATGGGTGGGTAAAAAGACACCCTAAACCCTCCTTCTCGTCTGAAGTTAATTCCGTGACCTGAATACGCCATTCATTAGGTGAAATGATCTCTTAGAATGGAGGCGACACTTGTGCAATACATTGCAACGTCACTTAGCTTTGCGGTTTGATCGTAAGAAGTTTTGCCATTCCGTGGATTAAGGTTGGCAGGTTCTTGCGCCAGTTTAAACTCGCAAGGGGAAAAGGGTAGTCGTCCTTTTACTCTATCCTCATTAGGGAAACTTTGTCAAGTTAAGGGAAGCTAGGCATTTGCTTGGACGCAAATGATTAATCAATAAACTAAAGCGACATGGTCGCCGGAATTTACCATAAACCAAACCTAAAGTATTGACAGGGTATGACCCTAGCCCAAGGACGATAGGAATCTTGCCAAGTTGCAATTGATTCCGGATCGAATGCGGGTTGCATTCGGAGAAAAGGAGTCACTCCTTAACAGTTTGCCAGCTAAAATGACCACTGGAATTGATTGTGCTTGTAACAGTTTAGAAAGCACTGTTTGCATTGTTTGCTCAGTGAACTAAAGGATGAAACGATATCTAAATACTTCAGGTTGAAGGCCTGAAGGGAGAGGCAGCTTCAGTTACCCCCGACTGCCTGCCGGACCCTAACCAAGGGGGTTGTTAACCGCGCCGGGGACGTGGACCGAACCCGCCGTGAGAGGTCTCTCCGTTGAGTTCTACTTGGAGCAGGAGGACGCTTGGGTGCCAGAGGGGGCTCTGGCCGTAAATCCCTCGCCTTCCGGACCCTGCACAAGAGGCTAACGTGACTCGGGATTGGATCTCGAGGCCCGCATACTAGTCTACGGGCAGAAGCTTGGAATAGTGATCCCTGGTGGATTACTAGATAGCCTTCGGGCGGATTATGATCAAGCCTACGGGCGGAACTCCTTGTATTTCAAAGATAAAAGGATAAAATGATAATAAAGAAGTTGTTTGACATTGTTTTCTTTATGTCCTGTGATAAGATTACGTGAAGGAACCAGTGCTTAACAGGGCTAATCAAGGAAGCTGTTTGTTATATGTCAAATTAATGTGGTAGGTAATTACATAACTAAAACAAACCGAGGAAAGTGCGGAGGATGGACCATGGGTCCGTCCTATGGATGGGTGGTCCCGGTTAGCCGGGAACTTTTCTCAAAATCTTCGACGAACAGAGGGATGATCATCATCGCCGAAACAAATAACGAGAACGATGACTTAGAATTACCTATTACCCGATTCACGCTGTTTTAGGGGAACGGAATGGGACTATGCCTTATGGCAGAGAGGTCGAGCCTTGCATCTCTCTCGTTTACCATTCTCCTTGAACCAAGTGCAGCGTGAATCCGCTTCGGACCTGGCGTTTCTGCGTAAAGTAGTTCGCTCGGGTCTGACACTAGTTGCTGCTAGCTAATGACCAAACAAGAAAACCTTAATTCCGGTCGATCCTAAGTGGGAAACGGCCAGGACACTTCCGCTACGTGGCAGACGCGGGGAGACCTAGATTGCAAAATCCGTAACATTCCATGGGAGTGCCGGGTGGAGTTTTCTAGACAGCCTTTCCGATGGACTGCCAAGATGTGTCCTAGAGGATTCTAGTGGACACGTTACAGTCACTTAGCATACAAGTGTATAATACCACACTTTGGACATCTCAGGTCGCCCTTATCTTGATTGGCTTGCTCTCTTTCAGGGCTGCAAGATGAGATATGCCCTAGGTGACCACAAGTTGATGATGGGTTCTTGGTTCTGTCCTCCTACACCTCCATCTCTTCCCTTGCCTAATGCCATCATCGGCACTAGTCTAAAATCCATCAAGATGTGGTCACCCTCTTCATCATGTGAGAGGTAAGGGTTTATGTATGCTTCATCCTCATTCGGCTCCTCCATATAATGTATCAGAGTGTCGTTAAGTGGATGGGTCATAATGGGTCTAGGTGGTATGGGTATCCTTGTAGGGTTGATGTCTATCCTAAGACAGCTGGCTTTGAGTGGTTGGGTGTTGGGAGAGCTAATGGAGCTCCCCTTTCAAAGTTTGATGGCCTATTCCCTAGGTAATATGGCTATTTTTATGGTTGTGGGTATAGGAAATGTCTGGACAATTTGCAATGCATTACATCATAGCCAAACCTATTGCAGTTAGCACATGATCTTGATCTAGGATCTAAACACTCAATTGAAAGGTGATTTTCTCCACAATGCACGCATTGCACATGAGGTTGTGTGGACCTTCTCAACATCTCTTCAAGCTTAGCCAACTTTAGCTTCTTGTCTGCCAACTCCTTGCTCTAGTTGACACTCTTTCCTTTGTCCTGTGTGCTTTGGGTGGATCTTTTGCTAATGATCGTAGCTCTCTCTGAGGGTCTAGAGGTAGTACTATCTCGAGTTGTGGCCCTTGAGCTTCTCTCCGTGAGCAGATCATTCACACATATGGCTTCTTCAAATATTGTAGCTAGCATATCTCTCTACAGGTTTGAGTTTCTCACTAAGGCATTGTAGAGCTCTTCGCTTCAAATGCTGTTTATGAATATAGCGGAGACCGCTCGTTTGTTAGGTTATTCTACCATAAATTGGGACTCTCTTAAAGAGACTCCGCATGTGAGTGAAGGGATCTTGGATATCCTCCTTGTCCCTTTGGCTGACATTCATCAAGCTAAGAATGAGGTTGTCAAAGTATCCCATCTCTTGATGAATAGATTTGGCATTATCTAGATCAGTATACCACTTTTGTCCTTTGTCTACTAGGCAAAGTCTGAAAGCTTGTGCACATTGAGCAAGGTCTATGAGACCATTTTCTTCACATACTTTCTCAAACTGCTCTACGAAGCTATACAGGTCATTATCAGAGTGATACTTGTCAAGTTTCTTAACAACTGTAAGTATCTTGGTTTGGCTCTTAGAGTTTGGAGTGATTTCTAACCACGATAGCAACATAGTTGCTAAGGCTGCTCTACTTTACTCTGCAGTTGTATTATCTAAGAGTCACCTCATAAGAAGCTTACTCAGCATAACATCTGCCTCTAGGGCTCTCTCCCTCTCAACATTTATTATTGCCCTAGTTCCATTGGCGAGAGCCAAGACACATTGGACCTCACACATTTTTATGTCTTGTCTAAGCCTCTCAGCTCACTACTCTTGGTTGTAGGTGGCTATGCTTTGTAGTGCTTTTCTTGCCAACTTTCTCTCTTCCTTGAGATTGGCCATGATCTCCTCGACCGATCTACCATGATACACCATTTTTATTCGCAAGTCATACTGGTTTACAAGCTGCTAGATATCCGTCGGAAATTATGTGAAGTCGATTTAATTGTCTCCAGGGTTGGTGCTAGTTTCTAACATGTAGGTAGTTTTTTGAGCAACTAGGATATCAATTAGGTTGATCAAATCAGATCAAGTTGCATCCCTAATCATGTTGATCTTTGTTGCTTAGTGGTTTAATGACTTAAGCCTCTCAGTCTTCAATGATTGGTTTTCTTGGTCATTCATCTGGTGCCTAGCGAGGATTGTTGAACTATGTTATCTTGTGTGAGTTCCTTATTATTCAAAACAATCCTCAATGTTACATGCACTCAGATGCTCGAGTGATGCTTATCGATGTGCATTGTGCAAAATTAGGCTTTCTACTTTACTAGTACACTCCAAGTGTTTAATTGATGGAGTGTGCGAGGTCAATGCAAGGAATGCATATCATACTGTTTCTAATCAATTTCAACTAATTATAGCTTCTTCATACTAATGATGGCCACTCTCGATGGTCCTTTTGGTCTCTATTATGTTCTAGATGTGTGGCCTAAGGGATAATAGGTTTGATTAGCTAATTCGGGTCTCTAGTGGGACAAGCAACCAATGCGCAATAATCACAGTCGCTTCTAGACTGTCAAGTCACAATTCTTGAGTCTGTTGGCTCTATGAGCCATTCTATGCATTTGGAGGTCTACTAGGATGTCACTTAGCTTGGACTTAGGCTCTGCCAGCCCTAGGATGGGTTTGATGTGCCAAAAATATTGTTTTGTATAGTTTTCGAGTTGTAGTGTCCAAGTTACAAACTTGGATGTCTGAGTCCGAGTTGCATGCCCGTCCGAGCATGATACCTCATCTGTCTGAGACCAAATGTGTGGCCGTTCAAGGTTCAAGGTCCGAGTCCAAGTCTTGGACTCAAACAATTTTGTTATCATCCGAATGGACTGTGACTCAAACTGTCCAAGTTAGTCAGGGTCATTCGAGTACGTAGATGATGTTTGAGTGCAATGACAAGGGTCCAGAATGGCAAAAAATCAATAAAATACTCCAAGCACCTACTCTAATATTGCAACCAGGGGTCATGACTATGATCAACAAGCATCAAATGACACTCAAAGCATACCTGTAGGGCTTAAGGATGCAAGAATACGAGCCGGTGAGTAAATTTGTACTCGTGACTTGTAGCTCTCTCTCTCTCTCTCTCTCTCTCTCTCTCTCTCTCTCTCAAGCTCTCTCAAGCTCTCTCTTGACTAAATACACACAAATGAGCTCTCTCCCCCTCTTCTTGTCCTCTTAGACCCCTTCTCTCTTGCTCTTTTACATCCCCCTTCTTTCTCTTTTCCCCCTTAATGCATTTAAGCTCTTTTTCTCCCCATTTTATCTTGTTTTAACAACACTAACCCTAGTGTTTGTTTCTCTTATTTTTTGTGTTTCTTCCTACCTTAATGCATCCAGAACATAAAGCAAATACCTACACTACTCCAACCTACTCAGCTAAATCTTAAAAATAAAAAAACTTACTTACAAAGGAGATCGAATGCCCTCCAACTCCCTTGCTTCCTACCTATCTCAAGCACTAGTTCGGGAAAATCTTACTTCAATGCTCAATTCGGAGCATGCAAGCACTCAAAGCTTGAATCTATTGGTCGTGACAATGAAACCAAATTGTGGATGTGCATGCTCCGCTGCTAAGATCCACGGACCACTTATTGTTTCAAGCATCTCAAGACAAGTACAATGGCTACCTCTCAAATAGTCATGCACACTCTCACACCTACTAGTGTAGTGAGCTTACCTTCATGCCTGATCAAGTTGCCTCCTCCCACGAGCTCTTCGGGAGCTCCACGATTCAGTGTGCAAGCTCAATCCTCAAGCTCCAACCTGCAAGATCTAAGCTCCATTGCCGCACGCAAGAGAAGAGAAGAGAAGAGAAGAGAAGCGAAGAGAAGGGAAGGGAAGGGAAGGGAAGGGAAGGGAAGGGAAGGGAAGGGAAGGGAAGAGAAGAGAAGAGAAGAATAAGAGAGGAGAAGATGGAGAGTTTCTCCACCACAGCCCCTCACCCTCACACACTCACTCCCTCACACACATACTCTCAAGCACAAGCACAAGCAAGAAGAAGAAGAGAGCTAATTTTGGCCACACACAAGAATGAGCTTCTTCATTCACTTTTCGCCTTTTATACATGCCCTACCTCCTCCTTGGGCACCCATCTCTGTTTTACATGACTGGCCATTTTAGCCTAGGTGTCCTCTTTCCCTGTTCCCTTACTATTTACATTGTTCTTTTACCCATGCCCATCTACATTTACAAATTGCATAGGAGGGAGCTTGGCACTCTTTTACAAAAATTTAGGATGTGATTTTACATTTAAATTGTGCCTTTTTTTTGGGCACTCGCCTTGGACTTTTAAAGTTTCTCTTGCACTTTTGGCATTTTTCCTCCTATTTTTCTATTGGACCACCTTTTTCCACTCTACCCTGCGTCTTTTGATTTTTCTTTTCGCTTTCTTTGCACCGAGTTTAACATATATATTTCAAAATGATCTAGCCAACTATATCACTTAATAAGAATATATTTTTATCTATTCAATTTTCATGAGAGGTGAACGCATGCTTAAGTTGACCTTTTTTATGGTTGATCTAATCTCAAACATTTGATGCATTCTTTGGAAGATTATGCTGATATATTGGCAATGAGTGGATCTAAATTATTTTAACTACCTTATTTTCTTCAACAAATAATACTCTTCAAATTTAAAGATACCCATTACTTTATCAACCAAACCCATTACTTTAAAGTTGGGTATCATGTGTAATAAGATTCCTTTGTGCAAAATAATGCGGATAGATTTTGTTTCTTTAAGAATTTGTATTGCACAAATTCATCACATCAAGTTAGTTTAATAATTTGAGGCTAAGTTACTTAAAATACATAGGGACATTTGATTGGCTAGTTAATAAGTATTGAGCTTTTTTGTAAGTGGTTTTTAATTATATTTGTAAATTCTATCTATTATAATAAAATATCAAAAGTATAATTGCTAGAACTATTAGAGAAAATACCTAAGAACAAATTGGACTAGGCATAAGTCCAAACTTTAACAAATGCATTAAATATATAAGAAAGTATATAGCCCTAGGATTTATATTTTGATTGATAATGGTGTAGATTATTCTTTTTTTAATATTTTTCTTTCTTTTATCTCTACTTGTGCTTTTTAGCTTGATCTTAGTTTCCTTTTATTTAAAAATCAAATAGATGTTTGAAAGGTAAAAGCTAGCTACTATCAATGCATATTAAGAGCTTGATTCTATTTCCATCACATGTATATAATTGTTGTACTTGCTTCAAGTACATATACACTTAGTGATAAAAATCATTTCTAATAAAATCATATACATCTCAAAGGACATTGTTATAATATAACAATATATATTCCTTAACACTATATTAGGGAATTCAAAAAGTTCCATGCACGTTGGCAACCCCCAAAATACATTTATTATTTAACCACATGGTCAAATCTGGTTGTCTTATTTAAAGGTGGAGTCTATCCTAAATGCTATATAAGCTACCTTCCCAAATTCCACTTTCAAATATGGATCACGATTTAGCCACATGGTCAAATATTTAGCTCTTACTTGAAATTGAGACATGAATAATTTTCAACTTCTCTAATATGGTATTCTTTTCACTAAGTTTAATTTGATAGATAAAACATATTCACTATTAGGCATGAGTATAAATGTGTTAGCACAACAAATATGTATAAGCATGGAAAAAATAATGATTAAGTATATTGCATGCAACTTATCATGCACCCCAAAAAGCATAAAAAAGTGATGAGACTATAATGTATGAGAAAGTAAACCAAAATTATTTTTAAAATATTTTCAATTATTAAAAAAAGTGTATGAGAAACAATACTTTTTGTAACAAGTAGCTATATTGTAGCCACTAAATTATATCTTCTAATGAAAAGCAAAATATTTTTATTGAGTTTAAAAATTATAACATAATGTATGTGTACATGGGGAGTTATTTAGGCTAGAATTCATTCAACCTGTAAAAATCCATTATCTAAAGATTATCTATATGGTGCTAAAAATTAAATAAAATAAAAAATATAAGAGTACAAAATACTCCACAAAAGAATGTTTATTCCAAAAAACTACCAATCTTAGATTGAAATAAATTGATAAAGATATTTTACAATATAATCAAGCTTATAAAAATGATATGTTTTATATAATAACTACAAGTTTTGACATTTTAATTGTTATTGCATATAATGTATAATTGACAACCAAAGGTTTAAAAAATCTTTTAATCCAAACCATTTTTGCTTGCATCTATTGTTTAAAATTTAAAAAAATAATACTTAAATGATTTTGATCATTTATGTAATCTGATACAAGCACATTTTGAATTTCTATTATCTTAAAATAATAGCAATATATAATGTATATATTAGCAATTTATTTAACTAACAAAGCATGTTAAAATTCTAAGATACTTCTATATGAAAGCTCTATAGAACATGCTTGAACTTTAAAATATCATTATATTTTTATATCAAAGCTTAATGAAGTGCTTCTTTGAAAATATACTTTTATTATTAAAAAAATTTACACACTTCTACATTTTTCCAAATAATAAAACATGATTAAGAAATAATTCTTAAAGAGTAAGAACATAGATTATATGATGCTTTTATTTTGAATGTGTGAGAACATAAGATCACGTAATATAAGTAGTTTTTTAAAAATTGTGAAAATTATACTTGAAGTTTAATACATGTAAAAGTTCATAGACTATAAATATATACAAGAGATAAAATATTTATAATTTATATCACAAGTATACTTATTTTTTTCATCTAATAATGATAAATATAGTTTACAATATAGGTGTAGGTTATTTTTTGTATAAAAGAAGATCAAATAATTTGTGTAAATAACTAAATAGGAATTACACAAACTATGGTTATATTTTGGTGTTTTTTATAATATCTTATACACTAACTAGTTAATCAAATTTTCAAAATAGAAAATTAAATTTTCAATGGTCCTATATACTTATTACAACAACGTAGAAAATTTTACAAAAATATGGAGTGCACAAGTAGATTACTTGGTTTTTATGAATACTGATTGCTAACAATGTTTTGTAAAAGTCTTTTCCATTTATATTGAACCTACTTGTAAACAATTGAAATGTTTTTTTTTTGTATGTTGATATTAATGATGATTATCTATATACTAAAATATATGTATGCATATCCTATAAAATTATTACCAAAATAAGGTTTACTTATCAAAATATTTTATCACATATGATTTAAAAATAATATATTAATTTATAATAAAATAATAATAATATTATCAAATTTTGTGACTTTTCTTTGTTTCTTGAATTTATTTTAAATATTTTAATTTTAAAGAGACAACTTTTAATTTATATAATCAAATTAAAATTTTTTAAGTATTGATAGAAAATGTATTTTCTTTAAGAAATTATGTTATACACTTTATTTATATGTCTACATAGAGGTTAAATTTTAATATTTTAAAACATAATAACTTCGTGTGTGTGTGTGTGTGTGTGTGGAGGCAACCAACCTACTACTATTCACCATGGTCAATAGTTACTAATTATTGCTAGTGTGGAGCATTCATGAGGGCTTCATGAGGAGACTTATGCTTCAAAAAGGTGCACATTAGACATAATTGAGAAGGGGCAACAAGTTCATTAGAAGGCAACATGTGGAGCAGCAAATGTGGCCTCATCATTATGGCCAATCCAAAATGAAGGGAAGCAATTTGCTTTTATGGTAGGCCAAGAGCATGTTATAAGATTTGCCTAGATGGAAAGCCATTAGTACCAAGGCAATCATAACCCCAGTTCCCTCGAGTGTGTTCACTTGTAAGACAATTAAGTGCAATGAGTTTATCCCAATTCCAATCAACTCTATTGCTCAAGTGCTGAGAAAGAAAGAGGAGATTCATATTGGAGGACAGACAACAATGAATAGGTGAATGATAGGTAAGAAGAATGCTAAGAAGAGACAAAAACACATTGATAAAAAGATAGGCAAGAGTAAAGGAAAGGCAACATTGAATAGGTTAATAATATGTAAGAAGAATGCTAAGAAGAGACAAAAGCACACTAATATTAAGACAAAACCACTCTTCAACAAACTATAGTTGCTTTCCAAAAACTAAGAAAGTTGCTATGGTCAAAGTAAGAGAATACCCTATACCCAAGCAACAATTGGCCATTATTGATAAAGTGAAAGGATGGGTTAAGATAGCACATGAGGAATTATCTACAAAGTAAGCTATTAAGACTATAAGTCTCCTTGCTACCCCTATTAAGCCCTAAAACCTTGGGGAATCTACCAACTGAATCACTTTACTTCCTCTAACATCTAGAAGAGTACGAAGACAAAAAAAATCACAATGCAAGGTATCCACACTCCATATATTGCAAAATTGAACCTAGTGTTATCTCATCCCTCACATCTAGAAATGTCTCAATTCCCCTAAGAATTTTGATGAAGGGAAGCTATGCCATATGGTAGGTATTAAAAATTTGATGGATGGAATAGAACTTGCAAGATCGCTACATAGCCAAATACCCCAACCTTAGGAGCCCTAAGGGTAAACACTTTCTAGAAAGGAGCTACCGACTTCTTGGTGGAAGCCCTCAGTGACTCCATAAGATATGGTATTTTAGATACTGTAGATTAAGTGAGTACATTAACCAAGATGTGCTCCACACATTGGGAAAGACTTCTATTAAACTAGTGCACTTCAACTTAACTATCACTCAGTCTAATGGATTTAAGGTCAACCATTGAGTGTGTTTAAGGATTGGTCAGTCAAGATTGTTGAAGTTCAATTCTCAATAAACTTTGTTGTCATGAGAGTTGACTATGACTTGTTTCTTAGTAAAATTTGATGTCATGAGGGGAGTTAATTAATGGCTTGTTTCTTGGACATCTCTAGATATGCAACACATGAATTATTGAGAAGTGGAGCAACTAGCTAATCTTCCTTGGAAACAAGAAGGATGCACTGTGCATTGAAATGGACACTTGGAGAGCCACTTTTGTTAATCTAGATGCAATCTCTAGCATTTTATGAGGAAATATCAACTGCCTTTCTGCCTAGTAACCTCTCATAAGATACATCCCATGTCGAGGATCAAATATCAGATGCATATACTCACTACTCTTGAATTGTTATTCATCAAGGAACTAGAATACCATGAGATATACAAATGCATGAGTCAATAGAGAGTACAACGACCTATTGCACAAATTATTAGTCCTCAAATGGAATCTATCTCAATGCCACTTTTCATCATTTCCCTTGACTCTTGCCCTTGACTCAATATCATCAAATCAAACCAAGGGCTATCTCACTCCTACAAGCAAGCTTGAACTATGTAAGATATTAAGCCAATGGAAACCTTGCTTTCACTACACACTTGGAGCTAGCATCTTGATCTTGGAAGAACTATTCAATAGTCCCAATAGAAAATAGATAGATCTCTACCAAATCATATTCAATTATCACAACAACCTCCTTGTCTCCTTGGTGTGAGAGAGTAAGGTGTAGATATTGAAGAAGAATGTAAGATAAAAGGAGAATAATTGATAGAGGATAAAAGCAAAGATTTGCTACAACATGGATGGTATAATTATACAATGAATCTCAATGGACTCAAAGCCATCTCAGATAGGAAATTTACTCATAGGCATAATCCTAGTTAGGCTTAAAGCAAGGTTGGAATGATTGGATCATATCAAAGTGTTGGACTATGAACAAATGTGATATTTATCCTTAGATGTGATTCCCAATTTTGAGGTTTTAATGGCTGATAAGGAATTAGATGCAACCTTTGATTCTCCAATCACAAAAGACTCTAGCTATGGATTGGAGTGACAATTTTAACCCTAAGATTCCTCCACTAATGATGACGAAGTCTCAAAATGCCAAAATAAGACACCCATTCCATCTTAGATGAAAGCATCTCTAAAATATCTCAATGGACCACGAATCTAATTCTTAGAGTTAGCAAAATCCCTAGGATCTTCCAAAGTGATTGATAAAGTTCAAAAAAGGAGACTCCATTATTGTCTTGCTTAACACCATAAAAGAAGGGCAATCCAATGTCTCCATTGAGGGCTTGAGAAAGGTGAAAGAGGTAGACCTTACATTGCCAATAAATTTATGAAATTGGTTTACATAATTGTGGACCTCCAATATGATGCCAGGAGGCATATTCTATGGTGGATTCCATGATTATATTTATTTGTCGGGGTTCATACACAAGGTGGATTCCTTGTGCAAGAAGCTGACGGGGATGCTTGTCCTTTTCGGGTGTCATATTAATTTAATGTGCACATGGGTGATTCCATAGTGGGTGATTTTGTAAAAAGCATATTAAATTAATGGATGTTTACGAGTTTAGAGTGCACACTCAAATTAAATTAAGGTCAAGACGACAAAGTTCCAACCTATTTAATTATTTTATATCTGAAGACTACTAGATATTCACTTTTGTTGGGTTTTCATTTTATTATTTTCTAACAACTGTGAATGCTTTAGTTGATAGCACGCACTGATGGTGTTGGGTAGCACGAGGTGATGACGTGAATCCAAATGCATAGAAGAATTACTATTTTTTATGGGTGCATGCCTTATCAATAAAGGCGTGGCACCAATATTTATTCAAGCATATTTATTTATTAAAGTGCTTGACAAAACATTTATCATCTTGTATGCACAAAGGAGTTCGATTAAATATTTTATTATTTGATATTTGTATTTGTGCACAACTCGATTTTTAGATGCCCAAACGCCTTACTCTATATTTTGGCAAACACAAAAGCAAAAGCATGCTATTTGTAAAGTGGGATATTTTTTAGCTTAAAGATAAATAAATCTATAAATAGATACCTTCTGAAGCACTCACACAAGGCATGGGGGGAGATTGTTGGTGGTAAAGAACCCCCTTCTGTACCCTTTGATCGTGAAAGACCTCTCACAGTAGGTGGAGGACCACTCATGAAGGTTCTTTCACAAGTTTTTTTTTTGTCTCACACAGAAGTAGACAAGTTATCAAGTTTGAGGTTATATGAGCTTAATAAGCTTAAAAGAGGCACAAGCCTCAACAATTTAATGAATCGTTGCGGAAGCATGCACTCGTTGATGTTGAATCCAACAAATGTGTGTCGTCATCCTGCACAAATCATTTCAAATTCATTAAGCTTTTCAAAAGCTTTAAGTTATTAAGCTTAATCTAAGCTTAAAGCTGAACTATCAATCTTTTACATAGCGGGTGTTCATACTCTAGTACTCCCGAACGAGTTTTGAAGCTTCAGTAAGCCCCTATTCCCACTTGCAACTTGGTTGAATGGCTTTACAGCAAGTAGGATGTCATGTGTAGTCTATGCGGAAGACTATTTTTCTTGGAAGAAGACCGTTTTCAATTGTGTCGTACTCAAGAAAAGCAATATCGTAAAAGCAAAGGCATACTAAATAAACAAAGAAAGTTCGTGGTGAGCTTTTTCACACGTGACTAGAAGACGAGCAATAGATCTTTAATCAAATCCAGGATGTTAGATCATAATATGGATGATTTTATAGGTGAATGCGATTTTCCAGAGCCAAATATGGAATATAAATTGGATCTAATCATGATGGAGCTTCAAGAAGAGCAAAGGGAACGTAAAAACTTGCAAGCACAATTGGTTACACTTCAACAATCTGTTGTTGATCAAGATGGAGCACAACCTGAAGATGCCATTCGAGGTACTATTGATGTGACACTCGATGCACAAGCTCTTAGGAAAGATGCCAAGATAAGTAAAAGACTATGTACGTCATCTTGCAATGGGACCTCTTGAAGTAGAAACTTGAAAGGTCTCTGAGGATCAACAATGCTTTGAAAGTTGGTATCCAAGTGAGTAGTAACAAGTCTAGTAGCACTATATATATTAACTTATTAGCGAATACTTAAAATTTATCCAATAAAAGATAAAATAAAGAGTGTTTATTGACAATACATCTTTGATTGGCCATGGATTCCTGAAAGAGAATTCATAAAAATGACCTCTCTTGCAAAAATGTCGATATAGATTAGGCTCTAGTGTCCTCTACAAACCAAAACACAAGTGAGAAATAACCTTAAAGACAAATCATCAAGAGATAGAATGATGAAGAAAGTACCTTTAAACATATGGAAAAAAAATACGATGGTTTGTGACGCTATCGAAGTCCTTAAAAAACCTTGCAATATTTGAATCAGATTTTGAAAAAAAATCCGCACACAGAAGTGGATCAATAACAAATATACCCTTAGCAATATCAATGCTAAGAGAAGCAACATATGCCCTGTATACAATGTAGAGAATGAATAAGAGAATGACTGTAATATAAGGACCCTTGGAAAAATTCATTATAAATATAGAGAAGCAAAAGACCTTACCTCAAACAACAATAAACTGCTGAATCTGTTAGTTGAGCATCCTTTTTCTCAAATAGGATCTTATCCTTTGGAGAAATGCTGAGGTAGTCTTCTTTCTCAAGACTAAGAGAAACATTCACGACCATTTGGCCATACACTTTGCCCATCCTCTCATAGTTCACTTGGCCAAGAGACAAAATCTTTCTCTGATAGATCAAATCCTCATTTTCTATTACCTCTTTCCTTTTACCTCCTGCTCACTTGCAACCCTTGTAGGATACAAATGGGTAACCTCTTCAACCTTGGGTGCTGGTGGCTCTTTATGCTTTCTCCTGAGTGGAACATTGAGGATTTCAAATGCCTTTTGATTAGTTTTTGATAGAAGATGCTTCAAAACTTTGTCAACCCGAGTCTGCTTGTAACGTGTCCGCCTGTAATCTTCAGGACATGTCTTAGCAGTCCATCGGAAAGGATGTCTAGAAAGCTCCGCCCGGCACTCCCATGGAATGTCACGAGGTTTGTGATCTAGGACTTTCCGCGTCTGCCACGTAGCGGAAGTATTCTGGCCGTTCCCACTTAGGACCCCGACCTGAATCAAGGTTTTTTCCTAATGGTCATTTTCTAAACGGCAACTAGCGTCGAACCCCAAGCGAACTACTTTACGCAGAAATACCAGGGCCAAAGCAGATTCTCGCTGCACTTGGTTCAAGGAGAATGGGAAACGAGAGGGATGCAAGGCTCGGCATCTCTTCCATAAGGCATAGTCCCATTCCGTTCCCCCTAAAACAGCGTAAATCAGGATTATTATAACTTAGACTCTAGGTCAGCGCCCTTGTTGTTCGTGTCCTTTGAACGATCTTTTTGCTTTCCATCATGATTGAGAAAAGTTCCTGGCCAACCGGGACCACCCATCTGTAGGAGGACCCATGACCACATCCATCGCACTTTCCTCAAGTTGTTTTAGTTGTCTAATTACCTACCACATTTAGTTGGATATGCATCAAACAACTTCCTTAATTAGTTAGTTAAGCACTGGTTTCTTCACATCATCATAGCACTTGACATAGAAAAGAAATGTCAAACAAGTTTCTTTTCAACAGCTTATCATATTTATCTTTGGAATACATTTATAACATCCAGCCCGTAGGCTTATCCATAATCCGCCAGAAGGCTATCCAGCAATCCACAGGGATTACTAATCCAAGATTCTGCCCGTACACTAGTATGCGGGCCTTGAGATCCAATCTCGAGTCACGTTGGCCTCTTGTGCAGGGCCCGAAAGGTGAGGGATTTACGGCCAGAGCCCCCTCTAGCACCCAAGTGTCCTCCTGCTCCAAGTAGCACTCAACGGAGAGACCTCTCACGGCGGGTTCGGTCCACCTTCCTAGCACGGTTAACAACCCCCTTGGTTAGGGTCAGGCAGCCAGTCGAGGGTAACTGAAGCTGCCTCTCCCTTCAGGCCTTCAACCTGAAGCATTAGATACCTTTTCATCCTTTAATTCTTTGAGCAAACAAAGCAAAACAGTGCTCTTAAAACTACTATAAGCACAATCATTTCCATTGGTCGTTATTTGGCCAACTGCTAAGGAGTGAATCCTTTTTTCCAAATGCATCCAGCACTCGATCTGGGATCAATTGCAACTTGGCAAGATTCCCAAGGGTTTGTTTGTTAACCCTTATATCCTTGGGTTAGGGCCATACCCTATTAACCCAACTTAACCAATATCTTAAGTTCTATTAGCAGTAAATATGTTATTCCAATTTACTAATTGGTCTTTTGCTTCCAAGCAATTATCTAGCTCCCTTATCTTGGTCCCTTTTCCCAAGAAAGGTGCTATGTCACGATGACTACTCATCCTCTTGCAAGATAACTTGCGTAAGAATCTGCCAATCTCATTCCGAGGAATTGGCCATTCCCTTGTGATCAAATCACAAGATCATGTGACTTTGCAACTTGTTGCATGAGTGTCACATCTAATCCATGGGACTATTTTACCCATCAACAACGGCATCTTCTAATCATGCTATCATGATTAGATAGGAACCAGGGTTAGGGTGTCTTCATAACAATCTATTCCTGATGGCATTAGGCCGACATTGTCGGTCCTAGGGTTCCAAATTCAAATCGAGTTTCATCCTTTTAGCGAGCGATCCTTAGGGTAAAAACCCTAGATCGTCTCTCGCAAGTACATCCTAGTGTCCCTACATTCCGTGAATGTGGGCAAGTCTTTAGGGTATAAGAGTTTTAGCTTTGGCAATCAGAGCAACTAGGTCACGTCCTCAACGTGCTAGATCCTAGTTAGCACTTGAGATATATTTCATTGATTTAACCATTCCTAAACGAGTCCCTCGCGGTTTAGGTGTTTAGGTTAAACCACTTTTACTTGTCTATTCTTGAAGATAATTACGCTACCATTTTCGTAACCACATGATTCATTGCCTATGTATAAGTTGATTTACAAACCCTAACTTTTCAGGTTAAGATCTAAGCATATGTTAAGTTATAGCATAATTCCAATTGATCCTTTTATAACATGCATTCAATATTCATGCTACTAAACTTTAGGGTTTTATGATTAAACCCACTTGAGAGCCAATAGGAAAGGCCTTAGATGACTTTAAAGATTTTCATGGGATGGTTGGCAGCGGTAGCGTCGACTTCTGTGGTGGCTCAACGACTATAGCGTGAAGTTCCCTCCTCCTTCCCTCAACCTCACGACTACACGGCTCAGTGTTATGACCCTCCTCTCTCACGGCCAGCCTTACGCCCTCTCACAGCCCTCAAACTGCAGCGTGATCCCTCTCCCTTACTCCATGCAAGGTATTTATAGGTGAAGGGAGGGGAACCTCCCTCCCCCACACGGTCTTACGCATGGTTATAACCCTTTCATGAGCTCCAGCAAGGAGCTTGGTCATAGTGCCTCCCCTCCCTCTCCTCCAGCACAATCCACTGCGAGGGGATAATTACAAAAAAATTTGCCATTAATTCCAATATTATCCTCATGACCTCCTCCCAAGAGGAGGTTCATATGAGGATGTGCGGGTTTCTTTAAACCCTTGGGGGGGGGGGGGTGTTTATTAAACCCACTTGGAAGCCAATAGGAAAGGCCTTAGATGACTTTAAAGATTTTCATGGGGGGGGGGGGGGAACCACGAGAAGGGGGGCTTGTAGAGCCCTTAGAAGCTTCAAGAAGCTTCTGGAAAAAATGTGGTACACCCACGTGGAGGGAAGAGGAAGGCGGCAGCTGACGGATGGTTGACAGCGGCAGCATCGACTTCTGTGGTGGCTCAACGACTACAGCACGAAGTTCCCTCCTCCTTCCCTCAACCTCACGACTACACGGCTGAGTGTTACGACCCTCCTCTCTCACGGCCAGCCTTACGCCCTCTCATAGCCCTCAAACTGTAGCGTGATCCCCCTCCCTTACTCCACGCAGGGTATTTATAGGTGAAGGGAGGGGAACTTCCCTCCCCCACGTGGCCTTACACATGGTTATAACCCTTTTATGAGCTCCAGTAAGGAGCTTGGTCATAGCGCCTCCCCTCCCTCTCCTCCAACACGATCAACTGCGAGGGGATAATTACAAAAAAATTTGCCATTAATCCCAATATTATCCTCATGACCTCCTCCCAAGAGGAGGTTCATACGAGGATGTGCGGGTTTCTTTAAACCGTTGGTCTCGTTTCTGCCAAGGATACGTTGAGTAAAAGGTCACACTATTCGTATATTCAATGATGGCATCGTCCTTGCAAAAAGACTCACGAGTACGTAATATTTTTTAGCAGGAAATATTACATTCTCTCCCCCTTGGAGGAATCGAGATGTCCTCATCTCGAGATAAACTGGGGATATTGATGGTAGAGAGTGCTTTCATCTATCCAAGTGGCATCCTCCTCAGGATAATCTTTCCACTGGACAAGGCATTCTCTCAAGGTTCTGGATCTCAGTTGTCTCTCCCTAACATCTAAGATCCTGTTAGGCCGTAGTTCAAGGACTCTTTGACTAGGCATTACAACTTGTTGGTCATCAAGTACATGGTTAGGATTAGGTACATACTTCTTCAATAGGCTAATATGGAATACATTATGAATCTTTAGGTTCTCAGGGAGTTGCAGTCTATAAGCATTAGGTCTTAGGCACTTGAGGATCTTGTATGCTCCACAATACCTTGGACTTAGCTTCTTGCAATCTCCTAAGGATAGAGAACTCTTCTTCGGGCGTACTCGAATGAAGACCATATCTCCTTCCTCGAAGATTCTATCTTGACGCTTCAAATCCGCGTATGCCTTCTGTCTATCCTTGGCGGCTTGGATGTCCTGTCTTATTGACTTTACTTGCTCATCCATCTCCTCCAACATCTGCCTTGAAGCTTCAACCCTCAAGGTTGGATCTGAGAAGTTTAGGGGACTTCGACAGTCATGACCATACAATGCTTGAAAAGGGGTCATCTGAATGCTTTGTTGGTAAGAAGCATTGTAGGCAAATTGAACTAAAGGCAAGTATTGAATCCACCTTTTTGGTTCACGACAGCAGTGTGCCCTAAGCATATCCTCGATAACTTGATTGACTCGCTCTGTTTGGCCATCGGTTTGGGGATGGTAAGCTGTACTAAAACATAGTTGAGTCACAATGGCTTCAAAGATAGCTCTCCAGAAGTATGATGTGAAGAGAGAATCATGATAACTAATGATTCTTCTGGGTAGCCCATGTAGCTTGAATATTTCCTTGCTAAACAACCTTGCAATATCTGAGGCTTTATAGTTTGTCTTTACTGGAATAAGGTGTGCAACCTTAGTAAGCATGTCAACCACCACCATGATGGAGTTGTATCCTCCTTGAACTTGGGGTAGGCCAACAACAAAGTCCATATTGATGAATTCCCATTTCATTTGGGGAATGTCAAGTGGTTGCAACTTCCCTGGCATTTTGACATGTTCGGCTTTGATACGTTGACAAGACAAACACTTAGTGACATATTTGAGAACGTCACCTTTAAGCCTCTCCCAATAGTAGCTCTTCCTAACTGCATTGAGAGTCTTGGCATAGCCAGGATGTCCTGAGAAAGGGGAATCATGAGCTTCCCACAATATCTTCTGCTTAAGTGACTGGCTTGCCGGTATACATAGCCTCATTCTATAGTAGACAAGTCCACTATTGATAGAGAATTCATGATACTTAGCCTGTAGCTTTTGATTCTGATCCTTGATAGAGATTTCCCTTAGCATATTTTGATAGGATGAATCATGGCATGCTTCTTCTCTAGCCAGCTCAAGTATAGGGTTGTTTGGCATGGACACCTTTGTAGCTAGAGATCTAGCTGTTGATGGGTTTTGCAAGATTAGAGAATTAAGGAATGCCTTGTGACTGAGTGCATCAGCAACTACATTCTCCTTTCCCGGTCGATACTTGATTTCAAAGTCATACTCCTCCAGTACTTCAATCCACCGACGTTGCCTCATGTTGAGCTCGTTCTGGGTAAAGATCCATTTGAGACTCTTATGATCAGTCAAACTAGAGTAAACTTGTTACCCAGCAGGTAGTGTCTCCAAAGATTTAGGGCATGGATGACAGCTAAAAGTTCTAGATCATGGGTAGCATAATTCTTCTCATGGCTCTTCAGTTTCCTTGAAGAGTATGCTACAAGATGACCTTCCTGCATAAGCACACATCCTAAGGCAAGCGTGCTAGCATCAGTTACTACCTCGAACTCCTTACTGAGGTTTGGAAGTTTTAGAATAGGTGTTGATACCAAACTTTGCTTCAATTTATCAAAGCTAGTTTGTTCGGCAGTTGACCATGCAATGGAAGTTTGCTTCTTCAGTAAGTCCGTCAGAGGTGCTGCAATCAAAGCATAGTTTTTTATGAAGACCCTATACCATCCTGTCAATCTAAGAAAACTGCGTATTTCTTTGATAGTTGTTGGCCATTCTAGCACACCTCTGACCTTGGCTGGGTCCACTGAGATTCCTTCCGCTGATACGATGAATCCCAGATATTCAATCTGACGTTTGAAGAATGCACACTTCTTCATCTTAGCATACAGCTTATGTGCCCTCATTGTCTCAAGAACAATCCGAAGTTGGGGTTCATGATCTTCTTCATGTTTGGAATAGACTAAAGTATCGTCGAAGAAGACGAGCACGAAGTCATCAAGATATGGCCTAAAGATATCTTGCATTAACCTATTGAAGGTGGCAGGCGCATTCGTAAGTCCGAATGACATAACTAGGAACTCAAAGTGTCCATATCTTGTGTTGAAGGTCATATTTGGGATATCTTCATCCTTGATCCTTATCTGATAATAACCAGACTGGAGATCAATCTTGGAGAAGATTTTTGCACCCTGAAGACGATCAAGAAGCTCATCTATTCTAGTAATAGGGTACTTGTTCTTGACAGTTGATTGATTCAACCCTCTGTAATCAATACGTAGTCGAAGCGTTCCATCTTTCTTTTTCTGGAACAGTACTGGAGCTCCCCATGGTGAACTGCTAGGACGGATGTAGCCCTGATCTAGTAGTTGCTTGAGTTGTTCCTTCAGCTCAATTACTTCCGGTATGGACATTCTATAGGGTCTTTTTGCAATTGGCACAGCTCCTGGCACTAGCTTGATCTCATGATCCACTTCTCTTTGAGGCGGGAGTTCTGTTAACTCTTGAGGAAATACGTCCGCATATTCCTTTAGCCATGAAGGTCCTTCACTAGACTCCTGCTTCTGATCTAACTTGTTGAGCTTAATCAAGTAGACAGGTAGTCCTTTTCTGACTCCCTTTATAATCTGAGATGCCTTGGCCAATTGAATTTTTGGCACTCTAGCCTCACCTTGAGTTGTGACTAAATCCCCTTCAAAGTTTCAAAAGGAAATGTAGCCCTTTCCACAATGAATGTGGGCGTCATTAGGTTTAAGCCAATCCATTCCAAGTAGACACTCATGGATACCTAGGTTCATGACTCTGAATTTGACCAAAGTCGTCATGGCAATATTGGTTACATATCCTTCGTTGAGAAATGTGCAATCACATCCACCATAGCTTCTTTGTATGGGACAAACAAGGCAAAGAAATAGACTACAAATAAAGCCTTAGACTACGTAATGTATGCACGGTTTATTAAAACCATGGTTGTTGAATACCATGGTCCCTTTCCACCTATCTCCACCTACCAATACCACCTATTTTAAGCCTATAAAAGGCACTCATCCCCACACTCATTCCATTAGTCATTATCAATTAGTTGTACTTGCATTATGCTTGGATAATATTAATTGTTCTTCCTTATCAATGCTTTTGCCTCATTATGATTGTCTATTTGTTCATCGATGATCCTTCATAGCATGCATTCTCAGCATTTTAACATGGTATCAGAGCGGGTTTTAAGTCAGTGAGTCATCAGGCCACAAATTGAGTCATTCTAGTTTGAATTTCTTGCTCCATCCACTTTTCCATGGATCTCTCACCTACTTCCATAGCTATCCACCTTCAGTGGAGGGCTTGAATCTCTCAAACCGGGCCATTTCAGCTTGTACTTTCTCATGGATAACTCTTCCTTTGCTCTAGGAGCTCCTCCCTATCACTTCAAAGTCCAACATTGCTTCCTCTCTGCTCCAACATTGCGCCTACAACATCACGCTATCCAGATTGTGCCTTCTGATATTTGTACATCGAATTCTGCTTGTACAGGTCATGATGCTGACAAGCATCATAGGGATTTGATAGCCTACTTCCTAAGATTCATTTCTATCTAAAAAGTTTTGGAAATGATCAAGTATTTAGCTCACAGGAGGTGAAAAACCAGGCTGCTCCCTAAAACCCTAATGCAGACTCCATAGCTATCAAGCTTCAAGATCTTGTTTTACTTCCTTCTCTCACTCCTATGGTTCAAATCAAGTCATTGACTCTCTAATCTTCTCCAGCACTCAGTCTTCAGCAAGCATTCAAGTTATTTACCAGCAAGGAGAGGAGATCTTAACAAGTTCTCAAGCATTTCAAGAAATAGTGTCCATTAACACTCATCTAGTGCTTTTAGCACTAATGTTAGTTAACACAATTAGCTTTGCCTCTAATCAAAACTGATTTTTTTTGCAACTTCAGCATCAAATCAAGGAGGGGAAGATTCAGACTTGCATCAGATCTTGAAGATTCCAAATTCAAGGGCATCATAGTCACTAAATTGCCTAGTATCTCTTGATACTAATCACCTAGTGATTCTTAACACTTGTGCACAACTGAAACTGTAATGGTTTGGAGCTGATTTTTTGCTAATCTTGCAAAATCAAAATGGGCAAGGATTCACCAACATCCCGATTCAATGGTGTTGGATTCCATACATGGCAAACTAGGATCAAATTGATTATAATGAAGAAAGGCTTGTGGTCAATCACAAGTGGTCAAGAGAAGAAACCAAGGGAAGCTGCATTTTCAGTTGTATGGGATAAAAATGATGATAAGGATCAAGCTATTATCAAGCTCAAACTTGATGACAACTACATTCATCATGTTGATGATTGTGAAACCTCTTACGCGACATGGGATTGATTAGAAATCTTATTTGGAGCTCATTCCAAATCCTCAAAATATGGTTTACTAATTGGAATTTTTAGGCTCGACATGCAAAGTAATACCTCACTTGCAACTCATTTGAATTATATGGAAAGCTTATTGACACAACTTGCAGGAATCAACTTGAAGATGGATGAAGACATTTGCATTGGAGTGCTTCTCAAAAGTCTTCCACCTGAATTTGATAATGTGTCTACCACATTAATCAACATGCAAAAAGCCAAAACTTGTGGACATCAAAGCCTCTCTCTTGGAAGAGGAAAAGAAGATCAAGAACAAAGGAGAAACAAGCATCCCAAGAGGAGACCAACAACTCCTATATATGAAAGGGAAGAAGAGCATAGTCTGTGACTTTTGTAAGAAATCTGGGCATATTGAGAAATTTTGCTATGCTAAGAAAAATTCTCAAAGAGCATATCTTGCTACAGTCAAAGAAGATGAAGACAACATTGAAGAAGAAGGAGAAGAAGAACCCCAAGAAATAAAGGATAAGACTCATCGTCCCCTCTTTTGTAGTTCATTTTCTGATGATAGACTTTTTTAAAGTTTAACATGTGGACTTGCCTTATGTTCCCACCATAAGCTCCTAAAATCCTCATGTAGCCTCTGCACACTACAGCCTCTACACACTTAGTGAGGCCTTGTAACAACCTCTAGCTTTGTATGGTTGTTTTTGTTTCTTCCATGTCTACACTTAGCAAGGTTCTACTCATGACAGCCTCTGTATACTCAGTGTCTTTTACGGTTGTGATTGAGGAGGGGTGTTGAGAAATGTGCAATCACACCCACCATAGCCTCTTCGTATGGGACAAACAAGGCAAAGAAACAGACTACAAATAAAGCCTTAGACTAGGTCATGTATGCACGGTTTATTAAAACCACGGTTGTTGAATACCATGGTCCCTTTCCACCTATCTCCACCTACCAATACCACCTACTTTAAGCCTATAAAAGGCACTCATCCCCATACTCATTCCATCATTATCAATTAGTTGTACTTGCATTATGCTTGGATAATATTAGTTGTTCGTCCTTGTCAATGCTTTTGCCTCATTATGATTGTCTATTTGCTCATCAGTGATCCTCCATAGCATGCATTCTTAGTATTTTAACATCCTTAATGTGACTCGTTAGGTGTTCAATGAGAGTATCAAAGCATATGCTCAAAAGCCACATCAAGTTTTTATACACTTGGATGTAGCCATTCCACTACCTCTTACTACTAGATTGTAGTTTTACTTCAGAGGGTTGGACCTTACAATCTAGCTACATTTGAGCGACACTATGCTTAATAAGCTTGATGCTTCCATAACTGCAATAGAGGGGTAGAGTCAAGAATCCAAGCCACCTATATGACAAGAGGGAAAGCTCTCTTAGTTACTAGGCTGGTGCCAAATATGGTGTTAACAGGTTGCAATTCACTATTTGCATTACCCAATAATGCTTAGGGTCAAAGTGAAGAGGTCCTAAATCAAGGGTTGCCTCAATTTCTTGCTCTAAGAGAGCCAAAAGTTGCCCAGTCAAGGTCTATGACATCTATGAGCAGTTAACAAGACCCTCTCGTTGTGAACCAAGGGTTTTAACACGTAGCACCCCCATTGCAAATTGTAAACCTAGTATAAGCATGGCTCTTGAGGCCATTGCTTATAAGTCCTTTGCACCCAAAATCATGGAGAAATTTAAGGACATGATAAAAAATTACACTAATATGATCACAAAATAATATTGACAAATAGCAATGGATGTCAATCTTAAGATGTTAGCAAAATATGATGGGCACTAGGAAGTCGGATGATATAGATCCAATCAAAATTTAGCTACAAGTGGTGTGGTGATCAGTACATCTTGCGGAATCATTCTCATGTGAAGTGTGACATAGGTGGATGCCCAATACATGCTAGAGTAGGATTAGTTCACTCCAATAGGGTAGTCAACAACTTGGGCTAGTGAATCATCATGCGAATAATGGAAATACTTGTGGCGAGGGCCCTAAATTATTCCTACAAAGAGATAAAGTCACCCTAGAGGAAATGCAAGTGGGATCTATTGGTAGAGTCACTACCAATAACTAGTGAGAATGTTGCTTCTAACAATGTTAGAGTAGTTGCTATGAGCTCAAAAATGAAAGAGGATTAGAAGGATAACCCTAGTAGAGCTAACCCTAAGCCTAGCATGTTTGGCAAGAAGGTTTCAGATGCCAATACCCAAGCCTATCCTCTTAAACATGATGGTGCCTTAGAGGAGCCTATGGTTAAAAGTAAATGCAAACCAAAAGCAAATGAGGCTCTTAAGGCCATTAGGAAACCAAAAGAGAGGATGGTGTGGAAAGAGAAGAAAGCACTAGAAAAATTCCAAGAGTTTGATTTGGCAAATACTCTATGTGAAGTTAAGCTGGATGTGAAATTGCTACAATCAATTTAGTTGTCACCAAATGTTTGCAATGATTTCAAGAAAATCCTATGAATGGGTTGTGTTGTAGAGTATGTTGGTGTCAATCAACTAGACAGTGAATGGTGGGAGCATGTGGAGAAAATGTTGCCCTAGGATACAAGCTTATATCAATGGAATTTTGATTGAAAATGTAGTGGTAGATGCATGCACATCTATTAACATTATGCACATAGACTTATTAGAAGGCTAAGTCTACTTATTCAAAAGGATGCAACAACTTTTCTAAAAATGAGTGATGATAGTCTAAGACAACCAGAAGGAATGGTATCTCAAGTGCATGTGATAGTAGCTCACATTGAGCGCATTCTTGACTTTTACGTTATTCAATTTGTTGGGAGACAAAGCTATCAATTGTTGCTTGGCTGGCCTTGGATTCTACCTTCTAGTTACTTGGTTGCCATTCAGGGAGGTCAATCATAAATATATGTATGTATCATGTGGGTTCAAGATAAGGGATCTTTAATATACAATTTTTACACTTTTTACATATAGAATGGTCCCTTATAAAGGGGTTACTTAGAGATTGGATAGAAAAGGATTATGTTAAGTTAAGAAAAAATTCACAAATAAGGATATTTATAAATAGGCCTTGAATGGATGTAATATAGAGGGTATACATATAGTGAATTACCCAGAGGTTGACATTCCAACATGTCAAATAATATTTGGGCATGGTTTGAAAAGGACAATTTTGGATGCTTACCTTGAACGCCCATAAAATGAAAGAGCATTATGCCCCAATATAGAATGGGAGGCACTTAAGGGAACCTTTGCCATGGGAGCTTGAAGCTCTAGTGACTCTAATGAGGATTCTACCACATGGAGAAAGTCTATCAAGTGGGTTTGAATGAATCGATAGGAGCAAAACATCATATTCATAATGCTAATGTGGTAGATTTTGATATTGGGAATCTTAATGATCCCTGCCCAATTAAACTTGATAGTATATCATCTAATGATGGATCATGAAATATTTATGTGGAGCTCCTACTAGAGTTTATGGATGTATTTTCATGGAGCTATGATGAATTGAAGGGGATTTCCCCTATTGTCAATGTGTATAACTATCCCATTGAAAGAAGGCAGCAATCCTTTAAAGCAGAAGATCACAAAAATGCATTTTGAGATAAGAGAGTCTTTTTTTGAGAAGTTGATGCATTTAAGAAATCAAAGGTTGATCTTTTCCATTAAACACACTAAATGGTGATCATCAATTATGATTATAACGAATAAAAACAATCAAATTTTCTTATGTGTAGATTTCAAGAAGTTAAGCAAACAA
Organism: Lygodium microphyllum; assembly: GCF_053477565.2. Taxonomy (NCBI): domain Eukaryota; kingdom Viridiplantae; phylum Streptophyta; class Polypodiopsida; order Schizaeales; family Lygodiaceae; genus Lygodium; species Lygodium microphyllum. The sequence continues at coordinate 114,340,027 of NC_141159.1, read as the reverse complement.
ATAGTCAATGATTACTATCCTCTTCCCCATTAGGGCCAAAAATGTTTCAAAATGGCACTCGTAAGAAAATGATTAAGTTGCTAATTAGAAGAGGTTTAGAAGAGAAAAACCCTCCAAATTTGGCTGCCTGAATGTGATTAATGAGAGAATGTATGATTCATTTAAGAGGTTGGGTATTAATATCATCAATCTTTAATGGTCGTTAAGTGTCACCTTTTCAATCTTATTCTCTTGGAAATTGCAAGATCTTATATTTTTGAATTTTCACACCAAAAGACGTTACTCGTTTATTCCTCGACGTTCATTTTCTGCACCTCTCTTTCCTGTGGTTCTATTTCCTTCTTTGTGATATTGTTGCCCTGTTTAGGATTCCCTACCAAAATGTTTACCAGTACCTCTTCTAGTAATACAAGCGCAGCCCCACCACGCAAGTATAAACTTACTTTTCAGTTAGCTCCTGTCTATTCATCTTGGAGGAATATACACCATCGAGCATTGTTGGACAAGGATGAAGCTAACAGGTTGTGATTACAAGGAAAGAAGCATGTAGACTTATGGATGGATGGAAATATTTATCCTCCGGACCCTTCTATAGGTAAACATCCTCCTTTTTACAATATTCACGACTACATAAGGTATGTTGGAGATGGTTGTGATGGGATGCTTGGCTATTGCATGAGGTTATATTCTGCATCTTTTACATTTAGAGAACAAATGTATGAAATGAAGGAAGCATTAACATTGGCACAAAAAACTATTTTTGAGCTAACAGACAAGGTTGATGATCTAGAAAACTCTAATCAGTCATTGCAAGAAAAATTATTGCGCTTGAAAGAAACTCTAATAGGATTTAGAAAAAGAAAAAGAACACTTAAAAATATAATGGACTTGTGTAGTCAAGTGAAGAAAAGGAGACTAAATCTTGCAAAGAGATGTGTCTCTAATATTTTAGGTATTAATATTTGAGAGAATGATAAGAGGATTAAGCTCATTAAAGAAACCATGACAAAGAAGGACATCATAAGGATTCTTAAATCACTTGAAAATGTAGACTTGAGAAGCCAAACTCTGAAAGAGTTAGTGAAAGATTTAAAAGGAACAGTTAAACCAAATGAAATAGTGGAGACATGTGACAGTATGGGTATCAATCATAGAGGTTATCGTGCTCTCTCTAAATTGTGGCTTACAAATCTTAAATGTCATAGAATAAGTGCATTTGGTTTGCCTCAGCCTCTTGCAGTTTCAATTGCTAGGACAGCTATGAATTGTAGGATTCCAGATGTTTTTGGAGAGTATATCCATATATAGGATCTATGCCCTATGAAAAACATAAAACAAAGGCCTTTTTTGAATACAACACATTTAATAAATTTTAGATTGATCTTAAAAGAGTCCAGATTGCAATTGTCCATATGTATAAATTTACTGGCCAAGAATGTGGTGGTATTTTGAAGTTGGCACTAAAATTGGATGAAGCACAGATTCATCTGAATGCTTTGTTGGTAGGAAGCATTGTAGGCAAACTCAACTAGTGGCAAATATTGAATCCACTTTTTGGGTTTGCGACAGCAGTGTGCCCTTAGCATATCCTCAATGACTTGGTTGACTCGCTCTGTTTGATCATCAGTTTGGGATGGTAAGTTGTACTAAAACAGAGTTGAGTCCCAATGGCTTCGAAGATAGCTCTCCAGAAGTGTGATGTGAAGAGAGAGTCATGATCACTAATGATTCTTCTAGGCAACCCATGCAGTTTGAATATCTCGTTGATAAATAATCTTGTGATGTGTGAGGCTTTATAGTTTGTCTTAACGGGGATAAGATGTGCAACTTTGGTGAGCATATCAACCACAACCATAATGGAGTTGTAACCTCCCTGAACTTGAGGTAGGCCAACAACAAAATCCATACTAATGAATTCCCATTTCATTTGGGGAATGTCAAGTGGTTGCAACTTCCCTGGCATTTTGACATGTTCGGCCTTAATATGTTGACAAGACAAACATTCCGTGACATATTTGAGAACGTCACCTTTAAGCCTCTCCCAATAATAACTCTTTCTGACTGCATTGAGGGTCTTGGCATAGCCGAGATGTCCTGAAAAAGGGGAGTCATGAGCTTCCTAAAGTATTTTTTGCTTGAGGGACTGGCTTGCTGGTATACATAATCTCGTTCTATAATAGACAAGTCCACCATTAATAGAGAATTCTAGATAGTTTGCCTGTAGCTTCGGGTCTTGATCCTTGATGGGGATCTCCCTTAGCAACTTCTGATAGGTTGGATCATGGCATGCCTCTTCTTTAGCTAGCTCAAGTATTGGGTTGTTTGGCATGGATACCTTTGTGGCTAGAGATCTTGCAGTTGATGGATCTTGCAGGATTAGAGAATTTAGGAATGCCTTGCAACTCAGTGCATCGGCAACTACATTCTCCTTTCCAGGCCAGTATTTGATTTCAAAATCATATTCCTCCATCACTTCAATCCATCGGCGTTGCCTCATGTTGAGCTCATTTTGCGTAAAGATCCACTTGAGACTTTTATGATCTGTCACTAGGGTAAACTTGTTACCCAGCAAGTAGTGTCTCCAAAGCTTGAGAGCATGGATGATAGCTAACAACTCCAGATCGTGGGTAGCATAATTCTTCTCATGGCTCTTCAGTTTCCTTGAAGAGTACGCTATAGGATGACCTTCTTACATAAGCACACATCCTAAGGCAAGTGTGCTAGCATCAATTATCACTTCAAACTCCTTACCAAGATCCGGAAGTTTGAGGATAGGTGCTGATACCAAACTTTTCTTTAGTTTATCAAAGCTAGATTGTTCAGCAGTTGACCATACAATTGATGTTTGTTTCTTCAGAAGATCGATCAGTGGTGCTGCAATCAAAGCATAGTTTTTGATAAAGACCCTGTACCATCCTGTCAATCCAAGAAAACTGCGTATTTTCTTGACAATTGTTGGCGTTGGCCACTCCATAACGTCTCTGACCTTGGCTGGGTCTACTGAGATTCCTTTTCGCTGATACAATGAATCCCAGATATTCAATCTGTCGTTTGAAGAATGCACACTTCTTCTTCTTGGCATAAAGCTTGTGTGCCCTCATTGTCTCAAGGACAATGCGAAGCTAGGGTTCATGATCTTCTTCCTGTTTGGAGTAAACTAACGTATCATCAAAGAAGACGAGTACAAAGTCATCAAGATATGGTCTAAAGATATCCTGCATTAACCTATTGAAGGTGGCAGGTGCATTCTTCAGCCCGAATGACATGACCAGGAACTCAAAATGCCCATATCTTGTGTTGAATGCCGTCTTTGGGATATCTTCTTCCTTGATCGTTATCTGATCGTATCCAGACTTGAGATCAATCTTGGAGAAGATCTTCGCACCTTGAAGACAGTCAAGAAGTTCATCTATTCTTGGAATAGGATACTTGTTCTTAATGGTTGATTGATTCAGCCCTCTGTAATCAATACATAACCGAAGCGTTCCATCTTTCTTCTTCTAGAATAGCACTGGAGCTCCCCATGGCGAACTACTAGGATGGATGTAGCCTTGGTCTAACAATTGCTTGAGTTGCTCCTTCAACTCAATTGCTTGCGAGATGGACATCCTATATGGCCTCTTTGCAATTGGTGCAGCTCCTGGCACTAGCTTGATCTCATGATCAACTTCCCTTTGAGGCAGAAGTTCTGTTAGCTCTTCAGGAAATACGTGTGTGTACTCCTTAGCCATGAAGGTTCTTCACTAGACTCTTGATTATGATCTAGTTTATTAAGCTTAACCAAATAGACAAGTAGCCCCTTTCTAACTCCCTTTATTATCCGAGATGCTTTGGCCAATTGAGTTTCCGACTTTCCAGTCTCTCCTTGAGTTGTGACCAATTCCCCTTCAGCATTTTGAAAGGAAACTTGGCCCTTTTCACAGTGAATGTGGGCATCATTAGGTTTAAGCCAATCCATTCCGAGCAAACACTCATGGATACCTAGGTTCATAACCCTAAATCTGACCGAAGTCGACTTTTCTCCCAGCAGGAATTCCACCTTAGCAGTTTGCCTGGTACAAAAGTGACCTCACGACCATTTGCTAATTCCACAAGCAAGGTAGGTGCATCTTTTGTGGCTATTCCTAATCTTCTTGCACAAGCTGGTGAAATAAAGGAATGCGCACTACCATAATCAATCAAGGTTTTGAAACCTTTACCTTGATAATCCGATGGTGTCTGAATCACCAAAAATTGGTGATTCAGGCCTTTCTTGTGAAGGGCAGCATGGACTGTGGTCCTCTCAAAGTCTATTTCCATGGTCAGGTCTTCTTCTTCGCATATCTCCCTGTTGGCAACACAGGCGGTTCTTCCTGTGCCCCGGGTGGCGGCTCCTTGGCCACAGGCGGTTCCTTGGAATGGTCCTTCACGTTGTCCTCCGCCAAGCTTGGGACATTGCCTTTTGAAATGACCGGGCTCGTTGCAATGGAAGCAACAGAGATTGCGGCCATTACCTTGGGTAGTAACAAAATTATTGACATTGTTGGTCCTAGCTTTCTTCCTTTGTCCTTGGATTTGACCTTGAACTCTCTTTGCCTGGGACTTATACACTCCTTTGTTTTGATCCTGATAAGACCAAGTCTTGTTACTTCTTGCCCTGGTCTGCACCTCCTGTATTATGGGTGCAACTCAAATGAGCGCATCTTGAAGGTCTGTTAGGCGCATTGACTCGAGGCGGGTGTTTACGGGTGGGTTTAATCTGGCACAAAACTTTGACACCTGCTATGTCATATCCATTTGTGGTGCATACTTCAAAAGAGAGATGAACTTTGAGTAGTATGCGTCAAGAGATAAACCAAGCTATTTCAGCTCTCATAGAACTCGTTCATCTTTTGCGTGCGGTAGGCAGGTGGTAAGTATCTTCCTTGCATAGCTCTTTTCAACTTCTCCCAAGTAAGGGACCCTTCCGAGATCCTTTGGTCTCTGCACCATTACTTCCACTAAAGTCTTGCTTCGCCGGTAAGTTTCAGCTTGGCGAGCATTGCTTGGTTGGCGGGTGCAGTACCTGCTGCTTCAAAATAATCTTCCATGGATTTGATCCATATCTCGGCATCAATTTGGACGGACCTTCCTTTACCATCAAATTCTAGTGGCTTGATTTGCTTGAGAAGAAACTTCTTCTCCTGAATCACAGCCGTACTTGGTGTAGGGGTTGCACTAGGAATCTACACCTGAGGTTGTGCCTGGGCATTGAGATTCTTAACATTAACAACTCGCTAAACATTTCTCACGTTGCATTCCATGCCCAATTCAGCTTTCAGCCAAGAGACCTAATCACTTAACTTCTTTATCAATACTCATAGTCAAAACAATCATTGAAAAGAAAAGAGAGTTTATTCCATTCATATGGGCATAGCCCTTTCGAGTACAATTATTCTCGTGAAAATGGAGCAAGCTGATATATTAATTCGAGGAGAATAAGATTGTGTTACATTCAGCTTTTGAGTAATAGTATGGATTGGGGTCATGGATTTTTAGGAATTGATAGGTCATTGGAAGATTAGGGTATCCTTTCCTTTGATACTCGTTCTTTTCATAACATCCCAACACCTTGATTTTGTCAGCAGGGATTATTCGGGTCATTTCCTCGTACACATACATGTTCAGCTTGACCTTTCGACCTCCGACATGTAGGGTTGTGTTTGCGTGAGTCTCAACAAAGATGAACAGCTTCACGATCTTTAGGTCCTCCAACCACTTGATTGTCTTTAAGTTGGTTTGAAGGTACGCAAATCGGTGGGCAGCTATGTAATAAATTCTTGAATCACCCGTCCATCTCCATTCCACGTACAGAGGCGATGGATTGTAGATGTAGTCTAGGATATTCATCATATCGATCCTTCGTCGATAATCTGAAGCATGCATCATGGTCATAAACATAACTTGGAATACCAAGAATCTACTCCATGCTTCATGACTCTGCAAGTCAACATTGATAAGTAAGTAAAGAAATGTTCTTAACAGCAACATTTGCTTTAAAATCCTTATTAAGTTTCCATGAAAATTATTAGATCCTCGTTGGTTCGCTCTGATACCAACTATAACGTGTCCACCTGTTCACTTGCAGGACGAGTCTTAGCAGCCCATCAAGAAGAGAGTCTAGAAAGCGCCGCCCGGCACTCCCACGAAATGTCACGGGGTTTGCGATCTAGGTCCTCTTGAGTCTGCCACGAAGCGGAAGCATTCCAACTGCTCCCACTTAGGACCGACCTGAACCAGGGTTTTTCCTAATGGTCAATTTCCTAGAGAGTAACTAGCCTTGATCCCCAGGTGAACTACTTTACGTAGAAACGTCAGGGTCGAAGCGGATTCATGCTACACTTGGTTCAAGGAGAATGGAAAATAAGAGGGAAGCAAAGCTCGACCTCTCTGCCCATAAGGCATAGTCCCATTCTGTTCCCCTAAAACAACATAAATCGGGATTCTAGTAACCTAGACTCTAGGTCAACGTTCCTTGCTGTTCATTTCCTTCGAGAAAAGTTCCCGGCCAACCGGGACCACCCATCCGTAGGACGGACCCATGGCCACATCCACCGCACTTTCCTCAGGGTTGCTTTAGTTTTCTAATTATCTACCACATTTAATTGGGCATGCATAAAACAGCTTCCTTAATTAGCCAATTAGTCACCGATTCCTTCAGGTAATCTTAGCACTGACATAGAAAAACAATGTCAAACAAGCTCCTTTACATCGATTGATCTTATTTATCTTTGGAATATATATCATATAATCCAGCCCAAAGGCTAATCCATAATCCGCCCAAAGGCAATCCATAATCCGCTCGAAGGCAATCCAGGAATCCTTAGGGATTACTAATCCAAGTTTTTGCCCGTAGACTAGTATGTGGGCCTTGAGATCCAATCCGGAGTCACGTCAGCCTCTTGTGCAGGACCGGAAGGCAAGCGATTTACGGCCAGATCCCCCGCGGCACCCAAGCATCCTCCTGCTCCAAGTAGCGCCCAACGGAGAGACCTCTCAGGGCGGGTTCGGTCCACATTCCCGGCGCGGCTAACAACCCCCTTGGTTAGGGTCAGGTAGATAGTCGGGGGTAACTGATGCTGCCCCTCCCTCCAGGTATTCAATCTGAAGCATTAATTATTTTCTTCCATCTTTATTTCTTTGAGCAAAGCAATACAAATAGTGCTCCTAAATTGTACAAACACAATCAATCTAGTGGTCGTTTGTTTGGCCAGCTGCTAAGGTGTGAATCCATCTCTCCGAATGCATCCAACATTCGATCCGGGATTGATTGCGACTTTCAAGATCCACAAGGGTTTGATTGTTTACCCTTTTATCCTGGGGTTAGGGTTTATACCCTGTCAACCCAGATTAACCAACACCTTAGGTTCCTTAAGTTAAGACAGTAAATCCTAAGCAACTTCGTCGCCTCATCTTGATTGATCCTTTGCTTGCTAGGCAATACATAACTTCCCCTAACTTGGCAAATCAGCCCAAGAAGGGTGATGAAGCAGGATGACTACTCATCCTCTTGCAAGTTAGACTTGCGCTAGAACCTGCCAACCTTGTTCTAAGGAGTGGCAACTCTACTTTGTGATTTAACACAAAACCATGCAACGTTGCAACTTGTTGCATAGGAGTCGCATCTAACTTGTGGGTTCAATCTCCCATCAATGGAGTTTCTAGGTCAAGAAATACACTTGATCAAGATCTAGGGTTTGGGATGTCTTCATGACCCAGTCCGTCAATTGCCTCTAGTTGACAAGGAGACCATGAAAGTCAAGACAAGGCATAGGGAACTTCAGCACCAATGAGTCCTTCAAGAGAAGTGAAGGTCGCTTTCCAATTCCGAAATGGCCTCAAAGTGTAAACTATCCCAAGTAACTGGAAAAGCCACGACTATGGGAGAAGGATCAGGCAAAGATGCCATGGTCAACACAAATGGTGTATCAGGCGTGAACACTAACTCGACACTCCAAAACCAGGTACCACTACCGTGTCTAGTAATTGAAATAAAATATTTAAGCATGGGCATCATTAAGAAGAAGTCATACCTCGCATCAAGTAACTTACATATTTTGAAAGGTAGTTAAAAATGGCTTAATAACCATGAGTTGTCGTGAATAGATTAAGCATCTACGGGTTATTATGAAAATTAGGTCAAGTATTAGGTTTGAACTTTTGCAAATGCATCATAGATTGCTGGTGTACACAAATATTAAGTATAGGTCAATGGCATCCCATAGTCTTTTGTAGTGAATTAACTCGCGTTTATAATGAACCCATGCACATTCGCATTTAAATATTTAGGTCATGCCTTATGAGTTGCATGAATGCATTAGAATGAATTTTCATGAATGGGAATCCTACATTGTATCGTCAACTTAGGAAAGACTTGCATCTGGAATTGCATGGCATCATGAATAGCCCCAGTTGCATCACATAATAGGGATGCCAAAGGTAGCTTTAAGATGCGCATGTGAAATGTCGAGCTTAATTGAAAAGGCTGGTTTGGAAAATAAAATCATGTATAATAAGTGAAGCTAAGATTTAGCTCGACTCAACTAGGACTCTAGCCGCAAATAGGTCAAGACTTAGAGTCAACATACTCTTTTGGTCTCTATCCCAATAACCAGTTGTGCGAAGGGTCCAAAACACTCTTGGAAATATCAATTTCAAAATATGGTGTATCTCAAAGCTAACACAAGAAAACTCGAATTTCATATCCACAAGAAAAATGACTATTCGCCAAGTTACATTCGATGCTCGCAGCAATTTCAGAATGGTAAATAGACTTAGTTTACGCTTGACTTGCGAGAGGAAGGAGCACTAGTTCATGCTATCTTGGGGATGAAACCCTAAGGAAAACTAAGAGCCCCAATTAAATTCTAAAGATGGGAAAAATGGTTACCAACTGACCAAATAAGGTCCTAGACCGAGATCTTAAGATAAGATCCAAAGGATAGTAACCTAGGGAAGCTATCATCGGAAACTATAGTGTAATTGCTCACCCTCATTACATAGAAGAGAGGTTGGAAGGAGGGTATTCTCTATCCCTCAAAAGATGATGGAAAATGATGCCAAGGAAAGAAAGACCCAAGAAGGGTAACACTAACCGTTTAAGACGAGGACTCCACCTTAGCAGATGTCCGAGCACTTGCCTTCATTGTTATTTATGCTTGTAATACTAGATTCAATGTCTGTGACAAGAATGTATGATCCAAGGTTACAAAAGAAATTTGAATAATGAATCAGGTTGAATTCATGGAGGGCGTGCCAAGTTAACCCCAACTAGCCACCAATCCTAGCCTAGGGGGTTCCAAATAACCGTGACGGGAACATGGACCAAACCCACCACAAGAGGTCTCTCCATGGGTTAGTTTGAATGTAGGAGGATGCTTGGCTATAAATTCCCTACCTCCGAGACATAAATAATGCCTATTGAGGGAAGTAGGTGATTAGAACCCCGACAACAGTCCCATCCTACATGGAAGGGTGGTCCCAGAGAACTGGGAGGCTTCTCACAAAGTTTTATAGTCATTCAACTTTTAGGTAATATTAGGTTAGAACCCGATTCATGCCATTTTAGGGGACTAGAATGGGACTAGGCCCTATGGGCAGAAAGGTTGAGCGGTGCATCCCTCTCATTTCCCATTCTCTTTGAACCAAGTGCGGCATGGATCTGCTTTGGCTTGGGTATCTGTGCGTAAAGTGGGATGTCCAAGATCCGACGCTAGAATGTTGTAAGGAGACCTCGATAACTAGGAACCCAAATTTCAGGTCGATCCTAGTGGATTCAACTACAAACGATCCATCGTGAGGCGGACTCAAGAAACCCTAGGCAACAAACCCCGGAACATTCCATGGGAGTGCCGGGTGGTGATGCTTAGATTCGTTTCTTGATGGACCATTAAAACATGCTTGGACAACCGATAGGCGAGTATGTTATAGGGCTTTTGTTGTTTACAACTCTAAGAAGGCTTAATTGAAGGTATTCCATCAAGATTAGGCTTACATTGAAGAATTTCTTCAAGATTGAAGGCATTTTCAGCCTCTTTAACATGGCACTGTCTCAAAATTCTTGGAATCCTTGATTCTAACAAGAATTTACACTCTTCAAAGCTCAAAGGATCTTCTCCAACAAGCCATTGTAGACTTCTATCAAATTAGTGGATTCTCTTGATTGCATTGGAGCAATATTATTGATCCGGAGCTGAAAATTTCATGGGAGAAATCATATTGTACAAAGCTCTCTTGAAGCTAGCATTATAATCTTTAATCTTTGTCCATGGATGGTGGTTTATACTGAATAGTGATTGGTTGGATTCATCTACTACTCTTCATCAACATTAAAGAGGTAATTCTATTGCTTTCAACTTAATCTCTATTTTCGTCTAATTATTGAACCAATCCTATTGTTGATAAGAGAGATTGAGTGTAATATATCCTCTTAATCCCCATTCAAGGGTAAGCAGAATTCATCCTAGGACTAATTATGATTGCTTGATAATTGGTTGATGAATTTTCTTTCCTGCCCATCCAAATGTTGATGCTAAATTCATTGCATAGATACTACTCACTACCCACTTAACTTGGATTTTGTTGGATGATTGAACATCAATCCTATAGGACTAAAATAATGTCGAAAATGATAAATGGGAATATTTAAAAGCAATGACTCACTGCAAAAGGTTAATGCCCTATCCATAGCCTTTTCAATTCAGTCATTTCCCAATACCCACTTGCATTTCATTGAAAAATTTAAAGACTTTTTTCAGTCAATGCATAGCATAATTGTTTGATTAGCCTTTAGAATGTACATGCCATATTGATTTCCGTGAGGAAAATCAGATGCCAAGCAAGTCAGGAAGACAAAAGAGAGGTGACCGTCCCTTCCTGATTATGACCCTGAAGGGGTGCACAACCTGACTTGAGGAGGAACTTTGCACACCCCTCTTATCTCGAAGCCCATGCAATTTTCAAATCTAGGTGCAGGGACATTCCCCATTTTCAGAGTTTTACAATAGTACAACAGTGATCAGCCCTATTCATGGTACCACTGGTGGTTAAAGATTCAATTGGAATAAGATTGGAAGAGGTGCAGGGCATCTCCTATTCTCAGGATACCTACAAGTGGTGGTCACAGTTTTATAGTTCTTACAGTAGGTACCTATCAATCTACAGGTTGTCCTGATCCCTACAGGTGCCCCATAATCCTCTTCTAGAGGCTACAGTGGTTTACAAGGGTTTCTTCCACTCAAGGTATTCCTACAAGGTACTTACAGGTGGTGGACAAGGTGTAGGAAATTTCTGTTCGAGCCTGAAGATTCAATTACATAAAATTCTGTCTTGATCCAAACTGAGAACTTGATATCTCCATTAAAATAGGGGATCCTGAGCTTATATTTGAATCAATTTGGCAATTTGATATCTGAAACTCAAGTTATTGCTGATTTTCTAACACCGGGTATAGTGAGACAGCACCCAGACAACATAAAGGGGGACACTGTTTGACATTGTTCCACCCAAAGTGTCCAAGACAAGTCCATATCTTTTGAAATAAAATATATCCCCATATAATAAGCTTCACATAAAACTATTAAGCATTGGAATTGGTGCTATATTCTGAGAGAAATATAATATTTATTAACAAGCTGTCTACTATTACAGCACTATCTCCTAATGGCCAAGAATAAAAATTACATAAATGGTGTTAGGGACTTTCAAGAGGATAAAAATTATTGAAGAATTGAAGCCAAGAATTGAATGATGGTGTCAGGGACTTTCAAGAGGATAAAAATTACATAAATGAAGCCAAGAATAAGCATTGAATGGTGGTGTCAGGGGCTTTTAAGAGGATAAAAATTACATAAATGAAGCCTATAATGTTGAACAAATAGATGAAGATTTAAGCATTGGGATTGCTTATAGCACACACCAAGAAAGGAATGACACACATAAAGTGCATGCAGTAAATGATTACCTTTTACTGTCCAAAAAGTTGGGACATGTCAATGAAGACCTTTCTAAGGATTTGAAGACTTTGAACGAAGGCTTAATACATTTTAATCAAGGCAAGGAATGGCATAAGTAAACAAGGGAATCTCTAATCTGTAGCAAAGCAATAAATCTTTATTCCAAGAACTCATCTTAGCCATAAAGAAAATCAGGAGCAAGCCACAAAGGGAACCTCAAAATATTGAATATCCACATGCAATCCCCTTTGTTGATAATTATTCCCATCCAAAAAAAGAGAGTTCTCAACCAATTATGCATAATTTTGAAATGGGAGAACCATCTAGAGTGAGATGTAACCATCACCCTTCACAAATGCATGGCATTCATACCCCAAGGCCTTAGTTTAGCAGCCCAAAAAGTAATCTTAGACATTAAGGGGAACAAGACAACAATCGATGGGATGATGATTATCATGGATGTGACCTCTTCTACAAGAATTTTTACCATCAGCCCTCAAATGTACAAAAAGAAAATGCAATCAACAATCAAGTTAATGAAGGTGGAAGCTATGATGAGAGAAGATTAGCCCATGACATCCCAAACAAAGAAAATGTTTCAAATGGTCAACCTCCATCTCATGGATTTGAACCACCTACGCAAAACTCATGGAATAAAGATTCATGGAGGCAACATTCTTATGGGTAGCCATCTTACAATGAAAAAGAGTATAAGGAAAAGATCAATATCACTAATTTTGAAGGGGATAACGCTTCACCTTTGAAATGGGAGGAGTGGATTAATAAGCTTGAATTGTACTTCATCCTTTATCCTAGAAGTAAAGAAGCCATGATTTATTTTGTAACTCTTCATCTTGAATATGACGCCCACACTTGGTGGTATTACATGCACAGGATTGGGCAAAACTTTCTCACTTGGGAAGAGTTCAAGCGATGCACAGGATTGGGCAAAACTTTCTCACTTGGGAAGAGTTCAAGCAATGATTGATGTTTTTGTTTCTCCTTTGGAAAAAGAAAGGTTGCAAGGAAGATGGTATGCATGTACTCAAAGAGGAATATCTGTAACACCTACTTGAATCTCTCCATGTACATTGAAGGCATTTCAGATTTTGTTAAGCTGAATAAATACATTTTTGGTTTTGACCCTATCCTATCATCAGAGGTAGGATCTGAACAACCAAAAACATTACATGAGGCCATACAATTTGCTGAAAGATATTCCTTGAAATATAAGAGAGATGCAGAAAATTTCCAACAAAGAAGTATGGGCAATAATATTTCCAAACAACCTACAAAATATAGGTAAGTTTTCAGCCAATCAAGAGACTCTTTTAAGCAAGAAAACGGGGGTTATAACAATCAAAACAGTTATAACACCAAAGAGCCAACTTTTTCCACTGTTTATGCACAAAATAGGGAAAAATTTTCTAAAATTTGGCTGATACAAGAGGCACTTTTTCAAGAGTTGAAAATGCTCCTAAACTATCCCAAAATAGTTCTAACAACAACTTCCTTCCTCATGACAAGCTTAGAGAAATGCATGCCAAAGGATTATGCTGAAAATAAGACATGTGGAGTTTGATAAAGGTGAGTGGATTTTCTTGAAGGTTCCTGGGATCAAGGCTTGCTTGGAAGTGAGCTATGGCGGAGAGCAAGAGTAAGAAGAGAGAGAGACACAAATGGGAGCTCCAACAGTCACAATGTGTGACCGTGCCTTCCTTTATTCAAATTGTCACTAAAAGAATAAAGAATAAAGTGACAGTAACGGGCGCCCGCCACCTGCATGTGATGTGGCGGGTACTATCAGTGTAGTTATACATGGGTGACTAGACAGAGGCGCCTTTACCTCCAACAACCTCCCACTTAAAGGCAAACTTGCCACAATGAGGAGTGAAAAAAAAAAAGAAAAAAAAAGATTGTACAATGTACACATGTACAACAGAATGAGGGAAAATGTCATCTCATCCAATGCCCATCAATCTCTTGAGGAAGGCAAAGCACTCAATAGTGAGGCTTTTCATGAGCAAATCTATAGGATTTTTGTCAATGGAGATCTTGACAAGGTTAGCAGACTTGTCCTCCACGACCCCACGTATGAAGTGATACCTCACCTCAATGTATTTCGTCTTCGCATGGAAGACCAGATTCTTAGCTAGCTGAATAGAACTCATAGAATCCGAATGTAGTGTAGGTATAGAATCAATCCCAAGGTCATGAGCCAAACAGCCCAACCATATGGCCTCCTTGCAAGCCACAGTGCCAGCAACATACTCGACCTCAATGGTAGAGAGAACAGTACACTTTTGAACCCTGGACATCCAAGAGACAACACCTCCAACATAGGTGAATACATAGCCAGAAGTAGACTTCCTACTATCTACATGTCCTGCATAATCGGAATCTGTGTACCCCACAATTCCTATATCATGGCTGCCATAGCAAATACACATATCTGTTGTGTCCTTCATATAATGTGCCTACTTATCGAATGTCCAAGCACATTTTAGCGGTCCATCGAGAAATGAATCTAAGTGTCACAGCTTGGCACTCCCAGGGAATGTTTCAGGATTTTTCACCTAGGTTTTTCTGAGTCTGCCTCGCAACGGAATGTTCATGGCCAAACCCAGTAGGATCGACCTGAAATCTAGGTTCCTAGGGCCAAAGTCTCCTAACAGCTTTCTAGCGTCGGGTTTTGGACATCCTACTTTAGCAGAGATACCCAATCCAAAGCAGATCCATATCGCACTTGGCTCAAAGAGAATGGGAAATGAGAGGGATGCACTGCTCAACCTCTCTGCCCATAGGGCATAGTCCCATTTCGATCCCCTAAAATAGCATGAATCAGGTTCTAACTTAACAATACCTAAAGTCAAATGGCGATAAATCCTTATGAGAAGCCTCCAAGTTCTCTGGGACCACCCTGCCATAGGACGAACCCATCGGGGATTCCGTCCACCCGCTTCCCTTGATAGCTTTAGTTTTCTAAATAGGTCATATCACATTCATGTGCGACATTTAAAATCAGCTTCATTAATTAAGCCTTTTAGGGCACATGGTTTGTTTGTATAATTTACAACACAGACACGAAAACAAAATAAGCAGTCATTTTGACAAACAAGTTTCTTAACTTATCTTCAAGTTAATATTTGTCTCCTACCCACACAGGAGAATTATGTATCCCTTCTGTCCAACAGAAGTACCCGGTCCAAATCACATGGCACTAAAATTTCCATCCTTTATCTAGAATAGGATCTTCCAATGCCCTAGACATTGGGCTCACGGCAGTCTACAATTCCGTTCCAGTCTAGGCAAGGGGTGTCCAAAGCTCCACTGACCCCAAGCGACCTAGGAGTGAGACACAATTTCCGTGGTTGGCCTTTTCACCACTCAACCTTCGGCCCGTGAATCAAGCAGTGTCCTCTCGAGGTAATCTGCTATGCAAACTTGGAGATGATCCACCCATGCAAAATATCTTTCCTTAATTAATCCAATTAAGAATTAAGCACGATCAAGGCAATCAACCTAATATCATCTTCTAGTGAAACATTCCTTTATTTCCCATGGCTACTTCTCATTATTGACCCTTGCCATGCTTTTACCATCAAACATAATCACTTGGAATATTTATCTAAATCACAAATGCAACAATTAGTTGATAAATTTTTTCAAATTGTTCATTCTAGACAAGAATATTTTGTTGTATAAATGGTCATGACTAGTTTTCTTATATAGGAAATTTTACTATATCTATGATTCCAACTAGTTTTCTCATCTAGGAATCATTTACTACATCATCAACTAGAATTTTAAAAATTTTCTATATAGAAATCTTTTACTATATCACTAACTTGTAAAGTGTTCCACTTTTACTAGTTGAGACTTTTTCTAGATACTTTGAGAAGTATCAAGATATTGATTGCAGTAAGGGAGGCTCTGTTATCATGTTTCCACTCCAAGAGAGAAGCATGGATGGCTGTGACTACTCTAGAACTCCAAATTGAGAAGTAGTTTTGGTCATAATAGAGCTACAGATAACATGACTAGTAAAAGAAACAGATGGAAGTCTTCATGATAAGATGCATATATTATCATCACAATGAAGAACCACGAAATCGGCATTTTGCAATTTACATCAATATGCATCCATAATGAGGACGTGAACTATGCTGACTAGCTCCAAAGGCAAGGTGCCAACTCTCCAATATCATGGGATGAAGGTTGTGTGAGCAAGCGCAAGAGAGCAATGATTTCCATATTTCTCGTTACACTAACTCAAGGCTATACCTTGTCTTGAAAACTATTGAGTATAATCTTGATGAGAACATAAATCATTTGTCTAGAAATGCATTGGTGGAATATTCATTCAGCTCTTTCCATGAGATGAAATTTGAATGAAATCTTGAAAGTTTGGATAGGGAAAGGGTCTTACCAATGCAATTCAGTGACTCACTGATTGCTTTAGTACTTACCCTTGTACAATATTTCAGCTTGGGCAAAAGAATTCAACCAAAACAAGTCAAGGTTATGCATCAAACTTGGCAAATGATATCTATGATGAAGTAATAACTGAATCAAGACTGAAATGCAATGGAATAGGCTGAGATTAATGAGGAATAACACTAATCTCTGATCTATTGATCAATTTAGAGAATTAATTGATCAATAATCTCCCATCAACAAGTGGAAAAGTATTAGCAAATGGATTATTCAGAGATTTCAGAGATTAAGTGAAAGAAATACCTTGATTAAGCTTGAAGAAGATGATAGATGTCAGCTCCAATCCCATTGAAGTAAGAATTCTTCATAATCCACCATGGAGTTGAAATATCCACTAAATCAGTCCATATGAGCTCTAATATGCTGAAATCCGTGAAGAATCAATGCCCCAACCTTTCTTGAACACTTGAATACCAAACATTCAAGCGTCTTGAAGAAAAGCCCCAAAATAAACCTTCAATATGAGCTCCAATGTCCTCCACGAGCTGAAATCTCTACAATGTCTTCAATCTTGAAGTCTATCCGACTTGTACATGGTACTAGAGAAGCCTTGGAGGTCGAAGAAGTCCAAAATTTGAAGAAATTTGAGCCATCCCTGCTGTGTTTTAGGGTTTTGAACAAAGGAGATGAAGATTAGAGTTCCCCTCCTGCTGGAAGTTGTTGAAATAATGCATGATGAAGTGCTTCAAAGCATGCAACCAATCAGTAGGAGATGAAGAGCAGATCTGGAAGAGGTTTAGACTAGAAAAATCAATACATTTTTTAGCACAATTTTTGAGCTGTTGGATACTCCATTTGCTATATCATTCACCTAACCAGGGTACTCAATTTGAAGCACATGAGATGGAGGATCTTTGACCTATGGTTTGGTTGTGAAAATTGATAAGTAGGAGAGAGAACTTGGAAGATTTCTTGGCAGCCACCATTGAAGCTTCAGTCAAAATCTTGGAAGAGAGAGAAGAGAAGAATTTTGAAAAGTAACTAGAGTTTAACCTCAAACTAAGCCCGGTTAACTCTCCTTTACCCTAGTTACGTCCAGTTTTGCATGAAATTTGATGACGACCTACCACTTTAGCCATCCTCCGCCATAATTGACATTGGAGATCTCTAGATGTAGTCTCTTACTAATTGTAGATGGTCTACAGCACTCCACTAGTCACTGTCTTGTACAATACTTGTCTGAAATTGATTTTGATGGAAGAAAATAAGATTGAAAATATAAGGGAAAAATGGATCAAAGATCAATCTCTGATACCACTTGTCAAAGAGAGCACTAGAGAGAGAAAAATAGGAGAGAGAAGATTGCAAAAGAGAGAGAAAGAATGCACGAAGAGAGAGGAAAGAGAGTGAAAAGGAGAGAGAAAGACTAGATTTGGAGAGAGAAAGACAGGAAAGAGAGAGAAGCCATGGAAGCTGTGAGCAAGATGGAAGATAAGGACAGTAATTGTATTAATGTGTCAAAAGATATGAAAAATTACATGTTGTCTCCTTTTATGCCAATGTTAGTGTGACATGGCATAATATCAATATTATTTTTACACTAAATCCTTATTCCCAGCTTCTTACATTGCCCTCTCCAAATGAATCAATAGTTGTGGAGGAAAATCAACACCCTGCAATGTGGCTTGTCCTTTTCCATTCTTTTCACCTTTTATTGGTTTTTTTAATGGAAAAAGAAAACTATTACTATCTATATACTACAAATAAGTTATATTTCAAGATAAGAAGCATCATTACTTACCCAAGCCTTAAACTCTTAGAAGAAAATTTATAGCATATTCATAAAACTGGACTCTACATATTCACAAGTGACTTCATCCCATGAAGAATAATTGAGACTCTTTGTCATCGTGTCTTGTGTTTTCATACAAACTTTATGTCTACAAACATAAGTATTTTTCTTAGTATTTGAAAGAGTAGAATATAAAATAAGATAAACATATTGAAAAGAAAACTTACAAGTTTAGTTAATTAACCATCTCATTTAAGAAGAGTTCCTTTGCTATTACCCTAGATAAGGTGGATATAAGTACCCTCTTATCCTTCACACCTTGAAGAAAGTGTCATGGTAACAACTATATATTATCAATAAGCTCTTCAATGGACACATCTATCTTCTTAGACTTTCCCTTCAAAATGGCATTTGCATCATCTTGAGCCTTCTTTGACTCTTTTAACCTTTTAATTGATTATCTTTCCACATACAAAATATTTGATCCTGTAAATCCCAAATTTGATCCATCATAAATGCAAGCTGAAACATTGGATTATACTTACAAAAACCCTTTGCCTTTGAGTTCTCAGCAATTATCACACTAGCTTCTAATAAGGATGATCTTCTAAGATTCATGTCTAGCTTTCCATACTTTTTCATATACTCCTCATATTATGTATGAAACAATCTTATCTTCTTGAAGAAGGATATTTTCCTTCTGAACTCTTTGTTATTATTCTAATCCCAAAAGAAAAAACTTGGTGAACTAATTTTAGGCTCAGCTACTAAACATTTGATGCACTATAGCAAGACTGAGAGAATGTAGTTAGACCAATTCATGGTAACTTTGAGCATTACAATCAAGTTATTAAAATGGAAGAAACTTGATGTGTTGCATCAAGCTTACCAAAAACTTGATACATTTCTTCAAGTATGGCAAATTATAATGATCCAAAACTAAAGTGAACTTGATGCATTATATTAAAACTTGATAGAATATAGTAATCTAGTTGAAAAAGTATTAAAATTTCAAGAAGACTTGATGCATTGTATCAAGTAAGATAAAATAATATATTAAAATTTAAGTGAACTTGATACATAGCATCAAATTAATCAAAATATTAGATAAAATTTAAGGATATTTGATGTACTGCATCAATCCGGTAAAAGAATTAGTAAAGTTTAGGAAAAGCACGATGCATTACCTCAGCTTGGACAAAAAATTAGCAAAGTTTATAAGAAACTTGAGGCATTGCATCAACTTGGTCAAAAGATTGACAAAGGTATAAGATGATGCATTACATCAACTTGGGTGGAAAAATCAGCAAAATTTCTAAGAAAGTTGATGTATTGCATCAACTTGGCTAGAAAAAATAGCAAACTCTCTAAGAAACTTGATGCAATGTATAAAGTAGGACAAAAAATTATATAAATATCAAGTAAATTGAATGTATTGTATCAACTCATCCAAAATATTAGCTATAACTCTAGAAAACTTAATGCACTACATTAACTTTGCAAAAAATTTAACTAACTTTCTACGCAACTTAATGTATTATATGATCTTCAAAACAAGTTAATAAAGTTTTTTTGAAACTGAATGTACTGTAACAATTAAGACCCAAAACTAATATAATGAGTGGGTAAAGTTCATGCACTGCATCAAATCAAATGAAATTTGACGAAAAAATCTAGGCAACTTGATACACTACATCAAGTTAGCTACAACATTTAAGAAAATTTCAATGAAGCTTGATGTAATGCATCAAGTGGGAACAAAACTTGGTATGTACAATATTTGTGTGAGATTGATGTATTACAAGTGATCAATAGAAAGATTAACAATGATCATAAGGAACTTGACACATCACATCAAGTACATCAAACTATTATCATAATTTTCAAGAACCTTATTGCACTAGATTAAGTGAAACTAGATATAATAATATATATTCACTTGAATTGGATACATTGCATAAAAGTGGTGGATATATTGATAGAAATTAAGTATAATCCATCAAGTTGTCTCTAAGAAATTAGAAGTTTCTTAGAACATTGATGTAATGTATCAAGTTCTCTATAGACTTAGAAATTTTCTTACTCAAGTGATCAAACGTGTTTATTATTTTCACTATAACTTGATACATTGCATCAAGTTGACCTACTTTTATCAAACATTTTTCTTAATCAAGTCATTACCTAAATAGAAAGCCTATAAAATCCAACTATCTATACCTCTTACAACTCAATTACTTTTTTAAAATTTTTGATAACTTTGTTTCAAATAAAAGAAATATTTTTGGAATCTTTTAATACTATTCAAAAATCACTCACATGTGCATTTTTAGTTGTTGTTACAAGGTTATTGTGATAGATTTATGTGGGTTGGTCTTGCTCCTTCTACAATGCTCCGCTACTCTAGCTTATTGATCTATTACTTGCAAATGAGAGAAATGAGATATGCATCCCTTCTTATTTTAAAAAATTTCCAACTTAGCAAGTCCTTAATCCTATGGCACCTTAACATTGAGCCCTATCCCTGACCTAAGCCTCGTCCTAATCCTAACCTAATCCTAACCTAATCCTAATCCTAACCCTAAACATAGTCCTAACCCTAGCCCTTACCTCAACTAATCTTCTCATACAAGGCCATCAAGCCTATTATTTCACTTTGCTCTTGTTAGTGAGTTATAGTATTATCCTCATGGATTTCCTCTAATTCTCTTGCTAGCACCTACACCGTATTATTTCTCTCATATGAATGGATACTTTGTCTTTTGATTCCTATGATGAATATAATGCTCTATCTTTTGAATCCTTTGACTTGGAGATCCTATCAAGTACATGTAGCCAACCTAGACTACAAAGAAAAATGATGTGGATATTGTCAAGTAATACATCAATTGTATTTTGACTCATTTCATTCCAATACTTTGGAGGATATCACAGGTTCCCTAAATGGTGTAGAGGTGCAATAATGAAAGCATGTAGATTACTCATAGTATCAACATCACAAATCATTTGAAGTTAGTTTATATATGCAAAAAATATGTGGTGGTAAAACAATTATGCATTTTCAAAATAATAGAAGAAATTATGGTATGGAGCATGCTAGGTTACTTGTAAGTGTGCACAAATCATGTATACATTGCAATGAATAGTGTTTTAGGTAGAATGGAAAAACTCCCATTCCCAATATGTCCAATTATTTTTAGATTTATTTAACCCAATTTTGACACTTGGCTATTTGTAACCCTTTTTTGTCACTTGGCCTAGCTTTTGAGTCATTATGGAAATCTTTTTGCTATTTATCATTCTCAATATATGAGGAGGTCTTGGCCATGTGACCGAGAAGATTGGATAAAGTTGAAGGTGTCAAATTTTAGAATCACTCATGGTTTTTGCACTATAAAATTTAGCTCAAACTTTATTTGCTTGAATCTTAACAAGATAAAGGATTGAGTTTTTGTCAAGAATCGCGTGGTCGGGGGACT
This sequence comes from Lygodium microphyllum, assembly GCF_053477565.2. Classification (NCBI taxonomy): domain Eukaryota; kingdom Viridiplantae; phylum Streptophyta; class Polypodiopsida; order Schizaeales; family Lygodiaceae; genus Lygodium; species Lygodium microphyllum. The sequence goes on along the minus strand of NC_141159.1, from coordinate 114,318,350 downwards.
TGCTCAAGATGTGGCGCCGATCACACACAGAATGCACAAGGAGAAGCTCACTCAAGAGACAAGAAGAGAGATGGAGGCCAAAACGTTTTCTTGCTGGTTTCTTCTTCTTCCACACACTTTACAATGTACACAAAGTATAGATAAGATACAACATAAAAGGAAAGTGGCCTCCTAAGTCAAACAATGCATAACCAACTACACTAGTCGACTGGCGCTATAACTATGCCAGCTGTAAATAGGTGTAACAACCTGAATATAATAAGTAATGAGTCAGTGGCCATGTGAGAGTCATAATGACCATCGACGTGCTAACTGTAGACGTGTGGACCCATCTAACTAGGCGGTCCATCATCAATGTCCACATGTGTTGAGCTTGTCATCTCAACACTCCCCCTCAAGCTCAACTGCATCTCTGCAACTCCAAGTAAGCTTCGAAACTTTTGAAGCTTCTCTGTACCCAATGCCTTCGTGAAGATGTCAGCTATCTGATCCTGTGTGCTGACATGCACCAAGTCAATCTCAGCTGCTAGTACCTTCTCTCTCACAAAATGGTAGTGTACCTCAATATGTTTTGTCCTGGCATGGAACACAGGGTTCCTAGCCAACTGTATACTGCTCATGTTGTCACAATAAATGACAACTGTACCTTCCACCTGCACATCCAAATCAGCCATTAACTTTTGTAGCCATACTACCTCACATGCTGCAATAGCAGCACCTCTATACTCAGCCTCTGTACTCGACAAAGCAACTGTAGATTGCTTTTTGCTGCTCCATGCAACTGCTGCACTACGAAGAGAGAACATGTATTTCCTGGTAGATCTTCTATCAGACATACTACCAGCCCAATCTGCATCTGTGTATCCAAACACCTGTACCTCTGTACCTGCCTCATAGAAAAGTCCATAATGTAATGTGGACTTCACATATCTCAATATGCGTCTGACTGCATCCAAATGTGGCTTTCTAGGTACTTGCATAAACTGACTCATAAGACCAACAGCGTAGCTCAAGTCTGGCCTTGTAATGGTCATGTAGAAAAACTCCCCACTATCCTCCTGAACATAGTAGGGTTTTCTATCTCATCCCCAACATCAGCACTCAACTTTACATTCTGCTCCAACGGGACTGAAAGTGGTTTGCATGCTGTCATACCATACTTGGACAACATATCCAAGCCATACTGTCTTTGGGATAGCCATACACCATCATCACATCTGATCACCTCAATGCCAAGGAAGTACCTTAGCTCACCTAAATCCTTCATCTCAAACTTCTTCTTCAAAAAATCCTTGACTTCAGCAATCCCACTATCACTATCACCTGTAATAATCAAGTCATCCACATAGATGACTATGATGACCAAACCTGCATCTCCCTTCCTCACATAAAGTGAGTGATTAGCATCAGAAACATAAAAGCCAATATTGACAAGATACTCTCTGATCTTGTCAGACCATGCTCTAGGTGCTTGCTTGAGCCCATAGAGCGCCTTCTTCAACCTGCACACATACATGGGATGCTCTAAATCTTCATAACCTGCTGGCTGATCCATATACACTTCTTCCTGCAAATCACCATGCAAGAAGGCATTCTTCACATCCATTTGCTGCAACCTCCAACCTTTGGCTATTGCCAAAGCAATCACACATCTGACGGTTGCCATCCTAGCAACTGGACTGAAGGTTTCATCATAATCTATGCCATATGTCTGGGCATAGCCTTTTGCAACCAGCCTAGCTTTGTACCTGCTAATAGAACCATCTGCATTGTACTTAATCTTATAAACCCATTTACATCCAATGGCTTTCTTGCCCTTCAGCAATGATACTAGATCCCAAGTCTTATTGGCCTCTAATGCAACCATCTCCTCATCCATTGCTGCATCCCAATGAGCATGACCAACAACCTCCTCAAAACATGTGGGCTCAACATCCTCAACTAGTTTCACCATATAAGCATAATGGTGAGCTACATAACCTTCAAAACCAAATCTTTTAACAGGGTATCTGACCTTGCTAGATCTGCATGTCACTGGATCACTCAATGGAGTCTTTGCATTAATGCGTGTTCTTTGGACACCTGGAGTCCTCATTGAAGGAATGCCAAGCTCATCATCCAAGCTCTCTGAGCCACTGGAATCTCCATCAAGAACTGCATCAATGCCTTCTGACACTTTATTCTTTCCTTTGTCTTTACCTGTAGTGCTACTAGATGCACCCGAAGATGTAGAGGTACTCCTTAGTCTCCCAGACCAAGGACTACTAGATGATGTCTCTGGTCCACTAAGAGTTCGTGATTCTTGCTTTTCAGCCTGCACATGAGTATCATGATCATCATCATCATCCAATGCATCACCACTAGATGCATACCAACTGCTCATTTCATCAAAGATGACATCCCTGCTCTCTCTGAACTTACATGTGGCAGGGTTATAACAGCGATACCCTTTCTGCTCTAAAGAGTATCCAATAAAGACACACTTTTCAGCCTTTGGATCCAGTTTCTTTCGCAACTCATCTGGCACATGAACATACGCAATGCAGCCAAACACTTTCAAGTGTGAAACATCAGGCTTCTTACCTGTAAAACATTCTTCGGGGGTCATACCTGTTGAGATATCGAGCTCCACTCGTGATATGCTAGGGTGACCATTGTACATTTATGTCACCGACTTGTCAGTTGCAGATGCGGTTGGTACACCGCCCATGAATAATAGCTAGATGACAGCTATCCTTATCTACTCTAGTTCGTGGCTCAGTTAATATGCCACCTTAGTTAGTTGAGTTTGGTTTGAGACCCATATATATAGGGTTCTTCTATTTCTTTGTATGAGAGTTCTTTTGGCTTACACAACTAAGAAGAGGAAAACTGTTTTCAGCCTCCACCTCTGTGTGTATTCCCCCATTGTGCAAGCAAGAAAGCTACAAGTGAGACTCCTTCCTTCTCTCCCACAATCTTGACATGGTATCAGAGCCTTGTTCGTGGTAAGGAGCTCAAGAAAGCAAGCCAAGCTCGTGGTGTTCTGGTAAGAGGAGCAGTGTTGCTTTCATTTTCTGTTTTGGGAGCAGATCTCTGCAGGCAGCACAGCCGAAAATTGCAAGAGTGCATTGTCTCAGGTTGAGACGCCCTTCGCGGTGAAGCAAGAGGGCAGTATATGCTGCGGTAAGGGCTTTAGCCCTTGGCGACCCTGTTTTTTTGATTTGAGGCCATTTCGGGGCCTGTTTTGGAGGCGGAAGTTCTCTGCATGCACTCAGGACAAGGCCGAGTTTTATGCTGTGCGACCACTGTTCTACAGGTCGGTGAAAAGTTACTGTAGAAATTGCATCATATACCTGTGCACAGAGACATTGGGAGTTACAGAATCATCCCCGTTGCCTGTTGATGGAAAATCGTCACTAGGAAGTGACTGTGTGGTCAAATACCACTTTAGTCAGTTTTGCAGATTTGCCTTTGTTAGGCTGAAGCTGTGTTCTCTGCAGTGACATAATTTTTTTGTAGTATTCTGTAATGGCGTCTGATTCTCTCTCACAGATTGTCACTGAAAAGCTTGACAAGAACAACTTCCAAGCATGGAAGTTTAGAATGACAAATTTCCTTATGGGAAAAGGATATTGGGAATTTGTTGCAAGAAATGAAGAAGAACCAGTTCTTCCTGATGTTCCCAATCAACAGCAAATGCAGGCATTTAAAGCATGGCATGAGAGAGCCAGGAAAGTTATGTACTGGCTGTCTATCAGCATTTCAGTCTCTATGATTGTGCATATTCAGGATGCAAGTACGCCAAAGGAGGCATGGGATACTCTGTCAAAAATGTATAGCACAAATACGCAAGCCAGGAAAATGCAGCTCAAGCAAGAGTTGCATAATGTGCAAAGAGAAAATATGAGCATCAATGACTACCACATGAAGGTGAAGAAGATTGCAGATGCACTTGCTTCCATTGGGTCGCCAGTGGAAGATGATGATTTAGTTTCTGTGACCTTGAATGGTCTAGGAAAGGATTATGCACAGTTTTGGACATCCATTTCAGTTCGTGAAAGATTTCTTGATTTTGAGGAGTTGATTGCTCTTCTAATTTCTGAGGAGCAGAGAAATGGTGGTGCATCTTCTTCAGGAGGAACTTCAAAAGAAACTGTCTTCTACTCAAATGCTGGAAGAGGTAGAGGCAGAGGTAGAGGAGGCCGATTTGGAGGCCGTGGTAGAAATCAGAATATGCAGCAAACTCAAGAAAACCAGTCCTATGGAGGAGGACGTGGTAACTCTAGAGGCAGGGGGAGCCAAAGAGGTCGTGGTGGATGGCAAAGAGACCAAAATGCAAACAGTAATGTTGAATGCTACTACTGTGGTAAAATGGGTCATATGGCTAAAGACTGCTATAAAAAGCAGAATGACATAATGAATGGAAAACTGCAACAAGGGAATTATGCATCTTCTAGTAGACAGGGTGACGACAGAAATGAGCATTTGTTTATGGTGCAGCACATGAACAATTCTGTGACAAGTGCAGAAGAAAGCAACGATGTATGGTATGTTGACTCAGGTGCATCAAACCACATGACAGGTCATGCAGAATAGATGGAGGATGCAAGGAAAATGGAAAAACCAGGATTTGTGGAGACTGGTGATGATACTGCACATCCGATTGTGCAGATTGGAAAAATTCCTTTGTCTATGCAGGATGGGAAAAAGAAATACCTGTCCGATGTATTTCATGTCCCGAATATCACCAAGAATCTGGTTTCTGTTGGTCAAATGGTTGAACAGGGCTTGCAGGTCAGATTTAATCCTCATGGATGTTTTGTTGAGGATATGAAAAATAAAGGTCGCTTGATAGCAAAAGGAAAAAAGAAGGGCAGAATGTTTACGTTGGATGCAGACATGTCTGAATTGAGTGCAGCAATGTTTGCACATGGGACCGGTGTAGTTGCAGATATTGATATCTGGCATAAACGCATTGGTCATGTTAATGTACAGCGACTTAAATCAATGCAGGCCCAAAATATTGTTGCAGGATTGCCTAAATTGAAGGTTGCAGAAATGCGTAAGGTATGTGAAGCCTGCCAATTTGGAAAACAGGCAAGGAAACCATTTCCTAGACATGTTCAAGAGAGTGAGAAGCCATTGGAATTAATCCACTCTGATGTGTGGACTACTAAAGCTGCATCTCTTGGAGGCTGTCATTATTTTGTCACTTTTATTGATGACTATAGCAGAAAAGTTTGGGTGTATTTTATGAAAAAGAAAAGTGAAGTTTTTGGGCATTTCAAAACTCTTAAAGCTATGGTTGAAAAAGAAACAGGCCTGCAAATAAAATGCCTAAGGTCAGATGGAGGGGGAGAGTACCTCTCAAATGAGTTTGCAAGGTTCCTGCAGGAGCATGGCATAAAGCAGCAATATTCATGCAGTCATACCCCACAACAAAATGGAATTGTAGAAAGGAAAAACAGGCATATTGGAGAGGTATCTCGTGCCATGCTCAATGAAAAAGACCTGCCCAAATGTGATTGATGATGTAGATGCACAAAATGATAATGCTGCACAAAATTCACAGCAGCAGTCACAAAATATTAGTGGACCTGGAGCGTCCTCTAGCAGTGGTTCACATTCTTCGCCATGGACATGCAAATTGAGATAAGGAGAATCTTCTCAAAGCAATGCAGATAGTGGTATGCAGGTATCACGAAAAGGAAAAGAGAAGGTTGATCAGCTCATGTTTGATGTGAATGCAGGTCACTCTTATGTGGATGGTGAATCCAGTGGCTCAGAACAGAGCATTGATGATGAGTTGGGTATTCCTTCTATTGTTACACCTGGAGTAAGGAAGACTAGGGATGTTTTGAGAGCACCTGGGAGTGAACCTACTTTGCGCAGGTCTACGAGAGCTAAGTATCCTGTGGATAGGCTGAAATATGATGGATTTACAGCCATTCACTATGCATATATGGTCAAAGTGATACAGTAACCAGAACCCACTTCTTTTGAGCAAGCCATGGGAAAAGAAAAATGGGAGAAAGCCATGGATGAAGAAATGGATGCCTTGGAAGCAAATGCTACATGGGAGTTAGTACCTTTGCCTAAAGGTAAGAATGCAATTGGCTGTAAGTGGGTTTATAAGGTGACGTACAATGCAGATGGTTCTGTGAACAGATACAAGGCAAGATTAGTAGTCAAGGGGTATGCACAAACATATGGCATTGATTATGAAGAAACATTCAGTCCGGTTGCAAGGATGGCAACCGTAAGAGCAGTCATTACTATGGCTGCATCAAAGGGATGGTCTTTACATCAGATGGATGTAAAGAATGCCTTCTTGCATGGTGATTTGCAAGAAGAGGTCTATATGGAGCAGCCACCAGGTTATGTGCATGTTGTTCATCCTGAGTTTGTTTGCAGGTTGAAGAAAGCCTTGTATGGCTTGAAGCAAGCACCTAGAGCATGGTCTGACAAGATGGGACAATATCTTGTTACTATTGGCTTTCAAATTTCCAAGGCAGATTTCTCACTTTATGTGAGAAAAACAGAGAAAGGTATTATGCTACTTGTCATTTATGTTGATGATTTGATTATGACAGGTGACAGTGATGAAGATATCCTTCATGTGAAAATGCTATTGAAGCAGAAGTTTGAGATGAAGGATTTGGGAGAGCTGCGTTATTTCTTGGGCATTGAGGTGATTAGATCACCAAGTGGGATACAGCTCTTGCAGAGGCAGTATGGATTGGACATGCTGTCCAAATATGGGATGACAGGCTATAAGCCTATTTCAGTTCCTTTGGAGCAGAATGTGAAGCTGAGCGCAGATGCAGGTGAGCTTCTGGAAGACCCTACTATGTACAAACGCATAGTAGGAAGCTTGATTTATATGACTATTACCAGGCTAGATTTGAGCTATGCTGTTGGATTGGTAAGTCAGTTTATGCAAGCTCCAAGGAAACCGCATTTGGATGCGGCCAGACGCATACTCAGGTATGTGAAGTCCACATTGCAGTATGGACTATTTTATGAGACTGGGGTTCAGATACAGTTGCATGGATACACTGATGCTGATTGGGCTGATAGCATTTCTGATAGACGATCTACCAGTAGATATGTGTTCTTTTTTGGGAGTGCTGCAGTCACTTGGAGCAGCAAGAAATAGCCTACAGTTGCCCTGTCCAGCACAGAGGCTGAGCACAGGGGTGCAGCAATGGCTGCATGTGAGGCAGCTTGGTTGCATAAGCTACTTTATGATATGCATCTGCCTACAGATGGGCCAGTTGTCATTTATTGTGACAACATGAGTAGTATACACTTGGCAAATAACCCAGTCTATCATGCTAGAACAAAGCACATTGAGGTGCATTATCACTATGTGCGGGAGAGGGTTTTACTAGGTCTTATTGATCTAGTTTATGTCAGCACAGAGGATCAGGTAGCTGACATATTCACGAAGGCATTGGGCACAGAGAAGCTGCGCAAGTTCAGAGACCTGCTTGGTGTGCAGGAATTGGGATTGAGCTCGAGGGGGAGTGTTGAGATATCGAGCTCCACTCGTGATATGCCACGGTGACCGTTGTACATTTATGTCACCGACTTGTCAGTTACAGATGCGGTTGGTACACCGCCCATGAATAATAGCTAGATGACAGCTAATCTTATCTACTCTAGTTCGTGGCTCAGTTAGTATGCCACCTTAGTTAGTTGAGTTTGGTTTGAGACCCATATATATAGGGTTCTTCTATTTCTTTGTATGAGAGTTCTTTTGGCTTACACAACTAAGAAGAGGAAAACTGTTTTCAGCCTCCACCTCTGTGTGTATTCTCCCATTGTGCAAGCAAGAAAGCTACAAGTGAGACTCCTTCCTTCTCTCCCACAATCTTGACAATACCATGAACTGCAGCTGTGGGAGTTCTGTTCATAATATAAACAGCAGTATGAATAGCCTCAGACCAAAAATGCTTAGGCATATTCTTTTCAGCCATCAAGGCACGTGCAACTTCTGCAATATGCCTGTTTTTCCTTTCTGCAATCCCATTTTGCTGTGGGGTATACCTGCATGTGAACTGTCTCTTTATCCCATGAGACCTTAGAAAATCATTGAACTCATTTGAGAGGTACTTCCCCCTTCATCTAACCTCAAGCACTTTACTTTCAAGCCTGTTTCTCTTTCAACTGCAGCCTTGAAGGTTCTGAAGTGCTCAAACACTTCACTCTTTTCCTTCATAAAATATACCCACAGCTTTCTAGAACAATCATCAATGAACGTGACAAAGTATGAACTGCCTCCAAGAGATACATTTTGTGTAGGCCCCCAAATGTCCGTATGCACAACGTCAAGGATATTTCTGCTTACATCTCTGTCATGTGAAAAGGGTTGTCTTGTCTGCTTACCAAACTGACATGCTTCGCATACCTTATGAAATTCTACAACTTTAAATGTAGGCAAACCTGTAACCAACCCTTTGGACTGCATTAATTTCAGCCTTTGTACATTTGCATGTCCAATGCGTTTGTGCCAAATTTCAATGTCTGCAACAACACCTTTTCCTTTGGCATACATAGGAGCATTCATAGTAGGAATTCCAGCATCCAGAGTAAACATACGTCCAACTCTACTTCCCTTTGCTACCAACCTGCACTTGTCATTGACGTCTTCTACAAAGCAGCCCTTTGCATTAAATCTGACTTGCAGCCCTTGCTCTACCATTTGAAAGACTGCAGCCCTTGCTCTACCATTTGACTGACTTGCAGCCCTTGCTCTACCATTTAAATCTGACTTGCAGCCCTTGCTCTACCATTTGACTGACTGACACCAAGTTCTTTGTAATAGATGGCACATGTAATACATCTGAAAGACTCTTTGTCTTACCATCATGCACGGACAAGGAAACTTTTCCAATGTGTGAAATTGGGTGGCATGAGTCATCACCCGTCTGCACATAACCTGCATTCTACAAATCCTGCATCTCTCCAAACCATTCTGCATGCCTGTAACAGCATTCAGCATATGCTGCATAACGAACAAACGTTTATTTTTTTCTTCATTCTGTCATGAAGACGATGCAATTTGGCGATATGTAACCTGCGCACCCACTTTCGGTCAATACAGTCGAAGTCACAGCGTACCCTGAAACGACTGTATTGACCGAAAGTGGGTGCGCAGGCCCGTTTTAGAGTCGCAAGGTTGCGGACAGCAGTTTCAGGGTACGCTGTGACTTCGACTGTATTGACCGAAAGTGGGTGCGCAGGTTACATATCGCCAAATTGCGACTCTAAAACGGGCCTTGAAATGGCCTTAGATGCCCAAAATAACTACAAGGAAGTGCCCAAAGGGCTTATCTGTAGAGTATACATCGCTCTTCACGCACACCAAATCTCACTGCAATCTGAGATTTTTGCTCTACCTTGCTTTCGGTGCCTCCACAGGCACTATCCAAGAGAAAGAGTGGAACGATGGGAGAGCTTCTTACCCGTGGCTTGCTTGCTCGAACCTTGCTTCTTCTCCTTTGCTTCAGCCTTCGAAATTAGCCTCTCTCAGTGGCGCGGCTCTGATACCATGTCAAGAATCGCGTGGTGGGGGGACTTGCTCAAGATGCTGCGCCGATCACACACAGAATGCACAAGGAGAAGCTCACTCAAGAGACAAGAAGAGAGATGGAGGCCAAAACGTTTTCTTGCTGGTTTCTTCTTCTTCTTCCATACACTTTGCAATGTACACAAAGTATAGATAAGATACAACATAAAAGGAAAGTGGCCTCCTAAGTCAAACAATGCATAACCGACTACACTAGTCGACTGGCGCTATAACTATGCCAGCTGTAAATACGTGTAACAACCTGAATATAATAAGTAATGAGTCAGTGGCCATGTGAGAGTCATAATGACCACCGACGTGCTAACTGTAGACGTGCGGACCCATCTAACCAGGCGGTCCATCATCAATGTTCGCATGTGTTGAGCTTGTCATCTCAACAGTTTTATGGTTAATAATAAGTTACAATGAGCTTATGGGAACTTAATGTAAATGGTTTTGGATTTTTTGTTTCCCTTGGATTATCAGTTTTCAACAAAAATTTGAGATCTTAGCTTGGGCATGTAGACATCCACCTTATAGAGCCATGTTCAAGTTGAAGAGTATTCTACTCTTATTAATTAGATTTTGTCCCCATGTTTTAGCTAAGATTGTAATCTCTTTTTTTCACTTAGTAATTAGATTTTGTGCCCATGCTTGGCTATGGAAACATCCAATGGAACCAACGACTCATGGCCATGAAGGAATGAACTCATGTAAATACTTTATAAATATAGTATAGTCTCTAGGCACCCATACACATTATCAATGTATATACAAGCTTAAAGCTCAATAAAAACATACATCATGGATACATACATGGCTCCACTATTTTCGTGTATTAATTTGGTATGATTATGAGGTGTCTTTGGGAGACAGCTTGAACATGTTATCAAGCTCATACCAAACCTCTCCTTATGGGAGAGGAGCTTGTCAAGATGATTTACCCATGTCCCCTTGAGGGCATCGAAAAATAGTTTCTTCTTTCTCATTGAGATAGCTATGAGACAGCACACTTGAGAATGTGCACAAGTTGCTCTGAAGTTGTATTCAAACCCTGGCTATTTGGCATGACTTTTTGATATGTCTTTGGGATTTAGCTTATGCACATTAGCAAGCTTGTTAAAACCCTCTCCTTATGGGGAAGGAGCTTGTTAATGGGAGTTTTCCCTCCCCCTCTGAGGGCAAGGAAGAAAGTTCCTCCTCTCTCATCGAGATGGCTATTAGATAGCGTGCTTCAAGTATCCTATTATCTGATATGGCTTTTTTTATATGCATATGGGAAAGAGATTTAGTGTGTGCTCACTATCAACTCTGCCTTTGTGGGGGAGTACCTCTATCTTTGAGCACATCATGATATTATCTTGTATCTTTTTGAGATGTCTATGAGAGAGAGTTTGAGCATGTGCTCAAGCTTGTGTGAGTATTATCTTTGTTATGTGAATTTCTAACATGTCTTTGAGATAGATCTTTAGCACATTCTCAAGGTTATATCAACCCTTTCTTTGTGGGGAAGGAGCTTCACAAGACAGGTTCCTAGTTTCCCTTATCCCTTTAAGATGTATTAGAGAGAGGACCTGAGTGTATGATCAAGCCTATAGCAACCATCTTTATTTGATATGACATCAAGGTGTCTTTCAGACACAAGGGAGGTCATCTTCTTATATTCATGTTCCTTATGACTCACATCCACTTGACTTTTCTAATCCCTTTCACACAAGTAATATCAATTACATAAGCATTAGACCATATGATAAGCATTAGACCATGCTTATCATATGGTAGGTTAAAAGATAAAATGGGAGTCCTATGATGTGAACATAAACATGTTTTTGAAGCATTTCAATCATCAAGTGGGACTATGGGGTAGGAATTTGAGTTGAAGTTTCGAACAAATTTTCAAGTGAAATTGAAAGTATAAGAACAATTTCACGTGTGTCTAGGTGATGCCAAATTCCGAGTGTGCACATGCCCGTGAACATTACTCTAACACTATAATTATAATCTTCTCAAGTCATGTGCTTAGAACTTGGCATACTTTAACTTGAATCATATAAAGCCCCCTTAGAATAGGGTACACTTTGATCTTTTTTATGAAAGTAAGATACAATGTAGACAAGTTTATTTAAACTATATCAAAATTTAGCCACAATGAAAGCTTGCCAAATACCCTTAGAGTAGGGTACATTATGACATCTTGACTCAAAATCCAAGATTGATACTATGGATAATAAAATCATATAAATGATTTAAAAGTGATAAAATATTTGTTCAATCTAATAAATTTAGTAATCATGAGAGATTTGTAAGAGACCAGATGCTAGACCATAGTCATATATAATGTTAGAGTATGATTATAGATTTTTTTCATGGCTTGAGTGAGTATTTAGAGATTGAAGGATTGTTTTTTGTAAGGTTTCTGCATATCATGATCTCCTTCATGCCTTGTTAGGGGAATTTTAATTGATGACTTCTTACTTATGGCACACTATCTTGTGACCTTATTCTAAAGCACCTTCCAGTCGAAGACTCATCTCTAAGTCATGTTGAAACCAACATCCTGGCAATCATAGTCTTTGTGTAGCCCCTTAAGAAAATGTTTGTATATGTTATCTAAATTGCCACAACACATGTACACCATCGTATGGCTTTGTTCTTAAGAACTTTCTAGATGAATACTCTTCTCCAAGTCCTACTTGAACCAACATCTTGGCAATCATGCTATTCTTATAGTCTCCTAAGATCATGTCTATATATGTTATCTAAATTGCCACAACACCATATACAAAGTTACTATATTTTTTAAAAAAAGAATAGAATTTCCTTGATTGTGGTTCTAAATAGGCTTAGCATACCATAGGACTTTGGAGGAATTGTGAAAATCTTGTAGACACTAAGTAGAAGTGACTTAGTGTTAGCTTTGCATTGCAAAGTGCTCTCCAACCACATGAGTAACCATCATTCTATTGAGGAACCTGCAATATACCAAGTTGATAGTTTAGAGTTCTAGTAGAAAACATTTTTTGCTTTCTAATGTGGATATGTATAAAGATTTGATATGTATTTTGATCATTACATAATTTTACATCAAAGTAAAACACTTCATCATTTATATCCAAGGTAGTCAACATTCTTCTCACACAACTGCCTTTGCAAAGTAAGATAATAGTCATGTTTTTTTCATTTGTTTGTTTGGCATTTATATTTGTGGAACCAACAATATATACAATAACCTAGAAAAAAATAGTTATATCTTCTAATTTCAACATGTGTATTTGCTTAGTGAGTTGAGCAAATAAGCTTTCTTGTCATGTAGATATACTAAAACAAAACTCCAATGCTTCCTCATCATACACATCAAATTTTTGGATTAATAAGTTTTCCATCATATAGATTCACTCAAACAATAAGACTTTAATTTTTGTGATCATGTCAAGTTTTGAACTAGGATACATTCAAAAACCTCTAAACTATATGGGCTTAAAGGGTAATATAATAATACATGTTGTTATAAGAAAAAATTAGTTTACCAAAGTTCTTGAATTTGTAATGTCGTAAACATTTGTCAACTCCAGATCCTGATCGAAAAGGTAATGACACTACTAGATCTAAAACTAGTAGATTTTTATGTTGCTCAAGACTCAATTATGATATTAGAATCCAGTTTTTAATTTTTAGCACGCCAAAATCTAGAATCTTGACCCATTTAACAAGCATACAAAACCAAGAAAACACAAAGTTATTATTATTACCTCGATGATGCAAGGATTATAGGATCTGAAACATACGCATTCGTAGATTGCAATATACGTACATCAACTTCTCTCAACTCTGCTTTGGTTAGCCCAACTATGTCATATATCTCAATTGTTATGGCACCAAAAAGTTTAACTAGAGCCCTTATATCTTTTTCTGATAGCAACATGAAAAAATATTCAATTTCCTTCTAGTGGAAAAATGATAAATTCAGACTTTATTCTCTCTACAAAATTAACATATCAAATTTAATTTTATATTAATGAGCATTGATAAATATTGAAGAATCATATCCATTCACAATTTTATTGAACTTAGGATTCAGATTTTCTAGATGCTCTAAAGCTAACCTCAATCTCGTAGAGGATATCTCTGAGCTTATCCACATGGCCATGCTCAACCTAGAGAGAGAGTTTGATTGCATTATTGAGCTTTATCCATGCAACCAAGTATTTTCTACTATATTAATATTGTTAACAACCCATCATTTTAATCCATTTAAATCCACACACAGAGGCATAAAGCATGGTTTTTGCATAAATACTACAACATTTATAGGCTTTTAGTGTCAAATCAAAGACTCATAGCCAAAAATGAAGAAATTCATATCAATACTTCATAAATATAGTTCAGGCTCCATGCAACCATACACATTATCAATATACATGCAAGCTTAGAGCTCAACCAAAAACACACATGATGGATACATACATGGGTCACCTATTTGATGTATTTAAGAGAGAGGTTAAGCATGTGATCAAGCCTATAGAAACCTTATTATTTTGGTATGATTATGAGGTATACCTATATGATGTATTTGAGAGAGAGCTTGATCCTGTGATCCAGCAGCCCATATCAACTTTCTTGTCTTCTTACGATTATGAGGTGTGTTTGGGAGGGAGCTTAAGCACCTTCTCAAGCTTATAGAAACCCTCTTCTTATGGGAAAGGAGTTTGTCAAGACGATTTCCCCATGTTCCATTGAGGGCATGGAAAAATATTTTCTTCTCTCTCATTGAGATAGCTATGACATAGCGTGCTTGAGAACATGCTCAAGCTTGTACCTAAACCATGTATATTTAATGACTCCTAATGACTCCTTGATATGTTTTTGGGTCATAGCTTGTGCACATTCTCAAGCTTGAAAATTCCTCTCCACATTGGGAAGGATCTTGTTAAGAGGGTTTCTCCCTCTCCCTTGGAGGGCATGGAAGTAACCTTTTCCTCTCTCACTGAGATTGATAGCACATTGCAAGCTCTATTTAAGACTTGTGGATATGAATGAAGAAATTCATTTCAATACTACATTAAAATAGTTAAGTCTCAAAGCATCCATACACACTCTCAATGTACACACAAGCTTAGAGCTCAACCAAAAACATACATGATGGATACATACATGGGTCAATTATTTCAACCAAAATATTTCTAATGATTGTGTACAATGATGACACATGATGAAAATAGAAAAGAAACCAATACAATGAGAATCTATGCCATTGTCAACAACAATCTAGCACATAGCCCATCATTCATAACATATTGCCCAATTATAGCATATGAGCTATAAAAGTGTATCATTATCATAAGTGTATCAATGAGTTACAATAAGTGATTGCATGTTGCTGGATTCCATCAGAGGTTTGACAATGCATTTGTAACATGAGCATTATTTTGATTAATTTTGGGATGTATTAGTAGTATTAGTTGAAAACACAACATGAAAACGATAAAGTTAATAGTAATTTGCAAAAGTCTAGAAATTTTATAATAATTTTAACTTGTTATACACACATATACTGACATGATGGCTTTCGAAATCCATATTGGTGTAGCAAACTTTTCAAAAATTTATCTTTTTGCAACTCAATCTTTTTGCTAGCCAATCAAGTCAATTGGTTTCAATATAGGAGTTTTATGTTCGTCATTTTGAAGAACTTGTAAAATATGTTGATCGACTAAGTTGTCGTGCTGCTACGGGCACACAGTGTAAGAAAATCTAGAGTGTGGCTTCCTTTAAGATTTAGAGAGCCAATGCCACTTTAGGCATTAGTGTTAGTGTCCATGGTTCAAAATATTAGATTTATTTGGACAAGTTTTTAGCAAATTTTTTATATTCTAGATATTATCTCTTGTAAAAATCCATAAAACTATAGACAACTTCTAGATTCGGATGACATGTGAAGGAAAGCATGTAGCTTTTAGCCAATTTGAGAGGATTTTATGTAAAAAGAGAGATTGAAAAAATCATGTGACCCGCGATCGCTATTTTTAGGCAGTGAATAGCACTCCAAAGGGGGAGATGAAGAAGGGGTGATTTGGCAGAATTTTGGCTAGGTGTGATGGTATTTTACCCCCCTTTTGGAGCCAATGGAAGCATCGCATTGGCGATTTGAGCAGCATAGAGAAAGATATTATTTTATATGCGTTTTTGTCTATTAGAGTTATATCTTCTCATAATGCTGAAAGAAACTGATAGGTTTCATCTCTGTTATTATTCTTCTACATTTTCTAATTCTTTTTGGGAGTATTCTTCTTCGTCTTCAATTTCCTCAAATCCCCTTCTCTTCCCTCTACTCCTCTCCTTGAATCTATCTTCACCTTGTTGTCTCTTATCTTCAAGATCTTGGCTTGAAACCTTCAACCCTTCGCTTATCTCTACCATCTCCAGAGTCTAAGCTCTTGAACCCCCATCCATTCTTCTCTTGCCAAATGCCTGTGGTGACCTTCAACCCTACGTGCTGCGATATTGGTGAATCGGATGTGACGATTAGTGTAAGAGAACTCTAAGATGGGAGATTGTTCATCAGGAGATACTCTACAACACTTGGTGCGCATATTGCATCAGACTCAACAACAACAAATCCAAATGTTACAACAACAACAACAACAAAAGAAAGACGAAGAGAATATTGATTCCACAGCTATCAAGGCCCTAGAGGAAGTTGGTTGTGAATTAAAACAATTTAATGGTCAAAATGTCTCTATTTTTATTTGCTTGTATGTTGAGAAAATGGTTTTCTTTGGTGTACCGCAATATGCATGGAGTTGCTATTTTGCCAGACTAGCCAAGCATGGTCTTCAAGAGAGAATCCATGGTTTTTTCTAGCAAGATGCGGATTGGGCTGCATTCAAAAAATCCCTACGTGAAGATTTCTTCTTAGAAGACTCTTGCCTAATGACGAAGAAAAGTTTCACTGATTGGGTTGAGAAACCCAATAAAGGTTTAGCTGCAACGGCTTTATACTATGAATTTGAAAGTAAATTTGGACAACTTGATGTTGAAGACCAACAAAGTATGGAAGGTCAAAAGAATGAAATATTCCTTATGTTACAACTATATATATCATCTCTTACTTGACTTGGGTCTCACCTATATATATACTAACTCTATATCAATATGAATCATTCTTTGGGAGCATGTCTTGTGTATCTCTCTCATACTCTCTCTCTCTCTCAACATGGCATCAGAGCTATGGATGCGTAGCAACAACAAGGAAGATAAGTTGTTTCATTGTTTATACTTGATTGAATTCTTTACACAAGTGATGATTTGATACATGAACTTGTTCAAATTATAAGTATTAGTTAATTTTGTCTTTAAAAATAAAACCAGGTCTGCTACGTAGCTCTTGTCATGCTCTCGAATCCTGTCAAAACCGCTTATTGTCAATCGGAGTTCTGGATCAAAAGTTATGACAGTTCAGGATTCAAGACAACAATTCTGCTTGAATCTGTGATTCTTTATTTAAAATTGTAATTCTAATTACAGTTTGTTAATCCCTAATTATAGTTTATTAATCGCTCATCTTCGTTAATGACATTGATTACGGTAATTAAACATCTTGCTATTTTTAGCGATGTTTTATTCTCGTTCACGTTCTTTGTTCGACCGAAATAGCAATTTTCTTATACGCATCATCTCGTCTTGCACGTTACGTCTCTCTATTTTGGGCTTTCTTTTTAGTCACTCAATACTTTTCGTCATTCTTACGTGCATCTCCCTATTTTGATTGTCATGTGTCTCAACTACACTCTTGTTCATGGTTTGCAGATTCTGCGATCTCATGTTATTTGTTTTCTCTCGAGATACAGGCATGGCCAATTGCATAATTGTTAACGGATATCTGTCTCGCCAATGTTCGGTTCCCTTCTTCCAAGGACAAGGCTTTCCTGGGTGGAAAGCAAAGATGATGATAATTCTTGAAGGTGACGAATTATTTGATATTGTTTTGGGTGACCTGTCTTGCCCAGTTCAACCTATTGATGTGATGAATGACAATTCTCTAATTACTGATGGCCTGTTATTTGAATAATGGAAAATTGATCATACTGATTGGATTCGTCGTGACAAAGCGGCTCGTTGTTATATATTGTCTGCACTTCGTGACTCAGTTATGTTGGATGTCTTTCATCTGGGAACCTCTCATGCTGTTTGGGAGTATCTTATCTCAATGTTTGAGAAGAAATCGGTCCACCAAAATTTTATATCTCCAAACTCATTTGAAGAATCTTCAATATAAGGTTGGTACTTCTATGCACTCTCATATTGAGGCTTTTAAAGACATTATCAATCAGCTTGGTGCTGCCGGCGCTCCTGTTGCTAAAAATCAGATTGTTACTCAACTTCTTCATACCATCAAAGATTCTTTATATGGCAATATCATCACTATTTTGTCTAACAAGGATGATATCCATTTTGACAAAGCATGCATATCTCTTATTGAATATTCTCAACGTCATGAGCATCATTTGGAAAAATCTGATGCTGTTTTGGTCACTCACAAACAAAGGGATTTTGATGCTGCTTTTGTTGCTCGCAAGCGTTCCGCTTCACGTTTTCAGCAAGGTGGACGCCCTAATCAAGGTGGTAAATCTTCTCGTCTTGCTTATCCTAACAAACATTATTATTATTGTGATAAGAAAGGCCATGTGGCTTCTGATTTGCTGGGCACGTCAATATGATGAGGAGCATGGAGTTACTACAAAGCAACCTCGCTTGCGTCCAAAAGTTTTCCTCCTTGTGATTATTGTGCACATATAGATCATCCATCTCGTCATTGTTATAAATGTAGATATGATGAACAACGTTCTCGAGCTTATATTGTTCAACAAACTACAACTGATGATGATCATACTCATCAGGAGCTCAATTTCGTCCATCATGATATCTCTCCAAAAAAGGTACTTCATGCTCATGATGGTTCTCTATTCATCGTTGATTCAGGTGCCACTAGAAACATGACATACCAATCGCAATGGATTCACAATTATCATTCTCTTCCTGTCAAGAAGTTTTTTTACCTTGCGGATGATACGACTTGTCAAGTAAAAGGAGTGGGTGATTTATATCTGGGGACTGTTTCATCCACTAGAATATTAAGAGGAGTTCTTCATGTTCCAGATTTGCAAAGAAATCTTCTTTTTATTTCTCGTATAGTTGATCTTGGTTTGTTTGTTGTCTTTGACCATAATCAATGTCGTATAGAGAAAGACAGATGTACTATAGCAGTGGCTCCTCGACTTGGTAATATATTTGAGCTATCATTGAACGATATAGTTGCAAATGCTGTTACTGCCCCTGGAGATGCAGATTGCAAATTATGGCATCAACGATTTGCACACTCCAATTTTGCCAAAATTCTTGATCTTCATCGTCATGGTCTTGTGTAAGGTAAGGATCTTAAATCTCATCCATGTATGGGAATATGTAAGTACTGTGCACTTGGAAAACACCATCGTTCGCCTTTCCACACTTCTACTTCATCACATTCCTGTGCTCTCTTGGATTTGGTTCATACCGATATTTGTGGTTCTTTTCCTGCCTCAAAGTCTCAATATCGATATTTTATAACTTTCATTGATGATTTCTCACGGTACACACATGTCTATCTTCTTCGACATAAGTCTGAGGCTTTATCTATATTTAAAAAATACAAGATAAGTGTGGAGCTTCAAACTGGATTCTCTATAAAGACTCTTCGCAGTGACAATGGCGGTGAATATGTATCCAATCTATTTGATGACTTCTGTAAGGATCAAGGTATTCATCATGAGTTTACAGTTCCTTATTCTCCTCAGCAAAATGGTGTTGCTGAGCGAAAAAATTTCACTATTCTTAATGCTATATGTTGCATGCTTATACACTCTGGTTTGTCTTGAAAGTTTTGGACTGAAGCACTTCTAACAGTCGTTTTTATTCAAAATCATCTTCCAACAACTGCACCTGTTGGTAAAATTCCTATAACAATCTAGACAGGGAAGACACCTTCAGTCTCTCACTTTCGCACATTTGGCTGCATTACTTATATTCATGTGCCCAAGGACACTCGACATAAGTTGGATCCTCCAGGTTTGAAGGTTATTTTTCTTGGTTATTCAGATCATTCCAAAGGTTACAAATTTTATGATCCTTCTACTCAAAAGGTTATCATTAGTCGTAATGCTATATTTGATGAGAAGACTATGGGTAGCACATGGTCGTCAGATGTTTCAGATGATACACAGTCTTTGCTTAGTGCATTTCCTTACTTGCTTTGTGAGTCTACTAATTCTGATGATCATAAACCTCCTTCACCTCCAAAGAAAATTGATGAAAATTTGGAGATATATGTCGATCTTCCTATTGAGATAGAGCATGGATTCTATTCTATTGAATATGATGTCTTTGATGATGCTATGTCTGTCCAAGAGGATTCAATATCGTATATAGAAGCTATCAATTCATCTCAAAGGGATCAATGGCAAGAAGCTATGCAAGCTGAGTATGATTCTTTAATCTGCAAAGGTACATGGATTCTTACTGAACTCCCCCCAAATCATGTTCCTATCAAATGTAAATGGGTTTATAAAACCAAGACCAAAGCTGATGGCTCGTTTGATAAGTTCAAAGCACGACTTGTTGCAAAAGGTTACTTGCAGATTGCAGGAGTAGATTACCAAGAAACATTTTCTCCCATTGTGCGCTCCACAACTATACGTATGCTTTTGGCTTTTGCAACACTATTTGATCTAGAAATTCACCAAATGGATGTTAAAACAGATCTTCTCAATGGAGATCTTGAAGAAGAAATCTATATGGAGCAACCTGAAGGTTTTATGATTGCAGGAAAGGAGCATCTTGTATGATTGAAGCAAGCCTCTCGTGCTTGGTATATTAAGATTGATCAGTTCCTCACATCTAAAGGTTTTGTTGAATGTTTTGCTGACCCAAATCTTTACATCAAAAGGGAGGACAAATGTTTTATTATTCTTGCTCTATATGTTGATGATACTATTCTTGTGTCAAATAATATTGCTTTCTTGGATGCTATGAAGAAGCTTTTATCGACTGCATTTGAAATGGTGGATCTTGGTGAGATACATTCTTGTTTGGGTATTCAAGTTCAATGACACCGACAACAAGGCATTCTTCATTGGAGGATAGCGAGTATTCGATTTATCATTTATATTTTGATGGGTGCATACCTTAGGCATGGCGCCTATATTTTCTCGCGCCTATTTATTGAGGCGTTGGATATTTATTTATTATTTTGTATGTGCATGGGCGCACGATTATGTTATTTGTACTTGGACATTGTATTGGGCATGCCAGACTCTTTGGGCACCGCCCGTTAGCTTTATTTGTATTTTGTGCTAAAGCAAACTCAAAAGCTAAAAGCTTGCTATTTTGTAATTTGGGCTATTATTTGAGCTTGAAGATGATTAATACATAAAATACATGCTTTGTGGAGTGCTCACACAAGGCATGGGGGGAGATTGCACCCAATTGGTCTCTTGTTCATGTCGTTCATGCTTTTTACCTTGAATTTTGTGCAAAAAGTAGAGTTCTATTGTTCTTGGGGACCTTCCGGCATTCACTACGCAAGCGTACAACATCCGATCTGCGCACCAGCGGTATCAGAGCGAAGCTGAGATCAAGAGCTTCTAATCGCTACCCATCTTGTGCGAAGGCGGAGCTCTTGGAACGATCGAGCTCTACGGTCAATCTCGTCGCGAACGGTCGATACGGGTGGATTCCTGGCGATTAAGAACCTCTGTTTCCATCATCAGACTGCGAAGGACCAGCTTGCAGAGGCGGAGGACCACCTGGACATCTCCTACATCAAGTCGTCTTCATACACAGAGATAAGACTCCATCGATTAAAAGCTTAAAAGCTTTTATTATTATTAAGCTTAGTAGTAAAGCTTAAAGAAGCTTTAACCTTCTAAAATTCGTCGTGAGATATCAGAATATGCCCGCGATTTTTCCGCCGGGCTGAAAAACGCCCCCCCTCCCCCCATGATTCGACGTTTTGTTTCCCTTTGCCCTTTACTAAGGCTATTACACTAAGTCTCCTAACCTCCAAATCACATAAGCTTCTCAAATTCAGCAAGTTCTGCAAGTCTCTCAAGTCTAAATCTTGCAAGTCAGATAAAGCAACTAAGTTCTGCAAGTCCTGAAACTCTGCATGTCACATAAGTCTGCAACTCTACAAGTCAGACAAGTCATCTGAAGTCAAAATTGACTTCTGTTCAAAACTCATAAAAGGGCTGTTCCTGCGCAGAAACTCCGAACTGCAAAGTTGTTCATTGGAAGGTACTCTTCGCATACGCAGGTTTGCTGAAGCACTTTCAGCACACGTAGAAGGATAAAATATAGATTTTGCAAAGATTACAAATCCCGCAATAGTCAAAGACGAAGATTGTGAAAGCCACACCCAAAAACATATAAGCCTTGTATACCCGATCTTGAGCTACGCTCATCCCGCTAACTTGATTTTGAGAGTGAGAGGTCTTTTGAGTTTTACAGGATGACGGAACCACATATGGATGATTTAATGGCTGAAGGCGACCTACCTGAACCTACAATGGAGCAAAAGCTGGACTTAATTATGATGCAATTGGATGAATAACGACGAGCTAGGCAAGCATTACAAGTTCAATTGGCTAATTTACAAAGGACGACTACCGACAAAGAGTAACCTCAATCTGAAGATCTTATCTGACATACCATTGATGCAACTCTCGAAGCTCAATCCAACCGCAAGGAAGCAAAGATAAGTAAAAGAAATTTCAAATTCCGTACTTTCAATGGCACTCGAGAGGGAAAAACTGTTCTTACATTCATTAGTCAGTTTGATGACTACTTTCATGAGAAAACATATGCAGAAAAAGATAAAATCAAGTGTGTCACTGATCATTTAGTGGATAGAGCATCTCTTTGGTGGACTGTGATTCGTAAAAGTATAGATTGTCCCACTACCTGGGAGAATTTCAAGAAGAAGTTTATGCAGAATTTTCTTCCTCCACAATTTCATGAAAAAGCCATAAAGCAATGGGACCTTCTTCAGCAACGGGATCGTGAGCCTATTCCTCAGTACACCGAATGCTTTTGGAATGCATTACTCCAGTTACGCATGCTTGAAGACGTACCTGAAGTGACACACAAGCGCAAGTATATGTCTGGACTACTTGGGCATTACTACACTGAAGTTAATATGTTCAAGCCTGCAACTTTTGAAGACGCAATTTCATTAGCTCATGACACTGAAGACAAGTTGCAAGGAAGAGACAGACGTCCACAGCAATTCCAAGCCAATGGTAACTATGGATCTAAGCAATTCAACTCAAATTTTAGAAGATTTAATCAAGGTCGTTTCCCTTCATCATCTTTCCATAAGAATTGGGCAAAACCACTTGCTTTACCATCCAATACCAACCAAAACCCTAAGCCTATTCCACAGCCAAATCCCAATATCCCTAGACTTCCTGCCATTGCAATCCACTGCTTTTGCATACTCAAGCTAAACGTGCATTACGCAAAAGTAGTAAATCTTATCTCATTTGGGTGAATGAACTGCAAGTTAAAGAAAATCATATGCACCCTAGGCATAAAGAATTTCTTACACATTTTAAAGACTGTTTTGCCGAAGATCTACCACCTGGTTTACCTCCTTCACGTCCAGAAGACCATAAAATAGATCTGATTCCTAATACCCAACCACCTTGTAAAGCACCATATAGGCATAACCAGATAGAGCAGAAAGAAATTCAAAGTCAAGTCGAGGAATTACTAAATAGAGGATTGATTAGACCTAGTAGTTCTCCATTTGGTGCACATGTTCTGTTAGTAAAGAAGAAGAATAATACCTATCGTATGTGCATTGACTATCAAGCTTTAAATAAGATCATTGTAAAGAATAGGTATCCAATTCCTAGAGTCGATAACCTTATGGATAAACTGCAAGGTTCTGCCATATTTAGTAAAATAGACCTTAAATCTGGTTATCATCAGGTGAGACTAGATAAGTCTGACATATTCAAGACTGCATTTAGGACACAGTTTGGTCATTATGAATTTTTAGTGATGCCTTTCAGATTGACTAATGCACCTGCTACATTTAGTAGAATGATGAATCGTATATTTTTGAAATATCAGTATTGTGTTATTGTCTTCTTTGATGATATTTTGGTGTTTAGTCAAAATGAGAAAGAACATTATGAGCATTTGTCATTGGTTTTCCAGTTATTAAAAGATAATCAATTTTTTCAAATCCGAAAAAGAGTGAATTCTTTAAAACAGAAATTGAGTATTTAGGTCATATCGTATCATCTGATGGTATTAAAGTTGACCCTAAGAAAATAGAAGCAATATTAAACCGGCCTGTACCTAAAAATGTGCATGAGCTACGATCATTCCTAGGTCTTGCTAGTTTCTGTAGGAAGTTTGTGCGTAATTTTTCATTACTTGCTTTACCATTAACTAAACTTCTGAAGAAAGGTATTGTTTATCATTGGTCCAATAATCAACAGAAATCCTTTGACTTATTGAAACATGCATTAACCCATGCTCCTGTACTACAGTTGCTTGATTTTAATAGACCATTCTTTTTAGTAGTGACTGATGCTAGTGGATCTAGAATAGGAGCCATACTTATGCAAGACAATCATCCCATAGTCTATTCTAGTTGTAAGCTGAAACCCTCCGAACTGAAATATTCCACATATGATAAAGAATTATTAGCTGTGGTACAAGCCTTAAGACAGTGGAAACACTACTTAATGGGTTCAGAATTTATGATTAAGACCGATCAACAAAGTATTAGACATTTACTTAGCCAACCCCAAATATCTGACCGACATATCAAATGGGCATCCTTTATTCAGAGTTTTCATCCTATCATTCAATATCAACCCGGTAAAGAAAATGTAGTGGCTGATGCATTACGTAGAAGACCTGCCATTCATAATATTTCTGTTATATCTTTTGATTCTTTGATTGCTATGAAAGATACTTATCATCAGGATATTACTTTTCATGCTGATTGGACTAAATTAGTTCAAAATAACTTCATTCCTATTGATTCACTATCTTATAATGATGGATTTATGTTTTATGAAAAGAGATTATGTATTACAGTTCCATTCAGATCTTTTGTTTTGAATGAGATTCATTGTCCTCCATATCAAGGTCATAGAGGTATCATATCTACTTTACGTACATTAACTGAAGATTTTTATTGGCCGCATATGGACACTGATGTATCTAACTTTGTTTCTGAATGTTTGATTTGTCAAAGAGTTAAGAGACATCATGGTATAGTATGGATTACTTATGCCTTTATCTATTCCGTCGAGACCATGGGAACAAATTTCTATGGATTTTATTACTGGTTTACCTAATACTAAATCTAACCATGATATGATTTGGACAGTAGTAGATAGGTTTAGTAAACAAGCATATTTCATTCCATGTAAGAAAACTTTAACAGCATCACAGGCAGCACCTAGAGACTTAAATGCTTTCCCCACTCTGTTAGCTCCACATTGAGCTAATAGCAATTGAGATCAATTGCTATCCCACCCCGGGGGTATGATGCCATGAGGCATATTTCACGGTGGATTCCGTGCCACGGTGGATTCCGTGAGGTTTTACGGTGGATTCCGTAAACTTTGTTGACCGGGGCTCAACACAAAGTGGATTCTTTGTGCGAGAAGTTGATGGGGACGCCTATCCTTTTTGGGCGTTTCATTAATTTAGTGTGTACAGGGGTGATTCCATAGCGGGTGATTCCGCAAAATGTATATTAAATTAATAAATGCTTATGAGTTTAGAGTGCGCACTCGTAATAAATTAAGGTTAGGATTGATTTCTAACCAGTTGATTTATTTATGTAGCTGAAGACTGCTAGGTATTCACTTTTGTCGGTTTAATTGTATTATTTTACTAACGATTGTGAATGCTTCAGTTGATGTGTAGAGATAGCAGCAGTGGTGGAGGAAAGCATTGGAGGATAGCGAGTATTTGATTTATCATTTATATTTTGATGGGCGCATATCTTAGGCATGGCGCCTATATTTTGTCATGCGTATTTATTGAGGCGTTGGATATTTATTTATTATTTTGTATGCGCATGGGCGCACGATTATGTTATTTGTACTTGGACATTGTATTGGGCATGCCAGACTCTTTGGGCACCGCCCGTTAGCTTTATTTGTATTTTGTGCTAAAGCAAACTCAAAAGCTAGAAGCTTGCTATTTTGTAATTTGGGCTATTATTTGAGCTTGAAGATGATTAATACATAAAATACATGCTTTGTGGAGCGCTCACACAAGGCATGGGGGGAGATTGCACCCACTTGGTCTCTTATTCATGTCATTCATGCTTTTTACCTTGAATTTTGTGCAAAAAGTAGAGTTCTATTGTTCTTGGGGACCTTCCAGCATTCACTTTGCAAGCATACAGCATTCGATCTGCGCACTAGATATTGTTAAGAAGTTTGGGTTGACAAATGCGCACTCTACCAACACTTCCATTCTTTCGAGCTCTACCAAGGATACATATACAATACGCAATGAAGAATCAACCATTCATCAACCTTTTGCTAATCTTGTTGGTTGTCTTCAATTTATTGGTTTAAACACAAGACCAGATATTTTATTTGCAGCTAACTTTTTGGGACAGTATCTTTCTTTCCCTTCCACTATTCATTGGAGTGCTGCAAAACGTATTCTTAAGTACCTCAAGGGTACTAAGGAGTTTGGTCTTATTTATCATCATCGAGAGGATTCTTCTTTATCTTCTTCAACTTCTCTTGACCTTATTGGATATACAGATGCTGATTGGGAAAGTTCACATTTATCCATGCGATCTACAAGTGGGAATTGTTTCTTTGTAAATGGATGTTTGGTTTCTTGATCCAGCAAGAAACAACAATGTGTTGCGGTTTCTACAAAACTGAGGCCGAATATGTTGCTGCATCATTAGCAGCTCACGAGCTAGTTTGGCTTCGACAACTACTTGCAGATTTGGGACATCCTTCATCATCTAGTACACCTCTTCGATGCGACAACCAAAGTGCTATTAGTCTTACCAAAGACTATATACAACATAGTAAATCAAAGCATATTGCTATTCATTATCATTATGTTCGACATGAAGTCAAGAAAGGTTCCATTATGGTGGAGCATTGTCCCAGTGATCAAATGGTTGCAGACATCTTCACAAAAGCTCTTAGTGAAGCTCGCTTTAGTTCATTAAGACATGCACTTGGTATTGTTCCAAGTTCTTGTCTCACTAATTGAGGCATGTATCATTGTATTCAAGAAAACTTTATAGTAAATCATTTTTGTATCGTAGGTATGTGTAGGGGCTCGGTTTTTTTCCTTGTTCTCCCCAAGGGTTTTTTCACTCGTTGCCAGAGACCTTTGTTTGAGTAGGGATGTTACAAATATATATATCATCTCTCACTTGACTTGGGTCTCACCTATATATATACTAACTCTATATCAATATGAATCATTCTTTGGGAGCATGTCTTGTGTATCTCTCTCGTACTCTCTCTCTCTCTCAACACCTTAAGGCTGCAAATCCCATTTTGCAAGAGAAGCTTCCTGATCGCCTAGATGATGCTACCTCTAAATCAGGAGTCAAGACTGCATGGATAGAGGTTACTGATGTAGTTAGCATGATTTCTCGAAGAGAGCGAATGCGACTAAGATTAGGCTCTACTTCAACTTCAACAATTCCATTGATTAAGCTTGTTTGACCTTCAAAATCCCCTATTCCTTTGACTAATCAACCAACTCTTTCTTCTTTTGTTCCTTCTAAAAATGATGTCATGGATGAACTCATTAAAAGCATGCATGACCTTCATTTGAATATTACAGAAATTAGTTCCAAGGTGGAGAAGCTGGATGTCAAAGTTGAAGAATGAGGACGATCATAAACTCAAAGACCCATGGAGAAGGCTTTAAGAGGCGTTGTATTTGGTGCGATAGCCAACAATGTGACAAGAGGGAGTGTTCTGCCTTCAATGAGGCTGAAGCACATAAGCTCGTCTTTTGGAAAGACAAAAAATTTAATGCAGCTGAAACTAGTCTTCCACTAGAGCCAAATTTAGGCAATGGTGGAATCAAGAAAAGATTAGAAGTTTTAACTGTAAAGAATACCTATGCAGCAATTGATGCAGCTACCTATGGGCTACAAATTGAGCCAACTAAATCAAGTTTGAAAGCATGTAAAGATAATGTGCAATCTTAAGTATGGATGCAGGCACTAGATCAAATGGAAAGTGGTAAAGCAGCCAAAGAAGATTTGGCTAATGCCAGTCAGTGCATTTGAGAAATAATTGGTTGGAAAGAACCAGTAGATTATTTTTTTGCCTTTGCACATTTGACTGACATCAATCATAAAGAAGTCTTCATTGAAGAAAAGAGAAGAAGAGAAGATGAACTAGGTCCTTCATCTTCTGGCCCTTCGAAATGCGTAACTAGAAGAATGCTTGAACGACCAAATCTCGCTAAAAATATAACCCTAGATCAAGAGATGGAAGATGTGCCACAAACAAAGAATACCGAAGGAAAGAAGAAAGGCAAGCAGTTAGGATACAAATTGCAGTCTGACATAGAATCTGCATTCGATCTCAAATGAGTCCTAGAAGAACAAATTCTAGGAAGAAAAGTTGAATTCACCTTAGGCAAAATTCTCGGAATTGCCAAACGTGAATTCCATGATGTAATTATTAATGTAATCAAAAGGAAAAGGCAATATGTTGGTGATGAAGCTGAAGAAACAGTGCATGTTTTTTTGCAAGTTCTTCGAGTTTTTGTGGAGTTTTTGTGCAGGATGAAGAGAAGCTGACTTCACAAGGAATTCAACTTGAAGCAGTTAAAGAATTAATTGCAACAATTAAAGATGAAGATAAAGAAAGCATGAATGTAAAAATTAAAGAAGTGAAAGCTGAAAATGTAATGGTCGGTTGATCCAAACTAGTTGGGCAGTCCACCTCTCGAAAAGAAGGCCATCTATAGCATATGCATGAGGAGGAAGAGGCTTGGTTCATTCCAAGAAGTCACTACTCCCATATGCATTGGGCAAGAGCAACAATAAAGACAGTCGTCAAAATTGGAGAAAAAGAAACACCATGTATTGCACTCTTAGACCATGGCTCAGAGATAAACGTCATGGCAAGGAGTCTCTATGAAAGTGGCAGATAGCCCATAGATGTTGATCCAGGTTGGCAAATGAGAGCTGCAAACAAGTCTTCTGGAGAGTTATATGCTGCATGTCCTAATGTGTAGGTAACTATTGGAGACATAAAAGACAATTTTCACTTTTTTTGTTCAAGACTCTTGTAGTTACCGTATCATTCTTGGGCACCCTTACATTTTTGAAGCCCGCTTTTAAAAAAAAGCTCTTGATGATGGCTCTTCCTATGCTCGAATCCGAAGCAAGGATAATGAACGAGCTGTCGAATTTCTTATTGTGTGTGTTAACCATCATCAAAATAGAGATCGATTGCATGATTATCATGTGCCTCCTAATGCTCAAGAATTCAAGGGTTCTCAATCTGCACTGCTATAAAGGGAGGCTATGGCAACGCACAACTAATAGTATGGGCTCTTATAAGTCTCTTCAGGCCATGACTAAAGCTAAAAGAAACTATTTATGTCATGTAAAAAGGGAGCTGAAAACTTATGACACGATGGCTGAAAATAAAGATATTTCATGCTTTTTTTGGACTGATTACTAATGACACATTGGCTGAAATCTATGCAGTTGCTCATACAGAAATCAAGCTAAAAATCAATCCATAGAAGTATGCACTTTGGGATTTTATCAAACAATTTAAGAATTTGTTGAGCAGGAAGACATTGGTTTACTCAACAAGGCTGAAATGCAAGTAGAGACGAAATACAAGACGGTGAATAAGAAAGTCAAGCATGTGGGAGTCCAACTGCCTCCTCAAAGTGAAGGGCTAGTTGATAGGGCAGCAAATTAGCCAAGTATTTATGATCCTTCCAACATTGGTCACAAGTTCACATCTGAAAGTATAAAAGAGCTCAAAATAGGTGAAACTTCTTTCCTTTCGTTGGCTGAAAAACACTCTTTTATGCAAATGCTAATGAAACATGGAAAAGCTTTTGCATTTAATCCAAGTGAAATAGGTTGTTTGGATCCAAATATTGTGAAATAGATTGTTTGGATCCAAATATTGTGAAATAGGTTATTGTGGATCCAAATATTCTTGTTCTAAGGGCACATTCGCCCAAATTATTGGAACTTCTAAATGAGAAGATTAGAATGAAGATTTTAGAACCTTCTTAAGCACCTTACTCAAACCGATGATTTACCATGCCCAAGAAAAATGGATCTTTACGATTCATTCAAGATCTGCAGCCTATTAATCGTGTCACAATCTGAAATGTTGGTTCGAGTCCAATTGTTGATGAATTTGCTGAAGCTTTTGCAGGTAGAGCAATTTATTCTATGGGCGACCTATATTCAGGATATGACCAATTTCAGCTTTCATTAGAAAGCCGAGTCATTACCACAATGAAGGCACCTCTTGGATTGGTCTGCATGAACACTCTACCACAAGGTGCAACAAACTCCGTAGCCCATATGATGAATGCCATGCACAAAGTCTTAAGGGACTTTATTCCACAACTTACTCTTCCCTTTCTTGATGATGTACAAGTCAATGAATAATATGAGGAGCTTGATGAAAATGGTTGCAGGACATTTGTAGTTAACCATATTCATGATTGTGACATGATTATAACAAGGCTAGAAGACGTACATCTTACCTTTCTGGAGCTAAGCCAATTTTTGGAGTAGAAGAAGTCCTAGTAGTCGGTCATCTATGTGGCCCCTATGGACGCAAATCTTCACCAATCAAGATAGATGCCATCAACACAATGCAAGAAAAATGCACAAATATTTTAGAAGTAAGAAGATCTCTTGGCGCATGCATATTCTATCTCATATGGATACCACATTTTGCTCATGTAAAATCTTTATCAGTTAGTAAGAAAAGGCCAAAGATTCTCTTGGGGTAATGAGCATACTCTCACTATGTGTAAATTAAAGAAGTTTTTAATTTCAGCCCCCACTCTCGAAAGGCCTGATTATTAAAATGGTCAACCCATCATCCTTATTGTGGATACAAGTCCCATTGGGATAGGATGGGCTGTTGGCCAAGAGGAACTTGAAGGTAACCGGCATGCAATTCATTTTGGAGCAAAAGTTCTCAATGAACGTCAAAGAAGGTATGCATAAGTAAAAAGGAAATTGTGGGGAGTTGTAATAGCATTAAAGTGTGATGGTGAATACTTTATAAGTGCTTCTGTAGTGGTAGAAATTGATTGTCTTCCACTCGGGCATGATTGCCAACTGCTCTACACCCGACATTGCTATGCTAAGATGGATTGCATATATTAAATCTCTCAACCCCGAATTAAATCATATTGCAGGAAAGGAAAATCGAGTTGCTGGCATGCTATCACATGCAAGATATGACAATGAAAAAGAGCTGATGGAAGAAGATGAAGCTAAAGAATCTATACTTGTTGAATTTCATTCCATGGCTGTTGAAAATACATTTTCAGTTGCTTCATATACTCGTCCAAAGCTTAAAACAATAGGGTGGTCAACTAGAAACCAGCATGCTCATTGCATTTCTCAAGTTCTAGTTCATTTCCTTGAAGAAGATTATAAGGAAGTTCGGCCAATATTTGAGCAGAGTTAAGAAGGAGACTTGGACTGATCACAAGTTCAAGCATATCAAGAGGAAAGCTTATGGATTTTTTCTTAAAGAAGGACATCTATGGAAGCACGCAACGAAGAAGAAAGGAGCGTCTGTCTGAGTTTTAGGTAACAACAGATTACAACAAGAGGTAATGAAGGAATTTCATGAAAGCCTGTGGGCTGGCCATAGAGGCATATGAGGAACCTTTAGTAAAGTCAAAGAAAAATATTAGTGGCAAAACATGTCTCGGGACATAGAAAAGTATTCTTCTATGTCTTCAATTTCTTCAAACCCCCTTCTCTTCTGTCTACTCCTCTCCTTGAATCTACCTTCACCCTGCTGTCTCTTATCTTCAAGAACTTGTCTTGAAACCTTCAACCCTTTGTTTATCTCTACCATCTCCAAATTCTAAGCTCTTGAACCCCCATACATTCTTCTCTTGCCAAAACCCTGTGGTGACCTTCAACTCTATGCGCTACAACAACGTCCAGACTTGTACTTCTAATTTGTACATTTTTATAAGAGAAAAACCTCTTTGTGTGAAATTTTTGGTTGTACCATCTATTATTCGTGTCATCCCACTAACTCATGACTCTAAGTTGGTTGTACCAATTTTGATATTCAAGTAGAGGTATCTGCCCATAGCAAGTGCTTGTAATAGCCCTTTGCACATCAGACATATCATTCAACACAAGAAGATAGGGGAGCAAATGCCCCATAAGCATATCATCATTATTTATTTGATATCAAAAGTAGATGGAAAGATACAATTGCTACTTGGTGTAATAAAACCCCTATAAGGATCACAATCAATAAGGATGGTTCGTGCAGCATCACACCCAAATTGCATAGCCATTTTGGCCAAGGGCTTGAATTGTGCTTCAACACCTAGATTTCCTAGTCTATACATTTTCATTTTGTCATATCTATAGCAGTGATCCTCACACCATATGGAAAAAAACCCTAAATTATATCTTGTTTTCTGCTCTAAACTTCTAACCATTGACACAACATTATGTTCTTGTGTAGTTGACCAAATTCTAACATTACGCCTTTTTAGAAAAATATGCAAGAATTCTATACAACCAAGTTGGAGCACTAGATACTTGTTATGGCCATATAGTATGTATTTATGAAGTGGTGATGGTTGGATATATCCTTTGTAATAAAGACAAACACTAAGATGATGTGAGGAACATGCTTGAAGGGTGTATGATTTTTTGTGCTTGCAATCCCAAAGAATATCTTATGCTTCCAAGATCCCTGTTTCAAGGCTCGTTGCATCACCAAAAAGCTCTCCATTTTCACAAAGCCAAGAATAATGGTCTGTTCTACAACATGGATGAGTGCCTCAAAGAACTTGAAATACATTTGGAAATCCCATGAATTTTTAGAAGCACGTCCCTTAGTTTGGTCAATTATACAGATGCCCAAAGATAGAATTTTTGAGGCAAAGCATTTGTCTAGGAAAAAAACATCCTCCTTCTCAATACTTGCCATATACATTTTCCATTTGAGGTCTCCTTCTAGCTATTGGATTGCATCCACTTGGTCTACTAACCACTTTCCATATGCTTTATCATTTGAAGGAAACTTGACCTGCATTCTTCCGACTTGGATCTCCAATTTGATCCAGTTAGTTCACATTTCTTGCAACTGACGGTATATATTTACTAGATTCATGTTTTCCAAAAATGTGTTAATATATGGGAAGTAGCTAATAATATACAGATCCATTTTACCTTATTGGCTATGTTAATCTTATCTATTTCCTTTGTACCCTTTGCAAGTAATATATTTTTTTGCATAATATCTATGTATAACATTCTTATATCTTTGTCTGTTAATACAATCATACAACAAAAGGTACTTACCATTGGTTTTTTCTTATCCACTTTCCCCTCCATTGCACTATCTAAGATCTTGAGCCATGTCTTATATATATTTTCTTCACACATAACCATGTGGGAAAACCTTTGCTAAAAGCCTTGGCCAATGCTCATTTCAGTAATACTAACAAATTTCTACGTTGACACAAGTACAAGGATCAATTTATTTCTCATAAAAGCTACATAAACAAGAAACTATCGATCAATCAAACTAGTGGAGAGAATAGTTGATTAGAGATACTCACATCCCATTGCTGGCAACTTTTGGTGCACTTAGTCGTCATACCTGGTGCAGGTTTTGAAGGTCTTACATAGGTTATCCATTGGGATCTCAAGTTCTCTAAGGTAGTCTTATAAGGTTGTTTCTCAAGGTGCTCTTGCAATTCTTCATTAGACAAGATGGATATGGCCATCGATAGCTCTGGAGGGGCATCCATAAGAATACATGTAATTCACCTAACATATTGTTGCTTAATGTTCTCAATTTCATGAAAATTCATTTTAACAAGTATTTTTGATGCATAAATTAACTGTTGGCCACCCAGGATGTAGTAGTAATAAATATTTAACTCCTCCTCTTTCACCAATTCCCTTGGCCTTCAAACAATCTCCCCATGATTATTCTTATATATGGGCATCAAATATGCACAAAAGAAGTTGGAGTGGGCTCTGATTGAAAATTTCTTAGTAGATAATCTACATATACATGCTCCTTTGTCCTACAAATGTAATGCAGTGGGGCTTCCCTACATTTGACTATAGGGATAGAGTATTGCCTATCTAATCCAAGTGGAAAGTACCGTGCATATGCATTCAGTCCTAGGGCCCTTGAATTCTTTTTAAGCTTTGCAACTTGTCTCTTGTCAACTTCTGGTATCAATAAAGGTTCTTATTCCTTTATTGGATCTAGTGGGTCAGTTGGAATGATTGATAGAAGGGCTAGTTGTCCCTCTTTTGATGATTGTTATTTTTTGTGTTGATATCTTGGTCTTGGTAGATAAAACATGTTTCTTTCGTGAGGCTATCTTTTTCATACCATCCAATTCTTTGACTAGCTCTGGTTGGTCTTTCACCATCACATGTGAGTTCCCATCCCCTAGTAAAGATTGTATCTTCAATGTCTCGCTACATTCTTTTAACCTCATATACATTAGGGAGAACTTGATAAATGAATTTGCCAACACTCACATCAAGGCAAGACAGCTCCTCTTGAGTGCCAACCCTCCTAGAAGCAACTTTCTTTACTTGTCCCAACTCATCTCATCATCCACATGATCTAATATGAATAAGTGAGGCTTGTTGAGAAATACACCAAAAGGGCTGAATATGTTAATGTACGAACTCCTTAAATTCGAGGATGCAAAGTTCACTATAGAAGGCTATTCTCAATTAATGCCTTTCTTTTCCTGGTTATTTTAGAAGCAATCATTTGGACACATTGAGAAAACAAACATATACAAAGTGGATTAAGATATTCCAAAAGATAATTTCATACATGACATGCATTATAATACCTTAATGAAGTCAAACTCAAATAAAAGCAAGATAAATTCACAAAGATAGGCTCAAATAAAACATAATGTTGGGTTGGCCCTAAATTCAAGAATATTTCAACTAGTTTCAATTTTGTGAACACAAAATTAGGTAGAACATAATGTTAGGCACATGACACTAAACCCTCAAAATTCAAATAAGTATACTCATATAAGACAAACCCCATCTTCTACTATTCTCCTGATGCCTCAGGTTGTGGATCCTAGCCTAGCTTATACTAGACAACTGGCGCACTGTACAAATGAGCCCTTCCACATATGGGTACTCAAACCTAACTTGAGGGGAACGGAGATACTAGGAACCTATCTTGTGAAGCTCCTCCCTTGGAAAGGAAGAGTTGATACAAGCTTGACCACATGCTGAAGCTACATCTCAAAAATATTTAAGACATTCATAGAAAAAGAATGTGTTGACACAAGCTTGAGCATGTGCTCAATCTCTATCTCATGGACACTTCAATAAGAGAGGGCACACTATCGTGTTGCACTCAGAGAGATAGAAGGCAAAGCATATCACCAAGATCCTCCCCCATAAAGAGATGGTTCATAGAGGCTTGAGCTTATGCTTCATAAGATCTATCCAAAAAAGACCCCAAGGTCACAGAAAAGTAAAGAGCATCTATATAGGTCATGATAGGCTTTGAGCATAAGCTCAAGATATCTCTCTCAAATAGATGCTTGAGCACATGCTCAAGCTCTATCCCACAATCTTGCCAAATTTCCCTCCCCTCTACATCAAAGTCACGTCAAAAGTCATATCAAATAAAGGAGATCATTATAGGCTTGATCATAGGCTCTCTCTCTCTCTCTCTCTCTCTCTCTCTCTCTCTCTCTCTCTCTCTCTCTCTCTCTCGCTCTCTCTCTCTCTCTTTCTCTCTCTAATGCATCTAAAAGAGAAATGAGGATAAAGGAGATACTAAGAACCTATCCTATGAAGCTCCTCCCTTCACAAGAAACGGTTGTTATAAGATTGAGCATCTCTTGTGAAGCTCCTCCCTAGAACATCTTAATGAGAGAGGAGAAACTACAATGTTGCAATCATAGATAATATTCCTTACGACTCACATCCATTTGAATTTTATAATAATTTTTGCACAACTAATATCAATTATGTAAGCAACAGAGCAAGCTTTGCCTATGGAAATTTAAAAGATTAAAAGGGAAGTTATATGATGTACATCTTCTTTGTGTGATGTGACTTTAAGGTGTTTGTAGCAGACAAGGGATGGTAGCTTGGTGAGATAATGGGAGTTTGAGGTATCTTTTATGTGAATTTGAGGTCTCTTTAGGACGAAGCTTGAGCACATGCTCAAGCTTGTGTCAACCCTCTTCACCAAGGAGGAACTTGGTAATATGCCTCTAACAGGGTAAACACTTTTGAGAAGCTCCTCCCCCCATGAGATAAATTCTTATACAAGAGAAATCTCAATTAGAGAGAAGAAACTATAATGCTGCAGTCAAAATATACAAGCCCTACCCCTTAGATATAGGGTCGATACAAGATTGAGTATATTATTAAAATATTTTCTAGAGGCATATGAAAAGGTCATATCATATAGATAGGGTTTCGATACAAGCTTGAGGCACATTGTCTAATAGGAGTCTCAATGAGAGAGGAGAATCCTTTTACATGTCTTCCAAGGGAGAAGGTAAACACTCTTGAGAGGCTCCTCCCCTCTAAGGAGAGGGTTTTTACAAGCTTAAGAAGATGCACAAGCTACAACCAAAATACATATCAAAGTGTCATATTAAAATGCCTAGTTTCCCTCCCCTCTGTCTCAAAGACACCCCATAGTCATGGAAAGCAAAGAAGATCATTGTCGGCTAGATCATATGCTCAAGCTCTCTCCCTGAATACATCTAAAGGGGATAGAAGTGGAAAGGAGACACCAATAACTTACCTTGTGAAGTTCCTTCCCTAGTAAGAAAGGGTTGATACAAGCTTAAGCACATGCTCAAGCTATGTGTCAAAGATATTTCAAAAATCCATATAAAAAAGATATTTTTCAAGCTTGAGTAAGTGTGCATGATCTATCTCATAAACACCTCAATGAGAGAGGGGAAACTATTGTGTTGCACTCAGAGATAGAGGGGAAGAATGTTACCAAGCTCCTCCCCCATATAGAGATTGTTGGTCCCAAATAGATGCCAAAGTCAAAAAATGGATAAGGTATATATAGGCTTGAGCACAAGGCCAAGCGATCTTTACATGTTTCCCTCCCCCTACCTAAAATATGCATCATCAATCTCTACCCCACCATGTTTAAAAGTTGCCCTCCTCTCTATCTAAAGGGCATATCAGACTCACATCAAACAAAGAGGGGAAATAATGTTACCAACCTCCTCCCCCATAGAGAGACTGTTGATGCATTCTTGAGCACATGCTCAAGCTTTATCCCAAAGAGATCTCAAAGTCAACAAAATGTAGAGGGTCTATATAGGCTTGAGCATATGGTCAAGCTCTGTCCCACCATCTTTATTGTTGTCCTCCCCTCTACCTAAAAGATGCATCATCAAGCTCTATCCCACCATGTTTACAAATTTTCCTCCACTCTACCTAAAAAAACACATCACACTCGCATCAAATAAAGAGGGTTGCTATAGGCTCGATCACATGTTCAAGATCTCTCTTGAATACAAGTGAAAGAGACAAGAGAAACCATGCTCCTATCTTGCAAAAGCACCTCCTAGAAATAAAGTATTGGTACAAGCTTGAGCATGTACTGAAGCTCTCTCTCAAATCCATACAAAAAATATATCTCAGTCAAATAAGAGTAACTACCACCCTCCCCCATAAATATAGAGCTGATACAAGCTCTTTTTCAAAGGCATATTAGAAAGTCATATCAAATAGATATAGTAGCCCTCTCAATGAGAGAGGAAAAAATTTTCTCCATGTCCTCAAGTGGAGGGGTGAAAACGCTCTTGAGAAGCTCCTTCCCCGTAATAAGGAGAGGAGTTTTAGCAAGCTTGAGAATGTGCACAAGCTAGGACCCAAAGACATATCAAAGAGTCATGTCAAATAGACAAGGTTTGGAAACTACCATGCTACACTCAGAGATAGAGGGGAACAACATTATAAAACTCCTTTTTCATAAAGAGAGGATCATATACAAGCTTGAGGATGTGCCCATGCTCTACCCCAAGGATATCTCAAGATGACATAAAAATGGAGAGGGTCTATACATGCTTGAGTATGTGCTCAATCTCTCTCCCACTAACTTGCAAAGTTCCCCTCCTCTCTTACACCTCATAGTCATATCAAACAAAGAAGATTGACATGGACTTAATCACAGGCTCAAGCTCTCCCTTGAATACATCCAAATTAGAAAGGAGAAAGTAGGAACTTATCTTATGCAACACCTCCCACAAAAGGAAAGAGATGATTCAAAATCGATATTATTCGTGTGACAAGGATTAGAAAAGTAAAGTGGATGAGTGTCATAAGGAACATGTTTATAAGAAGATGACCATCTCAATCATAGAGAGAAACTATTTTTCCATGCCTTCAAAGGGAGAGGGGGAGATTATCTTGACAACCTCTTTCACCATAAAGATAGAGTTCATATGTGCTCAAGCCCCCTCCCAAAGACATCCTAAAGCAGCATAATAAAGGAGATGGTTGATAGAAGCTTGAGCATGTGTCCAAGATCAATTGCTCGATTTCTTGCTAAGCTCCTTGCACCCAAGTGAAAGTATTAATGCAAGCTACTCAATACGTGTTTCATAAAAATCTTGGTGGAGGGGGATAACTTATACATTCCTATTGTCATTGTGTCTCACAAACCTCTCGGTGGAGGGGAATATACCACATGCTCTAGCTCTATCTAAAAGAGATGTCCCCTTTGAAGAGAGGGTTCATACAAGCTTGAGCATGTGGTCAACAAGATTTGGCACAGAGAAATCTTAGGAAGAGAGGTTTATCCAAGCTTGATCATGTGCTCAAGCTCTATCCTAGAGACACCTCAAAGGTGCACTAAAAAGAGATGGTTATTATGTCCTTAGTGTGTGCTCAAGCTCTATCTCCTAAGATGTCTCAACAAAGAAAAAGATAGGTTTTAACTCTCTTTCCTCCTTAAGGTAGAGCAACTTGGCTATGTGCTCAATTTTATAGCATCTCTTCTATCAGTGGGCTCTCTTTGAGATGTAGAGCTTGTCCATGTGCTTCTGTAGAGGACCAAGCTTTTATCTAAAAGATAGTTTGAAGAAGCATGAGTACTCGAATAAGTTACTCATGAATATATGTGTGCATCATGTTGATATTCAAGCTCATGTACCTTTGATTTGGTTTTTTTATCTTAGTTGAATAGGGTTTGGGTCACACTAACTCAACCACGGTTATATCTAGGTTACTCTACTTTTGTATGTTTGGTTTTATGTACACAAGTTAGAGTGTGGAAGATAATGGAAGTTTGATAGGGAGCATGATTCCTCTTCTTATTGCCTAACCTTTCTCCCTCCCTCTCTCTCTAATTTGTTTCATGGTATCAAAGCTTGTTCATCAAGTTGTCATTTGAGAGGATTGAAGTCCTGTGTAAAAAGTCTATGAGGAAATAAAAAATGTGCTATCATAGCCAGAAAAACAGCATCACATTGGAGTGGACATTGCAGGAGCTACATGCATGGGATTAAGGTGAAGTAAATTAGAAAAGTGTGTCTCATCTCACAAGGAACAAGTTGATTATACTTTTTGAAGCTAATCATTGTTTAGAATCCACACGAAATCAATCAGAAAAAATTGTTCTTGTTTTCAGCCATCTAGAAAATTCTTCAACAGTTACCATGTCACTCAAAACTAAAGGACATCTACCTCATTTGCTTACTGACATTGAAGACCAAGTGGAGCATCAAAATGCCTCACCAAAATAGCTTCCAAATGAGCTATTAAATGCTTATTTACATTAAGTTTAGAGGCAACCATTGAATTTGCAAAATGGAGGAAAACAATCATCAACTAGAGTGGACTGCACTAGAGCAACTAGAGTGACCAAACTAAGCAAGATTGAGCTAGCCATTCCACATCATCAACTGAGATTCAAATTCCAAAAATAGACCAATTAATATCCACCACTAAACTCCATTTAAATCAGCTCAAAATAGGTGGACAGTATGGCATACAAGCTATCCAAAATAGTTTGACTATTCAACAATGTTTGACCACAGCTAAAAATTAGCCGGAAATTGGTCTAAGTGAAGTAAAAACTAGAGTTTGATTTGGCAAGTATGGATCTAGTCTAACATCATCAAATGTATGCTAAATTTGCTGAAAAACAGATAAAAAATTTACTGGTGGTTGCGGGAGCTATTTGAGCTCCAAATTGGACAAGTACAAGTGGCCAAATATATTTATGTCTCATACACATACTTTGGAACAAAGCACATGTATTGGCTGAGAATGAAATAGTTTTTATTGCTACAAATTTTCAATAAAAAATGGTTGCACCAGAGGTCATTGAAGTGCTTTTCTTGCTGGCATTTTGGGGTAATTCACTCTACACATCAAGTCTTATTTTGCAAAGGTAAAGACTTTCAAATGGCAAACACAGGAGAGAAGGATACTACCACCCAGATAGTAGGTGAGAAGCTGGACTACAACAACTTTGTTTTATGGAAGTTCAGGATGTCAAAATTCTTGATTGGAAGAAGCTATTGGGATCTAGTCACAAGTCTTGAAGATGAGCCCAAGCTATCAGATCATAGACCTCCAACACAAGATCAATTGAAGACACATAAGACATGGTTGGAAAAGGCTAGCAAGATCTTGCATTGGCTATCCTTATGTGTGTCAGACACAA
Organism: Lygodium microphyllum; assembly: GCF_053477565.2. Taxonomy (NCBI): domain Eukaryota; kingdom Viridiplantae; phylum Streptophyta; class Polypodiopsida; order Schizaeales; family Lygodiaceae; genus Lygodium; species Lygodium microphyllum. The sequence continues at coordinate 114,277,790 of NC_141159.1, read as the reverse complement.
AAGCTATGCAAATTGCAAATTTTACATCACCAAAAGCCATTTGGGACTTGTTGATGAAGAATTATTGCCATGTCACTCATGTAAGAAAAACACAATTGAAGCAAAAATTCAGCCACATATCCAGGAATGGAAAGTCTATTGAAGACTATGTGAGTGAGATTAGGACCATTGTAGAGCAACTAGGATCAATTGGAGCTGAAGTTGAGGATGATGATTTGGTGGCCACTACCCTCCACTACAAGGGAATGGGGAAATAGCAACGGCCATTTGCGACGCAAAAAAGCAGTGTCTTTAAAAGTGTCGCTAATTCTAATAGCGACGCAAATAGCAATGCTAATAGAGATGCTAATAGCGACGCTTTTAGTGATGCTAATAGAGATGCTAATAGCTAATAGAGACACTAATAGCCACGCCGGTCTGAGGAAAAAGTTTCGAAAACCCAAGCGTAACATTTTTCGAGAAAACATTTGCGAGAAAGAATGAAAGAGAGAGTGAGAGAGCTTAAAGCTTTGAGAGGGAGGGAAAGAGAGAGGAAGAGGGAGAGAGAGAGAGGGAGCTCATCACAATTGTCACCGCCGCCGCCGCTATACAGGAAGAAGAAAGAGAAGTATGCAAGGGAGAAGGGAGGGAAGGTGCAAAGAGAAGGTACAAAGGGTTTCATCTTCAGGCCTTTGAGGTAGGTACGTTGCCTCTTCTTGCTTTATTTTTGTGTCCTATTGTTTTCATTTTTTGTTTTTCTTTGCAAAGAGATACATTGAAAGAGAAGGAGGGAGGGAGGGAGGGAGAAGAATGAAGGGAGAGGAAGAGAGAAAGAGGGAGAGAAAGGAAACAAAGAGAAAGAGGAAGAGAGAAATGAGAGATGAAGGGAGGGAGAGAGGAGGATGAGTGAGAGAAACAACGAGAGAGAGAGGGGGAGAAACAAAGAGAGAGGAAATAAAGAAAGGGAAATAGAGAGAGAAAGAGAGGGGGAAAGAAATAGAGAGAGGGAGAGGGAAGGAAGAAAGGAGGAGGAGGTAGAAAAGAAGGGTGAGGTAAAGAGAGGAAGGAGGTGAAAATAAGAGAGAGAGAGAGAGAAAGAGAGATAGAGAGAAAAAATAGAGAGTGAGAGAGAGGGAGAGAGAAATAGGAAAACAATGAGAGAATGAGAGAGAAGGTTAAGAAAAAAAGTAAAGGGAGAGGGGGGAGAGAGAGATAAAGAGAGGTGGAGTGACATTTCTTTCAAAATCTTTGTTTCTTAAGCTTTTTATTTTCTATATTTGATTGTCTTTGCAATGAGATGAGTTGAGTGAGAGTGGGGAGGGAAGGAAGGAGAGAAATAGAGAGAAGAAGGGAGGGGAAGGAAGAGAGAGATGGAGAGAAATAAAAAATGGGAGAGAGTGGGGCTTCATAAAAAAGTGTCAAAACTGGAGGATGGCATTTTATAGGTTTGTAAACAAGCGAGAGAGAGAGAGAGAGAGAGAGAGAGAGAGGCCGTCACCACTGCCGCCATCCATGAAGAGGGAGGAGACAAGTGTAAAGGAGAAGGAAAAAACTCCCGAAGGAGAAAAAAAAAGAGAGAAGTATGAAGGGATTCTTCTTCAAGATTTGAGGTATGTGCATTATCTCTTCTCTCTTTGTTTTTCTCTTTTCTTTACTTCTCTCTTTCTTTTTGTTGATGAAGAGTATATAGAGAGAAGAAGTGAGAGAGATCAATGTCGTGCGCAAGGGAGATTGAGAGAGAGAGAGAGAGGTCACTGGCACCGCCAATCCACCATAAAAAGAGAGGGGACAACTGCAAAGAAGAAGGAGGGAACCCATGAAGGAGAAGAAGAAGGAGAGAAGCGCGAAATGATTCTTCTTCAAGCTTTGAGGTAATTGTATCTCTTCTCTCTTTGTTTTTCTCTTTTCTTTACTTCTCTCTTTCTTTTTGTTGATGAAGAGTGTATAGAGAGAAGAAGTGAGAGAGATCAACGTGCGGAAGGGAGATTGAGAGAGAGAGAGAGAGAGAGAGAGGTCGCTGCCACTGCCAATCCACCACAAAAAGAGAGGGGATAATTGCAAAGAAGAAGGAGGGAACCCATGAAGGAGAAGAAGAAGAAGGAGAGAAGTGAGAAAGGATTCTTCAAGCTTTGAGGTAAGTGCATTATCTCTTCTCTCTTTGTTTTTCTCTTTTCTTTACTTCTCTCTTTCTTTTTGTTGATGAAGAGATGTATAGAGAGAAGAAGGGAGACAGATCAACACAAGGGAGAGAGAGAGAGAGAGAGAGAGAGAGAGAGAGGCTGCCATTGCCACTACCATTGCCACCGCATCCACTAAAAGAGAGGGGACAACTACAAAGGAGAAGGAGGGAACCCCCAACCTCTGTCTCTTCTCCATCTTGCCCTCCTCGAGCTTGCATGGCAGGCACCAAGCAAGCATGTCCCCGTTTCTCCGCCATGGGAAGGCCTCATACCAAAGCTTGCCACCTAGAGCACAAGGTGGAGCCTCCTCTAGTGCAGCAACAGGTGCTCCCCATAGAGAACAACGACCACCAGAGAAGAAGAAGAGATGGAAATCGGGCACTATCGCCCTTTGGGAGATAAGGAGAATGTAGTGCGAATACGAGCTTCTCATCCCGAAAAGATCTTTTCATAAGGATGTTGTCGTGCTGCTGCGCATCCGAGTCGTATACACCTCCATTTCTTTTGTTGTGCATTTGTGTTATTTTCTGCATGTGATTCATTGTGTGTGAGATGCATTATGATAATCTGCATCCAATATATATATTCCGTTAGTGTGTGTGTATGATTTTGTTTGGATGCATGATGTGTGTGTGTTAGAAAAATATGAAAAACTGATGCCAAAGGACATTATCAAGCTGATAATTTCAATGATAATCTCTAAGAAAAGTGCAGAGAATTATGGAATCAAAGGAAGGTTTGTGGAAGCGATCATCTAAGTTCAAAAGTTCCCATGACATAGAGTTGAAGGAAGTCTCTCAAAAGCTGCTTAAGCGAGCAAAGCACTAGTGAAGCACCGAGGGAGTATTTTACCATCCAATTTTCAAGGCTGAAGTCGAAGTTTATGCGCAGATTACTCATTGTAAAGCTGACTGACAAAGGGGCAATGCATGAGTTCAAAGATAAACCTCAAAGTCAAAATCAATGTTGGTGCTTAGATCTTGTAAGGGTGTAAAGAAATTAGCTTGTCAAAGAGGAGGTTTTTTTTATCCCTGCTCAACTAAAAGAGGAGAAGGGGAGACTAATTTGGTTTAAAAAACCATTTTTGGAGGGAAAATGCATCTTTTGGTAAAAAAGCAAGGGATTTTTCAGGCGCCTTTGGGGAAGGAGGATCTCTCCGTGAGGACGGAACGAAGGGAGGAATCTAGATTCGGGGAGGATTTCCACGTCCTAGAACCTGGCTTCCTCTTCTGGATAGTGAGGATCTTTAGCTCTGTTCTGAACCATGTATGGATTGGGATTCAGGGTTCCGTGTGATCAGATATTCTTCTTGTAATTATGATACAGGGCTGTACAGGATAGGTGATGATTCAAATCTATTCTGTCTGGTTGTAATCTATCAAAGCTGTCATATTTTGTTGGGAGCGTAACTTGCATCCTGGGCTTTCAGAGGCTAAATCTTTCATCTATGATGCCAGTGCTGGATAGCTTGTTGATAAGGGAATTCCAATGCATAATAGCTTGATTGCATCATACCTGGAATATAGCGTTGAGATGTATGGGTAACATTCTGGTTCAGTATAGGCGGCCTTCACCGTAAGATCGCGCACAACAGAGTTACTGAATCATTGTTTCAGAGCAACAGACGGTCAGTACTGAAAAGTCATCTGACAAATATACAAGCAGTATCACAACAACAATAGCAGCAATGTGTGACACAGCCTATGCATAATAGATTGCTGAATTCTAGTGATTGCATGATGGATACCGCTTGTGAAAGTGCCGTAACAGACAGGGTGTTGTAGGTTGTGGTGGTTCTTTGCTAAGAGATGACAATTATTCAAAGCAAAAAGGACTTCCTTGCCTGCACGAAGGTGGCATTGTGCCTAGGGTGGAGGTTTTGAATATTATCTCCAATTCACCCTACTTCATGCCACTTGTGAAATCCAAGTACATTCTGTGCCTGTAGGGCGCTACTTTGATGCTTTGAAAGGTGCAGAGCTGGAAATATTGAAGGAATCAGAGGAGCTGCTACTTCCACAAGATGAACGCTGGCCATTTCTCCTAGGTTTCCAATAGGGTGCTTTGGAATATGCCTTGGACTTAGTAGTCAGGCGATCCTTTGGAAGGCATTGGCTACAAGCCCCTCCATGAGTTTTCTTCATATACCATTGATAGTAAATCTTGTCCTTTGGTGTTTAGGTCTTCTCTCGCTTGTTTGCATCTTTGCTGTATATGCTCTAAAGTGCCTGCCTATCCTCTCTCAAGAAGCCGCTGGTGGACTCTCTCCTCAGAAACGGTTGAAATCTATGAAGGAGGATATAGCAGGTCTTGGAAATCCTTGCAACAGGTCTGATGGAATGGGTGGCTGCATGGCCACAACACAAGGCCAGAAAGACCAGCAGAGTAGCAACATGTTTGTGGCTTAAGAGAAGTGCCTGCCTATCCTCTCTCAGAAATGAATACTCTCACCTTTTTATGAAGACAATTTAATACCCTACTTTGGGTTTGGAGATACAATTAGATTGTTCCTCTTTTTGTGCTTACCTGAGCATACATCTTTTGTTGCCTACTAAACTCCTACTTTGTATGGATTCCTGAAAATTTGTTCACAGGAATTATTACCCAGCAGAATTTATCAAGTGCCAATGGAAAAACTGAACTCAAGCATCTGAATGTAAAACTGAATATGTTCAGATTTTTCTGAACATGAACTTCATGTAACTCCCTTGACAAGGATTATAGTGTACTTTGACATCAAAAATTCAATTATCTTCTTGTTAGTCTCTTTCATTGCTATATCTTGAACCCCGTGTTCTGCAGCCCTTGCGTGAACTCTACGACATTTCTGGTGAACCCAACGTGAAAGTGCTGCGTCACTTTTCAGCAAGATGGGAGACTCGCAAGAAGAGATGACAGATGACAATGTCATGAAGAACCTGTTTCAGTCATTTACTACTTATATGCAGCAGGAAGCTCACGCGAAACGTGATAGTGATGCCATGGATGCCTTGAAAGCTGTCCAACAGGAGATGAAGCAGTTTAATGGCCAGCAAGTGTCAACTTACTTGCATTTGTATGAAGAAAAGATGAAGTTTTTTGGGGTTTCTCAAGATGTTTGGAGCCGCTACTTTTTGCGGATCGTGGTGCGCGCTCTTGAAGTCCGAATTTCAGAAATTCAAGAAACACATGCAGGTTGGGCAGAGTTTAAGAAGGCATTAAAAGATGAATATTTCCTGGAGGATACAGGTCTTATGAATCGCAGGAATTTCTTAGCATGGTTTTCTATGCCTAATAAGGGACTTTCAGTTACCGCTCTTCTGCGAGAGTTTGAGAGCCGCTATGATCAGTTGGATGGAACTGAGCAGCAAGCTTTGGAGATGCAAAAAGTGGAGTTATTTTTACAAGCTGCTGATGCTGATTTACAGGAAAAGTTGGATGATCTTTTGGAAGATCAAGCTACTGATTCAGGTTTAAAGACCGAGTGGAGACATGTCATTGATGCTGTGAATGCTCTTGTTAAGAAGCAGCGTAGGAGAGTACGATTGCATCGTAATACAGGATCAGTTTCTGAAAAATCCTTGGAGACTTCTTCTTCTACCCCTGCTGCAACTTCTTTGCCTAAGTCTACTCCTCTTGTTGTGAATCCACCAGTTCCTGCTGCTCCAGTGCCCTTATCTGTAGATGATGTTATTAAAGGCTTGGCAGATTTGACGATTGAAGCAGTCAAAGCTGAAGTTGGTAAGTTAAAGGAGCAACTTATGTCAGTACCTGCTGTAGCACCTGCTCCAGCGACTGCTTTTCCAGCTGGTCAAAGAAAAGGGAGACGATGTATTTGGTGCGATAGTACAGAGCACCAACACTGCAGAGATTGTGATGCTTTTCAGGAAGCGCGTAAGAAGAATGTAGTGTTCTGGGGACAAGATGGGAAGATATGGCTGATAGAGACTGGCGCTCCTCTTGACATGAACTTCGGTAAGGGAGGCATGAAGAAGATTGTTGATGATATGGCTGTGCGATCAGCTTATGTGAGTGTTAGAGGAGATGCTTCAGCTTATGGAGTCCAGCTTGAGCAGAAATCAGATGGAGACTCTGCTTTATGGTCCTCTGCCTTGGAGATAGCGAGAAGAGGGAAAGTTTAGGCATCTACTATGACTTGTGTGGGCTCCAGCATTTGAGGAGAAACGGGATGGGATTCTCCTGTTGACAGGTATTCTATTTTTGCTTATATGGCTAAAACACAGGGTTTAGATGCCATGGTTGAGAAAAAGAGAAGAAGAGATGAGGAGGGTCCCAGCACCTCCAAAAAGACTAGAGGGGGTGACTTTGTTTCACCACCTATTACAGCTCCACCTATGTCAAGTTCTCCAGCTCAATCAGGTCCTGAACAACCTATGGGAGACAAGCAGATGAAAGAGAAGAGGCAACCAAGAAAGGAGCCAGGATTCAAGCTCTTGTTAGACCTTGATATGCAGACGAATATGAGTAAGATTTTTCATGAAAGAATTTTGAATAGTGAAGTCACTTTTACTGTTGGAGAAGCTCTTGGGATTGCTAGAAGAGAAATACAGGATCAGATGCAGGATCTTTTGTGGAGGAAACGACATGCGATGGAAGGACATGCTTTACAGGGATTGTGGCATGGAGCTCTTGGGGAAGAGCATGATGATGCAGTGATGGTTGAGAATGCTTTTGTTAATCCGCAATTGGAGAAAATAGTTCAGCCTATGCAGTATGAAGTGATGATACCCCTATTCTCATTCCTCGCAGCCATTTTTCACGAAGTCATTGGGCTAGAGCAACCACTGAGATGGTGGTAAGGATTGGAGAGAAAAAAATTCCTTTGATCGCTTTAGTCGATCATGGTTCTGAGATTAATCTTATTGCTCGAGGTGTTTATGAGAGTGGCAAGTGGCCTATGGATGCAGAGCATGGCTGGCGCATGAGAGCCGCCAATAATACTTCTGGTGATATGTATGCTGCTTGTCCGAGTATCAGAATTTCTATTGGTAATGTTGAAGAGGATTATCATTGCTTTGTTCAGGATTCTTGCTCTTATCCGATTATTCTTGGACAGCCTTTCATTACAGAAGCAAGAATGGAAACGAAAGTGATGGATGACGGGTCAGCTTATGCGCGGATACGCAGTAAAGATGGTATGCGAGCTGTTCAGTTTATGACTGTTTGGGTAAATCATCCGAGAAACAGGGACTCCTTGCGTGAGGCACCACTACTTGCGAAGGAGTTGGATTTTCATAGGTACCGCTGTCTTGCGAGACGCCAGTGGTACGGAGCGGAGAAAAGAGGAGATCTCGCCTCCTGGCAGCCAGTCTTTCTCCAATAATTTTGTTGGTTTTTCTTCAAATAGTTCAGTGAGTTATCAGAAAATTTTAGATTTTCCTAGAGCTGCCAGGCAGTACATTGGTCGTAAGGAGAAAGAGTTGAAGAATGCAGGTATTTTGCAAGCAGAAGAGCATGTAGATGGATTGTATGAAGGGATGTCTTATGCAGATACACTGTTTGAGATGGGAGCAATGCTGAAAACTGATGTATGTAAGGGTTCAAAGATCATACCTGTGCAAACCTTGGATATGTTTCAGGAAATTTCTGGTTTTATGCTGAAAACAGAGTTAGAGGCTGAGAAAACTTAGCAAACTGAATTTATGGCTGATCTTGATCAGCTAACAGAGTTGCAGAGGGCTGAAACCTTTCAGCCAACAGAGTTAAATGCTGGAAAAATTCAGCATATGGAGTATGAGGCTGCACCCATGTAGTCCATAGAGCCGAGGGCTGAATCCATTCAGCCAACAGAGGTGAATGCTGAAAAATTTCAGCATACAGAGTTGTAGGCTCCACCCATGTAGTCCATAGAGCAAAGGGCTGAAATTTTTCAGCCAACAGAGTTGAGAGTTACTGAAAATTTGCAGAAATTGCAGCAAAGAAAAGAGTGCTTGAATGATGCCAAGGTTGACACGAAGTATAAAATAGTTGATAAGAAGGTTAAGCCGGTTGCAGGGCCGCTTCCTCCTGATAGTGATGAACAGATTGAAAAAGCTATGAAGCAGCCTATGTTGAGAGATCCTGCAAATATTGGACATAAATTTACAGTTGAAACTCTTGCAGAATTGAAGATTGGAAATGATGATTTCTTGCTTCCAGTGGAAAAAGAATGTTTTAGAGAGATGCTTGGACGTCATGGTAAGGCATTTGCTTTCTTTCCACATGAAATTGGCTGCATTAGTCCCGAATTGGTTGCACCTATGGTCATCTTCACTGTTCCTCATGTACCATGGAATATACGTCCTATACCAGTGCCTAAAGCACACTTGCCAAAGCTGATAGAGTTGCTGAATGAGAAGATTAAGATGGGGATTTTGGAACCCTCTTCTGCACCCTATTCTAACAGGTGGTTTACTGTACCAAAGAAGAATGGTACTTTGAGATTTATTCAGGATATGCAGCCCGTGAACAAAATGACAATCAGGAATGTGGGAACAGGTCCAGTTGTGGATGAATTTGCTGAGGCTTTTGTAGGACGAGCCATCTATTCTCTAGGTGACTTGTATTCAGGTTATGATCAGTTTCAGCTTGCCTTGGAAAGCAGGGATATAACTACTATGCGGACACCTATTGGTCTTGTGAGGATGTGTACTTGCCTCAAGGTGCCACAAACTCAATTGCTCATATGATGAATGCTATGCATAGAGTTCTACGAGACTATATTCCACAGTATACCATGCCTTTCCTAGATGATGTGCCTATTAAGGGTTGTGCAGAAGAAGAAAAGAATGAAAGTCTTGATTTGCGTGGATGTAGACAGTTTGTGGCTGACCACTTGGTTGCTTGTGAGCAAATATTGACACGATTAGAGGAGGTAAACTTGACTCTTTCAGGGCTGAAATCTGTCTTTGGTGTTAATGAAGTCATCATAGTTGGGCATATGGTTGGATATTATGGCAGGAAACCTTCACCTGCAAAGGTGGATGCCATAAGCAGGATTGCAGAGTATTGCTCAACTACTTCAGAGGTGCGGAGATTTGTGGGAGCTTGTGTATTTTACATGATTTGGATTCCTCATTTTGCTCATATAGCAGATGTTCTCTATCAGCTGCTTCGAAAGGGGCAGAAATTTCATTGGGATGAGAAGCATTCGAAAGCCATGCGTAAACTCAAGAAGCTGTTACAGTCAGCTCCTACTCTTCGCAAGGCGGATTATCAGTGTGGACGGCCGATCATGTTGACAGTTGATACTAGCCCTATTGGCATAGGTTGGGCAGTGGGACAGGATGATGCTGATGGAAATAGATATGCAATCCGCTTTGGAGCTAAAGTTCTTAATGAGCGACAGAGGAGATATCCGCAGATTAAAAGAGAGTTGTGGGGAGTAGTTACTGCACTAAAGTGTGATAAAGGGTATTTCATTGGAGCTTCAGTTGTTGTGGAAACAGATTGTTTGCCTTTGCTTGGCATGATTACTAGTTGCTCGACTCAAGATATAGTGATGCTTCGGTGGATTGCCTATATCAAATCATTGAATCCAGAATTTCGACACATAGCAGGGAAAGATCATCCAGTTTTGCTGACATGCTATTTAGAGCGAGATATGAGGATGAGGAGTCAATACTTGCAGAAGATGATGAAACAGAGCTTGCAGCTTCTGTTCTTGTTCATGATTGTCATGTATCTACTGTTGAAGCCTTTATTGAAGAACTTTATGTTGATGAGTGGCTGCAAATTGGACAGTATCTAAGTTCATTGACTCGAAGAGCTGATTGGACAGATGATGAATTCAAGAAAATCAGAAGGAAGGCTTATGGGTATTTCTTGAAAGATGGTTTTCTTTGGAAGCATCCAAAGAAGAGAGGCGGCTTGCCCTTGAGAGTAGTTTGTGATGTAGCGATGCAGATACAGATTATGCGAGAGTTTCATGAGAGCTCATGGGCTGGACATAGAGGTGTGTGGGCTACCTATGAGAAAATCAAAGAAAGATACTGGTGGAAAGGGATGTATAAAGATGTTTCTCACTTTGTGGAGACTTGCAGGGACTGCCAGCTTTACTCTTTAGTGCGACATCGTGATGAGTTGCATCCGACTTATCCACTATGTATGCATTATAAGTGGGTGGTAGACTTGGTTACTTTGCCAGTGGGACTTTGGCAGATGAGATATCTTGTCTTGGCTAGGGAGGATCTTACAAACTATGTTGAAGGCAGATCTTTGCGGACAAAGACCACCACTACAGTATGTAAATTCTTGTTAGAAGAAATATTTTGCAGGTATGGATGTATAGGCAAGATTACAGCTGATCGTGGAGAGCTAGATGCAGATGAAGCTAGAGAATTTTTTTCACGGCTTGGGATTAAATTGGCTCTTACTACTGCCTATAATCCAGAGGGAAATGGCAAGAGTGAAAGAGGACATCTGCCGATAGTTAAAGCATTGGCAAAAGCTTGTAGAGGTCGGATTGGGGATTGGCCGAGATTATTACTTTTGCGTTGTGGGCTGATCGCTCTACACATAGTGTGACTACTAGATACATGCCTGTAGAGTTGATGTATGGGCAAAAACCTGTCATGCCTATAGAAATTTGTGCTCTCACTTGGAGTGTTCTTCCGTGGCATGAGAATTTATCAAGGGAGGAGCTTCTAGCTCTTCGGATTCGTCAACTAGAGAGAAGAACAGAAGATGTGCAGCTAACAGTTGATCGTTTGAAGGCAGCTCGACTCAGAAACAAAGATAGGTTTGATTTAAGGCATCGCTTGAGGCCTAGAGCCATAAAAGAAGGAGATTGGGTTCTAGTCTACGACAGTAGTCTAGAGAATCAGCATAGTAGCATGAGAAAAATGGTTCAAAGATGGTTTGGACCGTATGAGGTGAAACAGGTTTTTGACAATGGTACCTATGAGTTGGCTGAATTAGATGGAACAGTATTGAGGGTGCCCATTCCTGGAAAACGAGTCAAGATTTTCAAGAGAAGAGAAGATGAAGAATATGCACTTGAAGCGTTGACAGAAGAAGAGCAGGTAGAAGAAAGTAAAGTAGAAGAAGCAGAGAATATGGATGATGAAGCTGATGGAGAAACAGGTCTACTAGAAACAGAAGAAGGACTCGACCTGTTTGTGGATTTGAATGATCCTGGATAGTTGGCTCATCTGGAGGATGCGCAGGTTTAGAAGGGGTGGATGTCGTGCTGCTGCGCATCCGAGTCGTATACACCTCCATTTCTTTTGTTGTGCATTTGTGTTATTTTCTGCGTGTGATTCATTGTGTGTGAGATGCATTATGATAATCCACATCCAATGTATATATTCCATTAGTGTGTGTGTATGATTTTGTTTGGATGCATGATGTGTGTGTGTTAGAAAAATATGAAAAACTGATGCCAAAGGACATTATCAAGATGATAATTTCAATGATGATCTCTAAGAAAAGTGCAGGGAATTATGGAATCAAAGGAAGGTTTGTGGAAGCGATCATCTAAGTTCAAAAGTTCCCATGACATAGAGTTGAAGGAAGTCTCTCAAAAGCCGCTTAAGCAAGCAAAGCACTAGTGAAGCACCGAGGGAGTATTTTACCATCCAATTTTCAAGGCTGAAGTCGAAGTTTACGCGCAGATTACTCATTGTGAAGCTGACTGACAAAGGGGCAATGCATGACTTCAAAGATAAACCTCAAAGTCAAAATCAATGTTGGTGCTTAGATCTTGTAAGGGTGTAAAGAAACTATCTTGTCAAAGAGGAGGTTTTTTTTATCCCTGCTCAACTAAAAGAGGAGAAGGGGAGACTAATTTGGTTTAAAAAACCGTTTTTGGAGGGAAAAAGCATCTTTTGGTAAAAAAGCAAGGGATTTTTCAGGTGCCTTTGGGGAAGGAGGATCTCTCCGTGAGGACGGAACAAAGGGAGGAATCTAGATTCAGGGAGGATTGCCACGTCCTGGAACTTGGCTTCCCCTTCTGGATAGTGAGGATCTTTAGCTCTATTCTGTATGGATTGGGCTTCAGGGTTCCATGTGATCAGATATTAATGATACAGGGCTGTACAGGATAGGTGATGATTCAAATCTATTCTGTCTGGTTGTAATCTATCAAAGCTGACATATTTTGTTGGGAGCGTAACTTGCATCCTGGGCTTTCAGAGGCTAAATCTTTCATCTATGATGCCAGTGCTGGATAGCTTATTGATAAGGGAATTCCAATGCATAATAGCTTGACTGCATCATACCTGGAATATAGCGTTGAGATGTATGGGTAACATTCTGGTTCAGTATAGGTGGCCTTCACCGTAAGATCGCGCACAACAGAGTTACTGAATCATCATTTCAGAGCAATAGACAATCAGTACTGAAAAGTCATCTGACAAATATACAAGCAGTATCACAACAACAATGGCAGCAATGTGTGACACAGACTATGCATAATAGATTGCTGAATTCTAGTGATTGCATGATGGATACCGCTTGTGAATGTGCCGTAACAGACAGGGTGTTGTAGGTTGTGGTGGTTCTTTGCTAAGAGATGACAATTATTCAAAGCAAAAAGGACTTCCTTGCCTGCACGAAGGTGGCGTTGTGCCTAGGGTGGAGGTTTTGAAGATTATCTCCAATTCACCCTACTTCATGCCACTTGTGAAATCCAAGTACATTCTGTGCCTGCAGGGCGCTACTTTGATGCTTTGAAAGGTGCAGAGCTGGAAATATTGAAGGAATCAGAGGAGCTGCTACTTCCACAAGATGAACGCTGGCCATTTCTCCTAGGTTTCCAATAGGGTGCTTTGGAATATGCCTTGGACTCAGTAGTCAGGCGATCCTTTGGAAGGCATTGGCTACAAGCCCCTCCATGAGTTTTCTTCATATACCATTGATAGTAAATCTTGTCCTTTGGTGTTTAGGTCTTCTCTCGCTTGTTTGCATCTTTGCTGTATATGCTCTAAAGTGCCTGCCTATCCTCTCTCAAGAAGCCCCTGGTGGACTCTCTCCTGAGAAACGGTTGAAATCTATGAAGCAGGATACAGCAGGTCTTGGAAATCCTTGCAACAGGTCTGATGGAATGGGTGGTGCGCAGATCGGACGCAGGTAGCTCACGTAGTGAATTCCCAAAGGTCCCCAAGAACAAAGTACTCTACTTTTTAGCACAAAAACCAATGTAAAAGCAAGCACGACATGAGACAAGAGACAAATTGGGTTCAATCCCCCCCATGCCTTGTGTGAGCGCTTCACAAAGCATGTATTTAATGTATATTTCCAATCTTTATGCTCAAAAATAGCCCAATTACAAAAATATGACAAGCTTTTAGCTTTTGAGTTTGCTTTCTACCAAAAATAGGAAAATAAAGCTAATGGACGGTGCCCATAGAGTTTGGCACGCCCAATCTCAATGTCCAAATAGAAATAACATATCCAAGCGCACAAGCGCATACAAAATAATAATAAATAATCGATGTCTCTATAGACATAACAAAATATAGGCATGGCGCCTATCAAAATATAGTCCAAAGGTCGAAAACTCGCTAGACTCCAATGCTTTCCTCCGCCACTGCTGCTATCTCTACACATCAACTGAAGCATTCACAATCGTTAGTAAAATAACACAATTAAACCGACAAAAGTGAATACCTAGCAGTCTTCAGCTACATAAATAAATCAACTGGTTAGAAATAAATCCTAACCTTAATTTATTACGAGTGCGCACTCTAAACTCATAAACGTTTATTAATTTAATATGCATTTTGCGGAATCACCCGCTATGGAATCACCCATGTACACACTAAATTAATGAAACGCCCGAAAAGGACAGGCGTCCCCATCAACTTCTCGCACAAAGAATCCTCTTTGCGTATGAGCCCCGGTCATCTAAGTTTACGGAATCCACCGTAAAACCTCACGGAATCCACCGTGGAATATGCCTCCTGGCATCATACCCCCGGGGTGGGATAGCAATTGACCTCAATTGCTATTAGCTCAATGTGGAGCTAACAGAGTGGGGAAAGCATTTAAGTCTCTAGCGTGCATCCATTGTGCTTCCTCTACAGGATGGTTCTTAAATTTCACTAGATATCTAGAATACCTTCGGCCAGTTCTAGTGGTCATGTAGTCAGTGTCTATAATGGCTTCTGGTTCAAGTATTTCAGTCTCTTCTTCTAGTAAAGGTGGGTTTTCATAGACAGGGTGGATAGGTAATTGTCCTCTAAATGGTCTCAATAAACTAATATGAAATGTATTATGAATTTTCCAATGAGATGGCAGTTCTAACTTGAATGCATTGTCATTAATCTTATGAATGATTCTAAAGGGTCCGTAGAATCTAGGGGCTAATTTGACAACTGGATGTCTATCTACACTTTGCAGTCTACGCTTTTCTATTCTAAGCCAAACATAATCATCAACTTTGAAATTCATGGCTTGTCTTTTCTTGTTGGCTTGTTTAGTATATGATTGTTGGGCTTTAGCAATCATATCCTTTACCTCATCAAAAATAGTGTTATGCATAACAGCAATATCATCGGCACTTTGTATTCTATTAGACAAAGATGCAACAGGTGTAGATAATCTATGTCCATAAATAACTTCAAAAGGTGCTTTCTTTGTAGATGTGTGGGGTGTATTATTGTAAGCAAACTGTAATAAATGCAAATGAGTATCCCATGTTTGAGGTTTAGAGATAGTGTATGCACGTAAAAGATCTAGAATAGTACTATTTGTGGCTTCTGTTTGTCCGTTTGTTTCTGGATGAAATGCAGATGAGAAATCAATCTTTGTGCCTAGATTTGCAAACAGTGTAATCCAAAAATTATTACAAAATCTAGAATCTCTATCTGAAATAATCACTTTCGGCAATCCATGGTTAGTAAAAATAGTTTTCAAAAATAACTGTGCTGCTTGTGATGCTGTTAAAGTTTTCTTACATGCAATGAAATATGCTTGCTTACTAAATCTATCTACAATTGTCCAAATCATGTCATGGTTAGATTTAGTATTTGGTAAACCAGTAATGAAATCCATAGATATATGTTCCCAAGGTTTAGATGGAATAGATAAAGGCATTAATAACCCATACTGTTTACCATGATGTCTTTTTATTCTTTGACAAATCAGACATTCTGAAACAAAATTAGATACATCTGCATCCATATGCGGCCAATAAAAATCTTCAGTTAACATGCGTAATGTAGAAATGATACCTCTATGACCTTGATATGGGGGACAATGAATTTCATTTAAAACAAAAGATCGGAATGGAATAGTAACACACAGTCTCTTTTCAAAGAACATGAATCCATCATTATATGACAATGAATCAACAGGAATGAAATTATTTTGAACTAATTTTTGCCAATCAGAATGAAAAGTAATATCCTGGTGATATGTGTCTTTCATAGCAATCAAAGAATCAAAAGATATGATAGAAATGTTATGAATTGCAGGTCTTCTACTCAATGCATCAGCAACTACATTTTCTTTTCCAGGTTGGTATTGAATGATAGGATGGAAACTTTGAATGAATGAAGCCCATTTGATATGGCGGTCAGAAATTTGGGGTTGGCTAAGTAGATGTCTAATGCTTTGCTGGTCGGTCTTTATCATGAATTCTGAACCCATTAAATAATGCTTCCATTGTTTTAATGCTTGTACAACTGCTAAGAGTTCCTTGTCATAAGTGGAATATTTAAGCTCAGAGGGTTTCAGTTTAGAACTAGAATATGCTATTGGATGGTTGTCTTGCATTAATACGGCTCCTATTCCTGATCCGCTAGCATCAGTCACAACTAGAAAGAATGGTCTAGTAAAGTCAGGCAATTGTAGAACAGGGGCATTGGTCAATGCACGTTTGAGTAAGTCAAAGGATTTCTGCTGGTTTTCAGTCCATTGGTAAACAATGCCTTTCTTAAGAAGTTTGGTCAATGGTAAAGCAAGTAATGAGAAATTACGTACAAACTTCCTATAGAAACTAGCAAGACCAAGGAATGAGCGTAATTCATGTACATTTTTAGGAATAGGCCAATGCAATATTGCATCAATTTTCTTAGGATCAACTTTTATTCCTTCTTTTGATACAATATGACCTAGATATTCTATTTCTGTCTTAAAGAATTCACTCTTGTCAGGATTTGCAAACAATTGATTTTCTTTCAGTAATTGAAAAACTAATGATAAATGCTCATAATGCTCTTTTTCACTTTGACTGAATACTAAAATATCATCAAAGAAAACAATCACACAATATTGATATTTTAGAAAAATACGGTTCATCATTCTACTGAAAGTAGCAGGTGCATTAGTTAATCCGAATGGCATAACTAAGAATTCGTAATGGCCAAACTGTGTCCTGAATGCAGCCTTAAATATATCAGATCTATCTAACCTCACATGATGATATCCAGATTTAAGGTCAATTTTACTAAATATAGAAGATCCTTGCAGTTTGTCCATAAGGTCATCAACTCTAGGTATAGGATACCTATTCTTTACAGTGATCTTGTTTAATGCTCGGTAGTCAATACACATCCGATAAGTATTATTCTTTTTCTTGACTAAGAGCACAGGTGCACCGAATGGGGAACTGCTAGGTCGAATTAAACCTCTATTTAGTAATTCTTCTACTTGACTCTGGATTTCTTTTTGCTCTATTTGATTGTGCCTATATGGGGCTTTGCAAGGTGGTTGTGTGCCAGGTATTAGGTCAATTTTATGGTCTTCTGGTCGTGATGGAGGTAAACCTGGTGGTAAGTCTTCTGCAAAACAGTCCTTAAAATATGCAAGAAATTCCTTATGCCTAGGATGCATATGAGTTTCTTTTGCATGCAATTCATTCACCCAAATGAGATATGATTTAGTATTCTTGCGTAGTGCACGTTTTGCTTGAGTATGCGAAAGCAGTGGAAACATATGAGATGAATGCATACCAGATAATGTAATAGATTTTCCTTGAAAATTTATATTCATTGTGTGTGTGGAATAATCTATATTGGGATTATGTTGGTGTCTCCATGGCATTCCTAGAATAATGTCGCTAGACTGTAATGGGACAACTAAGAAATTTCTTCTTTCAATATATGGACCAATTTGAATTTCTAAATCTTGAACTTCTTGTGTGCCATTGTACCTAGTGCCTAAAAATGCAGCTTTTATGCGATAATTCGTAGGTACAGTATGCAATTTCAATTCCTTTACTAATTTTGCTGAAATAAAGTCATGGGTACTACCGTCATCATGCAATATAGTTCTTTCTTTTCCATGCACCATACATTTCATAGTCAATAATGAATGTAAAGTAGGCATACCTGGTAAAGTGTCGGAAGTAGTAGTAGGATCATCTTCATCTTCAGTGAAATCCGGCATATCCTCATGCTCTTCTTCGTCCATAGCTCCAAGGTAGTTGATATGTGCTAATGGCTTCTTTGAATGACAATTTGCGGCGAGATGGCCTGGCTGGTGACACTTGTAGCATACGATGGGGTTGGCTTTGGTCACATTATTTGCAATGGCTGGGAGTCTGGGTATATTTGGATTTACTTGTGGAATAGGCTTAGAATTTGGATTAACAGTGGATGGTAATGCAGGTGGTTTAGGCCAATTCTTGCGGAAAGATGGTGATGAAAAACGACCTGGATTAAACCTTCTGAAATTTGAATTGAATTGTTTAGATCCATAATTACCGTTTGCTTGGAATGGCTGTGGTCGTCGATCTCTTCCGCGTAACTTATCTTCAGTGTCGTGAGCTAAGGAGATGGCATCTTCAAGGGTAGCAGGCTTGAACATATTCACCTCAGCGTAGTAATGTCCAAGAAGTCTAGACATGTACTTCCGCTTATGGGTCGTCTCTGGTACGTCTTCAAGCATGCGTAGCTGTAGAAGTGCATTCCAAAAACGCTCTGTATACTGTGGAATAGGCTCACGATCGCGCTGTTGGAGTAAATCCCATTGCTTGATAGCCTTCTCATGAAATTGCGGTGGTAGAAAATTTTGCATGAACTTCTTCTTGAAATCTTCCCATGTAACAGGACATTCTATGCTCTTGCAGACTACGGTCCACCAGAGTGATGCTCTATCTATCAGATGATTAGTAACACACTTGATTTTATCTTTCTCAGGATAAGTTTCCTCATGGAAATAGTCATCAAACTGGCTAATGAATGATAAAACAGTCTTCCCTTCTCTTATGCCATTGAAAGTACGAAACTTGAAACTTCGTTTACTTATCTTGGATTCCTTGCGAATGGTTTGTGCTTCAAGAGTGGCGTCAATGGTACGGCGAATCAAATCTTCAGCTTGGGGTTCTTCTTTATCAGTTGACGCTCCTTGTAGCTTTGTCAATTGCGCTTGCAAGGCTTGCCTAGCTCTTCGCTCTTCGTCCAATTGGAACATGATAAGATCCAGCTTTTGTTCCATGGTAGGCTCGGGTAGATCTTCTTCAGCCATAGGATCATCCATATGTGGGGTAGTCATCCTGTAAAACTCAACAAACCTTTCTCACTCAAAATCAGTTAGCGGGATGAGCGTAGCTCAAATTTGGGGTTACAAGGCTATGTATTTTTGGGTATTTTCTTCTTCAATTTTCAGAAATTCTGAAATATTTCTGTCGCCGTTTGCTGAAAGTACTTCAACGAACTTGCAGATAGGTAAAACAGCTTGCTGCGAACAACTTTCCAGTTCTGAGTTTTTGCAAACGAACAAGTCTTCTATGTGTTTTAAGCACTAGTCAGTTCTGATTTAGTCTGACTTGCAGAGTTGCAGACTTAACAGACTTGCAGGATTATTGACTTGCTGGACTTAGCCGACTTGCAGAACTTGCAGGACTTGATTCCAAGTGACTTGCTGAACTTGTCTTCCGGAATGCGTGACCGAGAGTTTGCAGACTTATTTGCCTTCACTGACTTGCAGAGTATGGAGGGACTTAAGCTTAATTAGTTAAGCTTAAGCTTAAGAAGCTTAAGAAGGAGGAAATAGGCCGCCGTTTTCTGATCGTGAGGGGGGGGTCCGTTTTTTTTTTCCGCCGAAAATTTCGGGGCCCTCCTCTTGCCAGTCGACTGATAATTATGAAGCTTATAAAGCTTCTTAAGCTTTGTCTTAAGCTTTTTGTTTAATGAAATAATGAGAAAAATAGTCAAGCTTATCTGTAACTCCACGACTTCATGAAGGAAGTGTTTGAGTGGTCCTCCGCCGACAGAGAGTGGTCCTTCGCGATCTGATAGTGGAAATAGGGGTTCTTGATCGCCAGAAGTCTGCCTGTATTGTCGGTTCGCGACGAGATTGACTGTAGAGGCCGTTTGTTCCTGGAGCTCCGCCTTCGCCCGAGATTGGTAGCGATTGGAAGCCCTTGATCTCTGCTCCGCTCTGATACCACTGGTGCGCAGATCGGACGCAGGTAGCTCACGTAGTGAATTCCCAAAGGTCCCCAAGAACAAAGTACTCTACTTTTTAGCACAAAAACCAATGTAAAAGCAAGCACGACATGAGACAAGAGACAAATTGGGTTCAATCCCCCCCATGCCTTGTGTGAGCGCTTCACAAAGCATGTATTTAATGTATATTTCCAATCTTTATGCTCAAAAATAGCCCAATTACAAAAATATGACAAGCTTTTAGCTTTTGAGTTTGCTTTCTACCAAAAATAGGAAAATAAAGCTAATGGACGGTGCCCATAGAGTTTGGCACGCCCAATCTCAATGTCCAAATAGAAATAACATATCCAAGCACACAAGCGCATACAAAATAATAATAAATAATCGATGTCTCTATAGACATAACAAAATATAGGCGTGGCGCCTATCAAAATATAGTCCAAAGGTCGAAAACTCGCTAGACTCCAATGCTTTCCTCCGCCACTGCTGCTATCTCTACACATCAACTGAAGCATTCACAATCGTTAGTAAAATAACACAATTAAACCGACAAAAGTGAATACCTAGCAGTCTTCAGCTACATAAATAAATCAACTGGTTAGAAATAAATCCTAACCTTAATTTATTACGAGTGCGCACTCTAAAATCATAAACGTTTATTAATTTAATATGCATTTTGCGGAATCACCCGCTATGGAATCACCCATGTACACACTAAATTAATGAAACGCCCGAAAAGGACAGGCGTCCCCATCAACTTCTCGCACAAAGAATCCTCTTTGCGTATGAGCCCCGGTCATCTAAGTTTACGGAATCCACCGTAAAACCTCATGGAATCCACCGTGGAATATGCCTCCTGGCATCAATGGGTGGCTGCATGGCCACAACACAAGGCCAGAAAGTCTTGCAGAGTAGCAACATGTTTGTGGCTTAAGAGAAGTGCCTGCCTATCCTCTCTCAGAAATGAATACTCTCACCTTTTTATGAAGACAATTTAATACCCTGCTTTGGCTTTGGAGATACAATCAGATTGTTTCTCTTTTTGTGCTTACCTGAGCATACATCTTTTGTTGCCTACTAAACTCCTACTTTGTATGGATTCCTGAAAATTTGTTCATAGGAATTATTACCCAGCAGAATTTATCAAGTGCCAATGGAAAAACTGAACTCAAGCATCTGAATGTAAAACTGAATATGTTCAGATTTTTCTAAACATGAACTTCATGTAACTCCCTTAACAAGGATTATAGTGTACTTTGACATCAAAGCTTCAATTTTCTTCTTGTTAGTCTCTTTCATTGCTGTATCTTGAACCCCGTGTTCTACAGCCCTTGTGTGAACTCTACGACAACGTTGTTATGACAAATGGATGTCAAAAATGCATTCCTGAATGGTGACTTGATGGAAGAGGTATATATGGAGTAGCGTGAGGGTTATGACACAACCTGAGGTGTATATGAATGCTAGCTAGCAACCCTGTCTATCATGCTAGATCCAAACACATAGAGATTCATTACAATTTCATCAGAGAAATGGTACTTGCAGGACGGATTGATCTACTTCATGTGAAGATAGAAGACCAGGTAGCCGATATCTTTACCAAATCACTTGGTAAAGAGAAATTCATTTGTTCTACTTGGAGTACAACAACTAGTCTGAGCTCAAGAAATGGAGTTTGAGAAGGGGGAGGATGAGCTTGATTCTTTTGATCTTAAAACACCTCCATCCATTGAGATTGAGGGTGAAGACAAGAAAGAAGAGATAGAAGATGACTTAGACGTAGGCAAAAACAAGAAGGAACAAGTAGAGCTTAGAGACACTACCACTCCCTATATAAGTGTTTCTGGCTCCAACACCATGGTATAACTCTAAGAAATGTCCAAATGCTCCCCCAAAAAGACTTGAACAAGTTTGGAATAAGCAGGAGTGAGCACAAGATCAATGGGACTTATTCATACCTTAGGGTCCTGACTATAATGAAATCTTGAAGTGAAGCTCTTCTTCTTGGGCCTAACAAGTGATAAAAAAGCTCCTTGAGTAATACTTTTTTGAATTGATTATATCTAGCTTTTGAAATCACAAGCTCTTTTTCTTCTCGGGCCTAAGCAAGTGATGAAAAAGCTCCTTGCGAAATACCTTTTTGAATTGATTATATCTAGCTTTTGCAATCAAAGGATTCAGTTTTTTTTTTAAAATCTGATACACAATTTTTAGACACTAGGTGTAGGTGACATTGGCAAATGAATTATGCAAGAATATTTAGTGCATATAGCTAGAAGGGTGGCAGGGTTGCATGCCCTGCCATCTAATTGTTTTCCCCTCTATAACCATTGCTATTTGCGTCGAAAATTTACTCTGCAATCATCGTTATTAGCATCGCTATACGCATCACTATACGCATCGCTATAAGCGTCACTATTAGCTACGCTATAAGCATTGCTATTTATGTCGCTAACCTAATTAGTGGCGCTTATAGCGTCGCTTATAAAGATGCTTATAGCGACGAATCGATCACGTTGCTAATAGCGATGACGGGGGTAATTTTTTCTATAAATAATTCTGTCTCTTTAAATGTCGCTATTGGGTCTATATGTTGTAGTGCTCCATGGTCTTGGAGAGGAGTACAAGCACTTTGACACTTCCATATCAGTGAGTTAGGAGCGGCCTAACTTTGATGAACTTGTGGTACTTATTTTGCATGAAGAAGTGAATCTTGGACTCAATACAAGTTCCATTGGGTCAAAGAACAGCAAGGAGAGTGTCTTATACTCAAATAAAAGGGGTAGAACTGGAAGAGGAAGGTCAAACTTTATAGGAAGAGGGGCTAAAAATGTATATGTAGCTCATGGACAGCAAAGTAGTGGATGGAAAAATAGGTAGCCTCAACGGTGCCTCTAATGCTCATGGAAGAGGGAGTTACTCATCTAGAGGAAGAGGTACTTGGGATCAGCCCCAAATGAGCCATAGATAGCAATCAAATGTAGATAAGGATTGTCATTATTGTGGCAAATATGGGCATATGGCTAAATATTTCTACAAGAAGCAGAATGATCAAAGAGCAAGAGGAAGGAAACATGTTAATTATGCCTCTTATAGTGGTATGCAAGAGGATGACAGGTTGTTTGCTATGCAACATGTGAAGAAGGGGTTACGTACACAAGGCAAAGCACATGATGCATGATATATAGACTCAAGGGCATCTAACCACATGACTTCTCATGGAGAGTGGTTTCACACATTGGTAGAAGGTGCTCATGGATATGTTTGCACAAGGGATGATACACAACATGACATTAAGCATGTAGGTACAGTTCCCTTGATGATGCACGATGACAAGAAAAAGAGTCTATATGATGTGTTACATGTACCCTCCATTACCAAAAACTTTATTTCTGTGAGACAAATGGCTGAATAGAATCTACAAGTTAGATTCAATAGAGATGGGTGCTACATTAAAGAGTATAGTCAAGCGCTTGAGAATGTGCACAAGTTGCTTTGAAGTTGTATTCAAAATTTTCCTATTTGGCATGAATTTTTTATATGTCTTTGGGATTTAGCTTATGCACATTTTCAAGCTTGTTAAAACCCTCTCCTTATGTGGAAGGAGCTTGTTAATGGGAGTTTTCCCTCCCCCTCTGAGGGCATGGAAGAAATTTCCTCCTCTCTCATTGAGATGGCTATTAGATAGCGTGCTTCAAGTATCCTATTATTTCATATGGCTTTTTTTATATGCATATGGGAAAGAGATTTAGTGTGTGCTCACTATCAACTCTGTCTTTATGGGGGAGGACCTCTATCTCTGAGCACAGCATGGTATTATCCCCTATCTTTTTGAGATGTCTATGAGAGAGAGCTTGAGCATGTGCTCAAGCTTGTGTGAGTATTATCTTTCTTATGTGAATTTCTAACATGTCTTTGAGATAGATCTTTAGCACATACTCAACGTTATATCAACTCTTTCTTTGTGGGGAAGGAGCTTCACAAGACAGGTTCCTAGTTTCCCCTATCCCTTTAAGATGTATTAGAGAGAGAACTTGAGTGTATGATCAAGCCTATAGTAACCTTCTTTATTTGATATGACATCAAGGTGTCTTTCAGACACAAGGGAGGTCATCTTCTTATATTCGTGTTCCTTATGACTCACATCCACTTGACTTTTCTAATCCATTTCACACAAGTAATATCAATTACGTAAGCATTAGACCATGTTTATCATATGGTAGGTTAAAAGATAAAATGGGAGTCCTATGATGTGAACATAAGCATGTTTTTGAAGCATTTTCAATCATCGAGTGGGACTATGGGGTAAGAATTTGAGTTGAAGTTTCAAACAAAATTTCAAGTGAAATTGAAAGTATAAGAACAATTTCACGTATGTCTAGGTGATGCCGAATTCTGAGTGTGCACATGCCCATGAGAATTACTCTAACGCTATAATTATAATCTTCTCAAGTCATGTGGTTAGAGCTTGGCATACTTTAACTTGATTCATATAAAGCCCCCTTAGAATAGGGCACACTTTGACCTTTTTGATGGAAGTGAAATATGATGTAGACAACTTTATTTGAACTATATCAAAATGCAGCCACAACGAAAACTTGCCAAATACCCTTAGAGCAGGGTACATTATGACATCTTGTTTCAAATCCAAGATTGAGACTATGGATAATAAAATCGTATTAATGATTTAAAAGTGACAAAATATTTGTTCAATCTAATACATTTAGTAGTCATCTCACTTATGGCACACTATCTCCAAGTCGTGTTGAAACCAACATCTTGGCAATCATAGTCTTTGTGTAGTCCCTTAAGAACATGTTTGTATATGTTATCTAAATTGCCAAAACACCATGTACACCATCCTATGGCTTTGTTTTTAAGCACTTTGTAGATGAATACTGTTCTCCAAGTCCTACTCGAATCAATATCTTGGCAATCATGCTATTCTTATAGTCTCTTAAGATCATGTCTATATATGTTATCTAAATTGCCACAACACCATATACACAGTTAGTATTTTTTTTTTAAAGAATAGAATTTCCTTGATTGTGATTGTAAAATAGCTTGGCATACCATACGACTTTGGAGGAATTGTGAAAATCTTGTAGACACTAAGTAGAAGTGACTTAGTGTTAGCTTTGCATTGAAAAGTGCTCTCCAACCACGAATAACCATCATTCTATTGAGGAACCTACAATATACCAAGTTGATAGTTTAGAGTTCTAGCAGAAATTTTTTTTTGCTTTCTAATGTGGATACGTATAAAGATTTGATATGTATTTTCATCATTACATAATTTTACATCAAGGTAAAACACTTCATCATTTATATCCAAGGCAGTCAACATTCTTCTCACACAACTACCTTGCAAAGTAGCATCATAGTCATGTTTTTTTCATTTGCTTGTTTGGCATTTATATTTGTGGAACCAACAATATATACAATAACCTAGCAAAAAATCCTTATACCTTCTAATTTCAACATGTGTATTTGCTTAGTGAGTTGAGAAAGTAAGCTTTCTTGTCATGTAGATACACTAAAACAAGACTCCAACGCTTGCTACATCATACACATAAAATTTTTGGACTACTAAGTTTTCCATCATATAGATTCACTCAAACAATAAGACTTTAATTTTTGCGATCATGTCAAGTTTTTGAACTAGGATACATTCAAAAACCTCTAAACTATATGTGCTTAAAGGGTAAAATGATAATACATGTTGTTATAAGCAAAAATTAGTTTACCAAAGTTCTTGAATGTGTGATGTCATAAACATCTATCAACTCCTGATCTTGATCGCAAAGGTAATGACACTCCTCTATCTACAACTAGTAGTTTTTTATGCTGCTCAAGACTCAATTTATGATCTTAGAATCCAGTTTTTAATTTTTAGCACATCAAAATCTAGAAACTTGACCCATTTAACAAGCATACAAAACCAAGAAAACACAAAGTTATTATTCTTACCTGCATGATGCAAGGATTATAGGATCTAAAACATATGCATTCGTAGATTGCAATACATGTATATCGACTTCTCTCAACTCCACTTTAGTTAGCCCATCTATGTCATATATCTCAATTGTTATGGCACCAAAAATTTGAACTAGAGCCCTTATATCTTTTTCTGATAGCAACATGAAGAAATATGCAATTTTCTTCTAGTGAAAAAATGATAAATTCAGACATTTGAGTCTCCACAAAATTAACATATCAAATTTAATTTTATATTTATGTGCATTGAGAAATATTGAAGCATCATATCCATTCACCATTGTATTGAACTTAGGATTCAGATTTTTTAGATGCTATAAAGCTAACCTCAATCTCGTAGAGGATATCACTAGGCTTATCCACAAGGCCATGCTCAACCTGGAGAGAGTTTGATTGCATTATTGAGCTTTATCCATGCAACCAAGTATTTTCTACTATATTATTGTTAACAACCCATCATTTTAATCTATTTAAATCCACACATAGAGGCATAAAGCATGGCTTTTGCATAAATTATAGGCTTTTACTATCAAATCAAAGACTCATAGCCAGAAATGAAGAAATTCATATCAATATTTCATAAATATAGTTTAGGCTCCATGCAACCATACACATTATCAATATACATGCAAGCTTAGAGCTCAACCAAAAACATACATGATGGATACATACATGGGTCACCTATTTGATGTATTTAAGAGAGAGCTTAAGCATGTGATCAAGCCTATAGAAACCTTATTCCTTTGGTATGATTATGAGGTATACCTATGTGATGTATTTGAGAGAGAGCTTGAGCCTGTGATCAAGCCCATATCAACCTTTTTGTCTTCTTATGATTATGAGGTGTGTTTGGGAGGGATTTTAAGTACCTTTTCAAGCTTATAGAAACCCTCTTTTTTGGGAAAGGAGTTTGCCAAGATGATTTCCCCATGTTCCATTGAGGGCATGGAAAAATATTTTCTTCTCTCTCATTGAGATAGCTATGACATAGAGTGCTTGAGCACATGCTCAAGCTTGTACCTAAACCATGTCTATTTAATGACTCCTGGATATGTTTTTGGGTCATAGCTTGTGCACATTCTCAAGGTTGAAAAACCCTCTCCACATTGGGAAGGATCTTGTTAAGAGGGTTTCTCCCTCTCCGTTGGAGAACATGGAAGAAACCTTTTCCTCTCCCACTGAGATTGTTAGCACACTTCAAGCACTATTGAAGACTCGTGGATATGAATGAAGAAATTCATTTCAATGCTAGATTAATATAGTTTAGTCTCAAAGCATACATACACACTCTCAATGTACACACAAGCTTAGAGCTTAGATTAATATAGTTTAGTCTCAAAGCATCCATACACACTCTCAATGTACACACAAGCTTAGAGCTCAACCAAAAACATACATGATGGATACATACATGTGTCAATTATTTCAACCAAACTTTTGTAACGATTGTGTACAAGGATGATACATTATGGAAATAGAAAAGAAACCAATACAATGAGAATCTATGCCATCATCAACAACAATTTGGCACAATATAGCCCCTCATTCATAACATATTGCCCAATTATAGCATATGAGCTATAAAAGTGTATCATTATCATAAGTGTATCAATGAGTTACAATAAGTGATTGCGTGTTGCTTGATTCCATCAGAGGTTTGACAATTCCTTTGTAACATGAGCATTATTTTTATTAATGCTGGGATGTATTAGTAGTATTAGCTAAAAACCACAACATGAAAATGATATAGTTAATAGTAATTTGCAAAAGTCTAGAAAGTTTATAAGAATTTTAACTTGTTATACACACATATACTCACACGATGGATTTCAAAGTCCAGTTTGGTGTAGCAAACTTTTCAAAAAGTTCTTCGCAACTCTTGCATTCATCTTGCTTCTCTTTTTGCAACCCAATCTTTTTTCTATCCAATCAAGTCAATTGGTTTCATTATAGGAATTTTATATTCTTCATTGTGAAGAACTTGTAAAATATGTTGATCAACTGCGTTGTCGTGCCACTACACACACACCCTACAAAAAAATCTAGAGTGTGGCTTCCTTTTAGATTTAGAGAGCTAATGCCACTTTAGGCATTAGTGTTAGTGTTCATGGTTCAAAATATTAGTTTTTTTGGACAAGTTTTTAGCCAATTTTTGATATTCTAGATATTATCTCTTGTAAAAATCCATAAAACTATAGACAACTTCTAGATTAGGATGACATGTAAAAGAAAGCATGTAGCTTTCAGCCAATTTGAGAGGATTTTATGTAAAAAGAAAGATTGAAAAAATCGTGCGACACGTGCGATTGCTGTTTTCAAGTAGTGAATAGCACTCCAAAGGGGGAGATGAAAAATGAGTGATCTGTCACAATTCTAGCTAGGTGTGCTAGTATTTTATCCCCCTTTCAGAGCTAGTGAAAGCATTAGATTGGCAATCTAAGAAGCTTAGAGGAAGGTATTATTTGATACACGTTTTTGTCTATTAGAGTTATATATTCTCATAATGCTAATAGAAACTGATAGCCTTCATCTCTATTAGTAATCTTCTACATTTTCTATTCTTTTTGGGAGTATTCGTCTACGTCTTCAATTTCTTCGAACCCCCTTCTCTTCTGTCTACTCCTCTCCTTGAATCTACCTTCACCTTGTTGTCTCTTATCTTCAAGAACTTGGCTTGAAACCTTCAACCCTTCTCTTATCTCTACCATCTCCGGAGTCTAAGCTCTTGAACCCCCATACATTCATCTCTTGCCAAATCTCTGTGATGACCTTCAACCCTACACGTTGCGACATTGGTGAACCCAACGTGAAGGTCCGTATAAGAGAACTTCAAGATGGGGGACTCTTTAGGAGATACTCTACAACAATTGGTATGCATACTGCATCAGACTCAGCGCAAATGTTACAACAATAACAAAGGCAAGAAGAAGAGAAGATTGATTCCACAACTATCAAGTCCCTAGAGGAAGTTGGGTGTGAATTAAAACAATTTAATGGTCAAAATATCTCTGTTTTTAGCATGGTCTTTAAGAGAGAACCCGTTGTATTTTTTAGCAAGATGTGGATGGATGCATTCAAAAGAGCCCTACTCAAAGAATTCTTCTTAGAAGACTCTTGCCTAATGACGAAGAAAAGTTTCACTGATTGGGTTGAGAAACCCAACAAAGGTTTAGTTGCAGCAACTTTATACTATGAATTTGAAAGTAAATTTGGACAACTTGATGCTAAAGACCAAAAAAGTATGGAAGGTCAAAAGATTGAATTATTCCTTAAGGTGGTAGATCCCATTCTCCAAGAGAAGCTTTCTGATCACCTAGAAGATGCTACCTCCAAATCAGGAGTCAAGACTGCATGGATAGATGTTACTGATACAGTTAACATGATTGGTTGAAGAGAGTGGATGCGACTAAGATTAGGCTCTACTTCAACTTCAACAACTCCATTGATGGAGCTTGTTTCAGATTCAAAATCCCCTATTCCTTTGACTAATCAACTAACTCTTTCTTCTTCTGTCCCTTCTAAAAATGATGTCATGGATGAACTCATTAAAAGCATGTGTGACCATCTGAATCTTACAGAAATTAGTTCTAAGGTGGAAAAGATGGATGTCAAAGTTGAAGAACGAGGACAATTATCAACTCAAAGACCCATGAGAGAAGGGTTTAAGAGGCATTGTATTTGGTGTGTCAGCCAACAACATGACAAGAGGGAGTATTTTTCCTTACTACGTGAGGTTGAAGCACAAAAGCTCGTCTTTTGGAAAGACAAAAAAAATCATGCAACTGAGACTGATCTTCCACTGGAGCCAAATTTAGGAAATGGTGAAATGAAGAAAAGATTAGAAGATTTAGCTGTAAAGAATGCCTATGCAGCAATTGAAGCAACTACCTACTACGGGCTGCAAATTGAGCCAACTAAATTAAGGTTGAAAGTAGGTAAAGCTAATGTGCAATCTAAAGTGTCGATGCAGGCACTAGATCAAACGGAATGTGGTAAAGTAGCCAAAGAAGATTTGGTTAGTCAGTTCATTCGAGGAATAAATAGTTGGAAAGAACCGGTAGATTCCTATTCTTCCTTTTCACATTTGGCTTACGTCAATCACAAAGAAGTCTTGATTAAAGAAAAGAGAAGAATAGAAGATGAACTAGGGCCTTCCTCTTCTAGCTCTCTGAAAAGGGTAACTAGAAGAACGCCTGAACAACCAAAGCTTGCTGAAAATATAACCCCAGATCAAGAGATGGAAGATGGGCCACAAACAAAGAAGATGGAAGGAAAGAACAACAACAAGTAGCTAGGCTACAAATTGCAGTTTGACATAGAATCAGCAATCAATCTCAAATGAGTCCTAGAAGAAGGAATTCTAAGAAGTAAAATTGAATTTACCTTAGGTAAAATTCTTGGAATTGCCAAACGTGAATTCCATGATGTAATTATTAATGTAGTCAAAATAAAAAGACAATATGTTGGTGATGAAGCTGAACAAACAATGCATGCTTTTTTGCAAGTTCTTCGAGTTTTTGTGCAGGATGAAGAGAAGTTGACTTCACAAGGAATTCAACTTGAAGCAGTTAAAAAATTAATTGCAGCAATTGAAGCTGAAGATAAAGAAAGTATGAATGCAAAAATTAAAGAAGTGAAAGCTGAAAATATAATGGTCGGCTGGTGCAAACCAGTTGGGCAGCCCACCTCTAAAAAAGAAGGCCATCTACAGCACATGCATGAGGAGGAAGAGGCTTGGTTCATTCCAAGCAGTCACTACTCCCGTACGCATTGGGCAAGAGCAACAATAGAGACAATTGTCAAAATTGGAGAAAAATAAACACCATGTATTGCACTCTTAGACCATGGCTCGGAGTTAAACGTCATAGCAAGGAGTCTCTATGAAAGTGGCGGATGGCCCATAGATGTTGATCTAGGTTGGCGAATGAGAGCTTCAAACAACTCTTCTAGAGAGTTATATGCTACACGTCCTAATGTGCAAGTACCTATTGAAGATATAAAAGATTATTATTTTTTGGTTCAAGAATTTTGTAGTTACCGTATCATTCTTGGGAAACCTTACATTTTTTAAGCCCGCTTGGAAACAAAAGCTCTTGATGATGTTTCTTCCTATGCTCGAATCTGAAGCAAGGATAATGAATGAGCTGTCCAATTTCTTACTTTGTGTGTTAACCGTCATCGAAACAAACATTGACTACATGATTATCCTTGTGCCTCCTAATGCTCGAGAATTCAAGGGTTTTCAGGCTGCACTACTATAAAAGTAGGCTATGGCAGTGGATCATGTAAAAAGATTTAGCCTCCTCATGCTACAGAAATTGTGTCTCTAGAAAATCTGTATGTATGTATAGCTAATAGTATGGGTTGTTATAAGTCTCTTCATGCCATGACTAAAGCTGAAAGAAAATATTTATGTCATGTAAAAAGGGAGCTAAAAACTTAAGACTGATGGTTGAAAATGAAGATATTTCGGGCATTTTTTTTGGACTAATTACTACTAACACATTGGCTGAAATCTATGCAGTTTCTCATACAAAAATCAAGTTAAAAATCAGTCCATAGAAGTATGTACATTGGATTTTTATCAAACAATTTAAGAATTTTTTGAGCAAGAAGACATTGGTTTACTCAACAAGGCTGAAACACAAGTAGAGACAAAATACAAGACTGTGGTTAAGAAAGTCAAGCATGTGGGAGTCCCATTGCCTCTTGAAAGTGAAGGGCTAGTTGATAGGGCAGCAGCAAATCAGCCAAGTCTTTGTGATCCTTCCAACATTGGTCACAAGTTCACATCTAAAAGTATAAAAGAGCTCAAAATAGGTGAAAATTCTTTCCTTTCGTCGGCTAAAAAAAACTCTTTTATGCAAATGCTAATGAAACATGGAAAATCTTTTGCATTTAAACCAAGTGAAATAGGTTGTGTGGATCCAAATATTGTGGCTCCTATGATCATTTTTACAGTCCCACATGTGCCTTGGAACCTCAAGCCTATTCTTGTTCCAAGGGCGCATTCGCCCAAATTATTGGAGCTTCTAAATGAGAAGATTAGAATGAAGATTTTAGAACCTTCTTCAGCACCTTACTCAAACTAATGATTTACCATGCCAAGAAAAATGGATCTTTACGATTCATTCAAGATCTGTAGCCTATTAATCGTGTCACAATCTGGAATGTTGGTCTGGGTCGAATAGTTGACGAATTTGCTGAAGCTTTTGCAGGTAGAGCAATTTATTCTATGGGCGACCTATATTCAGGATATAACCAATTTCAGCTTTCATTAGAAAGCCGAGAAATTACCACAATGAAGACACCTCTTGGATTGGTCCGTATGCGCATTCTACCACAAGGTGCAACAAACTCCATAGCCCGTGTGATGAATGCCATGCACAAAGTCTTAAGGGACTTTATTCCACAACTTACTCTTCCATTTCTTGATGATGTACCTATCAAGGGATGTGAAGTCAATGAAAAGAATGAGGAGCTTGATGAAGATGGTTGCAGGACATTTATAGTTAACCATATTCATGATTGTGACATGATTATAACAAGGCTAGAAGAGGTACATCTTACCCTTTCTGGAGCTAAGTCAATTTTTGGAGTAGAATTATTCCTAGTGGTCAATCATCTATGTGGCACCTATGGATGCAAATCTTCACCAATCAAGATAGATTCTATCAACAGAATGCAAGAAAAATGCATAAATGTTTCAGAAGTAAGAAGATTTCTTAGTGCATGTGTATTCTATCTTATATGGATACCACATTTTTCTCATGTAGCCAAAAATCTTTATTAATTATTAAGAAAAGGCCAAAGATTCTCTTGGGGTAATGAGCATAGTCTCACTATGCGTAAATTAAAGAAGCTATTACTTTTAGCCCCCACTCTCAAAAGGGCTGATTATTAAAATCGTCAACCCATCAACCTTACTATGGATACAAGTCCCATTGGGATAGGATGGGTTGTTGGCCAAGAGGATCTTGAAGGTAACACGTATGCAATTTGTTTTGGAGCAAAAGTTCTCAATGAACGTCAAAGAAGGTATGCACAAGTAAAAAGGGAATTGTGGAGAGTTGTAACAACTAATGCATCCAGCATTCGATCCGGAAACAATTGCGACTTGGCAAGATCCCCAAGGTTTTGTTTGTTAATCCCTTATGTCCTTGGGTTAGGGCCGTACCCTATTAACCCAACTTAACCAATACCTTAAGTTCTATTAACAGTAAATCATGGCAAATATATTTCTCGGAAAATTGTGGTAGTGATGTCGGGGGGAAAGATTCCCTTGTCAGAAGATGGCGTTCTCAGCTGGCGGCTCCCTCTAGCACGGCGGTAGCTCCTTTCTCCTCCATGCACGGAATCTTTCGCTTCTCCCTTCCTTTACTTCCTTCCACCTTCTCCTTCACGGTGCAGCACGACGACTCGTTGCTCCACTCCTCCTTCCTCCACACACGTCTAAAATGGCAGCGTCGAGCCCTCCACAGTCTGGCATAGTCTCCCCTTTCACCCCCTTAGAGGGGTTTATTTATAGGACAAGGGGGGAGAGGGGACCTCCCCCCACGTGGCCCCCTTGCATGGCATCCTCCCTCCACCTCCTCATGTTGCCCTTAATAGCCCATCCCCTTCCCTTAGCCACGCATCGGCTGGGGAAGGTAAATAAAAAAAATTTACAATAATTTAATCTCAACATTATCCTCTTAACCTCCTCCCAAGAGGGAGTTCACCTGTGGTTTGAACCCCAGTCCTGGTTTTGCCAATGCGGAGGTCATGATTCCTCACGTACGGTTTACAGGTTGCATTGCTGGTAACTCCAATGGCGAAAATAACCTTTGCATGAGTTTCACACGGGGTGTGGAAAGTCGGTATAGTAATATTTTTCAATCGGGAATATTACATGCTCTCCCCCTTGGAGGAATCAAGATGTCCTCATCTGGAGATGAACTGGGGATATCGTTAGTTGAGAGTGCTTTCATCCATCCAAGTGGCATCCTCCTCGGGATAATCTTTCCACTGGACGAGGCATTCTCTCAAGGTTATGGATCTCAGTTGTCTCTCCCTAACATCTAAGATCCTGTCAGGCCGTAGCTCAAGGACTCCTTGGCTAGGCATTACAACTTGTTGATCATCAAGTACATGGCTAGGATTAGGTACATAATTCTTCAATAGGCTGATATGGAATACATTATGAACCTTTAGGTTCTCAGGGAGTTGCAGTCTATAAGCATTAGGTCCTAGGCACTTGAGGATCTTGTATGGTCCACAATACCTTGGACTTAGCTTCTTGCAATCTCCTAAGGATAGGGAACTCTTCTTTGGCCGTACGTGAATGAATACCATGTTTCCTTCCTCAAAGGTTCTATCTTGATGCTTCAAATCCATGTATGCCTTTTGTCTATCCTTGGCAGCTTGGATGTCCTGTCTTATTGACTTCATTTGGTCATCCATTTCTTCTGGCATCTGCCTTGAAGCTTCAATCCTTAAGGTTGGATCTGAGAAGTTTAGGGGACTTTGACAGTCATGACCATACAATGCTTGAAAAGGGGTCATCTGAAAGCTTTATTGGTAAGAAGCATTGTAGGCAAACTCAACCAAGGGCAAGTATTGAATCCACCTTTTTGGTTCACGGCAGTAGTGTGCCCTTAGCATATCCTTGATGACTTGATTGACTCGCTCCGTTTGGCCATCAGCTTGGGGATGGTAAGCTATACTAAAACAGAGTTGAGTCCCAATGGTTTCAAAGATAGCTCTCTAGAAGTGTGATGTGAAGAGAGAATCATGATCACTAATGATTCTTCTAGGTAACCCATGTAGCTTGAATATCTCCTTGATAAACAACCTTGAAATGTCTGAGGCTTTATAGTTTGTCTTAACTGGAATAAGGTGTGCAACTTTAGTAAGCATGTCAACCACAGCCATGATGGAATTGTATCCTCCCTAAACTTGGGGTAGGCCAACAACAAAGTCCATACTGATGAATTCCCATTTCATTTGTGGAATGTCAAGTGGTTGCAACTTTCCAGGCATTTTGACATGTTCTGCCTTGATACGTTGACAAGACAAAAACTCAGTGACATATTTGAGGACGTCACCTTTAAGCCTCTCCCAATAGTAGCTCTTCTTAACTACATTAAGAGTCTTGGTATAGCCAGGATGTCCTAAGAAAGGGGAATCATGAGCTTCCCATAGTAACTTCTGCTTAAGTGACTGGCTTGCCGGTATACATAATCTCGTTCTATAG
The DNA here is from genome assembly GCF_053477565.2 of Lygodium microphyllum. Classification (NCBI taxonomy): domain Eukaryota; kingdom Viridiplantae; phylum Streptophyta; class Polypodiopsida; order Schizaeales; family Lygodiaceae; genus Lygodium; species Lygodium microphyllum. The sequence goes on along the minus strand of NC_141159.1, from coordinate 114,243,084 downwards.
TAGACAAGTCCACTATTGATAGAGAATTCATGATACTTAGCCTGTAGCTTCTGGTCCTGTTCCTTGATAGGGATTTCCCTTAGCATATTCTTCCACATATGGATACTCAAACCTAACTTGAGGGGAAAGGAGATACTAGGAACCTATCGTGTGAAGATCCTCCCTTGGAAAGGAAGAGTTGATACAAGCTTGACCACATGTTGAAGCTACATCTAAAAAATATTTAAGACATTCATAGAAAAAGAATGTGTTGACACAAGCTTGAGCATGTGCTCAAGATTTATCTCATGGACACCTCAATAAGAGAGGGCACACTATCGTGTTGCACTCAGAGAGATAGAAGGAAAAGCATATCACCAATATCCTCCCCCATAAAGAGATGGCTCATATGAGTGAGCTTCTCCTTGTGCATTCTATGTGTGTTCGACGCAGCATCTTGAGCAAGTCCCCCCACCACGCGATTCTTGATACACAAGCTACATATACATTTTCAACCCCTCTTCCTCTAAAGTTTGACCTTCCTCTTCCACTTCTACCCCTTTGATTTGAGTAGAAGACATTTTCCATGTTGTTCTTTGACCTAATGGAACTTGTATTGAGTCCAAGATTCACTTCTTCATGCAAAAGAAGTGCCACAAGTTCATCAAAGTCAAGCTACTCCTGACTCACTGGTATGAAAGTGTCAAAGTGCTTGTACTCCTCTCCAAGACCATGGAGGGTAGTGGCCACCAAATCATCATCCTTAACTTGAGCTCCAATTGAGCCTAGTTGCTCTACAATGGTCCTAATCTCACTCACATAGTCTTTAATAGACCTTCCATTCCTAGATATGTGGTTGAATTTTTGCTTTAATTCTGTTTTTCTTACATTAGTGGCATGGCCATAATTCGTTATCAACAAGTCCCAAGTGGCTTTTGGTGATGTAAAATTTTCAATTTGCATAGCTTTTGTGTCTTACACACATAAGGATAGCTAATGCAAGATCTTACTATCCTTTTCCAACCATGTCTTATGTGTCTTTAATTGATCTAGTGTTGGAGGTCTATCCTCTGATAGCTTGGCCTCATCTTCAAGACTTGTGACTGGATCCCAATACCCTCTTCCAATCAAGAATCTTGACATCCTGAACTTGCATAAAACAAAGTTGTTGTAGTCCTACTTCTCACCTACTATATGGGTGATAGCATCCTTGTCTTCTGTGTTTGCATTCCAAAGTCTTCAGCTTTGCAAAATAAGATTTGATGTGTAGAGTCAATTAGCATAAAATTCCAGCAAGAAATGCACTTCAATGACCTATAGTGCAACCAATTTTTATTGAAAATTTGCAACAATAAACACTATTTCATTCTCAACCAATACATGTGCTTTGTTCCAAAGTATGTGTATCAGACATACATATATTTGACCACTTGTACTTATCCAATTTAGAGCTCAGATAGCTCCAACAACCACCAATAAATTTATGATCATATTTTTAGCAAATTTAGCATACATTTGATTATCTTAGACCAGCTCCATACTTTCCAAATCAAACTCTAGTGGTTGCTCCACTTGTTAGACCAATTTCAGGCTAATTTTCAGTTGTGGTCAAACATTGTTGAAAGTCAAATTGTTTTGGATAGCTTGTATGCCGTATTTTCCACTTTTTTGAGATGATTTAAATGGATTTTAGTGATGGATATTACTTGGTCTATGTTTGGAATTTTAATCTCCATTGATGATGTGGAATGCCTAGCTCAATCTTTCTTAGTTTGGTCACTCCAATTGCTCCAGTGCAGTCCACTCTAGTTGAGGACTGTTTTGCTCTACTTTGTAGATTCAATGGTTTCCTCTAAAATTAATTAAAATAATTATTTAATAGCTCATTTGTAAGCTATTTTAGTGAGTCATTTGATGCTCCACTTGGTCTCCAATGTCAATAAGCAAATGAGGTAGATATCCTTTAGTTTCAAATGACATGGTAACTGTTGCAGAATTTTCTAGATGGCTAAAAACAAGGATAGTTTTTTCTGATTGATTTCGTGTGGATTCCATACAATGATTAGCTTCAATGAGTATAATCAGCTTGTTCCTTGTGAGACGAGACACACTTTTCTAATTTACTTCACCTTAATTCGATGCCTGTAGCTCCTGCAGTGTCCACTCCAATGTGATGTTGTTTTTCTAGTTATGGTAGCACTTTTTTTTTTCCTCACAGACTTTTTACACAGGACTTCAGTCCTCTCAAATGATAACTTGATGAACAAGCTTTGATACCATGAAACAAATTAGAGAGAGAGAGAGGGACAAAGGTTAGGCAAGAAGAAGAGGATCCATGCTCCCTATCAAACTTCCATTATCTTCCACACTATAACTTGTGTACATAAAACCAAACATACAAAAGTAAAGTAACCTAGATGTAACCATGGTTGAGTTAGTGTGACCCAAAACCTATTCAATTAAGATAAACAAACCAAACCAAAGGTACATGAGTTTGAATCTCAACATGATACACACATATATTCATCAGTAACTTACTCGGGTGCTCATGCTTATTCAAACTATCTTTTAGATAGAAGCTTGGTCCTATACAGAAGCACATGGACAAGCTCTACTTCTCAAGGAGAGCCCACTGATAGAAGAGATGCTAAAAAATTGAGCACATAACCAAGTTTCTCTACCTCAAGGAGGAAAGAGAGTCAAAACCTATCTTTATCTTTGTTGAGACATCTTAGGAGATAGAGCTTGAGCACACACTAAGGCCCATAATAACCATCTCTTTTTAACGCACCTTTGAGGTGTCTCTAGGATAGAGCTTGAGCACATGAGCTTGGACAAACCTCTCTTCCTAAGATGTCTTTGTGCCAAATCTTATTGACCACATGCTCAAGCTTGTATGAACCCTCTCTTTAAAGGGGACATCTCTTTTAGATAGAGCTTGAGCATGTGATTTATTCCCCTCCACCAAGAGGTTTGTGAGACACAATGACAATAGCAATGTATAAGTTATCCCCCTCCACTAAGATGTTTATGAAACACGTATTGAGTAGCTTGCATTAATAATTTCACTTGGGTGCAAGGAGCTTAGCAAGAAATTGAGTAACAGATCTTGGACACATGCTCAAGATTCTATCAACCATCTCCTTTATTGTGTAGCTTTAGGATGCCTCTGGGAGGGGACTTGATCATGTGCTTAAAAATAGTTTCTCTCTATCATTGAGCTGGTCATCTTCTCACAAACATGTTCCTTATGACACTCATCCACTTTACTTTTCTAATCCTTGTCACAAGAATAATATTCATTATGAATCATCTCTTTCCTTTTGTGGGAGGTGTTGCATAAGATAGGTTCCTAGTTTCTCCTTTCTAGTTTGGATGTATTCAAGGGAGAGCTTGAGCCTGTGATTAAGTCAATGTCAATCTTCTTTGTTTGATATGATTATGAGGTGTAAGTGAGGAGGGAAACTTTGTAAGATAGTGGGAGAGAGCTTGAGCACATTCTCAAGCATGTATAGACCCTCTCCATTTGTATGTCATCTTGAGATCTCTTTGTGGTAGAGCATGGGCACATCCTCAAGCTTGTATCAACCCTCTCTTTAAGAATAAGGAGTTTTATAATGTTGTTCCCCTCTATCTCTGAGTGTAGCATGGTAGTTTCCAAACCTCGTCTATTTGACATGACTTTTTGATATGTCTTTGGGTCCTAGCTCGTGCACATTCTCGAGCTTGCTAAAACTCCTCTCCTTATTACGTGGAAGGAGCTTCTCAAGAGCATTTTAACCCCTCCCCTTGAGGACATGGAGAAAATTGTTTCCTCTCTCATTGAGAGGGCTACCCTATCTATGTGATATGACTTTCTAATATGCCTTTGAAAAAGATCTTGTATCATCTCTATATTTATGGGGGAGGGTGGTAGTTACTCTTCGACTGAGATGTATTTTGTGTATGGATTTGAGCATGTCTTTGAGAGAGAGCTTTAGTACATGCTCAAGCTTGTACCAATACTTTTTTCTAGGAGGCGCTTTGCAAGATAGGAGCATATTTTCTCTTGTCTCTTTCACATGTATTTGAGAGAGAGATTAAGCATGTGATCGAGCCTATAACAACCCTCTTTATTTGATGCGAGCCTGATGTGTTTTCTTAGGTCAACCGGAGGGAAATTTGTAAACATGGTGGGACAGAGCTTGATGATATATCTTTTAGGTAGAGGGGAGAACAACAATAAAGATGGTGGGACAGAGCTTGACCATATGCTCAAACCTATATAAACCCTCTACATTTTGTTGACTTTGGGATATCTTTGGGATAAAGCATGAGCATGTGCTCAAGCATGCATCAACATTTGCTCTATGGGGGAGGAGGTTGGTAACATTCATTCCCCTCTTTTTTTTATGTGAGTCTGATATGCCCTTTAGATAGAGAGGAGGGAAACTTGTAAACATGGTGGAGTAGAGATTGATGATGCATATTTTAGGTAGGGGGAGGGCAACATGTAAAGATCGCTTGGCCTTGTGCTCAAGCCTATATATACCTTCTCCATTTTTTGACTTTGGCATCTCTTTGGGACCAACATTCTCTATATGGGGGAGGAGCTTGGTAACATTCTTCCCCTCTATCTCTGAGTGCAACATGGTAGATTCCCCTCTCTCATTGAGGTGTTTATGAGATAGATTGTGCACACTTACTCAAGCTATCCCCTTTAGATGTATTCAAGGAGAGATTGAGGTGTTTATGAGATAGGAACTTTACAAGATAAGTTATTGGTGTCTCCTCTCCACTTCTATCCCCTTTAGATGTATTCAAGGAGAGAGCTTGAGCACATGATCTATCCTATAATGATCTTCTTTGTTTGCCATGACTATGGGGTGTCTTTGAGATAGAGGGGAGGGAAACTAGGCATTTTAATATGACACTTTGATATGTCTTTGGGTTGTAGCTTGTGCATCTTCTTAAGCTTGAAAAAACCCTCTCCTTATGGGGGAGGTGCATCTCAAGAGTGTCTATTGTCTCCCTTGGACGACATGGAAAAAGATTCTCCTTTCTCATTGAGACTGCTATTAGACAATGTGCCTCAAGCTTGTATCGAAACCCTATCTATATGATATGACATTTTCATATGTCTCTAGAGAATAGCTTAATAATATGCTCAATTTTGTATTGACTCTATATGTAAGGGGCAGGGCTTGTATCTTTTTTCTGCAACATTGTAGTTTCTCCTCTCTCATTGAGATGTCTCTTGTATAAGAATTTTTCTCATGGGGGGAGGAGCTTCTCAAGAGTGTTTACCCTATTAGAGGTAGATGGGAAACAATATCACCAAGCTCCTCCTTTGGTGAAGAGGCTTGAAATAAGCTTGACCATGTGCTCAAGGTTCGTCCTAAAGAGACCTCAAATTCACATTAAAGGAACCTCAAACTCCCATTATCTCACCAAGCTACCATCCCTTGTCTGCTACATACACCTTAAAGTCATATCACACATGTGAATGAGAGGTGATGGAGTTGGATGACGATGACCAGGAGAGATTCCGGCATGCTTTAGGCTCCATGAAGATACTCGGCATCTTTCACACTGTTATGGCGCCCCTTATGTAGCCAGTCGTCTTTTGAGTATCCGAAACGCTTAAAGCAATAAGCAATCCCTTAGGAGGATGGTATTGGAGGGATTTATTTTGGAAAAACCCCCCGAACACTGTTTGTCTTGAAAAGTCGTGGCCTTGGTTGAAAATCCTTGTCTTTGAGTAGAGGGTCTTCAGTTTTGAGTTGAAGGTCTTCAAGCTTGTGGAATCAATAAGCGATCCGTAGATCTTGAGGCGTTGGGCATGGATCATTGGATGATGAGGTTCCAAGATCTATGCCAATGGCAGATCCATCACTGGGTTTTCCTTCTGCTTGATTTGGTTCAATCATGGAAGCCATCAGTAGGCAGATGATTGGCAACATGAAATCTGTTGAGCTATTTAAACCTTCGCAGCGGAGCTCCTGAAGTTGCATTAATGGGGTCATGTCCGACTCATGGAAAAATTCATTGTCATTAGAGGATGTAGTAGATGATCTTCTTCAGCCAAGTAGCCAGTTCTTGAAATACGAACATAACCTGCAAGAAAAGTTGTGCACTTCCTAGGGGGTGTGTATGTCTCACTGTATAGTGCATGGTGCCCGTGCCAGTGGAACTGGGAGATGGGTCTAACCTTGGGCAAGCCCTTGGTAATGTCCCACACTTGAGGACCCAGTTCGTGCGGCATTGGAGGTGCGGTGCAAAACTTAGGGTGACAGGTCTGAAAGTCCTGCCCTTGATGTACCCTAAGTGTGAAGTGGGGGAGGGGCTAGAGAGGACTCTAGATGCAGTGAGTGTGGTGCACAATAATAGTGAAGGAAGACTACAAGCACATGTGAAGTGTCCTCCCTGTTAACCTGTTTAGTAGTGAATTCGTCTTTTGGCTTGCTTTTTTTTTTTTTGAGAATGGGAGAGAGTACATTTGGCAAGGTATGTGGCACCTATTTAGTCACGGGGCGGTCGCAGGCATTGTGATAAAAATGCGCAACTTTGTAGGTATTCTTTAATACCGGCTTTAGCTCTCAGAGGAGTGGTGGAAAAGAAGGGGTGATTACACCTTGCAAAGCGGGTGTCACTCATATTTTCTAAGAGCTCTAGGCAAAAGGAAGGGAGGAGAGTAGCCCGCATCATCAACCTAGTCATGGCTCTACTATCTATTCCTAAGTTAATATAAAAAAAGAGTGGGGGGAGATGGGCTTTCCCTGCTGCAGGTTTCTGAAGTAGCAGGAATTTGATAAGTCGGAGGTAATTACAAGTGGTCAAAAATGTTGGATCAGGGCAGGAAGAAAAGTTTACAAGAAAACGATTTATGGAGGGAAGTATGTCTTCTACCCTTAACACTAAGCAATCCTTAGGGCTCCTAGCATTTACATTATATATTTTCGGGAAGTCAAAATCCCCATGTAAATCTCTATCATAGTCCACTCCATGCCTACGGGGGTAGGGCATGTATATGGGATCGTTACGCTCTTCGGGGAGTGAACTACAAAATGCGGTCCATGCATCAAAATTGGTGTCCCAAATTCTCCTTTGCCATTTCGGTTGTGCCTCATAGCCTTGGATGATTTTGGGAACCAGATTGACCTTGTCTTCCCAGTACTCTTGTGGCTCTTGTCTCCACCTAGTCATTATCATGCTTCTTTCTTCCATCCATCTGTTTGCAAGTTCATTAGCCAGATCTTTGATCTTGGATATGACTCCTAGAGGCAGGGCCCGGTCCAGAGAGTGTGGGAAAGAAAATGAAAGCTCAAACGGCCTCTTATATAACTCTCGCTGATGCCAGATGACCAACTCCTGGGGCCAGTCTACAGGATGTGTATCATTCCTCAGTGGCATGGGCTCCTCAGGGAGTTGTCGTGGAAGTGTACGTGCTCAGTGTTGGGCCTCCTCAGCTAACTCTTGTCTCCTTCTCCTTGCTGCAACTATGTGTTCGGGTAGATCGGCATATGCAGGTTCCTCCTGTGGGATCTCGGGTTGAGGAGGACTCGGCATCCTTTGCGGATCTTCGTCATCATCTTGCTCGAAATCCGGACCATCTACGACATTTCGCTCAACCATAGGGGGAATGACTAGTGGTGGTGATGGTGGCTGCTCCTGCTCCTGAAAACATAACTCCTTGAGCTCAGCAGTGGAAAGGCCCGTACAGCGTAGGTAGTAGAATTGTGGCTCTTTGGTGATTCCTGTACTTATTGGAAGCTCCCGCTCTTGAAGACCGTATCTTAGAGCTCGGGTGGTTAGCTCCAACTTTCTTTTTACCTTTTCCACTGGATCATCGCCCTCAGCTTGCGTCAAGTTGAGCACCGTGTTGAGGAAGGCTTGCCACTGGGTCTTAGTGGTTATTTTTGCAGCCTCAACCCTAGCTTCGACAAGCATTCTTTCGCATTTTGCCACCGCCAGGCGTTCGGTTAAGTCCCTTACCCTATCAAAGTTTTTCCTTCCCCACTCCATGGCTCTCTCCTCCATCCTTTTCCTTTGTTCCTCCAGTTGGCTCGCCAGGGTGGTTACTACCTGTTGCTGCTCATTTGATAAAAACCATAACTGGTTTCTTTCTCTTAATTTCTGAGCTAGCTATTCTTCAACAATCCCTCTTGCTTGATCGAGAATGTTGAGAGTGTGGTGCACCTCGGCCAGGATTTCTGATTTTTCCTGCACCAGCTGCTCTTGGCTTTGGATTTCAGCCCGAGGAATAGCCTTTTTTTTATTGAAGGCCATGGTCATGAGGGCTTCTACGTCTTCCTGGGAGGTCTCCAGCGCATCTTGAAATCTTTGCACTTCATCTTGTAGCCGTTTTGCTTCAGCTGCTGAGACTCCTGGCCCTTCACTCTTCAGGAATTCGATTTCGCTTATTAACCTATTCTATTCTTCTAGCTCCCACCATGACTGGGGCTCTGTGGCATGTTCTTATGGAACAGTGGCTTCGCCTTCCTGAACCCCCTGGTAGAGCATTTCCACTTGGGCGACCCTTTGCTGTAGATCACTGTATTGCTGCATCAGTAGCTTTAGGTTCCTTTGTTCCGCCACCAGGCTCTACTCCTCATCCTCCAACCTTTGTCTAAGGTGGCTTTCATTGTTTTGGGCTTCCTTCGTTTTTTCTGCTAGCTGGTCTTGCAGGGCCTTTATTTCTCTCCATTTGTCGGCTTCCTGCCTTGAGACTTCTAGCCTGAGGGCCGCTGATGTCTCCTTTTCTTTCTCTAGCTCCAGTAAGGCCACCTTCTTCTCTTCTTTTGCCTTGTCCAGTTGTGTCAGTAGCTCGGCCACATATGCGTCATAGTCAGTGTCGGCAGGCATGGGAGTATGGGGCGTGGTGGTCGATGCCTCCAGCCTTTGTCATTTAGGGTCTTGCCGTGACTCTGCATCTGCGGCGGTGGGCCTTTTCAATCTGATTTCAAGCATGATCTCGGCCACCTTGCTCACTAGCATCTGCACCATGGTCATGAGCTGTGTCGTGTCGAGGGGAGGTGTGGGTTGTGCGGCGGTTGCAGTCGTAGTTTTAGTCGTTGTCGGCACAAAGGAGATAGCCTGCTGGCAATCTATCTCTTCCAGGGACTCCTGCTGCTATGCTTTCCAACAGCAGGACCCCGATCCTGTTCATCAATGCATTGTACCGTTGGCCCGAGAAGAGGGTATGGATCATCTTTGCTTGTAATTTAACTGCTAGGTTTGGGATGTCAGCCAAGCTGATTCCATCCATGGTGTGCACTACTTCTTTCTTTACCCCCAGCATGGCGTAAACATCTCATCTCAGCCATCTCTCTTTCTTGGGCATGAGCCCCAGGGCCTTTTCTATGATTGTTGCATTGAGGGGCACTTCGATTCTTCTTTCCTGCTCCCCTGTCCTTACTATGACAATGCCACAGTTCCTGCTCTTGTCGAAGTTCCTCAGGAAATCCGCACACATGCTGTAATCCACGGCCTGCCCCACCTTTTCCACATACTTGTGGAGGTGGCATCTATCCACCAAGTCTTTGATCGCGGGTTCCTCCAGGATGGCCTCGTCCAGATTCAGTGTGTGCTTGAAAGTGAACTGACTGAACCCTCGCGTCTCGATGCTGATGCCGAATTTGGTCATCTCTTCTTCGGAGAATGGGAGTTTGCCCCCTTTGTCTAGTCCTGCCATGGTGGTGACCTGTCAACACACCATGCCAACATTAATGCCTAACAATCGGCTTATTTCTAATCAAAACTCAGTTTGAGAGAAAAATGTATGTGCCCAAAACGGGTATACTTGCTTAGAGGCTTGACCATTGCTATTATTTTCTTTTGCAGTATTCTTCCATAGAAACTTACTTAATTATAACAATCTGCTAGCTAGATAGCATAATTTTCATTTTTGCTCTGCTCTTGCTCATATTGCTCCCCTTTCCGTCGGGGATCTTTCAAGGAATCCTTCCTAGGATTAGCATAGGGAGGACGAGGTAAGCACTGTTTCGCATGGGTTGACTTACTTGGCCAATAACCAATCATAGAAGCTTGGATTGTATTCGAGTTGGGCATGACAATCAAGAGTAGATGGTTGGATGGAGACTTGGGAAATGTAGGTCATGACATCGTGGAAGAGATCTCCAGTATTGAGGCGACTGGCTACATGTAATTCCTCTGCGGTGAGGAATTGGTCAATGTAGGGGTGAGCGAGCACATGGTCATCCAAATGCTGATTACGGGTGATGGCCAAGACCCTAAATGAGATAGGTGCCACATAAGTGGGGTCATATTCGATGGTTTTAACTGCCCTGCGTTGCTTAGCATTGGTCATTATTCGACAACCTTTTTTCTCCCATTGGATCCTTAGCGTAAACCATTGCTGCAAGAAAGTGGAAGGTGAGCTTGCCATCTGCGTGAGCTCTTACAACTCCTGTTCAGGAGCAGAACGAGGAGGCTTATGATACGAAGTGATAAGTCTTCTGAGGGTAGCTTGATCTTTTGAGATTTCATCGCTTGCTATCAGTTCGGTAGCAATTTTGGGGAATTTAGTGGTCATAAGTTCGTATTCCTCCCAAGTGCATGGTAATGCACAAACATCTGAAGCAAGCATTTTGTCAAGAAGACCTAGGTCTAGCCTCTCATAACTTCTAGCAAATGTAGTGAAAGTTTCGTCCAGCATTTTAATGCAGGTTATTAAGTCATCCCTAGAAGTTGCGGCAAGGTCCTTAGCCAAGGAGAGGAAAGGTCGTATCGCGTATGAAGGTTTAAGACCCGCTGGTGGGGGTGGTGCAACTGGAATGGATAGTGGTGACTCCCTCATCGGTGTCACGGGTTGGGCCTTCCGCTCTGAAGCACATTGAGGTGCTGTAGGAAGTTCCGGAGGCATGGGGGTTGTGCTAGGTTCTGAGTGGGCAGTCATAGTGATTTTTAAGCTCTCTGGATTAGGTAGGTTTAAGGCCTGTGGCATTTGCTTTGGTCGATAGATGAGCTGAGACTTGCTAGCCACAGCTGGCCATGGCCTGCTGACTATGTTCTGGGTGCCACTTGTGTAAGCCTCTCTCATTAGGGTGAGATTGCTTGTAGATGAGCTTCTTAGCTGGCCATTTTTAGGCACCCAAATCCAAGGATTGCCATCGTAGTATCCTTGTGCCCGCAAGAGATCTTTGGGAATCCAGCGCGGCGTGGTTGTGTATCTATGGCGATAGCGCCTAGACTGTCTCTTAGGTCGGGACAGTTGATAATTTTGACGTTTAGGATCATACTTGGGTGGTCTACCCAGATGTGGTTTTTGCCGTTTTGGCACCCATAGAAACTTGGACTCGTTGGCCTTGTGAGCACTCTTGGTGGGTTTGGGCCTAAGGTCGGGAGCCCGGCACGAGGCCGTAGTTTCCTTCTGTTCAGATTTGGGCTGAAGCGTGGTCGTAGGGGTTTCTACCGGTAGCTTCATAAAGGTAGGGGAATTAAGACAGCCCTTGTTGAAGGTCGTCACTATACGCACATTGCCGATAGCAAGATGTATATGGTTTAGGTTGTAATCCACGTTACAGTTTGTTTGCTTCTATAAAGTGCGACCCAATAGTGACACATTACCTGCTCCTTTAGTGTCAGGTAACACATGGAAGAAGGCTGGTAAACTTTCAGACTCTATGGAAACGACCACCTTGCACTTCCCTAGGAGTGAATAAGCGGTACCCCCAAACGGGGTGAGTTTAGCATTAGTGGGCTGTAGTTTCAGTTGACCAATGCGTGTCCAATGGTCATGCGTCAAGATATTGTAATCGGCACCTTCATCAATCAAGGCTTTGAAAGAATACACTACTCCTGCTACGACTGTGATTCGTAGGTACGCCGGTGCCACTGCTTCTTCGTCCTGATCTATAAGGTCAGTTACAGTAGCCATGCAGATGTTCAGTGGGGGTTCTAGCATGGGTGGCTCATGTAATGGATGGAAAGGAGGATAGTACTTCTTAATGCGGCTGCCGTTAAAAAAGCCTATTCCTTCACCATCAAGTGTCTCCAACTCGACATTCCCAGTCCTACTGATCATGCGTACTCTGAAAGGCCCTAGCCCCCGAAACTTCATCTTCTGTTTATGTCCTTTTACCGAGTATAGCAGAACAAGGTCCCCTTGTTCGAAGTCTCGCTGCTTGACATGTTTGTCAAAACACATCTTTCGTCGAGCCTTTTCACAAATCAGAGAGTGAGTGGCGAGGATTCGGGTATCCATTAAGCGCTCTAGCTCCACCAAGCGGTTGGTCCAAGCCTCTCTTCCCTCCCAACGCTCCTAGATTGCTAGCCTCAAGCTAGGGATGAAGAATTCAAAGGGTAAATTGGCTTCAGTTCCGTACGTCAGCCTAAAAGGCGTTTGTCCCACAGCCATTTTATAAGCTGTGCGATAGGCCCACAAGGCCGCCATTAGCTTGTTGTCCCAATCACTCCTTGAAGTAGACATGACTTTTGTAAGCACATTAACTAAGATTTTATTTGTGGATTTGGCTTGGCCATTAGCCTGAGGGTAATAGGGAGAGGACTTTCGATGAATTGTTAGGAAAGTAGAGAGCAAGTGGGCAATCACTTCATTAATGAAGTGTATGCCTTGGTCACTTACAAGTTTGATTGGACAGCCAAATCGTGAAATGACCTGCTCCCACAAGAACTTTGCGGTGGTCCTAGCATCATTCTTCCTCTGGCTCGTGCCTTTGTTCATTTCGTTAGATAGTCGGTTGCCACTATGATGTATCGAGCTTGGGAATATTGTGCTGCAGGAATGATAGGTCCAATAAAATCGATGCCCCATTTTTCAAAGGGTTGTCGAGCTATGACAGGGGTCAACTCCATCTTGTCCTTTCACACAAGCACTTTGGTCCTTTGGCACTCATCGCAGTGCTTTACTAATTTAGCTACATCGCGGAAAAGGGTGGGCCACCATAGCTGGGATTATAGCACCTTTCGGGCTGTTGTGTCCCCGCTAAAGTGTCCTCCAACGATTCCACCATGTGCTTCGTTCAATGCGCCGTGCATCTCGTGCTCACATACACATCTGTGCAATAAACCGTCTTGTCCCAACCTGTAGAGTTGGCTATCAGTTGGTATGGTTGAATTTTCAAGATAAGTCTTTTCAGCCTAGCCTTCTCAATGGGTCGCTCTAGTAGTCCATTTTCTAGCACTTGCACTATGTCATCGGCCCAATACGGCATCAGATCAGCTTTAAATAATTCTAGTTCACTAGCCAGGTTAAAGAGATGGGCATCTGGCAAATCGTCAGGCACACCTTGCCCAGTGGCTTCTCCTGTGGTTATGCGGGACATGTGGTCAGCCATGTAGTGCTGCTTTTCTTTGCGTACAACCATAGAGAAGTCAAACTCCAGTAAGAGGAGTAACCATCTAGCTATGCGCCCCGTAGTGCGAGGCTTGTTCACAAGATACAGCAAGGCTTGATGGTCAACAAAGAAGAAAAAGGGAGTGGCCAAAAGGTAATGCCTAAATTTCTTTACCGCAAATACCATGGCCAACCCCTCCCTTTCTATCGTGGAATAGTTCATCTCGGTCTCTATGAGCTGCCTGCTGGCAAAACTCACCGGGTAATCCAAGTTATGTTCACCACGCTAGCATAGCACGGCTCTAATAGCGAACTTAGAGGCGTCTATGTGCACATGAAACGTTACGTTCCAGTCTGGGGCTCTCAAGATTGGTGCAGTCGTAAGAGCCTTTTTTGACTCCTCATATGCGCGCTGGCATTCCTCCGTCCACTCAAACACTATCAATAGCTTGTACAATGGTCTAGCTATTAGTGCGTAATTTAGCACAAATCGTCGATAATATCCAGTGTGTCCCAAGAAGCACTGAACTCCCTTGTAGTTATCGGGTGGTGGTAGGTCAACAATGACTCTGACTTTGGAAAAGTCAGTAGCAATGCCATTCCTTGACACTATGTGCCCTAAGATGCATCCTGTTTTACCCAGATCTGGCACTTTAAGGGGCTCAACGAGAGGTGGTACAGCCTACACCTTTCAAAGACAGCTCTCAATTTCTCCAAGTGTTCGGCCCAACTAGAGTGTAAACATAGGTCGTCTACGAACACTTCCAGTTCGCGCCTAAGCATGTCCTTAAAGATAGTGCACATTAGGCGTTGAAAAGTTATAGATGCGTTCATTAGCCCAAAATGCATGACAATGTAGGCAAATACGCCCCATTCCGTGGCAAAGGTAGTCTTGTGCCTGTCGTTGGGGTGCACTTGCACTTGATTGTAACCCGAGAAACCATCCAGAAAACTGTAGGCTTCCTTTCCTGCTACCCTCTCAAGCATGTGCTCGGTGTAAGGTAAAGGATAGTTATCCCTTTTCGTAGCGGCATTCACTTTTTGTAGTTCATGCACACTCGGATTTTTCCATTTTTTTTCATGACAATCACAATAGGTGATACCCAGTCTGTATGCTCGATCTCATATATGAAGCCTACCCTCATGAGTTTATCAATCTCCTCTTTCACTGCATGGGCATGCTTAGGATTCATGGGGTAAGGTCGTTGTTTCGTTGGCACTGCATCTGGGACCATTGGGATGTTATGAGTCACGACCCTAGGGTCGACTCCCTTAAGTTCATCCAGGGTCAACTCCCTTAAGTTCGTACAATGTCCAGGCAAATAAGTCAATGTACTCTTGCAGTAGAGCAGGGGTTGTAGGTGCGATTCAATGCAAAAGGTTGTTTTGTAGAAGACTTTAATGATAAGTGCAAGTTGGTTGCAAAAGGAAGTAGAGTTGGCCGAATGTTCACTTTAGATGCTAGAATTCCTGCAATGGATGATGCTATGTATGCTAAAGGAAAAGGAGTAGTTGTAGATATTGAAATATGGCATAAACGTATTGGACATGAAAATGTGCAAAGACTAAAATTGATGCAGTCCAAAGGATTGGTTACAGCATTGCCTTCTTTTAGATTGCAGAATTGCATAAAGTCTATGAAGCATGCCAGTTTGGTAAGCAGGCGAGACAACTCTTCTTGCATGATAGAGAAGTGAGCAAAAATATACTTGATGTAGTATATACATATGTTTGGGGGCCTACACAGAATGTATCTCTTGGTGGCAGCAAATACTTTGTCACATTTATTGATGTGACTGTTCAAGGAAGCTATGGGTATACTTCATGAAGGAAAAGAGTGATGTGTTTGAGCACTTCAAATCTTTTAAGGCAGCTATTGAAACAAAAACAGGCTTAAAAGTGAAGTGCTTGAGATCAAATGGAGGGGGAGAGTAGCTCTCTAATGAGTTCAGTGGCTTCTTGAGGACTCATGGGATAAGAGGCAATTTACTTGGAGGTATACTCTACAGCAAAATGGTGTTGCAAAAAGAAAAAATAGGCATATTACAGAAGTTGCACGGGCATTAATGGCTGAAAAGAATATGCCCAACCATTTTTTATCAGAGGCTATCCATACTGCTGTCTACATTATGAACAGAACTCCCATAGCTGCAGTTCATGGGATGACTCCTAAAGAATACTTTACTGGCAAGTAGCCTAATGTATTGCACTTGAATGTATTTGGCTATGTTGCATACGTTCATGTGCCAAATGAGCTACGGAAGAAGCTTGATCCAAAGGTAGAAAAATATTTTTTTATTGGATACTCTTTAGAGCAGAAAGGGTATCGCTGTTATAACCCTGTCACATGTGAGTTCAGAGTGAGCATGGATGTTATCTTTGATTAGATGGGAATTTGATATACACCTACTGGTGATGTTTTGGATGATGATAATGATCAGGACAGCTTTGTGCAGAAAGATAAACAAGAATCACAGAGTCTTAATGGATTAGAAACATCATCTAGTACTGCACCTACAGTGAGCCCTTGGTCTGGGAGACTAAGAAGTAGCCCCACATCTTCAGGTGGATCTATAAGTGTTACAGGGAAGGACAAAGGAAAGAAGAAAGTGTTGGATGGTAATGATGCATCTACCAGTCATTTGGGATTTGATGGAGATTCTAGTGGTTCGAAGAGTTTGGATGATGAGCTTGGCATTCTTTTAGTCACACATGACACCAGGTGTACAGAGAGCTCAGAGTAATGTAAAGGGTCCATTGAGTGATCCGGTGATACGGAGATCTAGCAACATCAGATACCTTGTTAAAAGATTTGGTTTTGAAGGTTATGCAACTCACCATTATGCTTATATGGTGAAACTAGTTGAGGATGTTGAGCCTACTTGTTTTGAGGATGCTATTGGTCATGCTCATTGGGATGCAGCAATGGATGAGGAGGTGGTTGCATTAGAAGCCAATAAGACTTGGGATTTGGTACCCTTACCTAAGGGTAAGAAAGCTATTTGTTGTAAGTGGTTTTACAAAGTCAAGCATAATGCAAACGGTTCAATTAGCAGGTATGAGGCTAGGCTGGTTGCAAAAGGCTATGCTCAAACATATGGCATAGATTATGAAGAGACATTCAGTCCAGTGGATAGGATGGCAACTATTAGGTGTGTGATTGCCTTGGCAACAGCCACAGGTTGGAGTTTGCAGTAAATGGATGTTAAGAATGCCATCTTGCATGGTGAATTGCAAGAAGAAGTGTATATGGAGCAACCAATAGGTTATGAGGATTTAGAGCATCCCACATATGTGTGCAGGTTAAAGAAGGCGCTCTATGGGCTGAAGCAAGCACCTAGAGAATGGTTTGACAAGCTTGGAGAGTATCTTTTCAATATTAGATTTTATATTTCTAATGCTGATCACTCACTTTATGTGAGAAAGGAAGATGCAGGTTTGGTCATCATAGTCATCTATGTGGATGACTTGATTATTACAGGTGACAGTGACAATGGGATTGCTAAAGTTAAGGACTTCTTGAAGAAGAAGTTTAAGATGAAAGATTTGGGTGAGCTAAGATACTTTCTTGGTATTGAGGTGATCATATGTGATGGTGGTATATGGTTGTCGCAAAGGCAGTATGGCTTGGATATGTTATCCAAGTATGGTATGACAGCATGTAAGCCTCTTTAAATACCATTGGAGCAAAATGTAAAGTTGAGTGTTGATGTTGGGGATGAGATAGAAGACCCTACTATGTTCAGGAGGATAGTGGGGAGTTTGATTTACATGACTATCACAAGGAGAGACTTGAGCTATGTTGTTGGCCTTGTTAGTTAGTTTATGCAGATGCCTAGAAAGCCTCATTTGGATGTCGTTAGCCATATATTGAGGTATGTGAGGTCCACTTTACATTATGGAACTTTTTATGAGGCAGGGAAGGACGTACAGGTCTTTGGATACATAGATGCAGATTGGGCGGCTGGTAGCATGTCTGACAGAAGATCTACGAGTGGATTCATGTTTTGATCCATTGGTAGTGCAACAGTTACATGGAGCAACAAAAAGCAACCTACAGTTTCTTTATCGAGTACAGTGGCTGAGTATAGAGGTGCTGCTATGGCAACATGTGAGGTGGTATGGCTGCAAAAGTTATTAGGTGATTTGGACATGTAGGGAGATGGTCTAGTTGTCATTCATTGTGACAACATGAGCAGCATACAGCTAGCTAGGAATCTAGTATTCCATGCTAGGACAAAACACATTGAGGTGCACTACCACTTTGTGAGAGAGAAGGTACTTACAGGAGATATTAACTTGGTATATGTCAGCACACATGATCAAATAGCTGACATTTTCACAAAGGAATTCGGTGGAGAGAAGCTTCGAAAGTTTTGAAGCTTAGTTGGAGTTTCAGATATAGAATTGAGCTTGAGAGGGAGTGTTGAGATGGCAAGCTCAACACGTGCGGACATTGATGATGGACCGCTCTAGCTAGATGAGTCCGCACGTCTACACTTAGTATGTTGGTGGTCATTATGATACTCACATGGCCACTGACTTATCACTTATTATATTTAGTTTGTTACACCTATCTACAGCTGGCAAAGATATAACGCCAGCCGATTAGTGTAGTTGGTTATGCACTGCTTGACTTAGAAGGCCACTTTCCTTTATGTTGTATCTTATCTATACTTTGTGTACATTGTATAGTGTGTGGAAGAAGGAGAAAAATCAGCAAGAAAGTGTTTTGGCCTCCATCTCTCTTCTTGTGTTCTTGAGTGAGCTTCCTCTTATGTATACAGTGTGTGTTTGGCGCAGTAGCTTAGGCACATCCCCCCATCATGCGATTCTTGACATTGAACATGTTCACCTCCAGATAGAAGTGACCAAGCAAATCAGACATATACTTGCGCTTGTGGATCATCTCAGGTACATCTTCAAGCATTCAAAGTTGCAATAAGGGGTTCCAGAAATGCTCTGTGTATTGCAAAATAGGCTCACGATCTCTTTGTTGTGCAGACGATCCCACTGTTTGATTGCTTTTTCATGGAATTGAGGTGGAAGAAAAATTCTGCAAAATTTTATTTTGAAAAGCCTCCCAAGTAGTAGGACAATCAATACTTTTGTGGATAATAGTCCACCATAATGATGCTCTATCCACTAAATGATTAGTGACACATTTGAGTTTATCTTTTTCAGCATACTGTTCTTCATGAAAATAATCATCAAATTGATTGATAAAAGAAAGAACAATTTTTCCGTCACATAGCCTATTAAAAGTAAAAAATTTGAAATTTCTTTTACTTATCTTGGCTTCTTTCTTGATAGATTGTGCTTCGAGTGTCACATTGATTGTACATCATATAACATCTTTGGGTTGCGGTCCACCTTGATCAAAAGTGGATCCTTGAAGAGTAGCCAGTTGAGCTTGCAAAGTTTGACGTGCTCTTCGTTCCTCTTGAAGTTGCATCATAATTAGGTGCAATTTTTCCTCCATCCTTGGTTTCGGTAAATCACCTTCAACCATCAAATCTTCCATGTTTTGATCAGACATCCTACAAAATTTCAAATGACCTCACATACTCAAAATCTTGTTAGAGGGATGAGCATAGTGCAAGTTGGGTTTACAAGGCTTGCTTTTTTTAAAAAATAATATGGCTATTTATGATCTTTCTTCCTTGCGGTTATGGTAATTGATGAAGTCCCTCTTTCAAGTTTGTGTAGACTGCGTATAACAATCTACTTGTTTTGCTGGAAATTGGCTCTATTAGAGTGTAGGTACGAACAGTGGCTTGTTGAAATTTTTGAAAGTAGTTCAGGGTAAGCTCAGTGTGAATGCCCGCCAAGGAGGATATTTAAGCTTGAAATTTTTAAGCCTTAGTAAAGCTTAAAAAGCTTAAGATTTAGATTAAAATCTTAAAGTAATCATTTTTTGGGCAAAGTGACGGTGACAACTTTTCAATGGCAACGAATGGAGTGAGAACATGCCGTGTTACCAAATCGAGGAGTTTTCAAGCTTAAGCTTTTTAAGCTTAAGCATTAAGCTTAGTAATTAACATAAACTGAGCAATGTTTCCTCTAATAACAAAGAAATTGACAAAGAGGCTTCAAAAGTGGTCCTCTACCGCCAGAGAGTGGTCCTTCATGATCCAATAGCACAGTAGGGGGTTCTTCACTGCTAGGAACATGCTGGTATTGATGGTTCATTGCAAGACTGACTATAGAGCCCGTTCATTCCAGTAGCTCCGCCTTTGCTCGAGATGGTAAGTGATTAGAAGCCCTTTATCCCAACTTCGCTCAGATACCACCGATGCACAAATCGGATATTGGATGTGTACGTAGCAAGCGCCGGAAGGTCCCTAAGAACAAAGAACTCTACTAAAACTCATAAAAGCAAGAAGAGATTTTGCACGACATGAGGCAAAAAGACAAACTGGGTACAATCTCCCCCCATGCCGTGTGTGAGTGCTTCACAAGGCATGTATTTATAAATTTATTCATATCAAAGCTCAAAAGTAGTCCAATTTTACAATTAGCATGCTTTAGCTTTTGTGTTTGCTTTTGTCCAAATAAAGAATCAATTTGTTGGGCTTCCCAAAAGTCAGACTGTGCCCAAATACAATGTCCGATAATAAAATATTTAAACCGTGCACCCACGCACATACAAAATAATAAATGTTTGTCAAGCACTTCAATAAATAAGCACGCCTAAATAAATATTAGCACCACGCCTTTAATGATAAGGTGCAATATGACACCCGAAAATGACAAGCATCCCCGTTAACTTCTCATACAAGGAATCCACCTTTTGTAGGAGCCCTAGAAAATAAATATAGTTTTGTGAAATCCATCGCAAAACCTCACGGAATCCACCATGGTCTCACAGAATCCATCGTGGAATATGCCTCCTGCCATCAAATGATGTTCCCAGTGAAACCTAGGAATGTTATATGCTCTGGGGTAGCATCTGCAATATTAGCTACATCAAATGTATCCTCCTCTCTAGTATTAACAATGTTATTGATGATCAACTCAACCTATAGTAGAGAAGTCTGTTTGGCACTAGTCTTGCTAGCATTAAAATTACATGATGAGGTGCATGGCTATGCTTGCATCTATTCAACGAATGGCAAGTGCAAGTTTTAATGAATTTTTAAAGGTTCTCACGAGTGCAATTTTAATATAAATTTAAATGTTCTTTTACATCCAATTTGTTTGTTATTTTTATGCACTAATAGTATTAGAAAATACAATGTGAGACTAGAATAGTGAAAGTGCTATAGTAATGGAGAATTTCTCTAATATAATGTTAGAAAATAGAATGCATGAATATAAAATGCATACATGAATGCTAATAAAGATCCTCCTAAAAGACTACCCTACATTATTAAAAAAGATTAGTGTATACACCTAGAAAGACATAGGGTTTTTGTGAAATGATTCAAGAAAGAGGAGAAGAGATATACTTTAGCTCTAGAAACACTAATGAACAACCATTTAAATTTTTTTAATGCTTTAAGCCACATTTGCCAATATATATCTCAATGCATGTCTAGCCTCAGTTTGCCCTATCTACTTGTCAAATTTTGTGGTTTATTGCTTTTTCTACATCAAAATATGACAAAATGAACCTCTACACCTGTGCAACAAAAGCAATACCTAAACGTAGGGGGTTGGTATGTTTGAATGGTGTGATTTGCGTGCTGATTGTTGCTGATTTTCTGATGCATATCATGACATAGAGTTTGTGTGTTTTAATTAAGAGGATAGTAGCACAAGTGTTATCTCGGTGCTATCCTTTCATCGCCGCGACGGGTTAGAGAATAAGCATAGAAAGCCTGGTTGTGCACAAGCATGTTGCTGATTTGAAAATTATGTTTGAGCACTTTAGGATCATTCACTTTGCATGTACATGAAACCATGGTGTCAGAGGAAAAAAAACCTGGATGCATAGCACCTGTTTTCAATGACAATGACCCACGTTGAGTGTGGAGAGGCATCCTAAGCCGTAGGATAGACGTTCGTTTCTTGGGGGATTATTTGGAAAGGACACATGGTATCTCCCGGATTACTTTCGAAAATGAAAGAGTGGAGTTTGTTCGTTTGTTTGATATGTTAAGCAACGCATCAAGGGGCCAATCCCTGCGATGTAGGAGAGCTGCAGTGGGGCCGCGGTGTTTCTACTGAGAGGTTGCCTCCTATGTATGTGATTATCGTGGTATTTATTGCCAATGTGTATGGGGTCTCCCTCTGATGAGTTTATAAAAAAAGGGAAACGTTGGACTACAAAACTATAAAACTATAAGCGCATAGATTAGGCTTTAGGACAGTTTGTCCTTTAGCACTGGATAGGCACTCCTGGTCTACGAGGCCGTGAGGGTGTGTTTGTCTGTTATGAGCATGAGGTCCGGCTAGTGCCATAGCCAATGCCGGCCCATTTCAGGTCCCATCACATCAAAATCTAGAAACTTGACCCATTTAACAAGCATACAAAACCAAGAAAACACAAAGTTATTATTATTACCTACATGATGCAAGGATTATAGGATCTAAAACATATGCATTCGTAGATTGCAATACACGTACATCAACTTCTCTCAACTCCACTTTGGTTAGCCCATCTATGTCATATATCTCAATTGTTATGACACCAAAAATTTGAACTAGAGCCCATGATAAATTCAGACTTTTGAGTCTCCACAAAATTAACATATCAAATTTAATTGTATATTTATGTGCATTGAGAAATATTGAAGCATCATATCCATTCACCATTGTATTGAACTTAGGATTCATATTTTCTAGATGCTCTAAAGCTAACCCCAATCTCGTAGAGGATATCACTAAGCTTATCCACAAGGCCATGCTCAACCTGGAGAGAGTTTGATTGCATTATTGAGCTTTATCCATGCAACCAAGTATTTTCTACTATATTATTGTTAACAACCCATCATTTTAATCTATTTAAATCCACACATAGAGGCATAAAGCATGGCTTTTGCATAAATACTACAACATTATAGGCTTTTAGTACCAAATCAAAGACTCATAGCCAGAAAGGAAGAAATTCATATCAATATTTCATAAATATAGTTTAGGCTCCATGCAACCATACACATGATCAATATACATGCAAGCTTAGAGCTCAACCAAAAACATACATGATGGATACATACATGGGTCACCTATTTGATGTATTTAAGAGAGAGCTTAAGCCTATGATCAAGCCTATAGAAACCTTATTCCTTTGGTATGATTATGAGGTATACCTATGTGATGTATTTGAGAGAGAGCTTGAGCCTGTGATCAAGCCCATATCAACCTTCTTGTCTTCTTACGATTATGAGGTGTGTTTGGGAGGGATTTTAAGTACCTTCTCAAGCTTATAGAAACCCTCTTCTTATGGGAAAGGAGTTTGTCAATATGACTTCCCCATGTTCCATTGAGGGCATGGAAAAATATTTTCTTCTCTCTCATTGAGATAGCTATGACATAGAGTGCTTGAGCACATGCTCAAGCTTGTACCTAAACCCTGTCTATTTAATGACTTCTGGATATGTTTTTGGGTCATAGCTTGTGCACATTCTCAAGCTTGAAAAACCCTCTCCACATTGGGAAGGATCTTGTTAAGAGGGTTTCTCCCTCTCCCTTGGAGAGCATGGAAGAAACCTTTTCCTCTCTCACACTGAGATTGATAGCACACTTCAAGCACTATTGAAGACTCGTGGATATGAATGAAGAAATTCATTTCAATGCTAGATTAATATAGTTTAGTCTCAAAGCATACATACACACTCTCAATGTATACACAAGCTTAGAGCTCAACCAAAAACATACATGATGGATACATACATGTGTCAATTATTTCAACCAAAATTTTGTAATGATTGTGTACAAGGATGATACATGATGGAAATAGAAAAGAAACCAATACAATGAGAATCTATGCCATCATCAACAACAATTTGGCACATAGCCCATCATTCATAACATATTGCCCAATTATAGCATATGAGCTATAAAAGTGTATCATTATCATAAGTGTATCAATGAGTTATAATAAGTGATTGCATGTTGCTTGATTCCATCAGAGGTTTGAGAATGCCTTTGTAACATGAGCATTCTTTTTATTAATGTTGGGATGTATTAGTAGCATTAGCTAAAAACACAACATGAAAAAGATATAGTTAATAGTAATTTGCAAAAGTATAGAAAGTTTATAAGAATTTTAACTTGTTATACACACATATACTCACATGATGGCTTTCAAAATCCAGTTTGGTGTAGCAAACTTTTCAAAAAGTTCTTTGCAACTCTTGCATTCATCTTGCTTCTCTTTTTACAACCCAATCTTTTTTCTATCCAATCAAGTCAATTGGTTTCATTATAGGAATTTTATGTTCTTCATTGTGAAGAACTTGTAAAATATGTTGATCAACTACGTTATCGTGCCGCTACACACACACCTGCAAAAAAATCTAGAGTGTGGCTTCCTTTTAGATATAGAGAGCCAATGCCACTTTAGGCATTAGTGTTAGTGTCCATGGTTCAAAATATTAGATTTTTTTGGACAAGTTTTTAGCCAATTTTTGATATTCTAGATATTATCTCTTGTAAAAATCCATAAAACTATAGACAACTTCTAGATTAGGATGACATGTAAAAGAAAACATGTAGCTTTCAGCCAATTTGAGAGGATTTTATGTAAAAAGAGAGATTGACAAAATCGTGCGACACACGCGATTGCTGTTTTCAAGTAGTGAATAGCACTCCAAAGGGGGAGATTAAAAAGGAGTGATTTGTCACAATTCTGGCCAGGTGTGCTAGTATTTTATCCCCCTTTCACAGCCAGTGGAAGCATCAGATTGGCGATCTAAGAAGCATAGAGGAAGATATTATTTTATACACGTTTTTGTCTATTAGAGTTATATCTTCTCATAATGCTAAGAGAAATGGATAGGCTTCATCTCTGTTAGTATTCTTCTATATTTTCTAATTCTTTTTGAGAGTATTCTTCTGCGTCTTCAATTTCTTCGAACCCCCTTCTCTTTCGTCTACTCCTCTCCCTGAATCGACCTTCACCTTGTTGTCTCTTATCTTCAAGAACTTGGCTTGAAACCTTCAACCCTTCTCTTATCTCTACCATCTCCAGAGTCTAAGCTCTTGAACCCCCATACATTCATCTCTTGCCAACCTTTGTGGTGACCTTCAACCCTACACGCTGTGACATTGGTGAACCCGATGTGAAGGTCCGTATAAGGGAACTTCAAGATGGGGGATTCTTTAGGAGATACTCTACAACAATTGGTATGCATACTGCATTAGACTCAGCGACAACAAATCCAAATGTTACAACAATAACAAAGGCAAGAAGAAAAGAAGATTGATTCCACAACTATCAAGGCCCTAGAGGAAGTTGGGCGTGCATTAAAACAATTTAATGGTCAAAATGTCTCTGTTTTTAGCATGGTCTTCAAGAGAGAATCCATGGTATTTTTTAGCAAGATGCGGATGGATGCATTCAAAAAAGACCTACGCAAAGAATTCTTCTTAGAAGACTCTTTCCTAATGACGAAGAAAGTTTCACTGATTGGGTTCAGAAACCCAACAAAGGTTTAGTTGCAACAACTTTATACTATGAATTTGAAAGTAAATTTGGACAACTTGATGCTAAAGAATAACAAAGTATGGAAGGTCAGAAGATTGAATTATTCCTTAAGGCTGCAAATCCCATTCTCCAAGAGAAGCTTTCTGATCACCTAGAAGATGCTACCTCCAAATCAAGAGTCAAGACTGCATGGATAGATGTTACTGATATAGTTAACATGATTGCTCGAAGAGAGTGGATGCGACTAAGATTGGGCTCTACTTCAACTTCAACAACTCCATTGATGGAGCTTGTTTCACCTTCAAAATCCCCTATTCCTTTGACTAATCAACTAACTCTTTCTTCTTCTGTTCCTTCTAAAAATGATATCATGGATGAACTCACTAAAAGCATGTGTGACCATCTGAATCTTACAAAAATTAGTTCTAAGGTGGAAAAGCTGGATGTCAAAGTTGAAGAACGAGGTCGATCATCAACTCAAAGACCCATGAGAGAAGGCTTTAAGAGGCGTTGTATTTGGTGTGACAGCCAACAACATGACAAGAGGGAGTGTTTTTCCTTATGTGAGGTTGAAGCACAAAAGCTCGTCTTTTGGAAAGACAAAAAAAATCATGCAACTGAGACTGATCTTCCACTGAAGTCAAATTTAGGCAATGGTGAAATGAAGAAAAGATTAGAAGGTTTAGCTGTAAAGAATGCCTATGCAACAATTGAAGCAAGTACCTATGGGCTGCAAATTGAGCCAACTAAATCAAGGTTGAAAGCATGTAAAGCTAATGTGCAATCTAAAGTGTCAATGCAGGCACTAGATCAAACGGAATGTGGTAAAGCAGCCAAAGAAGATTTGGCTAGTTAGTTCATTCGAGGAATGACTAGTTGGAAAGAACCGATAGATTTTTTTTCTTCCTTTGCAAATTTGGCTTACGTCAATCACAAAGAAGTCTTGATTGAAGAAAAGAGAAGAATAGAAGATAAACTAGGGCCTTCCCCTTCTAGCCCTTTGAAATGGGTAACTAGAAGAACGCCTAAACAACCAAAGCTTGCTGAAAATATAACCCCAGATCAAGAGATGGAAGATGGGCCACAAACAAAGAAGATGGAAGGAAAGAACAACGGCAAGTAGCCAGGCTACAAATTGCAGTTTGACATAGAATCTGCAATCAATCTCAAATGAGTCCTAGAAGAAGGAATTGTAAGAAGTAAAATTGAATTCACCTTAGGTGAAATTCTTGGAATTGCCAAATGTGAATTCCATGATGTAATTATTAATATAGTCAAAAGAAAAAGACAATATGTTGGTGATGAAGTTGAACAAACAGTTCATGCTTTTTTGCAAGTTCTTCGATTTTTTGTGCAGGATGAAGAAAAGCTGACTTTACAAGGAATTTAACTTGAAGCAGTTAAAGAATTAATTGCAACAATTGAAGCTGAAGATAAAGAAAGTATGAATGCAAAAATTAAAGAATTGAAAGCTGAAAATGTAATGGTCGGCTGGTCCAAACCAGTTTGCAGCCCACCTCTAAAAAAGAAAGTCATCTACAGCACATGCATGAGGAGAAAGAGGCTCGGTTCATTCCAAGCAGTCACTATTCTCGTACGCATTGGGCAAGAGCAACAATAGAGACAATTGTCAAAATTGGAGAAAAATAAACACCATGTATTGCACTCTTAGACCATGGCTCGAAGATAAACGTCATGGCAAGGAGTCTCTATGAAAGTGGCAGATGGCCCATAGATGTTGATCCAGGTTGGGGAATGAAAGCT
Organism: Lygodium microphyllum; assembly: GCF_053477565.2. Lineage (NCBI taxonomy): Eukaryota > Viridiplantae > Streptophyta > Polypodiopsida > Schizaeales > Lygodiaceae > Lygodium > Lygodium microphyllum. Next base: position 114,216,451 of record NC_141159.1, on the reverse strand, counting down.
GTAAACAACTCTTTTGGAGAGTTATATGCTGCAGGTCCTAATGTGCAAGTAACTATTGAAGATATAAAAGACAATTTTCTTTTTTTTGTTCAAGAATTTTATAGTTACCGTATCATTCTTGGGAAACCTTACATTTTTGAAGCCCGCTTGGAAACAAAAGCTCTTGATGATGGTTCTTCCTATGCTCGAATCCGAAGCTAGGATAATGAACAAGCTATCCAATTTCTTACTATGTGTGTTAACCATCATCGAAACAAACATTGACTACGTGATTATCCTGTGCCTCTTAATGCTCAAGAATTCAAGGGTTTTCGGGCTGCACTGCTATAAAAGGAGGCTATGGCAGTGGATCATGTAAAAAGATTTAGCCTCCTCATGCTACAGAAACAGTGTCTCTAGCAAATCTGTATTTATGTACAGCTAATAGTATGGGCTGTTATAAGTCTCTTCAAGCCATGACTAAAGCTGAAAAAAAATATTTATGTCATGTAAAAAGGGAGCTGAAAACTTATGACTGATGGTTGAAAATAAAGATATTTCGGGAAATTTTTTTGGACTAATTACTACTGACACATTGGCTGAAATCTATGCAGTTGCTCATATAGAAATCAAGCTGAAAATCAGTCCATAGAAGTATGTACATTAGATTTTTATCAAACAATTTAAGAATTTGTTGAGCAGGAAGACATTGGTTTACTCAACAAGACTGAAGCGCAAGTAGAGACAAAATACAAGACTGTGGTTAAGAAAGTCAAGCTTGTGGGAGTCCTACTACCTCTTGAAAGTGAAGGGCTGGTTGATAGGGCAGCAAGTCAGCCAAGTCTTTGTGTTCCTTCCAACATTGGTCACAAGTTCACATATGAAAGTATAAAAGAGCTCAAAATAGGTGAAAATTCTTTCCTTTCGTCGGCTGAAAAAAACTCTTTTATGCAAATGCTAATGAAACATGGAAAATCTTTTGCATTTAAACAAGTGAAATAGGTTGTGTGGATCCAAATATTGTGGCTCCTATGGTCATTTTTACAGTCCCACATGTGCCTTGGAACCTCAAGCCTATTCTTGTTCCAAGGGCGCATTCGTCCAAATTATTGGAACTTCTAAATGAGAATATTAGAATGAAGATTTTAGAACCTTCTTCAGCACCTTACTCAAACCGATGATTTGCCATGCCCAAGAAAAATGGATCTTTACGATTCATTCAAGATATGTAGCCTATTAATCGTGTCACAATCTGAAATGTTGGTTCGGGTCCAATTGTTGACGAATTTGCAGAAGCTTTTGCAAGTAGAGCAATTTATTCTATGGGCGACCTATATTCAGGATATGACCAATTTCATCTTTCATTAGAAAGCCGAGATATTACCACAATGAAGACACCTCTTGGATTGGTCCGCATGCGCATTCTACCACAAGGTGCAACAAACTCCGTAGCCCATATGATGAATGCCATGCACAAAGTCTTAAGGACTTTATTCCACAACTTATTCTTCCATTTCTTGATGATGTACCTATCAAGGGATGTGAAGTCAATGAAAAGAATGAGGAGCTTGATGAAGATGGTTGTAGGACATTTGTAGTTAACCATATTCATGATTGTGACATGATTATAACAAGGCTAGAAGAGGTACATCTTACCCTTTCTGGAGCTAAGTCAATTTTTGGAGTAGAAGAATTCCTAGTGGTCGGTCATCTATGTGGCCCTTATGGACGCAAATCTTCACCATCAAGATAGATGCCATTAACAGAATGCAAGGAAAATGCACAAATGTTTTAGAAGTAAGAAGATTTCTTGGCGTATGTGTATTCTATCTTATATGGTTACCACATTTTGCTCATGTAGCTGAAAATATTTATCAATTATTAAGAAAAGGCCAAAGATTCTCTTGGGGTAATGAGCATAGTCTCACTATGCGTAAATTAAAGAAGCTATTAATTTTATCCCCCACTCTCAAAAGGGCTGATCATTCAAATAGTCAACCCATCAGCCTTACTGTGGATACAAGTCCCATTGGGATAGGATGGGTTGTTGGCCAAGAGGATCTTGAAGGTAACACGTATGCAATTTGTTTTGGAGCAAAAGTTCTCAATGAACATCAAAGAAGGTATGCACAAGTAAAAAGGGAATTGTGGAGAGTTGTAACAAAATTAAAGTGTGATCGTGAATACTTTATTAAATCTCTCAACCTTGAATTATATCATATTGCAGGAAAGGCGAATCTAGTTGCTGACATGCTATCACATGCAAGATATGACAATGAAGAAGAGCTGATGGAAGAAGATGAAGCAGAAGAATCTATAATTGCTGAATTTCATTCCATGGCTACTCAAAATACCTTTTCAATTATGAAGAAGATTGGCTATTTGAGCACAATGAAGAAGAAGGAGACTTGGATTGATGAGGAGTTCAAGCATATCAAGAGGAAAGCTTATGGATTTTTTCTTAAAGAAGGATATCTATGGAAGCACGCAAAGAAGAAGAAAGGAGCACCTGTTCGAGTTTTAGGTAACAAGAGATTACAACAACAGGTAATGAAGGAATTTCATGAAAGCTTGTGGGTTGGCCATAGAGGCATATGGGGAACCTTTAGTAAAGTCAAAGAAAACTATTGGTGGCAAAACAAGTATCGGGACATAGCACATTTTGTTGAAACCTGTTATGTGTGTCAGATGTATTCTATGGTTAAGCATCGAGATGGGTTACAATCGACTTATCCCTTATCTATACATTATAGCTGGGTTATTGATCTTGTAACCATGCCTACAAGAATATGGAATATGTGGTATTTAGTGCTTGCAAGAGAGGAGCTAACATATCAAGTTGAAGGCAAAGCCTCAACAACCAAGACCACTCAAGCTATCTGTCATTTTTTGCTTGAAGATGTGTTTTCTAGGTATGTTTGTGTGGGTAAAGTAACTGCAGATAGAGGAGAATTGGATGCTGATGAGGCACGGAGCTTCTTTGCTCAATTGGGTATCAAGTTGGCTTTAACATCAGCCTATAATCCTGAAGGCAATGGAAAGAGTGAGAGAGGTCATCAACCTATTCTCAAAGCTCTAGCAACAAAGAATGGCCTAAAATGCTACATTTTTCATTATGGGCTGACTAGACTATTCACAATTCAGTGACTGGCTATATACTAGCTGGAACTTATGCATGGATAACAACCAATTATGACAATTGAAGAATCTATTCTCACATGGAGTCTTCTACCTTGGGAGAAGGCATTAGTAGAGAAGAGTTGCTGACTTTGCGCATATGGCAGCTAGAAAGAAGGCCTGAAGATGTTCAAGCAGCTATTGAGAAGCTAAAGATAGCAAGACTAAAGAACAAAAGAAGATTTGATAAGCGATATCTACTTTGGCCAAGAGAGATTCAAGAAAATGATTGGGTGCTTGTCTATGACAGCAGCCTAGACAATCAATACAGTGCTTCTAGGAAGATGGCAAAGCACTGGTTTGGCCCATAAGTGATAAAGGTCATTCATGACAATGCCGCTTATTCATTGGCTGAATTGGATGGGACCAGTATAAAGATACCCATAGTTGGAAAAAGAATCAAGCTCTTCAAATGAAGAGAAAGTTCAACATATGAGTTAGAAGATTTGAATATAATTCAAGAGCATGAAGACATAGAGGAAGAAGAAGAGGCAGAAGATGAAGACATTGACATGGCAGAAGATACTTCTTCTGACATTGCAAATCCGTAAGACTTTGGCACGTGCCAGAGGATGTGCAGATTAGGAGGGGGTGGATGTTGTGCTGCTACGCACGTATTGTGTAAAAAAATCTAGAGTGTGGCTTCCTTTTAGATTTAGAGAGCCAATGCCACTTTAGGCAATAGTGTTAGTGTCCATGGTTCAAAATATTAGATTTTTTAAAACAAGTTTTTAGCCTATTTTTGATATTCTAGATATTATCTCTTGTAAAAATCCATAAAACTATAGACAACTTCTAGATTAGGATGACATGTAAAAGAAAGCATGTAGCTTTTAGCCAATTTCAGAGGATTTTATGTAAAAAGAGAGATTGAAGAAATCGTGCGACACAGGATCGCTATTTTTAGGTGTAGTGAATAGTACTCCGAAGGGGGAGATGAAGAAGGAGTGATCTAGTAGAATTCTGGCCAGGTGGGTTGGTATTTTAACCCCCTTTTCGGAGCCAATGGAAGCATCAGATTGGTGATCTGAGCATCATAGAGTAAGCTATTATTTTATACACGTTTTTGTCTATTAGAGTTATATCTTCTTATAATGTTGAGAGAAATTGAGAGGCTTGATCTCGGTTAGTATTGTTCTACATTTTCTGATTCTTTTTGGGAGTATTCTTCTACATCTTCAATTTCTTTGAACCCCCTTCTCTTCCATCTACTCCTCTCCCTGAATCTACCTTCACCTTGTTGTCTCTTATCTTCAAGAACTTGGCTTGAAACCTTCAACCGTTCTCTTATCTCTACCCACGGGGGATTCACTAGTAGTAATAAAGAGACGTCACCTGCATGCAATAAATATATGAAGGTACCCCTTATCTTCCCCCTATTTATGGGGCCTTACCTTATAAAATGAACATTCCTTCCCTTAAATAACCCCCCTCCCTTACACTCAAGTGGTACCATACGATAAACCCTAGTAGAACCCCCCTAGGTCTCTACCATCTCCGGAGTCTAAGTTCTTGAACCCCCATACGTTCTTCTCTTGCAAAAACCCTGTGGTGACCTTCAACCCTACGCGTTGTGACAACGTCTAGACTTGTACTTCTAATTTGTACATTTTTTACAAGAGAAAACCTCTTTGTGTGAAATTTTTGGTTGTACCATCTATTATTCATGGCATCCCACTCACTCATGACTCCTCTAAGTTGGTTATACCAATTATGATCTTCAAGTAGAGGTATTTGCCCATATCAAGTGCTTGTAATAGCCCTTTGCACATGAGACATAGCATTCAACACAAGAAGATAGGGGAGAAAATGTCCCATAAGCATATCATCATCATTTCTTCGATATCAAAAGTAGACAGGAAGATGTAGTTGCTACTTGGTGTAATACAACCCCTATAAGAAACACCATCAATAAGGATAGTTTGTACAGCATCACACCAAAATCACATAGATATTTTTTCCAAGGGCTTGACCTGTGCTTCAACACCTAGATTTCCTAGTCTATGCATTTCCATTTTGTCATATCTATAACAGTGATCCTCACACCATATGGAAAAAAATCCCAAACTATATCTTGTTTTCTGCTCTAAACTTCTAACCATTGGTACAACATTATGTTCTTGTGTAGTTGACCAAATTCTGACATTACGTCTTTCTAGCAAAATATTCAAGAATTCTATACAACCAAGTTGGAGCACTTGATACTTGTTATGGCCATATAGTATGTATTTATAAAGTGGTGATGGTTGGATATAGTGGTTGAATAGTAAGCCATTCAAATCCAGTACCATCATTAGAATGGATTTCTTTGTCATGTTGAGTATTGTAGAAACATTAATGTTGCTACCAAATTATTCCTCCATCACTCCATCCTCCATTTTCCTCTCAGTATAATGAAAACACTTAGTGACTCTATCTTATATCCTGCTCAGTTGAAAGATTAGTAGATATCACAATGGATTGGATTGTCAAACTCACATCATCACTTACATTATGCACAACACAAGACTTCAATATTCCTAATTTAACTTAGTACTTCTCTTTTAAATAAAATTTTCAACCTATATATGTAAGAAAACTTACATAATCTCTTTGAAATAAATTAGTCAAGTTGTATATGCCATGACATTTTAGAAGCACGTCCCTTAGTTTGGTCAATTACACAGATGCCCAAAGATGGACTTTTTGAGGAAAAGCATTTGTCTAGGGAAAAATCATCCTCCTTCTTAATACTTGCCATATATATTTTCCATTTGAGGTCTCCTTCTAGCTATTGGATTGCCTCCACTTGGTCTACTAACCATTTTCCATATGCTTTATCATTTGAAGGAAACTTGATATGTATTCTTCCAACTTGGATCTTTGATTTGATCCAGTCAATTCACATTTCTTGCAACTGACAGTATATATTTTCTACAATCATGTTTTCCACACATTTGTTCCCATCTATTACATTTTTCCTTAGCAAATGTGTTAATATATGGGAAGTAGCTAATAATATGCGAATCCGTTTTTACCTTATTAGCTATGTTAATCTTATATATGTCATTTTTACCCTTTGCAAGTTTTTTTTTTTGGCATAATATCTTTATATAACATTCTTATATCTTTGTCTGTTAATACAATCAGACAACAAAAGGTACTTACCGTTGGTTTTTTCCTATCTAGTTTCCCCTGCATTGCACTATCTAAGATCTTGAGCCGTGTCTTATATATATTTTCTTCACACATAACCATGTGGGAAAACCTTTGCTAAAAGCCTTGGCCAATGCTCATTTCAGTAATACTAACAAATTTCTACGTTGATACAAGTACAATGATCAATTTAGTTCTCATAAAAGCTACATAAACAAGAAACTATCGATCAATCAAACTAGTCGAGAGAATAGTTTATTAGAGATACTCACATCCCATTGTGGGCGACTTTTGGTGCCCTTGGTCATCATACTTAGTGTAGGTTTTGAAGGTCTTCCATAGGTTATCCATTGGGATCTCAAGTGCTCTAAGGTAATCTTATAAGGTTGTTTCTCAAGGTGCTCTTGCATTTCTTCGTTCGGCAAGATGGATATGTCCATCGATAGCTTTGGAGGGGCATTCATAAGAATACATGCAATTCACCTAACATAGTGTTGCTTAATGCTCTCAATTTCATGAAAATTCATTTAGAAAAGTATTCTTGATGCATAAATTAAGTGTTGGCCACCCAGGATGTAGTAGTAATAATTATCTATCTCCTCCTCTTTCACCAATTCCCTTGGCCTTCGAACAATCTCCCCATGATTATTTGATGGGACCTGAAATGGGCCGGCACTGGCTATGGCACTAGCCGGATCTCATGCTCATGACACACAAACAACCTCACGGCCTCGCGAACCAGGAGCGTCAATCTAATGCTAAGGGACAAACTGCCCTAAAGCTTAATTCATGTGTTTATAGTTTATAGTCCAACGTTTCCCTTAAACTCCTCAGAGGGAGATCCCAAAGTACTTAGGCATAACGCCTCGTCACACACACATAGGAGGCACTCCACCGACTAATAGTCGGAGCCCCACTGCAGCTCTCCTACATCTCAGGGATTGGCCCTTTGATGCACTGCTAAACATATGACACAAACGAGCACAAACTCTTCTCTTTTATATTTCTTGTATTTCCAGGAGATATACCATGCTTCCTCACTTCACAATCCCTTAGGAAACCGACCCTCTACCCTACGGCAAGGGATAACCTCACACTCTCAATCGTGGGTCAAAGTCCTAAGAAAATAATTGCTATGCAGTCTAGAAAATTTTTCCTTCGATACCATGAACCATGCATAGTGCATAATGTGAATGGTTTAGTGCACAAACAATAGAAAATCAGCATTGTGCGTCGTGCAAAACCAATCTTTTCATGATTTCCATGCTAACGTTTATGTATGGAAACAAGGAGAGACACCGAGCCTTACGCTCATGCTGCCTTTCCCTTTATTTTAAAACAACATCCTATAGCCATGATCTAACACATAAATCAGATTTAAGATTGTACTTTGACACTCAAATGCCCCTCTCACCCTACCGTTTAATGTTTTGCAATCGTTGATAGGTGTACGAGTCGTTTTATGTATATTTCTTTGTAGAGAAAGCAATAAATACAGACAAAAACATAGAAATGAGGGTAAACTGAGGCTAACCTTGTGCTCTACCTTCATTATACATTGCACAAACACTAATGTGATTTTTTGGAATTTTCCTTTTATCGTTTCCTAATTTTCTCTCATTTAAAAACCATTTTCCACCATTTTTTGGTATTTTTCCTCTATTATTTTCAATTAAAAATGACTAGAAATTGAAATTGATTATCGGCTATGGCCCTTAGGTTCTTTGACAGCAAAATTTCAGGTTTTGTGAATGTTATATCTCATGTTTCCCCTTTATTTTGCAAAAAACCCCTATTTTGCCTCTTAAAAGCGTGTTTTACGGATTTTATACCATTAATTTCAGTCATAACACTTACGATTTTCTGATTTTCTGAGCATAAACTGATCAAACTCATAGCAAAAAACAACGTAATGCATAATCAGCCCATGGGAACAATATTTCATCAACCAAATAGCATAAAAACTCATTTTTTCTTCATAAAAATTGAATTACCGCTTAGGCTTTGTGTCTCGGGATCTCGGTTTTGCTATGGGACTGCGTATCAGCCCTCATTCAATGTCCAGCATCTTCAAGAACAGCACTCTTCATGTCTTCATCCACTCGGAAGCAATCCGGTCTCATCCAGACAAGCTTTCCTTCATCATTCTTCATTGTCTTCTTCCATACAAGAACAGCCCCTTAAGGGAGAGAGAGGGAGGAGAGAGAAAGACTGAAATCAGAGATCTCCATTGAGGCCACCATTTGACGAGTGAAGGGCGGCGATAAGACCAGCATCCAGAGGGGATTCACTGTCAATGATCATTGGTATGGGTTGCATTGAGGCTGGAGATTCATGATTAAGCCATGGAGCGCATTTTTCGGCGCCATATTGGTGCCCTCTTCCCATGTTTTTTCATGCCTCCTCTTGCCCATGATTTGTGCTACATCAAATGCTACATGTCGCCCCCCAAAGGTCATGACCACTTGACCAAAGTTTGATCCACCTTTTCAAATCTTGCCCATTTCTTGGCCATTTCCCCGTCCGGTGTCCGAATTGAGCTCTAAAAAATCTTGGGCGTCCGGCTTGACATCCCGTAGTGGCTAGTAACTCCTTGTTGAGATATCGAGCTCCACTCGTGATATGCCAGGGTGACCGTTGTGCATTTATATCACCGACGTGTTAGTTGCAGATGCGGTTGGTACACCGCCCATGAATAATAGCTACATGATAGCTATCCTTATCTACTCTAGTTCGTGGCTCAGTTAGTATGCCACCTTAGTTAGTTGAGTTTGGTTTGAGACCCATATATAGGGTTCTTCTATTTCTTTGTATAAGAGTTCTTTTGGCTTACACAACTAAGAAGAGGAAAACTGTTTTCAGCCTCCACCCTTGTGTGTATTCCCCCATTGTGCAAGCAAGAAATCTACAAGTGAGACTCCTTTCTTCTCTCCCATAATCTTGACATGGTATCAGAGCCTTGTTCGTGGTAAGGAGCTCAAGAAAGAAAGCCAAGCTCGCGGTGGTCTGGTAAGAGGAGCAGTGTTGCTTTCATTTTCTGTTTTGGGAGCAGATCTCTGCAGGTAGCACAGCCGAAAATTGCAAGAGTGCATTGTCTCAGGTTGAGACACCCTTCGCGGTGAAGCAAGAGGGCAGTATATGCTGCGGGTGAGAGCTTTAGCTCTCGGCGACCCTGTTTTTTTGATTTGAGGCCATTTCGGGGCCTGTTTTGAAGGCGGAAGTTTTCTGCACGCACTCAGGAAAAGGCCCTGTTTTATGCTGTGCGACCACTGTTCAACAGGTCGGTGAAAAGTTACCACAGAGATTGCATCGTATGCTTGTGTGCAGAGACATTGGGAGTTACAGAATTATCCCTGTTGCCCGTTGATGCAAAATCGTCACTAGGAAGTGACTGTGTGGTCAAATACCACTTTCGCCAGTTTTGCAGATTTGCTCTTGTGAGGGTGAAGCTGTGTTTTTTTGCAGTGACAGAATTTTTTGCAGTATTCTGTAATGGCATCTGATTCTCTCTCACAGGTTGTCACTGAAAAGCTTGACAAGAACAACTTCCAAGCATGGAAGTTTAGAATGACGAATTTCCTTATGGGAAAAGGATATTGGGAATTTGTTGCAGGAAATGAAGAAGAACCAGTTCTTCCTGATGTTCCCAATCAACAGCAAATGCAGGCATTTAAAGCATGGCATGAGAGAGCCAGGAAAGTTATGTACTGGCTGTCTATCAGTATTTCAGACTCTATGATTGTGCATATTCAGGATGCAAGTACGCCAAAGGAGGCATGGGATACTTTGTCAAAAATGTATAGTACAAATACTCAAGCCAGGAAAATGCAGCTCAAGCAAGAGTTGCATAATGTGCAAAGAGAAAATATGAGCATCAATGACTACCACATGAAGGTGAAGAAGATTGCAGATGCACTTGCTTCCATTGGGTCGCCAGTGGAAGATGATGATTTAGTTTCTGTGACCTTGAATGGTCTAGGAAAGGATTATGCACAGTTTCGGACATCCATTTCAGTTCGTGAAAGATTTCCTGATTTTGAGGAGTTGATTGCTCTTCTAATTTCTGAGGAGCAGAGAAATGGTGGTGCATCTTCTTCAGGAGGAACTTCAAAAGAAACTGTCTTCTACTCAAATGCTGGAAGAGGTAGAGGCAGAGGTAGAGGAGGCCGATTTGGAGGCCGTGGTAGAAATTAGAATATGTAGCAAACTCAAGAAAACCAGTCCTATGGAGGAGGACGTGGTAACTCTAGAGGCAGGGGGAGAGTACCTCTCAAATGAGTTTGCAAGGTTCTTGCAAGAGCATGGCATAAAGCAGCAATATTCATGCAGTCAGACCCCACAGCAAAATGGAATTGCAGAAAGAAAAAATAGACATATTGGAGAGGTGTCTCGTGCCATGCTCAATGAAAAAGACCTGCCAGATTTTTATTGGGCTGAAGCAGTTGCTACAGCAGTCTACATAATGAACAGGACTCCCACTGCAGCAATACATGGAATGACTCCAGAGGAGAGGTATACTGGTAGGAAACCAGATATTTCTCATTTGAAAATTTTTGGTTGCATTGCCTATGTACATGTGCCAGATGAGTTGAGATCCAAGTTGGATCCAAAAGCTGAGAAGTGCATCTTTATTGGTTACTCTCTGCAGCAAAAAGGGTATAGATGCTATAACCCTTCTACTCGTAAGTTTACAGTGAGCAGAGATGTTGTTTTTGATGAGATGAGTAGCTGGTATAAACCAGTAAATGTGATTGATGATGTAGATGCACAAAATGGTAATGCTGCACAGAATTCACAGCAGCAGTCACAAAATATTAGTGGACCTGGAGCGTCTTCTAGCAGTGGTTCACATTCTTCGCCATGGACAGGCAGATTGAGATCAGGAGAATCTTCTCAAAGCAATGCAGATAGTGGTATGCAGGTATCACGAAAAGGAAAAGAGAAGGTTGATCAGCCCATGTTTGATGTGAATGCAGGTCACTCTTATGTGGATGGTGAATCCAGTGGCTCAGAACAGAGCATTGATGATGAGTTGGATATCCCCTCTATTGTTACACCTGGAGTAAGGAAGACCAGGGATGTTTTGAGAGCACCTGGGAGTGAACCCACTTTGCGTAGGTCTACCAGAGTTAGGTATCCTGTGGATAGGCTGAAATATGATGGATTTACAGCCATTCACTATGCATATATGGTCAAGGTGATACAGGAACCAGAACCCACTTCTTTTGAGCAAGCCATGGGAAAAGAAAAATGGGAGAAAGCCATGGATGAAGAAATGGATGCCTTGGAAGCAAATGCTACATGGGAATGGGTACCTTTGCCTAAAGGTAAGAATGCAATTGGCTGTAAGTGGGTTTATAAGGTGAAGCACAATGCTGATGGTTCTGTGAACAGATACAAGGCAAGATTAGTAGTCAAGGGGTATGCACAAACATATGGCATTGACTATGAAGAAACATTCAGTCCGGTTGCAAGGATGCCAACCGTAAAAGCAGTCATTGCTATGGCTGCGTCAAAGGGATGGTCTTTACATCAGATGGATGTAAAGAATGCCTTCTTGCATGGTGATTTGCAAGAAGAGGTCTATATGGAGCAGCCACCAGGTTATGTGCATGCTGTTCATCCTGAGTTTGTTTGTAGGTTGAAGAAAGCTTTGTATGGATTGAAGCAAGCACCTAGAGCATGGTCTGACAAGATAGGACAGTATCTTGTCACTATTGGCTTTCAGATTTCCAAGGCAGATTTCTCACTTTATGTGAGAAAAACAGAGAAAGGTATTATGCTACTTGTCATTTATGTTGATGACTTGATTATGACAGGTGACAGTGATGAAGATATCCTTCATGTGAAAATGCTATTGAAGCAGAAGTTTGAGATGAAGGATTTGGGAGAGCTGCGTTATTTCTTGGGCATTGAGGTGATTAGATCACCAAGTGGGATACAGCTCTTGCAGAGGCAATATGGATTGGACATGCTATCCAAATATGGGATGACAGGCTGTAAGCCTATTTCAGTTCCTTTGGAGCAGAATGTGAAGCTGAGCACAGATGCAGGTGAGCTTCTAGAAGACCCTACTATGTACAGACGCATAGTAGGAAGTTTGATTTATATGACTATTACCAGGCCAGATTTGAGCTATGCTGTTGGATTGGTAAGTCAGTTTATGCAGGCTCCAAGGAAACCGCATTTGGATGCGGCTAGACGCATACTCAGGTATGTGAAGTCCACATTGCAATATGGACTATTTTATGAGACTGGGGTTCAGATACAGTTACATGGATACACTGATGCTGATTGGGCTGGTAGTATTTCTGATAGACGATCTACCAGTGGATATGTGTTCTCTTTTGGGAGTGCTGCAGTCACTTGGAGCAGCAAGAAACAACCTACAGTTGCCTTGTCGAGCACAGAGGCCGAGTACAGGGGTGCAGCAATGGCTGCATGTGAGGTAGCTTGGTTGCATAAGCTACTTTATGATATGCATCAGTCTACAGATGGGCCAGTTGTCATTTATTGTGACAACATGAGTAGTATACACTTGGCAAATAACCCAGTCTATCATGCTAGAACAAAGCACATTGAGGTGCATTATCACTATGTGCGGGAGAGGGTTTTACTAGGTCTTATTGATCTAGTTTATGTCAGCACAGAGGATCAGGTAGCTGACATATTTACGAAGGCATTGGGCGCAGAGAAGCTGCGCAAGTTCAGAGACCTGCTTGGTGTGCAGGAATTGGGATTGAGCTCGAGGGGGAGTGTTGAGATATCGAGCTCCACTCGTGATATGCCAGGGTGACCGTTGTGCATTTATATCACCGACGTGTTAGTTGCAGATGCGGTTGGTACACCGCCCATGAATAATAGCTACATGATAGCTATCCTTATCTACTCTAGTTCGTGGCTCAGTTAGTATGCCACCTTAGTTAGTTGAGTTTGGTTTGAGACCCATATATAGGGTTCTTCTATTTCTTTGTATAAGAGTTCTTTTGGCTTACACAACTAAGAAGAGGAAAACTGTTTTTAGCCTCCACCCTTGTGTGTATTCCCCCATTGTGCAAGCAAGAAAGCTACAAGTGAGACTCCTTTCTTCTCTCCCATAATCTTGACACTCCTAACAACCCGCACGGCAATCTAAAAGATTATCAAAAATCAACAAGTGTTGCTCGGGTGCCTTTAAAGCACTTTGACGCTTAAAATCGTCCTAGGTTGAGCCACTGCCTTCAACGTTGAATATTTTTCCCTTGATATTCATAATTTTCAGCTATTTTTAAGCACTTCTCGGCATCAAAACTTTGCTCTCATTAGCGGCCACGGGATAGGGCGACGCAGCCCGTTGAATTCCACAATAGATCTGCACAAAAAAACCAAAGGAAGCATCAAGCTGATACAAAATAGATACATATTAAACACAGCACAATGCTCACCCTACCCCCTGACAGAACCAAGGCATGACATCCACAAGGAGTAGGCCTAGCATAATCTGATAAAAGGTCTGAAGCTAGTCACCAACCGATTGCTCCAACATGGCCAAATTAAAAAGAACTATCAAAGAGGTTGCCCTAAGTGGTGGTCGGAACTACCTACCTAACTAAGGACAACACAACTAGGAGCTCCTACTAGACGAGGACTCCTATAGCCTGATCAAGAAGTATTTTCTTGTAGCACATTTCTTCTTCCAGGTTTTTATTTTATTTACATACTCGGGTATGTAAAAAGGAGGGAGCTGAGCGTAGTGAGCCAAGGAGAACAGGGCATCGGCCTCAGGTCCTATCTCGGTACCCAAGAACCTACCAAGCCCTCGCAAGGCGACACTTAATCCTTTTCTGACGCTCACTTTTATTTTCGCTCCAACTTTCCTTATTTTCTTCTTTTCCAGCAAGATGCCACCCCTAGGAAGACAAGGCATTGGCCCCGGATCTGACTCATCCCCAGAAACCTACCACGCCTTCGCTAGGCGATGATCAACTGCTTATAAAATTTTCCTTTCTTTTCTTTTCTATTTTTATAGGGGTTAGAACCCCTTTTTACACACCTCTGTATATATTTAGTGTCTTTAAAATATTCAGGGTTTCTTTTTCCTTTATCATCATTATTTTCTTTTCCTTCGACAGGCTTCTCTAATGGCCTCACAACTAACAAGAACTCCTAGAACGGCTGCCTAGCAGGCTAGCAGAATAGGGTCACTAGGACTCCCTTCTAAAACAGGTCTTTTGATGTCGGGTAATGTCTTTATAGGAGGAAACAACTACTCAGACCTCCCTCAGACATACTGAACCTAAACCTCGGGACTTCATGCCTTGGACGTCGATCCCCAACAAGAAACGAAAAACCCCTTAACAAGTACACAAACACATATAGCAGAAAAACCACAGTACTCATAAAAGAAAGATATCACCTGGATAGGGCCACGAGAAGCTTCCGTGCAACAAAAGGCTCCTTTCAAGCTCTTCTTCCAAATCTGTCTAGCACAGAACTAGAACAAGAAACCATTAACTGCACCTGCACTAAACAGACAACTGGCCCTCTTGGCCTAATGAAATAAAGCACTTCACTATGAAACTTAATCGGCCCTCTTGGCCTAATAAAATAAAACAGTAAAACCTCGCAAATCTGGCCCTCTTGGCCTAATGAGATCAAACAGAATAGCACCTACACATCCCTCCCTGTAAGAGCACAGATATACAATAATAGGCTCCTTTCCAAGGAGGAAAAATAGGCTCATAGCCCTAAACTAAATGCATAAGGTTATGACCCATCCCTCCTGCATATATAGCAAGAGGCGTACGCAGAACATGTTGTCTAATCAACCTATGGGTCCAGGATAATAACGGTATATTGGTCTCGGCTACTCTTTGCATCACCCATATCAACCATCATCTACCATATATCGCATGTTCTGATAACATTCCCACAAGCGACCGGTCATGTTTCATCATTGATCACAATATCCAAACTAGGACCACAATTAAAGAAGGTCTTCCTCATAAGCAAGATTTGCCAGTGAATACGCAAACTGATTCCAGTAACGTGGAATCAGCTGAAAAGATACTCTCTCAAACTCCTTAAGTAGGGTCATAGCAGTTTGATGATACATCAGGGATACTTGTCAATAGTCGTAAGCAGTGATGGCAGAAGACTTTAATCTCCCACACAAAGGTTTCGTCTTCTTGCTCAATCACTTTGTATCCTTTGCTCCACCACATAAGTTTCCCCTGATGGTATCTCCGCTCCAGATATGGGTGCTCCAAATAAGGGATTAACCAACCCATCAACAAGCTTTTAAGCTCTTTTGCAGGTCGCAAATCATCCCCAGCATGGACCTGCAATGCATTTCTCTATATTAGCATACTTAGAAATAATAAGGTTTAAACTTATTAAGATTAACCTTATTTTTAAACTCTACTCCCTGTAGATTAGCTAATAGGACCGTAGACCTATTTTTCCCTAACCTAACAATCTTGTAGGGACCATCCCATTTAGGTTCCAGATTCCCTGGAAACAACTCCCTATGCGCATCATAATAGAGGACTAATTGTCCTTTTTTTAAGGTATATTTCTTTGCCCTAAGGTCATGCAACTGCTTCATCCGACATTTAGCTACCTCCTGGTGTAATAAGCTCTGTAACTTCAGCTCATCCAGGTGGGCTATGGTCGTGAAACGTTCAAAAAGGGAATCCTCATCTCCCAAGGAATGGTTAATTACAAACCGTATGGTTGGCAATTAGATTTCGAGGGGTAACACACACTCTTCCCCATAAATCAATTTAAATGGAGTATGGCCGATAGCTCGCTTGAACGTTGTATTGTACACCCATACTACCACATACAACTTCCTGTCCCTGTCTCCTTTCTTCTAGAGACTATCTTAGACAAGATACCCATAAGCTGTTTTATAGTACTTTCGACTTGTCCATTTGATTGCGGATTATAAGAAGTCGTTTATTGTGCTTGATTTGCCAAGCCTCAGTCAAGCTTTTGATCACTTTGTTCAAAAAATGGGTTCCATGGTCCAACATTAATTCCTTCGGTGGCCCGAAACAGCAGATAATCTACTCTAACAGGAAACTTGCAGTCTCTTTTGCATTGTCCTGCCTCATCGCCCGTGCTTCTGACCATTTTGTAAAATAATCAGTGGCCACTATAATATACCTCTTTTGGGTAGTAGACGACGGGGTGACAGGACCCACAAAATCAATGCCCCACTTCTCAAATAGAAGAATAGCCATGATAGGTGTAAGGGGACGTTTCCTATTCTCTATTGTCATGCCTTTGACAGGTATCACATCTCTTCACATACTCAAAAGAATCTTGGAAGATGGATGGCCACCAATATCCAGCTCGTAATGCTTTCTGCGCCGTCAACCATCCCGCGAAGTGTCCTCCACATGCAGAGTCATGACACTCCTCCAAGATAAAAGGAACCTCATCAGGCATCACACATCGGCAGTAGATATCATCAACACCCTACCGATATAGTGTCCCTGCGATCAAGGAAAACTTCAATGCTTGTTGTTTTATTTTTCTCTTTTCAGACTTTGACAAACCAGCTCCCGTCTCTTCTGTTGATAGATAATGCGTAATAGCAGCATACCAAGATGGGATAGAAGCTGTATCAATTTTCAACATTTCCTCAATATCGTTTCCTTCAGCCAAAGTCTCTTTCGGCTCCCTGAAATCCACAAGGCATTCCACAATACCCTGCAACCTCGGTGGCTTACTCTTAATCTCATAATCGAACTCCTGTAAAGTGATTAACCACTATGCATGGTGGCTGCTGAAAATATATAGAACACCTCACCTCTTTTAGGTTCTTTTAAAACAGGTGCTTTTACTAGCTCCTGTTTCACATCCTCAAAAGCTACCTTACAAGGGTCGCTCCATTCAAATGAACAGCTAAACGATAATAAATTCATTAATGGCAACGTTCTTTCTGTCAAGGCATTTATAAACCTCCGATAGTACCCTATCGACGACAGAAAGCTATGAACCTCTTTCGGAGTGCACGGTGGACTCATAGCGACTATAACCTTGATCTTTTCAGGGTCAGTTGCTATCCCTACTGAACTGACCACATGCCCAGCAATAGCCCATAAGGTACTCCAAAAACACACTTCCGTGGGTTAAGAGCGATACAGAATTGTCTGCAATGCTCAAAGCACTTTCTTAAAATAATCAACATCCTTTCCCTTACAGTGGCTGCCCCCAGGTCATCAATAAATACTTTCAACTCATCTGGGGAGATGTCACCAAAGGTCTTGTCTGCTGTTTGTTGCCACGATCCAGGTGCATTGCACAAACCAAAGGCCATCACATGGTACGCAAAAGTACCAAAGACCGTAATAAAAGTTGTTTTCAACTTATCCTCTTCTGCAATTGCCATCTGGTTATATCCTGCAAAGCAATCCATGAACGAATATATCTCCCTACGTGCTAATTGATCCAAAATCTGGTCAATAAATAGCAACGGGTAGTAATCTTTAACCGTCTGCTTATTCAGCTCTCTAAAATCCCCACATAATCGGATCTGGTTGTTTTTCTTCTTCCTGATAACAACTGGTAAACACCATTCTGTGTGTTATACAGGGAAGATTAAACCAGCTTTTCTTAACTTCTGTAACTCTTCAAACAGCCCTTCCCTCAGTTCAAAAGGCATACGCCTTACCTTCTGACGCACAGGACGACTACCTTCTTTTACAAGGATAGTATGAATAGCTAGGCTGGGAGGAATGCCTCTCAGCTCATCATAACTCCAAGCAAAGATATCGCGGAATTCTTGAATCAAGGACACATAGTCCTCCCTTTCTGCTGAACTGAGCATGGAACCTAATTTAATTAGCCGCGAATCATTCGGCGTGCCAAGGTCCAACTCAATCACATCTGCGTCTCTTATCCTATCTTGCGGCTCTATCGGTTCATTTAGAGTTATCTGATAGATATCCTGTGTAGTGGACCCCTCTTTAGATTCATCGCTGGATGAAGCCTCACTACCAGATGGATCATCTGCTGTCTCTAATTGAGTAGAAGATAAAGGAGCTCTCTCACTTTGAGGAGACTCAGGGTAAGCATCGACTATCATTCGATTAGCACCTCTACCTAGAACCACTCGACCGTCGATATGGACTCTAGTAACGCAACCTTCTGGTTGTCTTAGACTATCATCAGCCATTCTCAGAAGGGTGGAGCTGTCTTTCTGGATGCCTAGGCCCAACCTCTCCATCAATTCTGAACTCATGATATTGATGGAGGATCCAGTGTCTACAATGGCATGTTCCACTAATATCCCATCCACATAAGCTGGAACCCTAGCTTTTCAGCATGGTCAAACCAATCTTCCCCTACTCGTGCTATGCCCAGAGGTTCCACAATATACCCAATACACAGGATCTTCTTAAATTCCTTGCGTACTCTTGGAGATAGTTTAATCAATTGCAAGAGATTCACATCTGGTTTAACTTCGCAAAGAGAACTCGCTAAATCAAAGTCATGATAAGTAGCCAAAGCTCTCTTTTCTCGCCAAACCATCCTCTCTTTTGGTCTTTGGACCGGTTTTGGTGCTTCTTTCTTAGCTCTTGCCTTCTTTCTTGGCACTTCCTCATCCTTTTTAGGGTCAACTGGCCTTAGCGGTCCCCCTTCCATGCTAGGACTCTGGACTTGCGTCCCCTTATCCCCTTGTTTAGGGTTTGCCTCAACCGGTTTTTCCTTATCTTTATCAACCTCTTTAGCCTTTTGGCCTCTTTTCACCGCTCTTAAGTTAGAGGTTTCAACATCATTGACTCGTACAGCCTCAATAAGGCTGACTCCGTTGCCTTGTGGCAACTCTTCAATAGTTGTTTTTCCCCTCTGCAATATTTGCCTAGGTGCATCATTCTGCTTCAAGTTATTTCCTTGCGCTCTATTATTCACTAGGCTCGGTTGTTTACTCCCTTGTTGGAGAGAACTAATCTTACTCCAACAGGTAGCAGCTAAATGGCTCGACTTCCCACAAATGTCACATTTCACATTTGGATAGTTTCTGGGGAAGTGCTATCCACCACACCATTTACAACTGAATCTAGAGGGTCCACCCTCTTCAGGGCGTCGACTCCCTATCAAATTTTGTTGCTTCTTCAAGAAATTAACGTCGATAGCTATTTGTCGATATTGCTCGGAGATCATATTGGTATAATGCTTCATCTTGTCTTTAACTTCGCCAAGGACATTAGATGCACTTGACTCATAGCCTCGATCGTCAACTCGTCGTTCCATTGGCCTAACAATCTGATTTGGCATTGGCTGTTGACCCACAGGAACAACACTCGAATTTGAAACTTGGCCTCCAACATTTGGTGGAGCCAACTGACTTGCCATAGGCATAGTCACACTGGGAGGAGCCGATAGTAAAGGTACATTTGAAACCATACTCCCTCTCCCAATAGGGTTAGTCATAGGCATCCCTTGACTTCCATTCATCAATGATGGATTGCCACTAGGTACTAAACCCGCATTAACATTCATTCGAGAGGAGTAGGCTGTTTGTAATCGTGCTTCTTCTCCCTCTACCCGCGTAATAGCGGTATCTATGTCTGTCTAGGCCACACTGCTCAATTGTACTTCGATATTAAAGTCCAACCCATGCAAAAAATATTGCAATTGGGCAGCTGGCGGAATGGGAATGTAAGTTTGCAACTTACGAAATACTTCCTTCAACTTCTTGGCATATGATTTTACATTCTCATGAGGATCTTGACGTGTTACATTCAAGACCCGCAACCAATATTGGCCACCTCTTTCAGGGGCATATTCCACTCGGAAAGCTGCATAGAATTGATCAATGGTGGTTATGGTTCCAGACTCTATGCTGTGATACCATACCACAGTCCTTCCTTTTAACGTCATATTGAAGAACATCATGAGATGTCCCTCGTCTTGGATGCGATAATTGAACATCAATCTCTGAAATTCACAAATGTGGAATTTTGCATCCTCTTCCGCTAAGACATTAAAAATGGGTAAGGGAACTCCCAAGGCTGGTAAATCCAGCGTCCCTGTAGGAATCGCAATAGGCTGTGCCATGGTGACAATCGGATTCGCAATAGGAGCTTGAACGGGTGAATTCACCCCCCCACTTGAAGTGGGTAGACTTGGTGGAGGAGAGGAAGATCTTACACTTCCTCCTGCACCTAATGGAATAGGTGGAGTAGTTAAATGACTAAGACCACTGCTTCGTATACGTACTGGGCTACTCCTTTGAGGAGAATAACGGCTTACAATCTCTAACTACCGTCTAGCCTTCTCAGCACGTTCTGCTTTTTGGATATCGGCTTCACGGTCCTTGTCAGAGGACATAAACCAACTTCCTTTTGGTCCCTAGAAACCCTAGATCCGAAAACCACCACTTATAAGTGGCTCCCGATAGACGCACCACTGATGGGACCTAAAATGGGCTGGCACTGGCTATGGCACTAGCCGGACCTCATGCTCATGACACACAAACACCCTCAGGGCCTCGCGGACCAGGAGCGTCAATCTAATGCTAAGGGACAAACTACCCTAAAGCTTAATTCATGCGTTTATAGTTTATAGTCCAACGTTTCCCTTAAACTCCTCAGAGGGATATCCCAAAGTACTTAGGCATAACGCCTCATCACACACACATAGGAGGCACTCCACCGACTAATAGTCGGAGCCCCACTGTAGCTCTCCTACATCTCAGGGATTGGCCCTTTGATGTGCTACTAAACATATGACACAAATGAGCACAAACTCTTCTCTTTTATATTTCTCTTATTTCCAGGAGATATACCATGCTTCCTCACTTCACAGTCCCTTAGGAAATCGACCCTCTACCCTACGGCAAGGGATAACCTCACACTCTCAATCGTGGGTCAAAGTCCTAAGAAAACAATTGCTATGCAGTCCAAGAGATTTTTCCTTCGATACCATGAACCATGCATAGTGCATAATGTGAATGGTTTAGTGCACAAACAATAGAAAATCAGCATTGTGTGTCGTGCAAAACCAATCTTTTCATGTTTTCCATGCTAATGTTTATGTATTGAAACAAGGAGAGACACCGAGCCTTACGCTCATGCTGCCTTTCCCTTTATTTTAAAACAACATCCTATAGCCATGATGCAACACATAAATCAGATTCAAGATTTTACTTTGATGCTCAAACTCCCCTCTCACCCTACCGTTTAATGTTTTGCAATCGTTGATAGGTGTACGAGTTGTTTTATGTGTATTTCTTTGTAGAGAAAGCAATAAATACGGACAAAAACATAGAAATGAGGGTAAACCGAGGCTAACCTCGTGCTCTACCTTCATTATACATTGCACAAATACTTATGTGATTTTTTGGAATTTTTGTCTTGGTAGATAAAACCTGTTTCTTTCATGAGGTTGTCTTTTTCATACCATCAAATGCTTTGACTAGCCCATCAATGGTTGGTCTTTCACCATCACATTTGAGTTCCCATCCCCTAGTAAAGATTGTATCTTCAACATCTCGCTACATTTTTTCAACCTCATATGCATTAGGGAGAACTTGATAAATGAATTTGCCAACACTCACATCAAGGCAAAACAACTCCTCTTAAGTTCTAACCCTCCTAGAAGAAACTTTCTTTACTTGTCCAATATCATCCAAACTCATCTATTATCCAGATGATCCAATATGAATAAGTGAGGCATGTTGAGAATTACACCAAAAGGGTTGAATATGTTAATGTATGAAATCCTTACATCCAAGGATGCAAAGTTCACTATAGAAGGCTATTCTCAATTAATGCCTTTCTTTTCCTGGTCATTTTAGAAGCAATCTATTTGGACACATTGAAAAAACAAACATATACAAAGTGGATTATGATACTCCAAAACATAATTTCATACATGACATGCATTATAATACCTTAATGAAGTCAAACTTAAATAAAAGTAAGATAAATTCACAAAGACAGGCCAAAAAAAAACATAATGTTGGTTTGGCCCTTAATTCAAGAATATTTCAACTAGTTTCAATTTTGTGAAAAAAAAATTAAGTAGAACATAATCGCAGGCACATGACACTAAACCCTCAAAATTCAAATAAGTATGCTCATATGTAAGACAAACCCCATCTTCTACTATTCTCATGATGCCTCGGGTTGTGGATCCTAGCCTAGCTCATACTAGGTGACTAGCACACTGTACAAATGAGCCCTTCCACATATGGGTACTCAAACCTAACTTGAGGGGAAAGGAGATACTAGGAACCTATCCTGTGAAGCTCCTCCCTTGGAAAGGAAGAGTTGATACTGTTGAGATATCGAGCTCCACTCGTGATATGCCAGGGTGACCGTTGTGCATTTATGTCACCGACTTGTTAGTTGCAGATGCGGTTGGTACACCGCCCATGAATAATAGCTAGATGATAGCTATCCTTATCTACTCTAGTTCGTGGTTCAGTTAGTATGCCACCTTAGTTAGTTGAGTTTGGCTTGAGACCCATATATAGGGTTCTTCTATTTCTTTGTATGAGAGTTCTTTTTGGCTTACACAACTAAGAAGAGGAAAACTGTTTTCAGTCTCCACCTTTCTGTGTATTCCCCCATTGTGCAAGCAAGAAAGCTACAAGTGAGACTCCTTCCTTCTCTCCCACAATCTTGACATGGTATCAGAGCCTTGTTCGTGGTAAGGAGCTCAAGAAAGCAAGCCAAGTTTGCGGTGTTCTGGTAAGAGGACCAGTGTTGCTTTCATTTTTCTGTTTTGGGAGCAAGTCTCTGCAGGTAGCACAGCCCGAAAGTGCAAGAGTGCATTGTTTCAGATTGAGACACCCTTCTGGTGTAGCAAGAGGGTAGTATATGCTGCGAGAGGGCTTTAGCCCTAGCTCTGTTTTTTTGATTTGAGGCCATTTCGGGGCCTATTTTGGAGACAGAAGTTTTCTGCACACACTCAGGAAAAGGCCCAGTTTTATGCTATGCGACCACTGTTCTACAGGTCGGTGAAAAGTTACTATAGAAATTGCATCGTATGCCTTGCGTAGAGACATTGGGAGTTACAGAATCATCCTTGTTGCCTGTTGATGCAAAATCGTCACTAGGAAGTGACTGTGTGGTCAAATACCACTTTCATCAGTTTTGCAGATTTGCCCTTGTGAGGCTGAAGCTGTGTTCTTTGCAGTGACAGAATTTTTTGCAGTGTTCTGTAATGGCGTCTGATTCTCTTTCACAGATTGTCACTGAAAAGCTTGACAAGAACAACTTCCAAGCATGGAAGTTTAGAATGACGAATTTCCTTATGGGAAAAGGACTGGGAATTTGTTGCAAGAAATGAAGAAGAACCAGTTCTTCCTGATGTTCCCAATCAAAAACAAATGCAGGAATTTAAAGCATGGCATGAGAGAGCCAGGAAAGTTATGTACTGGTTGTCTATCAGCATTTCAGACTCTATGATTGTGCATATTCAAGATGCAAGTACGCCAAAGGAGGCATGGGATACTTTGTCAAAAATTTATAGCATAAATACGCAAGCCAAGAAAATGCAACTCAAGTAAGAGTTGCATAATGTGCAAAGAGAAAATATGAGCATCAATGACTACCACATGAAGGTGAAGAAGATTGCAGATGCACTTGCTTCCATTGGGTCACCAGTGGAAGATGATGATTTAGTTTCTGTGACCTTGAATGGTCTAGGAAAGGATTATGCACAGTTTTGGACATCCATTTCAGTTCATGAAAGATTTCCTGATTTTGAGGAGTTGATTGCTCTTCTAATTTCTGAGGAGCAGAGAAATGGTGGTGCATCTTCTTCAGGAGGAACTTCAAAAGAAGCTGTCTTCTACTCAAATGCTGGAAGAGGTAGAGGCAGAGGTAGAGGAGGCCGATCTGGAGGCCGTGGTAGAAATCAGAATCTGCAGCAAACTCAAGAAAACCAGCCCTATGGAGGAGGACGTGGTAACTCTAGAGGCAGGGGGAGCCAAAGAGGTCGTGGGGGATGGCAAAGAGGGCAAAATGCAAACAACAATGTTGAATGCTACTACTGTGGTAAAATGGGTCATATGGCTAAAGACTGCTGTAAAAAGTAGAATGACATCATGAATGGAAAACTGCAACAAGGGAATTATGCATCTTCTAGTAGATAGGGTGATGATAGAAATGAGCCTTTGTTTATGGTGCAACACATGACCAATTCTGTGACAAGTGCAGAAGAAAGTAACGATGTGTGGTATGTTGACTCAGGTGCATCAAACCATATGATAGGTCATGCAAAATGGATGCAGGATGAAAGGAAAATGGAAAAACCAGGATTTGTGGAGACTGGTGATGATAATGCACATCCTATTGTGCAGATTGAAAATATTCCTTTGTCTATGCAGGATGGGAAAAAGAAATACCTGTCGGATGTATTTCATGTTCCGAATATCACCAAGAACCTGGTTTCTGTTGGTCAAATGGTTGAGCAGGGCTTGCAGGTCAGATTTAATTCCCATGGATGCTTTGTTGAGGATATGAAAAATAAAGGTCGCTTGATAGCAAAAGGAAAGAAGAAGGGCAGAATGTTTACATTGGATGCAGACATGCCTGAATTGAGTGCAGCAATGTTTGCACATGGGACCACTGTAGTTGCAGATATTGATATCTGGCATAAACACATTGGTCATGTTAATGTATAGCGACTTAAATCAATCCAGGCCCAAAATATTGTTGCAAGATTGCCAAAATTCAAGGTTGCAGAAATGCATAAGGTATGTAAAGCCTGTCAGTTTGGAAAATAAGCAAGGAAACCATTTCCTAGAATGTTCAAGAGAGTAAGAAGCCATTGGAATTAATCCACTCTGATGTGTGGACTACTAAAGCTGCATCTCTTGGAGGCTGTCATTATTTTGTCACTTTTATTGATGACTATAGCAGAAAAGTTTAGGTGTATTTTATGAAAAAGAAAAGTAAAGTTTTTGGGCATTTCAAAACTCTTAAAGTTGTGGTTGAAAAAGAAACAGGCCTGCAAATGCAGTCATACCCCACAACAAAATGGAATTGCAGAAAGGAAAAATAGGCATATTGGAGAGGTATCTCGTGCCATGCTCAACGAAAAAGACTTGCCAGATTTTTACTGGGTTGAAGCAGTTGCTACAACAGTCTACATAATGAACAGGACTCCTACTGCAGCAATACATGGGATGACTCCAGAGGAGAGGTATACTGGTAGGAAACCAGATATTTCTCATTTGAAGATTTTTGGTTGCATTGCCTATGTTCATGTGCCAGATGAGTTGAGATCCAAGTTGGATCCAAACGCTGAGAAGTGCATCTTTATTGGTTACTCTCTGCAGCAGAAAGGGTATAGATGCTATAACCCTTCTACTCGTAAGTTTACAGTGAGCAGAGATGTTGTTTTTGATGAGATGAGGAGCTGGTATAAACCAGTAAATGTGATTGATGATGTAGATGCACAAAATGGTAATGCTGCACAGAATTCACAGCAGCAGTCACAAAATATTAGTGGACCTGGAGTGTCCTCTAGCAGTGGTTCACATTCTTCACCATGGACAAGCAGATTGAGATCAGGAGAATCTTATCAAAGCAATGCAGATAGTGGTATTCAGATATCATGAAAAGGAAAAGAGAAGGTAGATCAGCCCATGTTTGATGTGAATGCAGGTTACTCTTATGTGGATGGTGAATCCAGTGGCTCAGAACAAAGCATTGATGATGAGTTGGGTATTCCTTCTATTGTTACACCTGGAGTAAGGAAGACCAGGGATTTTTTGAGAGCACCTGGGAGTGAACCTACTTTGCGCAGGTTTACCAGAGCTAGGTATCCTGTGGATAGGCTGAAATATGATGGATTTACAGCCATTCACTATGCATATATGGTCAAAGTGATATAGGAACCAGAACCCACTTCTTTTGAGCAAGCCATGGGAAAAGAAAAATGGGAAAAAGCCATGGATGAAGAAATGAATGCCTTGGAAGCAAATGCTACATGGGAATTGGTACCTTTGCCTAAAGGTAAGAATGCAATTGGCTATAAGTGGGTTTATAAGGTGAAGCACAATGCAGATGGTTCTGTGAATAGATACAAGGCAAGATTAGTAGTCAAGGGGTATGCACAAACATATGGCATTGATTATGAAAAAACATTCAGTCTGGTTGCAAGGATGGCAACTGTAAGAGCAGTCATTGCTATGGCTGTATCAAAGGGATGGTCTTTACATCAGATGGATGTAAAGAATGCCTTCTTGCATGGTGATCTGCAAGAAGAGATCTATATGGAGCAGCCACCAGGTTATGTGCATGTTGTTCATCCTGAGTTTGTTTGTAGGTTGAAGAAAGCCTTGTATGGCTTGAAGCAAGCACCTAGAGCATGGTATGACAAGATAGGACAGTATCTTGTCACTATTGGCTTTCAGATTTCCAAGGTAGATTTCTCACTTTATGTGAGAAAAACAGAGAAAGGTATTATGCTGCTTGTCATTTATGTTGATGATTAGATTATCACAAGTGATAGTGATGAAGATATCCTTCATGTA
Source organism: Lygodium microphyllum (assembly GCF_053477565.2). Taxonomy (NCBI): domain Eukaryota; kingdom Viridiplantae; phylum Streptophyta; class Polypodiopsida; order Schizaeales; family Lygodiaceae; genus Lygodium; species Lygodium microphyllum. Next base: position 114,189,672 of record NC_141159.1, on the reverse strand, counting down.
AAAATGCTATTGAAGCAGAAGTTTGAGATGAAGGATTTGGGAGAGCTGCGTTATTTCTTTGGCATTGAGGTGATTAGATCACCAAGTGGGATACGGCTCTTGCAGAGGCAGTATGGATTGGACATGCTGTCCAAATATGGGATGACAGGCTGTAAGCCTATTTCAGTTCCTTTGGAGCAGAATGTGAAGCTGAGTGCAGATGCACGTGAGCCTCTGGAAGACCCTACTATGTACATACACATAGTAGGAAGTTTGATTTATATGACTATTACCAGGCCAGATTTGAGCTATGCTGTTGGATTGGTAAGTCAGTTTATGCAGGCTCCAAGGAAACCGCATTTGGATGCGGCTAGACGCATACTCAGGTATGTGAAGTCCACATTGCAGTATGGACTACTTTATGAGACTGGGGTTCAGATACAGTTGCATGGATACACTGATGTTGATTGGCTGGTAGTATTTCTGATAGATGATCTACCAGTGGATATGTGTTCTCCTTTGGGAGTGCTGTAGTCACTTGGAGCAGCAAGAAACATCTTACAGTTGCCTTGTCGAGCACAGAGGCTGAGTATTCAGAGACCTGCTTGGTGTGCAGGAATTGGGATTAAGCTCGAGGGGGAGTGTTGAGATATCGAGCTCCACTCGTGATATGCCAGGGTGACCGTTGTGCATTTATGTCACCGACTTGTTAGTTGTAGATGCGGTTGGTACACTGCCCATGAATAATAGCTAGATGATAGCTATCCTTATCTACTCTAGTTCATGGTTCAGTTAGTATGCCACCTTAGAGAGTTTGGCTTGAGACCCATATATAGGGTTCTTCCATTTCTTTGTATGAGAGTTCTTTTTGGCTTACACAACTAAGAAGAGGAAAACTGTTTTCAGCCTCCACCTTTCTGTGTATTCCCCCATTGTGCAAGCAAGAAAGCTACAAGTGAGACTCCTTCCTTCTCTCCCACAATCTTGACAGATACAAGCTTGACCACATGCAGAAGCTACGTCTCAAAAATATTTAAGACATTCATAGAAAAAGAACGTGTTGACACAAGCTTGAGCATGTGCTCAAGCTTTATCTCATGGACACCTCAACAAGAGAGGGCACACTATCGTGTTGTACTCAGAGAGATAGAAGGAAAAGCATATCACCAAGATCCTCCCCCATAAAGAGATGGCTCATAGAGGCTTGAGCTTATGCTTCATAAGCTCTATCCAAAAAAGACCCCAAGGTCACATAAAAGTAAAGAGCATCTATATAGGTTGTGATCATCTTTGAGCATAAGCTCAAGCTGTCTCTCTCAAATAGGCTTGTTATATGCTTGAGCACATGCTCAAGCTCTATCCCACCATCTTGCCAAATTTCCCTCCCCTCTACATCAAAGTCACATCAAAAGTCATATCAAATAAAGAAGATCATTATAGGCTTGATCATAGGCTCTCTCTCTCTCTCTCTCTCTCTCTCTCTCTCTCTCTCTCTCTCTCTCTCTCTCTCTCTCTCTAATGCATCTAAAAGAGAAATGAGGATAAAGGAGATACTGCGAACCTATCATGAGAAGCTCCTCCCTTCACAAGAAATGGTTATTACAAGATTGAGCATCTCCTATGAAGCTCCTCCCTAAAACAAGCTCCTCCCTAGAAATCTCAATGGGAGAGGAGAAACTACAATGTTGCAATCATAGATAATATTCATTACGACTCACATCCAATTGAGTTTTCTAATACTTATTCCAAAACTAATATCAATTATTAAGCAATAGACCAAGCTTTGCCTATGGCGATTTAAAAGATAAAAAGGGAAGTTATATGACGTACATTTTCTTTGTGTGATATGACTTTAAGGTGAATGTAGCAGAAAAGGGATGGTAGCTTGGTGAGATAATGGGAGTTTGAGGTTTCTATTATGTGAATTTGAGGTCTCTTTAGGACAAACCTTGAGCACATGGTCAAGCTTGTTTCAAGCCTCTTCACCAAAGGAGGAGCTTGGTGATATTGTTTCCCATCTACCTCTAACAGGGTAAACACTCTTGAGAAGCTCCTCCCCCCATGAGAAAAATTCTTATACAAGAGATATATCAATGAGAGAGGAGAAACTACAATGTTGCAGAAAAAAGATAAAAGCCCTGCCCCTTACATATAGAGTCAATACAAAATTGAGCATATTATTAAGCTATTCTCTAGAGACATATGAAAATGTCATATCATATAGATAGGGTTTTTATACAAGCTTGAGGCACATTCTCTAATAGCAGTCTCAATGAGAAAGGAGAATCTTTTTCCATGTCCTCCAAGGGAGATGGTAGACACTGTTGAGAGGCTCCTCCCCCCCTAAGGAGAGGGTTTTTACAAGCTTAAGAAGATGCACAAGATACAACCCAAAGACATATCAAAGTGTCACATTAAAATGCCTAGTTTCCCTCCCCTCTGTCTCAAAGACACCCCATAGTCATGGCAAACAAAAAAGATCATTATAGGCTAGATCATGTGCTCAAGCTCTCTCCTTGAATACATCTAAAGGGGATAGAAGTGGAGAGGAGACACCAATAACTTATCTTGTAAAGTTCCTCCCCTAGTAAGAAAGGGTTGATAGAAGCTTGAGCACATGCTCAAGCTATGTCTCAAATATATTTTAAAAATCTATATAAAAAAAATATTGTTCAATCTTGAGTAAGTGTGCACGATCTATCTCATAAACACCTCAATCAGAGAGGGGAAACTACCATGTTGCACTCAGAGATAGAGGGGAAGAATGTTACCAAGCTCCTCCCCCATATAGAGAATGTTGGTCCCAAAGAGATGCCAAAGTCAAAAAATGGAGAAGGTATATATAGGCTTGAGCACAAGGCCAAGCGATCTTTACATGTTGCCCTCCCCCTACCTAAAATATGCATCATCAATCTCTACTCCACCATGTTTACAAGTTTCCCCCTCTCTATCTAAAGGGCATATCAGATTCACATCAAACAAAGAGGGGAACGAATGTTACCAACCTCCTCCCCCATAGAGCGAATATTGATGCATGATTGAGCACATTCTCATGATTTATCCCAAAGATATCCCAAAGTCAACAAAATGTAGAGGGTTTATATAGGTTTGAGCATATGGTCAAGCTTTTTCCCACCATCTTTATTGTTGTTCTCCCCTCTACCTAAAAGATGTATCATCAAGCTCTGTCCCACCATGTTTACAAATTTCCCTCCGCTCGACCTAAGAAAACACATCAGGCTCGCATCAAATAAAGAGGGTTGTTATAGGCTTGATCACATGCTTAATCTCTCTCTCAAATACATGTGAAAGTGAGAAGAGAAACTATGCTCCTATCTTGCAAAGCGCCTCCTAGAAAAAAGTATTGGTACAAGCTTGAGAATGTACTAAAGCTCTCTCTCAAAGACATGTTCAAATCCATACACAAAATACATCTCAATCAAAGAAGAGTAACTACCACCCTCCCCCATAAATATAGAGCTGATACAAGCTCTTTTTCAAAGGCATATTAGAAAGTCATATCAAATAAATAGGGTAGCCCTCTCAATGAGGCAGGAAAAAATTTTCTCCATGTCCTCAAGGGGAGGGGTCAAAATGCTCTTGAGAAGCTCCTTCCTCGTAATAAGGAGAGGAGTTTTAGCAAGCTCGAGAATGTGCACAAGCTAGGACCCAAAGACATATCAAAAAGTCATGTCAAATAGACAAGGTTTGGAAACTACCATGCTACACTCAGAGATAGAGGGGAACAACATTATAAAACTCCTTGTTCATAAAGAGAGGGTTGATACAAGCTTGAGGATGTGCCCATGCTCTACCACAAGGAGATCTCAAGATGATATACAAATGGAGAGGGTCTATACATGCTTGAGAATGTGCTCAAGCTCTCTCCCACTATCTTACAAAGTTCCCCTCCTCACTTACACCTCATAATCATATCAAACAAAGAAGATTGACATTGACTTAATCACAAGCTCAAGCTCTCCTTTGAATACATCCAAACTAGAAAAGGAGAAATTAGGAACCTATCTTATGCAACACCTCCCACAAAAGGAAAGAGATGATTCATAATGAATATTATTCCTGTGACAAGGATTAGAAAAGCAAAGTGGATGAGTGTCATAAGGAACATGTTTGTGAGAAGATGACCAGCTCAATGATCGAGAGAAACTATTTTTCCATGTCTTCAAAGGGACAGGGGGAGATTATCTTGACAACCTCTTTACCATAAAGACAGAGTTCGTATGATCTTAAGCACATGATCAAGTCCCCTCCCAAAGACATCCTAAAGCCACACAATAAAGGAGATGGTTGATAGAATCTTGAGCATGTGTCCAAGATCTGTTACTCAATTTCTTGCTAAGCTCCTTTCACCCAAGTGAAATTATTAATGCAAGCTACTCAATACGTGTTTCATAAACATCTTAGTGGAGAATGATAACTTATACATTGCTATTGTCATTGTGTCTCACAAACCTCTTGGTGGAGGGGAATAAACCACATGCTCAAGCTCTATCTAAAAGAGATGTCCCCTTTAAAGAGAGAGTTCATACAAGCTTGAGCATGTGGTAAATAAGATTTGGCACAAAGACATCTTAGGAAGAGAGGTTTGTCCAAGCTCATGTGCTCAAGCTCTATCCTAGAGACACCTCAAAGGTGCGTTAAAAAGAGATGGTTATTATGGGCCTTAGTGTGTGCTCAAGCTCTATCTCCTAAGATGTCTCAACAAAGATAAAGATAGGTTTTGACTCTCTTTCCTCCTTGAGGTAGAGAAACTTGGTTATGTGCTCAATTTTTTAGCATCTCTTCTATCAGTGGGCTCTCCTTGAGAAGTAGAGCTTGTCCATGTGCTTCTGTATAGGACCAAGCTTCTATCTAAAAGATAGTTTGAATAAGCATGAGCACCTGAGTAAGTTACTGATGAATATATGTGTGTATCATGTTGAGATTCAAACTCATGTACCTTTGGTTTTATCTTAGTTGAATAGGGTTTGGGTCACACTGACTCAACCATGGTTACATCTAGGTTACTTTACTTTTGTATGTTTGGTTTTATGTACACAAGTTAGAGTGTGGAAGATAATGGAAGTTTGATAGGGAGCATGGCTCCTCTTCTTCTTGCCTAACCTGTGTTCATCTCTCTCTCTCTAATTTGTTTCATGGTATCAAAGCTTGTTCATCAAGTTATCATTTGAGAGGACTGAAATCCTGTGTAAAAAGTCTGTGAGGAAAAAAAAAAGTGCTACCATAACTAGAAAAACAACATCACATTGGAGTGGACATTGCAAGAGCTACGGGCATCAGATTAAGGTGAAGTAAATTAGAAAAGTGTGTCTCGTTTCACAAGGAACAAGCTGATTATACTCATTGAAGCTAATCATTGTATGGAATCCACACGAAATCAATCAGAAATTTTTTTCCTTGTTTTTAGCCATCTAGAAAATTCTGCAACAGTTACCATGTCATTCGAAACTAAAGGATATCTACCTCATTTGCTTATTGACATTGGAGACCAAGTGGAGCATCAAATGACTCAGTAAAATAGCTTCCAAATGAGCTATTAAATAATTATTTTAATTAATTTTAGAGGAAACCATTGAATCTGCAAAGTAGAGCAAAACAGTCCTCAACTACAGTGGACTGCACTAGAGCAACTGGAGTGACCAAATTAAGCAAGATTGAGCTAGGCATTCCACATCATCAACGGAGATTAAAATTACAAAAATAGACCAAGTAATATCCATCACTAAAATCCATTTAAATCAGCTCAAAATAGGTGGAAAATACGACATACAAGCTATCCAAAACAATTTGACTTTCAACAATGTTTGACCACAACTGAAAATTAGCCTGAAATTGGTCTAACAAGTGAAGCAACCACTGGAGTTTGATTTGGAAAGTATGGAGCTGGTCTAAGATCATCAAATATATGCTAAATTTTCTAAAAATCTGATCATAAATTTATTGGTGGTTGTTGGAGCTATCTGAGCTCTAAATTGGATAAGTACAAGTGGTCAAATATATGTATGTTTGATACACATACTTTGGAACAAAGCACATGTATTGGTTGAGAATGCAATAGTGTTTATTGTTGCAAATTTTCAATAAAATTTGGTTGCACTATAGGTCATTGAGATTCATTTCTTGCTGGCATTTTAGGGTAATTGACTCTACACATCAAATCTTATTCTGCAAAGCTGAAGACTTTGGAATGGCAAACATGGGAGACAAGGATGTTATCACCCATATAGTAGGTGAGAAGTAGGACTACAACAACTTTGTTTTATGCAAGTTCAGGATGTCAAGATTCTTGATTGGAAGAGGGTATTGGGATCTAGTCACAAGTCTTGAAGATGAGCCCAAGCTATCAGAGGATAGACCTCCAACACTAGATCAATTGAAGACACATAAGACATGGTTGGAAAAGGCTAGTAAGATCTTGCATTAGCTATCCTTATGTGTGTAAGACACAAAAGCTATGCAAATTGAAAACTTTACATCACCAAAAGCCGCTTGGGACTTGTTGATAAAGAATTATGGCCATGTCACTCATGTAAGAAAAACACAATTAAAGCAAAAAATCAACCACATATCTAGGAATGGAAGGTCTATTAAAGACTATGTGAGTGAGATTAGGACCATTGTAGAGCAACTAGGCTCAATTGGAGCTCAAGTTAAGGATGATGATTTGGTGGCCACTACCCTCCATCGACTTGGAGAGGAGTACAAGCACTTTGACACTTCCATATCAATGAGTCAGGAGCAACCTGACTTTGATGAACTTGTGGCACTTCTTTTGCATGAAAAAGTGAATCTTGGACTCAATACAAGTTCCATTAGGTCAAAGAACAGCATGGACAATGTCTTCTACTCAAATCAAAGGGGTAGAAGTGGAAGAGGAAGGTCTAACTTTAGAGAAAGAGGGACTGGAAATGTATATGTACCTTGTGGACGACAAAGTAGTGGATGGAAAAACAGGCAGCCTCAAGAAAATAGAGATGCCTCTAATGCTCATGGAAGAGGGGGTTACTCATCTAGAGGAAGAGGTACTTGGCATCAGCCCCAAATGAGCCATGGACAGCAATCAAATGTAGATAAGGATTGTCATTATTATGGCAAATATGGGCATGTGGCTAAATATTGCTACAAGAAGTAGAATGATCAGAGAGCAAGAGGAAGGAAACATGGTAATTATGACTCTTATAGTAGTATGCAAGAGGATAACAGGTTGTTTGCTATGCAACATGTGAATAAGGGGCTATGTACACAAGGCAAAGAAGATGATGTATGGTATGTAGACTCAAGGGCATCTAACCACATGACTTCTCATGGAGAGTGGTTTGACACATTGTTGGAAGGTGCTCATGGATATGTTTGCACAAGGGATGATACATGACATTACATTAAGCATATAGATACTGTTCCCTTGATGATGCACGGTGACAAGAAAAAGAGTCTATATGATGTGTTAAATGTACCTTCCATTACCAAAAACTTGCTTTCTGTGGGACAAATGGCTGAATAGAATCTACAAGTTAGATTCAATAGAGATGGGTGCTACATTGAAGAGTATAGTCAAGGAGGCAAACTCATTGCTAAAGGCAAAAGAAATGGCAAGATGTTTACATTGGATATAAAAATTTCAGCCTTGAATACTGCTATGTATTCACATGACAATGTTGCAATAAGGGACATTGAGATATGTCATAAAAGGATTAGTCATGTAAATGTTCAAAAGCTGAAAAATATGCAGTATATGCAAGTTGTACTTGGACTCCCTAAGTTCAAGCATATGGAATTGGGACATGTATGTCAATCATGTCAATTTGGGAAGCAGTCAAGGCTTCCATTTATGAGGCATGTAAGCATCACTACTAGACCATTACAAATTGTACATTCTGGTGTATGGGGACCCTCACAGAATGCATCTCTTTGGGGATCATGCTACTATGTGTCATTCATAGATGGCTATAGTAGATACACATGGTTGCATGTGCTGAAGTACAAGAGTGGTGTCATGGATGCTTCTTAGGACGTCAAGAGACATGTGGAGAAATAATTGGCTTGTTACATCTCATGCCTAAGATCTAAATTTATTGGTGGAGAATATGCCTCTAAAAACTTTGATCACTTCTTGGAAACCCATGGGATAAAGAGACAACTAACATGCAAGTACACAGTACAACAAAATGGTGTGGTATAAAGGAAAAACAAGGTGATCATGGAATCGGCTAATTCATGTTGAATGAGAAGAGCCTACAAAATGCATATTCAACAAAGGCTGTAATGACTACTATGTATGTCATGAATTGTATACCAACAACAATGATACATGAGGTGACTCCTCATGAGAGCCTTTACTGGATAAAGCTTGACATTGGCCATCTTAAGGTCATTGGATGTTTGGCATATGTACATGTTCCAGATGAGAAGAGGAAGAAGCTTATTCCAAAGGCAGAATAGGCTATCTTTATTGGGTATACACAAGACAGGAAGGCTTACAAATGCTACAATCCTTCTACTCATGAGACATTGGTCTCAAGAGATGTAGTATTTGATGATCTTAATTCATGGCATCTAAAGAAGACCATCTTGATAGATGATGATGATGTTTGTGAGGAGACTTATGTACATGTAGATACAAATGAGAGTGTAGAGATTTCTGAGCCTTCTAAAGATGCTAGTACATCAACTAGTCCTTGGACAGGTAGATTGAGAAGATCAGCATGTTTATCCACCATTGAAATGAATATGTTAGTGAGGGGGATAAATGTGACTAAAGGCAAAGGAAAACTTGATGATGTTACAGGGCCAATCATTTCTCATTATGATTCACCTAGCATTGATAGCTTGGATAGTGAGTTGGGCGTTCCATCAATTGTGACTCTTGGTGTGAGGCATAGATATGTACCACCTCATGAGCAAGGAGAGTCTCATAATGCACCTCAGTGGAGGAGATATGAAAGATTCAAAAAACCTATGGATAGGCTTACATACAGGGGCTACACAATGAGGCACTATGCAAATATGGAAAAATCCACTAGCTATTTTGGATGATCATTGGTGTAAGGCAATGGATGATGAATATTCAGCATTGGCCAAAAATGACACTTGGGATTTGGTTGATTTATTGAAGGAAAAATAAAGGGTATGCACAACAATATGGTCTTGATTATGAGGAGACATTAATCCCCATTACTAAAATGGCAATTGTGAGAACAATGATTGCATTGACATCATCTAGAGGATGGAGTATGTATCAGATGGATGTGAAGAATGCTTTCCTCAATGGTGATTTGGTTGAGGAAGTATACATGGATTAGCCCGATGGCTATGTACATCCTAATTTTCGTACGTGTGTGTGTAGATTGAAGAAAGCATTGTATGGGTTGAGGTAAGCACCTAGAGTTTGGAATTCTAAGATAAGTGTATGCTTACAAAAGCTTGGCTTCACTATGGGCATGACTGATTATAGCCAATTCACAAAGAAGACAAGGTCTGGTTATGTGATATTAGTTATCTATATGGATGACCTGATCATTACAAGTGATGATGCCACAGGAATTGGAGAGATTAAGGAAATGTTACATGCTGAATTTCAAGTCAAAGATTTGGGTGAACTGAAGTATTTCCTTGGGATTCAGGTTGTTTCTCCACCTCATGGTACTTGGTTGTTGCAAAAGCAATACACACAAGATATGTTAATCAAGTATGGTATGTTGGATTGCAAGCCTTTGAGCACTCCATTGGAGCAAAATGTTAAGCTACTTGCAAATGATAGGCATGAGATTGAGAATGTCACTATGTATAGAAAATGGTGGGTAGCCCAATTGACCTTACCATTACTAGACCAGACCTTAGCTATTCAATTGGATTGATTAGACAATTCATGCAGAAGCCTAGGAAGTCTCACTTGGATGTAGTGAGGATGATATTCAGATATGTGAAGGCCACATTAGATTATGGTCTATTCTATGAGCATGGTAAGACTTTGGAGCTTATAGGATATATAGATGTTGACTGGGCAGGAAGTGCCTATGATAGGATATCTACTAGTGGGTATGCATTTTCCCTTGGTACTAGTATGGTCATCTAAAGTAGTAAGAAGCAACCTATAGTTGCACTCTCTAGTACTAAGGTAGAGTATAGAGGTGCTGCACTTGCTGTATGTGAGGTAGCATGGCAAGGGAACCTTTCCAACGTGTGAAATTGGGTGGCATGAATCATCACCCGTCTCTGCATATAACCTGGATTTTGTAAGTCATGCATCTCTCCAAACCATTCAACACGACTGGTCATATTATTAGATGCATGTGAATTGACATACCATACATCATCATGTGTCCCTTTTCCTGTAACTGCTTCATCATATGCTGCATAACAAACAGATGCTCATTTTTGTCTTCATTCTATCATGAGAACGATGCATAGTTTACTTGCTGCAATTTACCACTATGAATATCATCCTTCTTTGCATAGAAATGGGCTACAATATGGCCTATTTTGCCACAATAATGGCAAACAATAACAGGATTTCTAGAACCTCTATTCTGCCATCTACCTCTTCCTCTAGAGCTCCCCCTACCTCTAAAGTTTCCTCGACCTCCTGAAACCTGCATTTCACCAAATTGCTGATTGAACTTGTTTTGTTGGTTATCGCCAGCACGCCTCATACCACGGCTTCTCGAAGAGGATCTACTATATCCCCTTCCTGAACTTGAGTAAAATTCTTGAACCTATTCACCATTTTTTTCAGATGAGTCACCTTGCATATTGATCTCTTCGATAATCATGAGAGAGATCAACTCATCAAAATCTAGAAATGGCTTCCATACATATACTAAAGTAACAAATGATTTCCATGCCTTCTCATTGTTAAGGCCACTTAAAGTGGATGAAACCAAATCATCATCATCAGGCATTGTATCAATCGCTCCTAAAGCATCTGCAATGCTCCTCACCTTCAACACATATTCATTGATAGACATTTTCCTTTTCTTCAAGGCATTCAACTCTTGCTTGAGTTGAATCTTTTATGCCTTTGTATTTACTAAAAACATGTTCTCAAAAATTGTCCAAGCTGCATGTGAAGTTTCTACATTCTTGATATGTCCCAACATCGTATTATCAATGACTGCAGATAACTAGTACATCACCTTTTTGTCTTTCGCATTCCATTCTTTCCATGCTTTTAATTCATCTGCAGTCAAAGGGATACCCAGCTCTGGCTCCTTTTCTTCACCGGAAAGAAACTCATAAAGGCCCTTTTCAATGACAAAGTTCGTCACACGAAACTTCCATGAAGGGTAGTTGTTCTTGTTGAGCTTCTCAATAATGGGATTTCCATTGTTCTTTGCCATTATCACAAACAAGGATACAACACAGCAAGATAGTCTTCTGCAATCTTTCACAACACGTGCACAACAATACACCAAGCAACCTTTTTCACTGATTGCTTAATAGTACATGTAATCCGCAACATGTTTGCAGATAAATCTTATGTTTTCTTCTTGTAAACAACTCAAAAATTACAGATTTGAAGGGGAGCTACAAGCTCTACCCCGAGACCTACGGACTGCTTATTGATCAAGCGTTTCAAGCCGAGCGGCCATGGCTACCTCTCACATAGCCGATGCGCCATGCCTACCTTACAAGTGTAGTGAGCTTACCTTGATGCTCAATCGAGTATCCTCCTCTCTCTTGCACACCGGTAGCTCCACGATCCTTGATGCTAGCTCAAGCAACCTCAATCCCTCTCCCATGAGCTCCATCCTCCATAGCCGCGCGTGCAAGAGAAGAGAAGAGAAGAAAAGAGAAGAGAAGAAAAGAAGAGATGGTGAAGAGCTTCACCCTTTTGATCCCTCACTCCCACACACTCACTCACTCCCTCACACTCTCACACTCCCTCTCTCAAGAGCACACACAAGCAAGAAGAAGAAGAGAGGAAGAGAAGAAGAAGAGAGCCACTTTTTGCCACACACAAGAATGAGCTTCTCATTCACTTTTGAACTTTATATACATGCCCTCCCTTTTTTGGGCGGTCATCCCCTTTTTTACAAGGCCGGACATTGGCCTAAGCCCATTTCTCATTTCCCACCATTCTAATTTATCCTATTCCCAACTAATGCATACAATTTGCACAGGAGTGAGCCTAGCACTCTTTTACAAGGATGCGGGAGCGCTTCCACACTTAATGCTGCGCATTTTACTGTTTTGCTGTCTTGGGGCGACATTGAGACTTTTCTGGGGTCGTGCCCGAACATTTAAATTTTCAGGGCGCCTTTTCCTTCTTTTATCTTGCGTCTTTTTGGTATTTCCTTTTTTTTTTCATTTTCCCGCTCCTCTGTGCTGCGGTAAATATGGTAAACATTACCCTCCTCCTAGCCAAGTGCCAGTCCCATGGCACTGCAATGGGAAGTAGTGGGATAGTTGGGTCGCCGCTAAGTGGAATTGGTGGGTAGATGATATAGATTCAAAGGTGAGGGTGTGAATGAGAGGTGATGGAGTTGAATGACGATGGCCAAGAGAGATTCCAACGTGATTTAGGCTTCATGAAGGGGCTCAGCATTTGTCACACAATTGTGGCTTCCATTCGGCGGCGACTGATAGGTTATCTGGTTGGCTGGTGAAGAATATGTAGCCGGTCATCCCTCAAGCATAAAAAATGCTTGATCAATAAGCAATCCCTTAAGAGGATGGTATTGGAGGGATTTATTCTAGAGGAACCCCCCCAAGTCTGCTTTGACAAAGATATTTTCGTCTGCATATTGAAGATCTATGTCTTTGATTTGAAGATCTTTGTCTTTGATTTCAAGATCTTCAATGCTGTGTTGAAGATCTTCACCCTTGCATTGAAAATCTTCAGGCTTGTGGAATCAATAAGAGATCCGTAGATCTTGAGGCGTTAGGCATGCATCTTTGGAACATGAGGTTCCAAGATATATGCCAATGGCAGATCTATTACTGAGTACTCCTTTTGCTCGATGTGGTTCAATCATGGTAGTCATCAGCAGGCAGGTGGTTGGGGACATAAAGCATGTTGGTCTGTTCAATCCAATGCGGAAAAGCCCCTAAAACAGCAGCAATGGTGTCATGTCCGACACATGGGAAAAGTTTTGGTCATTAAAGGATGCCGTGAGTGATCTTCTTCAGCTGAGTAGCCAGTTCTTGAAACTCGAACATAACCTGCAGGAAAAGTTGTGCACTCCCTAAAGGGCGTGTATGCCTCTCTGTGTAGTGCGTGGTGCCCGTGGCAGTGGAACTAGGAGATGGGTCTAACCTTGGGCAAGCCCTTGGTAATGTCCCACACTTGACGACCCAGTTCGTGTGTCATTGGAGGTGCGTGCAATTCTTAGGGTGACAGGTCTGAAAATTCTGCCCTTGATGTGCCCTAAGTGTGAAGTGGGGAAGGGGCTCGGGAGAACCCTAGGTGCAGTGATTGTGGTGCACAACAAGGTGAAGGGAAGTTGCAAGTGAATCTTGCAAAGTTCTCTTTCTCTTATCTTTGCTTAGTAGTAGATTCATCTCTTGGCTTTTCTATTCTTTGCTATTGTCTTCTTCTTTCTAGTTCACCTTTTCTTTTGTTGCCTTGTGGCTTTTTTTTTTTTTTGAAGAGGCTATACATAGATGCATGTGATACAAGGGCATGACAGGAATCTAATCCTCATCATCCGAATGGCGGGTAGGGGATTTTGGGGGGCGGGGGGCTTTGTTAAGGAATCTACGACTCAGCAAGTAGCCCTTGAGATTGAGGCGGGTTTTGAGAGTGGTGGTGGAAAGGAAAGGGTGGTTGCACTGTGTGAATTTGCTATCGCTCATATCCTCAAGCAGTGCAACACAAAAGGATCGCAAAAGAGTAGCGCGCATCATGAGGCGAGTCATGGTGCTACTATCTATGGCATTGGGGTCGAAGTAAAGGGGTGGGAGGTGGTGTTCTTGAGGTGTAGGCTCTTAGTGGATTAGGACCCTAATTAGTCTAAGATAATTACAAGTTGTTAGGAAGGCGGGGTCAGGACAGGATGTGAACTCACTAAGGAATCTATCTATGGAACTGTACAAATTAGGGAGGATAAATACAAGGGCATCCTTATAGGAGGTGCTATTGGCATTATAGATGATAGGGAAGTCAAACCTACGTAGATGGACAGACGGATTAAAGTCCACACCTACCCTTCGAGGATACGGCATGAAAGTGGGGTCGTTTCTCTCAGAAGGGAGGGTGTTACAAAATGCCATCCAAGCATCAAGGTTGACATAAAAAATGTGTATTCTCCAAGTGGGTTGGCAATTATAGCCCTCCACCGATCTAGGCACCTGGAGGACTTTATCATGCCAAAACTCATGGTCCTCGGCTCCCCAAGCAGTTGGGTTGGCCTCTTGCTCCGCTAGCCACTTGTCCTTGAGCCTTGCACCCATAGTGATTACATCGTTTACAAGTTCAATGGGCATTACTCTATTGAGTGTAGTAGGAAGCTCAAAGCTCAAGTCGAAGGGGTTGCGGACACACTCGTACTGTTTCCAGATGATCAGCTTTGCATGGAATCCAGCGGGGAGGTCCTCAGGGCGCGGTAGGAGAGGGCGGGTTGTCTTGGGACAGGTCTAAGGTTCAGCTTCTTCCTTGCCTTCTCCACCATTTCTCCTCTGCGCTTAGCCAGGGCTGCTTTCCTCTCAGCGGATGTGTCAGTGGGTTGCACTTCATCTTGTCGTAGAGGAGGGGGTGGTGGGACGTAGTCCTCCTCCTGAGGTCCCAAATCAAACTCTGGTTCACCTCCTTCTACTTGCATGTCTTCTTGCACCTTCTCTTCTATGAAGCCGAGTTCGTCGATTTCTTGCACCGTCAGGCCTACCTGTGTAAGGTATTTTCTTTGCTCCTCCAGGCTCTGCGGCAGGCCTCCTAGTTGCAGTGGTACGTGCAGGCCTACTGTTAGGGCTCTACGTGCAATGGCTAGCTTCTTCTACCAGAGCTGATCATTGGCCTCGTTTTCTTCCGTTTTGGTGAAGTGGAGCAGCGTGTTGAGGAAGGTGTGATGTTGGGCTATCATAGAGAGTTGGGCAGCCTCTGCCTGATTTTCAGCCAACACTCTATCTCCTTCTACTTTGGCCAGTCGGCGTGCCAGGCCTCGTACCCTCCTTTCGTTGTGGTCAGCCCATTCCTTTGCTCTCTTTTCCATATCTTCCAGGCTCTCCCCCTGATGGAGGGTCATAGCCATGAGTCGTTGCTCTTGGTCCTCGAGCTCGCGATGTAGGTGGGACTGCTCCTGGTGTTCATTGGCGATCTGTGCATTGAGCTGATCCAGCTTCACCTACATCCTTCGCACCTGCTCTTCTCTCAACTGGTCTAGCTCTGCAGTCTCCTGTCCGATCTTCTCAAGCTAGTTTTGGGCCTCCAAGTTGACTGTAGCAATGAGCTGGTTGTTCTTGCGCCGCAGGTGAGCAGTGGTCTCCCTCTCTCCATTGAGACGATCCATTAAGATTTTTCTTCTTCCCTCACAGGTAGCATCATGTTCCCTCAGGGCTTTTTCTTTTTCTACATTTTTATTGCTGGCTTCCTCCTTTAGCATGGCAATCTCCCTTTCTGCTTAGTTTTCTCTAGCTGGAGAGCGGCTCTTGATTCTTGCTCTGTTGCCAACTCTTCCATGGCAGTTCTCTTTTCTTCCTTGGCCTTTTCTAGCTACGAGAGAAGCTCCTTAACATATTCATCGTATTGGCCTACTGGAGGTAGGGGATGGGACATGGTGGCGGTGGTGATGGTGGCTTCTGTTTTCTGTCTTTTAAGCTCTGGCCTTAGCTCCACATTAGCCGTGGCTGCCCTCTTCACCGTGGAGGTAGGGGATGGGACATGGTGGTGGCGGTGATGGTGGCTTCTATTTTCTGTCTTTTAAGCTCTGGCCTTAGCTCCACATTAGCCATGGCTGCCCTCTTCACTCCTGACACTGGGGTGGCCACGCCCGCTTCTCTTGCCAACTCCTTCTCCACCAGGAACTGCAGCCATGTGACCATATTGCTCTCATCGACCTTTGGCGAAATTCCTGGGGCGGGGATGGTTATTATGGAAGCAGCAAGGCTAGTTGGCACGAAACTGGTGGGGATAGGCATGATGGCCTCCTTGCCCTTGCCCTCTGTGAGACCAGCGGTGGGATGGGATCTGGTATGTTCAGGCTCGTGGTCGGGTTCTCATCCTCCTAGGGTGGGGTTTGCTTTCCTTGCTGTTGATGTTGCTCTACAGATAGGCGAATTGCAAGTCCCACATCTTCTTGTTCCTTCCTCCTCAAGGCTTCTTCCTCCTCCTCAGCCCTTCTTTTCCTCTCCTCTTCGGCCTTTCTAGATTCCTCTTCCATTCTTTGTGCATCCTCTTTTTCTTTCCTTTTCCTCTCTGCTTCCTGGGTTCTTGACACTCTTTGTGCTTTTTGCAGTTCTTCTTTCTCTTTCTTCCTCCTTTCTACT
The DNA here is from genome assembly GCF_053477565.2 of Lygodium microphyllum. Classification (NCBI taxonomy): domain Eukaryota; kingdom Viridiplantae; phylum Streptophyta; class Polypodiopsida; order Schizaeales; family Lygodiaceae; genus Lygodium; species Lygodium microphyllum. The sequence goes on along the minus strand of NC_141159.1, from coordinate 114,173,253 downwards.
TCCCTTTGCTGTTGGAAGCGCTTACTGCGCTGCTCTCTTTGCTGCTGCTGGCGCTGTTCTTCCTGCTTTTCTTCCTCATCGATACTCTCATCTATTTCTGTTTTCTCATCATATCCAGAGGATTTTTCATAGTTCGGTGAGGGTGGCGGTCTCTCCTGCTCCTCCTCTGCTGCTCCTGCCTCCTTAACCGCTTCCTCAATGAGGGCGGTTAGTACACGAATGATGCTTTGGAGGCGGCCTTCTTCCTGTCCCTTGCTGTGCTGGGGATTTACCTCCAGCAGGTTGGCTTCCCAGGTCTAGCGCTACGGCGGCATTCTTGATTGTGTGTCTTACATACTCATTCCAATCAACCTCTTCTGGTGCATTGGCCGCGAGGCTTTCGAGCATAGGCACATTTATTCTGCCCATATAGGCAATGTATCAATGGCTGGAGAAGAGGGTGTGCATGACTTTGGCACGCATGCGGACTTCATCATCGGGAATGTCCTGGATGTTGACTCCGTCGTTGGACCGCACCTGGTTCCTATCCATTTTTAGCATGGCGAAGACATCCCTTTTTGGTCTCTTTGCAGCCCTTGATTCCAGGCCCAGTGCCTTTTCTACTAGTGCCTTGCTTAAAGGCACCCTGACTTGCCTGGCCGCATCCCCCCTTCCCACGGTCACCGTGGCACTCTTGGAGGCAGAGTCAAAAGTTTGTAATAACTCGACACACCTTGCATGATCCACCCTTTGCTCTACCTTCTCCACATACTTGGTCATCTGGCACTTTTCTATGACCTGCTTAGCTGCTTCCTCCGTTTCCACGGCCCTGGATAGGTTGTGGACCGTTCGGAAATTCAGCCGTCCGTAAGCTTGAATTTCCAGATTCAGCATGTATTTTTGTTTTTCTTCTTCCGTAAAGGAAAGCTTATGAGCGTGGTCGTGATGAGCCATCTTGGGTTCCTGCCCAGCAAAAATACTTTTCATTAATCACAAGTGGAAAAGGAAGACATGGCTAAATGAAGCTAAGGATGAAAATTACGCAAACAGGCATGCAAAGAACTTGAACAATTTTGCTCACTAATTTTTATTTTGATCACTATTGAGTTTAACCTTTTAACGATTATTTATGCCTTTATTTATGCCTTTATTTATGCCTTTCTTGGCCTTCCTCCCCCTTGGAAAGATGAAAATCCTTCCTAGGATTTGAACGAAGTGGTGCGGATATCAAAGGTGATTGTGATGGGGTGTTCCGGCCAATAGCCACTCATAAAATGTAGGGTTGTACTCAAGTTGAACGTGACGATTGAGCTCACAGGGTTGTACAAAAACTTGGGAGATATAGGTCAAGACATCGTGAAAAATATCTCCGGTATTAAGGCGGCTTGCAACGAGCAGTTCTTCTTCCATAAGGATTTGGTCAATGTAAGGATGGGCTAGGACTTGGTCATCTAAGTGTTGGTTCCGGGTAATGGCCAAACTCTAAATGAAAGAGGTGCCACATAAGTAGGATCATACTCTATGGTTTTAGTTGCCCTCCTTTGTTGAGAATTTGTCATGATACGACAGCCTTTCTTTTCCCAATGGGTTCGCAGAGTGAACCACTACTGTAAGAACGAGGAAGTTGAGCTTGCAAGTTGCGTGAGCTCATGTAATTCTTGAACGGGAGCAGAACGAGGAGGCTTATGGTATGAGGTGATTAGTCACCTAAGAACAGCTTGCTCCTTTGAGATCTCTTTATTTGCTATTAGTTCAGCAGCAATCTTGGGAAATTTGACGGTCATAAACTCGTATTCCTCCCAAGTGCATGGTAATGCACGAACATCGAAAGCAAGTGGTTCATCAAGAAGACCTAGGTCCAACCTCTCATAACTCCTCGCAAATGTGGTGAAGGTGTGGTCTAACACCTTAATACAGGTGACAAGGTCATCTCCCGAAGTTTCAGCAAGGTCTTTAGCCAAGGAAAGGAAAGAGCGCACCGCATAGGAAGGCCTAAGACCTGCTGGTGGTGATGGTGCAATTGAACTGGACAGCAATGACTCCATTGCTGGCATCACGGGTGTGGCTTTGCACTCCGCAGCACTTTGAAGTGCTGTAGGAAGATTTTTTGGCATGGAAGTTGTGCTGGATTCTGAGTGCATAGTCACGGAAGTATTCAACTCCTTTGAGTGAGGTAAGCTTGTGGCTTTTGGCGATTTCTTCGGTCGATAAATTAGCTGGGACTTATGAGTCATAGCCAGTAGTGGTTTGCTAACTATGGCCGAGGCGCTATGTTTGCAAGCCTCTCTCACTGGAGGTGAGCCTTTAGACTTGCCCTTCTTAGGCACCCAAATCTAGGGGTTGCCGTCATAGTAGCCTTGTGCTCGCAAGAGATCCTTGGGGATCCATCGCGGTGTGGTTGTGTGCCTGCGTGGATAGCATCCAAATTGCCTCTTAGGCTGTGATGGGCTGATTGATTTGGCGTTTAGAAGCACGTTTGGGTGGTCTACCCGGAAGTGGTCTTTGCCGCTTTGGCACCCATATAAGCTTAGACTCCTTGACCTTGTGAGCACTCTTGGTGGGTTTGGGTCTAGGGTCTAGAGCTTGGCGTGAGACTTTAGTGTCCTTCTATGTAGACTGGAGTATAAGTGCGGTCGTAGTGATTTCTACTGGTGGCTTCACATTGTTGAAAGGGTCAAAGCAGCCCTTGTTGAAAGTCGTCACTATGCGCACATTGCCTATAGCAAGATGGATGCGATCTAGATTATAATCCACATTACAATTCGTCTGCTTCTTAAAAGTACGACCTAATAGTGACATACTACCTTCCCCTTTTGTGTTTGGCAACATGTGAAAGAAAGCTGGTATACATTCAGACTCAATAGAAATGACCACTTTGCACTTCCCTAAGAGCGGGTAAGCATTGCCCCTAATTGGGGTGAGTTTGGTGTTGGTGAGCTGCAGTTTAGGTTGACCAATGCGTGTCCAATGGTCATGCATCAAGATATTGTAATCGGCACCTTCGTCAATCAAAGCATCAAAGGAATAGGTCTTTTCCACAATGACGGTGATTCATAAGTAGGCAGGTGCCACTGCTTCCTCATCTTGATCTATTATTTCTGTAATAGTAGCCATGCGGACGTTGACAGGGGCTTCCAACAAGGGTGGCTCATGCAATGGGTGGGAAGGAGGATAGTATTTTTTTTATGCGGCTGCCATTGAAAAAGCTGATTTCTTCGCCTTCGAGCGTCTCTAATTCAACGTTGCCCATTCGACTAATTGTGCGTACTCGGAAAGGTCCCAGTCCACAGAATTTTATTTTCTGTTTGTGACCCTTCACAGAGTATAGCAGAACGAGATCCCCATTATCAAAGTCGCATTGTTTGACATGCTTGTCAAACCACATTTTCCTTCGTGCTTTCTCACAAATCAGCGCATGGGTGGCCAAGAGCCGGGTTTTAGTGAGTCGTTCTAGCTCTACCAAGCAATTTGTCCAAGCGTCTCGTCCCTCCCAGTGCTCCTGCATTGCTATCCTTAAGTTAGGGACAAAAAACTCTAAGGGAAGAATGGCCTCCGTTCCATAAGTCAGCCTAAAGGGCGTTTGGCTTGTAGCTGTTTTATAAGCTATACGATAGGCCCACAAGGCCGCCATTAACTTGTTGTCCCAGTCACTCCGAGATGTAGATACCACCTTTGTGAGTACATTGACTAGGATTTTATTGGTGGATTCCGCGAGGGTAATAGGGCGAGGGTTTTCTGTGAATGATTAGAAAAGTAAAGAGCAGATGCGATATCACCTAATTAATGAAGTGTGTGCCCTGATCGCTGATTAATTCTATTGGATACCCAAACCGTGAAATTACTTGCTCCCACAAGAACTTTGCAGTGGTTCTAGCGTCATTCTTCCTGGTAGCTCTTGCCTCTGCCCACTTCGCTAGGTAATCATTGCCACAATGATGTAGCGAGTCTGAGAGTACTGTGCCACGGGACTGATAGGTCCAATGAAGTCGATGCCCAATTTCTCAAAGGGTTGTCAGGCTATGACAGGGGTCAACTCCATTTTATCTTTGCGTACGGGCACCTTGGTTCTTTGACATTCGTCGCAGTGCTTTAGCAGCATCACGGAATAGGGTGGGCCACCATAGTTGGGATTGTAGCACCTTTCGAGCTGTTGTATCCCCGCTAAAGTATCCTCCAGCGATTCCACCGTGTGCTTCTTTCAATGCATCGTGCATCTCTGCTCACACACGCATCTGCGCAACAAACCGTCTTGTCCTAACTTATAGAGTTGGCCGGCTATCAGTTGGTATGGTTGGATTTTCAAAACAAGTCTCCTCAGCCTGGCCTTCTCAATTGGTCTCTCAGGTAATCCATTTTCTAACACCTGAACTACATCATCGGCCCAATATGGTGTCAGATCAGCTTTAAACAATTCTCTCTCACTAGACAGGTTAAAGAGATGAGCATCCGGTAAATCATCAGGTATGCCTTGTCCAGCAGCTTCTCCTGTGGGTATGCGGGACATATGGTCAGCCATGTAATGCTGCTTTCCTTTGCGTACAACCACAGAGAAGTCAAATTCCAATAGGAGAAGTAACCATCTAGCTATGCATCCTGTAGCGCAAGGCTTGTTCATAAGATAGAGCAAGGCTTGATGGTCAACAAAGAAGACAAAGGGAGTGGCCAACAGATAATGTCTAAATTTCTTCACAGCAAATACCATGGCCAACCCCTCCCTTTCTGTGGTGGAATTCATCTTGATCTCTGTGAGCTACCTGCTGGCAAAACTCACAGGATAGTCTAAGTTGTGTTCACCAGGCTGGCATAACACGGTCCCAATAGCAAACTTAGAGGCATCTATATGCACATGAAACGCTATGTTCCAGTCTGGGGCTCGTAAGATTGGTGCAATGGTAAGAGCCTTCTTCAACTCTTCATATGCGCATTGGCATTCCTCTGTCCACTCGAACACGATCAACAGCTTGTACAATGGTCTAGCAATCATTGCGTAGTTTAGTACAAAGTGGCGATAGTATCCAGTATGTCCTAAGAAACATTGAACTCCCTTGTAGTTATTGGGTGGCGGAAGGTCGACAATGACTCTAACTTTTGAAAAGTCCATAGCGATGCCGTTCTTCAACACCATGTGCCCTAGGATACATCCGTGTTTCACCCAGAACTGGCACTTCAAGGGGTTCAACGAGAGGTTGTATAATCGACACCGTTCAAAGACAACTCTCAGTTTCTCTAAGTGTTCGGCCCAACTAGAGTGTACACATAAGTTGTCTACAAACACCTCTAGTTCGCGCCTAAGCATATCTTTGAAGATAGTGCACATTAGGCATTGGAAATTCGCAGGCGCATTCATCAGCCCAAAGGGCATGACAATGTAGGCAAATACACCCCATTCTGTGGCGAAGGCAGTCTTGTGCCTGTCATCGGGGTGCACTTGCACTTGATTGTAGCCTGAGAAGCTGTCCAGAAAACTGCAGGCCTCTTTACCTTCTACCCTCTCAAGCATGTGCTCGATGTATGGTAAAGGGTAGTTATCCCTCTTCGTAGCGGCATTAACTTTCTTGTAATTAACACACACTCGGATTTTTCCATTGTTCTTCATCATGATCACAATCGGTGATATCTAGTCCGTGTGCTCAATCTCATATATGAATCCCGCCTTCATGAGCTTATCAATCTCCTCTTTTACTGCATGGGCGTGTTTGGGACTCATGGGGTAAGGTCGTTGCTTTGTTGGCACTGCATCAGGGACCATTGGGATATTATGAGTCACAACCCTAGGGTCGACCCCTTTAAGTTATTCCAATGTCCAGGCAAATACATCAACATATTCTTGCAAGACTGCAACAAGTTTGGCCTCCTCATCCTCAGTCAAATTGTCTACAATGAATATAGGTCTTGGCTTTTCGCCCTCCCCAGCCAAGTTGACTTCCTTGACTTTGGTGGGTCCTTCAATCGATTCACTGGTTTGGCCCTGCCTCTTCGCCCCTCGGAGAAATACTACTCCCTCACCCTTTTTAAATTGTGTAAACCGTTTGGGTAGATCATGCTGTTTCTTTTGCCTCTCTGCTTTCTGAGCCCTTCACTCGTGTCCTGGCCTCCTCCTTTAATCTCCCCGCGCCTTAGGTGGACTGGTAAGTCCCCTTTTGTGCGTTTGAACTTAGAGGGTTGGGGTATCTCAGGGTCATTCTCAATGCTGACTTCCGACTCCGAGTTAAACTTGCATCCCTCGCTCGAGGTAGGAGTTTCCCCAGGGGGTCGTAGTTCAGTAGGTGCATCCGTCTTGAGCACTGGGATCACCCATGGTCGTGCTACTCCGACTTGCTCCTAATCCATGGCTCCCACGTGTTCTAGCCAGGATCTATCGCACTCCATCCACATGACTCCTTTTTCACTCCAATTCATCCTTCCTTTCCTGGGTCTCGGGTCTGCCTTGATTTGTTCTATCATTCTTCCCTCTGTGTCATACTCTACTGTATCTATCCCTTCCTCACTTTCATCTCTTGTAGAGTGGCAGTCCTCATATTTCTCGTCATTAGACCCTTGCTCTTCAGACCGTTCATCATCGCCTAAGATTTCCTCTTCAGTCTCCTTGTTGTCAGCAACTAAAGCCCAATTGTATACCAAATTCAGATCGTGGACTTTGGTCCATTTCCATTCTGGCTTAGTCAGCAGATCACGTAGAGGCTTTAGGTTGGCAGCCAAGTTGCCCTTCAGTGTGTCTGCCAGATACTCCACGATTTCTTGAAGCTCTAGCTTATTGCTGGGGATATGGACGAGACAGGTGTCCTTGGGTTGAGTGAGCTTCCTGCCATCATGCAGAGTGGCACAGTTGGCTCCTTTATTGGCATGTTTGCGGCTTTAGCAACCTGCCGATATAGTTTTGCCTCATCTGAGAATGGTAGGTCAATGGTTGCCAAGACGTGCATCCAATTTCGCTCGTCCTCAGGGCAAGGAATATATTTAGTGAGTGATCCATAGGGTTTGGTCATTGGAGTATCACCTTTCAGCATGGCTGAGATGGCATTTAGGTCAATGGGGGTCATTTTCCAAGAGTCCATCTCTACCCTTACTGCTTCAGTTTTGCTCCCTAGGAAGATCAAACCATTCCCCCAATCTTCAATGACACGAGCATTTCTCATCCAAGGTCGGCCTAGCAATATGTCGTAGTCCACTCCCTTCATGACAATCAAGTTTACGGAAAACTACACACCCGCAATCTTTACTGGCCAATTATTTAAGACTCTAAATGGCCTTATCTTCATTCTATTTGCTAACGTGACATTGAACCTAGCAGTCTCTACAGGAGGGTTTCCCCACACCTCTAAAATTGCATGACTCAGTACGCTAACACCGGTGCTTGTGTCTAAAATTCCTTTCCGCGTCATATCTCCTAAGGCTAGAACAGGTAGGACTGCATGCATTTCAGTGCCTTCCCATAAAGCATTGATGTGCAATGGCTTGGGAGTTGAGTGTAGAGTTAGATTGGGTATTTGCGTAACTACATCATGATCTTGCTGATCAGCACCCGTAAGTCCTGTGTGTCCCTCCATCGGATCTTTTAACTCCAGCCATAAAGAAGGATTCTGCCTAAGCAGGTCTTCTATGCTTAGAGTTACTGGGGTGGATAGCAAGGTTGCAAGGAGACTGTTGGGCTCTTGTCTTCCCCTAAGGCTAGCACTCCTGGGCCATGCATTTTTTTTGCCCTGGTAAGCCCCCCTTTGGCCCTACTCTGCTGAGTTTCCCCCTGTGGCGAGGATACACTTTTAGTTTGCGGTTTTGTGGGTGAGAGTGGTGTACTCACACTAGAAAAATCATCCATTGGATCCTCTAGTATGGGCTCAGCATCCTTGAGGTGCTCTTGGGCATCCTTGACCCATTCCTTGAATTTGGCTATAGCTTCGAGTTACCATTTGGGATGGGGATATTCCCCTACCTTGGCACTCCCTAGCTCAGCTGTCTTCGGTGTTGAGGTCTTTGCCTCTGCATCTGAGACCTTCTTTTCGATAGGCAGTGTAGTAGCACTCTCGGTTTTTAGTGCGACTTTAGCTTCCAATCTCTTCTTCTTCCGCTTGCGGCTTTTCTTCCCTATCGAGGCTGTGTCAAGATTTCTAGGTCCTAGCAGAGAGATGCCTGCCTGCCTTGTTTGAGCTCGCGTCATAACCTATAGTGGGATAGGTGTGTCCTCACTATCGAAGGTTTCCACTCCAAACAGCCCCAGAGGTATTGACGGTATGTTGGCAGAGCTAGCTGATGGTTTCTACCTAGGACAATCAGGAAACAGGTGAGTGATCCCACACTCTGTGCATCGAAGATCCGCTCTGTCCTTGTTAGCCTGTTCCTTATCTGGGCAACGTGATGAAATGTGGCCTGGATGACCACAGGTCCAGCATGTGATCGGATCTTGTCTTGGCCTTCCAAAGCCTCTGCCTCTTCCTCTACCTAATGCCATCACTGGCACTGGCCGATAGTCCATCACGACTGGGTTGCCCTCCTCGTCATAGGATATGTATAGGTTGACATATCTCTCCTCTTCACTAGGCTCTTCCACATAGTGAACTGGAGCGTCGCTTGGTGGGTGGGTTACAAAAGGCCCTGGTGGCCTTGGTATACTGGTTGGGTTCATCTCCAGCCTAGGTACAGCAGGTCTTGAGTCATTTGGTGTAGGGAGTGCCAATTGGGCTCCCCTCCCAAAGAAATTGGGTGGTCTATTGCCTAAGTACGGAGGATTGTACTGCTGTGCATATGGGAACCTCCTCGGCATCCTGGAATGCAATGCATCATGCCTGGATCTACCACAATTTGAATATGCCCTAGATCTGGGATCTTGGCATTCAGCTGGGAGGTGATTGCCGCCACAATATATGCACTGTACCCACGATCGCACAGGCTTCCTCATCAGTTCCTGCAGTCGTGCAATCTCCATTCTCATCTTTGCCATCTCCTGGCCTTGGTCCATACTCTTTCCCTTTTCTTGCACACTAACAATTGCTCTCTCTCCCAAAATAGTTGATCTCTCTGGATCCCTCTGATTTGCACTTTTTCGGCTGGTAGTCCTCATGCTTCGTTCCCTAAGCTGATCATCTACACATATTGCTTCTTTGAAAACTCTAGCTAGCACGTCTCGTTGCAAGATAGAGTTACTGGCCAAACCCTTGTAGAGCTCCTCACTCCAAATTCTGTTCATGAATACTATAGACACCGCCCTCTCAGTAGGTTGTTCATTTGCAGGGATCCTTTTGAAGAGGCTACGTACATGAGTGACGTAGTCCCTAACGTCTTCCTTCTCCCTTTTGCTGATATTCATCAACCAGACGATGAGGTTGTCAAAATACCCTGCCTCCGAGAATCTCTTGATGAAGAGGTCCTTAAGGTGAGCAAAGTTTGTATGTTCTACGTCATCGAGACTAGAATACTAGATTCTCCCCCTATCGCCTAAGCACAGGCCGAAAGCTTGAGAGTGTTGCGCAAGGTCAGTAAGACCGTTTGCTTTGCATACTTGCTCAAACTGCTCCATGAAGTTGTATGGGTCACTGCTAGGCTCATACTTCGCTAGCTGTTTTGCTACTACAGGGATTCTAGCCTTCCCTTTAGCCCCTTGTGTGACTCCCAATCCCAAGAGTAGTGTGGTGGCTAGGGCTGTGGCACTCTGCTCAACGGATGCATTGCCCATGAGTCGCTTGGCTATGAGTTCGCTCAATGTCATGTCGGCCTCTACTGCCCGTTCCCTCTCTTCATTTGGTCCAGACTTGCCTGCCCCGGCTAGGTCTAGCACCCTTCTAGCCTCGTATATATCTACCTCTTGCTGTAGCTTTCTGGCCCTTTGCTCATGGTTGTAGGAAATCATGCCTTCTAGCACTCTCCTGATTGCTCTTCTCTCTTCTTCGAGGCTTGCTACCACTTCTTCTACAGGTCTGCCCTGGATCACGGTCCTAGTGAGTAAATTGTAGTCATGGTCTAGTTTCTGTACTGAGACTGGGAATTCTCCTAGGTCTAGCCGGTCCTCTTCCCCCAGTCGCCTCTTGATCCTGACATTGTTTCTGCCTCCAATTCCACGAGGCTGTCAATCAGTTCGAGTAGTTTTGGCAGCGTCTGATTCTCTATGTTGTCGTCTTCTAGATCCTCGCGTCCACTTAACGTCCTCCTGGGTCCTAACCCTGTTTGTTTGCTAAGTCTTGGGGTTCACTCCTATTGGTGGGTTCCTTGAATTATTATATTTGAGTGTATTCCTTGTTATTACAACCAATCCTCAAATTATATACACTCAATGTGGTGTCTGTGCGTTTGTGCGAAATCAGGCTTTCTGCTCTTTCAGTGCACAACCAATGTGGCCTACTGTGTGTGCTGGATTACGACACTCAAGTGTAATGTCAATGCTACCTTCAGCTCTTGGCCACTGGGTGTGAGGTCAATGCACGGCTTCCAGGTTGAAATCACGGTCTCTACTGCATCTCTCAGGTATGTGGGGGTTTGATGTCTGGTCTGTGGTTGCGACTAGGCTGCGTCAACACACTATGCTAGGTTTCCTAGCCACACGGCCAAGTTTTCTATGATTTTCTTGCACCTACAAGGTTGCACTAGTGTCGGCAATGCGGGTTTGGGCTTAAGTTATTAAAATAATGTCAAGAATGCATTCGGCCAAAATTGGCCCGAATGGTAGGGTCCGCGAATCACAAAATTGGTGTTCGAACAGCCGAAGTCCGAACGTCTCGTTCGGCCGGGCCGAAGGCCAAATGGCCGAGTCCGAGGGCCGAAGTCGAGTTGGGCCGAATGGCCGGGTTTGGGCGGGCCGATTTGGCTGTCCGAACACTAAAGGTCCGAATCCCGAATTCAGAGGCGCCGAACCACCGAAGTCCGAATGCTAAGATCCGAATGGCTAGATGGCCCGAAGGCCGAATTCCGAAGCCCAAAGGCCTTCGTTCGGGCGGGCCGAAGCCCAAAGCCCGAATGGCACGTGGCCGAATGCCCGAAGGCCGAATGCCAAAGCCCTAGGTTCAGAGCAGCCAACTGCCCAATTCTGGGATTTGGGCGCCCGAGCGTGTCGGGGTCCCGATGATGAAATTGGTGCCGAATCTAGCGTTTTGTTGATGATTAGCTATTCTAGGTTGTTAAATATACACAAGGGCATGCCGGGTAGGAAATTTGTATACCTGTAGCACCCCGAAAGTGTGATCGAAGGGCGTCCGCTCCTCCCTTGTGCCTATAGCTCTCTCTCACTCTCTCTTGCTCTCTCTCAACTAAGTCAGAATGTAAATGAGCTCTTCTCCCCTTACCCCAGCCTTACATAGCATTGCCCAACCACTCTCTAACCTTAGAGCCTTTCCCCGTTGCGATTTCCCCCTTAAAAACACAATTTTTGTCTTCTTTTTCTTATTACAACCAAATTTACAGCAACAAAAACCCTACCCTTTCAGCTTCGAATCTTAATCCTATCCTACCTAATGCTAAAAAAAAATCACAAAACCAAGCATGAATTGTATTTACCTACTCAAGCACTCGTCAAAAAACTCAAAACACTTACTTGTTCCAATGATGAAACCTCCTAAATCTCCTATCTATCTCAAGCACCGTTTCGGGCGAAAGGCGTACTCCTATGCTCGATTTGATGCACGCGGCACTCAAGACTCGATTCCGTCGGTCCCGGCAATGGAACCAAAATGAAGGGCCCTACAAGCTCTACCCCGAGACCTACGGACCGCTTATTGATCAAGCGTTTCAAGCCGAGCGGCCATGGCTACCTCTCACATAGCCGACGCGCCATGCCTACCTTACGAGTGTAGTGAGCTTACCTTGATGCTTGATCGAGTACCCTCCTCTCTCTGGCACATCGGTAGCTTCATGATCCTTGATGCAAGCTCAAGCAACCTCAATCCCTCTCCCATGAGCTCCATCCTCCATAGCCATGCGTGCAAGAGAAGATAAGAGAAGAAAAGAGAAGAGAAGAAAAGAAGAGATGGTGAAGAGCTTCACCCTCTTGATCCCTCACTTCCATACACTCACTCACTCCCTCACACTCTCACACTCCCTCTCTCAAGAGCACACACAAGCAAGAAGAAGAAGAGAGGAAGAGAAGAAGAAGAGAGCCACTTTTTGCCACACACAAGAATGAGCTTCTCATTCACTTTTGAACTTTATATACATGCCCTTCCTTTTTTGGGGGGTCATCCCCTTTTTTACAAGGCCGGCCTAAGCCCATTTCTCATTTCCCACCATTCTAATTTATCCTATTCCCAACTAATGCATACAATTTGCACAGGAGCGATCCTGGCACACTTTTACAATTACTCGGGAGTGCTTCCACACTTAATGGTGCGCCTTTTACTCTTTTGCTGTCTCGGGGCGACACTGAGACTTTTCGGGGGTCGTGCCTAAATATTTAAATTTTCAGGGCGCCTTTTCCTTCTTTTATCCTGCGCCTTTTTTGCTTTTTTTTTTTCATTTTTCCGCTCTTCTGTGCTGTGGTAAATACGTTAAACAAGATTCAAAATCTGTAACATGTGCACCCACTTTCAGTCAATACAGCCGAAATCATATTGTACCCTGAAACTGCTGTCCGCAACCTTGCGACTCAAAAATGGGGCTAGAAAAGGCCTCAGACGCCCAAAACAACTACGGATAAGGCCTAAAGGGCTTTTCTACAGAATATACAGAGCTCTGTTCACACACCAAATCTCACAGCAATCTGAGATTTTTGCTCTACCCTGCTTCCGGTGCCTCTACAGGCACTATCCAAGAGAGAGAGAGTGGAAGAATGGGAAAGGTTCGTACCCATTACTTGCTTTCTCGAACCTTGCTTCTTCTCCTTCACTTCAGCCTTCAAAATCAGCCTCTCTCAGTGGCCTGGCTCTGATACCATGTCAAGAATCGCTTGATGGGGGGATTTGCTTGAGCTACTCACCTAAACACACACTGTATACACAAAAGGAAGCTCACTCAAGAACACAAGAAGAGATATGGAAGACAAAACGTTTTCTTGCTGATTTTTTCTTCTTCTTTCACATACTATACAATGTACACAAAGTATATATAAGATATAACATGAAGAAAAGTGACCTTCTAAGTCAAATAGTGCATAACTGACTACATTAATCGGCTGGCATTATATCTTTGCCAGATGTAGGTAGGTGTAATAAACTAAATATAATAAGTGATAAGTCAATGGCCATGTGAGTATCATAATGACCATAAATGTGCTAAGTGTAGACGTGCGGACTTATCTAGCCAGGCGGTCCATCATCAATGTCCACACGTGTTGAGCTTGCCATCTCAACAACCAATTCCTGAACGACCATGGACACATATTTCAATGGATTTTATAACAAGTTTGCCTAATACTTAAGCTAGTCATTATATGATTTGGACTATCGTAGATCAATTTAGCAAACAAGCATATTTTCTTCCCTGCAAAAAAACATTAACTGCATCTCAAGCTGCACAATTGTTTTTGAAGACTATTTTCACTAACCATGGTCTGCCAAAAGTTATTATTTCTAATCATGATTCTAGATTTTGCAATAATTTTTGGACTGCTTTGTTTTTTAATTTAGGTATAAAGATTGATTTCTCATCTGCATTTCATCCCGAAACCAATGGGCAAACAAAAGGTACTAACAGTACAATATTAGATCTTTTGCATGCATATACAATTTCAAAACCTCAAACATGGGATACACACTTACATTTACTTCAATTTTCATACAATAACACACTGCACACTGCTACACAGAAAGCACCTTTTGAAATAAATTATGGACATAGATTGCCTACACCTATTACATCATTGTCAAACAAAGTTAAAGTTGCTAATGATATTGCCAATATGTATGCTACTATTTTTGTTGAAGTCAAAGACATGATTGCGAAAGCCTAGCAATCATACACTAAACAAGCTAACAAGAAAAGAAAAGCTATGAGTTTCAAAGTTGATGATTATGTTTGGTTACGCATTAAAAAGAGAAGATTACAAAGTGTTGAGAAACACTCTGTTATTAAGTTAGCCCCTAGATTTTAAGGACCTTTCAAGATCATTCACAAAATCAATGACAATGCATTTAAATTAGAACTACCCCAACACTAGAAAATCCACAATACTTTTCATATCAGTTTGTTATGACCTTTTAAATGCCAATTACGTGTTCACCCTGTCTATGAAAACCCTCCTTTGTTAGAAGAAGAAACTGGAATCCTTGAACGTGAAACTATTCTAGATACTGACTTTATGACCACTAAAACTAGCCGTAGATACTCTAGATATTTGGTTAAGTTTAAAAATCATCTTGTTGAAGAGGCCCAATGGATGCACACCCGTGACCTAAGTGCTTACCTCTCATTGCTCGCTCCACATTGAGCTAATAGCAATTCAGGACAATTGCTATCCCACCCCAGTGGTATGATGCCAGTGTTAGATATTCTCAATGCTCTACCCTCATAAGGTGCCACCAATGATCCATGATAGTCAAAGTTGTAAGGCCCCCATTACGAGGAGAAGCCATATGTGAGCCCGTGAGTCCTGACTTGTATGTCAGATGAGGTCTATGTGACCGGATGACAAAAAAGTGATCGTTGTGGGTCTAATCTTTGGGTTAGACAGAGTAGTTAAGCTGGTAGCAACTCAAGGCACATTGCATCGAGTTGCAGGGTAAGAGATTTATCAAGGGCCCTATCCAATGGTAAAGGGAATATTCCCTAACCAACTAGTGGAGGTGCACATGGAAGGTCAACAGACACATGTGCATATGGAAGGTCAATAGACACAGGTGCATATGGAAGGTCGTCCATCATGACCTTCCATATGGGCACATGGAAAGTCAACAGACACAGGTGGATATGGAAGGTCATCCATCATGATCCCCTTCACAAGCTATAAAAGCTAAATCCCTTCACAACCATCTATTATCGATCTTTCACCCAGTCAGAGTTGCTTTTCACCTATCTTTTGTCTAGATCGCCATCTAAGCTTCACAATGGAAGTGCACAGGTGGACAGAGCCATCTTTGTATTAGTTGTTTGGAGATAAAGAAATTTTGTTATTCTCCTCTTATTTGTTGTATACTCTCTATCTCTTTCTTAGATTCTGCTCGTTGTGCTGTGTAAATTTTTAGAGCTAGGAGGCATATTCCACCGTGGATTCTGTGAGACCACGGTGGATTCTGTGAGGTTTTTATTCAATGATGGATTCAGTAAAACTATATTTTTTTGCTAGGGCTCATACACAAAGGTGGATTCCTTGTGAAACAAATTGACGAGGACACCTCTCCTTTTTGGGCGTCATATTAATTTAATGTGCATGTGGATGAGTCCATGGCGGGTGATTCTGCAAAATACATATTTAAATTAATGGCCATTTATGAGTTAAGAGTGCACTTATATTAAATTAAGGTTAGGACAGAGTTCCAACCTATTTATTTATTTTGTAGTTGAAGACTGCTAGATATTCATTTTTGTCCGTTTAATTTTATTATTTTCTAACAATTGTGAAGGCTTCAGTTGATGTGTAGAGTAGGCAATGATGGTGTTGGGAAGCACTGGGCGATTGTGTGTATTCACATTACCTAGAAGAAATTATCATTTTTAATAGGCACACGTATTATCATTAAAGGTGTGGCGCTAATATTTATTTAGGCATGCTTATTTATTGAAGCGCTTGACAAACATTTATTATTTTGTATGCACATGGACGCACGGATTAAATATTTCATTATGGGACAATGTATTTGGGCACAACCCGACTTTTGGGGTGCCCAACCACTTTATTCTTTATTTGGACAAAAGCAAATACAAAAGCCAAATCATGCTAATTGTGAAATTGGGCTATTTTTGAGCTTTAAGATGAATAAATTTATAAATACATGCCTTGTGAAGCGCTCACACAAGGCATGGGGGGAGATTATACCCAATTTGTCTTTTTCCCTCAGGTCGTGCAAACTCTCTTCTTGCTTTTATGAGTTTTAATAGAGTTCTTTGTTCTTGAGGGCCTTCCAGCGGTTGCTATGTACACATCCAACATTCGATTTGTGCACCATCATTTCTCTATAAGACCACATCGATCACACAAGCCGACATAGACACACTAAAGTTAATCACGCAAACATCAATTACCCTTGGAAATAAAGAATGCAGTGGTCTAGGCAAGATGGGGTGAACATGAGAACCATGTCAACTTTGGAGATGTAGGTTGTTGCCATCAATTCTTATGGAGAAGACAATGTTGTTGAAGTTGGAGGAGGCCATGTTGCATCAAATACCCATAGGCAAAGGTGTGTCTTATAACTCAAAGTTGTAATAATGTTGCCATGGTAGGAGTTGGAGGAGGTCGTGGTGGATCCAAGGCTAGATAACCTTAGGGTGACTTTACACAACCAACTAAATTAATGTATGTAATGTCTAGATGGTGTAGTTAAGATAAGAAATCAAATTGATTACTAAAGTTGATCTTTCCTCGAATCTAGGAAAGTTAAGTACCTTGCATAAAGGGATAACAAAACTCTCATGTGCTATTGAAGGACTTTTTGTGTGCAGTGTGCAAGCACACTCAAAGAAGAATAATATATTTTTCTTTTTTTTCATATCATTGTAGAAATATTATTTTTGTTGATTTTTATGTTTTTTTATTTTCTTTTTCTTCCCATCCTTCTTCTTCTTCTTCTTGCCATCCTTACTTTGAAGAAATAAACAAGATTTTCTTTTCCTTTTTTCTTCATAGTTCAAGAAAGAAGCTCAAAGGAGGGGCAATGAAGGACCATTCCATGGGTGTATATCCAAGATGGAAGAAGGAAAAGATACTTTTCTTCCTCTTTTTTTAAAAGTAAATGTGGGTATTTTTTTATTAATTGGATTACTATGTCAATGTTTCAAATTGTATCTTTTACTGATTTGCTTGTTGTATTATTTTGTTCAATCTAGTCTATAGAATCATGTCATGCACATGTTTAACAATATACACAAATGAAGATTAGACATGTTGATTAACATGCTTACATGCACTATTGATAGTAATATAGATGTGGATATAAACCTGTCCAGATTTATTACCTATATTACTGTAATGATAGCCCATTATGCTCTTAGAGTTAGTTTATATCTGGTTTCTAACTAAAGCTATTTTAGCATCAAAATTAACAAGCACTATTTTCTATGTGCATGAAGTTTGACAAATGCTAGTTTAATATTAGTAGCTAAACCAATAGTAGTTTGATTTACATTTGTTTAATTGTCAGTACTTTTACATTAGTCTAATTTGATTCATTTGGCTTTTATGTTAGTTCAACTAATACTAGACTAGACAAGACTACCATTAGCTCAATATTAATTTAACTATTAGTAGCATCTTAAGCATTCTAGATTTAAGACATACATTTATTATCTTACCCTTTAAAAACCTAAAAACCCTAAACCTTCGACTTTAAATCTTAAGTACTAAACCCTAAATCCTATATCCCTAAACCCTTAATGATAAACCCCAAACATGTATCTATTGAGATATCGAGCTTCACTCGTGATTTGCCAGGGTGACCGTTGTGCATTTATGTCACCGACTTGTTAGCTGTAGATGCGGTTGGTACACCGTCCATGAATAATAGCTAGATGACAACTATCCTTATCTACTCTAGTTCGTGGCTCAGTTAGTATGCCACCTTAGTTAGTTGAGTTTGGTTTGAGACCCATATATAGGGTTCTTCTATTTCTATGTACTTGAGTTCTTTTTGGCTTACACAACTAAGAAGAGGAAAACTGTTTTCAGCCTCCACCTGTGTGTATATTCCCCCATTGTGTAAGCAAGAAAGCTACAAGTGAGACTCCTTCCTTCTCTCCCACAATCTTGACATGGTATCAGAGCCGTGTTCGTGGTAAGGAGCTCAAGAAAGCAAACCAAGTTCGCGGTGTTGTGGTAAGAGGACCAGTGTTGCTTTCATTTTTCTATTTTGGGAGCAAGTCTCTGCAGGTAGCACAATCGAAAAGTGCAAGAGTGCATTGTCTCAGATTGAGATGCCCTTCGCGGTGTAGCAAGAGGGCAGTATATGCTATGGAAGAGGGCTTTAGCCCATGGTTGCCCTGTTTTTTTGATTTGAGGCCATTTTGGGGCCTGTTTTGGAGGCGGAAGTTTTCCGCACGCAGTCAAGAAAAGGCCCTATTTTATGCTATGCGACCATTGTTCTACAGGTCAGTGAAAAGTTACTATAGAAATTGCATCGTATGCCTATGCACAGAGACATTGGGAGTTACAGAATCATCCTTGTTGCCTGTTGATGCAAAATCGTCACTAGGAAGTGACTGTGTGGTCAAATACCACTTTCGTCAATTTTGCAGATTTGCCCTTTTGAGGCTGAAGCTGTGTTTTTTGCAGTGACAGAATTTTTTGCAGTGTTCTGTAATGGTGTCTGATTCTCTTTCACAGATTGTCACTAAAAAGCTTGACAAGAACAACTTCCAAGCATGGAAGTTTAGAATGACGAATTTCCTTATAGGAAAAGGATATTGGGAATTCGTTGCAGGAAATGAAGAAGAACCAGTTCTTCCTGATGTTCCCAATCAACAACAAATGCAGGCATTTAAAGGATGGCATGAGAGAACCAGAAAAGTTATGTACTGGCTGTCTATCAGTATTTCAGACTCTATGATTGTGCATATGCAAGACGCAAGTACACCAAAGGAGGCATGGGATACTTTGTCAAAAATTTATAGCACAAATACGCAAGCTAGGAAAATGTAGCTCAAGCAAGAGTTACACAATGTGCAAAGAGAAAGTATGAGCATCAATGACTACCACATGAAGGTGAAGAAGATTGCAGATGCACTTGCTTCCATTGGGTCGCCAGTGGAGGATGATGATTTAGTTTCTGTGACCTTGAATGGTCTAGGAAAGGATTATGCACAGTTTTGAACATCCATTTCCGTCTGTGAAAGATTTCCTGATTTTGAGAAGTTGATTGCTCTTCTAATTTCTGAGGAGCAGTGAAATGGTGGTGCATCTTCTTCAGGAGGAACTTCAAAAGAAACTGTCTTCTACTCAAATGCTGGAAGAGATAGAGGTAGAGGTAGAGGTAGAGGTAGAGGAGGCCGACCTAGAGGTCGTGGTAGAAATCAAAATATGCAGCAAACTCAAGAAAACCAGTCCTATGGAGGAGGATGTGGTAACTCTAGAGGTAGGGGGAGCCAAAGAGGTCGTGGTGGATGGCGAAGAGGCCAAAATGCAAACAGCAATGTGGAATGCTACTACTGTGGTAAAATGGGTCATACGGCTAAAGACTGCTATAAAAAGCAGAATGACATCATGAATGGAAAATTGCAGCAAGGGAATTATGCATCTTCTAGTAGACAGGGTGATGATAGAAATGAGCATTTGTTTATGGTGCAGCACATGACCAATTATGTGACAAGTGCAGAAGAAAGCAACGATGTGTGGTATGTTGACTCAGGTGTATCAAACCACATGACAGGTAATGCAGAATGGATGCAGGATACAAGGAAAATGGAAAAACCAGGATTTGTGGAGACTGGTGATGATACTGCACATCCTATTGTGTAGATTGGAAAAATTCCTTTGTCTATGCAGGATGGGAAAAATAAATACCTGTCGGATGTATTTCATGTCCTGAATATCACCAAGAACCTGGTTTCTGTTGGTCAAATGGTTGAGCAGGGCTTGCAGGTCAGATTTAATTCTCATGGATGATTTGTTGAGGATATGAAAAATAAAGGTAGCTTGATAGCAAAAGGAAAGAAGAAGGGCAGAATGTTTACGTTGGATACAGACATGCCTGAATTGAGTGCAACAATGTTTGCACATGGGACCGGTGTAGTTGCAGATATTGATATCTGGCATAAACGCATTGGTCATGTTAATGCACAATGACTTAAATCAATGCAGGCCCAAAATATTATTGCAGGATTGCCTAAATTCAAGGTTGCAGAAATGCATAAGGTATATGAAGCCTGTCAATTTGGAAAACAGGCAAGGAAACCATTTCCTGGACATGTTCAAGAGAGTAAGAGGCCATTGGAATTAATCCACTCTGATGTGTGGACTACTAAACCTGCATCTTTTGGAGGCTGTCATTATTTTGTCACTTTTATTGATGACTATAGCAGAAAACTTTTAGTGTATTTTATGAAAAATAAAAGTGAAGTTTTTGGGCATTTCAAAACTCTTAAAGCTATGGTTCAAAAAGAAACAGGCCTGCAAATAAAATGCCTAAGGTCAGATGGAGGGGGAGAGTACCTCTCAAATGAGTTTGCAAGGTTCCTGCAGGAGCATAGCATAAAGCAGCAATATTCATGTAGTCATACCCCACAACAAAATGGAATTGCAAAAAGGAAAAACAGGCCTATTGGAGAGGTATCTCAACGAAAAAGACTTGCCAGATTTTTACTGGGCTGAAGCAGTTGCTACAGCAGTCTACATAATGAACAGGACTCCCACTGCAGCAATACATGGGATGACTCCAGAGGAGAGGTATACTAGTAGAAAACCAGATATTTCTCATTTGAAAATTTTTGGTTGCATTTCCTATGTTCATGTGCCAGATGAATTGAGATCCAAGTTGGATCCAAAAGCTGAGAAGTGCATCTTTATTGGTTACTTCTGCAGCAGCAGGAAGGGTATAGATGCTATAACCCTTCTACTCGTAAGTTTACAGCAAGCAGAGATGTTGTTTTTGATTAGATGAGTAGCTGGTATAAACCAGTAAATGTGACTGATGATGTAGATGCACAAAATGGTAATGCTGCACAGAATTCACAGCAGCAGTCACAAAATATTAGTGGACCTAGAGTGTCCTCTAGCAGTGGTTCACATTCTTTGCCATGGACATGCAGATTGAGATCATAAGAATCTCCTCAAAACAATGTAGATAATGGTATGTAGGTTTTACGAAAAGGAAAAGAGAAGGTAGATCAGCCCATGTTTGATGTGAATGCAAGTCACTGTTATGTGGATGGTGAATCCAGTGGCTCAGAATAGAGCATTGATGATGAGTTGGGTATTCCTTCTATTATTACACCTAGAGTAAGGAAGACCAGGGATGTTTTGAGAGAACCCGGGAGTGAACCTACTTTGCGCAGGTCTACCAGAGGTAGGTATCCTGTGGATAGGCTCAAATATGATGGATTTACAGCCATTCACTGTGCCTATATGGTCAAAGTGATACAAGAACCAGAACCCACTTCTTTTGAGCAAGCCATGGGAAAAGAAAAATGGGAGAAAGCCATGGATGAAGAAATGGATGCCTTGAAAGAAAATGCTACATGGGAATTGGTACCTTTGCCTAAAGATAAGAATGTAATTGGTTGTAAGTGGATTTATAAGGTGAAGCACAATGTAGATGGTTCTGTGAACAGATACAAGGCAAGATTAGTAGTCAAGGGGTATGCACAAACATATGGCATTGATTATGAAGAAACATTCAGTCCAATTGCAAGGATGGCAACCGTAAGAGCAGTCATTGCTATGGCTGCATCAAAGGAATAGTCTTTACATCAGATGGATGTAAAGAATGCCTTCTTGCATGGTGATTTGCAAGAAGAGGTATATATGGAGCAACCACCAGGTTATGTGCATGCTGTTCATCCTGAGTTTGTTTGCAGGTTGAAGAAAGCCTTGTATGGATTGAAACAAGCACCTAGAGCATGGTCTGACAAGATAGTATAGTATCTTGTCACTATTGGCTTTCAGATTTCTAACGCAGATTTCTCACTTTATGTGAGAAAAACAGAGAAAGGTATTATGCTACTTGTCATTTATGTTGATGATTTGATTATCACAGGTGACAGTGATGAAGATATCCTTCATGTGAAAATGCTATTGAAGCAGAAGTTTGAGATGAAGGATTTGGGAGAGCTGCGTTATTTCTTGGGCATTGAGGTGATTAGATCACCAAGTGGGATACGGCTCTTGAAGAGGCAGTATGGATTGGACATGCTGTCCAAATATGGGATGACAGGCTGTAAGCCTATTTCAGTTCCTTTGGAGCAGAATGTGAAGCTGAGTGCAAATGCAGGTGAGCTTCTCAAAGACCCTACTATGTACAGACGCATAGTAGGAAGTTTGATTTATATGACTATTACCAGGCCAGATTTGAGCTATGTTGTTGGATTGGTAAGTCAGTTTATGCAGGCTCCAAGGAAACCGTATTTGGATGTGGCTAGATGCATACTCAGGTATGTGAAGTCCACATTGCAGTATGGACTATTTTATGAGACTAGGGTTTAGATACAGTTGCATGGATACACTGATGCTGATTGGGCTAGTAGCATTTCTGATAGACGATCTACTAGTGGATATGTGTTCCCTTTTGGGAGTGCTGCAGTCACTTGGAGGAGCAAGAAATAGCCTACAGTTGCCTTGTCAAGCACAGAGGCTGAGTACAGGGGTGCAGCAATGGCTGCATGTGAGGTAGCTTGGTTGCATAAGCTACTTTATGATATGCATCAGCCTATAGATGGGCCAGTTGTCATTTATTGTGACAACATGAGTAGTATACACTTGGAAAATAACCCAGTCTATCATGCTAGAACAAAGCACATTGAGGTACATTATCACTATGTGCGGGAGAGGGTTTTACTAGGTCTTATTGATCTAGTTTATGTCAGCACAGAGGATCAAGTAGCTGACATATTCACAAAGGCATTGGGCACAGAGAAGCTGCGCAAGTTCAGAGACCTGCTTGGTGTGCAGGAATCGGGATTGAGTTCGAGGGGGAGTGTTGAGATATCGAGCTCCACTTGTGATATGCCAGGGTGACCGTTGTGCATTTATGTCACCGACTTGTTAGCTGTAGATGCGGTTGGTACACTGTCCATGAATAATAGCTAGATGACAGCTATCCTTATCTACTCTAGTTCGTGGCTCAGTTAGTATACCACCTTAGTTAGTTGAGTTTGGTTTGAGACCCATATATAGGATTCTTCTATTTCTATGTACTTGAGTTCTTTTTGGCTTACACAACTAAGAAGAGGAAAACTATTTTCAGCCTCCACCTGTGTGTGTATTCCCCCATTGTGCAAGCAAGAAAGCTACAAGTGAGACTCCTTCCTTCTCTCCCACAATATTGACAGTACCCTCTATGCTAAGCTTGAGTACATCGAAGTGCTTGGGTGATGCTTGCATGGTACACACTCGAGGTCTTCTTACTAGATACATGCGGTCTAATGGTTGGACTTTTGTCTCTGAGGTGGATAGATGGGTTGAGAATTCATGCATATGTTGGTCAAGTCAATAGAAAGAGATCCATTGTCAAGAAAATAATATCTCTTTTTTTACCCACGCTAGCTAAAAATGGGGTTCCATATCGGGTCAATAGGAAGATATCCACTACAAGAAAACATCCCCCTTTTTCCCATGCTAGCCATTTTCAGCTTGCTCCTCATGGACACATTGCAAACTCTCATGGTCTTTTAAACTTCTAGTATTGGCAATGCAATGTTTTAGGAAATAATTCTAAATAAATGCAAAAGGTGCGGCCCTAATTAATTTGTGGAAGTTGATATCTAACATAAGTGATCTAAGATGTATGACTACAGTGACCCATTATGCAATCCTTACTCGTAGTGCAAGGTGTGAGGTATGTGTCAAAGGCCATGCCTCAATAGATAATGGTTTTCACTAGATAAGTTTTCTATGCTCAAGGACTAGAGAGGAACCTAAATGTGCCTAGGTTCATAAGTCAATTATGCAGATGGAATGCTAGTCATCAAACATGTTCTCCATCAAACACTAGACATCTTCTTATACCCATGTTCCTTACGACTCACATCCACTTGAATTTTCTAATACTTGTTGCACAAATAATGTCAATTATGTAAGCATTAGACCAAGCTTTTCCAACGGCAATTTAAAAGATAAAAAGGGAAGTCATATGTTGTAAATCTTCTTCGTGTGATATGACTTTAAGGTGCCTGTAGCACATCAGGGATGGTAGCTTGGTGAGATAATGGGAATTTGAGGTCTCTTTTATGTGAAGTTGAGGTCTCTTTAGGACGAGGCTTGAGCACATGCTCAAGCTTGTATCAACCCTCTTTGCTAAGGAGGAAGCCTGGTAATATTGTTTCCCATCTACCTCTACTAACGATGACATGATAGTTTCCCCCTCTCTCATTAGCTTGAGCACATGATCAAGATGGTACACCAACATTGCCTTTTTTATATTGACTTCCTTTCTATTCTAGATGTATTTGAGAGGGAGCTTGAGCATATGATCAAGCCTATAGCATCCTTTTGTGTTTCGTATGACTTTGAGGTGTTTTTAAGACGCAGGGGAGGGAAACTTGCCAAGATAATGGGACAAAACTTGAGCATGTGCCCGATCTTATATATACCCTCTCCATTTTTTTGTGGCTTTGAGTTCTCTTTAGGGAAAAGCTTGAACATGTGCTCAAGGTGATATCAACACTCTCTTTTTTTTGTTGACTTCCTTTCTCTTTTAGATGTATTTGAGACAAGCTTAAGCACGCGATTAGGCCTATAGTAGCCTTTTGTGTTTCACATGACTTTGAGGTGTCTTCTAGACACAAGGGAGGGAAGCTTGGCAAGATAATGGGACACAATTTGAGCATGTGCTTGCATCTACATAAATCCTCTCCACTTTTATGTGGCTTTGAGATCTCTTTAGGATAGAGCTTGAGTGCATGCTCAAGATTGTATCCACCCTTTCTCTATCTAGAAGGAGCTTGGTAATATCGTTTCCCCTCTATATTTGAGATTGAAAACATGGTTACACTTATATCAATCCTCTCTCACTTTGAAACAAGTTTGAGGTACCTCTCAAAAAAAGCTTGAGCATGCTCACATTTTTTTCGACCCTCTATTTAAGTGGGAGGGAAAGGAGCTTTGAAATATAGTGAGATCCTATAGTTTGGTCAATCTTGTATCAATCCTCTATTTAAGTGGGAGGGCAAGGAGCTTGGAAAGAAAGTGAGATGATAGAGCTTGCTAGTATCAATTCTCTCTTTATTATGTGACTTGATTTGTCTTTGCGATAGAACTTGAGCACATGCTCTATGCTCGTATCAATCCTCTCCTTATGGGGAAGGATCTTGTTAAGAAGGTTTCCCCCTCTTCCTTTGAGGGCATGAAAAAGTAGTTTCTCTTTACTCACTAAGATGGCTATGAGACAGTGCACTCTTAGACTTGGATCCACCCTTCACTAGTAGGGAGGAGCTTGGTAAAATTTTTTCCCCTTTGTCTTTGAGGGAGGCTTAGTAGTTTCTCCTCTCTCATCATTAATCTTGAGCATGTGCTCAAGCTAGTATCAACATCATACTTTTAGTATAGACTTCGTTTTTCTTTTAGATGTATTTGACAGGAATCTTGAGAATATGATGAAGCTTACAGTAGCCTTTTGTGTTTAATATGACTTCAAGGTTTCTTTCAGACATGAGGAAGAGAAATTTGGAAAGATAATGGGATAAAGCTTGAACATGTGCTCAAGCCTATATAGACCTTGAGCTAGTATCAACCCTCTCTTTAGTATGCGGTTGGAAGTTGTGTTTGGGATGGCGCTTGAGCATGTGCTACCCTCTCCTTTTGGGAAAGGAGCTTGTTAATATGGTTTCCCCCTTTTCCTTTGAGGGCATGGAAAAATAATTTATCCTCTCCAATTCAAATTTCTTAAGCTAGTATCAAAAATATTTTATTAATATTGACTTCCATTCTCTTTTAGGTGTATTTGAGGGGGATCTTGAGCATGTCATCAAGCCTATAGTATCCTTATATGTTTCATATGATTTTGAGGTGCCTTTAAGACATAGAGGAAGGAACTTGGAAAGATAATGGGACATGGCTTCAGCACATGCTCAAGCTTGCATCAACCCTCCATCTACTAGGAAGAGCTTGATAGTATTGTTTCCCCTATACCTTTTAGGTCATCAAAAAATAGTACCTCTTCTCTCATTGAGATGGCTATGGGACAATATGCTATCAAGCTTGGATCCACTCTTCACTAAGGAGGATCATGGTAATATTGTTTCCCTCCATCTCTATGGGCAATACGATAGTTTTCCCTTTCTTGTTGAGCTTGAGCATGTGACCAAGTTGGTATCAACACTATCTTTTTAATATTTACTTCCTTTCTCTTTTGGATGTATTTGAGAGGGATCTTGAGCATATGATCAAGCCTATAGGAGCCTTCTATGTTTCATATGACTTTGTGAGATGTCTCTTTGAGATATAGAGGAAGCAAACTTGGCAAGATAATAGGACATAGCTTGAGCATGTGCTCAAGCTTGTATCAAACCTCTATCTAAGAGGAAGAACTTTATAATATTGTTTCCCCTCTGTCTTTCAGGGCATGGAAAAATAGTACCTCTCCTCTCATTGAGATGTCTATGAGACAACATGCTCTCAATCTTGGATCCACTCTTCACTAGGAAGGAGCTTGGTAATAATGTTTCCCTCTATCTCCAAGGGAAATACCGCAGTTTCCTCACTCTAATTGAGCTTGACCACATGCTCAAGTTGGTATCAACACTGCTGACGAAGGAAATTCGGTATTGGTAGCCTCTATACTATGCCAAACTCCATTCTGACACAAAGTGAATGAGGTAAGGGCAACACCTAGTCATGGAAGAGCGGACTAGGATGCTATGCAAGAGGGAGAGGAGCTTGTGAGGGAGAAGAGAGGAAAACTAAGAGAGAGAGAGAGAGAGAGAGAGAGAGAGAGAGAGAGAGAGAGAGAGAGAGAGAGAAAACTAAAAAAGATAGATGAATCAATAAAACTTAAGAGGTCACAAGAGATGGAGAACCCTCAAGACATAACCAATATATGAAATATGCACACCAAAAGCATGGGCTTATTACACTGTAGAGCATGCATGAGCTATAATAAGGGAATGAACTACATAAGCTCATGAGAGAGAATGGAAAAGGCTCAATAGGGCTGAAGAAGGCCTCTTGGCTCTCTCTCTTCTTGCAAATTACAAAGGAGAAGGCCTCTTTATATAGGCCTTGAGGGTGTTTAGGGAGGAGGTTAAGATAGAATAGGAATTAACACCACCAAAGCTGCATTAAGGCAGTTTCACCAATGTGGAAGCTCCATCTAGATGTTTTGTTGACCAATTTGTACTTAATCAAGCTCCATCATAGGTGAGTTGTCTCCATTCTCCCCCCCATAGCTTGAGTCCAAGAGCTCTCTTATAATAAAATATAGAGAATCTTCATAAAATAAGATCATATCTAGCAATCATAGAGAGAGCGTAGTGAGAAATCATACATTACTACTACAATTAAGGATGATTTGAGGATGATTTAGGAGGGCAATTCTAATGGTTTATTAGCTTGAGAGAGAGGAGAAGAGACGGGAAAGGGTTGGGAGTCTAATGAATGATGTTTTATGGAAGTGTTAAGTGTGGGGAAGAAAGTGTGGGTGTGTATAAAATTGGGAGGTGGTCTCCACCGCAATTGGAAAAAGTTGGCATCCACCATTTTGGCCATATCTCCTGACTCGTAGATCCAAAAAATTATAAAAAAATACCAACCAAAACTTCAGCTCATGCGCTACAACTTTTATGTTGAAAAGTTTTGTTGGAACTAAGTGGAAGTATTTTTAAAAAATCTTACAAAATCATGTGCCTGATCTTTCTTCCACTAATGCTTCCAAGAAGGGTCCCATTTGGTTGAATTATCATAAGGCTCCAAAGTCATGATATTATGAGCCTCACATGCCCTTTGGATGGCTCCAAATCCATTTCATATCTTTTCTTCTCACATTATATATTTTCCCTTCACCTTCCTCCATTGATATTTACTCTTCACCCCCCCTTGGTAAACCGGTCCATGAAATATTTCCATCCAATGAATTTTCCAAGATGTTGTTGCCACCCTCTTCTTTATTTCAAAGCTCCAAATGTACAAAAAATCAACAAAGTGTTAGACAAATATTTTTTTGTGATTTTCTCGGATCAACTGCCTTTTTTTTCATATTGACTTCCTTCTCTTTTAGATGCATTTGAGAGTGAGCTCAAGTATGTGATCAAGTCCATAGCAGCCTTGGATGTTTAATATGACTTTGAGGTGTGCTTAAGACATATAGGGAGGAAAATTGGCAAGATAACGGGACACATATTGAGCACATGCTTGAGCTTATATCGACCCTCTACCTACAAGGATGAGCTTGATAATATTGTTTTCCATCTATCTTTGAGGGTATGGAAAAATAGTATCTCCTCTCTCATTGATATGGCCATCTTCTTATATCCATGTTCATTATGAACCCAGGGGGTTCACTATAGGTGTTGTATGGTATCACATCAATGCAAGAGAGGGGTTTTTTGGAAGGGGACACTTAAGCGTATACATTAGAGGTAGACCCCTCTTAATTTCCTATATTGAACTTAAATTTAAGGAGGGGATAGAAGGAAAAAAGAAGGGGGGGATGCATTTGATCACCTCTCTCCATAGATTGGTCTCTCCATGGCATACAAGAGACCTTGACAAGTAAGGTTAAAACCCTAAACCCTCACATAGTAGGGTTATTGAACCTAAGGTTTCTAACAAAAGAAAACATTAGCAAATTGTGAATAAGCATCGACTGTTGTTTCTTCTCCCGTTGCAAATTTGGATTATCGTCCTTCACAGCTCTAGGTTCTTTTTCTTCATCTGCCAGCTTGAGCATGAGCATTTTAGACTTGCAAAAAGAGAATGTCTCACTTCTTGTGTCACATATCAGCAATTGTTTCCACTAGTAAGTAGAATCCAAGTGCCATTACATAAATCACTTTGTGTTATGACCATTTTGATACTATTAATTGCTTAGGATAATTCCAACTTTTGAAAAGAAGGTAGTATATGTTCTATGAAGACTTACATTTAAGAAAGGGGATACATAAAAATTCATACATGTATATATCTTATAAGCTTAAATAGGGGGATATATTAGTCTTACAAGCTTCATAAATAGGGTTTTTTTAGAAGTCTTTGCATGTAGGTGACATGTCTTCTTTACTATGAGTGAACCCCCTGTGACTATGACTCACATCCACCTTACCTTTTGTAACCCTTATGGCACAAATAATATTAATGAAATAGTGCTTCAGTAGGTTCTCAAGCTTGTTGCAATACTATCTATTTGATATGTCTTTCATATGACTCAACACTCCCTTTATCAGTGAGAACCTTGGCAATACACATTCACGGTATCTCATTTTCCTCTTTCAAATGCCTTTGAATTAGAGCTTGAACATGTATGGAAGCTTGTCTCAACCATCTCCTTTTGGCAATAATTTTGGGATAACTTTAAAAAAGAGCTTAAGCATGTGGTCCAATTTGTATCAATCCTCTCCTCAAGAAGGTATAACTCTCTCAAAGTCTCTTTGGGGCAAAGATTGGCCATGTGGTCAAGCCCATATCTCCCCTTTCTTTATGAGACATATCCCATAATAAAGATAGTTGAAATAGGTGTGCCATATGGACAATCATCTCTTGCTTCTTGTGGCAAGGGCGGTTTTCAAAACTTTGCATCTTGGTTTTTTTATGGCGGGTCATATACATGAGGATGTAGATGCAATGTTTGGTAGATATTTAGAAGCCTTGAGAAAAAAAATAGTATACATATTCCCACATTTGATGGAGGTACTAGGAACATCTACATCATCAATGCAAGCCCCATTTTTACTTACATGAGTTCCTAACTTTAAGAACTTTGTTGATGGATACCTTTATGATGGACCGGATGCCCTTGTTGGCCACTCAAATCCACTCCCATTTCGGTTTTTTATGCAATGAACTAGTCCAGTCATGCAATATAAAGTGCATCCAAAAATAGTTGATTGGATGCCTGAGGATGGGGGTATAGAGTTAAGGAAGAAGGATAAGAGCGAATCTCCTGAATTGTTGCCAATGGCTAGTTTTGTCAAGTATCAAGAGTTAGTTATATCAGAAATAAAGGCTCATATGAGGTTGTGGGAGAACACAGGAAAGGGTCATGATATCCCTTTGTACTTCAAGCATGTTATTAACTATTGGGATGATGTTATTAAAGAGATTGAGAGTTCTTTTAGTCAAGCAAAGCAAAATTTTGCATCATATATTGACTTTTGGCCAAGGACATGTCAAATAGAGATTTTAGCATCGCATAAAAAAATGGAGACTCCCAAAAAGATGAAAAATGGTTAGGATTTGAGCAATGGAATGAACACTATTGTGGGTCATTTTCTTTGAAACCAAAGGAAGAATTCAAGCCGTATATTGATTTGCAACATGGAGACTTCCTCCTACTATTTCCAAATGATGGCAACATTTATCCTATTTGGCTTGCAATTGCTAAGTTGAATGTTGAGATGGATAGGACATCACCAAAATAAAAAAAATCTTTCATCTAATATTGGGAACCATGTGCAAAAAGGAAGGGTATGATTGATGCAGAGGTTTATCATGACTTTTGGAATAACTATTGGATGGAGAATAAGGCAAACCCAAAGGTATGGAAACATGTTAATTCAATTGTTTGGGCATGGAAATAAAATGGATAGGTTTAGCATAAAAGAGTGAAGATACCAAAGGCCGCATGTGAGAAGGCATAATCAAGCCTACAGAACATGCAACTTTAGTTCATGAGCACATAAATGGCAAGTGCCTTCAATATCACATTTCCTTAAATTATATTTTGTTAACTAGATTTTTGACTACAATGATGTCAATGACATTTAAATTTCATTGAATATATTTTATTTTTCATTTGAATTTATGCAGTTTTTTTTGTAGGTTTTATTTGATCTTTTGTCATGTGAAAACTTTGTACTATGACATAGTCTAGTAATGTAACCCTAAACTAGTACTTGTGACTAATTAGGAGTTCCAATGGTGTTTTAAAACACCACACACTTTTTCTTGAGAGTTATTACTAAAAGATGGAGTTACCAAGTCTTGCCAAACCAACATACTTCTCATCATATACTATCATCAATGACCTTGCTAATATTGTTATTCACCATAAAATAACAATATTATCTAGTAATAGTCAAGTGAGATAATCATATTCAAAGAATAGATGTATGGCTTGGTCACATGGCCAAGCTCAAAATCAAAAGAGAATAATAAGCATGTTAAAAATGATACTTCTCAACCATATTATCCCTTCCTAGACTCATAAAACTAGGAAAACTTAATATAACAAATGTTGGCCTTGGAATTGTTAATTTTCCCATAACATGGGATTTTTCCCATTTTACCTAAAACACTCTTAATGTGAGTTTTTCCAAAATAATTGTCTTGCTATATATGGTTATCAAAAATTGAAGGCACTCTAGTAGCATTACTTTTCTTTGATGTATAGTCACCATGATGCTTTTCTTTCATCAATATTGATACCATGGGTACGTGAAAAGTTTGAGAATTTTTTTTATAACATAGAGTTTTTTAGGATAGCATTTAGAATAGGCTTGATTCTAGGCCATACTTTTCTTGAAAGAGTCAAATGCAGAGTATGATGGATACAAACTTAAGCCAAATGTTACCATTAGTCCTCTAGGCAAGGTTGTAGTTTCTTAGATGGAAATGTACTTTAAGACACATTGTGAAGTTATGGTAACAAGTGGGAGGTTGCTTCTTGCACATAACTTTACTAGGACTAAAGTATACTCCATCTACAAGCAAGTCATGGTTCAAAATGTAGACAAGTTTGTTAGCTATCCACATTTCACTAGATTGTGGAAACCATTTCAATAATGTATCAATCCCAAGGAAAGTTAGAATGGGAGTATGTAGCATCTGTGAAAATTTAAAAGCTCAATGAATAAATGCAAGAGATGATGAGGAGCTTGCAATGGCAACAAAAGCACTACAAACTCATTTAGAAGAGCAATCAATAGAGAGAAAAAGGCCATGCACCATAGGCATAAGTGTTTTGCTATACTAGAAAGATATTTTGGACTTGTCACTCATTGAAGGCACTCATTGAAGGAATGGACCAGAAGAAATCATGCTTACCTCATTTTTTGGTCTTCCAAAGGATAACAATGAAGAAAATCTTGTAAAAATGTATTTAGTGGGATGCCTTATGTACCATGGAAGATTTTACCCTAGAGTGTTCTTTACTTATCCAAATGTTCATAATGATCGTAACCTTACAATTACAATTTTGAACATTGTGCTCTCTAGCTGGGAGGGTGCTTTATCACAGTTCTCTTTTTATAATTGGATAACAAGACAAGAGAGAATAAAAATTAGACAATTTGGGCTACCTCAATATTATTGTACACATGGTTGGGCTACCTCAATATTATTGTACACATGGGGATATTTCAAAAAGTAAAAGTGAAATTTTTTATAGTGGGTCATACATATGATCATGTTCAGCATATTTGCAAAGCAATTATCTTAGCATAATGATTTTAGCTTGCCTCAAATGATGTGTATCATACATGATGTTTATGCACCAAAACCAATTTTCATGCACCTAAGAGAAACATGTCATTTGAAGCTTTTTGCATATGGCTCAAAGAAAAAAAGGTCAACTATTTGCACAAGTGAAATGGCCTCAGCTTTTAACATGCATTTAATAAAGAGGAAAAACGGAAGTGGTAGAGTATATCTATAGGAAAAGCAATTCTATTGCAGTAAAAGGAGGGATTGTCTTCAAGGGGACTTAAGTTCTTGAGATATATTCCTAGGGAATCCACCTGATAAAACATGTAAGGTACCATGTGAGTTCAAAATAAAGGGTATATTTATTATGTTGACCTAGAGTTTTTTTTTTAAATAGAAGGGGTTTATAAATGTGCTCAATGTAAATTCACATTATGGGTCTTTTTATTTGAAAATTTTTAGAGGCAAAATCAAGGGGGGGGGGATGTGTCATGAGGGGAGCTGTGGAGTGGGAGAGGAGTTAGTACTTAGACTTGGTTCTCTCTATGTGTGTGTATGTGCTTGATTGGTCAAGAAGAACTTGACATAGCCTCCTAGATTCTATATAAAAGGATGAAAGGGATGAGCCCAAATGTTCCAGATCTAATCATTCCCCCTATCTATTGTGCCCTTCCTAATGAGATGTAAATGGAAAATTTTGAGCCATCGACTCCATCAACAAGGAAAGTGGCACTAGCCATCAACATTGTTGAAGCCTCTTTGTTGACAATTGATGCCATTTATAATGTAGTTGACCCATGATTTGCAAAGCATAATATTTAAAATCCCAAGCTTGGTTTTGACTCCCTCATCAATACATCCATTTCTCAAGCATTTACAAAACAACACGAAGGAAGAGATGGCCATATTAGATTGGGCAAGTGTTACCAAATCTACACAAAAAGTGCATATGGAAATGAGATGCTACCAACATATGTCTTAGAGATTTAGATAATCAACCTTGGTATGCAACTTTATAGGTGAAGGACATGGGCATTAATTATTTATTATAATTTATTCAATATATTATTTAGAGGTTTGCATCTAGGATCCCGAACTAACCAGAAGGCTCCCAAGCCTATGTGGCACAAGGAGCAGAAGTTTGATACTCAATGAATAAAGAGGGTTTTTTCTTGAAGGGTGAGTGGGGATTATCTTTACTCTCTCTCTCTCTCGCTCGCTCTCTCTCTCTCTCTCTCTCCAAATTTTAAAGAGTTCAATTAAATAGTCACACACACTCTCTCTCTTTGTTAATTGAGAAACACACACATACCCTCTCTTTCTCTCTTTTTCCTTTTACATTCAAAAAAGAATATGATCATGGAAAGGGAAAAGGTGTCTTTGAAAAAATTTATGTGGTTCTCTCTCTCTCTCTCTCTCTCATGAAATGATATAATATTTTAAAGGTTGAACATGTGCATGCAATGTGTACATACACTAAAAACATTTACAAATGCATATACACTTTTAAAAAAAGTCGAATTATTTAATAAATTGAACATATGGAATGAAAGAATAATTGTAATGGTTGAACATGTTCCTATGATATATACATGCTCTAAAACCACACACAAATGCACATAGACTATTAAAATGCATAAACAATACATGCACACATACATATATATGTGTGCATACAAATACACTTAAACATCTATGAGAAAGAGAGAGAGAGAGAGAGAGAGAGAGAGAGAGAGAGAGAGAGAGAGAAGATGGACACAGACTTATAAAACACTCATGCTTACACACACACATATAGACACACACATCCACACATAAATATATACATATACATATATATGTAATGTATACACACATGTGTGTACACATATACACATATACACATATATATAAGTACATAACATCCACACCTATATAGAGATGAGAAAGAAAAATAAGAGCTAGGTCACACAGAGGGTAAGGAGGGGGAGTTGGACCCCACTCCCCTTGCTAGCCCTTAGTTTCATATTGGGGAGGTGCAGGGTGAGTGGGGGGAACTCAACCCCACAATCACTTTGCAAGGACCTTGAGGAAAGTGGGTTTTTTCAGTCATAGTGCTAGCAAGATTAGCCAAAGCTTGATTTGCGATTGGTGTGTTAGGAGCTTTCCACCCCACCTTCCTATCAACTTGAACAAAGGATCCAATCTCACTAACTTGTTTTTTCTAGAATGAAAGACACTCAATATTGCAATTATTTATCTCTCTCTTTCATTTCCTTCCCCTCCAAATTCGGGCGCAACCTTAGGGGTTATTGGAGGCCATTTTCCATGGTCGCCTTGGGATGATGTAGCTCTAAAAGAAAGAAAATAAAAATGATAAGAATAAGAGAGAGAGAGGACATACATTTATGAGATCCCACAAATAGACACACATATTAAACATACACACACACACATACATGTGTGTGTGTGTGTATAGGTGCGAAGCTCCTAAGAGTTAGGTCACACAAGCTCTTACGGTGCAAACCCAAGCTTATGAGGGCCCCCGCTTCCCCGTGGTCACACCTAAGAGAACAGAAACTATTTAAGAGCAAAATATTGAGCACTAATGGCGGTTGACAAAAAGGAGGTGTGCTTGTTTTCTATTGGTGTTGGACTGCACCATTAGTTTGACTGGTGAATGAGAGTCAATGCTTGCTTCAAACCCCACTAACCTTTTGCTAAAACTCAATTTTTAAAAGGGTTTGTATTTTGTGGGGGGTAATGTGAGATTCAAACAATGTTAAGCAAGCACCTAGGTTTTCTCAATATGCATATTTTATGTGTTTTTGAGCAATCTACCCATTTTTTCATAGACTTCTAGGGGTTGTATCAATGCAAAAAAGAACTCCCAAATACAAACTATCGAGTCTTGTAAGGGGGGGATGCCATGAGTGTTTTTGCTGATTGATGAGAAACAATCCAACTTGTAAAGGAGATTCTTAAGCAATAGAATAATTTTACTCACACCACACGTAGCCTTGAGCCCATAATGAAGAGATTTTGCACCATAAGCATGTGCTTTGTGCTACCTAGGAGCTAGTGTAACCTAGAACCCATTAGCCTATAATTCTCACTGCTTAGTCTTGTCTACAAGAAATTTTGTTTGATTTAGTTCAAACTACTCCATGATATGAAACATTGAAAAAATAGAAGAAGATAATAGTCCTATGTTCTCATTTTGATTCTATAATTCTTTGTTTTAGTTGAGATATAAAACATGCATCTAAACACCCACAAGGGACGCATCAAGAGGCCGGGTCTGAGGAGTTGCTATGGCTGTTGTTGTTGCTGGTGGTACTGCAGCTATGTCAAAGGAAATGGTGCATTGATAGCTAAACCCAAGGCATCCCTACTTCTTCTTCTTCTTATTGCTATTGATCCTGCACCTGAGAGAAGGTGACAGAGGGGAAGACAAGACGATGCCCCTTTTTAGTTTAGGGTCCAAGAGGAATTTACCAGCCTCATTGAAAGTATCACGTGACAACTCATCACGTTGTCATCCCAAGCTCCCATTTCTTATTTGATCAAGGGAAGATAACCCCCACAAAAGTTGTGCCACACCAACCATCAACTAGGGGGAGTGGGTCTCCCAACACTTTTCATTCTCTTATAAATATTCCAGATGTGGTAGTAAACCCAAGGTTGTTTGTTCAACCACGTTGTCTTTTGTTTTATATGGTTAGAAGTTGTAGATTCCTTCATTAATGCCTCTGATTCACACAAGGGAAGTTAGCTCTGAGGATGATCTAGTTCAAATTGTTAAAGCATGTAACAAGCATAAGGTGAATCTAGACCTATCATTATGTTTTGTGACTTTAATGTGGTTCATGACTGATAATAGTTGGTTTTCATTATGCTAGATCCATGTCATTCCATATGGTGGAACAATCTCTATTGAAGGACAAATTCTAACTCCGTTGTGTGGTCTAATCATCAACATGGGGTTAATGAAGGTAAGGGAATGTCTATATACTACTCTATTCACGTGTTTGGGACATACAAATTTCCTTCTTCTATTTAGATATATGCTACTCCTTTCAAAACTTTGGCCTATGTTCACTTGCATATTTTTGCCAAAAAATTAAGAGTCTCCATGTTGAAGACATGGATGTAGTTGTGGATCTTGGAATTGGCTGGATGGAACCTTGATGATTATCTAAAGACCTATGGATTATTCTTTCCTTTGGATCCAGGTTTCGAAATGAGCCTTTATAGCCTTACATTCTTTTGGCAAAGTTGCTAGTTTGACTTAATAGACCAACATGCCTTCGATCGACTCCCTCATTGGAACCTCTACTCATTTACTACCCTCATCTTTGGTTATATTGATTACAAGAATCTGTAATGTGCATTCCACCTCTACCATTAAATGCAAGAATACCATTTCCAACCTAACAACCATACATTCGTTACCCTCCTCAAAGCCTATGCCAAGGTCGCCTGGCCAGAGGGGAACTCACCATTTTGTCTTCCTCCGTTTCTTCCGTCTTGTTCTCTCCTCCCCTGTTCTTGCAATAGTCCCTCTATGTTCTTCTTCACCCCTCCCATTTTCTATTCTGATTTAGCTCTAGCTAACCACACAAAGATGTGCTTCTTGCACTTGCCAAGAAGGCATTATTATCTTATTCTCTAGTGCACAAGTTTTTTGAGGCTCTCTCTCATCTACTGAGATCATCTCAGGTTCTAGCTCATGTCTTTAGAGCTACAGGTCCATTCTCATCACAAGCTTGGAGGTGGAAAATATGAAAGCTCACAATCTCAGGATAATTACAACAAGGGCAAAATGAAGAGTCCTCTTAATCTTGAAACCCTTGTGAGGGCCTTTGTAGGTAGGGCCTACATTTACAATGTTAATAATGTGCTACTCAAGCATCACCCTCTCTTTTTGTTTCTATTTTTTCTTTGAGCAGAGGAGAAATACCCTTCGGAAGCCATCAGAGCATAGCTCTCTTAGCAGCTAGGGCTTTCTAGTAGGCAATTGAAGATGTGATTTTGCCACAAAAGATTGAAGGCGAGAACAACTTAGTGCTAAAAGGACAATTGATGTCTATGGTTTCATGTTTATAGTTTCATGTGTAGTAGAACACATGCTTGGTGAGGAAGCACTCAACTCTTTTTAATAGATGTAGTTGGATAACGTGTCTCCTAGAGGGATTACATAGGCTTGCAACTTGAAAGCTTGTGCTAGCTTGGGAGCAATAGAAAAAGGCTAGATGTTTTGTGGTGCAGATGTACTCAAAATAGGGATGGTGAAAGAAATTCTCGTTGATAACATGTTGGTAGACATGTATTCTAAATGTTAGTCGCTTATAAAAGAACATAGTACCTTTATAAAGATGCAACTGGAGGGAATATGTCCAGATGATGATACACTTGCTGCTTGAAAGCTTGTGCCATGTAGGAGCCTTTGAAACAGGCCAAGAGATAGATACAAAAAATCTCAAGAGATGGTCAGAGAAAAAGTTGTCCTTATGGTCAATGCTTTGAGTGATATGTCTAGCAAATGTGGGCTTCTTGCAGAAGTACAAAAAGTGTTAGATAAACTTCCTATTTGAGATGCTTGTTCCTAGAATGCACTAATTACAAGATACATAGAGAGTGTGGTCTTGGTGAGGAAACATTGAGATGCTATGGATGGATGCAGTTGGAGGGTGTCTTCCTAGATGTTGTAACTTCTTGCAGCTTGAAAGCATATGGCAGCAAAGGGACTTAAAAAGAGGCCTAGAGTTACATGTTGATGCTAACAAAAGGGGGTTGGAAAGAGATCACTTGGTTGGTGTCACTATGGTAGATATGTACTATAAACATGGTGCACTTGCTGAAGCTCAGAAAGTGTTTGAGAACCTTCTATGTCTAGGTGTTTCTACATGGAATTCTGTGATTACAGCTTATGTTGAACTAAGGCTTACTAAGAATTCAGTGAGTTGTTTTGGGCAAATAAATCTTGACGGTGTAGCTCCAAATGATGCCACTTTCATCTACATCGTGAAAACTTGTAGCATTGTAGGAGCTTTAGAGATAGGTCAAGTAATACACTGAGATAGTAAAGATCAGATTGGAAAGATAGTTTTTTGGGCAACACGTTGGTAGAAATTTATGGTGAATGTGGTTAACTTGTGGAAGTGCAAGACATATTTATTAAGATTCCTACTTGAGATCCTAATGTTGGAAGAGAGGGAGAGAGACAGAGTGGAGTGGAAGATGAGCCTCAACTCATTGTTCTTCTACTTCCATTATTCTTTCATCATACTAACTGAAAGAGACTTACACACATAAGTATGACTAACCAAGACTAACTATGGTTAAGTCACTGACTACACCAACTTATTGATTGACACATACATGTACAACTGTATCCAGCTAATGTTGGTCACACACATAAAGACAAACTGCCTGAATAGTAACGGGAGCTTGATATTCTAACATGTTGGAAGAGAGGGAGAGAGACAGAGTGGAGAGGAAGATGAGCCTCAACTCATTGTTGTTCTACTTCCATTATTTTTTCATCATACTAACTGAAAGAGACTTACACACATAGGTATGACTAACCAAGACTAACTATTGTTAATTGACTACACCAACTTATTGAATGTCACACACGTGTATAGCTGTATCCAGCTAATGTCAGTCACACACATAAAGACAGACAGAGTGAAAAATAATGGGAACTTGATACTCTGACACTCCCCCTCAAGCTCAAACCATCTGATAAACTCCAAGTAGCTGTTTGAAATATATGAACTTTTCTTTACCAAGATACTTGGTAAATATGTTTGCTACCTGGTCTTCAGCCTTCACATGAATCAAGTAAATCTTCTCCCTGTAACAACCATTTCTCTCATGAAATGGTAGTGAACCTCAATATGTTTTGACCTAGCATGGTAGACATGATTGATAGCCTTTACATATCTCATGATCCTCATGACTGTATCTAAATGTTGTTTGTGAGGATTCTGTATAAACTGGCTAATCAGCCCCATTGCATAACATAAGTCAGGATGAGTAATAGTTAAGTATATCAAGCTGCCCACCATCTGTCATTACATGGTCACATTCTCTATGTCATTCCCAATATCAATCTGCAACTTGATATTGAGACGAGGAATATCAATCTCCAACTTGATATTATGATCAAGAGGTGTCTCCATAGGCTTGCATTTAGACATACCATACTTCTGTAACATGTCATGAGCATACTACTTTTGTAGCAGCCATATACCTTGAGGCATAAAGATTACCTCAATCCCAAGAAAATACTTTAGTTTACCAAGGTCTTTAACTCTGAATTTAGCTTGTAAACATGATTTAATTTCAACAATGCCCTCTTCATCATCTCCAATGATGATAAGATCATCTACATAAACCACTAGAAAGACATCCATAATCTATCTTCTTCGTGAACAGACTGTGATTTGCATCACCCAATCTAAATCCATGTTGCTATAAATAATTGCTTATTCGAGAATGTCATACTCTAGGTACTTATTTCAATCCATATAAAGTGTTTTTCAGCTTAGGTACATGTGTAGGAAAGTCCAAGTGAACATAGCCTTCAGGCTGCTCCATATATACTTCCTCAACCAAATCACCATTCAAGAAAGCATTCTTGACGTCCATTTGTCATAATTTCTAGCCTTTGCATGCTACCAAAGCAATAGTTCTAACTATTGCCATTTTATTCATCGGATTGAAAGTCTCCTCATAGTCAAGGCCATATTGTTATGCATATCTATTTGCAACCAGCCTGGCCTTATAGCGTTCCAACAAACCATATGACTTTCACTTAAGCTTGTACATCCATTTGTAGCCAATGGAGACTTTTCCTTCAGGTAATTCAATGGATTCCCATCTCTCATTTTTAGCCAGGGCTATATACTCCTCATCCATGGTAGCACACTAGTTATCATCTGTAACTGCATCATCAAACTTTGTAGGTTCTTTGTAACCTATCACACTAGCCATATATGCATAATGGCGGGTTTAATAACCAGTGTATGTAAACCTATCAACTGGTTTTCTAACTCTCTCAGATCTCCATAAATGTGGCTCACTTTGAGCTTGCCTCTCATGAGGTGGTACATAACAAATCTGCCTTGCTCCAGGCATCATAACAAAGGGAATACCCAACTCACTATCCAAACTATCACTACTGGATGACTCATAACCTACTATAAGTGGACATGTCACATCCTCAAGCATCTTTTCTTTTCCCTTATCCAATATCCCCCTCACTAACATATCCGTGTCAGTGGACGTTTGAGTACGATTCCGCAAGCATCTTGACCAAGGACTTACTGTAGATGACCCATCACCTGTAGGACCACTCATAGATGTATTAATACTACAATGCCAGCTCATCAAAAACAATATGTCTGCTAATAAATGTCTCATGTCTAGACAATACATAACACTTGAAAGCTTTTTGGTCTTGTGCATAACCAAGGAACACACTCTTGACAACTTTAGGATCCAATTTCTTCCTCTTTTCATCAGGAACATGCACATATGCAATGCTACCAAATATCTTCAAGTGTGAAATATCAAGCTTATGACCATACAACCTCTCATATGGAGTTTGATCATGAATCCCTCCTGTAAGGGTTTTATTCAACACATAGATAGCAGTTATTACTGCTTCAGCCCAATAAGCATTTGGAAAACTCTTCACATTCAGAATAGCTCTTGTCGATTCCATCAGTACCCTATTTTTCCTTTCTGCTACACCATTTTGCTGCGGTGTATAGCTACAAGTTCACTATCTTTTGATCCCATGTTTAGCAAGGTACCTATCAAAGTAATTAGAGACATATTCTCCACCTCCTTCTGATCTTAGACATGAAATTTTATAGGTCAACTCATTTTTAGCATGCTTCTTGAAATCTTGAATGCATCAAACACATCATCCTTATGTTTCAGTATGTAAATCCAAGTATACCTACTAAAATCATCAATGAAGGATACATAGTAACAAGCACCACCAAACAGAAGCATTATGAGACAGACCCCATACGTCTGAATGTACCAATTGCAAGTGTTGTGAGCTATTCCATACATGTCTCATAAATGGAAACCTTGTTTGCTTTCCAAACTTACATGCATCACATACATGTCCAAAGTCATGATACTTGAACTTAGGTAATCCAAGCACAATCTCCTTCTCC
Source organism: Lygodium microphyllum (assembly GCF_053477565.2). Taxonomy (NCBI): domain Eukaryota; kingdom Viridiplantae; phylum Streptophyta; class Polypodiopsida; order Schizaeales; family Lygodiaceae; genus Lygodium; species Lygodium microphyllum. Next base: position 114,131,805 of record NC_141159.1, on the reverse strand, counting down.
TGCATAGATTTCAGATTTTGTACATTCACATGGCCAATCTACTTATGCCATATCTCAACATCCCATATAGCACCATCATCCTGTACAAATATGGTTACTTTCAATTCTAGCATTGATGCATCAAGAGTAAACATTCTGCCATCTCTTTGGCCTCTAGCAATCAATTTGCAGCCATTACCATATTCTTCAACAAAGTGTCCATCTCTATTAAATCTCACCTGCAAATTCTATTCTGCCACCTTTCCAACTGTCAAAAGATTCTTGGTTATTGTAGGTACATGTAGTACATCATGCAGGATCTTTTTCTTGCCATCAAGCATCAACAAACGGAACAATTCCTGTGTGTTGAATGTCATGTAGGGTGTCATCCCCAGTACTCACATAACCATGTGAACCTGCAACCATCTCATCAAACCATTCTACATGGGGTATCACATGATTTGAAGCCCCTGAATCAATGTATCATCTCTCATCTCTGTTCTACCTAGGTGCATTCTTAGACACATGATGCATGGCAAACAATCTCTCAACTTGCCCATCATGAGCACCGCTAGAAGATGCATACTGTCCATGCTATTTTCCCTTTGCTTTCATATCTCCCTACTTCTTGTAACAATCCTTTGAAATGTGTCCATATCTGTTGAGTAATGATAGTCCTTATCTCTTTTTGACTGATCATTTGATTGCCATGAGCCAGATCCACCACCTCTACCATGGGGTGATCTCCCCTACCTATGAAGCCATCAAATCTAGGTTGGCCCTATGTATTTGTGCCATGCCAAGAATTCTGTTAATGCTATTCATAAGCATTTCGAGTGTCTCCTCGACCTCGAAAAGAGCCATAGCCTATGCCGCGTTTGCCACGCTGGCTAGAGTAAAGAATAATGTCTCTTCTTTGAGATGTACTAGAACTTGTATTCAGCTCAAGCTTAACTTCCTCATGCAATAACAAATCAATCAGCTCAACCCAATCAGGGGATTCAGCTCTCATAGAAATAGACATATCAAATGCTTTATACTCTTTGCCAAGTCCATTCAATGTCACTACAATCATATCATCCTCAAACACTGAAGATCCAATGGTGGCAAGCTTGTCCTCTATATTCTTGATCTCTCTAGTGTAGGCTTGAATGCTTCTTCCATTCCTAGACATGTTATTGAACTATTTCTTTAGCAGAATCTTTATTGCATGTGTTACATTTCCATAATTCTTCATGAGTATGTCCCATGCATCCTTTGGGGAACTACATCTAGTAATTTGTATAACCATAGCATCTGATATACATAAGGAAAACCAACGTAACATCTTGCATGCTCTCTCAGTCCATAGCTTATGAGCCATTTTCTTAAAAAAATTTGGATTCCTTTCATGTATTTCAGGTTCAGCCTCATCACGTGTGCATAAGTCCCAATAACCTTTACCATGCAAAAAATTCTTCATATGGAACTTTCATTAAGTAAAATTTTTGTTGTCCATCTTTTCTCCGACAATTCAAGTGATATTATCAATGCCTTGAGAATTTTCCATAGTTGGAGCTTAGGTATTCAATGATATATACAACGTGTAAGTATCTGACTCATTTTCCTACAATTCAAGACCAGTTTCCTGCTATTCAAGACAATTTCTTGCAATTCACGACAGTTTTCCTGACAACATGCTTGCTATAAAGTGTATTCCAACAATAAAAAAACATAGTCAACTGAGCATAAACCAACTCAAATCAGTTCAAAGTATTCTGTGGTAGTGGCAAAACATCCTAGCAACAAACTATGTCCATACAAGTATCAATGTTTATACTCTATGCAAGTAGCAGTACCAAATACAGCCAGCCCATTGCTATAACCAGTAGTATTTTCTCTATTAAAACAAGAGTGTTTAGACCTCAAAAAATCCCCAAAACATCTCATCAAGTTGCCACTCTATGCATGAGTTGATACATGTCCAACTGGACTATATTGCATGTATGTTAAGTGAAGATGATAGGTATCCTTTCTATAGACAATAACCAGTCAATACCCTCATATGACCAGTAGCAAACCAGTCCAAAATTTGTACTTTTAGCACTCACAACATCCTAAAAAGTATCTACCACTCAAGTGATATGATCCAAGCATTTGTCACTAACAAATAAGCATCACAAATACTTCAACCCTGTAGGTATATTATTTCCAAATTTAGGACAACAACCAGTTCATTGTTTCCAGCCTGCAAATAAGCTTCAAAAATGAGTATTTAGCACTCCAATATCATGCTCAAATGCATGATAATAAGGGCATATACATTGTTAGGATGAAAGCCACCAATGCCCAAGAATCACATGTTGTTTACTGCAGTAAACAACCAATCTGCATAGATTTGTGCTGAATATCTCAAAATATGTGGGGATTTTGAAAACACTTTCTTTTGCAAAGTTGTAGACCACGTCGAAATGGTCGGAATGTTCGGGCCGTTTCTCCAAAAACCATTTATGTAGCAAGATATAGCTTCTGCAAAAAAACCGGCTGCAGGCACAGTTTCCTTTGATGACATTTTCTTCAGATCCAATGTCTTGATGTCAAATGGCCATTGCCAAGCCTTCAGGCTTCAAGAATTCAAGCTCTGATACCATGTTGGAAGAGAGGGAGAGAGACAGAGTGGAGCGGAAGATTAGCCTCAACTCATTGTTGTTCTTCTTCCATTGTTCTCCATCATACTAACTGAAAGAGACTTACACACATAGGTATGACTAACCAAGACGAACTGTGGTTAAGTCACTGACTACACCAACTTATTGAGTGTCACACATGTGTACAACTGTATCCAACTAATGTCAATCACACACATAAAGATAGATTTACTAAGCAGTAATAGAAGCTTGATATTCTAACAACTAACTCATGGAATGCATTGATTGCAACATATGGACTTGGTGAGGAGATCCTACACTATTGTAAATAGATGTAGCTCAAAGGTGCACCTTTAATTTCTGTTACCTATCCTTGTTGTTTGAAAACTTAGGACTTTAAAGGGGCATCAAAACATAGCCAAAGAAATACATATTGAGGTAGCCACAAAAGGGGATTGGAATGTGGTATCTTTGTGGGCAACACATTGGTAGACATGTATACTAAATCTGGCGTGCTCATAGATGCTTGGTCTATTATGTTCAAGCTTCACATTTGCACTGTACTTTCTAAAAATGCCATTGTTAGAGAATTCATAGACCATGGACATGGTGAGGAAGCATTGAGGTCTTTGCCACATATGTAGAAGGATAGCATGCCTCTAGATACAAGCACATACCCTTGCAACTTGAGAGTTTGTTGTATAGTTCCAACTATAGAGAAGGGTAGAGAACTACATGGTGATGAGAGGCTGATGTGGTCAAAATAGAAACATGAAATGTGGTGAGCCTTTGATGGGCAACACAATTGTTACATGTACATGAAATGTGGTGATCTTGTGGTGGGACAAGCAATATTTGACAAGCTTCCATTCGAGCTGCAATCTCTTGGAGTGCATTGATCTCAAGTTATCTTGAACATGGGTTTGATGAACAAGCATTGACCTTGTATGGACAAATGCAATTGTTGGGAGTAAATTCTAGTTATGTGACCTTTCCATGATGCTTAAAATCTCATGAAATTGTGGGAGCTTTGGAAAGAGGCCAATAACTATATGCTAAGCTGATTTAGAGGGTTGGATAAAGATTTGTTTAATATGGGAAAAGCTTTGGTAGGCATGCATACTAAATATGGTAGCCATGCAAAGGGAAGGGACATTTTTGACAAGCTACTCATTAATGATATTGTATCTTGGATAACCATGATTAAGGGTTATGGTGAAAACCATGAGGGAAACTTAGCTATTCACTACTTTGAGGAAATGCAAGAGTAGGGTGTAAGACAAAATGCTATAATATTCATGTATCTTTTGTTGCATGCAGTCATATGAGCATGGTCCTAAGAAGTCATGAGTATTTTGAGATGATGAGAGAGAGACATGGGATTGCAAAATCTTTGGATCACTATGCTGGTATGGTTGATCTTCTCACACAATCACGAGTGTCATATATTCAAAGAAATTTAGAGGACATTATTTTGTTTAGAAGTTTAGATTGTCACACGCTTGCAGCCATGCATGAAGACTTGGATGGGTGACATTATTTTGTTTCTATCAATCAAGACTATGGGTCAAGTTATTCTATTGAGAACTATGCATGCATGATTGATGTGTTTGGTCAAGCGGGCCATTTAGATAAGGCAAAGCATTTAATTATCATCATGCCCTTTGAATATGGAGTTTCTATATGGGCTAGCTTTTTAGGTCCCTACAAAATTCATAGTGATATATAATATGGCATACATGTTACACATCACTTGTTTGACATAAATTTATGGGATGCTACATCATATCTAGATTTGCCAAATATTTTGTGAGGTCATTGCATATACCCTTTCATTGTGAGAAAATATAGACTTACTAGGGGCTTTATTGGTGCTTTTGCTAGTCAAGTTGTAGGCCATTTAGCCAACACCCTTGAGTCTTACATTGAGCTAGGTTGCTAGTCAAGATACTTTAGATAAAGAGGTACATGTTGTGATTATTTTGAGTGGTTTGGAAGGGGTTTTTCATGTGGCCAGAAAACTTCTGGACATGTGCTACAAATGCTACTCCCTTGTAGAAGCACATTTTGTGTTTGACAGTTTAATAGTTTCAAATGTGGTCATATGGAATGCAATACTTGTTGTGCATGTAGAACATGGGCCTTGTGAAGAAGCATTGAGATGTTACAAAATGATGTAGCTACAAAGCATACCTGCAAATGTTGAGGCCCACTATCTTTGTCATGTACTCAACACTTGTGGCACCTTGCGAGGCATTAAGAGCATGCTAGGAAATACATACTATGGTAAGGAATTAAGGATTAGGAAATGATCCTATGATAAGATATGTGCTATGGACATGTATGGGAGGTATGGGTTTTTTGCAAAAGGAGAGAGAGTTTTCAATAGTATGTTGGCAGGGGATGTTGTATCATGGACTGCTATGATAAAGGCATATTGTGAGAATCATGAGGTGAACAAGGCTTTACAATGTCTTGAGATACAAGAGCAAGATAAGTTTTTGGATTATGTAACTTTTGTCATTTGTTTAAAGTTGTGGCATTTCATAGGGCTTAGATAAAGAATGATAGGTGCATAGTGAAGTTCTTCAGAGAGGGTTTGACAAGGAGCTATCTATGAGTATTGCAATGGTTCATATGTATGGCAAATTTGGCTCTCTTGTAGAAGCACATCAAGTATTTGATAGCTATCATTTGCAAATGCTTTCTCTTGGAATGCACTCATCAATGGATACATTGACCAGAGGCACGGTGAAGAGGCATTTAAGCATTTCAAGCATATGCAGTTGGCAGGTCTCCTTGTTGATGTAGTCACACTTGTTTTGACCTTGAAATCTTGTATCTTGAAAACATCCTTAGAAGGATGCCAAAAAATACATACTAAGATAAATAAATATAGATCCTCTTATCGACAACATGTGAATAGACATCTCTGAAAGATGTGGTTGAACGGAAAAAGTTCATAAATTGTTTGACAAATTGCATCTTCAAGACATTTTATCATGGGCCACAATATTGAAGATTCATTATGAGAGGCATGATGCTAAGGTGGTTATACAATGCTTTGAATGGATGCAAAAGTAAGGAGTGTTTGTTAATGCTTCCACATTCAATCTCTCTTTGAAATCCTGTGGCACCATAAAGGCCTTGAAAATGGGTTAGACAATACTTTCTAAAGTCCTTGAATGGGGGTTCAAATAGGAGCCTTATGTGGGTCGCACAATAGTGGATATGTATGGTAAATGCAATGGTTGCATGGAAGCACAATATGTGACAAGTTTCCGATTAAGAATTCAGCTACATGGATTGCACTTATTACTAGATACATGGAACATGGAAATAGTCAAGAAGCACTCAACTGTTTCAAATGTATGTAGCTAGAAGGTGTACCTATGGATCCACTTACATTTGTTATGTGTCCAAAGGCATGTGACACTTTAGCAACCTTCAAAAATGGTAAGGAGATTCATGTTGAGATTTGAAAATTAGAGCTAGCAAGTGTTCCTTTTGTGGCCAATAGTTTATGGTAATTTTTGAAAAGTGTGGATTCATAATGGAAGGGTCGGAAGTGTTCAACAAGCCTTACAGTCTCGTGATACGGTATCTTGGGCTACATTGCTAATTTTCTACTACAGTTCAGATCACCTTGCCACTCCAATAGTGCTTGGCACAACAACAATGCTCTTTCTGTTGGAAGTTCTACTAGATGTTGCACATCCCTTCCCCTTTGTGAATATCCATAGACCTTGACGATTATGAAGTTTTTCTTTCTCATCTCACATAGCTCCTTGAAATACCACTCTACAAGCTCGATCAATTTCATCCACATATATCAAGTGCTAGCGTGAATTATGATAATAAGCCCAAAAGAGGTATCCTAACCATCATCCTCCAAAAAGCATGCCATGCTACACAATATTAGCCTTATCATAAGGCTACCTTTAACTCCCCCACTATTCATCAACAATTCCTTTTTCCCACCTAATAATACCTCCTCTTTCCGTTATTCTTGGAGGCATGCACTAAAAGCACACTTGTGTAAAGCTTGAGTTAAGTTTAAAACTGTGTCTTCGCCATATATTCGACAAGGAAAGACAAGAAACTTTGCTTTAGCCTCCACTTTCTCAATTGCACACAAGTCTAAGGTCAATGGATACCCTTTCCTAAGGGTCCCAAGCATGTTGGTATTCAAGACCAAAAACTAGGAAAGCTCATAAATGAAAACATGGCTTCCCAAATGCTAATATATACTTTCGTGATCCTTAAATTTATTAGCTCCATCTCTGCTAATGATACTATCACATTTTCCACATCATCTTGAAGTTGTCCCAACATAGGCTTCATCCAGAGCTTTCACATGGATGACTTCCGCACAACATCCACCCCCTCCCAATCGATGTTAACCTTTGTTCCCACTTTTCTACCTCATCTCCTCCAAATTTTCATTGATAATAGCTTTTTCATAGCTATCATTAGCTTTTCTTTTGCCATAATATTCAAAGCTTAAATGTTTTAATGATGGCAGCAAAAAAAGCAATCAATGTTCAACTTTCAAGAAGGGAACTAGTTTTATTTAGTTTCTATTCACACCCTTTTCATGGAAAGCTTCTTGTTTGATCGAATGTAATCTTATGCATCTTCTATACCCGTGTTTTTAATAGGCACATTCTAATATGTTGCTTCGGTTTAAGCAACATCACTTCATGTCTTGCCCTCTTGACTTTGGATTAGATAGACTTCGTATGGTCGTAAGAATCCCATACAAATCTGCCATTCTTGCTTGTCTTGACATTAAACTGCATACACTAAAAACCCTTGTCATCATTTTAGAAGTTTCTGGATACATAAACAATGTAGAGACACAAGCAAGCATTCATTTGAGCTACCACACACATAGACATATACATGGGTTATTTGAGCCAAATTACTTCTCAACGAATACAAAAAATTTAGGATGGAACCAAGCGATCAAATTTTCAAACTAACAATTCAAATTGAATGGCAAACAAAAAGACATACAATATGGAAAAAAAAATCCTAATGATGGTGACTAATGAGTTCAAATTCTTGGCAAAAAACTCTGCCCTATGGTTCGTAGTGGTGGACGCACAGCATCACGACATCCGCCCCCTCCTAACCTGCACATCCTCTAGATGGGTCGTAGCTACCCATCTTCATCACTGCCAAGCTTGACGATCAACAGATCTCTTAATCTTCTGCAAAATCATTTGGAATATCCACATCCTCATCTACATCATCCCCTACGATAATTCCATAATAAAACTCATAATCAAGCTCCTCAACTGGATAGGTTGCATCATCTCTCCTCTTGAACAATTTGATTCTCTTTCCTAAAATCGGTATCTGCAAGGCCATACCATCAAGCTTTGATAAGGAGTATGTAACATTGTCATGGACATGTTGCACCAAATAAGGTCCAAACCATAGTCTCGAAACCTTGTGGATAGTATTGTGCTGGTTGTCTAGACTGCTGTCGTAGACCAACACCCAATCTTTCTCCTCAATCTCTTTAGGTTTCAATTTGTATTTGCTATCAAATTGGTCTTTGCTGTGAATTCTGCCTCTTTGAGATTCTGGAAAGCTCTCCCAATATCCTCAGATATCCTCTCCAATTGATAAATACAATGAGCCAAAACATCCTATCTGGTCATCTCATCTTGATTCCACGGTAAAGCACTATCTCTGCATGTCATCACTCTCTACATACTATACGGGCTGAAGTAAAGGTTGAAGAGTCTTCTCGAACTGCATACATAAAGCTCCATCTATAGACTCCTCAATAATCTCCTCATCAAAATCAAACTCCTTAATTTGCAAGCCATAGATAATAGCCTCAATAACTGCTAAAGCCTCTTGATGGATCATATCGTGTGTCAGCTATTCAATAATTGGTGCACAAATCGGATGTTGTATGCGTACATAGAGAGCACTGGAAGGTCCCCAAGAACAAAGAACCCTACTTTAAGCTCAAAATGCAAGAGAATAGACTTACATGACATGAGGAAAAAATACCAATTGGGTACAATCTCCCCCCATGCCTTGTGTGAGCTCTCCACAAAGCATGTATTTATAAATTTATTCATTTCAAAGCTAAAAAATAGCGCAATTTTACAATTAGCATGCTTTAGCTCTTGTGTTTTCTTTTGTCTAAATAAAGAATAAAGCCGTTTGGTAGCCCTAGGGTTGGGTTGTGCCCAAATACAATGTCCAATAATGAATATTTAAAACGTGTGCCCATGCGCATACAAAATAATAGATATATATCAAGCACTTCAATAAATAAGCATGCCTAAAAAAATATTAGCACCACGCCTTTAATGATAAGAGGCGCGCCCATCAAAAATGATAATTTCTTCTAAGTAACTTGAATATACGCTATCGCCTAGTGCTTCCCAATGCCACCGCCGCCTGCTCTAGACATCAATTGAAGCATTCACAATTGTTAGAAAATAATAAAATTAAACCAAAAAAAGTGAATACCTAGCAGTTTTGAGCTAAAAATAAACAAATAGGTTGGAACTTTGTCTTAACCTTAATTTAATACGAGTGCGCACTCAAAACTCATAAACATCCATTAATTTATGTATTTTGTGGAATCACCCGCTATCGAATCATCCACTTGCACATTAAATTAACATGATGCCCGAAAAGGACAAGCATCCCCGTCAACTTCTTGCACAAAGAATCCACCTTGTGTATGAGTGTCGACAAATAAATATAGTTTTATGGAATCCACCGTAAAACCTCACAGAATCCAGCGTGGAATATGCCTCCTGGCATCATACCCACGGGGTAGGATAGCAATTGTCCTCAATTGCTATTAACTCAATGTGGAGCAAACAGTGAGGGATGGGATACCACTATTGTATGCATACGTAGCAAGCATCGGAAGGTCCCCAAGAACAAAGAACTCTACTTTAAGCTCAAAATTCAAGAGACTAGGCTTGCACAACATGAGACAAAAAGACCAATTGGGTACAATCTCCCCCCATGCCTTGTGTGAGCACTTCACAAAGCATGTATTTATAAATTTATTCATCTCAAAGCTCAAAAGTAAGCCAATTTTACAATTAGCATGCTTTAGCTTTTCTGTTTGCTTTTTTCTAAATAAAGAATAAAGTGGTTGGGCAGCCCAAGAGTTGGATAGTGCCCAAATACAATGTCCAATATTGAATATTTAAACCATGCACCCATGCGCATACAAAATAATAGATAAATATCAAGTGCTTCAATAAATAAGTGCACCTAAATAAATATTAGCGCCACGCCTTTACTGATGTGATGTGCGCCCATAAAAAATGATAATTTCTTCTAAGTAACTTGAATATACGCTATCGCCCAATGCTTCCCAATGCCACCGCCGCCTGCTCTACACATCAACTGAAGCATTCACAATTGTTAGAAAATAATAAAACTAAATTGACAAAAGTGAATACCTAGCAGTCTTTAGCTACAAAATAAATAAATAGGTTGGAACTCTCTCCTAACCTTAATTTAATATAAGTGCACACTCAAAACTCATAAACATCCATTAATTGAAATATGTATTTTGCGGAATCACATGATGATGTTTGAAAAAGATGACAACAATGTAGGCAGACTAGAGGTGACAAAACACATATTTGGCTGAGCCTAGGATGACAATAGAACTTTGAATATGTTGTAGAGGGTTGGGATTTGTAGGTTAACTTGCTAGGGCAGTAAATGCAAATGTAGCAATTAGACAACAACCTCTAGAAGAAAAACCCAATGTCTGATTTTCTTTATTTGCATGCTCTCTTTAGATAAGAACACAAATGCTTGGCTTTGCATACTCTTTTTCCAAGCTACCTAAATGCATGAAAACTGAATGTTAAAGGTTGGCCGACCTACCATTTTTTAGGCCTCACCACATTGAAAGTCAATTGACTCTCATTACATTGGCAAGGAGGCCCTTTATTGGTCAACTCTTTCTTCATTGTTTATGCCTATTCTGAACCTACCTTAAAGCATCCACTGAATCAAAGTTAGTTCTGTAAATAACCCATTTATATTATATCCTTCTATATGTAAAAAATGAAGAGTTGAATAATCATGATTCCGATTGCGGGCATGATGTAAATGACATCCATTAATTAACCTTTTGATATTGCCTCCACTCTCTCTCTCTGCTTGTGTATGCTATTATTGATGCTCATGCTTCTCTCTCTCTCTCTCTCTCTCTCTCTCTCTCTCTCTCTCTCTCTCTCTCTCTCAAGCTAGACAGGTCCACAATAGGTCACAAGCTCATCAAGTCACTCTAGTATATTATGAGCTTTGGTTTCTATGGTTCTTTGTCCCCTTTTGTGGGTAGGTAGCTATAAATGGCTAATTGTTTATCTCTATCAACTCCTAACAACATTCAAAATATTGACATAATGTCTAGATATTCAACTTGGAATATAGTGAAAGCTCTAGGCATAAAGTAATGTAACATTGTGTTTTTATTTGAATTGTATAGAAGGGTTTATGGAAATGCACCTCCTCTCAAAATTTAGATTTAAAAAAGGGATATAAACCTTTTCTTCAAAATTCACAAAATGGGTGGGTATATAAAATGGTATGATTTTTTTAAGAATGGGTTTTTTAAATACCGTTTGAATTCATGTTACATAGAGAGTCTGCCTCCTAGGGATATATTCCAAATCCTAAAATGTAGAAAGACTAGAACCCCTTGATTCCATCAAAGAAGGCAAAGAAGCATCCAAGAAAGGAAAAGAGATTGACCATGCCAAATGTATACAAGAAAGAAGGCAGTTAATTGAATAAGCAAGAAAGTATGCAAGCACACATGATATGACTTGGTGTGAGGATTTTTTCTAGGACCAAGAGAAAATACTTACAAAATACACAAAATGATGATTGGAATCTAACTAAACATTTTATGTAGCCTAAATGTTTGAATGGTAAAAAATTATCCTCTTGCAAGGGAGCAATGTACAAATTTCAAAGGAGATCCAAAACATCATACATCATAAGGAGCAAGATTATATATTTGTAGTAGAAGATTAAGAACAACAAATGAGAAGCTACAAGAAACATGGTAGGATGATATTAATGATATTAAGGTAGGCTCACTTGTGGCAATACTAGCTAAGGATGATGAGATGGGTCATCCCTTTTTTATAGCAAATTTTTTGAAAGTTGAGAATGATGATACTTTAGCTAGGATATGCTTCATAGAAGTACATTGGTTTCAAGGTAAAAGCATAGTTAGGTGGTACTATTTTTTCAACTATTTGAGTAGTTTTGTAACGTGTCCACCTATTCCCTTTCAGGACACATCTTAGTAGCCCAATCGGGAAGAGAGTCTAGAAGGCTCCGCCCGGCACTCCCATGGAATGTTACGGGGTTTTCAATCTAGGACTTCCCGAGTCTGCCATGTAGCGAAAGTTTTTCGGCCGTTCCCACTTAGGACCGACCTGAATCAGGGTTTTCCCTACTGGTTACTTTCCTAAACAGCAACTAGCGTCGAACCCAGGCAAACTACTTTACATAGAAACGTTAGGGTCAAAGCAGATTCATGTTGCATTTGGTTCAAGGAGAATAGGAAACGAGAGGGATGCAAAACTCGACCTCTCTGCCCATAGGGCATAGTCCCATTTTGTTCCCCTAAAACAGCATAAATCGGGATTATAGTAACCTAAACTCTAGATCAGCACCCTTGCTATTCATTTCCTTTGAGAAGAGCATCCTTGCGGTCAATTTCGATTGGAGAAAAGTTCCCAGCCAACCGAGACCACCTATCCGTAGGACAGACCCATGGCCACATCCACTGCAGTTTCCTCAGGGTTGCTTTAGTTGTCTAATTACCTACCACATTTAGTTGGAAATGCATACTGGTTTCTTCACGTAATCTTAGCGCTTGATATAGAAAAGCAGTGTCAAACAAGTTCCTTTTCAACAGGTTATCATATTTATCTTTGGAATACATCCATAAAATCCAGCCACGAGGCAAATCCATAATCCGCCCGAAGGCTATCTAGCAATCCACAGGGATTACTAATCCAAGATTCCGCCCATAGACTAGTATGCAGGCCTCGAGATCCAATCCCGAGTCACGTTGGCCTCTTGTGCAGGGCCTAGAAGGCGAGGGATCTACGGCTAGAACCCCCCTGGTACCCAAGTATCCTCCTGCTCCAAGTAGCGCTCAACGGAGAGACCTCACATGGCGGGTTCAGTCCATGTTCCCGGCGCGGCTAACAACCTCCTTCGTTAGGGTCAGGCAAATAGTCGGGGGTAACTGAAGCTGCCTCTCCCTTCAGGCTTTCAACCTGAAGCATTAAATATCTTTCCAGTTGTAAAATGCATAGACAACTTTTTTTTTTTTGTTCATCCCATTGAAAATGCCAATGACCAATTTCATATCATGAACTAGTTCTAGTAATTGTTCAAATAGTTAATTTATTTCCAATTGCATTTAGCTAGGTGGATTTGACGTGCATAAATGCTTCTTAGTTCATGAAGTTATCGTGATTAATGCAATACTTTTACATGAAATCAAAACCAAAAAAAACTTGGGCTTGTGGGCTCGGGGAAATATCCACGTGAATGTTAGGAGAAGATCCTCCCGCAGGTGCGCCTTGTGATTTCTTAGGGGCCATTGTAGGTGTGTTTACAGACTTCGGGTTTGCCTTTACCCTTACACAATCGGTGAGTCTCCTCCAACCTTGGTAAGCAACTTCAAGATCTTGCCCTTATTTCTCGTACACAGGAGATCCCTTCCGAAGTATGGATCCTTGAAAATACCAGCTTGCGGGATTTGGGCTTATGGAAGGCCTTAGGGGTTGGAGCTTGGGCCTTTTGCATGGGAGAGCTGCGGAAATGAAACTTTATGAGGGCTTGTAGGAATTGGAGTTTTCACGAGCAGGCTTGTGGGATTTTAAAGCTTGTTTGCAGAAAGGGCCCTTACGAATTGGGCTTGTGGGAAATAAGCTTATGGAAAATGGGCTTTTAGGGAAGGCTTTTAACCCCTAGGATGGAACCCATGTGCACAAGGCCTTAAGCCTTGTTTTTTAGAAGCTTCCAAAGCTTCTAGGAAGCTTCTGCTTCCCCAGGAAGCATGTGGTCAAAGGGAAGGATTGAGGGGTAAAAGAGATGGGAGATGACGTTGAATGGGGGGTTGACTTTGCCAGGGAATTTGGTAGCGGCCTCACGGCCTATGGCGGCGCAAGGCGGTGGTGCTGGCGGCTAGATTGGGCAGTGACCTCCATGGCTGGGCAGCGCTAACAATAGCTTCCCTCTCTCTCTCTCCACGACCTCAACACGGCATCCTCTACTTCCTCCTTCTTACCCCCTAAGGGGGGGGGGTTTATAGGCCAAGGGGGGGAGAGGGGAGCTCCACCATGTGGCCAGTGCATGGCTTCCCCCCCCCCCATGCAGCCCACCACTCCACTAAGCCCATCCCCCCACACTCCCTCTCCTCCAGCCATGCATCGGCTAGGGGAAAGGGATAAACATAAAAAAATTTGTTTTAATAATATCCATTTTGGCCCTCGCAAGAGGGTGTTTACCCGTAGTTTGCGGATTTGAACCCCCAGGCTTGATTTGTCAATGCCGAGGTCCCATATTCACGCGTGCGGGTTACGGATTAGACTACTGGCAATTCCAATACGGAAGATAACCTTTGCCCGAGTTTACGTGGTGTGCGGGGAGTCGGTTTTAGTAATATTTTTGAGCGAGAATATTACAAGTTTCAATCAAACCACTTTTAAAATATTCTTAGCATAGTTTATGCTCTAAAGCATATGCCTAGAAGTGTCAGAAATGCTTATATTAATTGATATCATTGAAAAGTACTTTAGTTTACATATATCATTGAGTTAACTAGCCTATTTCATGAATAAATTTTCTTAGAAAAGTGTTCTCAATGGCATTGCTTTTGGTACTACCTAACCATGCTCTTACCCTTGAACAAACAAATCATAAGGATGTACTTACATCTAAACACATAGTAGCCATGAACTCTATAAGAAATCTTACAATAAAAAGAATGTGAACAAAGTCAAGTCAATGCACAAGCACATTGAAACTTGATGCATTGGATATATTAGTATGTGAGTTTTTCCTTACAAATGATTGGATATCTTAGAAAGTCAACCATTGTAATTCTTAAAGAGAAAGTTCTTGGTTTGCAAAAAGATGATGATGACCATAATCATGATCATAATGAGCCTAGGGAAAGAAGATGTAAATAGAAGCATAGCCGAAAACTTGGAAAAGCAAGGTCTACATTTAGATGAAAGCTCTTATTGATAGTAGAGAAGAGGATGTATCATTTCGTTCTAATACTAATAGTAGAGAAGAGGATGTATCATTTAGTTCAAAAGATCAATGGATAGAAGCTAATGATACTAATAGTGCAACATAAGCAAAAGATAAAAAAGAGTGAATGCCTTATAATAATGAAATTTATCCATGGGTTTTTAATTTCTTGTTGAAATATCTATCATTTTTTCAATTAGCATAAATTTAGTAATGTTTTAAAATCTCACCAACATGTGTGCATGGTCTCATAGTGAATAATAAGTTTTACATGATGGATAAAATTAGTGCTCTTCTCTTATGGTCCTCTTTTAAATTTTCTTTTAAAATCAAGGTGCTTTTAAAGATGATAAAAATGATATTATTCAACAAATGTAGTCATTTTCATATCATTTTTTCAAAATATTGACTTTAAAAAGTTGATTTTGAATCATATATGAAAAAATTGTAGTTTTTAAGGGATTCTTTGAAAATATTCCAAATGTTCCTGTTAAGATGAAATATTACCCAAAAGGTTTGCAAGTGTGTTAAGATCATCTTCTATGGTACTTATTAGGTTGGACTTATAGCTCGAATCATTTTTGTGTATCATAGTCTTGTAATCTTATCCTTGTGAGTTCTTTCATTGGGAAAGGAAAAGCTTGACTCAATTTCATTACCATTTGATATGATGTATTCTAGCACATTCAAAGTGATGTTGTGTAGATAATCTTTTTTCAATTCATTATTAATGATAAGTTCAAAGTACTACAAAAGTTGTGGTTCATAATGTTCTTGATGGGATTTAATTATCCAAACCCTTTAAATAGCATATAGTTAGATATAATTTCTAAGACGCTAATATGCATGCTAATCCCTTGTGCCTATCTCATATTCTATCAATCATGCAAAAAAGATTCAATATTAAAGGCTAGATTAGGTACAATTAAGCATAAAAGAGGCACATTTATATGATAAATATCCATTATTGTGCATGATTTCATTGCTAAAACCACTTCTTCAGCATAAGAAGGAGGAGTCTCATGTGTTAGGGGACTCTTGCTTGAGAATCCTCAACAAGCCCCCACCTTAAAATATTTTGCTAGCACGTGTCACATGAACTTTTTGAATTTTATTTTGAATATATAATTTGGACTATCACAAAAATTAATTTAAAAAACTTGAATTTATGCAAAAAAGAATAAGAGATATTGATGAAAAGAACTAAGGGTCATTAACTTATGACGACATGTAAGATATCTTTATCATTTGGCCCAATTATTAGCAAGTTTAGAATAATGTTAAGTTATTCATATGAATTGAAAGGTCCAATATGTAAATATTTTTTGAAAAAGAAGGCTTCTTTAGAATCTTCAACTGAAATGGTTATAGTTACATGTTATAGCTACATTTATCCACCTACATATTGTTTTTTTATTGTGTTGGCACAAATATTCCCCACCATGATAACAAAATATATTTGGTGTGCAAATCGGATGCTAGATGTGTATGTAGCGAGTGCCGGAAGGTCCCCAAAATCAAAAGAACTCTACTTAAGCTCAAAAAACAAGAAGATAGACTTGCACGACATGAACAAAAGTGAAAAATTGGGTACAATCTCCCCCCATGACTTGTGTGAATGCTTCAGAAGGCATGTTTTTATAAATTATTTATCTCAAAGCTAAAAAAATAGCCCAATTTTACAATAAGCATGCTTTAGATTTTGTGTTTGCTTTTATCCAAATAAAGAATAAAGCAGTTGGGTGGCCTAAAAGTCAGGCTGTGCCCAAATACAATGTCCCATAATGAAATATTTAATCCGTCCGCCCATGCATATATAAAATAATAATTTTTTATCATCAATAAATAAGCGCACCTAAATAAATATTAGTACCATGCCTTTGATAATAAAACGTGTGCCCATCAAAAATGATAATTTCTTCTAGGTAATTTGAATACACGCTATCACCCCAGTGCTTCCCAATGCCATCGCCGCCTACTCTACACATCAACTAAAGCATTCACAATTGTTAGAAAATAATAAGATTAAACAAAAAAAAGTGAATACCTAGTAGTCTTTAGCTATAAAATAAGTAAATAGGTTGAAACTCTATCCTAACCTTAATTTAATACGACTGCACTCGAAACTCGTAAACGTCCATTAATTTAAATATGTATTTTGTGGAATCACCCGTTGTGGAGTCACCCACGTGCATATTAAATTTGTTGGGGGTAAAGGCGCCTTCGCCTAGCCACTCATGTATTACTACATTGACAGTCACCGCCACTGGAGGTGGCGGGTGCCCGTCACCGTCACTTTACTCTTTATTCTTTTAGTGACAGTTTGAATGAAGGAAGGCCCGGTCACACATTGTGACAACTGGAGTTCCGATTTCTTGTCTCTCTCTTTCTTGCTCTTGCTCTCCCGCCATAGCTCTCGAGTGCAAGCTTCGATCCTTCTCACCTTTCAACTAGTATTAGAGCATGACTTCCCGACTCTTCAGCTTGGCTCGTGGCATTCTCGGCTTCCCATTGACTCCCCACTCGCATTGGGTCTCCTTCCTAGCAGCCATAACTCATTCTCTTGAGCTCCCGTCACTCCCCGACTTCCCGAGCTTCTTCCCAGGCTATTGAGGCACCATCAGGGCATTGACATTGAGGTATTGCTTCATTATTTCAGAGTTTTATTTTTGTCCATAGGCCTAGGTGAACAGGGAAACCACCATTGAAGCTTCCAACCTTCATATCTCTTTGCCCGGTTGTGGGCTGCTAGAGGCTTGTTCCTAGGCCCCTTTGGCTCATGTGTGAGCCCTCCAACCACTCCAGAGTTGCCACATGGACCAGCAGGAGCAGCAACAACATCACACAATCTGCGCTTGTTTTTTGGGCAGCCACACAGTCAGCCACTTTAGGTCCAACTCCAGCTTGGCATTGATCACTTGTTCGGGCTCCATTTCAGGCCCTTTTTTGCACATGTATTGTAGTTGGCATTGATTCTTTGAGATTAGGCATTGGTTGGTGGCTGAAAACAGTGTTTCAGGACTTTTATAAATAGTCCACAAACATTTGATGCTAGTGCTACATTCAGAATTTATGCTTATGCTTGTTTGGGCGACTACATAACCGGTTTGATGCCTATTGCATCCCGATTGATTGGGGGATTGAAGCTATATGTAATGCTATGATTTTGGCCTGATTGTAGGGCTGAAAATACTCAGTTTATAATAGTAAATGCATGCTGAATACTCTTGTGCTGAAGCTATCTTTCATGCTTTGACATATGTCTATTGGTTCCGAGTGTATGTCTTGGGTTATTCTATGATGTATTGATCATCGAGGGACGACTTTGAGCTTGTCATTAGATCCAGATGCTTTTGGAAGCTTGAGCTTATTTCAGCCCACACTTATTGACATCGGTTTATGCTTGACAGTGGTCAGTGCTTTGATAGTTATATGCTCTTTGGGTACATGCTTACCCGATGCCTACAACTTGATGCATTTGTCTTGGCACAGTGTACCATGTATTTGTTGAGCTTTAGTGCTCTGTGAAGACTTGGCTTTGATTCTCATTTGCTATTTTGGAATTTTGTATTGGATGTCATTTTGGTTGTCAGAGATATTTATTGGGAGGTATGTCTTGCTCATGGATGCTACCTACAGTTGCCTTGTAGTCGTCACGCTCTTGGGATGCTATTGAGGCATTGTCTTGGTTACCTGTCTTTGGTACTCTAACTTGATTTGATTGAGCTCTTGAGCTCATTTATCCGCCTTTTGTGCCAGTGGGAGAATCTTGTATGCTTGACCGACATTGAGTAGGAGGTTTATGCTATTTTGAGCATTTTGGAGATACTTGAGACTTTGGGATCTCTTACACTTAAATGTTGCATGGTTCATGCACTGATATCTTGGAGTTGCTTTTGACATGAGCTTGGGCTTTGCACTCTTGTGAGCCTACACCTACTGGTGTCAGGTCTTGCCAATGTTATGTATACTTTGCCCTATTGTCCAGGGGGTATACCTACTCACTGATGGATGCTTTGGTGACATGTTTGGGTGTTTGCTCAGGGTCTTGATAACTGTTTGGTACTGATTTATGCTCGTTTATGGCTGGTCTTGTCTTGGCTATCATTTCTTGACTTGGTGCAATGATTTGGTCAACAATTGCCTCTCACAGTACCCTGCTATCATTTATTACAGCAAGCATATAACTCCAGACTGACATGGATTTTTCATGTTGAAACTTTTTGAAATTATGTACTTTCACTAGTACTTGGTGGGCAGTAGTTTTGGTTACACTTTTCTCGCCATTTTCTTCTCAATTTTAGTGATTTTTTGGTCATTTTCTGCAGTAAACAACAAGCAATTTTGAACTGTCTACAGTCTTCCTCTAGCCTGCACTATGGCAAGTTTATCCACTGATCATGCTATTTTCAACATCACTAAGCTTGATGGTACGAATTACTCTTATTGGAAGAGCCATATTTGGTAGGTATTGGTGCAGAAATTGCAGATCAAACCATTGAGGTTCAATGGACAACCGCCTGCAACTATGCTAGATAAGGAATGGTTTGAGCTTGATGAGTTATGCAAGTCCACTATTGTATTATCTCTCACAGAACAGGTTCATTACAATGTATTTGAGGAAGAACAGAGTGCATGGCAGTTGTGGGATAAAATCAAGAATCTCTATGACAAGAAAAGTCTAGCAAGCCAGATATATTGGCTAAAGCAGCTTATGGATCTGCGCATGAAGGAGAATGTGACCATGTCTGCTCACTTGAGCTAGTTCCATGCTATACTCAAGAACTTGACTTCACAGGACATCACATTTGTAGAGGATGTCACTCATCTTTTTCTTGCTTGGTACTCTTAATGAGTCATGGGATGTATTTCGCACTGCATTATGTGCGTCCGCTGCTACCTTGAAATTATCTGATGTTGAGAGTGCTCTTCTACAGGAAGAGGTTAACCGTAAGAATTTGGATGCCTCTCGTGTGTCGCATGCTATGACAGTTAGAGGCACGAATGATGGATATGGAAATCGTGGTAGTGGCAGTGGCCGTGGATGGAATTCTCGGAAATCTCGGTCCAAGTCTCATGGGAAGTCATGTAGCAAATCCCGTGGCATGAGTGCAGATGTTACTTGTCACCATTGTGGAAAAAAGGGCCATATTAGGCCACAACGCCATGAACTGCGCAATGAAAGGTGCAAAGATAAGGGGAAAGACAAAGTGCAGGATAAGTCTTCTGATCATAGCATAGTGCCTACAAAGTCCAGTGTTAAAATTGAAGAGATCAATGTTATGCAACCTGAGGATGTTGATGGTGATGATTATATCCTTGCAACTTCTTCTAGTGCTTCACAGATGATACAGATACACTCTATGTATGCAAAGTGTTGGCTCTTGGACTCAGGTGCGTCCTTTCATGTGTCACCTTGCTGAGAGTGCTTTCATTCATACCTTACTATTTCGGGTTTTGTGCGCTTGGGTGATGATAGCTCTCTTGACATTGTGGGCATTGGTGATGTTAGGCTGCAGTTTCCTTCTGGCAATAGTTTTGTTATGCAAGATGTACGTCATGTACCTACTTTGACATGCAGTCTCATGTTAGCTGGACAGCTTGATGATACAGGTTATCATGTATCTTTTGGAGGCTCTACATGGAAGATAACTCGTGGCAGACTTGTGATTGCGAGAGGTGCCAAGGCTAGCAGCCTCTATCCCTTGATTCTATCTGCTTCTTCCCTTGATCATGTTTTGTCTGTGGGTTCTATCCCACATGTATCTCTTTGGCATGCCTGTTTGGGCCATATGTCTTTGAAGGGAATGAAAATGCTTTCTAGTTTGCAATACTTACCGCCCCTTGATTATGCATGTTTTGATTCATGTGAGCATTGTCTTTATGGCAGACAGACTAGGTCTACGCATAAGAAGTCTGGTAGGCCACGCATGAGCGAGCCCTTGGCATTGGTACATTCAGATGTCTGTGGGCCCATGCCTTGTCAGTCTATGGGCGGTGCAAAATATTTTGTTACTTTCATAGATGATTTTTCACGAAAAGTTTGTGCTTATCCCATTAAGCTTAAATCTGATGTCTTGGCTGAGTTTTAGAGATGGCTTGCATTGGTTGAGAACTAGTCTGGGTATAGGCTCAAATGCCTAGGGACAGATAATGGGGGTGAGTATGTCTCACGTGCTTTTGAGCAGTTATGTGATGAGAGGGATATTAAGCGTTAGTTGACCGCCACCTACACCTCCACCCAGAATGGTTTGGGACTGAGTGGATGAATACAAACCATCCAAGAGGGTGCAAGCAATATGCTTAGCCATGGAGGCCTACCATAGAGCTTTTGGGCTGAGGCAGTTAGTACAGCTTTACATATCATAAACAGATCACCTTCTAGTGGTTTCAATTCCCAAGTTTCAGAGGAGGTATGGATTGGAAAAACTCCCTCTTATGTGCATCTCTGTGTCTTTGGATGTGAGGCATTTTGCCATGTTCCCAGGGACAAGAGGAGTAAGCTGGATCCTAAGAGTATCAAATGCATTTTCCTTGGTTATGGGGATGCAGGCGAGATGGGTTATCGTCTTTGGGATCTGCAGGCACGGAAAGTCATCCGCAATCATGATGTAGTCTTCCATGAAGACAAGATGCATAGGTAGCCTGAGAGAGTTGTTAAGATCCATAGGGTCATATTTCAAGAGGAATTGAGAGCTCCCACACAGCCAGTTGGACAGCCTACAGCTGTAGAAAATGCTCATGGTCAGGGTGTTGAACAACCAGCTTGGTAGGCAGTAGAGCCTGCTGTGAGATGGTCTACTAGAGACAGACATCCACCTGATAGATTTCAGCCCTCGATGCATTATGTCTTGGTTACAGATGCAGACGAGCCTTTCACTTATGATGAGGCTATGCGTAGGGGTGACAGTCACTCTTGGGAGAGGGCTATGCAGTCTGAGATAGACTCCTTGCATAAGAATGACACTTGGGATTTGGTTTTCTTTCCTATGGGCAAGAAGGCTTTGCCATGCAAGTGGGTGTACAAGCTGAAAAGTACCCCTGGACACCCCAAGTCGGCATACAAGGCTAGATTGGTAGCAAAGGGTTTTAATCAAGAGCATGGTGTGGACTTTGATGAGGTCTTTTCTCCTATGGCTAAGATGACCACCCTGCACTTAGTCTTGGCTTTGGTTGCTCAGCTTGACTTGGATTTATACCAGATGGATGTCAAGATGGCTTTCTTACATGGGGACTTGCATGACGAGATTTATATGGAGCAGCCTAAGGGCTTTGCAGAACCTGGTAGGGAGCACCTAGTGTGCAAATTGAAGAAAAAACTTTATGGCTTGAAGCAAGCATCTAGCGTGTGGTATCATAAGTTTGATGCCCCTATGCAGTCAGGGCTACAGCAAGAGTGCTATGGATCCGTGTCTTTACATGAAGAAATCTCGTGATGGTTCTTTATTGATTTTGGTACTCTATGTGGATGATATGCTAATAGCAGGGAAAGCTCATGATAAGCTAGTTGCTCTTAAGGCTCAGCTCAAGAAGAGCTTTGAGATGAAAGATCTGTGACACGCCTCTTACATACTTGGTATGCGCATTAGACGCGATAGGCATTAGGGACTCCTCTACTTGTTAAAGAGGGAGTACATTCATAAAGTCCTTGAGCGCTTCCGCATGCAGGACGTAAAGCCTATTGGCTATCCATTGCCTCTTATGTGAAGGTATCACAGGCAGATTGTCCACAAAAAGATGAGCAAAGGGCCGAGATGGCCAAGATTCCCTATGCATCCACAATGGGCAGTCTTATGTATGCCATGATCGCCACTCGTCCAGATATTGCCTTTGCAGTTGGTGTTGTGGCACACTATATGGCTAGACCTAGAAAGAAGCATTCAGATGCCGTAAAGGGTATCATGAGGTACCTGAAGGGCACTGTAGATATGTGCATATGCTATGGCAGCTAGGATACAGGAGTCGTGGGGTACACTGACTCTAATTATGCAGGACATGCAGATAGTAGGAAGTCCACTTTTGGCTATGTATTCACCTATGTTGGAGATGCTATTTCTTGGATGTCTAGGGTGCAGAAATGCACAGCCCTTTCTACTACAGAGGTCGAGTATGTTGCAGCCATTGAGGCTTGCAAGGAGGCCATTTGGTTGGGTTGTTTGGTTGTTGACCTTGGTATTGATGCTACCCCTACACTGCATTCAGATTCTATGAATGTTATTCAGCTAGCCAAGAATCCGGTCTTCCATGCGAAGCCGAAACGCATTGAGGTGAGGTATCACTTCATACATGGGGTCGTTGAGGACAAGTCTATTGATCTTGTCAAGATCTCGACTGACCAGAATCCTACAGATCTGCTCACGAAAAGCCTCTCTACAGAGTGCTTTTCCTTCCTCAGGAGGTTGATGGGTTTGGGATGAGATGACGTAATTCCTCATCCTGTTGTATATGTGTACATGTTGTACTACCTTTTTTCTTTTTCTTTTCACTCCTCATTAGGGCAGATTTGCCTTTAAGTGGGAGGTTGTTGGGGGTAAAGGCGCCTCCGCCTAGCCGCTCGTGTATTACTACACTGACAGTCACCGCCACTGCACACTATAGGTGGCGGTGCCCATCATTGTCACTTTATTCTTTATTCTTTTAGTGATAGTTTGAATAAAGAAAGGCCCGGTCACACATTGTGATAGCTGGAGTTCCCATTTCTTGTCTCTCTCTTTCTTGATCTTGCTCTCCCGCCATAGCTCTCGAGTGCAAGCTTCGATCCTTCTCACCTTTCAAAATTAACATGACGCCTGAAAAGGACAGGCGTCCCCATCAACTTCTCACACAAGGAATCCACCTTGTGTACAAACCTCAACAAATAAATATAGTTTTATGGAATCCACCACAAAACCTCACGGAATCCATCGTGGGATTAAAAAAACTCACAGAATCGACTGTGGTCTCATGGAATCCACCATGGAATATGCCTCTAAGCATCATACCCTCGTGGTGGAATAGCAATTGTCCTCAATTTCTATTAGCTCAATGTGGAGCAAGCAGTGAGGGGTAAGCACTTAGGTCGCGGGCATGCATCCATTGGGCCTCTTCAACTGGATGATTTTCAAGCTTAACCAAATATCTAGAGTATCAATGGTCAGTTCTAGTGGTCATAAAGTCAGTGTCTAGAATAATTTTAGGTTCAAGGATTTCAGTTTCTTCTCTAATAAATGAGGGTTTTCATAGACAGGGTGAATAGGTAATTGGCCTATAAAAGGTTGTAACAAATTGATATGAAAAGTATTGTGTATTTTCCAATGTTGAGGTGGTTCTAATTTAAATGCATTGTCATTGATTTGGTGAATGATCTTGAAAGGTCCATAAAATTTAGGGGCTAACTTAACAACAAGGTGTTTCTCAACTCTTTAATCTTCTCTTTTCAATGCGTAACCAAACATAATCATTAACTTTGAAACTCATAGCTTTTCTTTTCTTGTTAGCTTTTTTTGTGTATGATTGCTGGGCTTTCGCAATCATGTCTTTAACTTCAGCAAAAATAGTAGCATGCATATTAGTAATATCATCAACAGCTTTAACTTTTTTTTACAATGATGTAACAAGTGTAGGCAATCTATGTCCATAAATGATTTGAAAAGGTGCTTTCTGTGTAGCTGTATGTGGTGTATTATTGTATGCAAACTGAAGTAAATGAAAGTGTATATCCCATGTTTGTGGTTTTGAAATTGTGTATGCACGCAAAAGATATAAAATTGTATTGTTAGTAGCTTCTGTTTGCCCATTTATTTTAGGATGAAATGCAGATGAGAAACCAATCTTTGCACCTAAATTAGCAAACAAAGTAGTCCAAAAATTATTGCAAAATCTAGAATCATTATCAGAAATAATAACTTTTGGCAAACCATGGTTAGTGAAAATAGTCTTCAAAAACAATTGTGCAGCTTAAGATGTAGTTAATGTTTTATATGTTCCCGTGGTTGTTCAAGTATTGGTAAAGGCATTAATAAACCATATTGCTTACCATGGTGTCACTTAACTCTTTGACAAATTAAACATTCAGATACAAAGTTAGAAATAACAGATTCCATCTATGGCTAGTAAGAATCTTCAACCAATGTACATAAAGTAGAAATAATACCTCTATGACCTTGATATGGGGGACAATGAATTTCATGCAACACAAATGGTCTAAATGGAACAGTTATACACAACCTTTTCTCATAAAACATAAATCCATCAGAATAAGACAATGTATATATTGGAATCCGGCTATTTGCAACTAATTTATTCCAATCAGCTTGAAAAGTAGGGTCTTGATCACTGGTATCTTTCATAGGGATAAGGGAATCAAAAGATATAATGGAGATTTTATGGATACTTGGTCTTCTACTTAGGGCATCCACAATAACATCCTCTTTTCCAGGTTGATATTGGATAAGAGAATGAAAACTTTGAATAAAAGCAGCCCATTTAATATGACGGTCAGAGATTTGTGGCTAACTAAGGAGATGTTTGATACTTTGTTGGTCAGTTTTGATCATGAATTTAGATCCCATTAAATAGTGTTTCCATTGACGTAAAGCTTGTACTACAGCTAGCAATTCCTTATCATAGGTAGAATACTTGAGTTGAGATAGTTTAAGTTTGCAGCTAGAGTAGGCTAGCTAAAGTAGGCTATGGGATGTGAATCTTGCACAAGGACAACTCCTATTCCAAATCCACCAGCATCATAGTGACTACTAGAAAGAATGGTCTATTAAAGTCAGGTAATTGCAAAACATGGGCATGGGTTAAAGCATGTTTCAATAAATCAAAAGACCTTTGTTGATTATCAGACCAATGATATACAATACCTTTCTTTAACAATTTTGTCAAAGGCAATGCAAGCAATGAAAAATTTCTCACAAATTTTTTGTAAAAGCTAGCAAGTTCTAAGAAAGAATGTAATTCATACACATTTTTAGGAATCGACCAATTCAAAATTACTGACCTTTTAGGATCAACTTTAATACCATCAGAAGAAACAATATGTCCTAAGTATTCAATTTGGGTTTGGAAAATTTCACTCTTTTTAGGATTAGTATATAATTGATTCTCTATCAATAATTTGAAAACTGTTAGGGCTTGAATTCCATCATCTACTTAGAACTATTTTATACCTTAGTACTAGCATACATGTAGAACCAGCATATGGAAAGTGACCTAAGATGTCATATGAAGCATTCAGGTTTTTACCTGACATTCAGGTGCCTTCCTGACAGTTAGGAGTTCATGTCTTTTGTATTCCTGCGTGATGAGAAATGAAATATTCTTCAGGACAGCACTAGATATCAATTTAGGCAAGGCACCTGAATGTCAGGCCTGAATTGTCTGGTTCTAACACTGTGTATCTGTGTCCTGAATATTCGTGATGTCTGTTTCAAGTTATTTGATCAGGAGTGAATACGATGATGATAAACTGTGTGATAGTTTTTAGGACAGTGGTTCAACATTGATGTTTACGATATGTAGATCATGTTTGCATGGTATTCCTGAAGATTAGGTATGTGTAATGGCTGTTAATTGTGTCACAAAGTTCCCTACAGTGCTAATTTCCTGCATTTCCTGTTATGGTCCTAATGGTACATAACACTTTGGCGATCCCTGCAAGGTTCAGGAAAATAATTTCTTGATTTAGGTGCAAATCTGGAATCAGGTCCTAAGAGATTCACGCGACAGGAATGCTGAAGCAAGAATTTGTTAGGATCAGTCTATGAATGAAGACAGTGATGGCAGTTATGTAATAACTGATAAGAGAAAGATGATCTTTTCCAGGAAGACACAGGAGATATGGTTTTGTTTTTGAGGAAAAATGCTTCAAGATCTTTCACAAATTCAAGGCATTTTTGTATTTTCAGGCATTTTTTTGCACTTTTACAAGTTGCAGGTGTCAGATAATCTCTACATAAGAAAAACCATGCAGTCAAGTTATTTGAAGCATGACATCTTGAAGTTCTTATTTCTTAAGAATTCAATCACTTCAAAAGTTCTCATACTGTGGATTCAAGGCAGATTATTCAGGATGGCATATTCATAAAAAAAGGTGATCATGAAGTTCAAAGACAGGAAATATCAGATCTGCAATTTTCTGGATAGCATATTGCTGTGAACAATCATGCTGTGTGCTATATGTCTATATGTCATTTTTGAAAATGAAGTGCTATTTGTGGCTGATATCAATTCAGGCAATAAAGGGGCTGTAATATTCCGGGCAGTGTGTTTATGCAGTCAATTATGATGTCTACAGCAAGTCTATATGGCATTCTTGAAGATTATATGTTGCCCATGGTTGTTTTTGAATTCTGGAACCAGTATACTATTTATGGATATTTCAAGTGGTCCTCAAACTCAGATTTATTGGTGCAAGAATGGAGATGATTAAGAAGGATAGGATTTATCTTCACTTGGATAAGGAAGAAAGGCAAGATGCAAAAAGAAAGGAATTTTCAGGGATTGGCCTGAAGGACTGACCTGAAGTGCAGGAATTTTCAGGCAGTTTCCTGAAGTACAGGAATTTTCAGGCAATTCCCTGAAGTGCAGGAAGTTTTAGGCTATTACATGAATTGCAGGAATCTATAGGTCTGTTACCTGAATTGCAAGAATTTCAGGTTGGTTATCTAATCAGTTACATATTCAAGAAGATGATGCTGTCATGTATGACAAGCATGAGGCTGATGTTTTTCTTAATGAAGATGCTGTTATGGATGATTTTCTTTGTTCTCTTACTAGTTTTGAGGAAGATTATGCATCAAGGGAGTCAGATTTCACTGAAGAGGCTTTACAAGTACTTGAAATGCCATTGCCTGTAGTGCAAAATCCATCATTTCAGGATGTATTTTTCCAGGATACCTATATTTCCAGCATGCTGAATACTATTCCAGGTTATTTCAATATTCAGCCTCAAGAAATTCAGCCATTTTTTACTGCTGTCAACTCTCTAGTTCATTGCCTGTCTAAGCAGTTTTCAGGATAGCAAGCTATGGGACAACAACAGATCAGTTTTCAGTCAATTTTAGGACATCAAATGAACAGTTTTCAGCAAGGTACAGATCTACCACAGCAGGCTGAAGGTCAAGAATTGCAGAAATCAGTCCATTCATGTGGTTTTCATGAAGATTTGCATGAGTTATGTCCTATGACTCAATCTTCAACTGAGATGATTGAATGGCTTTCTTTTGAGTTGAAAAAGGAGAGGAATGCAACTGAAATTGCGGCAGTTGAAGCTTTATCTGTCATTAATCGGCTTCAGGAAGAGAAAGCATTGCTTCAACAAGAGGTTTTTCATGTCAGGACTGTAATGGATTTGAAAGTTTCTCATTATTCAAAGGTCATTAATGCTCTTCAAGCAGTTGTTTCTCAGAAGGATAATGTAATTGCTGATTTACATACTCACTTGTCTTGTTCTTATATTCCAAATCATGATGTTATTCTTGAGGATCTGTATGCACAGATAATTGATATGGTAGATGAAGTAGACAGTGATGTGGAAGAATTATTTTTTCAAGAAAATGATTCAATGGTACCTGTGTTCGAGATAAATGTTGATGGTATCATTCCAGGGTATCAGGAGCAGCTCAACATGGCTAGAAATGCAATTTTAGAAGAGCAAACTGTTCAATTTGCAGTCCGAAATCTGTCAGGATAGCAATTCAGGCAGTTTTCTTGAACAGCAGGAGCAGGTTGAATTTCAGGACAGGATATGGAATGAGAAGTATAAATTAATTCAGGACCAAGGCACTACTTATCCTGAAGTTTTTCAGCAAGAAACTTCTGAAAATCAACAAATTTGTCTTATTGCAGTTTATGACTGTTCAAGAGAGCATCCTGAAGACTTTTTGGCAAGGAAGGAGCAATCTAAAGTTCAAGAAAGTTTAGGATCTAAATTGGATAAATTATTTCAGAATTCTGGAGCTATGTACCCTGATCCTGAGCAGCAGGAAAATTCCCAAAATCAGGATACTAAAGAATTTGAGCCTATAGTGGACAATGCGGATGTGAATGATCAGGATAATGATCAAGCTGTTAATGTTTTAGTTCACCCTCATATTTCTGAAGTTTTTAAGTATTCTAATCAGTTTGGAAATGAAGTTGAAGCCAATAGTATTGTGCAAGTATCTGCCGTAGTGGATATCTCTGTTTGTTCAGGATAATCAGTTTTTGAGCATGGCAATGAGGATATTGGATAAGTTAGATGATATTTCCAGAAGTATATTACAGTTTTCTCTATCAAGAAGTGCTCAAGTTCTTTACCTGGAAGATGATTTTTCAGGTTTGCTAGAATTTTCAAGTTTTCAGCAGATTTCAGTAATTCAGAAGTATTTAGGTCTGCTGGTAATGTCAGAATCACAGCATGGACAGCAGATACCTGAATTCTTGAAATCCGACTTTCTGCAACCCGAATTCCTACAACAACGATTTGAGTTCCTGATGCAAGAAAAAGTGTGGCAACAGCTTAAAATGCAGGAATTAGACCAGAAAGTGCAGCTAGAGCATGGAAAACAGCAAGTAGAGCAACAACCTGAAGATCAGGATTTTCATGTACCTAAATGTTAGGAGATATATGTTATATCAGTTTGGATTGATACAAAGCAATATTTTTGGGGTAATATGGTACAGATTGAAGCTATGGATGAGTATGATGCAGATGCAGATGCAGATGCAGTTCTTTATTGTTTTCTTTTATAGGTTTTCTTGGATTATCTTGCGTATTTCTTTGGAGATGCAGTTTCTTGTTCAAGATTCAAGCTGTGTGGTATATTGCCATATATTTCTTATCATGTAGATGCTGAAGCATCATCGACATATTTCTTGATCAAATTTTCTACTCTTTGCCATTGGAGTAGTGATTTATTGATTCATTCATGGTTCTATATCTTTGTTCTCTATGATGTAGTATGGATGTCATTGTACTTGATTGGTTTCCAGTACTGGCATGTTGCCTTGAAATTTTACTGACACTTAGGGCTAGTTATGCAACTACACTAGAGGGCTTTGAGTATCCTAGAGGGGCTCTACTCACTGTTACTCAGTGTGGCTTGTCAAGGGGTGCTTCTGAAAAGGTATAACTATGTTCTTTGGGTTAGTCTGCATATCATTTAGATGCATGCTTGTGGGTTTGAGTCATGACTGTCCCAGTCATCCACCGGGCTGTGCCAGGTGTTAGGGCTTGAATTCCATCATCTACTTAGAACTATTTTATACCTTAGTACTAGCATATATGTAGAACGAGCATATGGAAAGTGACCTAAGATGCCATATGAAGCATTCAGGTTTTTACCTGACATTTAGGCGCCTTCCTGACAGTCAGGAGTTCGTGTCTTTTGTATTCCTGCGTGATGAGAAATGAAATATTCTTCAGGACAGTACCAGATTCTGGTCGCTTATGTCTGGTTCTAACACTGTGTATCTGTGTCCTGAATATTCGTGATGTCTGTTTCAAGTTATTTGATCAGGAGTGAATATGATGATGATAAACTGTGTGATAGTTTTCAGGACAGTGGTTCAGCATTGATGTTTACGATATGTAGATCATGTTTGCATGGTATTCCTGAAGATTAGGTATGTGTAATGGCCGTAAATTGTGTCATGAAGTTCCCTACAGTGCTAATTTCTTGCATTTCCTGTTATGGTCTTGATGGTCCATAACAAAAACCAAAGAAAAATATGTGATTCATCATACGACTGAATGTGGCTAGTGCATTAGTCAAACCAAAAGGCATAACAAGAAATTCATAATGACTAAATTGAGTTCTAAATGCAAATTTCAAAATATCAAGTGTATCCAGTCGTACTTGATAATATCTAGATTTAAGATCTATCTTGCTAAATATTGTGGCCCCCTGTAGTTTTTCCATGAGATTATCTACCCTAGGGATGGGTTATCTATTCTTGACAGTAATCTTGTTTAGGGCACGATAATCAATGCTCATCCTATAGGTGTTATTTTTCTTCTTGACTAATAGGACATGTGCACCAAAAGGAGAACTACTCGGCCTTGGGTTTGAATTTACTTCTGTTCAATTTGATTGTGTTTATAAGGTGCTTTACATGGTGGTTGTGATCCAGGAATTAAGTCTATTTAATGATCTTCAGGACGTGTAGGTGGTAAGCCACATGGTAAGTCACCAGCAAAAAAATCTTTAAATTGTGAAAGAAATTGTGCGTGTCTAGGATGCATCTTATTTTCCTTAGCTTCAATTTCATTCACCCATACTAAATATGATTTGCTACCTTTTCTTAATGCACATTTAGCCTGTGTGTGACTAAGCAATGGAAAATTATCTAAAGTGTGCGTTCCATGTAATGTGATTTGTTTTTCATTGGAATGAATCTTCATTGAATGTGTGGAATAATCTATATCGGGATTATATTTATGATGCCAAGGCATTCCTAAAATAATGTCACTAGATTGCAAAGGCACAACCTAGAAATTTTTGCCCTCAATATAATTGCCAATTTTAATTTCTAAATCATGAACTTCTTATGTGCCATTGTATCTAGTACCTAAGAATGCAGCCTTTATGCGATAATGAGTTGAAACAGTACGTAAATTCAATTCTTTGACCAGATTTTCATAAATAAAATTATGTGTGCTCCCATCATCATGTAAAATATTTTTTTCTTTACCAGACACAAGGCATTTTATCGTTAATAATAAATGGAGATTTGGCATACTTGGTAAAGTATCTGAAGTAGTATTGATATCGTTATCATCTTCCGTGAAATCTGGAATTTCTTCATGGTCTTCATCTTTAGTCGCTCCCAAGTAGTTGATGTGAACAGTTGGCTTTTTGGATTGACAATTCACCACTAGATATCTAGGTTGGTGGCACTTGTAGCAAACTATAGGTTTGGATTGACAATTCACCACTAGATATCTAGGTTGGTGGCACTTGTAGCAGACTATAGGTTAGAAACATTATTGGTAATGGCTCGGAGTTTAGGTATGTTGGAATTTGGCTGGAAAGATTGCTTAGGATTCGGATGATAAAGTAGTGGGTTGTGTCCAGGATTTACAGAAAGAAGATGGAACAAAGCAATTTTGATTGAATCTTCGAAAGTTAGAATTGAATTGCTTTATATCAAAGTTACCGTTAGTTGGGAATTGTTGCAGTCCCTTCTCTCATCCTGTAATTTTGTCTTCAGCATCATGGGCCAAAGAAATCACATCCTTGAGAGTTGTTAGCTTGAACATGTTCACCTCCGCATAGAAGTGACCAAGCAAACTAGACATAAAATTGTGCTTGTGGATCACATCTCAGGTACATCTTGAGGCATTCGAAGTTGCAATAATGCATTCTACAAACGCTCAATGTGTTGTGAAATAGGCTCACGATCTCTTTGTTGCAAAAGATCCCATTGTTTGATTGCTTTTTCGTCGAACTAAGGTGGAAGAAAATTCTGCAAAAATTTCTTTTGAAAGGCCTCCCAAGTAGTAGGACAATCAATACTTTTGCAAACAACAATCCACCATAATGATACTATGTCTACTAAATGGTTAGTGACACACATGAGTTTGTCTTTTTCGGCATATTGTTCTTCATGGAAATAATCATCAAACTAATTGATAAAAGCGAGAATAGTATTTCCATCATGTAGCACATTAAAAGTAAGAAATTTTAAATTTATTTTATTGATCTTATTTTTTAGATTGTGCTTCAAGTGTCGCATTGATTGTACGTCGTATAACATCTTTGGGTTGCGGCCCATCTTGATCAAAAGTAGATCATTGAAGAGTAGCCGATTGAGCTTGCAAAGTTTGACATACTCTCCATTCCTCTTGAAGCTGCATCATAATTAGGTCCACCTTTTGCTCCACTGTTGGTTTCGGTAAATCACCTGCGACCATAAAATCTTCCATATTTTGATTGGATATCTTGCAAAATTTGAAACAACCTTATATACTTGAAAACTTGATAGAGGGATGAGCATAGCTCAAGGTTGGGTTTACTAGGCTTGCTTCTTCTTTTATTAAATATGGCATTTTGCGATCTTTCTTCTTTGCGGTTATGATAATTAATGAAGGTCTTCTTTCAAGTGGGAAATAGACCGTGTGTGTCAATTTGCTTGCTGGAAACTACCTCTGTCAGAGTGTAGATGCGAACAGGGGCTTGTTGGAGTTACAAAACCGATTCGGTGTGAATACCTGCTAAGGAGGAAATTTAAAGATTGAAATCTTTAAGCTTTAGTAAACTTTAAAGCCTTAGGCTTTATTTTTTTTAATCACTAAATTTTTAAAATCATCTAGGACAAGAGAACGTCGACAGAAGATTCGTTCATGTTGTCGTTGTCGACGACTGAATTTTGAGGCTTAGCTCTTTCTTAAGATTCTATTAAGCTTAAAAGCTAATGTTAATGAAGTTTTTATTCTTTATCTCTTTAAAAAAAAAATCTTCATACAAGAGCTTGGGAAGTGGTAGGTCAACGAAGAGTGGTCCTTCGCAATCCAACAGCATAGCACGGGGTTCTTCACCACCAGGAACATGCTGGTATTGATGGTTCAAGGTGAGACTGACTGTAGAGCCTGTTCATTCCAGAAGCTTTGCCTTCACATGAGATGGTAAGCGATTGGAAGCCCTTGATCTCAGCTTTACTCTAATACCAATGGTGCAAAAATTGGATGGATGTGTACGTAGCGAGTGTTGAAAGGTCCCCAAGAACAAAATAACTCTACTTAAGCTCAAAAAACAAGAAGATAGACTTGCACAACATGAAGAAAAGAGAAAAATTGGGTACAATCTCCCCCCATGCCTTGCGTAAGTGCTTCAGAAGGCATGTATTTATAATTTTATTAATCTCAAAGCTCAAAAAATAGCCCAATTTTAGAATAAGCATGCTTTAGCTTTTGTGTTTGCTTTTGTCCAAATAAAGAATAAAGCAGTTGGGCAGCCTAACAAATATTTAAACCATGCACCCATGCACATACAAAATAATAAATATTTATCAAATGATTTAATAAATAAGCTTGCCTAAATAAATATTAGTGCCACGCCTTTAATAATAAAACATACGCCCATTAAAAATGATAATTTCTTGTAGGTAATTTGAATACGTGCTATCGCCCAATGCTTCCCAATGCCACTGCCGCCTATTCTACACATCAACTGAAGCATTCACAATTTTTAGAAAATAATAAGATTAAACTGGCAAAAGTGAATACCTAGCTGTCTTCAGCTACAAAATAAATAAATAGGTTGGAACTCTGTTCTAACCTTAATTTAATATGAGTGCACTCTAAACTCATAAATTCCATTAATTTAAATATGTATTTTGTGAAATCACCTGCTATGGAGTCACCCACGTGCACATTAAATTAACATGACACCCGAAAGGGACAAACATCCCTGTCAACTTCTCGCAGAAGGAATCCACATTGTGTACGAGCCTTCGACAAATAAATATAGTTTTACGAAATCCACCGCAAAACCTCACAGAATCCACCATGGTCTCACGGAATCCATTGTGGAATATGCCTCCTAGCATCAAAATTTTCTCTACTTCACATCACCTTTTATCTAACTGCCACACAATTACAAGTTTCCTCTAGTTTTTATCATATTCTCGCTTTTGTTCAAGCAATAAGTTGAAATCCTCTTATGCATGACATAATATCAATCCTCTTATTTCCCATATGTTAGGATTTGCATGTAGGTATGGGCTTTGATGGAGCTCTTATTCTTTCTTTCAAGAGTTCAACTTTACTTAAGAGGAAAACTATGTCTCACATAGTTAGCTTTGATTCTTGCTCTAAATTGTCTATTCTCTTTCTCATTATACTCCATCCCAAAAAATAAAGAAAAATAATTATATGGTATTCTAATAATCACCATTATCCAAATATGGCTCTTCTTGATCCACCACCTCTTCTACCTTAATCTATTTACTATTTTCACTCAATTTCCAAGAGAACAATAGAGAACGAGGAGGAGAAAGATGCACTAGTCTCTCCCTCACAATCTTTGTCATTGTTTCCCTCACTCTCATGCTCTCACATGTATGGGAAGAAGATGACATCAAGGAAGAATTGTGAGTGGCTTGAAATTCACCAATTTGTTCTCTCTCTCTCTCTCTCTCTCTCTCTCTCTCTCTCTCTAATGAAGCATATAAGAATATAGATCTAAAGAAGAAGAGACTTGCAAAAGTTTACATACACAAGAATGAGCTCCCTATTCATTTTTAAAAATTATATAAATAAGGTTTCCTTTTGGATGGGGACCCTCAACCTTTGTCTTTGTATCCACATGCAATACATATTGGTTAGACTAGGATGTCACGAATCGCGTGGTGGGGGTACTTTCTCAAGATGTTGCGGCGAACACACACAGAATGCACAAGGCGAAGCTCACTCAAGAGACAAGAAGAGAGATAGAGGGCCAAACGTTTTCTTGTTGGTTTCTTCTTCTTCTTCCACACACTTTACAATGTACACAAAGTATAGATAAGATACAACATAAAGGAAAGTGGCCTACTAAGTCAAACAATGCATAACCGACTACACTAGTCGACTGGTGCTATAACTATGCCAGTTGTAAACAGGTGTAACAACCTGAATATAATAAGTAATGAGTCAATGGCCAAGTGAGAGTCATAATGACCACCGATGTGCTAAGTGTAGACATGTGAACCCATCTAACCAGGCGGTCTATCATTAATGTCTGCATGTGTTGAGCTTTTCATCTCAACACTCCCCCTCAAGCTCAACTGCATCTCTGCAACTCCAAGTAAGCTTCGAAACTTTTGAAGCTTCTTTGTACCCAATGCCTTCGTAAAGATGTTAGCTATCTAATCCTGTGTGCTGATATACACTAATTCAACCTTACCTGCTAGTACCTTCTCTCTCACAAAGTGGTAGTGTACCTCAATATGTTTTGTCTTGGCATGGAACACAAGGTTCCGAGCCAACTGTATACTGATCATGTTGTCACAATAAATGACAACTGGACCTTCCACCTACACATCTAAATCAGCCAATAACTTTTGCAGCCACACTACCTCACATGTTGCAACAGCAGCACCTCTATACTCAGCCTCTGTACTCGACAAAGCAACTATAGATTGCTTTTTGCTGCTCCAAGTAACTGCTGCACTACTAAGAGAGAACATGTATCCGCTGGTAGATCTTCTATCAGACATACTACCAGCCCAATCTACATCT
Organism: Lygodium microphyllum; assembly: GCF_053477565.2. Lineage (NCBI taxonomy): Eukaryota > Viridiplantae > Streptophyta > Polypodiopsida > Schizaeales > Lygodiaceae > Lygodium > Lygodium microphyllum. The sequence continues at coordinate 114,095,709 of NC_141159.1, read as the reverse complement.
GTGTATACAAATACATGTACATCTGTACCTGCCTCATAGAAAAGTCCATAATGTAATGTGGACTTCACATATCTCAATATGCGTCTGACTGCATCCAAATGTGGCTTTCTAGCTCACAAGACCAACAACGTAGCTTAAGTCTAGCCTTGTAATGGTCATGTAGATCAAAATCCCCACTATCCTCCTGGACATAGTAGGGTATTCTATCTCATCCCCAACATCAACACTCAACTTTACATTCTGCTCCAACGGGACTGAAAGTGGTTTGCATGTGTGACATTTCTCCTCCCCCCCCTTCGTGACCCCCCCTGTGCCCCCCCCTGTGCCCCCCCCATAGGAACTCACCACCCCCCTTTAATTTTTGACAAAAAAAATTTATCTCTCCCTCTCTCTCCCCCCTGCCGTGTGCATGGCGGGGAGAGAGAAAGAGTGTGTGTGTGTGTGATGTGTGGAAGATGGGGGGCATGCAGCCCCCCAGGTAGCGGGTGGCACCACCTTGCCACCTCCCCCCCTCCACTTATATAATGCAGCATCCCCCCGGTAGCAGCATAGAGCAGCCCCCTCCTCCCTCGCATTCACAAGCTTCCCCCCTTGTGCTGGTATGCAGTCGTACCCCCCCTCTGCGTCTATGGCAACAATAGGCTCTCATTCGCAGGCAACAAGTTCCCCCCCTGTGAGAAGAAGAAGGAGAAGAAGAGGGAGAGAGAGAAGGAGAGAAGAGGAAGAGAGAGAAGAAGGGAAGAAAAGAAGAAGAAGCGAAGAAGAGAGAAAGAAAGAGAGTAACCGCCACAAGTCACCCAACGAACCCCGTCCAATGGTCTTTCCTAACCAAACGTATCTACCCGAAACCTGTCAAGGTCCGGACTGCCCAATCTCCACGAGCTGGATGGCTCCCAAGAAGAAAGTTGCGGGATGCATAGGTGCCCAAGCCACCGGTAATGCTGGAGGGCCAAGCGGAGCAGCCAACGTAGCACACACGAATCAAGCCCAGGTTTACACACATGAAATGATAGGTTTTTTTCAATATTTCACATAAAAAAATAGGCTTTCACCCAATCTAGTACATGAATAGTTATCTAGGATTCATGGTTCGCGCCCATGATTACAATAAGCACATCAAATGATAGCTCCCGTTCGTAGCATGCAAATGCACAAATGCATGGAAATTTAGGCTTCATGTACTTGATCCACACAAATACGTGAATATTAAGATTAAAAAAGTCATGGTCTAAATGTGAAGGGAGTTAAGGATCATAGATTGTGTCAATTTATTAAACGACCCTCGTGCACGAGAGATGAGTTTGATGGCAAAATTTTGCATAGCATCGCACTAAGAGAGGTTGAAAAGAATGTATGACAAGTCTTGCAATATATTTAATGTGCTTTAAAGATTACCAAGTATGTTAAAAGACGTACAAGAAAATCAAGGATTCACAACTTGGAACCCTAGGATAAAATCCAAGGGGAAGAGAGATTCAAAAGAAGTTGAGTGATTAAACACATGTGCTTATGAGATGTTTTTAATGATCTTGTCTTAGATTATTGGAAGTGGATATCCTCCTAGTTTAAGCTAGGCTAGTAAGCTATCTCTAAATGGAAGGTTGATCAAGGCTTATGCTTGGTTGTTTTGAAAAGGATAATTCTAAGTGAATTGACTTGTTGCCTTGGTAAGAGGAGATCCTACTAGGGACAAGTGGTTTATAAGCAAAGTGATTGCTTGATGTAGAAAATGATATTTTCTTGATTGGAAATGAAAGGGATGTTTTCCCTAGAAATTTTTACTATGCTGGTTGCTTCAGTTGTGGTTGATTTTCTGAAGGAATAATTAAGGAAGGATGGTGCTAGCTACCCCCCGCGAACTGCCAAACCCTAATCAATGGGGTTGTGAATCCGTGCCGGGAATGTGGACTGAACCCGCCGCAAGAGGTCTCTCCGTGGAAATCACTTGGCGTAGGAGGACACTTGGGTGCCAGTGGGGGATCTGGCCATAAATCCCAATGCCTCCGATCCTACACAAGTGTTCTATGTGACTCGAGATGGGATCTCGAGTCCTTGATACTAGTTACAAGGCAGAATCTTGGAAGGATAAACCTTCGGGTTTTATTGCCGGGAGACGTAAGGATTTTTCTGCGGAGGCAAAAAGGAATACTTAATTCTCTTGTATGGGCAGGAGACAAACATTAATCTTAAGATAAGTTAAGGAAGTATTTGATCTTGTTTTATCTTGTCTTCATGTCAGTGCCCTAAATTACACAAAGGAATATGTGACTAATGGGTTAAATTAAGGAAGCTACTTTTATGTATCAAACATAACGTGGTAGGTAATTAGATAACTAAAATAACCCCCGAGGGAAGCATGGTGGATGTGACCAATGGGTCTATCCCACGGAAGGGTGGTCTCGGTTAGCCGAGAGCTTTCCTCAAAGAAAATGTTAACAAGAAATGTTAGGAAAAGTCAGACGATGACCTTAAACACCATATTGGGGAATATGGAAATTTCCCATAAGTTTGGGACACGTGGTCAAATCTTTGGATTTGTCATAATTTGAACACTATAACTCCAAATCAAACGCTTTATAGCTCAATACATTCCATTTTTCAAGCGCTTTCTAATGATAGGTCACATCATATGGTTTTGAGAAACATATGGGCATGTTATCCGGGTGCCACCTTTTTAGTATTCAAAAATGGGAATTGGGAGATTCCCAAACTCACTAATATTGTGTTCTTAGACAATGTTGGTTAGAACCCTGATTCATACCATTTTAGGGGACCGGAATGGGACTATACGGTATGAGTCTGCTTTGGTCCAGTTGTATCCACACAAAGTGGAGCGGCTGTCGACCAACGTTAGAAGGCTGTTAGGTGAACCTGACTACTAGGAACTCGGACTTCAGGTCGATCCTAGTGGGAACGGTCGAACACTTCCGCTCGGGCGGACTCGGGAAGATCTAGAACACAAACCCTGTGACATTCTTGCGGAGCTTTCTAGACCCTCTTCCCGATGGGCTGCTAAGATGTGTCCTGCCATTTGAGGGGCATGCACGTTACATGATTGGGATATAGAAACATGATGATTGATATCATTAGATATATCTTCTACCTTTTCCATGACCGACAAATTCTTGATACATATGCTTCTCTTCAATATAATTCCAATTTCTATTACTAGTTTATTCCAAGGCTAATTGATACAGAACCTCATATTTCCCTTGCTTCTTGTACCACACAAAATGACTCCTCATCCCATGATGGGAAGCAAAGTGTTGTACATATACCTTCTACTACAACTGACACAATGACTTAAAGGAGTACACTTGAGTCTTAAGATCCTTAACCTAATGCTATTGATATCCCTACTAACCCATCTTACATAGTTGTCCAACTTAAACCAGTTGAAACTAGAGATGATCTAGAGGAGGCTACTCAAACTTGTCAACAATCCCAATGTGGGGTTTTTCATGGTGTGTACAAAATGATTGACACGTAATTATGTTGGATTGTAATAGACAAGGAACTCCATTGCTAAAGATAGAAGAGACACAGAATATGCACTCACAACAATGATTGTCTCTTATATTTCATTGCATAAATTGGTTACATATATAAAGGAGGAGATGATCCATCAATGATCCCTCACACTTTCCATGTGTATCTCCATGTAACACCATACAACCCACACTTTTCATGTGTTCCCTGTGTAGCACACCTCACTCCACATGTCTCATTTATATTCATGTACCTTACAATCTTAAGCACATAAGAGCCTTTTCCCATATACACACTCATAAAAATTGAAGCTTATAATCATGTACCTTACAATCTTAAGCACATAAGAGCCTTTTCCCATATACACACTCACAAAAATTGAAGCTTATAATGTGAACACCCCCTCTTAAGTGAGGTATTACTTTTTATATTTTTACCCATCTAATGTAGCATTGCACAACCGCAATCGCTACCTCTCTCAATATCTCAATGCTCCCCCTCAATGATATATTGGAGTGTTTACATGAGTAGACACATCTAATCCACTATATTCATTCTTCATGTATGTGTAAAATGTTCATTTGAGCACCGCTTGCTTTGGTGAACCTACGCCATCCTTTTTTAACAATCCTAGATGTTCAGGAAAGGTATGACAAACCCACATGTGCAACAACATGTGCACATTCTACACACCATGCACTCATAATTTCTTTTTGAGATCTTAATCTCAGGTAGAGAAACCTCTCTCACAAGCCAATTTTTGTGTAACCTTATCTTGAACACATGCCAAGATTTACATGCATAAAAAAAACTACTTTTGAGCTCTATGTGGCTTGGGTAGGAGAACCCGGCATGCGATGGGTAAATTACAATTTGTCTTTTGAGCTCCAAAGGTTGACTATGGTTATCCATGATATCAATGTGAGTCGTCTCACACAAACACATTAGCTTCACTTTTTTTTTTCTTTTTGGTGTGTGAATGAGGTTTTATACAAAAACGTTTATATGAATATGTCAAGATTTAATTTCTCCCTTTCTTATACCTTTAAAAAAATGTATAGATAAGAGAGTGTCATGTGTATCTTCTCCTTTTTCTTCTTCTTTGTTATTTTACTACACACGGTGGCGTCATCTCCTTCTTCTATTTGGTTTGAATCATCTTCATTATTTTTGCTCGTGTTCTTTGCCTACTAGAATAGGGCATGCAAACTAGCTGCTATCTCTTCTTCTTCAACATTTCCTCTTTAGTTTATGCTTTTTTTTCTTCCACTTTTCCCTCACCATGATTGGAGGTGATGGGTATATTTCATGACCTTTTATTCTTGTCATGTGAACCTCCTTTTAGTATTATGTAAGGTGTACATAGCTTTTGGGTGCATAGTTTAAGTGTTATGTAAGATTACTTAGTCAAATAGTGCATAAGTGACTAGAGTAATTGATGGGCATTATAAGTATGCGAGTTGTGTTAAGAAACATGGATCCTTGAGCAAGGTATAGCTCTAGAGGATGGAAGTCAATGACAAGAAGAATGATAACTAAGAGTAGACATTGACTGCTACTCAAGTGAATTAGGTTTCAAGATAGATTAGCTTGGACTCATAAACACAATATTGAGGAGAGATACAAGACTGAAAGTACAAAGTACAATATCATTCATCATTTAACTCAATGTCAAGTACATGCTTTTATAGTTGTAAGATGGTTTCCCTTTTTTCACTATGCATACGTGAACTAGGCAGCTTCTCCTAGGCTTTTGCATGTCCCTTAGGCTATTGCTCCATACAAAGAGGGTGTCTTAGGAGTGTGATTTCATAAATCTCAACAAGTTGTAGGTAGGTGCAATAAATTAAATATAATAAGTGATAAGTCAGTGGCCATATGAGGATCATAATGACCACCGATGTGCTAAGTCTAAATGTGTGGACCCATCTAGATCAAAGCAATCCATCATCAATGTTTGCATGTGTTGAACTTGCCATCTCAACACATGTGATACCATACAATCCAAAATTTTCATGTGTTCCTTGTGTGGCCCACTTCACTCCATATGTCTCATCCATATTCATGCACTATATAATCTTAAGCATATATGAGTGTCATCACACACTACAACAAGCAGCAGTTATAGATACACTTGGTACACGCGCATAGTCAGGCATGTTTAACTATGCGTATATAAGTGCATCTATAAGCGCGTGTATATAGATGCAATTCCTACTCTATATACACGTGCTTATAGACACGCTTTCAAATGCGTACACAGACGTGCACTAAAATTTTAAAAAAATTTGAAAAATATTGCTGGTGTGTCGTTCTTTTCAAAGTAGTCCCGTCTTGCATTTATTTTGGGTTTTTTCTAACAGGCGCACGACACAAAGAGAGGAGAAAGGAAGAGGCAAAGAAGAAAGGGTAAAGAGAGGAGGAAGAAAGAGGCAAAGAGAAAGGAGAGGGAGGAGAAGAAGGAGTTTGTAGCCCTGTCGCCGCCCATCACAACACCGATTCAAGGTGAGTCATTCTTCTTCTTCTCTCTCTCTCTCTCTCTCTCCCCCTCTCCCTCCCTCCCTCCCTCCCTCCCTCCCTCCCTCCCTCCCTCCCTCTCTCTCTTTCTCTCTCTATCTTTGCTTTGAGTTGTATTTTTCTACCTTCTTAACTTTTGGTATGTTTGTTGCGATGAGGAGAATAGCCAAAGAGCAAGGAGATGGAGGAGAAGAAGGAGTTTGTAGTTGTGCCGCTGCCCATCACAACAAATATTCAAGGTGAGTCCTTCTTCTCTGCTCTCTCTCTCTCTCTCTCTCTCTCTCTCTCTCTCTCTCTCTTTGTTTACTCTGAGTTGTATTTTGGTTCCTTCTTATCTTTGGGTATGTTAGTTGTTGCTTGCTTTTCCTAGTTTTATTTTGTGCTTCATTGCTAATTCGCATCTACAAGCGCATCTAGTATACAAAGTAGACGCACTCGTAGATGCGCAAGTGTTGACGATCCATGCAACCTCCTAGGTTTTTTTGAGTTTTATGGAGCTGGCGCGTGTAAGAGCGCGTTTGATCCACAGAGTAGACAAGGCTGTAGACGTGCTCGTGTTAAACAACCACACCTCTTTTGAGGTTTTTTGAGTTTTGTGGACCTGGCGCATGTAGGAGCGCGTCTAGTGTGCAGTGTACACGCGCTGATAGACACGCAAATTTGTTTTGCAAAATATGCAAAAAGAGAGAGAGGGAGAGAGAGAGAGAGAGAGAGAGAGAGAGAGAGATAGACAGACAGACAGACAAACATATAGAGAGACAGACAGATAGACATGTAGACAGAAATACTCACTACAATGCAATGGCACCTTAACATCGGTAGGCTACATAATATATTCAAAATTGGAGAGAAAAGAGAAGGTGAAGGATAATACAGATAGCACGAGATAACAAGGATTAAACATGGGAGCGGGGATAGCAAGCTGATAATCACCACAACCAATATTTTGATTGTGTTATATAGCCTAATGATGTTACTCTGAACCGTAAGGTGTCTTTGCATTGAAATAAGCATGTGCTCTATTTCTAGTATTAACAAAATACTTGAGAAATCCCTACATGCGTGCTATCATAAGCTATAAAGCCTGCTTACGTTGAGACTACACGATCCTTGCAACGGATTCTAGCTTATAAAATCACTTTTTTTTTGTTGTATTAGCTACCTTGTAAAATTACTTATCTCTCACACTGGTACTACACGATCTTTGCAATGGACTTTTACGAGAAGGGACTCATCATAGACAAGGTATGTTTTGTTATTGCATGAGAAGTATGGCTAATATTCTTGAGTAATGCTCTTGTGTTTTTCCCAAACACACAAAATTTGATGGGGGGGAAAAAAAGCCAAAGAGCATGCTCTCTGGTTTTTTTTTCATACATTGTTTTGCGCATCTATATATGCATCTAAGTTGCAGGTGAAATCACATCTATGTACACGTGTATATGTGCATTTATAAGTGTGTCTATATGAGCATCTATATTCGGGTCTATATGCACGTTTATTTAAGCATGTATATGTGTGTCTAAAGCACGACTATTACTGCATGTAGATTTCCATATACACGTGACTATAGACACGAAATTATACACACACACTTAGATGGGCTTATAGATGCATCTATAAGATTTTCTCTCAATTCAAAAATCACGTCTGAGACCACGTCTAAGAGGCCTTTTTATTGTAGTGACATATACACACTCACAAACATCAAAGCTTACAATGTCAACAAGACTCATGAACCCTTATAAAATTTATGCTCCTTCTAGCCTCCAATCTTTGTTCATATGTCAACTACTAATTACTATGGCTACTTGATGCCACGAGGCATATTCCACGGTGGATTCGGTAAGGTTTTGCAGTGGATTTCATAAAAATATATTTATTTTCTGGGGCTCGTGCACAAGGTGGATTCCTTGTGCCAGAAGTTGACGGAGACACTTGTCCTTTTCGCACGTCACGTTAATTTAATGTACAAGTGGGTGATTCCATAGCGGGTGATTTCGCAAAATACATATTTAAATTAAGGTTAGTACTACATTAAGAGTTAGTATACTCATTTTATTAAATTAAGGTTAGTACTACAGAGTTCCAACCTATTTATTTATTTTGTAGCTAAAGACTACTAGGCATTCACTTTTGTCTATTTAATTTTATTATTTTCTAACAATTGTGAATGCTTCAATTGATGTGTAGAGCAGGCAGTGTTGGCGCTGGGAAGCACTAGGTGATAGTGTGTATCCAAGTTACCTAGAAGAAATTATCATTTTTTATGGACGCGCATCTTATCATTAAAGGCATAGCACTAATATTTATTTAGGCACGCTTATTTATTGAAGCGCTTGACATATATTTATTATTTTGTATGCACATGGGTGCACGGTTTAAATACTCATTATTGGACATTGTATTTGGGCACAGCCCGACTCTTGGGCCGCCCAACCGCTTTATTCTTTATTTGGACAAAAGCAAACACAAAAGTAAAGTATGCTAATTGTAAAATTGGGCTATTTTTGAGCTTTGAGATGAATAAATTTATAAATACATGCCTTGTGAAGCGCTCACACAAGGCATGGGGGGAGATTGAACCCAATTGGTCTTTTTGCCTCATGCCGTCTAAGTCTATTCTCTTGATATTTGAGCTTAAAGTAGAGTTATTTGTTCTTGGGGACCTTCCGGTGCTCGCTACGTACGCATACAACATCTGATTTTGCGCATCATTGGTATCAAAGCGAAGTTGAGATCAAGGCTTCCAATTGCTTACCATCTCGCATGAAGGCGAAGCTCTTGGAACGAACGGGCTGTATAATCAATCTCGTGGCAATCCGTCAATACTAGCATATTCCTGGCGGTGAAGAACCTCCTGCTGTGCTATTGGATCGCAAAGGATCAGTCTCTGCTGATGGAGGACCACTCAGAAAGCTTCTTCATCAACACATTTTTTCTTCAAAGAAACAGATAAGAAAGATTCATTAAGTTTGAGATTACCAAGCTTAATAAGCTTTAAAAAAAGTTTACGCTAAAAAGTTCAATCAATTGCGGCGACATCATGAACTCAAGGTCCTTGACGTCATCCAGGCCATGCCGTTGGCCTCCCACAACTGATTTTAAAAAAAAAAAGTTTTTTTATAAAGGCTTAATGTTTTAAGCTTACTAAGCTTAAAACTAAGCTTTACTAAAGTTTAAATATTCCACTCTTTAATCTCCTTCTCAGCAACTGTTCCATTGAGATAATTCTGAACTTCTTTCCAACCTCCATGCAAGCCTCAGTTCACACCCGTGCTGTGACAGAGATAATTTCCAGCAAGCAGATTGCTGTATGCAGTCTACACGAGCAAAGTATTAGTTGAAGAAGGATTTCATCAACTTTCGCATCCACAAAGAAGGAAGATCGCAAAAAGTCATTTAAAAAAAAAAGAGCAAGCCTTGTGAACTCAACTTTGAGCTATGCTCATCCCGTTAACAAGATTTTGAGTATGTGAGGTTGTTTGAAATTTTGCAGGATGGCCGATAAAAATATGGAAGATTTTATGGCCGAAGGTGATTTACCAGAACCAAAGATGGAGCAAAAATTGGACCTAATTAGGATGCAGCTTCAAGAGGAATGAAGAGCACATCAAACTTTGCAAGCTCAACTGGCCACTCTTCAATGATCTACTGCCACTCAAGATGGACCGCAACTCGAAGATGTTATACGATGCATGATTGATGCGACACTCGAAGCACAATCTATTCAGAAAGAAACCAAGATAAGTAAAAGAAATTTCAAATTCCGTACTTTTAATGGGTTACATGATGGAAAGACTATTCTCGCTTTTATGAATTAGTTCAATGATTATTTTCATGAAGAACAGTATGCCAAAAAAGACAAACTCAAGTGTATCACTAATCATTTAGTGGACAGAGCATCGCTATGGTAGATAGTTGTTCCCAAAAGTATTGACTGTCCTACTACTTAGGAGAATTTTCAAAAGAAAATTTTGTAGAATTTTCTTCCACCTCAATTCCACAAAAAAGCAATAAAATAGTGGGATATTCTGCAACAAAGAGATATATCGAGAGTTTTTGGAAAGCCTTATTTCAACTTCGAATGCTCAAAGATGTACTTGAGACGATCCATAAGCGCAAGTTTATGTCTGGTTTGCTTGGTCACTTCTATGCGGAGGTAAACATGTTCAAGCCAACGACTCTCGAGGATGTGATTTCCTTGGCCCATGATGCTAAAGACAAAATTCCAGGATGAGAGAAGCGACCACAACAATTCCCAACTAACAGAAACTTCGTACAAAGCAATTCAATTCTAACTTTTGAAGATTCAATCAAAATCGCTTTGCTCCATCTTCTTTCCGTAAATCTTGGACACGACCCCCTGCTTTACCAACAAAAACAAATCCAAATCCTAAGCCATCTTTCCAGCCAAATCCCAACATTCCTAAACTCCTTGCTATTACCAATAACGTTTCCAAAGCCAAACCCATAGTTTGCTACAAGTGCCATCAACTTGGATATATAGCGGTAAATTGTCAATCCAAAAAGCCAACTGTTCACATCAACTATTGGGTTGAAGATGAAGACCATGAAGAAATGCAAGATTTCATAGAAGATGATGATGATATCGGTACTACTGTGAATACTTTACGAGGTATGCCAAATCCTCATTCTTTATTAATGATGAAATATTTTATGCATGATAAAGAAAAGATCGTTTTACATGACGATGGGAGTACACATGATTTTATTTCTGTAAAATTCACTATAAGGATTTGAGCTAGTAGCGACGGCGATTAGCGACGACAGGTAGCGGCGTCGCTATTTGCGTCGCTATTGGCATCGCTATTTATGTTGCCATAGCGACACCAATAACTTTGCGACGCCAATAGTGACACCAATAACTTTGCGACGCAAATAGCTATTTGTGTCGCTATTGGAATAGCGACGCAAATAGCGACGCTCCGCAGGGAAAAGGCGGGCCGAAACCGAGCGCGGTTTTATTTCGCATTTGCACGTTTTGTGTTTTGAGAGTGAGAGCGAGGGAGAGAGCGACCGTTGTGAGAGAAGGAGAGGAAGAAGACTTGCCGCCGCCGCCGCTGTTGTTCACGAAGGAGAGGAGGAGCCTTCATCGCAAAGAGGAGCCACCCCACACTCGCCATATCTCATCGGTGAGTCTCCCTCTCTTTCTTTTGCTTGTTTAAGGTTTAAATCACTTTCTCTTTTGCTTGTTTAGGAGAGGAAATGAGAGAGAAAGAGAGGGAGAGGGAGAGAGAGAGAGAGAAAGAGAAAGAGAAAGAGAGGGAGAGGGAGAGGGAGAGGGAGAGGGAGAGGGAGAGGGAGAGGGAGGGAGAGTGCATTCTCTCTCCCTCTCCCTTTTGCTTGTTTAAGGTTTAAATCACTTTCTTTTTTGCTTTTTTAGAAGAGGAAATTAGAGAGAAAGAGAGAAAGAGAGGGAGAGGGAGATAAAGAGAAAGAGAGGGAGAGGGAGAGGGAGGGGGAGGAAATGAGAGAGGGAGAGAAAGAGAAAGAGAGGGAGAGGGAGGGAGAGTGCATTCTCTCTCTCCCTATCCCTTTTGCTTGTTTAATGTTTAAATCACTTTCTTTTTTGCTTGTTTAGGAGAGAAAATGAGAGAGAAAGAGAGAAAGAGAGGGAGAGGGACAGAGAGGGAGAGAAAGAGAAAGAGAGGGAGAGGGAGAGGGAGGGGGAGGAAATGAGAGACGGAGAGAAAGAGAAAGAGAGGGAGAGGGAGAGAGGGAGAAGGAGAGGGAGGGGGAGGAAATGAGAGAGGGAGAGAAAGAGAAAGAGAGGGAGAGGGAGAGGGAGGGAGAGGGCATTCTCTCTCTCCCTCTCCCTTTTGCTTATTAAAGGTTTAAATCACTATCTTTTTTGCTTGTTTAGGAGAGGAAATGAGAGAGAAGGAGAGAAAGAGAGGGAGAGGGAGCGGGAGAGAGAGGGAGAGAGAGAGAAAGAGAGGGAGAGGGAGAGGGAGAGGGAGGAAATGAGAGAGGGAGAGAAAGAGAAAGAGAGGGAGAGGGAGAGGAAGGGAGAGTGCATTCTCTCTCTCCCTCTCCCTTTTGCTTTTGGAGAGTGTTAAGATATATTGTGAGAGGGAGAGGAAATGCGAGAGAAAGAGAGGGAGAGGGAGAGAGAGGGAGAGAAAGAAAAAGATAACATATATTGGAACAATAGCATATCCATGATTATGGTAATGGTATCCACTTTGATTTTTTTATGGGTACCATTACATCGACTCCTTAAGAGGGCTAAAAATTAGTCATACACTTTATAAAGTCTAATTAAGAGATTTAAGATGCATGATAATAGACTTATCGATAATGGTATGCAATGTGCTTTGCCATGGGCCACGTACATTGGTGACTCTTTAAGATGGCTTAAAATTGGTCATATCCTTCATAATGTCCAAGTAGGGGATCTAATTGTGATATGCATAATTCATTGTTTTTGTATTAACTTTATAGGCATAACAAATTAGAAATCATGCCAACTAGTCAACAGAAGGACTAAAAGAAAATGATACCCTAGCTAATGGTCATTACGGTACTTCATCAAAATGAACCCAAAAGTATTGTTATAGAAGAAGAATCCCTTAAATTGAGCATAGGATATTTTCTTCAAATGTTATGACTATGAGTAGAATTGATTGAAACAAATTTTATTACTATAGTTGATAAATTTCATAGATGGCATTAATTTTAATACGCGATCCTAGGACAAAAAAACCACATTTCTAAGATGTTTTTTGTTGAGACTGATTTATTATTAGACTAAGAGATCCTCAATGATGCTCATAAATGGATTACTTATACTCAAATCCCTCTAGTGCAGTTGTATAAGTAATCCTAGTAGAGCCCCTCTAAGATACTCAAAGTACATAACCTAGAGACCGTAGCTAGGTATACAAGGTAAAATGGTTGTACAAGAAGACACCTCAATAATTGACTTATCACCATTAAATCCCAAAGAAGAATCGTGTTCCATCCCCTTTAACTCTATATTCACCTCGTGAAGAACTTCATTAATCATAGCATCCTTGTCACCAATCTTTTTGTTGCAATGATGAAGTAACATATTCATCACTTTTCCTTTTAGCATCTAAGCCATTATCCAATCTTTTAGTCAAGTCCAAACATTTAGTCTTCGACTCATGAACCTTATGAACCAATGCTTTTTTTTTTTACAATAACGAATAATTATCTACTGGGACAAACAAATCCTTGAGCATGGTATATGGCCGAGATATAACATCAATAAATCTCTCAACTACTATGTACAATGCAAGAGCTTATGGTCAACTTGCAACTTGACATACATCTCCATAAAGCTATCCATTTGAGCCTCGTTTGTTGTAATGTAGATAAGATGGAAAACAAAGAAGCTCTTGTTGTTCAAGATTGCGAGGCGTATCTTAATCAGCGTCTCCCATGTCCTTGCTCTCAATGCAAGTTGGCAATTAGACGAAAATGCCGATTGTCTATAGAACACGTACGACGATTTGGCGAGTTTCAATCTGAGATCATTGATCACGCGATTGCGGATTTTCAGCAAATGGTAATTTGAAGTTAATATTAATCATGCATTGTACTCGCAAGCTAATTGAAAACCATACATAATAAGATTGAGTCTTGTTGGCAAATTTTCTATCCAGGGGGGTGATGTCTCGTCCCAAGGGGGAGTGCACCCTTTGCAGCCAATTAGAAGAGTTCGTGGACGTGCGATGGATGGATTGCAGAAGCCAATCCACCACTCGCAAGGCCAATCTATACCGTCAATGCCAGAGGAGACAGACAACCTTCCAGACCTACCTACAATCTTGGAGCCTGAGATGGAGGCAATGATCGATGCATTGATTCCCATGGATGTCGAGACATCTGATCCGCTTAGAGAGGAAGCATCCATACCATTATATGATGGGTGCTCAGTATCTCGGTTGAAGACATTGCTTGCACTCTTAAGTGTGCAAGCAAAATACGGGTGGAGCGATACGAGTGTAACCGAGTTTTTCAGGTACCTTGCACATAGGCTTCATTGATTTTTTTTTTGACACTATTATTACAAACATTTGTGCTTTTTCAAGGTGTTTTATGATTTTTTTCAGGTTATTGAAATATCATATATTACCACCTGCAAATACCATGCCTGAATCTCGTGATGATGCATGACATGTTTTACGGAAGCTTGGCATGGACTACAATAACGTCCATGCATGTATCAACGATTGCATACTATTTCGAGATGAATACGAGACTATGGAGACATGTCCAAAGTGTGGTGCTCACAGGTATCGACAGGACTTGCAAGGGCAAACCATCCCTCAAAAAGTTCTCAGATACTTTCCGCTCATCCCCCGCATAAACCACATGTTTCGCACGTCCGGCATGGCAAGCTTGACAACGTGGCATGTGCAAAATAGGTCCACGGATGGAATTCAACGAATATCAGCGGATTCGCACGCATGGAGCCACACTGACTCTACCTTCCCAGGCTTTGCGCGAGAGCCAAGGAATCTTCGGCTCGGTCTCGCAATGGATGGTGTGAACCCATTCGATCTGCGCTCAACTTCTTACAGTGTGTGGCCTATAGTGCTTGTCAACTACAACATCCCTCCATGGCTTTCTACGAAGAAAGGACATCTCATCCTTAGCTTCTCGTCCCAGGCCACTACAAAGTAAAAAATATGGACGTGTATCTTCGTCCATTAGTGGATGAGCTTAAGATTTTGTGGGAGGAGAGAGTCACTGTGCAAGATATAAGTAGGCGTGATGGTCGGTGGTCAGCTAACATTTGAGCCATTCTCATGTGGACAATGCATGACTTTTCGGGATTGGGAGAGTGCTCAAGTGAGCAGACCTCCGTTCTCGCTGGTAATATCTATATTTTATCTCATCTAATCAAGTATTCACTAGGTCGTGGCTCGCCTTACAAGTCTGGTTACCTCAGGTTATCATGCATGTCCATTGTGTGGGCCACAATTAGACTCTCGAAGGCCACGAACCATGAAGAAGATGGTATATCAAGGACACGCCGCTTTCTTGCCTGTAATTTGCTTTATCTAGTTGTCTGACAAGTCTATTGTGTCCAATCAATTGAGATAATCCAGCCCCTTTACGTACTCAATAAGATTTTGATTCATATATAGACAAGAAAGCTCCACACAATTCTCTAGTCCCTCAATTTCTGAGATAGCATTACACTCCAAATGTAGACTCCGCAAGCCTTTATATGTATCTAGATGCTGAAGTTTCACAATTCCCTTCCGATGCAAGTATAAAACTTCAGAGTTATAAAACTTCATTCAACTCTGAGAAGGAGAAATATAGACAAGCAGTCAAAAATCTCTCTATGGTCTGCCACAAGGCTTGTGATCTGAAAAGCAAACTGGGCAGAGATCTGTAATCGCCCTATTGCAGATGTGCACTGCAGAGAGAGCTACCGCTACACACAGAACTTCTGCCACAAATATAGGATTATCACTCCAAAATCCATCCACACGTGTCCTTATGACCCAATCATAGACAAAATTGTGCTTTGTCTGGTAGTGCTTTATCATACTTATACACCCCTCCACAAGATTCCCTGAATCCCGTGAGGAGAGTTACTTGACGTCAACACATCCCTTGCCACTCTAGTCTCGGGCAGATTCTGAGGCACAAAAATCCGGAAATCTGCAAGATTTGGCACATTTGGCACGTCCTTGAGAATGTTGAACTTATAAGAGTCCCTGTCCAGGGGAGCATGGAGGAAAACATCCGCCTTGTAGTGATGAGTGGCATGCAGCAAAACATATTTTCTCAGTGAAGGCCTTGTCAATTCGAAAGCACGAGCACCACCAACGAGGCAGATAGCCACTCGAGGCTTCACAGATTTTATTGTGGTGTGATTCGATGCATTAGTAGGGACCGGAGGGGCTGGATCCATCTGTGACAGCAGTGGCATCTGTATGCTTGCACGCGGCCTCGATACTCATCGATTCATTGGCAACTACCTTGTGCCCCTCCTTGTCGAGTGTGGTGCCCTGTGCGATACCCTGCAGATCTTTGGCAAACTGCCCCATCACGATGTCTACTCCTGGACATATACGATGCCCTGCAGATCTTTGGTAAACTGCCCCATCACGATAAGCCCATCACGATGTCTACTCCTGGACATATGCGATGCCCTGCAGATCTTTGGCAAGCTGCCCCATCACGATGTCTACTCCTGGACATCCCTCATCTCTACCATTGCAGAATGTGGAGAAGCGCAGGAGGACGCTTGTTCTCTGTATCATGGCATGGCGTCTATCCGTCAGGGAGGACCGGAGGGGTTGGATCTGTTTGTGACAGCAGTGGCGGAGGCTGGTGGAGGTGGCTGCCATGCTGAGCAAGGCAACAGAGGCAGCGATGGAGAAGAAGACGAATAGCAACGAGGTGGCTTGGAGCCTGTCATACAGCTTCTGAAGGTCAATCTTCACCTTTCCCATCAAATTATCCTCGTTGCCTCTGCTCACTGGTGCGAAGGACGCAAGCTCCCTATTATCCTTATGAAAGAGAGCCTTGAAGAAGGGGCATCTTGCATCGAGGATGCAACGATGAACAGGCACCGCTCTTCCAGAGACATAAATGACAGCATCACTGAAGACATCGCCCGCGTCCGGCAAGATCAAGCCCCCAAGGCTACAACTGAGCTTCTTCAGAGCCTTCTCATGAGCAGGGAGCCAAGGCACTCTGATACCATGTAAGAAACTGCGAGGAAGACGAGAGACACGAGACACCGAAAGTGGAACCCCAGAAGTGTGGCACTATATATAGACAGGTGCTATATATAGACAGACTATATATAGCTAACACGAGGTTGTCGGGGGTATGGATATAAAATTACATGTTCACAATCACGTACAAGAGAGATTTAACTATTGTGACATGTACCATGTCATAATACAATTAAAAAACACATGAGTTCATGAACCTGTTCACAATGGGCTGGCAACACAAAACGTGTCGCGCAAATCCGTCCATTTTTTTTTGAAATCTATTTTGAGAAATCTAGATGGACCTTGTTAAACTATTGCTCCAGCTCCTTCAAGTATCACTTTGAACCATTGCACATTGAATAGGATCATGGAGAAGCTACGGTAATCCACCGTGACAATACTTTGCAAGTTCCCAAAATACTCCATCTCATCTATAACCACGTTTGGATCCATTGCTCGTCGTCAGCTCTCTTGCTCAAACCTTGCCATGATACCACAATCCGTTCTGGAGAGCATTTTGTCAATACGCTCCACACAAAAATGTCATCCGCGCGACCACACTGCACTATATATTTTGTATTGTACATTGAAACACTCAATTAGTTGTCACATATAGAATATAGATATGACAAACCCTAAACACGTCATCATCTTTGGACTATATCCCCTCAAGAATTTCCACTCCTCAGTTGAGACGCTGCTGTGGTCAAAGCTCCATGCAACCATCGCGTTGACATAAACCACGACATCTCCTCCATGCCCTCAAGATATTGGATTGATCGATGGCATGTACTACGTCGAAATTCAGATCACACTTCCTCTTGATCTTTCCTAGCTTGCTAGTACCTAGAAAGCCATGTCTCCATAGAGGCATGGTGCAACATAAAAAAGCGATTCACTTTCTCCTCCATTGCAGCATCCATTCTTTTTTCTACCCCATTTCCAACCACCACATCTCCGGTTAGTCTATCATTGTCCTTGAGTGACCACATCATATTGTTGTCTAAATCCACCATTGGTAGCCATTGTGAAATATGCACTAACGCCTTAGACACCAACCAACCTTTAGCCATGCTACCTTTTGGCTGAGCTCGTTGTTGCACAAAGCCTTTTCAGGGTTTTCATGAAGCGCTCCAAGAAGATCATCCATCATGTATAGATAGGTCCAGCTATCTCCACTCATCTACAAGATGCACAAGAAGGTGGATTTGTGTATCAGCAACAAGTGACCATCAGCACTCGACTGCGGCCAAAGCACCTCCATCTTACCTACCTCCTTCAAATCCATTTGTACCCCTATAGTGTCTCTCTTTGGATGTGGTCCCATAGCAAGCTGCCCACGTTCTTGAAAATATGTATGGGATCACAAGTGGTTGATCTGTAAGTGGGTCTAATATAGCAACTCATAGAAAACTGAGAACCGTCGCATTCCATTTGGATGCGACTCCATGTGGACCATTTTCAGCTTGTACCAGCTTTGGGGACTCATACGTGCTGGAGGTCCTCCAAGAAAACCTTCCTTGAGTTCATGACCCTCTTGCAAGAAAGTGGCATGTCCTTGATATACCATCTTCTTCATGGTTCGTGACCTTTTTGGCCCACACAATGGACATACATGATAACCTGAGGAAACCAGACCTGTCCCAACACCTCTATCCAGTGAATACAAACTTGAATGGGATATGATAGATATTACCAACAAGAATGGAAGCCTACTTACCTGAGCACTCTCCAAATCCTAGAAAGTCATGCATGGTCCACATAAAAATGGCTCGAATATTGACGGACGCACTTGCTTATATCTTGCACAGTGACCCCCTGCTCCCACAAAATCTTAAGCTCATCGACCAATGGATGAAGATACATGTCCATATTTTTGACTTTGTAGCAACTGGGAATGAGCAAGCTAAGGATGAGATGTCCTTTCTTCGTAGAAATCCATGGAGGGATATTCTAGTTGACAAGGACTATAGGCCACACACTATAAGAAGTTGAGCATAGACCAAATGGGTTCACGCCATCCATAGCAAGACCGAGCCGAAGATTCCTTGGCTCTCGTGCAAAGCCTAGGAAGGTAGAGTCAATGTGGCTCCATGCGCGGGAATCCGGTAATATTCCTTTAACTCCATCTGTGGACCTATTTTGTGCATACCACATTGTCAAGCTCGCCATGTCGGACGTACGAAACATGTGGTTCATGCAGGGGCTTTTCTTGTTTGTTGTTGTTGTTGTTGTTTTAGTAGTTGTTTTTTTTTTCTTCTATTCTTGTTTATTCCAGTGGTAGTGGTAGTAGTAGAGAGAGAGAGAGTTGTTGTGGTAGTTGTAGTCGTCGTAGTCATGATTGTAGTACTAGTACAAGTAGTAGTAATAGTAGTTTTCTTGTTTGTTGTTGTTGTTGTTTTTCTTTTTTAATTGTTTATTGTTGTTTAGTTTCTTATTTGTTGTTGTTGTTGTAGTAGTAGTAGTAGTAGTAGTTTTTTCTTCTTTTCTTGTTTGTTGTTATTGTTGTAGTAGTTGTTGTTGTTGTTGTTTTTTTTTTCCCTTCTTTTCTTATTTATTATAGTGGTAGTGGTAGTGGTAGCAGTTTGTCGTAGTCATCATTGTAGTCATAGTTGTAGTCATCATAGTCGTGGTTGTAGTAATAGTAGTGGTTTTCTTGTTTGTTGTTTTTGTTGTAGTAGTAGTAGTAGTAATAGTTTTTTTAATTTTCTTATTTATTCTCATTTAGTTTTCTTTTTTGTTGTTGTTGCTGTAGTAGTGGTAGTAGTAGTATTTTTTTCTCTTTTCTTATTTATAGTAGTAGTAGTAGTAGTAGTATAGTTGTTGTTGTTGTTGTTGTTTTTGTTGTTTTTTCTTCTTTTCTTGTTTATTGTAGTGGTAGTGGTAGTGGTAGAGAGAGAGATGTTTTGTTAAAGAAAATAAGCGAGGGAGACGAAGAGAAAAAGGAAGAAGGAACGAAAGAGAGGGAATAAACATACAATATAATAAAGAAAGAGAAAAGGAGAGAGAGATGGAAGGAGAGAAGAAAGTGAATGGATAAAAATCAAAGATAGAGTGGTGGCGAGGTCCAATGAGGTCCAGTGCAATACCACGAAACGGGGAACACTTCGATATACGTTAAGTTGTGGGTGGATGGAGACTTTACATACGTTAATTTTGCTGAGTTACAAGTGAAGAAATCCCTTCTCAAACAATTTAAGAAAGAAAAAAACAATGATAAAAAAAACAAATTGTTTGTTGTAACATGGACAAAATGGAAAACGATGAAGGTCATGATGTTCAAGATCGCGAGACGTATCTTATCAGCGTGTCCCATGTCCCTGCTCTCAATGTAAGCTGGCAATTAGAAGAAAATACAAAAACATTGGGTGTGGCTAGAAAATTTTCTATCCAGGGAGGTGACGTCTCGTCCTAAGGAGGAGTGCACCCTTTGCAGCCAGTTAGAAGAGTTTGTGAGCGTGCGATGGATGGAGTGCCTAAGCCAATCCACCACTTGAAAGGTACTACCCAATCTATACCGTCAATACGAGAGGAGACAAGCATGTTAGTATATCAAGCTCATACTATTCTCCTGTTAGTATGTATGACCGATATTAGTCTTGTCCAGCTGTATCAAGTGTGGAACATTAAATAAGTCGGTGGTCTTAGACCCAGTGTGAATGGTCCTATGGACCTTAGTACTATTATATACACTTACTCTATGTGTGTGGTTAAGTGAGAATGAATGAATAAAGAAGATGAGAGCATGCTTGCTCCTCTCTCCGTCTCTGCCTCTCTCAATCTCAACATGATATCAGAGCACCCATGACTGGGCTCTGTGGAGTGCATATGGGAAGAAGAAAACCTAAAGATTAAACTGTCAGGGTTGAAGAGAACAAAGGACTGACTATCATTTTCCTCCATTGCTCTAACGCAAGGTATGCATTTATTCATGTGAGACTCTATGCTTCATGGCAGCAGTGAATACTTGTCTGGGAGTCTTTTGGAGCATCCTTGAGCACATTTGAGTGCTCATCATCATCATTATCATCAATACACTACAACAAAAACGAGGCATAGACGCGCACGTTAGACGTGCAAAGTCGGGCGCGTCTATCAGAGCGTCTATAAATGCGTGTAAATCTGCGTGTAAATAGACGTGAATTTTGCGTCTATATATCCGCGCAAATAGATGCTAATATAGACGTACTAGCAGACGCACAATTATTTAACCACCTAAAATTAGCAATCACATAATTGAAAAACCCAAAGTTAATAATTATTTAACCACCTAAAATTGATTCTTGAGCATGCACATGTGCGCATGATAAAAACCATAGAATTAAGAACACACATTGAATCATTGAATTAAAAAAATAGAGTTAATAATTTCTTTTTCATTGCTCTCTAATGAATGGCAGTTCCTCCAGTTGACAAGCCTGATATAAGTAATTAGCAGCAAGCGACAGAAACCTTACCATTAGTAGCAAGCATTGCAATATGTATCTCGTAATTTCTCTATGTACTTGAAGATGATAATAGATACTTCCTTTTTATTATGGAAAATTCAATGCTTGCTTTAAAATTGACTATTGATTCTTGACTATGCACATGTGCGCATGATAAAAAGCATAGAATTAGGAATACACATATATTAAATCAATAAGAAAATTAAGTATGTTATAGTGAATGATCCACATCTCATCTTCAATGAGATCAACCCTTGCTAAACTATCTACTTCTAGGTCTATGTTACCAAGAGGTAACGAAAAAAATAAGTCTATCCCACTATCAGATGTGTTGCTATATTGCTCAATAACTTCATCAATATCATCGGCAATCACATTATTGTCTTCTTCTACATTTCCTTGAACATCATTGCAAGGTTCATCTTGTACTATATCACGCATATCATCCATTATGGTGTCATCATGCACATCATCATTATTTGTTGGATTGTCATCTGCTATCTCCATGTCGGTAATATTACCATATATTGGTTTTGAACGATTAGATATAGGGATGACATACCACCATCGGTTATTGTTTACCATTGGATGATACACAACCTGTATTTGAAAAACAAAAGAAAAAAACTTAAGTACTTATTATATGGTATATATGTATCACATGTATACATATAAAAAAATTTGCCTTTGCATATATACCTGCTCGCATTGTTGAGGTAGTACTAATGTGTCATTCTTGTTTTGGTGAAATTTTGTAGAGTCAATTATTACAAAACCACTTGGATGACGTCTGATTGTGCAATGCTTACCATTTGTTACCACTTCTTTAAACCACTTCACATCCAGTACATATATAAAGAATCGTCTGAAGTCAAGCTTCAGAATATCTTGGATCAAGCCACAATAACCTTTCATGGTACCATTGGCAGCCTCGAAGTGAGCAAGGACACCACAATCTTGGGTATTTCTCTTTTCATCTATACGTTGAGTTCAAAGATGTTTACCCTCACACCAAAGTGCATTGAATAATGTGCACTAGTAGTAAAAGATAAAAGATCAAACATGTCAATTATTTATATAAAATAAAACTTATAGAAATAAATTAATTGATAGTATGTCTCACCTTTGATAAGCAACCTCGTGCGTATTCCCACTCTTCTTGAGGTATATTAATTTCCTCCTCTTTTTCCATTCTCTCCATTTCCTCATGTAACCAATCTATGTCAATATGACGTGGGAGCGCATTTAGATGATCTGAAAATGAGACATTACGTCCATATCTAGTGCAAAATTCTTATCTTTCGCTTTTTCTTCTTGCCCTTGCTTCATTATATAGTGTCACCCATTTGCTCATAACATCACTATTGAGCACACAAAAACTATTTAACTTACAAAGTTCTTCTTTTGTTAGCACTTTACTCATTCCTTTTCCTTGAGGTACTATAGAGGTCATCCTCAAGTCTTCATCATCTTTCCATAGTTGTGGTTGAGAGGGATCCACTTCAGCAAGATATTCAGAGATATAAACAAGGGATGATTGCACTAACCAACCCTCAGCCATGCTTCCCTCAGGCCGTGCTTTTTGCCTCACAAAATCTTTCAAGGTTTTCATGAAGTGCTCAAGAAAAAACATCCACCTTACATGAACTGCCCCACAAAGTGCGATCTCATCAATCAAATGTACGAGTAAATGTAATTGAGTAGTCAAAATGGATCGAGGAAAAATTTCCTCCACCAAACAAACCACCTCAATAGATAATACTCGAGCATCTTGCAATGTGTTTGGATCAATTTCCTTCGAGCTCACGTATCTGTCAAGATGTATTTGAGAATTGTTTATTTTTGTGTAGAAATTCAAAGATATATAATGAAAAAATACAATGTATATACACCTCACAAGCTCTCCCATCTTGTAAATGATATCACGTACATCTTTGGAGGCACAATGGGATATGCTAGTAGGAAGTACGAACTGAATGTAAACAATATTCATAGATGCAAATGATTAGTTGAGGAAAAAGTCATCATACCCCAAAGTTTACACATAGTTACGCCACTAATTACTATATTCATGGTTAGAGATACCCTTACTTGAATCATTTTGTGCCAATCGTGGGACTTCAAACCAGATAGTTGCTCCACACCTCTTTTCTTTTTCTTTATGAAGGCTCCCTTGAGACATCTCATACATCCTGTGGATGTTCGAAAGCTATATATTTGTTCCTTCACTATTTTTTCCTCGTTCTTTGACAATATCCAAGGTGCATGGGGTAGCTCAATCTTTCCTCTGGGTCCAATGCGTGGCCAGGCTCGTCTCATATGACCAATGTTACGTAAATCCTCCCTTACATTAACTTAATCGTGAGCCCCTATCAAGTGATCCCATAATGTAGATACAACATTTTTGAATATGTGCATGGGGTCCAATAGGTGATTGATCTTGAGTTCAGTCCAGTATAGAAGACGAAAGAATATAGAGAACCTAACAAACAAACAATATATTATGTAAACAATTCATCATGCTAAATACTTTAAAGTCAATCGAGAGAAATGCACTTCTTACCGACTCATGCCATGTGGAGGGTGGCTGTCGGCATTAATCCATCTCTCCTTCCAATCTCGAATGGTTAGAGATTGTGGAGTCATTCCATTAGTAGGGAGAACATATTTGGGATGGTCAATAGGAAGAAATTGATGATGATTGTCGTAGATAACCTTCTTTAAATGTGCCGGCCTAGAGAAAACTAGAGAGGGACTGCAAATAGGACATGCATGATATCCTGACGTGGTTAAACCTGAAAAAACAAGTGAATTAATAAAATGCAATTGATTCAAGTCTTGAATTTCAAATATAGAGTTACATACATGTACCTGAACACTCTTCGTATCCTGGAAAGTCGTGCATGGTCCACAACAACATGGCCTTCAATGTGAAATCTCTAGAGGATGCAGATGCACTTGTATCTTGCACCTCAATACCTTTCCATAACATTTCTAACTCTTCAATCAAAGGCTCTAAGTAAATGTCCATGTTTTTTACCTTGTGCTTTCCAGGAATCAGAAGGGACAACATCACATGTCCCTTTTTAATTGCCATGGATGGAGGAATATTATAGTTCACCAATACCACTAGCCATACACTGTATGATGTGCTTTTGATGCCAAATGGATTGACTCCATCCATACCTAAACCAAATCTCAAATTTCTTGGCTCTTCTTTGAAAACGGGCCACAAATTATCTATATGTAGCCATGCGGGTGTGTTTGCAGGGATCCTCCATTTTCCATCACTTGAACGATGACTAGCATGCCATGACATGAGCTTTCCAATAGACTTACACTTGAACATAAGTTTTATACATGGAACAATCGAAAAATGTCGCAAAACCTTACGAGGCACATCCATTGACTTCATCTCCACTTCGTATCTTGATTCGCCACAAACACGACACTCTCGTGCGAACTCATGAATCCCATGAAATAAGACACAATCATTGACACATGCATGGATCTTGACATAATCGAGGCCTCCCAGAGATGTCAAGTAATGTCTTGCTTGCTCTCTCTTAGTTGGCAATTTGTTTCCTTTTGGAAGCATTTGTGATAATAACCTACATATATTTTAAAAGTGAGTTAAAAAACCACCAATATATATTTCTGTCTGATTTCAAAATAGAATTAACAATTAATATTATGATTCATATATAAGCCAAACTGAATTGATACCTACTTCAATAACGCATCCAAACTGACATTACTCCATCCATAAATTGTTTGCAAGTTAAGTATCTCGAGGGACGCACGAAGAACGGAGTACGTACAACCTTCATACAACGGAGTAGATGATGCTACATATAGTGAATCATCTAGCTTCGTAGAGTGACCTTCTCCCTGAACCGGTTGTGAAAATAGATGGTGTACCATGTTGTCCAAAATCTCATCCTCTACGACTTGATGGGGCATTTCATGAGGGCTACTATCATGGTCGTCAGTCTCTACTCTTCTTGAAGACTCTGCCTCCTTGCGTCGACGTTTTGCAGCCTCTCAACGCCCGGGAGGGAGCATCTGAGGATGTGGCACCGCGTCTTGCTCAACCACAAAAGGAGTTTCATGTACGTTGATATATAATTCCCGTAACATAGACTAGCAATCTTAGTGGTAAAAAAAAACAATGAATACCGGTGATTTTTCTTGGTCCCATTCTCCATACAAGCTGAGGTGTGACATTGCAATTCCACGTGCTCGAAAAATACACCCTCGACAACGATCACACATGCATTTAATTTTTCATCGTAGCCATGTATCTCGATTATGAAGATGCAATGTTTCATCCTCACTTGACGATGTGCTCATTGACTCATTAGCTTGCACCGCACTAGGTGATGACGACGTCGACATGATTAAACCTAATTCATGACAACATCAAAATATTTGTCATTCATATGTTTACATAAGATCTTAATTTTAAATACACAAAAATCATCATCTTAAAACTTATCTTAACTTATCAAAACTTAAGAAGAATTCACTATCAAAACGTATCTTAAAAACAAAAAATTATGATAAATCCCAAATGTGCGTCTACATCCATTTGCCTCTTACAGATAGAGTGTCTGCGGATGCTTGTTTGGTCATGTATTGACCTGTACACATAGTGGCATATATATGAAGTGGTTTGAGGATCTCTTGGGCCAAAATACATCTTGGTTTGACAGTTTATTGGCTGTATACAATCTATGAGTAGATTTATGTCACTTGTACTTGCTGGATATGCACTGTTTTGTACCCATATGCTTATGATTGGACTGCCACATGTACCAGCAGATATTCTGGAGGGTTTGGAACATGTATGACATGTATACACATTGATTTTGGCCTTGAAATTGCTACTGGTTACTCACACTCTACAGTTTTTAGACTGTATGTATTTACTCTGGCAGTGAGATTGTAGGAGTTTAAGCTGAAGAAACGCCATAACATATGTATTGACTATTATGCTTATGAGTTAGACCACTGGTTTGTGGACTATTTTGAGCTGTCATTGGGCTGAAATACCCTAGTTTTTTACTGAAATTAATTGCAGAAAACTGTCATAAACAGTTGACGATTGAAGTTGGTCAGTCATACTTGTTGGTTTGTAGGAAGTCAGGCATGCAGTGACTAAATAGTGTCTGGTACAACATGGCTAATGCAAAGAGGACTGACAACATAACCAAGATAGTGGGGGAAAAGCTTGACAGTAACAATTATGCCATATGGAAGTTCTGCATGGAGAACTCCTTAATAGGGAAAGGCTATTGGGAGTTGGTGACTGGAGTGGAAGCTGAACCTGAGCTCCCAGATCGACCTACGGCTGATTAGAGACGATTACACCGAGCTTGGATAGAAAGAGCTCGTAGAGTCTTGCATTGGCTCTCTTTATGTATCTCAGATGCCATGCTAATGCAGATAATGAACTGCAGCTCTCCTAAGGATACATGGGACATTTTGGTCAAGTATTATGGCACAACCACAAGCGCCAGGAAGATACAGTTGAAGCAGAAGTTCAACAACATGGAGAGGAAGAGCAGATCTATACAAGATTATGTCACGGAGGTTAAGACCATTGCGGATCAGTTGGCATCTGTTGGTTCACAGGTTGAAGATGAAGACATGGTTGCTGTGACTTTGAATGGCTTGGGGCCTGAGTATAAGTCTTTTGACACTTCTGTGTCTGTGCGGGCTAAAATGCCTGATTTCAATGAGTTGGTTGCATTGCTTATCCATGAAGAGGTTAATCTTTGCTTGGCTACATGATCTAGCAGTTCTAAAAACAACGATGTTGTTTTTTATTCCAATCAATGCGGCCGTGGAAACCGTGGTTGAGGCTATGGATTTGGCAGAGGAGGCTAACAAAATGCATCCTATGGCAATAACAACTAGCAGGTATCAAATGCAAGAAGTGGTGGAAACTTTAGAGGCAGGGGGAGATCTAGCCCTAGAGGTAGAGGCTTCTGGCAATAGCAGTGTCCATCTGACAATCTGAACAAGGATAAGGATGGTCATTACTGTGGGAAGTATGGGCATATTGCCAAGGACTACTGGAAGAAGTAGGGCAATCAGAAAGGCAAACAACATGGGCATTTTGCTACATCTAGTCAAGCAGATGATACTTCAGGAGATAGATTGTTTGCCATGCAGTATGTAAAAGACAGAGTCGCTGAAAAATGCACTGATGATGCAGTTTGGTACATTGATTCAGGGGCATCAAACCATATGACTCCTCATGGTGATTGGTTCACTAATATGGTGGTTGAAAAAAATGGCTATGACTGTATAGGTGATGACACGCAGTATAGCAATGAGCATAAAGGCAAAGTGCCTCTTGTGGTTCATGATGGCAAAAAGAAAAAATTACATGATGTATTGCATGTTCCTTTGATTACGAAGAACCTACTGTCTGTTGGTCAGCAGAACTTGCAGGTTAGATTCAACAAGCATGGTTGCTTTATTGAAGAGTTTTGCAATGGATGCAAGTTGATAGCTCGCGGTCACAGGAATGGCAAAATGTTTACTCTTGATGCTACCTTGTCAGAGCTGAATTCAGCTATGTTTGCCCATGGTTCTAGCACTATCAAAGACTTGGAAATTTGGCACAAGAGAGTGGGGTATGTAAATTTGCAAAGGCTGAAAATTATGCAGAAAAAGTAGCTTGTTACAGGTTTACCCAAGTTCCAATATTCAGATATTGTTCATGTATGTGATGCTTGCTAGTTTGGTAAGCAGTCAAGATTGCCATTTGTCAGGCATGTAAGGTAGAGTACACGTCCGTTGCAGCTAGTGCACTCTAATTTTTGGGGGCCAGCTCATAATGCATCCATGGGAGGCTCGAAATATTATGTGACATTCATTGATGATTACAGTCGCTATACTTGGGTTTACATTCTGAAGACAAAGGATGAGGTGTTTGCTGTTTTTCAGCAGTTTAAAAAGCAGGTTGAAAAGGAATTTGACTGTTATATCTCTTGCTTGAGATCAGATAGTGGTGGGGAGTATATATCAAATGAGTTTGATAACTTTTTGGCTCAAAATGGCATACGCAGGCAGCTTACCTGTAGCTACACTCCTTAGTAGAATGGAGTAGCTTATCTGCCGCTCTATTATTGGGCAGAGGCTGTTATGACAGCCATGTATATCTTGAATCAGACTCCCACTGCAGGTATTCATGAGATGACACCGTTTGAGAAGCTGTATGGCTATAAGCCGGATGTAAGTCACATGAAAGTCTTTGGCGGTCTTTCTTATGTGCATATTCTAGACAAAAAAAGGAAGAATCTGGATCCAAAAGTGCATAAGTGTGTTTTCATTGGGTATTCGCAAGAGAAGAAGGCATAAAAATGCAATGATCCCTCTACCAGGGAGACCTTGGTGAGCAGGGATGTTATTTTTTATGAGATGGGTTCTTGGTATGTATCACTGGCTACAGTGCCATCAAATATGCCTTCTACTCATGTATCCACAGTTGATATGCAGCAAAGCACTGCTATGACAGGACCTAGTAGTCAGACAACATCCCCATGGACAGGGAGATTGAGGAGCTCATCGTCCACTGACACCAGTATGTTAGTGAGGGGGAGATATGATGTCACGGACAAAGGAAAAGAGAAAGTTACTGAGGATGTATCTGGGATGATGACACCTGGTAGAATGACTTCTCGATATGAGTCTAGTAACACTTTAGACACTGAACTTGGTATTCTGACTGTCTATAGGCCTGGCGCAAGGCGGAGTAGGTACATTCCACCTCATGAGAGAGGGGAATCGAGCAGTGCACCACAACTTAGACGCTCAAAGAGGGTCAGAGACCCTATTGACAGGTTGACATATAGTGCTACACTGCGAAGCATTATGCTTATATGACAAAAGTGATGGAGATCAAAGAACCAAGTACATATGCTGAAGCAGTGGAAAATGAGAACTGGTGTACAGCCATGGATGAAGAAATGAATGCCTTGGCTGAAAATAAGACATGTAATCTTGTGCCACTGCCTGAAGGAAAAAAAACCATTGGCTGGTCTACAAAATCAAATGCAAGTTGGATGGCAGTGTGGAAAGGTACAAAGCCAGGCTGGTTGCTAAGGGGTATGCCCAACAGTATGGACTTGATTATGAGAAAACATTCAGCCGTGTTGCCAAGATGGCAACCACACACACTATGATCGCCTTGGTTGCTGCTAGAGGATGGAAATTACAATAGATGGACGTTAAGAATGCATTTCTTAACGGTGACTTAGTAGAGGATGTCTATATGGTTCAGCCAGAAGGGTATGTTCAACTTCAGCATTATGTATGCAAGCTGAAAATGGCACTGTATGGGCTGAAGTAGGCTCCAAGAGCTTGGCATGCTAGGATCAGTAACTACTTGCAAAGGTTGGGATTTACTATTGGTAGGGCTGATCACAGCCTGTTTACAAAGAAGACTGACAATGGCTTAGTAGTGCTGGTCATATATGCTGATGAATTGATAATCACTGGTAATGATGACTTGGGCATACAACATGTAATGAAGAATGCTGAAATCTAAATTTGACATGAAAGATCTAGGTGAATTGAATTACTTTTTTGGGTATTGAGGTAATTAAGGCTGAAAATGGTTTATGGCTGATGCAGAAACATTATGCCGTGGAAATGTTGAAGAAGTATGGCATGGCTGAATGCAAACCATTGGATACACCCCTTGATCAGAATGTCAAGTTGGACATTAGAACTGGAGTTGAAATTCAGGGTGTGACTATGTACAGACAGATGGTTGGAAGTCTGATCTAGTTGACCATCACCAGGTTAGATTTGAGTTATGTAGTTGGGCTCATAAGTCAGTTTATGCAGAAGCCCAGGAAGCCACACTTGGATACTGTTAGGCGGATTATGAGATATGCTAAGTCCACTGTAGATTATGGGCTATTCTATATGAGAGATAAGCCCTTGAAACCGGTTGGATACATAGATGCGGACTGGGCACAATGCTCATATGATCGCAGATCTACGAGTGGTTATGCTTTTGGCTTTGGAAGTGGCAAGATCAATTGGAGCAGCAAGAAGCAACCAACGGTTGCATTGTACAGGGGTGCTGCATTGGCAGTATGTGAGATTTCATGGTTGCTCAAGCTTATGGCTGATTTGGATATTCATGTGGATGCTCCAGTGACCTTATTATGTGACAACCTCAGTAGTGTACTCCTGGCAATGAATCCAGTATACCATGCCAGGACAAAACACATAGAGGTATTCTACCATTTTATCAGAGAGATGGTTCTTGCAGGGAAAGTAGATCTTATGCATGTGAAGACTGATGAACAAGTTGCAAATATCTTTACAAAGTCTTTGGGTAAAGATAAGTTTAGTAGTTTTAGACAACTACTTGGAGTTCATCAGATGATTTGAGCTTGAGGGGGAGTGTTAGCATATCAAGCTTATACTATTCTCCTATTAGTATGTATGACCGACATTAGTCTTATCTAGCTGTATCAGCAAGTGTGAGACATTAAATAAGTCGTTGTGGTCTTAGACCCAGTGTGAATGGTCCTACGAACCTTAGTACTATTGTATACACTTACTCTATGTGTGTGATTAAGTGAGAATGAATGAATAATGAAGATGAGAGCATGGTTGCTCCTCTCTCCATCTCTACCTCTCTCAATCTCAACAAATTAGCCCTCCAAGCTTACCTACAATCTTGGAGCCTGAGATGGAGGCAAGGGTGCCAAGTATCTTGCCTGAAGACACTACTTGCACTCCTAACATAAACCACATGTTTCGTATGTCTGACATGGTGACCTTGACAACATGGCATGCGCAGAATAGGTCAACAGATGGAGTTTAACGAATATCAGCGGATTCACCTGCATGGAACCACATTGACTTTACCTATAATATTCCTACTAAAGAATATTACGTACATGCGTGAGTCTCATGTAAAGACGATACCGGCATTAAAGATATGGACTGTGCGATCCTTTACTCGACATATCCTAATCTTCATTGGTAGAAACGGGACCAAAGGTTTAAAAAAACCCCATATCCTCGTATGAACCTCCTCTTGGGAGAAGGTCATGAGGATAAATTTTGGAATTATGGCTAATTTTTTTGTAATTATCCCCTCTTTCCCCCAGCCGATGGTCGTGCTAGAGGAGAGGGAGGGAGGCGCTATGACTAAGCATCAGGAGAGCTGGTAGCCATGGGGGGTGAATACCCATGCATTAGGCTGCGTGGGGGGAGGGGAGGTCCCTCTCCCTAGCCTATAAAAACCTTGTGAGGGGGGAGATATAGGAGAGAAAGGAGGCTGTGATAATCGGACACTGCCAGCCGAGAGAGGAGAGAAGGAGTTGAGCCGGATTGCTGCAAGCCAAAGAGGAGCATCGTCGCCGAGTGCTGCCGCCAACTCCGTCTGAGGTCGCCATCTGTCATCGCCATCGGACCGACAGTAATTCATTGTCCTCTCCATGCCACTTATACAAGCTCAGAAGCTTCCAAGAAGCTTCTTGGAAGCTTCTAAGGGGAGGGATCTAAGCCCCCTTTCCTATTGCCTTTACAAAGCGGGTTTTTATAACCCCACCCCCGGGATTTAACCCCTTCATAAGCGATCTATACATCCCCTTTTCTTATTTTTCAATCCACTAAGTCCACTTAAAACCCCCTTTTTCCCATGGGGTTCCACACAAATCCCTTTAAGCTCACCTTGCCCTGGGTATAAAGTAAACCTCCCCGTGGGAAATCCTCACTTTTGGGTTTTTTTTTAAAAAAACCTTTTCCCATCGGCCCTACAAAGCGGGTTTTTCAAAAATCGGAGTTTAAGTCCCTTGCATTCCACAAAGTCTGAGCCTTCCAAATCGGTCCTTATAACCCCAGAATTTAAGCACTCTTTTCCCCCTTACATCCCCTATAAAGCTCACAATAGCCGGATTTTGTTTCAGGCCCCTTTTTCATGCATCCCCACAAAGTTTTTTTAATCATGTTTCCTTTCAAGGCTTTCCATTACAAGCCTTTTAAATCCATTTCCTAATCGTGAAATCACTACTTCGAGGAGGAAGCCTATTAAGCCTTCTAAAGCTTGATTTCGGAAGATAGTGCAATCGGTCACAAAGGGAGTTTCGCGTGCGAAGGAGACAAGCCAAGAACATAAGTCTGCGGCCAAGGCAAGAAGGTCGAATTCGTGATGGCTCCTAAAAAGGCACAAGGCGCAACTGCAGGAGGATCATCTCCTAATATCCATGTGGAAATTTCACCACAAGTCAAGGTTTTCTTCCTAATTTTGATTAACATTGTAATATTTCAATTGTGCATGGATCATTTATGGAATTAGGATGCATTTTTCCGATTGAAATACCTTGGCTAAATTAAATGAAATAACTTACGATCAAAGAATTGGTCATTTGTATTTTTTTCAAATAAACGAATGTAAAAAAAGGAGCATAAGATCTCTATAGCAAGTGGTTTTTATGCATTGCACACTACAACAAGCAGCAGTTATAGACACGCTTGGTACATGCGCATAGTCGAGTGCGTTTAACTGTGCGTATATAAGCGCATGCATAGACGCAATTCGTGCTCTATATACACACACTTATAGATGCGCTTTCAGATGTGCGCATAGACGCGCACTAAAATTTTAAAAAAAGTTGAAAAATATTGCTAGTGTGTCATTCTTTTCAAAGTAGTCCCATCTTGCATTTCTTTTGGGTTTTTTTTGACAGGTGCATGACACAAAGAGAGAAGAAAGGAAGAGGCAAAGAAGAAAGGGTAAAGAGAGGAGGAAGCAAGGGGCAAAGAGAAAGGAGAGGGAGGAGAAGAAGGAGTTTGTAGCCCTGTCGCCACCCATCACAACACCGATTCAAGGTGAGTCCTTCTTCTTGTCTCTCTCTCTCTCTCTCTCTCTCTCTCCCTCTCCCTCCCTCCCTCCCTCCCTCCCTCCCTCTCTCTCTCTCTCTCTTTCTCTCTCTATCTTTGCTTTGAGTTGTATTTTGCTACCTTCT
This sequence comes from Lygodium microphyllum, assembly GCF_053477565.2. Classification (NCBI taxonomy): domain Eukaryota; kingdom Viridiplantae; phylum Streptophyta; class Polypodiopsida; order Schizaeales; family Lygodiaceae; genus Lygodium; species Lygodium microphyllum. The sequence continues at coordinate 114,062,508 of NC_141159.1, read as the reverse complement.
TAGCTTTTGGTATGTTTGTTGTGACGAGAAGAACAGCCAAAGAGCAAGGAGATGGAGGAGAAGAAGGAGTTTGTAGTTGTGCTGCTGCCCATCACAACAAATATTCAAGGTGAGTCCTTCTCTCTCTCTCTCTCTCTCTCTCTCTCTCTGTGTTTACTTTGAGTTTTATTTTGGTTCCTTCTTAGCTTTGGGTATGTTAGTTGTCGCTTGCTTTTCCTAGTTTTATTTTGTGCTTCATTGCTAATTCGCATCTACAACCGCGTCTGATATACAGAGTAGACGCGCTCGTAGACACACAAGTGTTGAAGATCCATGAAACCTCCTAGATTTTTTTGATTTTTGTGGAGCTGGCACGTGTAAGAGCGCGTCTGATCCACAAAGTAGACGAGTCTGTCAACCACACCTCCTCTGAGGTTTTTTTGAGTTTTGTGGACTTGGTGTGTGTAGGAGCGCATCTAGCGTGCAGTGTACACACACTGATAGACGCGCAACTTTGTTGTGCAAAATATGTAAAAAGAGAGAGAGGGAGAGAGAGAGAGAGAGAGAGAGATAGACAGACAAACATATAGAGAGACAAACAGATAGACATGTAGATAGAAATACTCACTACACTGCAATGGCACCTTAAGTGTAACGGATCCTTGCAACGAATCCTAGCTTCTAAAATCACTTTTTTTTTGTTGTACTAGCTACCTTGTAAAATTACTTATCTCTCACACTGGTACTACATGATCTTTGCAATGGACTTTTACGAGAAGGGGCTCATCATAGATAAGGTATGTTTTATTATTGCATGAGAAGTATGGCTAATTTTCTTGAGTAATGTTCTTGTGTTTTCCCCAAACACACAAAATTTGATGGGGGGAAAAAAAAGCCAGAGTTTGCGTGTCTATATTTGCATCTAATTTGCAAGTGAAATCGCATCTATGTGCGCGTGTATATACGCAAACTGCATCTATATGAGCATCTATATTTTGGTGTATATGCGCTCTATATGCGCATGTAGTTTTCACTATAAGCGCGCTTGTAGATGCGAAATTTTAGGCGCACTAGTAGACGCGGTAATAAACGTGCCTCCGACATTTTTAAACACAATTCAAATATTGCGCCTACAAGCGCGTCTATGGAGCCTTTTTGTTGTAGTGGCAAAGTAACGAATTTAAAGTCTAAATTATTGTTGTACACTTCGATTATGCATGGAAAGTATGAATCGCATGTCACATTATTAGACATCTCTTCTTCGCAATGATTCGTTAAAGAAAATTGCTAATAATCTGTAGGAATTTGCAAGGCATGGAAATGGTTCTTGAGCTGCATGAAGTAGATTAAACTCTAGTCAATTGGCTTAAAAACTCAATCAACTACGTATAGTTATGAAAGGTTGTGTAATGCTCATTCAGCATACGAATATCTCATTTAGAAAAGAAGTTAGAAAAAGCTGCATGGTTCACATAAAACCCTAAAGCTTAGTAGCATGAATCTTGAATGCATGTTATAAAAGGATCAATTGGAATTATGCCATAACTTAACATATAATTTGACCTTAACCAAAAAAGTTAGGGTTTGTAAATCTACTCATACGTAGGCAATGAATCATGTGATTACGAAAATGGTATCGTAAATATATTCAAGAGTAGACAAGTAAATTGGTTTAACCTAAACACCTAAACTGCGAGGGACTCGTTCAAGAATGGTTAAAGAGATGCAACATATCCCAAGTGCTAACTGGGATTTAGCATGTTGAGGATGTGACCTAATCGGTCTTATTGCAAAGCTGAAACTTTCATACCCTAAAAGACCTGTCCACATTCACAGAATGTAGGAACAATAGGACATACTTGTGAGAAACGATCTAGGGTTTCTACCCTAAGGATCACTCGCTAAAGAGTGGAACCCTAGGACCGACAATGTCGGCCTAGTGCAATCAGGAATGGATTGTTATGAAGACACCCTAACCCTATTCCTATCTAATCATGATTTCGTGATTAGAAGACGCAATTCGATGGGTAAAATAGTCCCATGGTTTTTTATGCGACACTTGCGCAACAAGTTGCAGAGCTGCATGATCTTGTGATTTGATCACAAGGGAATGACCAAATTCCTCAGAATGAGATTGGCAGATTCTTACGCAAGTTTTCTTGCAAGAGGATGAGTAGTCATCCTGACATAGCACCTTTCTTGGGAAAAGTGACCAAGAAAAGGGAATTAGATAATTGCTTGGAAGTAAAAGACCAATCAGTAAATTGGAATTACTACAATCTAAGATGGCAACTAGAATTACTGCAATCTAAGATGGCAACTGGACATGGTGGGGGGTGAGACTAACAATTGCAGTCATGAGTTCGAGGCCAAGAGTGTGCTATGTTATCATAAAAAATCCATAGGTGGGTCTATCCTACGCATTGTGAGAGATATTTATTGCACTAAGGGAGGCTCTATTATCATGTTTGTAGGCCGAGAGAGAAGCATGGATGGTCGTGACTGCTTTAGAACTCCAAATTGAGAAGTAGTTTTGGTCATAATGTTGAGATGACGAGCTCAACACATGCGGACGTTGATGATGGACTGCCTGGTTAGATGGGTCCACACGTCTACACTTAGCACCTTGGTGGTTATTATGAATCTCACATGGCCACTGACTCATTACTTATTATATTCAGGTTGTTACACCTATTTACAGCTGGCATAGTTATAGTGCCAGTTGACTAGTGTAGTCGGTTATGCATTGTTTGACTTAGTAGGCCACTTTCCTTTATGTTGTATCTTATCTATACTTTGTGTACATTGTAAAGAGTATAGAAGAAGAAGAAGAAACCAGCAAGAAAACGTTTTGGCCTCCATCTCTCTTCTTGACTCTTGAGTGAGCTTCTCCTTGTGCATTCTGTGTGTGTTCAGTGCAGCATCTTGAGTAAGTCCCCCCACCACGCGATTCTTGACATGGTATCAGAGCCACGCCACTGAGAGTGGCTAATTTTGAAGGCTGAAGCGAAGGAGAAGAAGCAAGGCTCGAGGAAGCAAGCCACGGGTAAGAAGCTCTCCCATTCTTCCACTCTCTCTCTTGGATAGTGCCTGTGGAGGCACCGGAAGCAGGGTTGAGCAAAAATCTCATATTGCAGTGAGATTTGATGTGCATGAAGAGCGCTATGTATTCTACAGAGATAAACTATTTAGGGGTAGCTGCAGTTATTTGGGGCATCTGAGGCCATTTCAGGCCCCGTTTTAGAGCCGCAAGGTTGGGAACAACAGTTTCAGGGTACACTGTGACTTCGACTATATTGACCAAAAGTGGGCGCACAGGTTACAGATTTCAGATCTGTAAGCTCAAAGGTGTTTACCAGCGAGTAAACACAAGGTTTATTTGCAAACTGGTTGCAAATTGCATGTATTATTAAGCAGACAGTGAAAAAGGCTGTCTGGTGTATTGATGTGCACTACAAGTCGAGAGTCGTAGATAAATTTGCTTACTGTTGGTATTAATTTTGTGATAATGGTAGAGAAAAGTGGAAGCCCCATCCTTGAGAAGCTCGACAAGAACAACTACCCTTCATGGAAGTTGTGTGTCACGAACTTTCTTATTGGAAAAGGCCTCTACGAGTTTGTTTCAGGTGAAGAAAAGGTATTGGTTGTCTATAGTAATTGACAATAATATGCTGGAACATATTAGAAATGCAGAGAATTCATACGTAGCTTGGACCATACTTGAAAGTATGTTTTCTGTAAATACAAAGGTACGAAAGATTCAACTCAAGCAAGTGTTGAATACATTGAAGAAAGGGATGATGTCTATCAATGAGTATGCACTGAAGATAAGGAGCGTTGCAGATGCATTGGCAGTGATTGATGCAATGCCCGATGATGATGATTTGGTGTCGTCTACCTTGGGTGGATTTAACAATGAAAAGGCTTGGAAGTCTTTTGTAACTTCTGTATATGTCAGAAAGCCATTTCCAGATTTCGATGAGTTGGTCTCCCTTATGATCACTGAAGAGATCAACATGCAGAGTGAGACATCTGAAAGAAGTGGTGAACAGGTCCAGGCTTTCTACTCCAGTTCAGGAAGGGGATGTGGCAGGTTCTCCTCAAGAGGTCGTGGTATAGGACGTGGTAGTGACAACCAACAAAACAGATTGAATCAGCAATTTGGAGATATGCAGGTTTCAAGAGGTCGTGGTAACTTTAGAGGCACGGGGAGCTTTAGAGGAAGAGATGGATGGCAGAACAGAGGTTCTAACAACTCTAGTATTGTGTGTCACTACTATGGCAAAACAGGTCATATTGCAGTCCAATGTTATGCTAAGAAAGATGATATCCGCAATGGTAAGTTGCAGCAAGGAAACTATGCATCGTCTTCACGACAGAATGAAGACAAAAATGAACGTCCATTTGTTATGCAGCATATGCTGAATGCTGTTACAGGAAAGGGAACACATGATGATGTTTGGTATGTTGATTCAGGTGCATCCAATCATATGACCAGCCATGCAGAATGGTTTGGAGAGATGCACGATTTGCAAAAATGCAGGTTATGTGCACACGGGTGATGATTCATGCCACCCAATTTCACATGTTGGAAAAGTTCCCTTGTCCTTGCATGATGGTAAGACAAAGAGTCTTTCAGATGTATTATATGTGCCATCTATTACAAAGAACTTGGTGTCAGTCAGTCAGATGGTAGAGCAAGGGTTGCAAGTCAGTTTTAATGTAAAGGGTTGCTTTGTAGAAGACTTCAATGACAAGTGCAGGTTAGTTGCAAAGGGAAATAGAGTTGGACGTATGTTTACTCTGGATGCTGGAATTCCTACTATGAATGCTACTATGTATGTTAAAGGAAAAGGTGTTGTTGCAGACATTGAAATTTGGCACAAACGCATTGGACATGCAAATGTACAAAGGCTGAAATTAATGCAGTCACCAAAGGGTTGGTTACAGATTTGCCTACATTTAGAGTTGCAGAATTTCATAAGGCATGCGAAGCATGTTAGTTTGGTAAGCAAGCAAGACAACCCTTTTCACATGACAGAGATGTAAGCAGAAATATCCTTCATTTTGTGTATACAGACATTTGGGGACCTACACAAAATGTATCTCTTGGAGGCAGTTCATACTTTGTCACATTCATTGATGATTGTTCTAGAAAGCTGTAGGTATATTTTATGAAGGAAAAGAGTGAAGCGTTTGAGCACTTTAGAACTTTCAAGGCTGCAGTTGAAAGAGAAACAGGCTTGAAAGTAAAGTGCTTGAGGTCAGATGGAGGGGGAGAGTACCTCTCGAATGAGTTCAGTGATTTTCTGAGATCTCAAGGGATAAAGAGACAGTTCACATGCAGGTATACCCCACAGCAAAATGGGGTTGTAGAAAAGAAAAACAGGCATATTGCAGAAGTTGCACATGCCTTGATGTGGCTGAAAAGAATATGCCTAAGCATTTTTTATCTGAGGCTGTTCATACTGCTGTTTATATTATGAACAGAACTCCCACAGCTGTAGTTCATGGTATGACTCCTGAAGAATGCTTTACTAGCAAGAAGCCTGATGTATCGCACTTGAAAGTGTTTGGCTACATTGGGTATGTTCATGTGCTAGATGAGTTGCGGAAGAAACTGGATCCAAAGGATGAAAAGTGTGTCTTTATTGGATACTCTTTAGAGCAAAAAGGGTATCGCTGTTATAACCCTGTCACATGTAAGTTCAGTGTGAGCAGCGATGTCATCTTTGATGCAATGAGCAGTTGGTATGCATCTAGTAGTGATGCGTTGGATGATGATGATGATGATCATGACACTCATGTGCAGGCTGAAAAGCAAGAATCACGGACTCTTAGTGGACCAGAGACATCATCTTGGTAGTCCTTGGTCTGGGAGACTAAGGAGTAGCTCTACATCTTCAGGTGCATCTAGTAGCACTACAGGCAAAGACAAAGGAAAGAATAAAGTGTCAGATGGCATTGATTAGTTCTTGATGGAGACTCCAGTGGCTTAGAGAGCTTGGATGATGAGCTTGGCATTCCTTCAGTGAGAACTCCAGGTGTGCAGAGAGCACACGTCAATGCAAAGACTCCATTGAGTGATCTAGTGGTATGCAGGTCTAGGAGGGTGAGATACCCTGTTAAAAGATTTGATTTTGAAGGTTATATAGCTCACCATTATGCTTATATGGTGAAACTAGTTGAGGATGTTGAACCCACTTGTTTTGAGGATGCTGTTGGTCATACTCATTGGGATGCAGCAATGGATGAGGAGATGGCTGGATTAGAGGCCATTAAGACTTGGGATCTAGTATCATTGCTGAAAGGCAAGAAAGCTATTGGATATAAGTGGGTTTATAAGATTAAGCACAATGCAAAATGGTTCTATTAGTAGGTACAAAGCTGGGCTGGTTGCAAAAGGCTATGCCTAGACATATGGCATAGATTATGATGAAACCTCCAGTCCAGTTGCTAGGATGGCAACTGTCAGATGTGTGATTGCTTTTGTAGCAGCCAAAGGTTGGAGGTTGCAGCAAATGGATGTGAAGAATGCCTTCTTGCATGGTGATTTGCATGAAGAAGTGTATATGGATTAGCCAGCAGGTTATGAAGATTTAAAGCATCCCACGTATGTGTGCAGGTTGAAGAAGGCGCTCTATGGGCTCAAGCAAGCACCTAGAGCATGGTCTGACAAGATCAGAGAGTATCTTGTCAATATTGGCTTCTATGTTTCAGATGTTGATCACTCACTTTATGTGAGAAAGGGAGATGCACGTTTGGTCATCATAGTCATCTATGTGGATGACTTGATTATTACAGGTGATACTGATAGTGGGATTGCTGAAGTCAAGGATTTTTTGAAGAAGAAGTTTGAGATGAAGGATTTAGGTGAGCTAAGATACTTCCTTGGCATTGAGGTGATCATATGTGATGATGGTATATGGCTCTCCCAAAGATAGTGTGGCTTGGATATGTTGTCCAAGTATGGTATGACAGCACGCAAACCACTTTCAGTCCCATTGGAGCAGAATGTAAAGTTGAGTCCTGATGTTGGGGATGAGATAGAAGACCCTACTATGTTCAGGAGGATAGTGGGGAGTTTGATCTATATGACCATTACAAGGCCAGACTTGAGCTATGTTGTTGGTCTTGTGAGTCAGCTTATGCAAGTACCTAGAAAGCCACATTTGGATGCAGTTAGACGCATATTGAGATATGTGAAGTCCACATTACATTATGGACTTTTCTATGAGGCAGGTACAGATGTACATGTGTTTGGATACACAGATGCAGATTGGGCTGGTAGTATGTCTGATAGAAGATCTACCAGCGGATACATGTTCTCTCTTCGTAGTGCAGCAGTTGCTTGGAGCAGCAAAAAGCAATCTACAGTTGCTTTGTCGAGTACAGAGGCTGAGTATAGAAGTGTTGTTGTTGCAGCATGTGAGGTAGTATGGCTGCAAAAGTTATTGGTTGATTTAGATGTGTAGGTGGAAGGTGCAGTTGTCATTTATTGTGACAACATGAGCAGTATACAGTTGGCTAGGAACCCTGTGTTCCATGCAAGGACAAAACATATTGAGGTACACTACCACTTTGTGAGAGAGAAGGTACTAGCAGGTGAGATTGACTTGGTGTATGTCAGCACACAGGATCAGATAGTTGACATCTTCATAAAGGCATTGGGTACAGAGAAGCTTCAAAAGTTTCGAAGCTTACTTGGAGTTGCAGAGATGCAGTTGAGCTTGAGGGGGAGTGTTGAGATGACAAGCTCAACACATGCCGACATTGATGATGGACTGCCTGGTTAGATGGGTCCACACGTCTACACTTAGCAAGTTGGTGGTCATTATTACTCTCACATGGCCACTGACTCATTACGTATTATATTCAGGTTGTTACACCTATTTACAGGTGGCATAGTTATAGCGCCAGTCGACTAGTATAGTCGGTTATGCATTGTTTGACTTAGTAGGCCACTTTCCTTCATATTGTATCTTATCTATACTTTGTGTACATTGTAAAGAGTGTGGAAGAAGAAGAAGAAACCAGCAAGAAAACGTTTTGGCCTCCATCTCTCTTCTTGTCTCTTGAGTGAGCTTCTCCTTGTGCATTCTTTGTGTGTTCGGTGCAGCATCTTGAGCAAGTCCCCCCACCACGCGATTCTTGACACATAATAAAGCTGCAGATAACATGATTAGTAAAAGCAATAGATGGAAGTCTTCATGATAAGATGTATAACTTATCATCACGATGAAGAACCATGAAATCATAATTTTGCAATTGACATCAATATGCATTCATAATGAGGATGTGAACTCTGTTGACTAGTTCCAAAGACAAGGTGACAACTCTCCAATATCATGGGATGTTGTGTGACCAAGTTCAAGAGAGCAACTATTTCAATATTTCTCTTATAGTAACTACATGCTATACCTTGTTGAGTATAAGCTTGATGAGAATATAAATCGTTTGTCTACGCTTTATGTGGGGCTTCATGAAATAAATGAAACCTATGGGTTTTGTTGAGAATCAGCAATCACACTCAACAAAACAGCCTCTTTGTATGGAGCCTCAGGGTCAAGGATATGCAGGCTAACTTATCCCATATGCACAATGGTGCCTACTGCAGTTTCCTACTTTCCTATAAAGCATTGTACTTGCTTCCTTTCTTAATGCAATGATAGTACTCTTTTCTTATCAGTGAAGTGTCAATGTCATTGTCCACATACACAAGATTGTGTTTATGAGTCCAAGTCTCAATCTTGGAACCTAATTCACTTGTGTAACAAACAGTGTCTTTGTCTTCTCCATCATGAGTCCACACTTCTCATTTCATCCTCCATAGCTTCCGGTTTTGCCATGCTCTAGATCCCGCATTTCTCACATGGTATCAGAGCCCAGTTGGGCATGGCATTTCTTCTCTAGCCTCTCTTGATTCCTCTCAACCTCAATCTAGCTCAATATCAGCTCATGACTTCATGTCCCAACTCTACTCTCACTGAAGCTTCCATGGCATCCATAGCCAGCAGCACCCTGTCAGATTGAGCTGCTTATATCTCACTCCACAGGTCAAATCTCTTGGAGCTTCCATCTGGAAAAGTATTCCCCAACTCACAAAGCTTCCTTGTATCACATCAATCTAGGACATTGGACCATCTGGAGCTCAGCATTGTGAAAATCCTCAATCTCTGCTCTGTGTCTGCCATAGCCAAACAGGACCTACCCTACTTGGAGCTTCAATAACTCCTCAACCAGGCCATTTCAGCCCACGATTTCTTCTAGGGAGTTGTTCCTCTACTCAAGGTAATTCATCCTGGCACAAAAATCGACTGCATTACTGCACCCTGACTCCAGCATTGCAGAAATCGCGGAAATCTATCAAAACTGCGCCTGCTTACGTTCGAGCTGCCTGCGTGCTGCATACAGTCCACGATGTTGACGATTATCATGGGGTTTTGATAGCCCATGAAGTCAGCTTCCTAGGTATATAAAAATTTTTGAAAATGATCCACTGTAGCTCCTGCAATCAGCAAAAAACCAGGCTTCCCCCAGAAACCCTAATGCAGAAGCCATAGCCAAAGCTTCAAAATTCTAACATTTCTCACTGTTTCTCTCACTGAAGTTATCAACAGAGATTTTAATCACTGAGCAATACTCTCTGAAGTTCATTAAAGTACTGTCACTCAGATTTGAAGGTATCAGCATCAAATCAAAGAGGGGAAGATTACACTTGGATTTAAAAAAAGTAAAGGACTTTGCAGATTTGGTATTCATTGACACTCAGTTAGTGTTTTTTAGCACTTGTGTCTCTCAACCAACTCTTCTGCTGCTCAAATCTGATAAGTCTGAAGTTGATTTGCTACTGTTCCCGTAAGTCTAACATGGGCAAAGAATCTCCAAATGCTCGATTCAAAGGAGTCGGTTTTCACACCTGGCAAACCCGCATCAAGCTCATCTTGATGAAAAATGGTCTCTGGGCCATCACAAACGGCAAAGAGAAGAAACCTCGGGACGCAGACCTTGCAACTACTTGGCAAAAGAATGATGACAAAGCCCAGGCCATTATCAAACTGGAGTCAGACGACAGTTATATCCACCATGTGGATAACTGTGAGACCTCACAGGATACATGGAAAAGACTTGACACCCTATTCGGTGCACAATCTAAATCATCAAAGTATGGTCTCCTGATTGAGTTCTTCAGACTTGAAATGAAGTCCAGCACATCACTTGCCACACATCTTAATTACATGGAAGGACTCCTTACCCAACTTGCAGGAATCAACATTAAAATGGATGAAGATGTTTGCATCGGTGTTCTACTTAAGAGCTTGCCTCCTGAATATAATAATGTATCAACAACTTTAATCAACATGCCAAATCCTGAACTTGTTGATATTCAGGCATCACTGTTAGAAGAGGAAAAGAAGCTAAAAACTAAGGAAGAACCAAGTACCTCTAGAGATGAGCATGCATTATATGTTGGCAACAGGTACAAAGGCAAGAAGGATCAGCTCTTCTGTGACTTCTGCAAAAGGACCGGACACACCGAGAAGTTCAGCCACACAAGAAAGAGATCCCAAAAGGCCTATCTAGTCGCAGTCAAAGAAGAAGAAGAAAATGGAGCAAAGGAAGAAGAAGATGAATATGAAGACCACCAGGATCGGAAGGACAAGACTCATCAGTCCTTGTACACTTTGTAAACTCCTTATGTAACTTGGCATTACAGTCCCTGTACACTTTGTGAGGCCCCTGTTACAGCCTCTGGATATCCACCATGTTTATGGTACCCACACTTAGCTTTTTCTGCGACAGCCTCTGGTGTTTTGCCATGTCTGTGGTATGCCCACACTTTGCAGGTGGTTCTCATTACAGTCTCTACACACTTTGTGCCTTTTCTAGTTGTGATTGAGGAGGGGTGTTGAGAATCAGCAATCACACTCAACAAAACAGCCTCTTTGTATGGAGCCTCAGGGTCAAGGATATGCAGGCTAACTTATCCCATATGCACAATGGTGCCTATTACAGTTTCCTACTTTCCTATAAAGCATTGTACTTGCTTCCTTTCTTAATGCAATGATAGTACTCTTTTCTTATCAGTGAAGTGTCAATGTCATTGTCCACATACACAAGATTGTGTTTATGAGTCCAAGTCTCAATCTTGGAACCTAATTCACTTGTGTAACAAACAGTGTCTTTGTCTTCTCCATCATGAGTCCACACTTCTCATTTCATCCTCCATAGCTTCCGGTTTTGCCATGCTCTAGATCCCGCATTTCTCACAGGTTTTGTCTTGCTAATCGGGATGGGAGACCTTTTGAATATTCCACCTTCATCATCGATTGTTTTTTCATTTTTGTCCAATGAGATGAAGACTTTGTTACAAACTCTTTCTTCAGCCATTATGATGCAAAATCAACAAATGCAATTATCTATGGAGCAAGAATAGTTGGATCAACAATGATTGTTGCATTAAGAACAAGAGCATACCTATGGTGTGACTAGGATGATCGAGGCTGTGGTTGGTGAGCAAAAATTATTTGATGGCTGGTATGTTTTAGCCTACATTAAAGACTTTGAAAGACAAATGCGCTTCTTTAGATTTTTGATCGATTGGAGCAACTATTTCTTACGGCTTGTCACGCCTGCTTTGCAAGTTAGAGTGACAAATTTGTTTGTATAGAACTCTAACTGAGATGCTTTCAAGGAAGTGCTCAAAGATGAATATTTTATGGAGGATTATGATATTATTATATGCGAAAGACATTCAGAGAGTGGGTTTATCAGCCAAACAAAGGATTTTTTGCATCTGGATTGTTGTGGGAGTTTGAAGAGTGATACAACTAGTTAGATGCAGTAGAGAAAATAGCTCTGAACTTAGAGAAAGTGGAGTTATTCTTACAAGTGGTTGATCCTACACTTAAGGATGAGTTGGGAGAGTTACCAAAGGACTATACGCAGCCTATGGGATTGAAGATGGATTGGCAGGAAACTCTCAATGCAATTTCTACACTAACAAAGAGGCAAAGATGGAAGGCTTGCTTGTAGAAAGGGATGCAGTCACCACTAGCGACCGACCAGGACTTCACCTAATTCTCCTATTGCACCATCCACAACTTCTCATATTTTTGAGCATCTGTCTATGCATATGACTATTTTCTGTTGCAGTTGTCAGACCATCTGCAAAACTAACTATCGAAGGTATGGTGGATGAGATTTCAAAGAGCTTAAAAGACCTACAAATAAAGATGAATAGAATGGAACAACAACCACTTAGTCTTGCTCTAGTTTCAGTCCCAACTTCTTCTACTACTGCAAATTCTTCGAGAAATGATCATCTATCATTAAATGTGGTATGATAGTCCAGATCATGAGCAAAAGGACTATCAAGATTTTGAAGAGGTGAGAAGGTTGAAGTTGGTAGTCTAGAAAGACAAGATGATATATTTTGGAGATACAGAGTAGCCGATCAAACCAAATTTTGGTAAGGGTGGTATGAAGAAATTGTTAGAGGAGACTCTTTTGTGCTCTTCTTATGTAATGCAAGAGATGGCAAGAGAAGCTACTACTTATGGGCTTCAGTTAGAGAAGTTTCCGAAGAATAAATCTCCTTTATGGTCCTATGCACTGCATGCAGAGAAAAAGGGGAAAGCTTCAACATCCAAACATTTAGCCATAGGTGATGAGATCAAGAAAGGGATTGGATGGGATGATTGAGTGCCTATAGGACAAAATCTCAAGGATTTGAAGCGTTGTTGAGGAGAAGTAGAAAAGAGATGATGATTAGCCCCTGAAAGTTTGAAGAGGGTGACTAGGAGGAGAAATCTAGTTTCTTAGCCTTCTTCTTCAGGACCAGAGTAGAGTAGGCTGATGTTTAGAAGCTGAAAGTATAGGAAGATCAGACAATCTTGAAGATAAATGATCCAAACATGAAAAAGAAACCTGGATTCAAGCTACTTTTTGACATTGAGATGACTACGAACTTGAAGAAGGTGCTTGAGGATCAGCTTCTTAACTGCAAAATTGAAATCACTCTTGGAGAAGCCTTAGGGATCGCCAAAAGAGAGTTTCATGATGTTATCATTGACGTCATTAAAAGAAAACAATAGATTATTGAAGAACCAACATAGGATATGATCCATCGAGAGGCTTTACGAGTTGTGCTAAGGCTATTATCTATGGTTTGCAGATTGAGGAGATTGATTCTAATGAGGAGATTACTGAGGAGTCTACAAATGGAGCTTTAAGTATGTAGACCAAGAAGACTCTTTAGCCTTTACTTCAGCCTATATAGTATGTGGAGAGTAATGATGCACCTAGATTGATGCCTCATAGCCATTTTTCTCGCAGTCACTAGGCTTGTGTGACTACGGAGATGGTAGTCAAGCTTGGTGAACCAGAGACCCCTTATGTTGCTCCTTTGGAACATGAATCTGATATTAATATCATAGTCTGTGAATTGTATGATTTTGGTAGATGGCTAATTGATGTGGATCATGGTTGGCGCATGTGTGTGGCCAACAACACAATAGGAGATTTGTATGTTGCTTGTCCAAACTTGAAGATTTCTATTGGAGATGTGGATGATACTTATCATTTCTTTGTGCAAAACTCTTGTTCCTATCCTCTTGTTTTGGGTCAGCCATTCATTGTCCAGTCTCTGATGGAGGCTAAGATTCTGGACAATGGGTCTACCTATGCATGGATCCAAAGCAAGGATGGAAAGAGGGCTGTCCAATTCGTGATAGTTTGTGTCAACCATCAATGGAATAAGGATTCTTTGAGGGATTCCCCTCTTCCAGTAGGAAAGTTAGATTTTTGTTAGGTACCATAATCTTGCAAGATGACAGTGGTATCAGACAGGGAAAGCTCTCACCTCCTGGTAGTAGCAATTTTCCTCAAAAGTTTATGGTGTGTTTGCTGAAAGTACTTTGTGTTTTCAACATATTATGGACATGCCTAGATATGCCAAGCAGTACTTGAAGAGAAAAGAAAATGAATTAAAGATTGCAAGTCTTTTATAAGATGAAGATAGAGTAGATGGGTTTTATGGCATGGGCTGTCATGCTTGGATGTTATGGAGGATCTTTTTGCATTGCTGAAAATTGAAAATCGAAAGGTGTCATATGTCTTATAGGTCCATTCTTTGGTGATGTATTGCGAAATTGTTGATTTCATGCTACAAGAAAATTTGGGTGCTAAGAATTCTCATCAAAAAGTGTTCTTTGCTAAAGTATTTCAGTAGAAAGATTTATAGGGTGTTGTTTATACATAGCAAAATTTGTGTTTAACAGGGTATTTATAGCAATGGCTTAAATTTGTAGGTTGTAGAAACGAGGCCAGAGTACAAAAAATATAGAAGATAGTTGACAAGAAGGTGAGACTAGTTACAGGACCGCTACCTTTGGATAGTGATGAGATGATTATTAAGAGAATAGCTATGCAACCTGCTTTACGAGATCCTGTAGGTATTGGACAGAGGTTTTCAGCTGAGACATTGAAAGAGATGAAGATTGGGACTCAAGATTTTTTATTTCCAGCAAAGGTGAAATGTTTTGGGGAGATGTTGAGCAGACATGGGAGAGCCTTCACTTTTTTTCTACAAAAGATAGGATTCATTGATCCTAGGGTTGTGATGCCTATGGTTATTTTTTCCATTCCGCCTGCGGCCTATTCCTCTGCCTAGGGCTCACTTGCCAAAATTGGTAAAGTTTTTGAATGAGCAAATCAGGATGGGAATTCTAGAGCCATATTCAGCTCCGTATTCTAATAGATGATTCACATTTTCCAAGAAGAATGGAACACTCAAATTCATACACGACTTACAGTTGGTGAATAGGGTCACTATATAGAATGTTGGTGCAGGACCTATTGTGGATGAGTTCGCAGTAGCTTTTTCCAAATGTGCTATCTATTCACTTGGCAATATTTATTTTGGCTATGATCAGTTCCAAATTTCCCTTGAGAGTAGAGATTTAACTACCATGAAGACACCTTTAGGCCTTGGCTACATGTGTATGCTTTCAAAGGGAGCTACTAGTTTCGTTGTGCATATGATGAATGGGATGAACAAGGTCTTATGGGATTTTATTCTAAAGCTTACCATGCCTTTCATTGATGATTTGCCTATCAAGGGGTCATTTGGAGAAAGAGAAGTATGAGACTTTAAATGGTAGGTACTTTGTGGCTACCCATATTAGAGATGTTGAGAGGATTCTTCGCAGGCTAGAGGAGGTGAATTTGACCTTGCCAGGATTGAAGTGTATTTTTGGTGCCAGAGAGGTTTTGATTGTTGGACATATGTGTGGTAATTGTGGTAGGAGCCTTCCCCTACGAAGGTTGATGCCATAGAGAAGATTGTGGAGACTTTCTCTTCTACTTTGGAGGTTCACAGGTTTCTTGGAGCTTGTGTATTTTATCTTATTTGGATTCCTCGTTTCATTGATATTGCAAATGACGGTTGATGCCATAAAGAAGATTCCCAAAGACTTGATCTTCTACTTTGGAGGTTCACAGGTTTCTTTGAGCTTGTGCATTTCATCTTATTTGGATTCCACATTTTGCTCACATTGCAGATGATCTCTACTAGCTCTTGAGGAAAGTGCACCATTTTTCTTGGGACATAAGACACAATAGAGCTATGCAAAAGCTGAAGAGATTGTTGAGAGTTGCTCCAAATCTTTGAAAAGCAGATTACGAGTGGAGAAGACTAGTTGAACTCACTATTGATACTTGTCCTACTGGCATTGGACGGGCTATTGGCCCAGGATGATGGAGATGGGAATAGTATGCCATTAAATTTGGGGCAAAAGTCCTAAATGAGCAGCATCGCAGGTATCCATAGATTAAGAGGGAGCTCTTGGGAGTTGTCATGGCTCTCAAGAATGATAAAGAGTACTTCATTAGTGCTACTGTGGTGGTTGAGACTGCTTGCCTCTTCTATGTATGATCACGAGTCGTTCTACTCTAGATATTTCCATGCTTAAGTGAATTGGATACATGAAATCCATGAATCCTGAGTTTAGGCACATAGCAGGTAAAGAAAACCCAATAGCCGATATGCTTTCATGAGTGAGACATAATGATATGGATTCTTCTTTCATTGATGATGTTGATGATGGGGATGATATTTTAGCCATGTGTGCTAATCATACTTGTCATGCATCTACTTTGGAGAGCTTTGATGAGTCTTTGTATATAGGAGAGTATTTGTAGACTGGCCATTATTTGAGTACCATGTCTAGACAGGATGGATGGATTGATGCAGACTTCAAGAAGATCAGGAGGAAATATTATGGTTTCTTCTTATGGAGTGGGATGCTTTGGGAGCATCCATGGAAATGAGGAGGAAAACCATTGAGAGTTGTATGTGATAGAGCTTCATAGGTGAAAATCATGAGAGAGTTTCATGAAAGACTTTGGGCACAACATAGAGCTGTTTGGGCGACCTATGAGAAGATTAGAGAGTGCTACTGGTGGAGAGGTATGTACAAAGATATCTCACAGTTTGTTGAGACATGCACTAATTGTCAGTTGTTTTCTTCAATGATGCATAGAGATGAGCTTCACCCTACTTACATGTTATGTATTCACTACAAGTGGTCCCTTGATTTGATTACTATGCATGTTGGATTGTGGCAGATGTGTTACATTGTTTTGGCATGAGAGGATCTCACAAATTAGTTGGAAGGAAGAGCATTGAGGACGAAGACTACTTGAATGGTATGTAAGTTTTTGTTGGAGGATGTTATTTGCAAGTATGACTACATTGGGAAAATTACAACAAATAGAGGTGAGTTGGATGTTGATGAGGCTAGGGAGTTTTTCTCTCGCCTTGGCATTAAACTTGCTTTGACTTCAGCATATAATTTAGAAGGCAACGGGAAGATCAAAAGAGGCCATCCGTCGATTGTGAAATCCTTGGCCTAAACATGCAATGGAGGGGTCAGAGAGTGGCCTAGATTATTGCCTTATACCTTATGGCCTGATCACACTACCCACAATGTGACCATAGGTTATATTTTAGTTGAGTTGATGTATGGACAAAAACCATTCATGTCTATAAAGACTTGCACACTTGGAGTGCTTTATCAATTGGAGAGGATCGTTTGGCTCTTTGTATTCATCAGTTGGAGAGGATATCTAAGGATATTGAGAGAGCTATCCAGAAGCTCAAAGAGGTTAAAATTTTCAGCAAAGACTGATTTGATAGCAAAGATAGATTGAGACCTAGAGAGATTTAGGAGGGAGATTTGGTGTTGGCCTATGATAGCAACCAGTCTATCTACAAGGTTTGAGATGATGTGGCTTATTTGGTGCAACATGTCCATGATGACAATGCTACGTATTCCTTAGCAAAGCTTCATAGTATGGCCTTGAAAACACAGATTGCAAGAAAGATAATGAAATTGTTCAAGAGGAGAGATGATACAACGTATGCAGTTAACAAGTTGGATGATGAGTTTTTGATGGACTTGAGGCAAGAGATGATGTAGATGAGATTACAGATGATTTTGCAAAAGATGAGGAGATTGCATTGAGTGGAAAGATTGGGGGTGATGAGGATGGGTAGATGTGGCCCATCTAGAGGATAAGCACATTTGGAGGGGGAAGATGTCATGACACTAGGTGTCCACCACTGCAAACCTGAGGGTGGAGTTTTTTACCAAGAATTTGAACTCATTAGTTAGAATCATTAGGAATTTCTTTTTCATCATGTATGTCTTTTTGTTTGCCGTTCAATTTGAACTATTGGTTTGAAAATTTTATTACTTTGTTTCATCCTAAATTTTTTGTATTCGTTGAGTAGTATTGAGGTGTGAATAACCCGCCTGTATGTTTGTGTGTGTGGTAGCTCATATGAGTGCTTGTTTGTTCTATTGTTGAGGATCTAGTTTGAAGTTTGCATATGAAGAAGACAAGGTGTCAAATGTAGTGGAACATATGTTGGAGGAAGAAACTGGAAAACAAGGGCTGAAAGAGAAGGTTCTCATCTTGATGAACAACATCAACCCATCTGATCATTCTCTTGATAATCAGTCAATTGGTGATAGAAGATGGGCAAATGAGTCAAGCCACATTGTTGAAGATTGGCCAAGCTATACTGGTTGATGGCTTGAAGGATGGTTTCATAATAGATGCTTTTGTTTGTAGCATCCTTGTGACTATGTATGGAAAATGTGGTAGCCTTTTGGAAGCAAAAAGTGTATTTGCTCACGGATCCAACCATGATGTGGTACTGTGGAGGAGTGCTCTACTTTTGATATATGTGGAACATGATCAGGGAGAAAAAGCTTTATGCCTCTTTAGGAAAATGGTAGAGGAAGGTGCAAGTCCAAATCTATAGACATACATACTCATTTTGCAAGCATGTCTCATCCTTCTAGGAAAGGGGGAGACTCTGCTTAAGAACCTTGAAGAAGTGTGTGCTAACTTGGTGGGAGGAGCAAAGGATAGGAGGCTGAAAGTCGAAGGTCCTGTAAGGATGCCAATTGAGGTCTTGTAGATTACTTTATGCAAGTCTCTGAGGTAAAGGTACAAACACATGGGACACGTTTGAACTACCTGTCCATAAGCAAGTGATTGATTTGTATAGTTTTTCTGAGGTTTTGAAGTAAATCACTTCTATCACAATTGAGCTTCACAATTGAGCTAGGTGTTGAAGTGGAGGAGGACGTTGCTACAACAAAATCCCCTCCCCTTGATTACATCATCGACACAATGCCAGCTTTTTACGAGTGAAGGCAACTATTAGCCTTAGAAGATTATTATGGGAAAAATGTGCTTATTATAGAAGGAAGGATCATCAGGATTGCCTGCTTTTTAGGATGCCATGTGTTGAAGAGGAGTAGCTGATGGATATTTGAGGAGGCGATTATTGGAGTGCTTGGGAGTGTAGTTCTTTTGTAAAAAAACTAAGGAGATTTAGTTCAAAATTTTGAGCAATGGAGGTGCTGCATAGATCGAAGAGAGATCAAAGAGGGACTCACAATCTCTGTGATTCCAATCTTTCTGGAGAAGGCGACATGTCATGCTACTAATGGCAATTATTTTTGCACCAACTAAGAGTCAAGAAGGATGATGACCGAATTGAAAAAGGTTTTGATCCCTATGAGAAGCAAGCCTAAATCAACCAATCAGGGAAGCGATATTTTTCAAGGTGGTAAACATAAACATGGAAGAGATGCTGTGGAGTTACAATGCCATGAATGCGCTGATTACAAGCAGTTGTTCTCCTTCTTCACCTGCTCTAAAGGAGGTGGCCTAATGATTGTCGTCAGAAGTCGACATTATTTGACTAGAGGAAGTGCTTATGGTCAATAACAAGTAGTAGTTGTCTTGAAGATAAAGTGGCATAGTTGATACCGTCTGCAGCTACCCTGAATGGATCCAATGCCACACTACAATTCACCTTGCCACTATTCTTCATGTACGTCTAGCGCTAATACTTTAGTAGGATTTTCATGAAGGTGCATAGCTAGGCATCCATAGGAGAGAGTGATCATGGAGGAGCATGAGAGTAAGCCAAAGAAGCTACAGTGATTATTATAGTCTAACATGGAAATTAGACATCGTGGGGGTGTTGCTAACAATTGCAGTCATCAGCTTGAGGCCAAGAGCTGTAATATTCTCCAATCTAACTACACATTTTGCATATGAATGCCCTCTAAGGTTAAGATAATGACAAATTTTTTTATTATTCCCCTTATCCCCCAGCCGATTGTTGTGCTGGAGGGGGAGGGAATAGAAGGTTTGTTCAAGCTCCTCAATGGAGCTTGCAGAAGAGAGGAGGGCATGCGAGATGCCACGCAGGGGAGGGAGGATCCCCCTCCCCTCACCCATTTAAGTTGAGGGTCATGAGAGAAGAGAGGAGGTCGTCGCATGCTCATCTGCCCTGCAATAAGGATGATGTGATTGCCTTTCCCACCTGTGCATCCTGAGGCCGTCGCCGCTAAGCATGAGGGGGAAAAGCTTGAGACTGCTGTCTCCGCTGCCATAGAGCGTGAGGTGGCTACCGTGGAGCAGGAAGTGGGGCGCCGCTGGGAGAGGACCGTGAGCTGCAACAGTAGCAGGAGACTGGTCGCCACCAAGGAGATCACCGCCACCTACCACTTTAGTCTGTCTGCCATTCATACACCATCTCGAGAGCTACGAATCATCCGCCAATGCCGTAGGCATCGCCATTTGGCCTCCAGCACATCGCCCTCTGCCATCGCAATCCGCCCATTCCGTCAGCATGCCGCCATGATTCGGTGGATCTTCTTTCTCCCACGTGGCCCCAGAAGCTTTAGAAGCTTCTTGGGGAAAGCTTCTAAAGGTCCTAAGAAGCCCCCTTTCCTATGGCCCTTTAAGACTACCCCCCTTGCAAATTCCCTCCTAAGGGCTCCATAAGCCCCTTTTCCCCCCGACTTTTGCTGTGAAGGGCCTTCATGTGGGCCTATTTAAGCCTTTATTTTACACCTTTCCCCCCCCATAAATTGCCCTTGTAGTCTTTTGTTCATGTGGGCACGATAAAGCCTTTTTCCCCCACACACAATCCCCTATATCCAAAAGGGTCTTCTACACCCTTCTCCCCCCTAAACTTGTGGGTCTTCAAAAGGCCTTTCAAAGAGAATCACCCTACCCGGGATTTAAAACCCTCCTTGTGGGTTTTTCCAACCCCCACAATCTAAAGGCCTTAATTCTTTCTTGTGGCCCTTTCCCAAAGCCCTATCACCGTTCTTATACCCCCTACCCTCCAAGATTTTCCCACCCAATTTCGTGCAAATTTCACCTAATACCCTTACCGTAAGGTTTCCCACAAGTCCTTAAAGCCTTCTTGTGGACTTTTCCTCTCCTAACCGGTTTTAAGGCCTTCTAAAGCAAATTCACTAAGGGTGTTTGCATACGAAGGAGATGGACAAGATCGTAACTCCGCGCCCAAGGTGAAAAGGCTAAATTCGCAATGGCTCCTAGGAAAGCACTAGGCGCTGCCGCAAGAGGATCGTCTCCTAACATCCACGTGGACATCTCACCACAAGTCCAGGTTCTTCTTCCTAATTTTTATTTTTCGTTGTTATAATTCAATCATGCATAGATAATTTTTGGAATAGGATGCATTTTCTATCTTAAATACTTTGGTTAATTTAAAAGAATTAGCTTACAAGGGACAAGTTCGGTCATTAGTATTTTCAATAAAACGAACAAAATAAAGTGAGCAGAAAATTAATATGCATTTCTAGCAAGGAGTTTTTGTGCATTTCAATGAACTGAACTTTGATTAATGTCCATATTTACGAAACGGAATTATGATAGTGCACTCCATTTAGGCATGAAAGTATAAATTGCATGTCGCATTATTAGGACATATCTTCTTCGCAAATGAGGCATTATGGAAAGTGGTAATAACCCATAGGAAATTGCAAGGCATGAAATGATTCTTACGTTGCATAACTCTAGTCAATTATCGTTTGTCAACTGCATAATTATTAGTAAAAGGTTGCTTGTTTTAGCATGAATCTTGTTCGCAAGTTATAGGATGATTGATCGGAATTAGGCTATAGTCTTAGATCTTAAACCGAAAAGTTAGGGTTGAAAATCAACTTAAGCGTAGACAATGAGTCTTGTGTTTATGGAAATGATAGCGTAATTATCTTCAAGAATTAAACAAGTTGGCTTAAACCTAAACACCTAAAAACCGCAAAGGGACTCGTTTAGGAAGAGTTAATTCAATTCCAAAAAACTAACTAGGATTTAACACGTGACCTAGTCGCTTGTATGGTCAAGGCTGAAACTCCTATACCCTAAATACTTGCCCACATTCACGAAATGTAGGGATAGTAGGACATTCTTGCGAGAAGTGATCTAGGGTTTTCCTAAGAATCTTTCTCTAAAAAGATGAAACTCGAAACCCTAGGACTGACAAGACGGCCTAATGCCATTAGGAACAGACTATTTCGTGACTCCATTCGATGGGTAAATAGTCCCATAGTTGATGCGACACTTGTGCAACAAGTGGTAGAGTCGCATGATCTTGTGATTTGATCACAAGGGAATGGCCAATTCCTCGGAATGAGATTGGCAGATTTTTACACAAGTTATCTCGCAAGAGGATGAATAATCATCCTAATATAGTATTTTCATTAGGTAAAAGATAATTGCTTGGAAGCAAAAGACCAACCAATAAATTGAAATAACATTTGAACTTAAGGTATTGATTGAATAGGGTTAATAGGGTACGGCTCTAACCCAGGTTAGGGGATCTTGCCAAGTCGCAAGTAATCCCTGATCGAGTGCTGGATGCATTCGGAAAGAAGAATTCGCTCCTTAGCAGTTGACCAACAATAATGACCAATGGAAATGATTGTGCTTGTTACAGATTTAATAGCACTATTTTGCTTTATTTGATCAATGAATTAAAGGATAAATGGATATCTAATGCTTCAGTTTGAAGGCCTGAAGGTGAGAGTCAGCTTCAGTTACCCTCGACTGCCTGCCTGACCCTAACGAAGGGGGTTGTTAACCGCACCGGGAAGGTGGACCGAACCCGTCGCGAGAGGTCTCTCCGTTGAGCGCTACTTGGAGCAGGAGGACGCTTGGGTGCCAGGGGGGCTCTGGCCACGTAAATCCCTCGCCTTCCGTGCCCTGCACAAGAGGCTAACATGACTCGGGATTGGATCTCGAGGTCCGCATACTAGTCTACGGACGGAATCTTGGATTAGTAATCCCTGTGGATTGCTGGATAGCCTTCGGGCAGATTGTGGATAAGCCTACGGGCTGGACTTTATGTATTTCAAAGATAAATATGATAACCTGTTAAAAAGGAACTTGTTTGACATTGTTTTTCTATGTCAAGTGCTATGATTACATAAAGGAACCAGTACCTAACGGGCTAATTAAGGAAGTTGATTGATACATTTCCAACTAAATGTATTAGGTAATTGGTAAAGAAGAACGTGTCCTTGTTGATGAAGAGTTTTATACTCGTTGATGAAACAAGTTTCAAATTCTTCTCAAGAAATAGATTACTAGTAAATGTTGTAGTCAAGGTATGCTATTGATGAAGAAATTGGGATGTCATTGTTGATGGCTCTTGGATATCTTTGCCTTTGGTTAGAGTCACTTAGATAATTTTATTGGCATGAGGTTACCACATCTTTGAATTTTCAAAGAATTATATTATTACCAATGATGCTATGTTCATGTCTTGTAGCTTGAATCTATAGACTTTTACTTTCCATGATGTTGTTAGAGAGACTTGAATATAGAATGGTTTGATTTTTCACTTGTTGATTTCTTGCATTTACTTGGTAAAGATTTGAGAATATAGTAGACTAAAATTCCAAAGATAGAAAAACTTACAAACAACTCTTTTGCATTTCACCATGGTACCCTAAGCAAAAATTGTGATCTCATATGTGTGATCTGTCTTGCACATAAGATGTAGCATTGTTTTAAAATTTGATGGGCTTCTTGGCAAAAGCATCAAGGTTAGTTGGTTTCATAGCTAGTCCATAGATGGAAGTAATTAGATCACTAAGCAAGGATGGTCCCGCAAAGAGATTGTGATATGTACCTCCTCTGCAGTCAAAATCTTATCAAGTAATGGGTGATAGTTAAACTTCTGTGGCAATGCTAGATTTTGAGAGAGGATGATAGAATGCAAGGAAGTTGTCTCATAGTAACTTGGGTCAGATTGAAGTGTACCGACTATACGTTGTTGCTTAGCCATTGCCATAAGATGGTTGCCATTGCAAGAAATCTCAATACAATGAGAATACCACTTCTATAAGAATAGAATCAAGAAATTTCAATTCTACTCAAGCTAATAAAGTACTAATTGGTCATTGATTTTAGTTATAGAAGTATAAGAAAGAAGAAGCTGGCATGATTGCAATTACTTCTGAGGGAGGGTTTCAGTATACTCAGCTTGAGCCAAGAGGCTTTTATACTAGAGTTGTTCACTCTCTTCCCAAGTGGGATACCATTTGGAAGCAATTTGAATCTCTCATCATCAATAAGGCCTAAATCAATCATTGTGAATAGCTTGGCATAAGTAGTGAATATAGCATCAACTTGGAATAGGCAATCTATTTCAAAGGAATTGAATTTATATGCTGAATGAGTAGTGGTCTATAGAGCAAGAAGAAGAAGGAAGAAGACTAGAAGAAGAGAGAGAAAGAGAGAAAAAATGAGAGAAGGAAGGAGGAAGCCATGGAAGTTGGAGATGAAGGTGAAGAGTATGATCTTGATAATAACTAGTTACCCTAATCTGGGGCTCTTACACCTTAAATACCCCTTTTAGTGTGATGGGGTGTCTAAACCCTAGTCGGTGTGTATCCCTCTTGTTACAATCCGACCCCACTCGAAAGGTTTTTTATCTCAAAAATAAGGAGAAATAGAGGGGAGTGATGGGTGGGCTAAGAGAGGGGTGCAGAGTACTACTCAAAGCCCTTTGACAATGAAAATTAGATGTGGAGAGACTAGGGATAGCATGCAGTCCGGGACCAATCTGTTGAAGTAAACAAGTCATAACTTTTTATAGGCTACTCCAAATAGGACGTACCACATGTCAAAATAGAGCTTATGAAAAGTACTTTCAATCTATGTAGAATGCACATCCATGTGATTTGAGTAAGTACAAAGCTGTTCTAAAATAGTCTACTATCTGCGGGCAAAGGGTGGTCAATTGGGGCATGACTGGCTAGTCTTCTAGTCGTTGGGCCTCACAGAGGTAGGGAAATTCATTGATGATGGTTGCTGGGCGCCAAGAGGCTTCTTCCAAGGGTAGGCCTTGCCATTTGATGAGGTATTATTTGATGGATCGATATCGTAAGTGCTTATCGCGCTATCCAATGATTGCTTTAGGGACATATTGAGTGATGTCTTCTTCATCTATGGGGGGAAGTGCTTCCACATAGTTCACTGAGGAGCCTACAAAGGGTTTCAGCTAGATCTGACATGAAGCACATTGTGGATTTTGGTGGTGGGGGGAGTTCTAAGTGGTAGGCCAAGTCACCAACTCTTTTCAGGATCCGGTATGGGCCATAGAAGTGGTGGGCCAACTTCTTACTACTACTCTCTTTGAGTGTTGAGTAGTGGGACTTAGGCACTTTCAAAAGGATCAATTCCCCTTCTTGGAATTCCAAATGCCTTCGTTTTTCATTGGCATAGAGTTTCATGTGTGTTTGGACCTTTTGAAGGTTCATTTTGCATTGCTGAAGTAAAGCTTGCATGTGATCCAATTCAGTCTTACTTTGAGGATTGATTTTATCATTAAATAAGACTCTGGAGAGGGGAACCTTATACCCATATAAGGCCTCAAAAGGGGAAACTCCAATGCTAGAGTGCATGGAGTTATTATATGCAAACTTAGCCAAGTGAAGCCACGTATCCCAACTGTGCTGAACATCATGGCAAAAGTGCCTCAAATATGTCTCAAGACATTTGTTCACTCTTTTAGTTTGGCCATCAGTCTGAGGGTGGTATGTAATGGATGGAGAAAGCTTGGTCCCCATGGAGGTAAAAGCTGTCTGCCAGAAGTTACTCATAAATTTCACATCTTGATCATGTACTATGACCTGTGGTAGTCCATGCAACTTGAAGACATTTTCCATAAATTGAGTGGCCACCCGGAAGGCAGTGTATTGGATCTATGGTGAGGCAATCAACAACCACATAGATATTGTTCCACCCTTTCTTAGTCGCAGGAAGGCCAATGATAAAGTCCATTGTGATGTGAGTCCATTTCCCTTCAAGGATAGGGAGGGGCTGCAAGAGGCCAGCGGGCCTGAGTGTACTATCCTTGTTCTGTTGGCATGGAACACATTTGGTGACAAAGTCCTTGACATCCTTCCATAAGCCATTCCAATGAAAGATTTTAGCAATCCTGTGATATGTTTTGAAAACACCCAAGTGACTAGCAGTGGCGCAAGAATGCATCTCTTCCATGATCTTCTATGTGAAGGGGGAAGTATGGGGGATGACAATCTTACCATGGGACCAAAGAAGGCCATGCTTAAGCTGATATTGGGAGTTTTCAGCCATGAACACATGCTGTAATTTCTGAAATGTGTGGCTGAAGTGATCATCTAATAAGTAAGCCTCTTGAAGCTCTTCAACCCAATCACTGGGCAATTCTGAGATAGAGGACACTTTGCATGCCCACATTCGAGAGAGTGAATGAGCCACAATATTATCCTTGCCCCAAGTGTGTGAAATATCAAAGTTATAGTTCTGTAAGGTTGCCACCCATTGCCATTGCTTAGGAGTAAAAGTAGACTGAGTCAAGAAGTACTGGAGGACTCGGTGGTCGCTTTTTACTTGCAAGCGAGTGCCATACAAATAGTGGTGCCATTTCTTGATGGCATGGAGAATGGCCAACATCTCCTAGTCATATACATTCATTTGCATTTCTTTCTCATCGAGCTTGTGGCTCTCAAATGCAATCACACCATACTCTTGTAACAACACTACACCAATACCCCACTGGCATCACACTGAATGGTAAACAGCTTAGAGAAGTCAGGGCAAACAAGGATGGGAGCTAAAGTAAGCGCATCCTTTAATTGTTTGAAGCTATGATCCATAGTGGCATCCCAAAAGAATGACTTCTTTTTCAAGTGATCATTCAAAGGTGCGAAAATGGTGGCATAGTGCTTAATGAAGCATCTGTAGAAGGAAAAGAGACCAAAGAAGCCACACAAAGAAGTGGTGGTGGAGGGAGTGGGCTAGTCTCTAACACATTGCACCTTCTTCGGGTCAATTTGTATACCATTTTTTCTCACAATGTGTCCCAAGTACTCCATAGATGTTTGCATGAATATGCATTATATTTTCTCTCCTTAGCAAAGAGTCGATGCTCTCTCAATATGTCAAACACCCTCTGAATGTGTGTCAAGTGCTCCATGGATGACTTGCTATAAATGAGAATGTCATCAAAGAAAACAAGCACAAACGTGAACAGAAAGGGCTTTAGGATTTTGTTCATCAAGCTCTGAAAGGTGGCGAGGGCATTAGTCAACCCATAAAGGCATCACTAGAAAATGATAGAGTCCATGATCAGTTTTGAAGGCCGTTTTGACCTCATCTCCTACCCGGCAGGATCTAATGGTAGCCAAAGTGCAAGTCAATCTTAGTGAAAAAGCATGCCCCTTTTAAATCATCCAACAAATCATCAATTTGTGGGATGGGATAGTAGTTCTTCACTGTAATTTTTTTCAAATCTCTATAGTCAATGCACATGCGAAAGGAGCCATCTTTCTTTTTTACTAAGAGTACGGGGGAAAAAAAATGGCTCAATAAGCCCCTTATGATATTTGTGAACCCGAGCTTTGTGCTAACTATTATGTGTAGGGTTTGTCTAGCAAGAGGGCAGATAGGTCCGTACAAATCCCTATGGTTCATGGGATGCACTTAGAGTAGAATGAATATGTACACATTAAAGGAGATGTTATAATCCAAAATAGAGAATATTATGGAATCAGGGGACAACAAGATCTCTCTCAATCTCTCAGCTCCAAAATAAAAGACCAACCTTTGCTGAAAATGTATCTTTATACTAATGCACATATCCACCTTAATGGTTTGAACCAATTGAAAGTTGTAGAAAATAGGATGATTCATTTATCCATTAACTACAAATTTTCAT
This sequence comes from Lygodium microphyllum, assembly GCF_053477565.2. Classification (NCBI taxonomy): domain Eukaryota; kingdom Viridiplantae; phylum Streptophyta; class Polypodiopsida; order Schizaeales; family Lygodiaceae; genus Lygodium; species Lygodium microphyllum. The sequence goes on along the minus strand of NC_141159.1, from coordinate 114,034,913 downwards.
TACAAACTTTCATGAACTGTATTATTGAAGCTCTGGCCTCTTAGATTGCACCATTCGAGAGATGCAAATGATTTTCTTACCAATGATTAGGCTAGCTTTGGTGTAACCTTCATTAGCCTTGTAAAGTTTATAGGCTTATCGATAACTACATTCTCAATTGCTTTAAACCTTCTTGCTAGTAATAGTTGAAGTGCATCACCATATATAGCCTCTTGCCAATACTGCACACCATTGATGTGTAACTCCCCCTCCAAAAACTTGTTAATCCCCGAATTTGAAAGCGCCTTCACCTGTTGAAGATGAGGCTCCTTAAGGAGTGTCTTTACACTAGACACCAAGCACTCAACACAATACCTTGACCTAGAGACTTGATGAGAGCAAGATTTCTCTTGAAGAAGGGTGTGTGTAATTAACTTGCTCTACCTGCATACATGCCGTTTTCCAATAAATATTCTTCTTCTCTTGAGCTTCTTTTGGAGACCATAGTGGTACTCTTGAGAAATGAATCCCTTGAATAGGGTTTGATGAAGATTCCTCCTTTGTGAATCCTTGAAAAACACTTGTTGAAGAAAAGGACAACTCCTTAAATGTTTCTTCATTCTTAGAAATTGTAGAGCATAGTTTGAGAAGTCCTCAGCGGGGTATCAAAAATAAGAGCTGAAAAGATGAGTGGGTTCTTACCCACCCAGCCTCCAATCCTCACTAAGAGAGCTAAAGAAGGGCACCACTTAGCCAAAGGGAGGATGGGCTAGGACATCCCTTTCCTCAAAGAGAATAGAAATAACAAAAACACAACCTCACAAGAGAGAATTTGTAGCCCATCTTAATGGTTTTGAAGATAATGGAAGGTTAAGAGAGGTGATGGCTCCTAAATTCTTCCATGAACATATATATAACATAAGAAAATAAGGGATCAGATGTACTATTGGCTAGTTGTGCACCTCCTCACATTAGCTAGAGATGGAGACTAGCAGATATAGATCCATCCCACCAGAGATTCCCCACTAATAAAGCATATGGCGTCTTACTTAATAAGTTTAAGTATGAATATAAAGGGAGAATTAGAAGAGAGTACATATGATCTAGATACCATATTAGAATATAAGAGAGAGAGAGAGAGAGAGAGAGAGAGAGAGGGAGACAAGACAAGAAGAGGTAGAGGAAGCTTGCCACTATGTATTCATGGAATGCTACATAATAAAATAAACTCACTCATAGCTTACCTCAAAGACATGGAATAGCATGAGGGTGTTCTAGAGTGCTCTCATGTGCTTGTCATTGTTTCTTTACATCTCCATGGGCACCTTATATAGCCTCCATGAGAGATTAGATTAAGCTAATCTTCTTTATTAACATAATCCTGGATGATGTATAGCATCTTTGAAAATATGGAGAATAGTGGATGGGACAAGTCCCCACCTTGGTCATAATGCAAGAAGCCAAGGGTGGTTGTAGACAAGCAATAGAAAGGGAGCTAGTTTACAAGAGGTGGGTGCCCAAAGCACATTATTATAATATATTTACAAGAAGGATAAAATGAAAATTTGATATGATAAGGGTGAAACAGAGAGAAAAATTGTGTGCAGCCAGCAGTCTGCGTCTTCGTAACTTCAAATGGGTAAAGAATCTGAAAAAAGTTTATTTTGCTACTTTGTAGAGCCAGTCGAAACCGGTCACATTATATCGAAATTTTCTTCCAAATTTGATTTTTTCTAGGATTTATTAAAATTATATAAAATGGCTTTCAAAATTTGCTTTGACTTTATTTTCTTATATATATATAAATGCACATAAGCATGTGACAGAGGGGATCTATGCTTGTAACCTTTTGTGTACGATCGAAATGACACCATGATGTGGACATTGACTTGTGTATAAGGGTGAGGTGTCCTCTAATGATGGTGATAGATCCCAAATCATGGTGATGTAGGTGGAACCCACGTGTAGTTGGAGACTAGTCCTTTGAAAACATCTATGTACTCACTCAAACCCTAGGTATAATCCATTTCCACCTTCACTAAGATAACCCATCCCTTTTACCCTTTACATTAACATCCCTCCTAAGAACTTGTTTCCCCACTTGCTAGAGTTATCATAACTGAGAAGAAATGTAGCATACCTAGTGCTTAAAGAGTAAACCCAAAGTGATAAGATGTAGGGTTTAAGCTATGGGTAAGGCTCTTGATAGGGGTTTTGGCCAAATTTTGTGGTAGAAATCCGGTTTGTTAAAAATCAGGATCACTAGTTTTTGCAACAAGTAAGAGCTAGCACTGTCTATACAATTTTCCATTATTTTTTTGATTTTGGGGATATTGTAGCTTAAATCATCATTTACTTTTAGCCTCACTTCTAGATATGTCTCTTGAATTAGATCATAGAAATATCTCCACTAGGTGATGGTGAAAAACTAGGATATATATTTTCCAAACAAGCTCCATTTCTCTGGTTATCGTATATTTTCCCTCCAAAAAATCTAAGAAATCATATACTCATTGAAATCATTTAATAAGTCCTTGAAATAATTGGGATGAGATGCATGGATAGGTTCATCTAGACATTTAGATCTGCTAGCTTTTCTTTGTGCAAAATGCCTCCTTCTAGTCAAATTCCGTGAAAGATCTTATTGCACTGATGTAAAGCAATGAGGATTTTTTCGGCCGATAAAGTGTTTCCAATTCTTCTAATTCCTAGAAAGATCTGATAGATGAATCCCTTTAGGGCAAGAGAAACATGGTTGAAGCTAGATGGATAAAAGTATGTAAAATATTACACGGTGCAGCGAACAGAATCTGAGAAAGAGATAGAGAGTACACAATAGATAATAGGAGAATCAGTAAATTCTTTAACTCCAAACAACTGATACAAAGATGGCTCTGTCCAGCTGTGCACTTCCACTGTGTGAAGCTTAGATGGCAATCGAGACAGAAGATAGGTGAAGAGCTTAAGGCTAGCTCGAACAACAACTCTGACTGGGTGAAAGATGAGTGATCAATGGGGCTGTGAAGGGGTTTAGCTTTTATAGCCTACGAAGGCCATGAGGTTGGCCTGATCGACTACCATATAAGCCTCCACTAGTCGGCCAGGGAATATTCCCTTTACCATCGGGCCGAGGGCGTTGCCCTCGGATCCCCGCCAGAATCTGATATACAAGTCAAGACTCAACCAATGTCCGGGATCACATTTGGCTTCTCCTTATAATGGGGGCCTTACAACTTTGAGCACCATGGATCATTGGTAGCACCTAATGAGGGTGGGGCATTGATCATATCTAACACCCCCCCTCAATGTCCACCATAGGTGAACTATCTCCTCGGCCCAATGCCGAGTCTCTGAAGATGAACTTGAAGCGGATCCTTCGTAAGTGCTTTGGTGAAGATATCTGCTCCATTCTCCTCTGTTGGACAGTAGAGTAGTTCCACTATCCCATCCTCCATCAAATCACGCAATAGTGATACTGGATCTCTATATGTTTGGTGTGTGCATGAAACACTGGATTTTTGGCAATGGCGATGCAACTCTGATTGTCACATCTCAGCACAGTTGGTTCTTCATCCTACACTCCCATATGCCATAGAATCCTTCTCAACCATACTGCTTCACATGCAGCAAGCTGCCTTGTACTCTGCTTCGGTTGGCTGCTTCTTACTAATCCAAGAGAAAATTCCTGAACCCAAAGAGAAACAATAACCAGAAACTGACTTCCTGGAATCACTGTCTCCTGCCCAATCTGAGTCACAGTTCCCCACAAGAGAAGTTCCAAAACTGTATGTGATACCATAGTCAAGAGTTTTCTTCAAGTATCTGAGCACCCGCATCCCAGTCTTCCAATGACTCTCATGAGGTTTGTTTGAGAACCTGCTCAAAACACCGACAGCAAAACTGATATCTGGTCTGGTGTTACACAAGTAGATCAGACTGCCGACCAACCTCCTATACCTCCCAATGTCTGCCAGTACTGATGTATCCTCGACGGATAACTTTGCATTCACCTCCATAGGTGTAGCTATCTCCTTGCACTTGGTCATGCCAAATGCCTTCAAGATCTCCCATGCATACTTCTTCAAAGAGATGAAGATCTTTCCTGGCTCTTGCCAGACTTCAATCCCCAAACAATAGTGCAGCAAGCCCAAGTCTGTCATTTCAAACTCAGAACTCAAAGTCTTTCGAGTTTGGTTGATCATATATTCATAGTCACCTGTAATAAGAAGGTCGTCCACATATAGGATAATCACTACAGACTTTTTACCATCCCTGTAAACATACAAGTTGGCATCTGAGGCACATCTTTTGAAGTTTAGGTTTAAAAAGAACTTATCTATCTGCTAGTACCATGCTCTGGGGGCTTGGTTCAGCCCATATAATGCCTTCTTCAGCTTACACACTTTGTTCTTAGAATGGGGGGCCTCAAACCCTAGTGGCTGAGCCACATACACCTCCTCCTTGATGTCACCATTTAAGAACGCTGACTTAACATCCATTTGGTACACTGGCCACTTCTTGTGGGCACCCACTGCAAGTACCATGCGAATAGTGGTTATTCTGGCAGTTGGGGCAAATGACTCTTGAAAATCAAACCCTTCAACTTGTGAAAATCCTTGGGCAACCAGTCTAGCTTTGTACTTTTCTAAGGTACCATCAGCCTTGTACTTTACCTTCCCATACTCTGCCTGCATAGCAGCCTTCCATGATGGATCTGCAAGTGCTTCTTCTAAGTCAGTTGGCTCCTTTACTTCTCTCATAATCTCAACCATCAAGGCCATATTGACTATGTGAGTAGAAGCCCTCCTTTGCTCCTCTATTCTCTGAGACCTCCTTGGTCCGTCTGCCTTCTCCTCAACAGATGCAAGCATAGGATTATTGTGGTCATAGAGCTACTTCACCCAGCGCGGCAATGGCTTTTCCGGTGGGGTGATGTCAGGTTGGTGAACTTTTTCCTCATCATCTGAAGATGATGCTTCCTCCTCCTTAAGGATAGGGATAGCTCTCGGGACAGGTTCATAGTGGACTACTTCCTCGCTTGATGATAAAGTGGAAGAACTTGCCTTCTCCTCCTCCACTATATGCGGCTCCTCCTTGAACACCACATCACGGCTCGCGATGATCTTCTTTGCCTCTTGGTCATATAATTTGTAAGCCTTCTGCTCATCACTATAACCCAAGAAGATACATTTTTTGCTTTTTGGTTTTAACTTGTTTCTCTTCTCATCTAGAACATGTGCATAACATTCACATCCAAAAATTCTGAAATGTGAGATACATGGTTTCTTACCAATGTAAGCCTCATGAGGTGTTTTTCCCTTGAGAGCCTTTGTGTAGCTCCGATTTAGAATGTAGGCTGCAGTATTAATAGCTTCAGCCCAAAAATGGTTAGGCAATCCCTTGCCCTTTAGCATGCATCTTGCCATCTCCACGATGGTGCGATTCCTGCGTTCCACAACACCATTCTATTGAGGTGTGTGAGGCGTCGTCAATTGACGCTTGATCCCTTTGTTCTTGCAAAAGCCTTCAAACTCCTTTGAGTTGAACTCACCACCACCATCTGTTCTAAATTTCTTCACACTTTTCCCTGTTTTATTCTCAACAAGTTTTAGCCATTCTTTAAACTTACCAAAAGCTTGAGCCTTATCATGAAGGAAGTACACCCACGTCTTCCTACTGTAGTCATCGACAATCAACATAAAATAAGAAGATCCCCCCAAGGCCTGTGTAGGCATCTTACCACACAAGTCAGCATTCACCAACTCTAGAGGAGCCAGTGCTCTATTCTTGCTTTCTTGTGGAAATGCCTTTCTCTGTTGCTTGCCCATCATACAAGCTTCACATGGTTCCTTCAATTCAGTTATTGTAGGTAGATGAGCAACCATACCTTGCTTTTGCATCTCCTTCAACACTGCAAATCTAATGTGTCCAAACCTTTCATGCCAAAGCTTACTTGTGCCCACTCCAGCGGTAGCTGTAAGAGCACTTAGCTCATACAGGTTGTTCCTTCTTTCTCCTTTGCCAACAATTGTGCCAGCACTATCAAGAATTTATGCACCTGTCTTCTTGAACCTCACTTCATGACCAAGATCAGTTATGGCAGCAAACTGATAAGAGATTTCTCATGTTTTTGGGAACATACAACACATTTGAAAGCTTTTTGACTTCACCATTTGCAACAACAAAAGAAATAGTACCTGTGCCCGCAGGAAGGCATTTAGCATCATTTCCAACCATCACAGTGATGGATTCTTGTATAGGCTGCATAGAACTGTATAGACCTTTCTTGTTGGTCATGTGACGGGAGGCCCCACTATCCAACACCCATGAGTCAGTGGTAGATTCTTCTTGCGCCGAGGAGCACACTTCCTCAATGGTCGCCATGAATAATTCTAGCTCTGCTTCAGCCGTATTGGCTGTCTCTTTCCCTTTACTTTTAAGGGTACTATTCTTTTCATCTGCCTTCTTGACACGAAAATCTGCAATTGCATGTCCTTTCTTCTTGCAGTAGAAGCACTCTCCTTGAAACTTCTTCTTTCCGCCCTTCTTCTTTTTGTCACCATCATTTTTGGTGGAGGAACCACCTTTGCCTTTTGCATTGGCAGAGAATGCAGTATCTCCATTGTTGCTTCCTTCTCGGGCTTTCAGCCTCAACTCCTCCTCCATTAATAATGCACAAAACTCCTCAAAAGTCAAAGCTTGAGGTCTCACCTGAGTATTAAGGGCAATTACTAGTCCATCAAACTTTTGTGGACAAATCCGAAGACACCTCCGAGCTAGCTCTTCACTAGTCTTTTGTATCCCAGCGCCAGCCATCTGGTCGCGCAGATTCTTAATCCAAGTGATGAATGCTTTAACCGTCTCTCCTTCAGCAAACTTCTCCGCTGCTAGTTGATTCTCCAAGTTTTGAATCCTTGTTTGGTTTCGTGTTTCATACTGACTCCTTAGTACATTCCAAGCCTCTAACTTTTTGGTTGTATGCTGAATCAAACTCAAAACATTGTCAGAACAGCTTGTAACTAAGGCACACAATGCATCTGCATTCCTTCGTTTCCAAGCTCATAGAAGATCTGCATTCGGAGGAATCATCACACTAGGATTTGATGGGTCGTGGGTAGGTTGTGGTTCTGCGTCAGTCCCCAGCACAGTCTCCAAAAGCTCATAAGAATCAAGGATAGTTGTAATTTTGAACTTCCACAAGGTGTAGTTTGTACCATCTAACTTGCCTTCACTGAAAGTTGGTGGACGAATCCTCAGTTTTTGAATAGCCGGTATAGCAACACCACCTCCTGCACCGCTCCCTAATGCACCAGAACCGCTTCCGGAAGTCGACCTAGTTTCTCTTTTCTGTTGAAGCCTTTGCCTCTTGCACAGTCTCTGATCTCTAGAGCCCCATGGGCTCTGATACCATGTAAAATATTACACGGCGCAGCGAACAGAATCTGAGAAAGAGATAGAGAGTACACAACAGATAAGAGGAGAATAAGTAAATTCTTTAACTCCAAACAACTGATACAAAGATGGCTCTGTCTACCCATGCGCTTCCACTGTGTGAAGCTTAGATGGCGATATAGACAGAAGATAGGTGAAGAGCTTAAGGCTAGCTGGAACAACAACTCTGACAGGGTGAAAGATGAGTGATGGATGGTTGTGAAGGGGTTTAGCTTTTATAGCCTGCAAAGGCCATGAGGTTGGCGTGACCGACCTACCATATAAGCCTCCACTAGTCGGCCAGGGAATATTCCCTTTACCATCGGGCCGGGGGCATTGCCCTTGGACCCCCGCCAGGGGGGCCGCTGGCCCCCCTAGGACCCCCCAGCCAGGGGCCGCTTCCGCGGCCCCCGAACCCCACAATAGGGGCCCCTTTTAACTCCCTTACCCTGCAACTTGATGCAATGCGCCTCGAGTTGCTACCAGCTTAACCACTCCGTCTAACCCAAAGATTAGACCCACAATGGTCACCTTTTTGCCATCCGGTCACGTAGACCTCATCTGATATACAAGTCAGGACTCAACCAATGTTCGGGCTCACATTTGGCTTCTCCTTATAATGGGGGCCTTACAACTTTGAGCACCATGGATCATTGGTAGCACCTAATGAGGGTGGGGCATTGATCATATCTAACAAAGTAATCATGCAAGCTTGCTAGTTTTCCATGAGATGAGGGCAAAAGCCAACAAATTCGAGTTGTTTCCAAAAGACCATGTTTTGTTAAATAAACACAAATATGTCTTTTTCTTGTAGCAAAAAATGAATACTTTATTACTAAACAAACTTGGGCCTTTTCTCATTTAAACATTTGCACCCTCTTGTTATGCATGTACAAAAAATACCATTTTTCCATGGCCCAAATTCATTAACAATAGATGGCCATCTTTACAGGTAATGTATGCAAGTGCATTAGGAGGAATCCTCGAGGATAAAAATGTTTTCTATAAATCTATAACAACTCTTTCATACCTAAATCCATATAAAAAAATTTAATAAAATGCCATGAAAGGTTTTTGATAACCTAAATGTATGGATGTATCCGATTATCCCTTAAAATGACTTTCTTCTCCTTTCTAGAATAATATTTTCTACCTTCTCCCTTTCTCCTACATGGGCGATTGATTTTTGTTCCATTCACTTTAGTCTTTTAAAAAAAAGAGAAGGCATACCATTGCACATATATGGTTACACAGATGCAAATTGGGCTTGTTGTATTTCAGATAGGAGATCTACCAGTAGTTTTATGTTTTCCTTTAACAATGCTACTATTACTTGGAGCAATAAGTAAGAAATAGCCAACAATTTCCTTATCTAGTATAGAGGCATAGTATAGAGGTGCTGCAATTGTAGCATATGAGGTGACAACCCCTAAAATATGGCCCATATTGCAAATTTTTTTGAAGCTAAATTGTATACATTTTCCACACTATTACCAAACTTTTATATCAATTTCATGCAGATGCGGTATTTGTAGTTGTGGTGTTTGGAAAATGGTCTTTGCAATTTGTGTTGACACTACAACAAAAAGGCCTCTTGGACGCACTCTTAGACGCATTTTTGAATTAAGAGAAAATCTTATGGGTGCGTCTATAAGCCCGTCTAAATATGCGTGTACCATTTCGCATCTATAGTCGTGTGTATAAGGAAATCCACACGCACCAATAGACGCGCTTTAGATGCGCATATACATGCTTAAATAAACACGCAGATGAAAACCAAAATTATTATTTATTTAATTTATTTTGTGCATCTACAAGTGTGTCTACATGGAAGATTAGATGGGCGCATAGACACGTGCATAGATGCGCTTTTACATGCACCAGTAGATGCGACCGCAAAACCAAAAATCTCATTTTTTAAAAAATTATATTTAATTTATTTTTATTAATTTAAATTATATAGCGCATCTATGGGCGCGTGTACTCTGCATTCTAGATGCGAGTATAGATGCGCATTTTGTGCAATTTAGACGTGCAAACAGACGCGAAGCACAGAATTGGAACCACATGCTCTCTGGTTTTTTCCCCCCCCTCCCATACATCAAATTGTGCATTTGGGGAAAACACAATGGATCTAAAGGCACAAGAATTGAAAACAAAAATCCATCTATTCATTATATATAAAACGCATTTACATGGGGAGTTTAAGTGCTTGCGACCTAAAGCGTGGCCGCAAGCAGTAGGCTCAAAGATGGATAATAGAAAAGCAAGGAAACAAGGCCATAGAGGAGGCATGGTGCTCCTCTATGAATCTGAAGAAGAAACATATTTGCTAGCACCACCATCGCTACTGGCATCGCTATCCCCCTCCTCGCTATGCTCCACATCGGGGTTCGCCTACACACACAAAAGATCAAGGTTGCTTATGTACAATTGCAAAGAAAATGTTATAATTAGCCATACTTTTAATAGGAAAGTAAGAAAAACATACCTCCTCTCATTGTTGAATCCTCATAGCCCGGTTGTATTGGTCCTCAGTGATGAGACCCTCCTCATAGAAGTGAAGCCATGTGGCTGCGCGGTTATGGCCTCGATGGTAACCTACCTCTCTAGGAGTAGGCATCCTACCAACGATAGTAGTCTGCAAAATAATTATGATATACAAATAATTATGAGACACAATGTATTGGAACAAATTATATAAATAATTGAAAAAAATATAAAATTAAAAAAAAACTAGAAATCAAAATATACTTACAAACTCTACCTCACATGACTCTCTGCTGCCCGATCCGTAATGCGACGATCCCATAGTTTCCATTTGGATGCGTCTCGTCTCTACTTGCTGGTGACTCTTCACTTTCTCTGCTGCTTTCTTCTTGGCTTTCTTCCACTCTATGCGATGGAAAATAGGTGGTTGGCTATAGGCTCCACGCCCCTCCTCTTGTCTCCGCAGTGATCTCTGGCACGTGTCATGAGGTGAGATATTTTGTTGTGAAGCAAATCCCTCACTTTTGTGCATCCCCAATCATCCGAGAATCGCTGACCCTCAGGATTTGGGTACCTCCTATGGACTGCCCTCAGCACCTCCTGCCACAAGCTGCTTTTCTGATTCTTGAAGTAAATGAAACAATCTTTATACGTTGCATGCAGGATGCTCCTCATGTACGCCATTACATCCCTTCCTTCATCATCATGAAAGATGCCACCAGTATCTGTAACTCTATAGTACTGGCGTACTGGCTCCTTTACGTAATCTTCTGGTGAGGGTGATCGCTCGCCACCTCCTAGACAACCCCCACACAAGCCTTGTCCTCCCCCTCGACTCTCCCTCCTCCCTCTCTGTCAACTATCCTCTACCTTGCTGGATGCACGTGCTTCTGCAAATGCACGTGCGTCGGCTGACGCTTGTGCTTCAGCCGATGCATGTACACGCGCTGCACATGGAGTACCTGCAATTGGGGTTTAGACATTTGGTGTTTGGAAAGCAGTGCTAGGCAAAGACGTGAGAGGAGTTCCAGACATGATGCTGAACACCTTGTCTGTTGTGGGACGGCTAAGGTGTCTAGTCATCTCTCCCATGAAGTCTTCCTTACTAGGAAAACCTCCAAAAAAAGCATTGACCCCTTTGCTTAACTGCGCAAAAGTATCATTCATGCGCTCCAAATCTGGGTCATTGCTAGATGAACCAGGATGGGACATCTGCAAACAAAACACAAAAATAAGACAAATTTGCTAAACTGCAATATTGTGTAAACTGTACTATTGTGTAACATGTTTGTACAATTCTAGAAATAAAAGCTTTTCTTTTTTATCAAACCTGGCGCGTGCATATCGCGTCTGAGATGCAGAATAGACGCACTCTCAGATGCTTCCCCGAAGTCAAAACCTTTGTTTTCTGAGAAAAGCACGTGTATTCTCATGTCTAGTATGCAGAATAGACATGCTCAGAGATGCGGTACCACCATGGAAAAAACAAAAGCTTTTTCTTTAGCATGGCATGTGTATACACGCATCTATCATTAGACGCGCTAAGTCGGCCACTCTCAAACCGACAACCGCCATGATTTTTTTGTGATATAAAAGCTTTAAATTCATAGAAAGAAAGATCCTAATACAGAAAGAGAGAGAGAGGGAGGGAGGGGGAGAGAGAGAGAGAGAGAGAGAGAGAGAGAGGACTTACCTTGGGTCTTTGGTGTGGACGGGTGGTGGCGCTGCTTCCTTCCCCTTCTTCCTCTCCTTGGTGAGTTGTTCTCCCTTGATGCTTGCTGCTTATTTTCTCCTCTCTTTGCCTCTTGTTCCTCTGGTTCTCCTCTCTTTTGTTCTCTCTTTCTTCCTCTCCTTGGCTTTCTTCTCTTTAGCTGTCTTCTTTCCCTTCTTGTCTCTTTGAAGTGAAAGAAGAGGTGAGTCATGAGGAGATGAGTCATGAAGAGACTAGTGGAGGTAGATTGCATGTCGGCTGAACTCGAGCTCCAAAACACGCAAAAAATGCAGGAAAGGCGTAGTTTGAAAAGAAATAGCTTGTATCTTTTGAATTTTTACATTTGTGTCTATTTCTGCATGTATATGCGCGTCTAATTTTACATAAGCACGCTAATAAACGTGTATTTAGATGTGCAGATAGACGCAAGCATAGACGCACATTTAGCGCGCTTGCATTTTTATCATAAGTTTTTGTATTTGAGATAAGTTTTGATAGTAAGTTTTTATCATAAGTTTTTATGTATTTATGATAAATTTTCTGTATTTAAAATTGAATATCTTAGAATAATTAATACGCCTTGAAGTTTTTATATAAACATATTAATAACAAATTTGATATTGTCATGAATTAGGTTTAATCATGTCGTCATCATCACCTAGTGCGGTGCATGCTGATAAGTCAACGAGCACATCCTCAAGTGAGGATGAAACATTACGTCTTCATAATCGAGATGCATGGCTACGATGAAAAATTAAATGCATATGTGATCGTTGTCAAGGGTGTATTTTTCGAGCACGTCAAGTTGCAATGTCAAACCTCAGCATGTATGGAGAATGGGACCGAGAAAAATCACCAGTACTCATTGTTTTTAACACTAAGATTGCTAATCTATTTTTGAAATATATATCAACGTACATGTAACTCTCTTTTGTGGCTGAGCAGGATGTGGTGCCACATCCTCAGATGGTCCCTCCCGGGTGTTGAGAGGCTACAAAATGTTGACGCGAGGAGGCAGAGTCTTCAAGAAGAGTGGAGACTGACGACCATGATAGTAGCCCTCATGAAATGCCCCATCAAGTTGTAAAGGATGAGATTTGGGACAACATGGTACACGATCTATTTTTGCAACCGGTTCGGGGAGAAGGTCACTCGATGAAGCCAGATGACCCACTATACGTAGCGTTATCTACTCCGTTGTATGAAGGTTGTATGTACTCCGTTCTTCATGCGTCCCTCAAGATACTTAACTTGCAAACAATTTATGGATGGAGTAATGTCAGTTTGAATGCGTTATTAAAGTAGGTATCAATTCAGTTTGGCTTATGAATCATAATATTAATTGTTCTATTTTGAAATCAGACACAATTATATGTTGGTGGTTTTTTAACTCACTTTTAAAAATATATGTAGGTTATTATCACAAATGCTTCCACTAAAAGGAAACAAATTGTCAACTAAGAGAGAGCAAGCAAGACATTACTTGACATCTCTGGAGGCCTCGATTATGTCAAGATCCATGCATGTGTTAATGATTGTGTCTTATTTCGTGGGATTCATGAGTTCGCACGAGAGTGTCCTGTTTGTGGTGAATCAAGATACGAAGTGGAGATAAAGTCAATGGATGTGCCTCGTAAGGTTTTGCGACATTTTTCGATTATTCCACGTATTCAACTTATGTTTAAGTATAAGTCTATTGGAAAGCTCATATCATGGCATGCTAGTCATCATTCAAGTGATGGAAAATGGAGGATACCTGCAGACACACCGGCATGGCAACATATAGACAATTTGTGGCCCATTTTCAAAGAAGAGTGAAGAAATTTGAGATTTGGTTTAGGTATCGATGGAATCAATCCATTTGGCATCAAAAGCACATCATACAGTGTATGGCCACTGGTATTGGTGAACTATAATATTCCTCCATCCATGGCAATTAAAAAGGGAAATGTAATGTTGTCCCTTCTGATTCCTAGAAAGCACAAGGTAAAAAACATGGACATTTACTTAGAGCCTTTGATTGAAGAGTTAGAAATGTTATGGGAAGGTATTGAGGTGCAAGATACAAGTGCATCTGCATCCTCTAGAGATTTCACTTTGAAGGCCATGTTGTTGTGGACTATGCATGACTTTCCAGGATATGGAGATTGTTCAAGTACATGTATATAACTCTATATTTGAAATTCAAGACTTGAATCAATTGCATGTTATTAATTCACTTGTTTGTTCAGGTTTAACCACATCAGGATATCATGCATGTCCTATTTGCGGTCCCTCTCTAGTTTCCTCTAGGTCGGCACGTTTAAAGAAGGTTATCTATGACAATCATCATCGATTTCTTTCTATTGACCATCCTAAATATGTTCTCCCTACTGATGGAATGACTCCACAATCTCTAACCATTCGAGATTGGAAGGAGAGATGGATTAATGCCGACAACCACCCTCCACTCGGCATGAGTCAATAAGAAGTATATTTCTCTCGATTGACTTTAAAGTATTTAGCATGATGAATTTTTTACATAATATATTGTTTGTCTGTTAGGTTCTCTATATTTTTTCATCTTTCATATTGAACTGAACTCAAGATCAACCACCTATTGGACCCCATGCACATATTCAAAAATGTTGTATCTACATTATGGGATCACTTGATAGGGGCTGGTGATTCAGTCAATGTAAGAGAGGATTTATGTAACATTGGCCACATGAGACGAGCCTGGCCACACATTAGATCCAGAGGAAAGATTGAGCTACCCCATGCACCTTGGATGCTATCAAAGAACAAGGAAAAAATAGTGAAGGAACAGATATGTAGCTTTCGAACACCCATAGGATGTATGAGATATCTCAAGGGAGCCTTCATAAAGAAAAAGAAAAGAGGTGTGGAGCAACTATCTGGTTTGAAGTCCTACGATTGGCACAAAGTGATTCAAGTAAGGTTATCTCTAACCATGAATATAGTAATTAGTGGAGTAACTATGTGTAAACTTTGGGGTATAATGAATTTTTCCTCATCTATGAATATTATTTACATTCAATTCGTACTTCCTACTAGCATATCCCATTGTGTATCCAAAGATGTACGTGATATCATTTACAAGATGGGAGAGCTTGTGAGGTGTGTATACATTGTATTTTTTCATTATATATTGCATACATCATGTAGTGAACCTTTTTGAATTTCTACACAAAAATAAACAATTGTCAAATACATCCTGACAGATACGTGAGCTCGAAGGAAATTGATCCAAACACATTACAAGATGCTCGAGTATTATCTGTTGAGGTGGTTTTTTTTATGGAGGAAAATTTTCCTCGCTCCATTTTGACTACTCAATTACATTTACTCGTAAATTTGATTGATGAGATCGCACTTTGTGGGGCAGTTCATGCAAGGTGGATATTTTTTCTTGAGCGCTTCATGAAAACTTTGAAAGATTTTGTGAGGCAAAAAGCACTGCTTGAGGGAAGCATGGCTAAGGGTTGGTTAGTGCAATCATTCCATGTTTATATCTCTGAGTATCTTGCTGAAGTGGACCCCTCTCAACCATGACTACGGAAAGACAATGAAGACTTGAGGATGACCTCTATAATACCTCAAGGAAAAGGAATGAGTAAAGTGCTAACAAAAGAAGAACTTCGTAAGTTAAAAATAAATAGTTTTTGTGTGCTCAATAGTGATGTAATGAGCAAATGGGTGACACTATATAATGAAGCAAGGGCAAGAAGAAAAAGCAAAAGACAAGAATTTCACACCAGATATGGATGTAACATCTCATTTCCAGATCATCTAAATGCGCTCCCACGTCATATTGATATAGATTGGTTACATGAGGGAATGGAGAGAATGGAAAAAGAGGAGGGAATTAATATATCTCAAGAAGAGTGGGAATACACACGAGGTTGCTTATCAAAGGTGAGACATACTATCAATCAATTTGTTTCTAGTTATATTTTATATAATAAATTGATATGTTTGATCTTAATATTTTACTACTAATGCACATTATTCAATGCTATTTCGTGTGAGGGTAAACATCTTTGAGCTCAACGCATAGATGAAAAGAGAAATACCCAAGATTGTGGTGTCCTTGCTCACTTCGAGGATGCCAATGGTACCATGGAAGGCTATTGTGGCTTGATCCAAGATATCCTAAAGCTTGACTTTAGACGATTCTTTATATATGTACTGGATGTGAAGTGGTTTAAAGAAGTGGTAACAAATGGTGACCATTGCACAATCAGACATCATCCAAGTGGTTTTGTAATCATTGACTCTACAAAATTTCACCAAAACAAGAATAACACATTAGTACTACCTCAACAATGCGAGCAAGTATATATGTAAAAGCTAATTTTTTTATATGTATGCATGTGATACATATACACAATATAATAAGTATTTAAGTTTCTTACTTTTGTTTTTCAAATACAGGTTGTGTATCATCCAATGGTAAACAATAACCGATGGTGGCATGTCATCCCTATATCTAATCGTTCAAAACCAATACATGGTAATATTACGGACATAGAGATAACAGATGACAATCCAACAATTAATGATGATATACATGATGATGCCATAATAGATGATATGCATGATATAGTACAAGATGAACCTCGCAAGGATGTTCAAGGAAACGCAGAAGAGGACAATAATGTGGTTGATGATGATGAAGTTATTGAGCAATATAGCAATACATCTGATAGTGGGATAGACTTATTTGTTTCGTTACCTCTTGGTAACATAGACCTAGAAGTAGATAGTTTAGCAAGGGCTGATCTCATTGAAGATGAGATGGATCATTCACTCTAACATACTTAATTCACTTAATGATTCAATGTGTATTCTTAATTCTATGGAAAATATCATACGCACATGTGCATACTCAAGAATCAATAGTCAAGTTTAAAGATAAATTGAATTTTCCATAATAAAAAGGAAGTATTTTTTATCTTCTTCAAGTAGAGAAATTACGAGATACATACAATGCTTGCTTGCTACTAATTGTATAATAAGGTTTGTGTCGCTTGCCGCTAATTAATTATATCAGGCTTGTCAATTGGAGGAACTACCATTCATTAGAGAGCAATGCAAAAATAATTATTAACTCTGGTTTTTTAATTATATTAAGTCTAATTTCAGGTGGTTTAATAATTACGCGTCTGAAATCGTGTCTATATTCGCGTCTATGTTCGTGTTTATCTGCGCGGATATATAGACGCAAAATTTGCATCTATTTACATGCTCTTTTACACGCGCATATAGACGCAATGATAGACGCGCCTGACTTTGCGCGTCTAGCATGCACGTCTATGACTCGTTTTTGTTGTGGTGTGAGAGAAACAAAGAGCAGGGTTGGAGCAATAAGGAGAAGTCGTATGCTCTCATCTCACTTTTTCTTCTATTGTTCCATAACACATATAACTAGAGTGAATGCAACACTCTAAGGTCTATAGACCATTCATACACAGCCTAAAGTCACCAACTTATTTAATGTCCCCCACTTGTTGATACAACTGGACATATGACAAGTGACAGAGTGTTGGTTACACACATACTAAAGATGAAAGAGCTTGAAGTCTTAACACTCCCCCTCAAGCTCAAGAGAGCCTTTGCACACCAAGTAGCTATCAGAAAACACTGAGCTTATCTTTACCCAAAGACTTGGTAAAGATATCTACACCTTGTTCATCAGTCGTCACATGCATAAGATCTACTTTTCCTGCAATAACCATCTCTCTGATAAAATGGTAATGTACCTTAATGTGTTTAGTCATGGCATGATAAACTAGATTTGCTACCATAGTACACTACTAAGATTGTCGTATAGCAAGGTCACTGGAGCATCTAGTTGTATGTCCAAATTAACCATAAGCTTGAGTAGTCAAGCAATCTCACATGCTACCAATGCAGTAGCCATGTACTCTGCCTCAGTGCTAAACAAAGCAACCGTAGGTTGCTTCTTGCTGCTCCAGTTGATCATTCTACTTTCAAATTCAAAGGCATAACCACTTGTAGATCTATGGTCATATGAGCATCCTTTCCAATTTGCATCCGTGTATCCAACCAGTGTCAAGGGCTTATCTTTCACATAAAAAGACCCGTAATCTACAATGGACTTTACATATCTCATAATCTACCTAACAGTATCCAAGTGTGGCTTTTTGGTCTTCTACATGAATTGACTTATGAGCCCAACAGCATAACTCAAGTCATGCCTGGTGATGGTCAACTAGATTAGAATTTCAACCATCTACTTGTACATAGTCACATCATCAATTTCAGCTTGAGAACTAATGTCCAACTTAACATTCTGATGAAAAGGTGTATCCAATGGTTTACATTCAGCTATGCCATATTTCTTTAGCATTTACATGGCATAGTTTTTATGCATCATCCATAAACCATTTTCATCTTTGATCACCTCAATACCCAAGAAATACTTTAGTTCACCTAAGTCTTTCATATCAAATTCATATTTCAACATTCTCATAACATGATGTATCCCCAAGTCATCATCACTTGTGATTATCAAATCATCAACATAAATAATCAGTACTACCAAACCTTTGTCTATCTTTTTTGTACATGAACTATGATCAACCCTACCACAGTGAATCCCAAACTCTGCAAGTAATTATTGATCCTTGCATACCAGGCTCTCCAAGCCCGCTTCAGCCCATACAATGTTTTTTTTAGTTTACATACATAATGTTGAAAACCAGGGTGTACATACCCTTTAAGCTGATCCATATAAACATCCTTGGAAAAATCACCATTGAGAAACGCATTCTTAACATCCATCTACTACAATTTCACGCCTTTAGTAGCAGCCAATGCAATCACTATTCATATGGTTGCTATCTTGGCAACATGGCTGAATGTTTCCTCATAGTCTAACCCATACTATTGAGCATATCCTTTAGTGACCAACCTAGATTTGTATCTCTCTATATTTCCATCAAACTTGCATTTAATCTTGTAAACCCATTTGCAACCAATGGTTTTCTTTCCTTCTAGCAATGGCACAAGATCCCATGTTCTATTTTTACTCACGGCAGATATTTCCTCATCCATAGTTGTGCACAAATTTTTATCCATCATTGCTTCAGCATATGTAGCAAGTTCTTTGACCTCTGTCACTTTTGTCATGTAAGCATAATGCTTTGCAAAATAACCACTATAAGTTAGCCTATCCACAGGGTACCTAACTCTCTGCGAGTATCTAACCTGTGGTGCACTACTCGATTCCCCTCTCATGAGGCAGAATGTGCATATTCTGCCTAGTGCCAGGCATATACATAGCCAGAATACCAAGCTCACTATCTAGATTGTCAACTGAGTCATAGCCTAAAGTCATCCTACTGGGTTTCATCACACCAAATGTATCATCAGAAACTTGCTCTTTCCCTTTGGTATCCACCACATCATATCTCCCCCTCACTGACATATTGGTGTTAGTGGATAGTGAGCTGCGAGAGCTCCACAATCTCCCTATCCATGGAGATATTGTCATACCACTAGGGATTTTTTATGCAATACTCTACTATGGATCCATTATAGAAGCCTATGTAGAAGACATATCTAATGGAATTGCAACTGGTGATGCATACCAAGAGGCCATCTCATCAAAGATAACATCTTTGTTGACTAGTGTCTCCTAAGGAGAGGAATCATAGCATTTATATGCCTTCTTCTCCTGTGAATAACCAATAAAGACACACTTATGTGCTTTTGAGCTTCTTCCTCTTCTCATCAGGGATGTGCACATAAGCAAGACAACCAAATACTTTCATGTGATTGATATCAGGCTTGTAGCCATACAACTTCTCAAATAGTTTCATATCATGAATACCTATAGTGGGAGTCATGTTCAAGATATACATGGCTATCATAACAGCCTTAGCCCAATAATAGATTTGCATCTTCTTCTCATTTATCATTGCATGCATAGCTTCCATTAAGACCCTCTTCTTTTGTTCAACTACCACATTCTTCTGTGGAGTGTAGCTACATGTAAGCTACCTACATATGCCATTTTCAGCCCAAGAAAATGTCAAACTCATTTGACACATACTCCCCACCACTGCTAGATCTCATACAAGAGTTGTAGCAATCAAATTCCTTTTCAACCTGCTACTTAAATTGCTGAAAAATAGCAAATACCTCATCCTTTTTTTTAGTATATAAACACAAGTATAATGACTAAAGTCATCAATGAATGTCACATAATACTTAGAGCCTCCTATAGATGCATTATGGGTTGGCCCCCACACATTAGAATGGACAAACTACAACAATCGCTTACTATTTCTTACATGCTTAACAAATGGCAACCTTAACTATTTAACAAATTGACAAGCATCGTAGACATGACCAATATCTATGTAGGAAAACTTGGGTAGACCTATAACAAGCTATTTCTTCTGTATCATTTGCAACAGCTTAAGATTAACAT
Source organism: Lygodium microphyllum (assembly GCF_053477565.2). Classification (NCBI taxonomy): domain Eukaryota; kingdom Viridiplantae; phylum Streptophyta; class Polypodiopsida; order Schizaeales; family Lygodiaceae; genus Lygodium; species Lygodium microphyllum. Next base: position 114,014,838 of record NC_141159.1, on the reverse strand, counting down.
GTCCCACTCTCTTATGCCATATTTCTAAATCTCTAACTATACCAAAGCCATGGGCTAACATTGTTGATTTCAACTATGGGAAAGTGGCATCAAGAGTAAACATCATGCCATTCTTATGACCACAATCAATCAATTTGCAGCCATTACCAAACTCCTCAATGAAGCAACCCTGCTTATTAAACCTAACCTAAAAATTCTTCTCAATCATCTGGCCCACAAATAATAGATTTTTAGTAATTGACAGGACATGCAATACATCATGTAAGTTCTTCTTCTTACCATCATGGATTACCAAAGGCACTTTGCCTTTATGTTCAATGCTATGATGCGTGTCATCCCCCGTGCATACATAGCCATTCCTCTCAGGCACCATGTCAATAAACCACTCACCATGAGGGGTCATATGATTTGATGCCCCTGAATCAATATACCAAATATCATCCTCAATAAACTTGTCAATAGCCCTATCTCTCACATATGTCATAGCAAAGAGTCTATCCCCAGAAGCATCATCTATCTGACTGGACAATGCATAGTGACCATGCTACTTGCCTTGCTTCTAGTAGTCCTTGGAAATATGACCATACTTTCCACAATAGTGGAAATCCTTATCCCTATTAGGATTGTCAAATGGATGCTGTTGCTACCAAGCGCCTCTGCCTCTAGGGCTAGATCTCCCCCTGCCTCTGAAATTTCCACCTCCTCTTGTATTTAAACCCTGTTGGTTATTTTTGCCATAACTTACATTTTGCTGGCCTTCTTTGCCTGAATCATAACCTCTACCATGGCTACCATGGCCACATTGATTCTAATAGAAGAGAACATCCTTGCTCTTGAATCTGCTAGAGCCTGTAGCCAAGCCAAGTTTAACTTTTTCATGAATAAGCAATGCAACTAGCTCATTGAAATCTAGCATTTCAACCTGCACACATATGGAAGTATCAACTGACTTATTTTCAAATCCCAAACCATTTAATGTCACTACAACCATGTCTTCATCCTCAACCTGTCTGCCAATGGATATCGGCTAATCCATAATCATCATAATCTCTGTGACATAATCATGTATAGATCTACCTTTTCTCTCCATGTTGTTGAATTTCTACTTTAACTGTATCTTCCTGGAACCGGTAGTTGTGCCATAATACTTGATCAATATGCTCCATCCATCTACTGTGATGACTTGTAGTTCACAATCTGCATTACCATAGCATCTGAGATACACAAAGATAACCACTGTAGCACCTTGCGAGCTCTGTCCAACCAAGCTCAGTGCTCTCGTCTTTGATCTCTTTGATCAATTGTAGGATTCCTCTCTGGGATTTCAAGTTCAACTTCAACACCTATCACCAAGTCCTAGTATCCTTTACCTATTAAGAAGTTCTCCATGTGGAACTTCCATATGGCATAATTATTTCTATCAAGATTTTTCCCCACTATCTAGGTTATATTGTCCGTCATGTCTGCATTTGCCATATTGTAACAGACAATGGCTAGTCAATGCTTGACTTTTTGCAAGCCAATCAGTCTAATGGACCAATTGTAGTCTTTGACTATTTATGAAAGTTTTTTGCAATAAATTTTTTACTGTAACTAGGGTATTTCATCCCATTAACATCTCAAAATCCACAAACATGTGGCGCAATCTGTAGATACATCAATCAACACATAGACCATGTAGTTGTTGTAACTTTGTATCATGCAATCTTACTGCAGTCAACTAAATATACAATCTTAAATCTATAAATTTTCAATGACCAGTAGCTCTTTCAAGGCCAAAATTGATATGTATACATATCATACATGCTTCAAAAACTCTCAAACATCTGCCAGTACATGTAGGAGTCCCAACATGATTATGTAGGCACAGATCAATGCATATACATCAAGTACAAATGTTAAATACCTTGCTTGCATGTTGCAGTTAGCTAATACTTTGTCAAACTAGATTTATCCAACTCCAAAATGTCCTCAAATTACTTCATACATGTGCTATAAAGTGTAGGGGTCAATGCATGACCATACAGGACAACCATAGGCATTCTATCTTCAATAAGCAATGTCATAGAATGCATTCGCTATTTCTAACTAGCAAGATAATATCAATGCATTTGTTTCTAGCTTCAAACTTCAGCTTTCATGAGCATTCAATGCTCATCTCAGTCCTCTAGACATTTAGCAAGCATATGCCATGCCATACATTTGACAGAAGCTAACCGATGTTATGTAATGCTTTAGGACCAATGAGTACTTGTTGTCCACAGTTTTATGATAGCTTTCAGCATGTCATATACTTCTAGATCTGAGTATTTTCTTCAAGAAATCACAACTCAAATGCATAATACAAAATACATATGTCTTCTAGGATGTATCTACACTTCAATGGAGCCAAGAATGCATGTCACATAGCTTCAATGCTTCACAGTGTATGCTATATATTCACTATTTATAGTAGTTCATGCTCTGTTGCAATTCTATATACCTATAGATCAGTTCATATCTCATCTCCAAGTTAAGCATTTGGCATGTCAGGTCATCAAAGTATCTTCCAAAGTATGTATGCAACTTGTAGATCACTTGAGTAGTGATTATTTTCTTGATTAGCAACCATGGGGAACCATTTTGATAGCAGGCACAATCATGGTGGTAGCATGGAGTGTATTCCAACAAATCTCAATCACAATAATGATCACTGCTATCTTTAATGTGGTCAATGAAGCCTCTAAATGCTCCAGGTAGGACCCATGTACACTCCAATAGCAAAAATAAGCATGAATGACTTGAAACTTACTCAACATGAACAATGGCAGCATGCTCCTCTTCAGAGAGAAACATAGAGAAGGGTTGCAGCAACAGAGAGGAGCCTTATGCTCTCATCTCACTTTTTCTTCTACTATTCCATAATACATATAACTAAAGTGAATACAATACTCTAAGGTCTACAGACCATTCACACATAACCTAAAGTCACTAACTCATTTAATGTCCCACACTTGTTGATAGAGTTGGAATATGACAGGTGACAGAGTGTCGGTTACACACATACTAAAGATAAAAGAGCTTGAAGTCTTAACAATCTCGAAAGGAAAGAAGGATGCTTGGATGACCCTAATGATATAGGTAGATTCAATGATACAACCTTAATGGTATTGGTGATAGTCTTGGTCTTTCGATACTTGCCACTAATTCATGATAGTGAAGGAAAGATACTTTTTGTGGATTGGAAAGTAGACTTTCAATTTCCCCACCTGAAAAGCATAAGATTCGCTAGGTGATTATGATAAATAACAACAATAATAGTTGGAATATTGTATGTCATGCTTGAGACAATGTAAAGAAGCTAATTCCCACAAGAGGCCATTAAACTAAAAATACAAAGTAATAGACTATTTAACAAAGAAACCATAGCCAACGTGGCTAGGCATGAAATGATATTACCATTGTTGGTGGAGAATCAAATGATGAGAGGTTGCAACATGGTATGCACCCCAAGCCATGGTGGCCAAGAGTATGCACCCTCTTAGATGGTGGGAGATAGAGACCTCAAATATGTAATGTTGTAAAATGGTAAAAAGATGCTAGACTAGTTACAACTTAGCATTTTATACTTAACCCTAGTAGGCTAAATATTGGCTGAGAAATTTAAGCACTTTTACTCTATTATAAGCCATCCCAAGCCTCTAGAAGAGCTTTGTCCTCAAAGCTGAATTTGGGACAAGATATAAGGATGAGTACAATAATAGGTTGAAATAGATAAAGTCATGCTAAACTAAGACTCCATGCAAAAATAAAAGTCTTCATGCCACAAAGAAGAGTCCTTCAAAATATGAAAATAACCAAGAGAGGTCAATGGATTGCTGTAAATTGTAAAACATTATAGCCAATAAAAGTTGCCCATAACTCATGATAAAAGAGTCCAAATGGCACAAATAAAGTCTTGTTGGATAGAAAAGACCATAAGGAACCTATCCAACACATAGAATTCAATCATGTTGCCAAAAAAGGACCATGTAATTCATGACAAAAAATTCACACAAGCAGCTATCCACTAATAATCCCACTATTTTGAAGGAGTCATGAAGCCCTAGAGAGGATGATTAAATATGTTGAGTAATCAGTATTGCAAGTGTTATTTACAACCCACCAACAATGAAATTCACTGAAGTCCAATGTACCTCTAGGGTCAAATTGATAGCCATCAAAATATTCATCAGAACCATAAGTTCCTTTTGTAGAAAATATATCCCATCATTGCCTCCTAGGTCAAATGGAAACAAGGAAGCATCCTAACAATCCCCCTGATCAAATGGAAAGATAAGGTCATCAATTGAGAACATGTCATTTGACTCCATAGATTGGTGTATGGATTCATGAAACTACTTTACATGTCCCTCTTCAATTACTACAGTCACTTGGTATTTAGGATATAGGTTAGAAATCTTATAGACATCATGATCAACTTCAAAGGATTTGTAAGAATCTAGACTTTACAATCCACATCCTCTTCAGCCTCTTCAGCTTCCTCTTCATTATCCATAAACTCTATAACTAGTATCAATTTAGCACTCCTTTTCATGCATATATGTTTATGATTAGAAGATATTGATCCAGGACATCTTTAACATAATGTTGAGATTTAGGCAATCACACCTATTGTAGCCCCTTTTGTATGGAGCAATTTGGGTAAAGGATATGCAGACTATCTAGAATCCCATAAGCACAAAGTAGAAAAGTGTACCTATCCTGAAGCTATAAAGCATTGTACTTTCCTTTCATTTTGAATGCAATATGATGGTATTTTGGTCCTTGCAGCAAGTGTCTAAGTCATTGTCCAACCACACAAGAATGTGTCTATGAGTCCGAGTCTCAATCTTGGAACCTATTTCACTTGTGTGCCAAGCCATGATCTTCTAGCAATGAGCAATATCCTAAAGCAATTTGCACACTCTACTCTTACATGAATGCCACTAACTGTTGTAGCAGACAATAAGACATGCTTCTTAACTAGGGAAGCAATGTTTGTTGTTTCATTTGAAGCCCAAAGAACAAGTTCTAATGCATATGTTGTTTGATCTCTAAGAACTGACCGAGAATCCTTCACAGCTTAAGATACTTCAGAGAATACAAGCTGTGAAAGGGTTGCACTGTATGCACCACCATATGATGTGCCAGATGAATGGAGTCCGTGACTTCTCCTACATCACCTCTCCTTCTTCATCCTTTCGAAAATGAGTGTTTTTTTCCTTCTATTGTAGTGAGCTGAGATGGAAGGGAATGTAAAACCAAAAGATCATCACCTTGGAGCCCTGAAGCCCTAGGATCTTAGCCTGGACAATAGGTTGGCTAGCAAGCCTTTGGCATAGCAAGATTCCCTCTCATTCTCATGCATAGTTGCAAAGCCCCCTTCCTAAAGGCCTTCCTAGGGATTGCAAGGGCAGAGGTATTTATTGCACATTGGCAAAGAAGAAGACGGTAATACTTGGCCCCTTTTTAGGGATGACATTAGGCTCTTGTAGAGATTTGATGGCCTTCCTTCTCCAAGGCCTTCTATGTTTATCTCATAGAGCTTCAGGAATAGTGCATTTTGATTAGATCTTTCTGATCACAATTTACATCAAGCCCTCCAAGAATGGCTATGAACATACTCCATATGTCAAGTAGAGTGAGGCTTTAACAAGCAATAAAATCAATGATATAAAAGAAAGAAGATATGCAAGGAAATCCACCATTGAAGATCACAGAAAAGCTTGAAAGAGATGACGAAGAAGAAGATGAACCCTACTTTCAAAAAGTAATGGTAACTTTAGTCCCCTCTAGTCTCCCATAGCTCTTCTTTTAACAAATGTCCTCCAAAATAAGCCAAAATCTGATGAAGTGATAAAATAGATGGAGCCTACCATTATCCACTGGTTCATCCCAAGAACCTCCATCTTGGTCATAATTGTGTCTAACCACGGTTATGGAAGAACTAACTCATATGACTAAATTTAAATAGCAGTTTTCTCTCCCTAGTCACTACAACTAAATCTAATGCATGAAAATGACTTCTGATATTAGGATCTAAACTATTGCTCTGATACCAATGTAAAGAAGCTAATTCCCACAACAAGCCATTAAACTAAAAATACAAAGGAATAGAATATTTAACCAAGAAACCATACCCAAGGTGGCTAGGCATGAAATGATATTATCACTATTGGCTGAGAATCAAATGATGAGACGTTGTAGCATGGTATGCAACCCAAGCTATGGTGGCCAAGAGTGTGCACCCTCTTAGATGGTGGGAGGTAGAGACCTCAAATATGTAATGTTGTAAAATGGCAAAAAGATGCTAGACTAGTTACAACTTAGCCTTTTATGTCTAACCCTAGTAGGCTAAATATTGGCTAGGGCATTTAGGCACTTTTACTCTATTACAGACAATCTTAAAGTTGACGAGATTTTAAGTTTCAAAGGGTATATTTTTATGGGGGAATTAAAAATAAATATAAAGAAAGAAAAAATGCATCATAATTGAGGGGAGGAGGCCATTGAGAAATGGTGATAAGAGGAAGCACGAAAATCTTGACCAGAGAGGAAGGCACAATTAGGAGAAAAAATGGTGTAAAGAGTGAATAACAGTATGGAAATCTTTGCCATGCTCAATATTTTTAATATATACATTCAAACTTTATTACACATTTTTTTTTATTTAATATGAATTTTGAACCATGTTTGACAGTTTTAACAAATAAAAAATGATTAAAACTTATCAAATTGGTCAAAAATAGATATTTTAAACATAAAAATTTTACAAAAAGTATAATAATACACGGCGATATTTTTAAAATAAATCTTCTACTACAAAAAGTCTTGTAAAATTTATTGGAAATTTCTTAATAATTTTTAATATAATATATAATTCAAAAACTAATCATTCTAAGGAAAAATAAGGGTTTTTATTTATGAAAAATTATGTATAATTATGGTAATTTGAAAGAAAGGTAATAATGTCATTTTTTAATGTTATTAATATTTTTGATATTTTCGAGAAACAAAAACTAGTTTAATTGCAAATTTTGAAAAAATACTTACATGAGAACTTAATGTTTCCAACTGTATGTAAAATGAAAATATATATGTTATGTTTTTGTGTCACATGAGAATAGAGGGGAGTACATGAAAATTTCTTATTAATATTAGCATGAATAAGTTTTTAAATTATATATGAGAAATAAATAATATGGAAAAAATTACAATTGCAAAACCATATATAATATTTCACAAACAAAATTGGAATTGACTTTTAATTAATGTGATGGCATAAGGATAAGCTTTAGCATCAATTTTGAATTTTCATGTTTTATCTTATAAACATCATTTGGTTGCTTGAGTAAAGGTAAGAGAGGAGGGCCATTAGAAAATTTATTAATTAAGGATTTTTTTGGGGTTTTAAAAATGAATTATATATGTGAATGTGTGATAGTGGAAAATAAAATTCTATTTATTTTGTTTGGTGTCTAGTCCAAACAAATGAAAATTGATGTTTTCAACAAACTTGAAATAAATTAATTACTTAAACATTTATATAAGTGCAATGACAAACTTTATGTTACGGAGGGGGGTTACATTTTGGAAAGGGATTAAGATTATGGATTTTGAGAAACATTGGGTTGTTTTCTTTTGAATGCTTTTCTTTTAAATCAATAAAAAGAATTAGTTTATAATAGGTGGAGAAAGAAATTTAAACAAAAGTACAATTATAGATCAATTAAATCTACAATCTAAAATAAACTTCTTAAATTCAAACTTGCTTAAGATTAGAATTCCAATGCCTAATCTAGAGACCCAACTATGAGTGATTCTGGAAAGTGAAGTGAAAAATAACTAAGTAGGCTTACTTGGTTTCTAGACATTATGTAGTTTTGGTTGGACTACTACAAAAGAGTATCATAAATACTTGGAAGGTTAATCAAAGTCACAAAAATTAGTGATAAATCCCACCTATCTAGTGTAACAACTCTCAAGAGTTGGCTTGAAAACCTATTTTAAGGTGGTTTAGCATTTGGTTGGTCATGAGGTAGCTTGGTTATGCAAGCTATTGGTGATTTAGTGATGTAAGTGGACAAGAAGATTATCATTTATTGTGATAAGCTTCGTAGCATTCAATTGGCTAGGAACCTAGTGTATTATATGTGGACCAAACACATAAATGTCCATTACCATTTCATTCAAGAGTGGAATTTGGTAGTTGATATGACTTGGTTTATGTCAGCAAAGAGGATCAAGCTGCTGATATTTTTACCAAGGCCTTGGGAGCTAAGAAGCTTCAACTTTTTAGAATTATGCTTGGAGTTCATGAGCTCATGCTAAGCTCAAGGGGGAGTGTTGAGATGTTGAGCTCTACATGGGTTGAGATCCACTATGCATCTTGGTAATGTGGCTAGACATTATTCACTGGCATGTTAGGTGACCGATATGAGGATACATGAGTGATTCTACAACTGGAATATACCCACATATTTCATCCTTGGTTATGGCACATTCATTATGCAACCTCTTCTTCTCTTAGCAGATTCACACATAGTGATCGCATGTACATATGTTGTTGTACTTTCATATTAGTCTTTTATCATGTTGTAGACTTAGTTCTTTTGTGTGGAAGAAGAAGAAAGAAGAAGAAGAAGATTCCAGTCCTAAACATTAAGTTTTGTAAATTTTGAAGTTATATATGAAATATTTTGTAGATTTTGAAACTTTATGGCATTACTAGTATTATCCTAATTATTTGATGTTTTTTAAAACTATTTTTCATTTGTTATTTTTTTAGAAAATCAAGAAGACACTAAACAAAAAATGTGAAGTATTGAAAATCAAGTGTTAACCTTTCTTTTTCTCTATTTAAAATATTTTTTAATTTCACCATCAATTTCTATAAAAACTAATACTCTTATTTATAGAAAACTTCCAGCTTATGATGTGTATGTTACCTTGTGTTAAAAGCAATGATGTTGATGCTTGCAAGTTGCTAATGAGCACTCTATATGTAGAAGAGGAGGAGAGAGAAATATAATTTTTTTCAAGAAGAGTGAAAGACTACATTTTCAAAATTCATAATACTTCGAATTAGTGTACAAGATTAGCACCATCATGTAGAGAACAAAGATTAGGATTCCTTTTTCATATTCCATGCAAGGGATGGTACAATGCATGTGCACATTTGATCAGAATAACCATGAAAATATGGCACCATATTTTTTTGCTATTTTCTTCCTCTTCTCCCTTCTTTGCAAAATTTCTCCCTCTTTTTTTTAATGTGCCTCTTGCCTTTGCCCATGAACCCCTTTAAAATTGGTCCACCTTTTGAAAACTTAGCCATTTATTGGGCCTCATTGGCAATCCATATCACTTTTCCACATGGATTAGGGTCTTTTGACACAAAAATGTGCATCGAAATCATGAAAATAATGAGTAACACATGGTTAGGCACTTCTCCACTATGTATGGACTTGTGCTCTGCTCCATCTTTAGATTTAAAATGTATGGGGCCTTGCACCTTCAACACTCTACACCACTTACTACTTTTAAGCTTGAAATCTTCATTTTGTATCAAAAAAGAATTACCGATCCACTTGAAAAGCTATAATTAAATCTTGTAAACCACACATCTGAATCCACTAAAGTATACTTGATAGGAAAAGTGAAAACTATAGAACAAAGAAAATATTGAGGAGTTAACCCCCCAAACCATGGATTTTATGGATAAGACTAGGACCAAGAAATGATGGTCTCCCCAAGGAAATGTGGCTCAATAATTATCCCTGCTATCAAACATTCATGAGATGACCTGAATGACATCGTAGCCTGGCTAGATAGACATTTAGGAAACAAACCAACCTTGTATAAGGCACACAAGATGTAGCAAAAGGCCAAGTTTGACTCCCTACCACTTAGAACCCATTAGTGATAAAAGATAAAATCGCTAAGCCTAATATCCCCTTTATAAATTTGTTCACTAGTCCATCATATATGTATGTATGTATATATATATATATATATATATATACACATATATATATGTATATATATATATATATATATATACATATATATATGTATATATATATATATATAGTTTCTTTTCTTGGTGGAAATGACTCGTTTGCTATTTTTTCAAATGTAGTTTTCCAAGGAGATCAAGGCATGGGCTTGAGGCCATTACTCAAATTGACAATGCATGATACTAAGTTTGTATGTCAATCTCATAAATGAGTCATGCCTTTTGTAGCCTTTCCAAATCTTCTAGGATATGATGAGTATAGAGAGGATTCATTGGATAAGGATTTTATTTAATAAACTTGACACCAAGTTTTAAAGGTATTGTATGTGTAACTACTTGAGATGGTATGCCCTTGAGATCCGAGTAGTCCCAAATGAATAACATATCGTGGAATTCCTTTAGAAAACATACGAGGCATTCTTTGTCCTCCACATGGAGTGGTGCACTGATCGGATGATGTATGCGTGCGTAATGAATTCCGGAAGGTCCCCAAGAAAAAAGAATTCCGGAAGGTCTCCATCAGCTTCTTACACAAGGATTTCAGTGTCTTCTTCTAACAAAGGAGGATTTTTATAAACAAGGTGGATAGGTAGTTGGCCTCTAAAAGGTCGTAACAAACTGATATGAGAAGTACTATGGATCTTCCAAGGTCTAAAAAACCTAGGTGCTAATTTAACAACAGGGTGTTTCTCAACACTTTTCAATCTTCTCTTTTCAATCGTTAACCAAACATAATCACCAATATTGAAACTCATGGCTTGTCTTTTCTTATTAGCTTTGTTTAGTGTATGATTGCTAGGCTTGCGCAATCATGCCTTTAAATTGATAAAAAATAGTAGCATGTATATTGGCAATATCATCAACAGCTTTAACTTTATTCGACAATGATATGATAGGTGTGGGCACTCTATGTCCATAAAAGATTTCAATAGGCACTTTATGAGTAACTGTGTGTAGTGTATTATTGTATGAAAATTGAAGTAGATGTAATTTTGTATCCCATGTTTGTGGTTTTGAAATTATGTATGCACACAAAAAGATCTAGAATGGTACTATTAGTAGCTTCTATTTGCCCATTGGTTTTAGGATGGAATGCAGATGATAAATCAATCTTAGTACCCAAATTAGCAAAAAAAAGTAGTCTAAAAATTATTACAAAATCTAGAATCATGATAAAAAATAATAATTTTTGACAAACCATGATTAGTGAAAATATTCTTCAAGAACAATTGTGCAGCTTCAGATGCAGTTAAGTTTTTCTTGCATGGTAGAAAATATGCTTGTTTACTAAATCGATCTACTATAGTCCAAATCATATCATGATTAGCTTGTGTATTAGGCAAAACAGTTATAAAATCCATTGAAAAATGTTCCCATGGACATTCATGAATTGGTAAAGGTATTAAAAAACCATATTTCTTACCTGGGGTCATTTGACTCTTTAGTAAATTAAACACTCTGAGACAAAGTTAGAAACATCAATTTCTATTTTCGACCAGTAAAAATCTTCAACCAATGTTCTTAAAGTGGAAATAATACCCCTATGACTTTGATATGGTGGACAATGAATTTCGTGCAACACGAATGATCTAAATTTAGTAGTGACACACGATCGTTTCTCATAAAGCATAAATCCATCAGAGTAAGAGAAAGAATCAATTGGAATCCAGTTATTAGCGACTAATTTGTTCCAATCATCTTTGAAAACTGGGGTCATGGTCATAGGTATCCTTCATAGGAGTAAGGGAATCAAAAGATAGAACGAAAATATTATGGATACTTGGTCTTCTACTCAATACATCAACATTTTCTCTTCATGACTCATATTGGATAAGTGAATGAAAACTTTGAATGAAAGTAGCCCATTTAATATGGTGGTCAGAAATTTGTGGCTGACTAAGGAGATGTTTGATACTTTGTTGGTTAGTTTTAATCATAAATTTGGATTCCATGAGATAGTGTTTCCATTGATGTAATGCTTGAACTATAGCTAACAATTCTTTATCATAGGTTGGATACTTCAATTCAGAAGGTTTAAGTTTGCAACTAGAATAGGCTATGGGATGTGAATCTTGCATGAGGACAGCTCCTATTCTTGATTCGCTAGCATCAATGACTACCAAGAAGAATGGTTGATTATAATCTGGTAATTTCAAGACAGGTTCATGTATTAAAGCATGTTTCAACAAATCAAAAGACTTTTGCTGGTTATCAGACCAACGATACACAACACATTTCTTTAACAATTTGGTCAAAGGCAATGCAAGCAAAATTTCTCACAAATTTTCTACAAAATGGCAAGGCCTAAGAAAGAATGTAACTCACGTACATTTTTAGAGATTGGCCATTTTCAAATTGCCTCTATCTTTTTAGGATCAATGCAAATACCATCAGAAGAAATAATGTGATCTAAGCATTCAATCTGGGTTTGGAAAAAATCACTCTTGTCAAGGTTAGCATACAATTGATTCTCTTTCAACAATTTGAAAACTAAATATAGATGTTCACAATGCTCATTCTCATTCTTACTAAAAACCAATATATCATCAAAGAAAACAATCACACAATTCTGATACATAAAAAATATACGATTCATAAAAAATGAGTCCTTGGTTTCCAAAGGTTCCTCAACTTGTGCTTGGATTTCTTTCTATTCAATCTGATTGTGCCTATAAGGTGCTTTACATGGTGGTTGAGAACCTGGCATTAAATCTATTTTATGGTCTTCAGGACGTGTAGGTGGTAAACTAGGTGGTAAATCAATAGCAAAACAATCTTTAAATTGTGAAAGAAATTGTGCATGCCTAGGATGCATCTAAGTTTCCTTAGCTTCAATTTCATTCACCCATACTAAATATGATTTACTACATTTTCTCAATGCACGTTTAGCCTGTGTGTGACTAATCAGTGGAAAATTATCAAAGGTGTGCAATCCATGTAATGTGATTTAGTTTTCGTTAAAATCAATTTTCATGGAATGTGTGGAATAATCTATGTCACGATTATATTTGTGGCATCAAGGCATTCCTAAAATAATTTCACTAGCTTGCAAAGGCACAACCAAGAAATTTTTACGCTCAACATAATCATCGATTTTAATCTCTAAATCATGCACTTCGTGTGTACCATTATACCTAGTACTTAAGAATGCAGTCTTTATGTGATAATGAGTTGGAGCAGTAGATAAATTCAATTCTTTTACCAATGTTGAAAAAATAAAATCATGCGTGCTTCCATCATCATGCAAAATAATTTTTTCTTGACCATGCACAAAACATTCCATTGTTAATAATGAATGAGGATTTGGCATACCTGGTAAAGTATTTGAAGCATCGCCGATATCATCATCATCATCAGTGAAGTCTGGCATATCTTCATGGTTCTCATCATCAGGTACTCCCAAGTGATTGATTTGAATAGCTTGCTTCATGGACTAACAATTCGCTGCTAAGTGTCCAAGCTGATGACACTTGTAGCAAACCATAGACTTTGCTTTGGAGACATTGTTGGTAAGGGCTAGAAGTTTAGGTATATTGGGATTTGGCTGGAGGGAAGGATTAGGGTTTGAATTTATATTTGATGGTAAAGTAGGAGGTCGAGAGTCTAGGGTTTACGGAAAGAAGAAGGATCAAAGCAATTTTGATTGAATCTTTGGAAATTAGAATTCAATTACTTTGTAACAAAGTTACCATTAACAAACAATTGTTACGATTGCTTTTCTCGTCCATGAATTTTATCCTCCCCATCATGTGCTAAAGAAATTGCATCCTCCAAAGCCTTTGGCTTGAACATAGTCACTTCCGCATAGAAGCGACCAAGCAAGCCGGACAGATACTTGCGCTTGTGGATTACCTCAGGAATCCTCAGACATTCAAAGTTGAGGTAAGTGTGAGAAATGCGGGATCTAGAGCATGGCAAAACCGGAAGCTATGGAGGATGAAATGAGAAGTGTGGACTCATGATGGAGAAGACAAGGACACTGTTTGTTACACAAGTGAATTAGGTTCCAAGATTGAGACTTGGACTCATAAACACAATCTTGTGTATGTGGACAATGACATTGACACTTCACTGAAAAGAAAAGAGTATTATCATTTCATTAAGAAAGGAAGCAAGTACAATGCTTTATAGGAAAGTAGGAAACTGCAGTAGGCACCATTGTGCATATGGGATAAGTTAGCCTGCATATCCTTGACCCTGAGGCTCATACAAAGAGGCTGTTTGGGTGTGATTGCTGATTCTCAACACCCCTCCTCAATCACAACTAGAAAAGGCACAAAGTGTGTAGAGGCTGTAATGAGAACCACCTGCAAAGTGTGGGCATACCACAAACATGGCAAAACACCAGAGGTTGTCACAAAAAAACTAAGTGTGGATACCATAAACATGGTGGACATCCAGAGGCTATAACAGGGGCCTCACAAAGTGTACAGGGACTGTAATGCCAAGTTACATAAGGAGTTTACAAAGCTTATGGCAGGAAGCATTAGGGTAAGGAAAATACAAGGCTATTAAAACAGTCTATCAGAATTATGAGAGTACAAGAGCTGATCCTTCTTGCCTTTGTACCTGTTGCCAACATATAATGCATGCTCATCTCTAGAGGTACTTGGTTCTTCTTTAGTTTTTAGCTTCTTTTCTTCTTCTAACAGTGATGCCTGGATATCAACAAGTTCAGGATTTGGCATGTTGATTAAAGTTGTTGATACATTATTATATTCAGGAGGCAAGCTCTTAAGTAGAACACCGATGCAAACATCTTCATCCATTTTAATGTTGATTCCTGCAAGTTGGGTTAGGAGTCCTTCCATGTAATTAAGATGTGTGGAAAGTGATGTGTTGGACTTCATTTCAAGCCTGAAGAACTCAATTAGGAGACCATACTTTGATGATTTAGATTGTGCACCGAACAGGGTGTCAAGTCTTTTCCATGTATCCTGTGAGGTCTCACAGTTATCCACATGGTGGATATAATTGTCGTCTAGCTCCAGTTTGATAATGGCCTGAGCTCTGTCATCATTCTTTTGCCAAGTAGTTGCAAGGTCCGCGTCCCGAGGTTTCTTCTCTTTGCCATTTGTGATGGCCCAGAGACCCTTCTTCATCAGGATGAGCTTGATGCGGGTTTGCCAAGTGTGGAACCCGACTCCTTTGAATCGAGCATTTGGAGAGTCTTTGCCGATGTTAGACTTACGGGAACAGTAGCAAATCAACTTCAGACTTATTAGATTTGAGCAACAGAAGAATTGGTTGAGAGACACAAGTGCTAAAAAACACTAACTGAGTGTCAATGAATACCAAATCTGCAAAAGTCTTTTACTCTTTTAAAAACCAAGTGATCTTCCCCTTCTTGATTTGATGCTGATGCCTTCAGATCTAAGTGACAGTACTTTAATGAACTTCAGAGAGTATTGCTCAGTGATTAAAATCACTGTTGATAACTTCAGTGAGAGAAACAGTGAAAAAATGTCAGAATTTTGAAGCTTTGGCTGGTGGAATTAGGGTTTTTGAGACAGGGGCCTGGTTTTTTGCTGATTGCAGGAGCTACAGTGGATCATTTTCAAAAATTTTTATATGTCTAGGAAGCTGACTTCATGGGCTACCAAAGCCCTATCATAATCGTCAAGATTGTGGCCTGTATGAAGCACGCAGACACGTCGAACAGCAGCAGGCACAGTTCTGACAGGATTCCGCGATTTCCGCAATGCTGGAGCCAGGGTGCAGTAATGCAATCGATTTTTGTGCCACGATGAAGCGCCTTGAGCAGAGGAACAACTCCCTAGAAGAAATCGTGGGCTAAAATGGCCTGGTTGAAGAGTTATGGAAGCTCCAAGTAAGGTAGGTCCTGTCTGGCTATGGCAGACATAGAGCAGAGATTGAGGATTTTCACAATGCTGAGCTCCAGATGGTCCAATATCCTGGATTGATGTGATACAGGGAAGATTTGTGAGTTGGGGAATACTTTTCCAGAAGGAAGCTCCAAGAGATTTGACCTGTGGAGTGAGATATAAGCAGCTCAATCTGACAGGGTGCTGCTGGCTATGGCTGCCATGGAAGCTTCAGTGATAGTAGAGTTGGGAGATGAAGTCATGAGCTGACATTGAGCTAGACTGAGGTTGAAAGGAATCAAGAGAGGCTATACAAGCAATGCCATGCCCAACTAGGCTCTGATACCATGTGAGAAATGCGGGATCTAGAGCATGGCAAAACCGGAAGCTATGGAGGATGAAATGAGAAGTGTGGACTCATGATGGAGAAGACAAGGACACTGTTTGTTACACAAGTGAATTAGGTTCCAAGATTGAGACTTGGACTCATAAACACAATCTTGTGTATGTGGACAATGACATTGACACTTCACTGAAAAGAAAAGAGTATTATCATTTCATTAAGAAAGGAAGCAAGTACAATGCTTTATAGGAAAGTAGGAAACTGCAGTAGGCACCATTGTGCATATGGGATAAGTTAGCCTGCATATCCTTGACCCTGAGGCTCATACAAAGAGGCTGTTTGGGTGTGATTGCTGATTCTCAACAGTAAGGCACTCCATAAACGCTCAGTGTATTACAGGATGGATTCACGATCTCTTTGTTACAGGAGATTCCACTGTTTGATAGCTTTCTCGTGGAATTGAGGCGGAAGGAAATTCACAATCTCTTTGTTACAGGAGATTCCACTGTTTGATTCACGATCACTTTGTCATAGGAGATTCCACTGTTTGATAGCTTTCTCGTGGAATTGAGGAGATTCCACTGTTTGATAGCTTTCTCATGGAATTGAGGCGGAAGGAAATTCTACAAAATTTTCTATTGAAAAGCTTCTCAAGTAGAGAACATCATATTGGGAAATATGGGAATTTCCCATAAGTTTGGGACACTTGATCAAATCTTTGGATTTTTCATAACTTGAACACTATAACTCCAAATCGAGTGCTCTATAGCTCAATAGATTTCATTTTTCAAATACTTTCTAATTATAGGTCACACCATATGGTTTTGAGAAACTTATGGGCATATTATCCAAGTGCCACCTTTTTAGTATTCAAAAAATGGGAATTGGGAGATTCTCAAACTCATTAATATTTTGTTAGAGGGACAATCAACACTCTTGCGCACAACAGTCTACCATAATGATGCTCTATCTGCTAGATAGTTAGTGATGCATTTAAGTTTATCTTTTTCAGCATATTGCTCTTCATGAAAATAGTCGTCAAACTGACTAATGAAAGCAAGAACAATTTTGCCATCACTTCGTCGTGATGCTATGTGAACACAGTGTGAAAAATCATAAAATGCATCATCATTCGACTTCTTTATTGATTTGGAGAGTCAATGTGATCTGAGTCATTAGTACTAGTGTGATTTGCATGGATTATCTAAAAATACTAGATTTTTGGATAAGTTTAGCTTATTTTTTATATTATTTATTGTAAAAATCTGAAAAAGTTAGAAAAGCTTCTAGATTAGGATGGCATGCAAAAAGCAAGTTGCTTTTTCAACAAGTTATGGGATTTTCGTAAAAAAGATAGATTGACAAAATCACGTGCATCACGATCGCTGTTGATAAGCTGAAAACTGCAGTTTGAACTAGAAGAAGAAGGAGTGATCTGGGAGATTCATGAGCAAGTGTCCTGGAATTTTACCCCCCTTTCGGAGCCAACGGAGCCATCTAATTTGGGTTTCGAGCAACAGAGAAGGAGCTGTAGTTTTGATGCATGTTTTGTTCTACGAAGACGCTTCAGGAGATCTAATGTCTGGAGATTGCTTCTAAGTAGTGCAAAGATTCCAAGTTCTTTCAATACATATTGATTCAATTCATTGTGCTTTGTCATTATTGTATTTACCTCTTGTGTATTCTTTATCTTCTCTTCCATCTCCTATCTCTACTTTTGATCCCCGGTGGATTTGACCTTTTGACAAAAACCCCTCCAACATTGGTGAGCCCGACTGTGAAAGGTCGTGAGAAGAAGGAAAGACAAGATGGGGGAACCTTCAAACACAATCTCCAATGATGTTTTGAAACAGTTGGTGCAAAATAAGAATATGCTTATGTAGGTACAACAACAACAACAGGTGATGCAAGCTTATGCTCAAACAGAAAGTGTTGTGATGAATGCATTGCAAGCAGTTGAGCGTGAGGTGAAGTTATGGCAGGAATGTGTCTGCATATGTATATACCTATGCTCAGAAGATGGAATTCTTTAGGGTGGCTCAACCTGAATGGAGCCGGTATTTTGTATGTGTTACTACACATGAACTGAAAGCACGGATTATTGAATTATACTTGCAGGATGTTGACTGGGTAGCTTTCAAGAAGACACTCAAGGAAGAATTTTACATTGAATATATTAGTTT
Organism: Lygodium microphyllum; assembly: GCF_053477565.2. NCBI lineage: Eukaryota > Viridiplantae > Streptophyta > Polypodiopsida > Schizaeales > Lygodiaceae > Lygodium > Lygodium microphyllum. The sequence continues at coordinate 113,996,448 of NC_141159.1, read as the reverse complement.
GATTATGCGCAAGACTTTTCAGGAGTGGGTTTTACAACCCAATAAGGGTCTTTTGGCTACAGAATTGTTAAGAGAATTTCAAAGTCAATTTAAGCAGTTGGATCTTGCAGAATAGCAAGCTCTTACAAGTCAGAAAATTGAATTCTTTCTATAGGCAGCTGATCCTAAGCTTTAAGAGAAGTTTGATGATTTGCTGGAGGATCTGACTACAGAGACATGTCTTAAAACAGAGTGGAGACATGTCAAGGAAGCTGTTACTGCACTTGTGAAGAAGCGTAGAAGAAGAGAAAGATTACATGTCTCTAGCTTGCCCACTGTTATGGGCAAGATAGTTGATGTATCCAATAAGCCACCTACTTCTGTGGCTAACCCTATGAGTGCACCTGCTATTGTTCCCTCTGTTAGGGAAGACGTCTTAGATTAATTGGTCAAAGGCATGCAGGATCTTCAATTGAAGGTTCCAAAATTAGATGAAAAAGGACAAGAGGAAAGGGGACGGGCAACAGCCCCTAATCCAGGAAAAAGATGTATGTGGTGTGGTAGTTTGCAGCATGAGAGAAAGGATTGTGCTGCCTATCATGAGGCCTTGGCACGGCAGCTCATCTTTTGGAGAGATGGCAAGATCCATGCATAAGAAACGGGATCACCTCTTGCTTTGAATTTTGGAAAGGGATGTATGCAGAAGTTGTTGGAAGACTTGGCTATCCAAAATGCTTATGTGGTGGTACATGCTTCAACTTTTGGTCTACAATTGGATAGGATGCATGACCAAGTGATGGTTGGTCCAAAGGCTGAAATATGGACACATGCTTTACATGCAACTGAAAAGAGAAAGGTCACTGATAATGAAATGTCTCATGCAAGGCAAGACATTCATGACATAACTGGTTGGGAATCATAGGTAGATGCATATTCAATGTATGCATATTTAGCAAAAGTACAAAACACGGATGTACTTGTGGAAGAAAAATGAAAGAGAGATGAAGATATTGCAAGGACATCTAAAAGAGTGACAAGAAGAAGTGTGGATCAGCCTAAAGTTGCAAATCAGCCACCTCCCGAGCATGTTATGAAAGATGTCAATCAGGAGCAAAAACATGATAACAAACAAGAGGTCAAAAAGAAGGGCAAGCTGCCAGGATATAAGTTGCAATTTGACATTGAGAAACCCACAGATCTGAAGAAGGTTCTTGAAGAATGGATCCTAAACAGTCGGGTGGAATTCACCTTGGAAGAGGTGCTTAGCATTGCCAAGCGAGAATTTCATGATGAGATCGTTGACATAATTAATAGGAAGTGCTAGTTTCTTGGTGATACCACTAGTGCATTGCTACAATTTGAAGAGGAAACTTGTTTGTTGGGTATTCAGGCTGAATATGAGCATGAAGTAAGTATTGGATTATCTATGCAGGATGCTACTAATCAATGGATAGCATGTGAAAAAGAAAAGAAAGTGGCTGAAAATGCATTGTCTTGTAGCAATATGCATGGTGGAGTAAGGCAGATACAACAATATGGGGAAGAGACTCTATGATTTATTCCTCGAAGTCACTACACAAGAAATCATTAGGCTAGGGCTACCACTGAAACGGTAGTGAAAATAGGGGAATGTGAAACTCCTTGTGTTGCTTTACTTGACCATGGGTCTGAGATAAATGTCATTGAGTGTGGATTGTATGAAAATGGTGCATGGCATGTAGACACTGATCATGGTTGGCGTATAAGGGCTGCAAATAATTCTTCAGGAGAGCTTTATGTTGCATGTCCTATTGTAAAAGTGACAACTGGTGATGTACAAGAAGAGCAACACTTCTTTGTGCAAGATAATTCCTCATATGCAGTGATTTTGGGACAGCTCTACATTACAAGAGTGCATATGGAAACAAAGGTTTTTGATGATGGTTCTACTTATGCAAGAGTTAGATGCAAGGATGGGAAGAAAGAAATCCAATTTCTTATTATTTGTGTTAATTATCTTAGAAATCGAGATACACTTCGAGAGTTTCCTTTGGCTCCAAATGCAAGGGAATTAAAAGACCTGGATTTTCATTAAGCATTGTTGTAATGCGGGGCTACAATATTGTTGTTCAAAGGATGTACTTGCTTCTTGATGAAATGAAGCATGTCTTTCCTATTGGTTAATCTCAATTTACAGCAAATAGTTCATGTTGGTTTAAGCCTATGGCAGCTATGTGCAAGGCTGAACACATATCTATGGAACGGGCTACTAAGGATTTGAGAGCATTGGGGTGGTTAGTTGAAAATGATGGCATTTGAGGCATCTTTTATGGGCTGAATATTAATGACACTATGGCTGAAATTTCAGCAACTATACATGCAGAAAATGAGGTTGAAAATAGAGTGTTCTCAGTATGTTCTTTGGACATGTATGATGTCATAGCATTCTTTGCTTAGCGCATGAAGGATTATAATGGGCTGAAGCACTTGTGGAGACAAAGTATAAGATAGTTAACAAAAAGGTGAAACCAATTGCTTTGCCACTTCCACAACAGAGTGAGGGTTTGTATGAAAAAGTGTCAAGGCAGCCAAGCTTACGAGATCCTAAAGATATAGGTCATCAGTTTACATTTGAAACATTAAAGGAATTGAAAGTTGGTGCAGAAGGGTTTCTTTTGCCTGCTGAGAGAGTCTGTTTTATGCGGATGTTGGCTAAGAATGAAAAGGCATTTGCATTTCAGTCAACTGAAATAGGTTATGTGGATCCAAATTTTGTCTCTCGAATGGTCATATTTACTGTGCCACATGTACCATGGAACTTGAGGGCTATTCCATTGCCTGAATCTTACTTGCCAAAGCTGATGGATTTTTAAATGAAAAGATTTGCATGAAGATCTTGAAGCCTTCTTCAGCCTCGTACTCAAATCGTCGGTTTATTGTGCCAAAAAAGAATGGGGCATTGAGTTTTTTTCAAGACATGCAACAGGTCAATAAAGTGACCATAAGAAATGTGGGTGCAGGTTTTGTGGTTGATGAATTTGCAGTGGCTTTTACAGGTAGAACAATCTATTCTTTGGGTGATCTTTACTTGGGATATGATTAGTTTTAGCTTGCAATTGAAAGCATGGATATCACAACCATGAAGAATCCCTTGGGGTTAGTATGGATGTGTACTCTCTCATAGGGTGCAACAAACTCAGTGGCACACATGACAAATGCTATGAATAGGGTACTCATGGATTCTATACCACAATTGACTATGCCCTTCTTGGATGATGTTCCAATAGAAGGGTGTGCAGTGGATGAAAAGAATGAAGAGATGGATGCTCATGGATGCAGACACTGTGCTGAAGACCGTATTTTGGATTGTGAGAGGATTTTGACGGGTCTAGAAGAGGTGCATTTAACTCTTTCTAAACAGAAGTTTTTCTTTGGAGTTGAAGAGGTTTTGATTGTTGGGCATATTTTTGGGCCTTATCAGTGAAGACCATCACAAAAAACAAAAGATGGGATTGATAGAATGCAAGATGTATGCACGAATGTTTCAAAGGTGCGTAGATTCTTGGGTGCATGTGTGTTTTATTTGATATGGATTCCTCACTTTGCACATGTAGCTGATGATCTTTATCAGCTTCTAAGGAAAGGTCAGAGATTTCATTGGGAAAGGAAGCATTGGAAAGCAATAAAGAAATTAAAGCAACTCTTAAAATGTGCTCCTACATTGAGAAAGGCTGACTATTCACATGGAAAGCCTATCATTATTACTGTTGATACAAGCCCAATCAGGATTGGATGGAAAATTGGGCAAGATGATGAGAAAGTACAAAGATATGAAATATGCTTTGGTGCTAAAGTATTGAGTGAATGACAGAGAAGATATCCACAGGTAAAAAGAGAATTATGGAAAATTGTGACAGCCCTTAAATGTGATAAGGAGTATTTTATGGGTGCTCATGTAGTCATTGAGACTGATTTTTTGCCAATATTGGGTATGACTACTAGTTGTGCTACCCCGGCCATTGCTATGCTCTGATGGATTGCATACATCAAATCTTTGAGCCCTGAATTTCAGTATATTGCAGGAAGAGATAACCTAGTGGTAGTGTTAACCAATAGACGAAGAAGGTGGAAAATCTGGAAAAGCTAAAGTAAAAGATGAAGGCCAACGCAAAGTGAAACGGAAGACAAAGGTGCACAAGGAAAAGTGCAAGTTAATACTTTTGTAAAAGAGCGCAAGCGCATCATGATTTAATTTAAGGAGCGCCGCGGGCTCTCACCCGTGCAATTTGTAAAGGTAGATGGACGGTAGGAAGAAAGCTAGGAAGATAGGAGGACGATGGGAAAAAGGGCCTACGCCACAGATAGCCATGTAAAAAAGGGGATAAGGGGATTACCGCCCGAAAGGGATTTAGGGTTTTGTATATAAAGTTAAAAAGTGAATGAGAAGCTCATTCTTGTGTATGGCCAAAAATGGCTCTCCTCTTCTTCTTCTTCTTGCTTGCTTGAGCTTGTGCTTGAGAGAGGGAGTGTGAGAATGTGAGGGAGTGAGTGTGTGAGGGTGAGGGACTGAGGAGGAGAAGCTCTCCATCCTCTCCTCTCTTATTCTCTTCTCTTATCTTCTCTTCTCTTGCTCGTGGAAATGGAGCTTGGAGCATGGAGCTTGAGGATGGAGCTTGCTTGAAGCTTGCACTTGGATCGTGGAGCTACCGGAGTGCACGGGAGAGGAGGTAACTTGATCAGCATGGAGGTAAGCTCACTACACCCGTAGATATGGATGGTATGTCGGCTATGTGAGAGGTAGCCAATAGTGCTTGGCTTGGAATGCTTGAAACAATAAGCGGTCCGTGGGTCTTGGAAGTTGAGTGAAAGCTTCCACATTTTGGTTCCATTGCTGGGACCAACGGATTCAAGCCTTGAGCACTTGCGCGCTTCGAATCGAGCATCGAAGTAGGGTTTTCCCCAAACCGATGCTTGAGATAGATAGTAGGAAATGAGGGAGTCTGAAGAGGTATTCGATCTCCTTTAGCAAGTAGGTTTTTGTTGTTTTGGACTTGGGAAAGTATGGTGGAGTAGTGTAGGTATTTTCCTTATGATTATTTCTTGCATTTAGGAAGGATAGGAGCAAAACATTGGGGTTTTCTGTTGCTGTATAACAGGTTGAACAAGGAAAAGAAGGGCTAAAAATGACAATTTGGGTTAAATGTTAGTAAGGGAGGCAAGATTAAGGTGAGTACATGCTTGGGCAGGGTGATAAGGGGCCAAGAGTGGCAAGAAAGGCCACATTGTGCATTGCAGGGTTTCAGGAGAGCAGGAGAGAGGAAGAAAGCTTTGTTGAGTGGATCAGCCTCGATCTTGCCATCGGGAGATATTTTGCCAACCCAGGTAATTCTACACCTTCCCCTACATGAGTAGTTGGATCTAGAGCTACTCGACTAGGGGGAAGGCCTCCAACGCTCAGCGCAGCGAATTTCGTGAAGTCCGATGAAAAAACACGCCGTGCTCGGCGTGTTCGAGTGATGGCGATTCTGGGCCGAGTCCCAGAATCGGCCCTCAAACCACTCGACTCAGCCCTCAGCCACTCGGCTCTCCGACCATTTGGCCCACTACCACTCGAACACCCACTGCTCAAACCGTCCGAATTGACTCGGCCCTCACTCAGCCCGACCGACTCAACCCACCTGACTCGGCCCTCGGACAACCAGACTCAGACTGGCCGAATTTGACATCCGAACCAGTTATATTCGGCCTCTGTACTCGGCCCTTGGATGGTCCGAATCGGGCACTTGGCCCCTGCAATTCGGATCTACTGGGCTGAATTTAGATTTTTTTCAAATTTTAATCTCGACAGTGAAACTGACCGAGAGACCATATAAAGCCGAAACCATATCATAGATTGATCACTGGGCTGAAACTTAGATCAAGTAGTTCAAAATTTGGCTATAAACGGTCTTTAAATCACGTATGGCATTTATCGTAACGGCCCTGCGGGGCCCTGAGGGCCGGGGGGACTGCCCCCTCCCCCGCCCCGCCCCCACCACCTCCCCCCCCCCGGACCTCCGCAGAGGGGGCTCTGCCCCCTCTACACCTCCCCCGAGTAGGTTGGAGAGAAAATGCACGCTGTGAGAGACCCTCCAAAACAGACCCTAGTGTAGTAATGGCTCTACACGAGCATGGTTTCTCACTTACAAAAGAGCAACCAAAAGCCCATAGCCGAACAGAGACCCTAGAACCTCAATGGGCCAATCTAGCCAACAAGGGCAAAAATCCCACACTGCAAAAACGCATGTGTTGCATTTGGACTGCATCTAGTCAAAGCGAAAAGCAACAATATCAAGCTACAATAATGAGAATGACTAGATATGACAGTCCTGATGATAGATGCTCCTTGAATAGCACTGCACTGACGATCCAAGACACCAGTGGAGAATCCACATCTAGTCATGCAATTGGGGACTCAAGGGCATTTGTCAGAAGGCTTAAATTTACAAGCCACGACCTGGAAGACAAAGACATAGTACCACCTGCTTATCTTAGGGTCAAACTCATCGTGAAAAGAGAGCACACCATCAATGCTCTGATTGACAAAGGAGCATATTTCAATATCTTGATCTATGAGGCATGGACCCTACTAGGCCAACCAGAGCTGACACCGACTAATGCAACTCTTAGCCCTTATAGGGGACACCCACAAGCACTCATAGGAAAGTGCAAAATCCTTGCAAAAATTGAAACTAAAAGCTTGCCTATCCTATTTCATGTTCCTCCAAATAGCGCTAATTGCAGGAAGGAAACCCTCCTAGGAAGACCCTTCAAAAGGGAAACCAAGTGTGAGGCCGACTATGTAGCACAGAGGATACACCTGACACTACCGGGTGTGAGGATAGTCACAACCTTTAGCAATGGTGACCTCATTGAACCTCGAGAGAAAGGCAAGGAAGGTGCTGACATAACAGTCAAGCCTGCTAACGAGAGCAAGGAATTGTTGGAAGAGTTGATATAAGCACAGGTTGAACAACAAGAACTAGTGAGTGAGGCCATTCTTGAAGCAAGAAGGCCAGGAGACAATGCCAAGGGTGGCCTTTGGACTTACAAATATCGTAGAAGACCCCAAAAGAAGCCCAAGCCTTATAGAGGAAGGCATTGATGGTGGAGGGTCAGCATAACACCGCGATGGATATCCAAAGCGTTGCTACATGCTCAAGGGTATTACACAGGTAACCAATGGATTTGGGTGCCAAAACCCCCTACTAAACCTCCCTTGTCCGACTGAAGGCCAAATCGTATCAAGAGCAAAGAAGCATAGGAGGAGATCTAAATGAAAAACCAAGTCTCGAGTCAAAAACATTGGAGTGATTGGGCCCCTCACGATTGAAATCAAGAAACTAAACGGGACTAATCCGAGGGTAGATTCTCAACCTAGCATGCTTGACAAGCAAATATCATATGTAATCGTTGAGGATGCACAAGGACCACTAGTACTCAAGAAGCTTTTGACTTTCCAAGAGGATAATGAGCACCAGAGGCACGACGCTACTCGTGAGAAGGCTGATTGCTCAACAAAGCAAAGGGCACAATCGTCTAATAGCCTCGAGCAAATCATTTAGCCGACGCCAAGTCCACCTAAGAATCCTAGATCTCCTACACCCTCTTTCCCTAAAAGGACACATGAAGAACAATAGTCGTCAAGGGTGGCTGCTCAATCCCAATCTCTATCTCCATCTAAGCTTCCAAGTGTCCAAGAGGTGGGACATGACACCAGCCGTAGCTCTCAGCCCAAGGATATGCACATGCAACCTAATGTGACTAGATCAACCCATGCTCGATCTACACAGGTGAATGCTCAAAGGGCAACAAAAGACACGACCACTTCCGATTTCCCTAGGGACTTGACACCGCAATCCACCAACAGTAGCCAGCCCACTGGACGAGCCACTACTACTTCCAATCAGGGATTACAGCAGTCATGACCCTTGGCGGTGACAATGCCCCCTACGGAACGTGTCCTTAGCATTTTACCCGTGGAGGAGGTGCCGCAACCAGCATCCTTGATAACTCCAGCACTCCCAAAGTGCTTAAAGCCTAGGCTGGAGGGGTTAAACATAAGGAAATTGGCTGAAGAGCTAGAATCTCCAAAAAGAGAGGTAGTTGTACCCTCACAACCTAGCGAGGCTATTCAACAGGCCACGGTGGCTATGCCCCATAAAAACACACTAGAGGAAGAGAATGCTGAGGCCCAGCCAAGCACATCAACAACTGACCTAGTTCAAGGTCCTGAGTCTTCAAGGGATACACCTCGATTGCCTAAGAAAAAGAAGAGAAAAGAAAGAAAACAACAAGGGCAGTTGCAAGTGGCTGTAGACCCCAAAAAGATTGAAACCGAGAGTGTCGAAGAGCTGAGGAATAAAGCATTGAGACCATCCACCAATGAACCCTTTGATACCTCTCCTAATATAGTGGTGAAACCTCAAACGCATCCGTGTGTTCTGAAAAATCGAAGCATCCGTTACCATCAATGGTTGCTTGCAATACCTAATCCACCGACAACAGAACTCACATTGACCAATCAAGAGTGGATACAACGATGTCACAATAGGGTGACAAATCTATACTAGTCACATCCGAGGAAAACCATCACAAAATAGCAGCAAAACCTCAGGAAAAACACACAAACCGTAAGCGATCCTAGCGTTGACCAATCTTACTCATCTAGGCATGAGCCCCCAGCTATGCTAAAGCCTAGGGAAACTCCTAGAACCTTGCATGAGATAGCAACCGAGCAAGCCCTCGTTGAACATAGAAGCATCGCGGAATGCTTAACTGAGTTGGATGCTAAGCTCAAGGTATTCGCACATGTCTATGTCCTTGTGGACATGGGTGTATTCCCTAAGGAGCAACTTGGAGAATACTTGCCATTTTCCCTATCCTGGTAAGAGCAAGAACATCTTAACGAGCACTATAACAGGCTCCTACATGAATGCATGTGACTCATCTCTGACGAGGAAGCTGACAAATTACGCTTAACAGTAACATTCAATGATGTGCTCTGCCAACCAAATCTTTTAGGGATAGAGCAGCTAAAGCAACAATCAAAGGGTCGAAGTCAATTTGAAAAATGTTGGTTTGAAAGCCACGTTGCAATGGCCGAACTAGGAGCCCAGTAGTCTCAGAGGAGCGATTGGCCAAATGGCGGTCTCAAAGAGACCCAACCTACGTGGCACCAACTTCCTTTCGAGTGCTGACATTCAGGGTACGGACTTCCTTTCGAGTGCTGACATTCGAGGTACGGACTTATCTAGAACTAGCCAAGAGAACTCTCTGGCTATTAAGGTTCTCCCTAAGAAGGAGCTACATGTTGCAAGTAGACTCGGACAAGGTACCATGATACTTGACGTTGCAAAATACCCGATGTTATTAAGAAGGCTACCACGAGTACTCGATGCATGTGCCACACTCCAGTACAGTCCCAAGTTCTACAATTGGCTTTTATCCTCATGAAGTGACATGGATTCATAAACATGTATATAAATAAACAATGACTTTTGTGACCCTGTATAGATAAGATCAATACACACAAGCAATTATAGTCAAGCGCAAGGAGAAGAGTTGGGTTTGACAAGCTGAGCTCCTCAGGTTCTCCTCTTACCACACATTGAGAAGTCGTGTGACCATTCCCGCCTCTAGGAGGAGAACATGCAGCCCTCATTATCGCCATATGAAGCTCTGACCAACATCTTTGATGGTGTAGATGGGGCACCATCCCTTTCTATACACCTTTTCCCTTTTTCAGTCTATCCTTTCAAGGATGAGCCCTGCCCCACTCCTTGACAACCAGTCCACGCAACTTAGCATAAGCCAAGATCTGCTAATGGCTGGAGGCCAAACAAACATCATCATAGGAGCCATCCCTCTACTACAACCACTGCATGCCTCACCTCTCCCCTCCTCATCATATACGCTTGATAACCCACTGTATAATCCCTTCCATGCGAATAGTTTTATCCTACCTCAGGGCCTAATCCTTGCACTACAAGGATTTGAGCTTATAGCGACAGCGATTAGCGACAATGGGTAGCGGCGTCGCTATTTGTGTCGGTATTTGCATCACGACACAAATAGCGACGGTCCACAGGGAAAAAAAACGGGCCGAAATCGAGCGTGGCTTTATTTCGCGTTTTTGCGTTATGTGTTTTGAGAGCGAGAGCAAGGGAGAGAGCGACCGTCATGCTTATGGTCAACTTGCAACTTGACATACATCTCCATAAAGCTATCCATTTGAGCCTCGTTTGTTGTAATGTAGATAAGATGGAAAACGAAGAAGGTCTTATTATTCAAGATCGCGAGGCGTATCTTAATCAGCATGTCCCATGTCCTTGCTCTCAATGCAAGTTGGCAATTAGACGAAAACGCCGATTGTCTATAGAACACGTATGACGATTTGGCGAGTTTCAATCTGAGATCATTGATCAGGCAATTGTGGATTTTCAGCAAACGGTAATTTGAAGTTAATATCAATCATGCATTGTACTCGCAAGCTAATTGAAAACCATATACAATAAGATTGGGTCTTGTTGGCAAATTTTCTATCCATGGAGGTGATGTCTCATCCCAAGGGGGAGTGCACCCTTTGCAGCCAATTAGAAGAGTTCGTGGGCGTGCGATGGATGGAGTGCAGGAGCCAATCCACCACTCGCAAGGCCAAAATATACCGTCAATGCCAGAGGAGACAGACAACCTTCCAGACCTACCTACAATCTTGGAGCTTGAGATGGAGACAATGATCGATGCATTGATTCCCATGGATGTCGAGACATCTGATCCACTTAGAGAGGAAGCATCCATACCATTATATGATGGGTGCCCAGTATCTCGGTTGAAGACACTGCTTGCATTCTTAAGTGTGCAAGCAAAATACGGGTGGAGCTTGCACATAGGCTTCATTGATTTTTTTTTAAACACTATTATTACAAATATTTGTGCTTTTTCAAGGTGTTTTATGATTTTTTTCACGTTATTGAAATATGATGCCTGAGTCTCGTGATGATGCACGACATGTTTTACGGAAGCTTGGCATGGACTACAATAACATCCATGCATGTATCAATGATTGCATACTGTTTCGAGAAGAATACGAGACTATGGAGACATGTCCAAAGTGTGGTGCTCACAGGTATCGACAGGACTTGCAAGGGCAAACCATTCCTCAAAAAGTTCTCAGACACTTTCCGCTCATCCCCCGCATAAACCACATGTTTCGTACATTCGGTATGGCGAGCTTGACAACGTGGCATATGCAGAATAGGTCCACGGATGAAGTTCAACGAATATCAACGGATTCGTGCGCGTGGAGCCACATTGACTCTATCTTCCCAGGCTTTGCGCGAGAGCCAAGGAATCTTCGGCTCAGTCTCGCAATGGATGGCATGAACCCATTCAGTCTGCGCTCAACTTTTACAGTGTGTGGCCTATAGTCCTTGTCAACTACAACATCCCTCCATGGCTTTCTACGAAGAAAGGACATCTCATCCTTAGCTTGTTGGTCGTCCGAGGCCGCTACAAAGTAAAAAATATGGACCTGTATCTTTGTCCATTAGTCGATGAGCTTAAGATTTTGTGGGAGGAGGGGGTCACTGTGCAAGATATGAGCAGGCGCGATGGTCGGCGGTCAACAAATATTCGAGCCATTCTCATGTGGACGATGCATGACTTTCCGGGATCGGGAGAGTGCTCAGGTGAGCAGGCCTCCATTCTCACTGGTAATATCTATATTTTATCTCATTCAATCAAGTATTCATTAGGTCGTAGTGTCAAAACAGGTCTGGTTACCTCAGGTTATCATGCATGTCCATTGTGTGGGCCATAGTTAGACTCCCGAAGGTCACGAACCATGAAGAAGATGGTATATCAAGGACACACCGCTTTCTTGTCGGAGGATCATGAACTCAAGGAAGGTTTCCTTGGATGACCTCCAACATGTATGAATGCCGCAAGCTGGTACGAGCTGAAAATGGTCCACGCGGAATCACATCCAAATGGAATGCTACGGTTCTCAGTTTTCTATGAGTTTCCATATTGGACCCACTTACAGGTCAACCACTTTTTGGATCCCATGCATATTTTCAAGAATGTGGGCAACTTGCTATGGGACCACATCACAGGAAAGAGAGACACTATAGGGACACGAATGGATTTGAAGGAGGTAGGTAAGATGGAGACGCTTTGGCTGCAGTCGAGTGCTGATGGTCGTGTGCAGCTTCCTCACACTCCTTGGGTTTTGTCCACTAAAGAAGAGCGCATTGTGAAGCAAGTAATCAAGTCTATTCGCACTCTGACGGGTATGATGCGTTCTCTCAAGTCCGCATTTTCTAAAGACGACCAATTGTCGGGGCTAAAATCCCATGATTGGCATAAGATATGTCAGGTTTGTGCTACAAATAGATTGTAATTAGCATGGGAATTTTGCAATTTGGAAAGTGGCCATTATTCATAATGCTTTCTCATTTGTGGTAGTTTTTCCTACCGATCGCGATCGCAGGATGCCTTACTCCAAAAATTCACGGGGCCATTTACAAGTTGTCAACTTTGGTGCAATGGATCTCACAGAAAGAGATTAAGACATCCTCTATTGAATCCGCAAGGTGGGGAGCAGTGGAGACGGTCTGTCTCTTTGAGAAATACCTGCCCACTAGCATGCTCACGATACAAATCCACCTTCTTGTGCATCTTGTGGATGAAGTGGAGATTGTTGGACCTATCCATACGCGATGGATGTTCTTCCTGGAGCACTTTATGAAAACCCTGAAAGGCTTTGTGTGACAACGAGCTCGGCCAGAAGGTAGCATGGCCGAAGGTTGGTTGGTGTCAGAGGTGTTAGTGCATATTTCACAATGGCTACCAACGGTAGAACCAGACAATGAAATGCTATGGACGCTGAAGGACGATGATAGATTGACTGGAGATGTGGTGGTTGGAAATGGGGTAGAAAAAAGAACGGATGCCTCAATGGAAGAGAAGGTGAATTGCTTTTGTATGTTGTACCATACCTCAATGGAGACGTGGCTCACCAAGTACCAGATTGCAAGGCAAGATCGAGAGGAAGCGCGAGCTGAATTCGACGTAGTACGCATCATCGACCAATTCAATATCCCGAAGGCATGGAGGAGATGCCGCGGTTTATGTCAATGCGATGGTTGCATGGAGCCTTGACCGCAGCATCCAGCGAAGGGACATAGGTCTCAATGGAGGAGTGGGAATTCTCGAGAAGATGTAGTCCAAAGGCGATGAGGGGTTTAGAATCTTCGTATCTAAATTTTATATGCGACATCTAATTTGAGTGTTTCAATGTACAAGAGAAAATATATAGTGCAGCATGGTCGCGTGGACGGCATTTTCGCGTGGAGCGTATTGACAAAATGCGCTCCACAATGGACTGTGGTGTCATGGCAAGGTTCGAGCAAGAGAGCCGGTGACGAGCAACGGATCCAAACACGGTTGTGGATGAGATGGAGTATTTTGGAAACTTGCAAAGTATTATTACGGTGGATTATCGTAGCTTCTCCATGATATTATTCGATGTGCAATGGTTCAAAGTGGTACTTGGAGGAGCTGGAGCAACAGTTCAATGACGAGGTCCATCGGGATTTCTCAAAATAGATTTAAAAAAAAATGGATGGATTTGCATGACACCTTTGTGTTGCCGGCCCATTGTGAACAGGTGCATGGAGTCATTTGCTTGCTAATTGTATTACAACATGGTTTATGTCACAATGGTTAATCACTCTCTTGTACATATTTGTGAACATGTAATCTTCTATCCAAACCCCCGACAACCTCGATGGTGGTATGTTATACCTTCAACTCCCCGAAGTGCGAGAGTATATGATCAAAGCGATGTTCCGAGCATAGATGAAGATAATATGCAAATAGAGGGGTTGATATTACAAGGGGTGGAGGCTATCGAAAGCTTGGAGCCAGCATCGGCTAACAATGATGGAAATACAGGAGTCCAAGAATTTTTTGAGAACGAGGCAGACTCATTCTTTTGTGGTGACATGTCTATCGACCTTCCAGTGTATGCAGAGTTGTGTCACGAGATTAACATGGGACCATAGGATACTTCATACTTGGAGCATCCACTTACTCAATACGTTGACCAATCTCTTATAAAGATACATAAGATATGCATTTTAAGAGAGATTTTTTTAAAATGATTTATATTATTGTGCTTTGTATGATTTAAATTTATTATTCTAACATCATTTTTTATCTGTGCAGGTGACATTTTCAGGATGAGTCGAGGGATGAGCGATGAGGAGTTGCAGGACATCTTTGCACGCATGTCTCCAGACTAGCTCGCGAGATTCAGAGAGATGGCATACTAGGAGCTGTCTCGTTCTTTGTCAGGGCGCTCTACTAGATCTGCTTCAGCGCGATCAGATGCTTCGGCTTCGAGCAGACGATCTCAACGCTCACGACTTGGGCCAGAGGGAGGCAGTGCATCGGGATCAGGGGGATGCTGCTGTGGAGACACGGATGTGGTATCTCTGTCTCATCGTTCAGCTGGAGCCCCCGTCAGTACACCAGATGTAGAGGGGTCTCCTGGATATGCCAAGGAGCGTGGACGCAGATGGGAGAGGACCCATCTTAGGTAGACTCCTAGGGGTTATGGATATCTAGTCGATAGTAGGTCAGGAGCCATCATCATGAATGATGAGGGGAGGAGGGTGATGGCTCACATGAGAGAGTTGTGCCAACAATTTTTTCGGCACAACATCCTGGATCATTGCAAGAACATACTGGAGGGGAGCAAGGACTACATAGTAGCATCCTTGTATGAGGAGTTTCCGGTGCCAGTCGCAGTAGGTAGATTCTCTACAGGCTGGATGATGGATTGCATGCATGCATACATGTCACATAGACGATCCGACACACGCAAGACAATCAAGAGTGGGGCTGCAAAGCCCGAATGATTAGATGCAGACGACTGGTGCCGACTGAGGGAGGAGGCTACAGATTCTCCAGGACATTGGAGTCAGCAGCGCGAGGTGGCGAGGGCACGACTCGAGGCTGGAGTGGTCCATCATCTTGGGAGTGGCGGCCACATGACATATTTGAAGGACTTTGTAAGTTTTTCTTTTGTTTTGCTTGTTTGTTTTTTTGAAATATTCTTTGTACTGACAATCATGTTTCTAACAGTTAGCATTTTGTTTTCTTTGCAGCACTCCATTACAAATCGTGATCTAATAGGCCTTGAGACTCGATATGCAGAGAGGCAAGGTCTCAATGCATTGATTGACCGATTGTATAGACGCGGCAGCCCTGTAAGTCACTTATCTTTCTTGTTCGTAGTTACCATGAGATATTTGAATGCATTATTGTATGGTGTATTGATGTGTTGTTTCTTTTTCTGCAAAGTCCGTTCGATGCTCCTTTGCGGCGGGATGAGCTTTCGAGGGACGAGGATTTGTAGCTCGCCCTTGGATCCTTGGAGCTCACACACCCAACCGTAGGACGGACCCATTCCGTTCCCCTAAAACAGTGTAAATCGGGTAAGACGTAACTTTAGGTCATTGTTCTCGTTATTCTTTTTTGATGATGATGATCATTCCGCTGTTCTTCGAGATTTTTGAGAAAAGTTCCCGGCTAACCGGGACCACCCAACCGTAGGACGGACCCATGGCCCATCCTCCGAACTTTCCTCGGTTTGTTTTAGTTATGTAATTATCTAAAACATTAATTTGACATATAACAATCAGCTTCTTTAATTAACCCGTTAAGCACTGGTTCCTTCACATAATCTTATCACCTGACATAGAAAAACAATATCAAGCAAGTTCTTTATATTTCATCATTTTATCTTTGAAATACAAGGAGTTCCGCCCGTAGGCTTGTCCATAATCCGGCCGAAGGCTATCCAGTAATCCTCAGGGATCACTATTCCAAGCTTCCGCCCGTAAACTAGTATGCAGGCCTCGAGATCCAATCCCGAGTCAGGTTAGCCTCTTGTGTAGGACCCAGAAGGCGAGGGATTTATGGCCAGAGCCCCCCTGGCACCCAAGCGTCCTCCTGCTCCAAGTAGAACTCAACGGAGAGATCTCTTACGGCGGGTTCGGTCCATGTTCCCGATGCGGTCAACAACCCCCTTGGTTAGGGTCAGGCAGGCAGTCGAGGGTAACTGAAGCTGCCTCTCCTTCAGGCCTTTAACCTGAAGTATAGGTACTCATTTAATTTGTAATTCATAATTCAAACAGAGCTCTAAAATCTCTAGCAAGCACAAACATTTCCGTTAATCAACGGAGTTGTTTGGCAAACTGCTAAGGAAGTGGTCTTTCCTTTTTGAGTGTATCAGCACTCGTTCCCAAGGTGTCTTGTAACTTGGCAAGATCTCATACATTCCGGTGTAGGGCATACCCAACTTGGTTAACCCTAAGGTGCCTTAGATATGCTAGTTTCTGGTTTACAACTTTCCTTATTTAGAAGGATATCCAAAAATACGTCTTTTTGCAAGATAACCTGCGTAGGGATATGCCGTCCTTGATGAGGGTTTTTACCCTTTCTCCTTGTGAATCAATCACAAGACTAAAAAATTCCATACTTGTTGCGCAAGTCCTGCGATGGAATAATCTGTTTAGATTCTTTAAGCTGACGTATGTCAGGCCTAGGGTTTCTTCTTTTAAGAACCTTAGGGGCAAACCCTAGTTTCTTATCTTTACGAATTTATTGTCCCTACAGTAAGGAAAGTAGTCAAGTGTTTAGGGTATGAATGTTTCTATGTTTAGATTGGTTCAGTTATCTTTTGGAAGGTAATATTAATCATCTTATCATGGTTTTGCTATCCTTGTGACAATTTTTTTCCCAATCAATACCGTTTAATTTAACTTCCATTTTCCTTAAAGATGTACTCATGCCAACTAAAAACACTTGCCTTGCTAAGATGTGCAAATATTCAAGATAACTTCCTAGTAATTTGAGCATCGAAAGAAACCTTTCATGAATTTAACCATTTACAATGATTCGTTGCGAAAAGAATAAGGCTAATGGTGCAAGATATAATTTCTACACTTTAGGATTTAACTAAAATATACTACTATAGTAAATGGATAATCTTGCTCATAATTTATAATGCTTGATGCAATTTGAAGAAAACTAAGTTCTATACATTGTCATTCATAAGCTAAAATCCTTCGTTACAAATAACTCGAACAAATATATCCTATCCATAACAAATTTTTCTTGCATGATGGACTTAAAACCGAATTAAAGCCAAGAAGAAAAACCTGGTTTTGGGGTGAGATATCCACATGGATACCGGGAGATGACCCTCCCGCAGCTACACCTTGGACTTTCTTTGGCGGCATTGTAGTTCGAATGTGAGATAGCCTTTTTCTCTTTCTTCTGGAATTCCACAGTCTCTTTGGATCCAAAAAAGTTTATGGAGGAGTGTGGTTTTTCAACCACGGAACCCTTGTAGGATTTTGACTTGGGGTAGAAGGAATAGAATGCACTTATTCTCCTTCCTTCCCTTTCTTTTATCTTTTTCCCACTCTTCCTCCTTCACTCCTTCTTTTCACTCCCTCTACCTTCCCTCCCTATCTTTTCTCTCACGGCTACTTTTCCCCTACGGGATATCATACGAGGCCATGATGATGAATTGGATTTTTAGGACATGGGGGGTGTGTGGACACCGGCTTGTTTGATAAAACTAAGAAAACAAAGCTCAGCTAAGAGAGCACATGCACAAAAAGATCTAAAAAGTGAATGAAGGAATCAATGAAAGAGAATGAAAGTCTTCAAGGTAGCCTAAGGACAAGTAGCCTATGGGTGTGACTCGAACAGCCTAAAGAGCTAAGAGTAGTGGGGGGGGGGAACAAGGGGGCTTAGGGGGGATTAAACCTGGGCAGGAGGGGGGGGAGGGAAACAAGGGCCTGATGGAACCCCAAGGGGGAAATTCTAGGGGGGAAAAAAAAAGGGGGCTTAGGGGGGGGGAATTAAACCCGGGGGGGGGGGGGGGGGGAACAAAGGTGCATACCAACTGCTCATCTCATAAAAAATAACATCCCTACTCACTCTGAACTCACCTGTGACAAGGTTATAATAACGGGTTCACGCGTTTAGTAAAACGGAATGTTACATTCTCTCCCCCTTAGAGGAATCGAGATGTCCTCATCTCGAAATAAACTGGGGATATTGTTGGTTGAGTGTGCCTTCATCTATCCAAGTGGCATCCTCTTCGGGATAATATTTCCACTGGACGAGGCATTCTCTCAAGGTTCTGGATCTTAATTGTCTCTCCCTAACATCTAAGATCCTATCTGGCCTTAGTTCAAGGACTCCTTGACTAGGCATTACAATTTGTTGGTCATCAAGTACATGATTAGGGTTGGGTACATATTTCTTCAATAGGCTGATATGGAATACATTGTGAACCTTTAGGTTCTCAGGGAGTTGCAATCTATAAGCGTTGGGTCCTAGGCATTTGAGGATTTTGTACGGCCCACAATACCTTGGACTTAGCTTCTTGCATTCTCCTAGGGATAGAGAACTCTTTTTAGGGCGTACACGAATGAAGACCATGTCTCCTTCTTCGAAGACTCTATCTTGACGTTTCAAATCTGTGTATGCCTTTTGCCTATCCTTGGCCGCTTGTATGTCTTGTCTTATTGACCTTATTTGATCATCCATGTCCTCCAACATTTGTCTTGAAGCTTCAACTCTTAGGGTTGGATCAGAAAAGTTTAGGGGACTTCGACAATCATGACCATACAATGCTTGGAAAGGGGTCATTTGAATGCTCTGCTGGTAAGAAGCATTGTAGGCAAATTCAACTAATGGCAAGTATTGAATCCACCTCTTCAGCTCTCGACAGCAGTATGCCCTAAGCATATCCTCAATAATTTGATTTACTCGCTCTGTTTGGCCATCAGTTTGGGGATGGTAGGCTGTGCTAAAACAGAGTTGAGTCCCAATAGCTTCAAAGATAGCTCTCCAGAAGTGTGATGTGAAGAGAGAATCTCGATCGCTAATGATTCTTCTAGGTAACCCATGTAGCTTGAATATCTCCTTGATAAACAATCTTGCAATGTCGGAGGCTTTATAGTTTGTCTTTACTGGAATCAGGTGTGCAACCTTGGTAAGCATGTCAATCACAACCATAATGGAATTGTATCCTCCTTGGACTCGGGGTAAGCCCACAACAAAATCCATACTGATGAATGGACCCATGGCCCATCCTCCGCACTTTCCTCGGTTTGTTTTAGTTATGTAATTATCTAACACATTAATTTGACATATAACAATCACCTTCTTTAATTAACCCGTTAAGCACTGGTTCCTTCACATAATCTTATCACGTGACATAGAAAAACAATATCAAGCAAGTTCTTTCTTTACATTTCATCATTTTACCTTTGAAATACAAGGAGTTCCGCCCGTAGACTTGTCCATAATCCGCCCGAAGGCTATCCAGTAATCCTCAGGGATCACTATTCCAAGCTTCCGCCCGTAAACTAGTATGCAGGACTCGAGATCCAATCCTGAGTCACGTTAGCCTCTTGTGCAGGACCCGGAAGGCGAGGGATTTACGGCCAGAGCCCCCCTGGCACCCAAGCGTCCTCCTGCTCCAAGTAGAACTCCACGGAGAGACCTCTTGCGGCGGGTTCGGTCCATGTTCCCGACGCGGTCAACAACCCCCTTGGTTAGGGTCAGGCAGGCAGTCGGGGGTAACTGAAGCTGCCTCTCCTTCAGGCCTTTAACCTGAAGTATAGGTACTCATTTAATTTGTAATTCATAATTCAAACAGAGCTCTAAAATCTCTAGCAAGAACAAACATTTCCGTTAATCAACCGAGTTGTTTGGCAAACTGCTAAGGAAGTGTTCTTTCCTTTTTGAGTGTATCAGCACTCGTTCCCAAGGTGTCTTGTAACTTGGCAAGATCTCATACATTCCGGTGTAGGGCATACCCAACTTGGTAGGGCATACCCAACTTGGTTAACCCTAAGGTGCCTTAGATATGCTAGTTTCTGGTTTACAACTTTCCTTATTTAGAAGGATATCCAAAAATACGTCTTTTTGCAAGATAACCTGCGTAGGGATCTGCCGTCCTTGATGAGGGTTTTTACCCTTTCTCCTTGTGAATCAATCACAAGACTAAAAAATTCCATACTTGTTGCGCAAGTCCTGCGATGGAATAATCTGTTTAGATTCTTTAAGCTGACGTATGTCAGGCCTAGGGTTTCTTCTTTTAAGAACCTTAGGGGCAAACCCTAGTTTCTTATCTTTACGAATTTATTGTCCCTACAGTAAGGAAAGTAGTCAAGTGTTTAGGGTATGAATGTTTCTATGTTTAGATTGGTTCAGTTATCTTTTGGAAGGTAATATTAATCATCTTATCATGGTTTTGCTATCCTTGTGACAATTTTTTTCCCAATCAATACCGTTTAATTTAACTTCCATTTTCCTTAAAGATGTACTCATGCCAACTAAAAACACTTGCCTTGCTAAGATGTGCAAATATTCAAGATAACTTCCTAGTAATTTGAGCATCGAAAGAAACCTTTCATGAATTTAACCATTTACAATGATTCGTTGCGAAAAGAATAAGGCTAATGGTGCAAGATATAATTTCTACACTTTAGGATTTAACTAAAATATACTACTATAGTAAATGGATAATCTTGCTCATAATTTATCATGCTTGATGCAATTTGAAGAAAACTAAGTTCTATACATTGTCATTCATAAGCTAAAATCCTTCGTTACAAATAACTCGAACAAATATATCCTATCCATAACAAATTTTTCTTGCATGATGGACTTAAAACCGAATTAAAGCCAAGAAGAAAAACCTGGTTTTGGGGTGAGATATCCACATGGATACCGGGAGATGACCCTCCCGCAGCTACACCTTGGACTTTCTTTGGCGGCATTGTAGTTCGAATGTGAGATAGCCTTTTTCTCTTTCTTCTGGAATTCCACAGTCTCTTTGGATCCAAAAAAGTTTATGGAGGAGTGTGGTTTTTCAACCACGGAACCCTTGTAGGATTTTGACTTGGGGTAGAAGGAATAGAATGCACTTATTCTCCTTCCTTCCCTTTCTTTTATCTTTTTCCCACTCTTCCTCCTTCACTCCTTCTTTTCACTCCCTCTACCTTCCCTCCCTATCTTTTCTCTCACGGCTACTTTTCCCCTACGGGATATCATACGAGGCCATGATGATGAATTGGATTTTTAGGACATGGGGGGTGTGTGGACACCGGCTTGTTTGATAAAACTAAGAAAACAAAGCTCAGCTAAGAGAGCACATGCACAAAAAGATCTAAAAAGTGAATGAAGGAATCAATGAAAGAGAATGAAAGTCTTCAAGGTAGCCTAAGGACAAGTAGCCTATGGGTGTGACTCGAACAGCCTAAAGAGCTAAGAGTAGTGGGGGGGGGGGAACAAGGGGGCTTAGGGGGGATTAAACCTGGGCAGGAGGGGGGGGAGGGAAACAAGGGCCTGATGGAACCCCAAGGGGGAAATTCTAGGGGGGAAAAAAAAAGGGGGCTTAGGGGGGGGGAATTAAACCCGGGGGGGGGGGGGGGAACAAAGGTGCATACCAACTGCTCATCTCATAAAAAATAACATCCCTACTCACTCTGAACTCACCTGTGACAAGGTTATAATAACGGGTTCACGCGTTTCGTAAAACAGAATGTTACATTCTCTCCCCCTTAGAGGAATCGAGATGTCCTCATCTCGAAATAAACTGGGGATATTGTTGGTTGAGTGTGCCTTCATCTATCCAAGTGGCATCCTCTTCGGGATAATATTTCCACTGGACGAGGCATTCTCTCAAGGTTCTGGATCTTAATTGTCTCTCCCTAACATCTAAGATCCTATCTGGCCTTAGTTCAAGGACTCCTTGACTAGGCATTACAATTTGTTGGTCATCAAGTACATGATTAGGGTTGGGTACATATTTCTTCAATAGGCTGATATGGAATACATTGTGAACCTTTAGGTTCTCAGGGAGTTGCAATCTATAAGCGTTGGGTCCTAGGCATTTGAGGATTTTGTACGGCCCACAATACCTTGGACTTAGCTTCTTGCATTCTCCTAGGGATAGAGAACTCTTTTTAGGGCGTACACGAATGAAGACCATGTCTCCTTCTTCGAAGACTCTATCTTGACGTTTCAAATCTGTGTATGCCTTTTGCCTATCCTTGGCCGCTTGTATGTCTTGTCTTATTGACCTTATTTGATCATCCATGTCCTCCAACATTTGTCTTGAAGCTTCAACTCTTAGGGTTGGATCAGAAAAGTTTAGGGGACTTCGACAATCATGACCATACAATGCTTGGAAAGGGGTCATTTGAATGCTCTGCTGGTAAGAAGCATTGTAGGCAAATTCAACTAATGGCAAGTATTGAATCCACCTCTTCAGCTCTCGACAGCAGTATGCCCTAAGCATATCCTCAATAATTTGATTTACTCGCTCTGTTTGGCCATCAGTTTGGGGATGGTAGGCTGTGCTAAAACAGAGTTGAGTCCCAATAGCTTCAAAGATAGCTCTCCAGAAGTGTGATGTGAAGAGAGAATCTCGATCGCTAATGATTCTTCTAGGTAACCCATGTAGCTTGAATATCTCCTTGATAAACAATCTTGCAATGTCGGAGGCTTTATAGTTTGTCTTTACTGGAATCAGGTGTGCAACCTTGGTAAGCATGTCAATCACAACCATAATGGAATTGTATCCTCCTTGGACTCGGGGTAAGCCCACAACAAAATCCATACTGATGAATGGACCCATGGCCCATCCTCCGCACTTTCCTCGGTTTGTTTTAGTTATGTAATTATCTAACACATTAATTTGACATATAACAATCACCTTCTTTAATTAACCCGTTAAGCACTGGTTCCTTCACATAATCTTATCACGTGACATAGAAAAACAATATCAAGCAAGTTCTTTCTTTACATTTCATCATTTTACCTTTGAAATACAAGGAGTTCCGCCCGTAGACTTGTCCATAATCCGCCCGAAGGCTATCCAGTAATCCTCAGGGATCATTATTCCAAGCTTCCGCCCGTAAACTAGTATGCAGGACTCGAGATCCAATCCTGAGTCACGTTAGCCTCTTGTGCAGGACCCGGAAGGCGAGGGATTTACGGCCAGAGCCCCCCTGGCACCCAAGCGTCCTCCTGCTCCAAGTAGAACTCCACGGAGAGACCTCTTGCGGCGGGTTCGGTCCATGTTCCCGACGCGGTCAACAACCCCCTTGGTTAGGGTCAGGCAGGCAGTCGGGGGTAACTGAAGCTGCCTCTCCTTCAGGCCTTTAACCTGAAGTATAGGTACTCATTTAATTTGTAATTCATAATTCAAACAGAGCTCTAAAATCTCTAGCAAGAACAAACATTTCCGTTAATCAACCGAGTTGTTTGGCAAACTGCTAAGGAAGTGTTCTTTCCTTTTTGAGTGTATCAGCACTCGTTCCCAAGGTGTCTTGTAACTTGGCAAGATCTCATACATTCCGATGTAGGGCATACCCAACTTGGTAGGGCATACCCAACTTGGTTAACCCTAAGGTGCCTTAGATATGCTAGTTTCTGGTTTACAACTTTCCTTATTTAGAAGGATATCCAAAAATACGTCTTTTTGCAAGATAACCTGCGTAGGGATCTGCCGTCCTTGATGAGGGTTTTTACCCTTTCTCCTTGTGAATCAATCACAAGACTAAAAAATTCCATACTTGTTGCGCAAGTCCTGCGATGGAATAATCTGTTTAGATTCTTTAAGCTGACATATGTCAGGCCTAGGGTTTCTTCTTTTAAGAACCTTAGGGGCAAACCCTAGTTTCTTATCTTTACGAATTTATTGTCCCTACAGTAAGGAAAGTAGTCAAGTGTTTAGGGTATGAATGTTTCTATGTTTAGATTGGTTCAGTTATCTTTTGGAAGGTAATATTAATCGTCTTGTCATGGTTTTGCTATCCTTGTGACAATTTACTTTCCCAATCAATACCGTTTAATTTAACCTCCGTTTTCCTTAAAGATGTACTCATGCCAACTAACAACACTTGCCTTGCTAAGATGTGCAAATATTCAAGATAACTTCCTAGTAATTTGAGCATTGAAAGAAACCTTTCATGAATTTAACCATTTACAATGATTCGTTGCGAAAAGAATAAGGCTAATGGTGCAAGATATAATTTCTACACTTTAGGATTTAACTAAAATATACTACTATAGTAAATGGATAATCTTGCTCATAATTTATAATGCTTGATGCAATTTGAAGAAAACTAAGTTCTATACATTGTCATTCATAAGCTAAACTCCTTCGTTACAAATAACTCGAACAAATATATCCTATCCTTAACAAATTTTTCTTGCATGATCGACTTAAAACCGAATTAAAGCCAAGAAGAAAAACCTGGTTTTGGGGTGAGATATCCACATGGATACCGGGAGATGACCCTCCCGCAGCTACACCTTGGACTTTCTTTGGCGGCATCGTAGTTCGAATGTGAGATAGCCTTTTTCTCTTTCTTCTGGAATTCCACCGTCTCTTTGGATCCAAAAAAGTTTATGGAGGAGTGTGGTTTTTCAACCACGGAACCCTTGTAGGATTTTGACTTGGGGTAGAAGGAATAGAAAGCACTTATTCTCCTTCCTTCCCTTTCTTTTATCTTTTTCCCACTCTTCCTCCTTCACTCCTTCTTTTCACTCCCTCTACCTTCCCTCCCTATCTTTTCTCTCACGGCTACTTTTCCCCTACGGGATATCATACGAGGCCATGATGATGAATTGGATTCTTAGGACATGGGGGGTGTGTGGACACCGGCTTGTTTGATAAAACTAAGAAAACAAAGCTCAGCTAAGATAGCACATGCACAAAAAGATCTAAAAAGTGAATGAAGGAATCAATGAAAGAGAATGAAAGTCTTCAAGGTAGCCTAAGGACAAGTAGCCTATGGGTGTGACTCGAACAGCCTAAAGAGCTAAGAGGAGTGGGGGGGGGGAAACAAGGGGGCTTAGGGGGGATTAAACCCGGGGGGGCGGGGGGGGGGAGGGGGGGGGAACAAGGGCCTTATGGGGATTAAAACCAGGGGGGGGGGACAAGGGCCTTATGGAACCCCAAGGGGGAAATTCCAGGGGGGGGAAAAAAAGGGGGCTTAGGGGGGGAAATTAAACCCGAGGGGGGGGGAACAAAGGGGGCTTAGGGGGGGGGAATTAAACCCGAGGGGGGAAACAAAGGGTTTTAAAAAGGTCATAAGAGGGGGGGGGGTGAAAGGGGGCTAAGAAGGTCCTTTAGAAGCTTCCCCCTAGGAAGCTTCTAAAGCTTCCATGTGGGAGGGGGGGAAGCTTATTAGATAGACTACGGCGGCGAGTGAAGGCATGATGATCAGGCGGCGAGTGAAGGCGTGATGATCAGGCGGCGAGACCTCAGCGTCTTCTATTCCTCCCTCTCTCTTGGTTGCCACACGACGTAGCAACGGCACGTCCTCTTCCGACCCTTCTTCCTCTATTCCTCACAGCTCCAGCCTTTCCATCTCCAGCGGCCCCCCTCGTTTAAATAGTGGAGGGGAGGGGGATCTTCCCTCCCTGCGTGTCATCACGCATGCTCCCCCCCCCTCAATCAGAGCTCCACCAAGGAGCTTAGTTGCTCCTTCTATTTCCCCCCCCCTCCAACTCGTCAGTCGGCTGGAGGGATAAGGGGAGAATAAAAAAATTTTCATTTATCCCATTTTTCATATTCATTTGAGACAGGTTCACGCGTTTAGTAAAACGGAATGTTACACTATTAGCGTCGCAAATTTACTGCTTGCGTCGCTATTGCCGTCGCTATGCGCGTCACAAATTTACTGGTTGCATCTCTATTGGCATCGCTATTGGCATCGCTAGCGACGCCAACAGCGATGCTGATAGCGATGTTTCTATGGCGTCATTAATAACGACGCTTTTTGCGATGATGGGGGCAAATTTTATTGTTTGTATTTTCGTTGCTTTAAACGTCGGTATAAGGTCTATATCTTGTAGTGTTGGTTTGCATTTTGCAGGTCCCCCTACGTAGCAGACATGGAGCACCCAGTACAACTATTATTGAACATGTTTTCTTCAAAATGATTCATTATAGAAAGTTGCTAGCAACTGTAGGAAATTGCTAGGGCTGCATGAAGAAGATTTAACTCTAGGCAAGTGGCCTAAAAACTCAAAATCAACGAAAGGTTGTGTAAGTTCTGCATACAACCAATTCATTCAAAAATGAAAGTAGAAAAAGACTACATGTTTTAGCATGAATCTTGTTTGCATGTTATAGAATGATCAATTGGAATTAGGCTATAACTTAACCTATGCTTTGGCCTTAATCCAAAAAGTTAGGATTTGTAAATCAACTTACACATAGACAATGAATCATGTGGTTACGAAAATGGTAGCGTAATTATCTTCAAGAATAGACAGGTTAAATTGGTTTAA
This sequence comes from Lygodium microphyllum, assembly GCF_053477565.2. NCBI lineage: Eukaryota > Viridiplantae > Streptophyta > Polypodiopsida > Schizaeales > Lygodiaceae > Lygodium > Lygodium microphyllum. Next base: position 113,970,039 of record NC_141159.1, on the reverse strand, counting down.
ACCTAAACACCAAAAACCGCGAGGTACTCGTTTAGGAAGGGTTAATTCAATGCAACATATCTCAAAGAGCTAACTAGGGTTAGCAGAAACCCTATACCCTAAAGACTTGCCCACATTCACGGAATGTAGGGACAGTAGGACATACTTGTGAGAAAAGATCTAGGGTTTTTACCCTAAGGATCTCTCGCTAATAAGATGAAACTCAGTTTGAACTTGGAACCCTAGGACTAACAATGTCGGCCTAATGCAATCAGGAACAGATTGTTTCGTGACTCCATTCGATGGGTAAATAGTCCCATAGTTTGATGCGACACTTGTGTAACAAGTTGTAGAGTCGCATGATCTTATAAATTGATCACAAGGGAATGGCCAATTTCTCAAAATGAGATTAGCAGATTCTTACACAAGTTTATCTTGCAAGAGGATGAATAATTGCCCTGATATAGTACCTTTCTTGGGTAAAGTGACCAAGATACATGGATTAGATATTTGCTTGAAGCAAAAGACCAATTAGTGAATTGGAATAACATATTCATTGCTAATAGCACTTAAGGTGTTGGTTAAGTTGGGTTAATAGGGTACAGCCCTAACCCAAGGATACAAGGGTTAACAGTCAAACTCTTGGGATCTTACCAAGTCGCAATTGATTCCGGATCGAGTGCTAGATGCATTCGGAAAGAAGGATTCACTCCTTAGCAGTTGGCTAAAAATAACGACCAATGGAAATGATTGTGCTTGTAACAGTTTTAAGAGCACTATTTTGCTTTGTTTGCTCAAAGAATTAAAGGATGAAAAGATATCTAATGCTTTAGGTTGAAGGCCTGAAGGGAGATGTAGCTTCAGTTACCCCTGACTGCCTGCCTGAACCTAACCAAGGGGGTTGTTAATCGCACCGGGAAGGTGGACCGAACCCATCGCGAGAGGTTTCTCCGTTGAGCACTACTTGGAGCAGGAGGATGCTTAGGTGCCAGGGGGGGCTCTGGCCGTAAATCCCTCGCCTTTCGGGCCCTGCACAAGAGGCCAACGTGACTCGAGATTGGATCTCGAGGCCCGCATACTAGTCTACGGGCGGAATCTTGGATTAGTAATCCCTATGGATTGCTGGATAGCCTTCGGTCAGATTATGGATAAGCCTACGGGCTAAACTTTATGTATTTCAAAGATAAATATGATAATCTGTTGAAAAGGAACTTGTTTGACATTGTTTTTCTATGTCAAGTGCTATGATTACATGAAGGAATCAGTGCCTAACGGGCTAATTAAGGAAGCTAATTGATACATGTCCAACTAAATGTGTTAGGTAATTAAATAACTAAAACAACCTGAGGAAAGTGCGGAGGATGTGGCCATAGGTCGCTCCTACGGATGGGTGGTCCCGGTTGGCTCGGAACTTTTCTCAATCATGATGGACAACGAGAAGATCGTTTCAAAGGATACGAATAGAAAAAGGGCACTGACCTAGATTCTAAGTTATAAATGATCCCGATTTACGTTGTTTTAGGGGAACGGAATGGGATTATGCCTTATGGCAGAGAGGTTGAGCTTTGCATCCCTCTCATTTCCCATTCTCCTTGAACCAAGTGCAGCGTGAATCCGCTTCGGACCTGGCGTTTCTGCGTAAAGTAGTTCGCTCGGGTTCGACGCTAGTTGCCGTTAGGAAATGACCAATAGGGAAAACCCTAGGTTGGTCCTAAGTGGGAACGGCCGGAATACTTCCGCTACATGGCAGATGCGGAAAGCCCTAGATTGCAAACCCCCTAACATTCCATGGGAGTGCCGGGCAAAGCTTTCTAGACATCCTTTCCGATGGACTGCTAAGACGTGTCCTGAAGATAACAGGTGGACACGTTACACTTACAATTTTCCCTAGCGTCATACCTCTAACTAACATCACAACGCTTTACATAGTCAAAACCATATTGTAAAATTATCGGCCACCAATATTCTACATGTAGACTATTCTGGATAGTAAGCCATCCAACAAAATGACCTAGATGCTAGATCAAGGAACTTTTCCAAAATGAATGGCACCTCATTAGACACCACACAGTGTGTGAAATATCTCATCCACTCCCTCTCCATACAAGACACCAATTATTATGGAAAAGTAAAGTGTTTATTGCTTGATCTTTCTCTTTTTAGACTTAGAAATACTTTTTATCAAGTTTTCTATGGATAGATAATTTGCAATGGAAGCATCTGACATACATAATTGAAAACACTAATATCACCCTACTCTTTTTGTACTAAACATTCGAAAATTCCTTGCAATTTTGGAGTCTTGCTCCAAATCTTGTAATCAAACTCCTACAACAAAGATACTAACCACTTGGCTAGGTAATTAGGTGTTGAAGCTTGTTCAACAATAAGCATAGCCCTCAGCCTTGATAAAAACACCACCTTCTCATAAAGAATTTAGTGCCTAAAATTCTTGGTGAAAAATACCATAGCCAAACAAAAGTTCTCTAAATAACTATAGTGAAGCTTAGAAATATCTAACTTTTGACTTGCAAAAGTGATCGAATAATATAGTTGCACCCCTAAATTTGGGATAGGCAACAATTGATACTTGTTCTTATTGCAACCATGAAGATGTAGAAAGCCTTCCCTCTTTTTGTAGCCTATAATCTAGTGTTTTGGATAATTCCATCTTGACATCCTCAAATGCTACTTTGCATGGTTGAGTGCACTAAAAAACATGGCTATATGATAGAAGATTCATCAAGGGTAATGAAAGCTTAGCCAATGCATTGATGAGCCTCCTACAATAACCTATAGATGAAACAAAACTATGGTCATCTCTAGGGCTAGTGGGTGGACTCATAAGGAAAATAATAGCTACCTTTTTAGGATCAATAGAAATTCTAGTTGCACTCACAACATGACCTAGCAATAAACCATACAACATCCCAAATACACATTTCTAAGGATCTAGCGCTATATAGTACTCACAGGAATGCTCAGAGAAGCACTTTGGTAAGACAATAAGCTATCTATTACAAATTGTGGTAGCCCCCAAGTTATCTATAAAGACCCTATGCTCCTTAAGGGATACATTGTGTTGGAACTAAAACGGACTTGACATTGGCTCTAAGCACTAGCTGGGCCTCTCTACACTCAAAGAACTCAACCCCTGGGCCTTGCGGCTAGGAGCATATAAGGGACACACTGCCATTGTGAATCTCACATTTGTTCTGAACTGTAGTCCAATAATGAAACTATTTCCCTACTTCTCAGAGGGAGTCCCTACACATAGATCAGTATGAAATACCTCGTAATCACAAATAGAAGGAGGAACTCCTTGGCTAAATCCCATGGCCCCACTACATCTCTCCTATACCTCAAGGATTGACATGTCGATGCGTCGCTAACACAAATAACATAGGCATAACAAAATCCACTCTTATTTTAGAATATTCCAAGAGATATGATATTTTCTTGCTTAATAGTTTCCCAAGGAACCCAAATGCCTAAACCTACAGCTTAGGTATCTCACAACTCAGCATGGGTCATGTGTATAAGAAACTGATTGCAATGCATCCAAGAATTGCACCGTGTGATATGTGTAATGCAATTGTGACTGCCATAGTGCTCAAACATTTTATGATTTATAAATCAGCATAGTGAAGGGAAACAAACATTTCTTTCAATGATTTCAACTTGTACTCATGATGTGTTGTTAAGGGTCAGCACGACGCGTCTTCGTACTACTTGGCCCCTTTTAACTTAATTTATAAACGTCTATATGGCATGCACAAGAAAATAAATCAAAATTTCACATGTTCTCAATAAGTAATAAGCATCAAAACCCGTCTTCTCCTACCGTTTAGGTAGTGCATCATTGATAGGTTTTTTTATGTGTTTTTCTTGTAAAAAGAAATAAAAATGAAATTTAACATGAAGTCAAGAAGTGTCTTGGTTGGGAGGCCACTGATGCTTATTTATGGCCACTGACACTCTATCCAACTCTGATCTACAACCTACTCCACTCGGTGAGAGCGGAATTTAGGTGACGGGAAGTGCTTAAAAATAGCTAAAATTTATGAAGATCAAGGGAAAAATATTCACCGTCAAAGGCGGCGGCTCGATCTAGGACGATTTTAAGCGCCAAAGTGCTTTAAAGGTGCCCGAGCGACACTTGTTGATTTTTCATAATTTTTCAGACAGTCGTGCGGGTTGACACGAGCTACTGGCCAATGCGGGATGCTAAGCCGGACGCCCAGGATTTTTCAGAGCTCGATTCCGAGTCCGGACGGGGGAAAGGCCACAAACCGGTCAAGATTTGAAAAGGTGGACTTATTTTTGGCCAAAGTGGGCATGACCCTTGGGAGCCCAACATTTAAATGAAGCATGACATTTCACATGAAATGTGGGAGATGAAATCGTGGAAGAAACGTGAGCAGACAGGCGCCGAAAAATGCGCCCCATGTTGATCATGGCTCCTCCCTGCCTGCAAACAACCCTCCTGTCTGACATTAGCCCTTGCCTACACTCTGCCTGCTGATCATATTGCCGCCCTTCGCTCGCGCAATGGTGGCCTGGTTTGAAATTTCTGATTCTAGTCTTTCTCTCTCCTCCCTCTCTCTCTTTTAAGAGGCAGTTCATGTGTGGGAAGGAGCAATGAAGAAAGAATGATGGAGACTTGTCCGGCATGGACCGGATTGCTCCACGGGCTGAGAATGGTGATTTGTGATGTTGCTGGACATGAAGTGTTGCTGTTTTCCAAATCTACAGCCATGGAAACAAAACCCGAAACACGCGTTTAAGCGGTAAACTAAAAAAACTACAAAGAAAATTTAGTGTTTTATGCTTTTGATTGATGGAATGCCGTTCATATGGACTAAGACTTGATTATGCTGCTGATTCTTCTGAGTTCTTACTGTTTATAACCAGAAATTATGAAAAACATGCATTTCATGGCTCGAAATAATGTCAAGAAACACGAAAAACCATAAAAATGAAGGAAAACAAGGGTTTTGGGCATATAAATGGGGAAAACCGTCGATACACATCAACTAATCTTTCAATTTTGTTGCAAATGAACTAAGGGCCACAGCCCACAAACTGGTTTTCATTTTCAGCAATTTAAAAAATACAAGAAAATGAAGAAAATGGGGAAAAATGATAAAAACACCATGAAAAATAGGGGAAAAATACATTTGGGGCTACGAAAAATATAGAAAAATGGGATTTATGTTTGTTGATGTATGACAAGGCTGGGGCATGAAGTTATGCTTCAGTTCAGCCTTGTTTATATGTTGTAGTGCGTGTTTCCTTCCTTTCTCCACATAAAATGACAAGGAAACCCTAAAAGAAATGAATATAATGATGCACTATCAACGGGGAAGGGTAGAGTTGTGGAAAAAATGGTTAAATGCCGCTGAGCATGAGGAATAATTTGCTGATTTTATATGCATTGCATCTAGGACGGAATAATAATGATAAAAATTAAAACCTAGTAGCACGAAGATCACTTCGGTGCTAGGTGTTGCAACGAAGCACAAAGCGGTTAGAAAGAAAAGCATGAAAGAGATGATTTGCACTTGCACGCTGCTGGTTTTTAAAATGTTTGAGCACTAGGCATCCACCTCTTTGCATGATCATTTAGAGGAAATTAAAAGTATCAGAGTTAGCTCCTGGATATGCATAGCAATTGTTTTCAGTAGGCCTGTGACCCACCGTTGAGAGGCAGTGAGATACCCATGCTGTAGGCTAGTCGTGGGATCCTAAAGGGGAAATCAAGTAAGGACAATGGTACATTCCTGGATACGCTTATTGGGTACCTTGAGTGACGTTTGTGCGAAAGGTCTAAATGTTGAGCGACGCATCGAGGGGCCAATCCCCAAGGTGTAGGAGAGTCGCAGAGGGTTGACGGCATTCAGCCGTAGGAGGAACCCCATGTGTATGTGATTCGAGCCTTTTGGCTATGTGAAAGGGACTCCCTCTGAGGAGCAATATTGGGTTAGGATCAGTTGGACTACAACATATTACAAACGCAATGTTTAGGAAGGCAGAGATTTTGATAGACGCTCCTGGCCGCGAGGCCGAGGGGTTGTCTTGTGCGTAGTGACGAGGTCCGGCTAGTGCATGAGCCAGTGCCGGCCCGTTTTTAGGTCCATCAGTGGTGCGTCTGCCGGGAGCTGCTTAAAAGTGGCGGTTCTCGAATCCTGGTTGTTTAGGGACCAACTAGTAGTTTATGCCAAAGGATACTGAGATTGATCCGTTATTTATTGATAAGCATCGTCTAGCAGAAATCCAAAAGCAAGAAAGAGACGAAAGAGCTAGGCGACGTGCTGAGATTTTTAGGAGATATTCCCCTAAGCGTAGCGGTGCTGAACCCTTACGAGGGAGTGGATCTAGTGGTCTTAGGACCACAAGCAGTAAGTTAGGAGAAGGCGGAAGCTCTAGTGCTCCCCTTCCTTCGATAAGTCAGTCCACGTCAAGCACGGGAGGTGTAACCCCACCGGTCTTTATTCCTAGTGCAAATCCAATCCGCGTCATGGCGCAGCCTATTGCAATTCCAGCAGGAACGACGGATTTGCCGGCTCTAGGTTACCCGCTTCCCATTTTTAATGGGCTAGTTGAGGAAGATGCGGAACTCCACATTAGGGAGTTTCAAAAGCTGATGTTTAATTGTCGCATCCAAGAAGAAGGACATTTAATGATGTTCTTCAACATGACTCTCAAAGGAAGAGCCGCTATATGGTATCATGGTTTAGAAGCCGGAACCATATTGAACATTGATGCATTTTATGGAGCTTTTCGAAGGGAGTTTGCCCCTGAAAGGGGTGGGCAATATTGGTTGCGTGTACTCAACGTGACCCGCCAAGATCCACATGAGGATATTCGTGCTTATGCGAAGAAGATAAAAGAGGTCTTCCGTAAGTTGGACACCTCTATTCCTATCCCCCCAGCTGCCCAATTGCAATATTTCCTACATGGGTTGGACTTCAATATCCAATTACAGTTGAGTAGTGTCCCCTTGGGGGATATAGACACTGCCATTACACGAGCACAAGAGGTGGAATCCCGACTACAAGCAGCCTATGCTTCTCGAGGCAATTCGAATATGGGTTTAGTATTGGGAAACAATATGGCAATAGCCAATGGCAGTAGTGGCCAAGGGATAGCGATGGCTAACCCTAATGGGAGAGGGAACATGATGCCGAGTGTCCCTTTATTACCCGCTCCCCCTAGCATGTCGATGCCTACGGGCAGTCAAATGGCTCCAAATGGTGGAGGCCAGGCGGTCAATCCTAATACCATGCCTGTGACTCAACAACCAGTGCCTAATCGAATTGTTAGGCCGATGGAACGACATAGTAATGACCAAGGCTATGAGTCAAGCTCTTCCAATGTTCTTGGCGAGGTTAAGGACATGATGAAGCATTATACCGACATGATTACGGAGCAGTATCGACAAATAGCTGTTGATGTCAACTTCCTTAAAAAACAACAAAATTTGATAGGAAGTAGATACCCAGAGGAGGGTGCACCATCGAGGTTTAGTTGCAAATGGTGTGGCGGGCAGCACTATCCAAGAAATTGCCCAAATGTTAAGTGCGACATTTGTGGAAAATCTGGCCATTTAGCAGCTACTTGCTGGAGTAAGATTAGTTCCCTCCAGCGTGGTAGTCGGCAACCAGGGCCTGTTAATCATCGTGCCCAAGGAAATGATCCCCAGCGAGAGGACGGGCCTAAACAAATACTTCAACGACCAAAGACTACAGTGGAAGAGCTACCAAGTGGTAGTGGGGTTAGTTTGATTGAGGCTGTACGCGTTAATGATGCTGAAACCTCTAATCTACGAGCTGTCCTTACAAGAGGTAAAAAGGGTAGAGAAGCCGACATGGATAAGCCTGTCGACGGAAACCCTAAACAAGGCGACAAAGGAATGCAAGTTTTGGATCCTGCCCTAGAAGGGGGACCTTTGAAGCCCGTAGAGAGTAAAGCCGATAAGGAAGCACCAAAGAAGAAGGTGAAAGTTAAGAAAGAGGCAATAAAGCCAGTTCAGCGACCTAAAGAGCGGATGATTTGGCGTGAAAAGCGAGCTCTATCGAACTATCATGAATTCGATTTGGCGGGCTCTCTTTGCGAAGTCAAGCCGGATGTGAACCTTTTGCAGCTTATTAAGCTTTCCCCAGGAGTACGTAAGGAATTTAGAAAGATCCTACGTACCGGGTATATCGTAGAACCTTTGGGTATTGCGCGAGTTGGTGATGACTGGTTCGAGCATGCTGAGAAGCATTGCCCAAGGGTTGCAGCCTATGTCGATGGGATATTAGTAGATTATGCCATTGTCGACACGGGATCATCGGTCAACATTATGAGTTCTGAACTGATGGAAAGGTTGGGTCTTGCAATCCAGAAAGATACCTCCACAATTCTCAGAATGGCAGATGACAGTTTGAGACAGCCGGAAGGTTGCATTACTAAGGTCCATGTCACTGTTGCAAATGTAGAATGCCTGTTGGATTTTAGGGTGATTCGTTTTGCAGGGCGGCCAAGTTACCAAGTATTACTTGGACGACCTTGGATCTTGCAAGCGGATTGCCAAGTGGATATACCCGCCGGTCGATTGTTATTCGGCAGAGGTGCCCAGCGTGTGGTGGTTGATGCTTATCCTGAGTCCCCGCAGAGTGAGAGAGCTCCTCTATCTTCTACAGAATTGGAGACATTAGAAGATTTATCTGCTAGTGAGACATCATCGAGTGATGAGTCCAAAGAGGGATCCACCACGGAGGACATCTATCAGATCACTTTGAACGAGCCGATAGAGGCCCAAGATCGTATAAGAGATGCAGATGTTATCGAGCTAGACCTTGGTACGCTTGATGATTCGCGGCCAATCAAACTAGGGTCTATGCTCAGTACAGCAGAAAGGGAGGACTATGTGGCCTTGATCCAAGAATTCCGTGATATCTTTGCCTGGAGTTATGATGAGTTGAGAGGAATTCCTCCTAGTCTTGCTGTTCATACAATTCCGTTGAAAGAGGGCAGTCATCCTGTACGGCAGAAAGTAAGGCGTATGCCTTTCGAATTGAGGGACGGGCTGTTTGAAGAGTTACAGAAGCTTCGAAAAGCGGGTTTGATTTTTCCTGTGCAACACACGGAATGGTGTTCGCCAGTTGTGATTAGAAAGAAGAAGAATAATCAGATCCGTTTATGTGTAGACTTTAGGGAGCTGAATAAGCAGACAGTTAAGGACTACTACCCATTGCCATTTATTGACCAGATTTTGGATCAATTAGCGGGTAGGGAGATATATTCGTTTATGGATTGCTTTGCAGGATATAACCAAATGGCAATTGCAGAAGAGGACAAGTTGAAAACAACTTTCATCACTGTATTTGGTACTTTTGCTTACCACGTGATGGCTTTTGGTTTATGCAATGCGCCTGGTTCGTGGCAACGAACAGCCGATAAGACATTCGGTGACATATCCCCTGAAGAGTTGAGGGTGTTTATTGATGACTTAGGGGCCGCCACCGTGAGAGAAAGGCAGTTGATCATTTTGAGAAAATGCTTTGAGCGCTGTAGGCAATTTTGCATCGCCCTAAACCCACGGAAGTGTGCTTTTGGAGTACCTTATGGGCTATTGCTGGGCCATGAGGTCAGTTCGGTAGGAATTGCGACAGACCCCGAGAAGGTCAAAGTTATAGTTGCCATGGGTCCACCACGCACTCCGAAAGAAGTTCATAGCTTTCTGTCTTCGGTTGGTTACTACCGTAGATTCATTAACGCCTTAGCAGAAAGAACGTTGCCACTTACAAATTTATTGTCCTTTAGCTGTTCGTTTGTATGGGGTGACCCTTGTAAGGTAGCATTCGAGGATGTGAAACAAGAGCTAGCAAGAGCGCCCGTTTTAAAAGCACCTAAAAGAGGTGAGGTGTTCTATATATTCTCAGCAGCCACCATGTATAGTATCAGCTGCTGTTTAGCCCAATTTTGGGAAGAGAAGTGGTACCACCCGATTGCTTTTGCTAGTCGGAAGCTGGGGGTATCCGAAATCAATTACACCTACATGGAGAAGCTGTGTCTAGCGATGGTCTTTGGGACCAAGAAATTCAGGCATTACATTCTCTATGAGAAAGTCGTGCTTTATACGAAGGCGGAGGGACTTCGACTATTGATGAATAAGTTACAGCCGCCTGATCGTTTAGCGAAGTGGTTGATCACTTTGCAGGAATTTGATTATGAAATCAGGAGTAAGCCACCAAGGTTGCAAGGCATCGTGGAATGTCTAGTGGACTTTGGGGAGCCGAAAGAATCTGTGGCTGAAGGTAGTGACATGGAGATGATATTTAAAATAGATACGGCATCTATTCCCTCCTGGTATGCTGTAATAACGCATTATTTATCAACAGGAGAGGCGGGATCCGAACTATCTAAGGCTGAGAAAAGGAAAATTAAGCAGCAAGCGTTAAAGTTTGCCTTGATCGCAGGTACATTATATCGGCAAGGGGTTGATGATATCTATCGCCGATGTGTGACGCCTGACGAGGTGCCGTTCATTTTGGAAGAGTGCCATGATTCTGCTTGCGGTGGCCATTTTGCTGGACGACTTACAGCACAAAAGGCTTTAAGAGCAGGTTATTGGTGGCCTGCCATCTTCCAGGATGCGTTTGCGTATGTTAAGCGATGCGATATTTGCCAACGACATGATAGTCGAGAGAATAGGAAACGACCACTCACCCCTATTATGGCGATACTTCCATTTGAGAAGTGGGGAATAGACTTTGTGGGTCCTATTACTCCGTCATCGACTACGCAAAAGCGATACATCATTGTAGCAACTGACTACTTCACAAAGTGGTCAGAAGCACGTGCAACAAGGAAAGATGATGCTAAAGAAACTGCTAGTTTCCTTTTAGAGCAGATAATATGCCGGTTTGGTCCACCGAAAGAATTAGTGTCGGACCGCGGAACTCATTTCCTGAATAAGGTGATCAAAGGTTTGACAGAGTTGTGGAACATCCAGCATAACAAGACAACCCCATATAATCCGCAAGCCAATGGGCAAGTCGAAAGCACCAACAAGCAGCTTGTGGGCATCCTGTCCAAAACTGTGTCGGAAAAGAAACGGGATTGGGATAAAAAGTTATACGTGGCAGTGTGGGCCTATAATACGACTTTCAAACGAGCCACTGGCCATACCCCGTTCAAGTTAGTATATGGAGAGGAGTGTGTCTTGCCTTTAGAGATTGAGCTGCCGACTATTCGGTTTGCCATCAATCATTCTTTGAGCGATGAAGACGCACTTTTTGAGCGCTTGACGACACTGGCACATTTAGATGAGCTTAAGTTGCAGAGCTTCCTGCACCAAGAAGTGGCGAAGCGCCGAATGAAGAAGCTACACGACCTCAAAGCCAAGAAATACACCTTCAAGAAAGGACAGCTTGTTCTATATTATGACGCACGACGTGAATTATTCCCAGGCAAGCTAGAACCCAAATGGGATGGGCCCTATAAGATCGTTAGGATAGGAAAGAATAAATCTACAGTGTTGTTAGCTGACCTTGAGGGGATAGAATTTAAAAATAAGGTCAATCTTAATAAGATTAAACCTTATTACGTCTGATTGCCCTAATGCTATGACTGCCTTGCAGGTCTAGGAAAGATCGATCAAACATCTGCAAGGAAATCGTGATAGAGGTTGATGGGTCGTCTGATCCCTTATTTAGAACACCCATATTTGGAACAGAGATATCATCAGGGAAAGCTCATTTGGTGGAGCAAAGGATACAAGGTGATTGAGCAAGAAGGCGGGACATTCATTTGGGAAATCAAGGTCTTCTGCCATCACTGCCTACAAATTTTGACGAGCATCCCTGTCGAATTCAATGATGATGGAGGGATGGAGCCTACAGTCCACCCGTTGAATATGCTGAATTTCGATTACCATAATTACGAGTAGAGTCCAGGATGGCAGGATATGTAAACCCTTTATGGACGTACACCTTGTACTTTGATGGGGCGTCCAGGGGTGCATGCAAAAAAGAAAGTGTGGGAGTTGTCATCCGAGACCCCCGACGACGCATTGTCATGAAGTTAGCCGCTTATCTCGGGGCGAATTTTACCAATAATATGGCAGAATACAAAGCCCTGATTATGGGTTTGAATATTGCGAAGAAGGGTGGTATCCGCCAGTTGTTGATAAAAGGGGACTCTCAGTTGGTTTTAAATCAACTCAATGGGACGTACATGGTGCGGAACCCCATCCTTTGTATGTACCATCACACTGCCATAGCCCTGCTAGACGAATTCGATAGAGTGTCTTTTCAACTGATTCCACGGAATTGGAATCAGTTTGCCGATTCATTAGCTAATCTTGCGTATGAAGAGGACCTCTTCTTTAATTGTGGCCCTTGTCCCGATATATCTATTGATGGTGATACAGGACCTGGTCGTTTGTGGGGTATGCTTTCTGAACATGCCCTCTTTGGCAGACGATGGTTGATTTGGGTGATGCAGAGGGTAAGCGAGACTCATCTGCCTTTATTATCTCGGACCCACAGACTGATTCGACGACATGTGATGCGAACACCTCTTGCGATATATGCAGGAGGGATAGGTCATAATTTAATGCACTTAGTATAGGGCTACAAGCCCTGTTCCCCTGGGAATAGTATGCTTTGATGTCTATCATGGTTGTTTCCAGGTGGATGTTCTGCATAGTATTGTTTTATTTCATTAGGCCACGAGGGCCGATTTAGTTTTGTAGCAAAGTCATGTCTGATTTCATTAGGCCAAGAGGGCCATTTCCCTGTCTAGTGCGGGTGCGTTTAATTGGGTTTTTGTTTTATTGTTGTGCTGGACAGGTTTCGTGGTTCGTGGAATTTGGTGGAGCCTGGAGGAGCCTTTGCTGCGATGGAAGCTTCTTGTGGCCACTCCAGGTGATATTTCTCCTTTACGAGTACCTTTCTTTCCTGTTATATGTGTATTTGTACTTGTTGAGGGGATACTTTTTGTTGGGGACCGGCAACCAAGGCATGAAGTCCCAGGTTTGGGCTAAGTATGTTTGAGGGAGGTCGGGGTAGTCATTGCCTCCTGTAAAGACATTGTTAGACATTGAAAGATCTGTTTTAGAAGGAAGCCCTAGTGGCTCTGTTCTGCTAGCCTGCCAGGCAGCCGTTCTAGGAGTTCTTGTTAGTAGTGAGGCAGTTAGAGAAGCCTGCTAGAAGATCATAATGTTGATGCCAAGAAATCCTGAATATCCGATAAGATGAATATAAATGCGAAGGTGTGTAAAAAGAGGTTCTAACCCCTATCAATGAAAAGAAATGAAATGAAAATAGATAAGCAGTTGATCATTGCCTTGCGAAGGCCTGGTAGGTTCCTGGGGACGAGTCAGACCCGGGGCCGATACCTTGTCTTCCTAGGGGTGGCTTCTTGCTGGAAAAATAATATCAAAACAAGGAAGGTTGGAGCGAAAATAAAAGTGAGCGTTAGAAAAGGATTAAGTGTCGCCTTGCGAGGGCTTGGTAGGTTCTTGGGTGCCAAGACAGGTCCTGAGGCCGATGCCCTGTTCTCCTTGGGTCACTACGCTCAGCTCCCTCCTTTTTACATGCCCAAGTATGTTCATCCAATAAAAATCCTCAAAGAAGAACTGTACTGAAAGAAAATACTCCTTGATCAGGCTATAGGAGTCCTCGCCTTGTCGGAGCTCCTAGTTGTGTTGTCTTTAGTTGGTAAGTAGTTCAGACTACCACTTAGGGCAACCTCTTTGATAGTTTTTTTGTTTGGCTGTGTTGGAGCAGCTGGTTAGTGACTCGCTTCGGATCTTCTATTAGATGATGCTAGGCCTACTCCTTGTGGATGTTATGCCTTGGTTCTATCTAGGGGTAGGGGGAGCATTGTGCTGAGTTTTACGATGATAATTGTTTTGTATCAGTTTGATGCTTCTTTGGTTGTTTATGTGCAGGTATGTTCGTGGGTTCGACGGACTGAGTCGCCCTATCCCGTGGTCGCCAATGAGAGCGGAATTTAGGTGACGGGAAGTGCTTAAAAATAGCTAAAAATTATGAAGATCAAGGGAAAAATATTCACCGTCAAAGGCGGCGGCTCGATCTAGGACGATTTTAAGCGCCAAAGTGCTTTAAAGGTGCCCGAGCGACACTTGTTGATTTTTCATAATTTTTCAGACAGTCGTGCGGGTTGACACGAGCTACTGGCCAATGCGGGATGCTAAGCCGGACGCCCAGGATTTTTCAGAGCTCGATTCCGAGTCCGGACGGGGGAAAGGCCACAAACCGGTCAAGATTTGAAAAGGTGGACTTATTTTTGGCCAAAGTGGGCATGACCCTTGGGAGCCCAACATTTAAATGAAGCATGACATTTCACATGAAATGTGGGAGATGAAATCGTGGAAGAAACGTGAGCAGACAGGCGCCGAAAAATGCGCCCCATGTTGATCATGGCTCCTCCCTGCCTGCAAACAACCCTCCTGTCTGACATTAGCCCTTGCCTACACTCTGCCTGCTGATCATATCGCCGCCCTTCGCTCGCGCAATGGTGGCCTGGTTTGAAATTTCTGATTCTAGTCTTTCTCTCTCCTCCCTCTCTCTCTTTTAAGAGGCAGTTCATGTGTGGGAAGGAGCAATGAAGAAAGAATGATGGAGACTTGTCCGGCATGGACCGGATTGCTCCACGGGCTGAGAATGGTGATTTGTGATGTTGCTGGACATGAAGTGTTGCTGTTTTCCAAATCTACAGCCATGGAAACAAAACCCGAAACACGCGTTTAAGCGGTAAACTAAAAAAACTACAAAGAAAATTTAGTGCTTTATGCTTTTGATTGATGGAATGCCGTTCATATGGACTAAGACTTGATTATGCTGCTGATTCTTCTGAGTTCTTACTGTTTATAACCAGAAATTATGAAAAACATGCATTTCATGGCTCGAAATAATGTCAAGAAACACGAAAAACCATAAAAATGAAGGAAAACAAGGGTTTTGGGCATATAAATGGGGAAAACCGTCGATACACATCAACTAATCTTTCAATTTTGTTGCAAATGAACTAAGGGCCACAGCCCACAAACTGGTTTTCATTTTCAGCAATTTAAAAAATACAAGAAAATGAAGAAAATGGGGAAAAATGATAAAAACACCATGAAAAATAGGGGAAAAATACATTTGGGGCTACGAAAAATATAGAAAAATGGGATTTATGTTTGTTGATGTATGACAAGGCTGGGGCATGAAGTTATGCTTCAGTTCAGCCTTGTTTATATGTTGTAGTGCGTGTTTCCTTCCTTTCTCCACATAAAATGACAAGGAAACCCTAAAAGAAATGAATATAATGATGCACTATCAACGGGGAAGGGTAGAGTTGTGGAAAAAATGGTTAAATGCCGCTGAGCATGAGGAATAATTTGCTGATTTTATATGCATTGCATCTAGGACGGAATAATAATGATAAAAATTAAAACCTAGTAGCACGAAGATCACTTCGGTGCTAGGTGTTGCAACGAAGCACAAAGCGGTTAGAAAGAAAAGCATGAAAGAGATGATTTGCACTTGCACGCTGCTGGTTTTTAAAATGTTTGAGCACTAGGCATCCACCTCTTTGCATGATCATTTAGAGGAAATTAAAAGTATCAGAGTTAGCTCCTGGATATGCATAGCAATTGTTTTCAGTAGGCCTGTGACCCACCGTTGAGAGGCAGTGAGATACCCATGCTGTAGGCTAGTCGTGGGATCCTAAAGGGGAAATCAAGTAAGGACAATGGTACATTCCTGGATACGCTTATTGGGTACCTTGAGTGACGTTTGTGCGAAAGGTCTAAATGTTGAGCGACGCATCGAGGGGCCAATCCCCAAGGTGTAGGAGAGTCGCAGAGGGTTGACGGCATTCAGCCGTAGGAGGAACCCCATGTGTATGTGATTCGAGCCTTTTGGCTATGTGAAAGGGACTCCCTCTGAGGAGCAATATTGGGTTAGGATCAGTTGGACTACAACGTATTACAAACGCAATGTTTAGGAAGGCAGAGATTTTGATAGACGCTCCTGGCCGCGAGGCCGAGGGGTTGTCTTGTGCGTAGTGACGAGGTTTGGCTAGTGCATGAGCCAGTGCCGGCCCGTTTTTAGGTCCATCACTCGGGTTCCATTTTTCCATTAGCATCTCTCATCCAACTCATTTTCCTTCTTTCATAGGATCATGCATGTGAACAACCATCAAGAGGAGAGAGGAGGGAGGAGAGAGAAAGACTAGTTTTGCAACCATTTTCTAATCAGAGACTAACAATGAGGATTGAATTTTTACAATCATCACAACTACCAAATTTTTACATTTCTGTCTTCCTTAGTTTCTAAAATTGTCAGATCTTCATGTTCCACTTTCATCGGCTTTAAATTCTCACTTAAAATTTGCATTAAGTGGTTCTATTTGGACACTTCACATGTCTTTAACAATTGCTATCATTGGCAACCATGGGATAGGGTGACTTAGCCTATTGAATCCCAAGAACTGAATTGCATAAACAACAATCAAAGAGAGCATCAAGGTGCCACAAAAAATATACTCAACAAATCAAAAGAATAGCTCTCACCCTATCCCCTCTGACAGAACCAAGGTAGGAGAATCCACAAGAGATATGCCCAGTATAATCTGACAGAAATTCAAAGTGATTCACTAACCAATTGCTCTAGCACAAATTGGCTAAAAACCCTAACAAAGAGGCCATCCTAGTGGTGGTATGAACTACCTATCTAACTTAGGACAACTAGACCAGAACCTCCTACTAGGACAGGACTCCTATAGTCTCGGCATCATATTTTCTTAACACACTTTCCTTCCAAGGTTTCCATACTCAGGTGTATAAAAAGGACGGAGTTGAGCATAGAGTGACTCAAGGAGAAGAGGTCATGAGTCTTATTTCCTGATCCGATACCCAAGAACCTACCAAACTCTCGCAAGGCAACACTTAATCCTTTTATTTCACTCACTTTTATTTTCACTCCAACCTTCCTTATTTTCTTTTTTTTTGGCTAGTTGCTACCCCTAGGAAGAGCAAGGCACCTACTAGACCTCTGCAAGGTGATAATCAACTACTTGTAGGAATTTTCTTCCCTTTTCTTTTCCTTTTCCTATTGAGGGTCTAGAATCCCTTTTTACACACCTTTGTAACTTTTATCTTTAGATATATTCAAAACTTGCTCTTCTTTGCTATTTTGGTAGGCTTCTCTAACTGTCTCATACTAGCAAGGACTCCTAGGACAATTGCCTAGCCAGTAAGAAGGTCAATTATCATAGGTATTTAATGCTTGACAATGTCCTAACATGAGGTAGACAACTATTCAAATATCCCCCAAATATACCTAACCAAAACCCTAGGACTTCATGCATTGATTGCTCGTCTCCACAAAAAAAAAGAAAATAACCCCCACATACACATATAGCACTATATATTAACTTAAGGAAAAACTCGAAAAGGTGATGATACCACCTAGAATGGCCATAAGAAGCTCCTGTGGAGTAAAGGCTCCCTCCAGATACTTCATCAACCTATGTGATGCAATCACTAAAACAGAAAGCCATTAAATGTACCTGCACCAAGCAAATATATGGCCCTCTTGGCCTAAAAGAGATATAACATTGTACTACCAAACATAACTAGCCCTCTTGCCTTATGAAGTAAAACATTAGAACTTAACAAAGCGACCCTCTTGACCTATGAAATAAATCATTTTACTACCATTTAACACAACGCACTGTTGAAACAACCCCTTGGTCCTAACATTACTCTATTAAAGCACAAAACCAACCAAGGGTAAGGCCTCTTAGGCCCTACACTAAGTGCATCAGGTTATTAGCTAACCCCTTGCATAAATAGCAAGGGGTGTGCAACAAATATAATGATACACAATCCTATGTGTCCATGAAAGAGTAGGAAGGTACTCACTTGCTACTTGACTCATAACCCAAACTAACCATTGACATTTGAAATATGACATGTCAGCAAGAAGACCCCAAAGTAGTCTAGTGCTAATGTTAGGAGGTAATTGTAAGGGCTCCCCTAGATCATAATTGAAAAAGACATCTTCCACAAAAGCATAGTTAGTAAAGTAATCGACAAAGTGATTCCATTGTTGAGGAATTAACTGAAAAGTCATCATCTCAAAGATATACAATATACAAGGCTATAGGACGTTATACCCATAAGATGGGATCCCACACACTATAGGTCCCATTTATCTGATTAATTAAATGTGAGTCACCATTAACCAATAATCGGCAGATACCACCACATTGGGCTACATTCAGTCCCATGATCAAGGCATTATATTTTTCCATATTATTAGTAAAAGAGGGTACTAAATAGACTCTCATCTTCATGACAACCCTACATTGGTGATCTTTAATGACCACACCAATGCTTGCATGTTTAGTGGGCCCTATGGAAGGTTAGTAAAAATACAGAGTATAAACCCAACCTTCATTCATAGGTCATGCCATAATTGTTGAGAATAGCAAATGATGCTTGCCCATAGAGGCTACATGTATACCGCCCTGAAGAGGCTAGACAAATGACGTATGCTCTAGGAAGAGGTGTTCAAAATCCCATATGCACATTGAGGTACAATGGAACTATCCAAAAAGCTATAAAGGCATGTACTTGACACTCATTTCAATGCAATGGTGCTATCATTTTGAGTTATTGTTAGTGTCATTGTACATCTTACACAAGAATGTCTTTATGAGTCCAAGCTTCTATCTTGGAACCTAATTCACTTGTGTAACAGTTAGTCTATCTAGGTCCATGTCATCATGAGTAGCGTCTTCATCTTTCATCCACCATAGCTAAACCTTTCTCTAGATCCGTGTTTCTCAACATGGTATCAGAGCCATGGCTGAGCTAGGTAGCTAGTGGTGTGTTTTATTCTTCCTTGCAAGCTCTACAATCTTTTAGCCTATTTCTATTCCAATCACTCAAGCTGTTCAACATCCATTGGTGTGTACGGGGTGAAGGAGCTCTAGAAAGGAGGTGTTGCAGTGCAGCCATTAAAGGCCAGTTCATGATTCATGTTGGTGTGCCCTTGAGGCCTATTTAAGCTGGGGGCAGCTTGGCTCATCAAGCAGGGGTCCTGCTTGTACTATGTAAGCAAGGGGGTTGCTTATCCAAAGAAATAGGGGGTCTACTTTCTGGTTCTGAGATAGAGAGAGAAGAGAAGAAGTGGATCAAGTAGCAAGTCATTTGCTAAATAGAAGAGGCAGGGCGCTAAGGGTCTTTGGGGTCGGCCGCTGAGAGCTGTCCACTCTTCCATCTCTCTACTGTGGAGCGTATGCAATGATCAGCTGAAATTAACGTCTTTTAGGGTTTCCTCTTTTCAGCGACATGGCCTCCTTCTGAGTTTCAAGGTATCCAAAGAATTGGTGGAATGGCCGGAGGCATCGATGCAAAGATACTAGCGGGAAGGCTACTAATATGCGGTGATAAGGCAGAGGGAGGAGACCACTGTATGGCAAAAGCAGTAGCGAGTTGGAGGATATGGTGCCTTAATGAGGACAGCAGTGGATGGTAGCAGCACAGAGCAGAGTGATCAGGAATTAGAGGAGGCAAACTATAAAGGGTGGTAGAAGTAGTCTCTCTACACGGAGTGACTGCCATCCTGCATGCTCCGAAAATCCAGAAGAACTTGTAGAAGTTGCAAACAATGAGAAGGAAGATAGATTTGGCAGAAGGGTCATCAAAGGCTTGAGAGTGAGAGCTGGTTCAGAGTAGAAAGGGAACACGCAAAATCAAAGCAGCATTAAAGAGCAGGTACTAAGAGATTGTCGAACACAGAGAAAACATTAGATGCCAGAATGGTGCAGACTCAAGAATCCTTGGACAAGAGAGAGAGAGCTTGATCGCCAGTCGAGAGCAGGCCTAGCTTGCGCGTGTGCAGAAGCAAAAAGAAGCCGCCATTGCAGCCATTCGAAGCAGATCTATCATCTTTAAAAAAAAAAAACCCTTAGGTTTACAACATTAAAAGTTTTAAACCCCCTTTCACACCCTCACTCTCATACTTCAATACTAAAATCTATTTGCATTGAAAAAGGCCAATAGAATCCTAAATGTTATGTATCCCAAAATCTATGTTAAAGAGAGCTGGTCAAGACAATGCCATTATTGTATCCATTTGTAAAAGCATTAAAAAAGAAAAAAAAGGGAGAAGTACCACAAGTCAACAAAGGGAAAAAAAATGTACAAGAATCACAACAAAGGCAAAGACCATGAAGACCAAGAAGCAGTCCAAGAGAATTAAAGACTGCACCAAAGAGTGCGAAAGAAGCCATAGGAAGATGAAGAAGATATTTTTCATTGCTGACAACAAAGAATTTCCCGTAGGGGATCTTGTTTCCCATAATGGATGTAAAAACCCTACCAAGATGTAAAGTTTCAAGCCTTAACTTGACTAGGCTGCCAAAGAGCTAGTCTCCTGGTCCATGTTCACATGCAGGGGGGGCAAAAGCCAGCAAGGGTAGAGACTCATCATTTGAGGGGAGGTGTTGAGAATAGCAAATGATGCTTGCCCATAGAGGCTACATGTATACCGCCCTGAAGAGGCTAGACAAATGACGTATGCTCTAGGAAGAGGTGTTCAAAATCCCATATGCACATTGAGGTACAATGGAACTATCCAAAAAGCTATAAAGGCATGTACTTGACACTCATTTCAATGCAATGGTACTATCATTTTGAGTTATTGTTAGTGTCATTGTACATCTTACACAAGAATGTCTTTATGAGTCCAAGCTTCTATCTTGGAACCTAATTCACTTGTGTAACAGTTAGTCTATCTAGGTCCATGTCATCATGAGTAGCGTCTTCATCTTTCATCCACCATAGCTAAACCTTTCTCTAGATCCGTGTTTCTCAACAATAATAAGCAGCTCACTCATACTTATGATAATCAAAATCAAGCCAAGAGAGAGGATGTATAACATGCATAATTCCTCCTTCATTTAACTCGATAGGAATGCTAGTCAAAATTGATTGATAATGGTGGTAGTAGACCTTAATTTCCCATGTAAAGGATCCATCTTGCAACTCAGTAACCTAATACCCTTTGCTCCACCAGATCACTTGATCTTGGTGGTAATGTTACTCGAGGTACCGATGCTGCAAATAGGGAATGATGTGTCCCATCCGGTCATCTTGGTACCTACTACATGTTAAGGCTGAATCATGAAGGACCTACATAGGCACCAAGCCCAATGTCAGTCCTTACAAATAGTAAGGCTTTAGCTTATTAAAGTTAACTTTAGTCTTAAATCTACCCCTTGCAAATATACTAGAAGGGCCATAAAGCCATTCTTTCCTAAACGTACAATATTGTGTGGTCCATCCCATTTGCGTTCTAATTTTTCTAGAAAGAGCTCCCAAAAAGCATCATAATATAGCACTAATTGACCTTTTGCAAATTTGTACTTCTTAGCCAGAAGATCATGAAGGTCTTTCATTCTCCTCTTCCCTACTTCTTGATGTAGTAAAGCCTGCAACTGAATCTCATCAAGATGTGCCAAAGAAGTATACCATTCATGCAATGCTTCTTCTTGTCCCAAAGAATGATTGAGGACAAAATGCACAATGGGAAGCTATGTTTCTAATGGCAAAACACACTCCTTCTCATATATTAGCTTGAATGGGGTGTAGCATGTTGCTCTCTTGAATGTCATGTTATAAGCCCACACTTCCACATATAAATTTTTATCCCAATCACACGCTTTCTAATACTATCTTGGATATGATTTCCACAAGTTGTTTATTTATACTCTCAACTTGACTGTTTTCTTGAGGATTATACAGGGCAGTCTTATTGTGCTTAATCTTCAAAGCTTTAGTGAGGACCACCATAACCTTGTTCAAGAAGTGTATCCCTTGATTAGACAATCTCCTTTAGTGGATTGAAATGGCAAACAAATTTCTCTATTATGAAGCTGGTCATCTCCTTAGCATTGTCCTTCATCGTTGCTTGAGCTTCAGTCCACTTTGTAAAGTAGTCCATTGCTTAGATAATGTACCACTTTCACGTAGTTGATGGATGATATATTGGTTCCACAAAATCAATACCCCATTTTTCAAAGGGTAACCTAACCAAAATGGGATTTAGAGGTTGCCTACAAATTTTCCTTGCATCATGTCTTTGATAGACATCACAATGCTTAGCATAACCAAAAGCATCTTGAAAATTGATGGCCACCAATAACCAACATGGAGAGCTGTTTGGGGGGTAAGCCAGCCAACAAAATGTCCTCCACATGCTAAATCATGGCTCTCCTAAGAATAAATGGTACCTCCTCGGGTACTACACAATGACGATAGATATCATCTCCTCCTCTCCGCTACAAGACACCAGTTATAATAAAAAAGCTTAATGCTTGTTTCTTTGTCTTTCTCTTTTGAGACTTCAATAAAGCAACCCCAAATCCTCATGTATACAAATAATGTGTTATAGTTGCATACCAGGAAGGCCCCAAAATCCACAAGACATTCCACAATACCCTACAGTTTTGGTGGCTTACTCCTAATCTCATAATCAAACTCTTGCAAAGTGATTGACCACTTTGTTAAATGTTCAAGTAGCTACAACTTGTTCAATAACAATCTGAATCCTACTTTCGTAAAGAATACTACCTTCTCATAGAGAATATAATGCCTAAATTTCTTCATCGCAAAGACCATTCTAAGGAACAATTGCTCCATGTACATATAGTTAACTTCAGATATCCCCAATTTTCTACTAGAAATGGCAATTGGATGACACCATTTCTCCTTTCAAATTTGAGCTAAACAATAGTTGATACTGTGCATTGTGGCTACTGAAAATCTATAGAAAAATTCACCTCTTCTAGGGGCTTTTAGTATTGGCACTTTTGCTAGTTCCAGTGCTCTTTCTACCAGTGCAATGCTCTTTCTACCAGTGCAACGGCAATGCTCTTTCTACCAGTGCAATGGCAATGCTCTTTCTACCAGTGCATTGATAAATCTTTGATAATATCCAACTGATGAAAAGAAAGTTGTGCACCTCTTTTCGAGTACATCACAGACTCATAGAGATGATAAGCTTTATCTTTTCAGGGTTAGTCACAATACCAACTAAACTAACCACATGGCTGAGTAACAACCCATAGGGCACTATAAATACATACTTTCTAGGGTTAAGAGCAATGCAAAACTATCTATAATGCTCAAAACATTCCTCAGAATAATCAATCGTCGCTCCCTTGTGGTGGCTGCCCCCAAATCATCAATAAAGACTTTTAACTTCTCTGGGGAGATATCAACAAAAGTCTTATGGGCTATTCATTGCCAAGATCCAAGCACATTGCATAGACCAAAGGCCATAGCATGATACACAAAGGTACCAAAGACACTGGTAAATATCGTTTTCAATTTGTCTTCCTCCGCAATAGCCATCTAGTTATATCCAACAAAGCAATCCATAAATGAATAGTTTTTCCAACCTGCTAACTGATTCAAAATTCGATCAATGAATAGCAACATGTAGTAATCCTTAACCGTTTGCTTATTCAGCTCTCTGAAATCTATGCAAAGCTGAATCTAATTGTTCTTCTTCTTCCTAATAACAACTGGTAAACACTATTCTGTTTGTTGAATTGAAAATATCACGCCAGCATTTTGTAGCTTTATTAATTATTCGAATATCCCATCCCTTAATTAAAAATGCATATGCCTTACTTTTTGTCACAAAGGGTGGCTACCTTGCTTCAAAGGAATCATATGAACAACCAAGCTAAGAGGAATGTTTCTCAGCTCATCATAACTCCAAGCAAAGATATCCCGAATTTCTTAAATCAAGGACACATAGTCCTTCCTTTCTTCCGAACTGAGCATAGACCCTAATTTAATTGGCCGTGAATCATTCATCGTACCAAGGTGAAGCTCAATTATATCCACATCCCTATTCTCTCTTGAGCATCTATTGGCTCATTCAAAGTCACTTGCTAGATATCTCCTATAGTGGACTCCTCATTGGATTTGTCACTTGATGACGTCTCACTAGCACGTGGAGTATCTAGCATATCAAACTCTGATGAAGATAAAGGAAATCTCTCATTTTGAGGAGATTGAGGATAAGCATCTACTACTACATGTCTAGCACCTTGACTAAAGATCAATCACCTAGTGGATATATAAATCTGTCAATTTGCTTGTAAAATCCATGGCCTGCATAGCAATACTTGATAGCTAGGTTTCCCTACAAAACTAATGACCCTAAATTCCAAAATTCATTCTACATTGGCAATGGTCACATGGACTTTAGTGATGCAACCTTTGGGCTATCTTAAATTGTAATTAGCCATTTGGAGGATTATGGAGGTATCTTTTTTTTTCTAATCCCAGTCTCTCCATCAATTTTGAACTCATAATGTTAACAGAGGATCCTATGTCCACAATACCATCCTCCACTAATATTCCATCAACATATATTGCTACCCCTGGACAATGCTTTTCAGCATGCTCAAACCTATCATCTTCTACTTGTGCTATTTCCAAGGGCTCAACAATATACCCGATGCGTAGAATTTTCTTAAATTCCTTGTACACTCATGGAGACAACTTAATCAATTGTAGAAGATTTACATCTAGCTTAATTTCACAAAGAGAACTCGCTAAATCAAATTCATGATAACTAGCAAGAGTTCACTTTCTTGCTAGACCATTCTCTCTTTTGGTCTTTGAACCGGCTTTGGTGCTTCTTTCTTGGCTTTTTCCTTCTTCTTTGGTGTCTCCTTATCCTTCTTAGGTTTGACTTTACCATCTATGGCCTTGAGAGGTCCACCTTACAGATATTAGCTAAATGGCCGGACTTCCCACATATGTCACATTTAACATTTGGACAATTCCGAGGAAAATGTTGGCCACCACACTACTTACAAATGTATCTTGAGGGGCCACCCTCTTCAGGACATCGATTACCTCTGAAATTTTGGTGCTTCTTAAGGAAACTGACATCAACGGCTATTCATATACATTGTTTGCTAATAGTATCAGTATAGTCCTTCATCATATCCTTAACTTTGCTAAGGACATTTGAGGCACTTGATTCATAATCGCGATCATCTACCTATCGTTCTATAGGCCTAACCACTTGATTAGGATTGATTGTTGATTCCCTAGAATGATGGTTGGATTTATTGTTGGGCTTCCAACAATTGGTGGAGCCATCTGACTAGTCATAGGCATGGTCACACTAGGAGGAGCTAGCAACATGGGCACGTTTGGGATTATGCTTCCTCTCCCATTAGGAAGACTCATCGGCATCCCTTGATCTCCATTCCTCAGTGTTAAAGTATTTCCAAACCCTAAACTTGGATTCCAGTTTGACTTGGAGGCATAAGCTGCTTGTAATCGGAATTCTATCTCTTTTGCTTGTGTAATAGTTGTATCAATGTTGGCAAGAGCAACACTACTCAACTACACTTAAATGTTCAAGTCTAGCCCATTCAAAAAATATTGCAACTGAGTACAGCTGGAATAGGAATATAGGTTTGCAACTTACGAAATACATCCTTTAGTTTCTTGGCATACCCATGGACATTCTCATGAGGTTCTTGATGTGTAATATTAGGGACACATAGCCAATACTGACCTCCCCTTTCATGGGCAAACTCTCTTTGAAAGGCCACAAAGAATAAGCGATCATAGTTATGGTTCCAGCCTCTAGATTGTGATACCACACTGTAGCTCGTCTTTTCAGAGTCATGTTGAGGAACATGATCAAGTGTCCCTAATCTTAAATTCTACAATTAAACATTAACCTTTGGAATTCATTGATATGAAGTTCCGCACCTTCCTTTGCTAACCCATAAAATGGATAGAGGAAACACTAGGCTATCAAATCCATCGTTTTAGTAGGAATTGTGATGGGTTGCACTACCATGGTAAAAACCGGATTCGTTAAAGGAGTTTACACAATCGAAACTATCACTCCACTTGAAATGGATGGACTGATTGAAAGGGGGGAAGTACTAGAGCTTCCTCCCCCTAACAGACTATGCATCAAGCTAGGGTTACTAAGACCCCGCCCTTGTAAAGATATCCGACCATGCCTTTATGGAGAATATCTTCTATTTATTTCAGCCCTCCATATAGCTCATTTAGCTCTTTCTTGCTTTTGAAGCTCAGCTTGATGGTCTTGTGAGTCTAGCTCACTAATTTTTGGCATACACTAATGAATTTGTCCCAATTGACCAAGATTCGAAAATGGCTACTTATTAGCAGCTCTCGACAAACACACCACCTGTCGAGACCTAAATTGGGCCCAATACTGCCCTCTAAGCACTATCTAAACCTCTCTATACTGAAAGAACTCAACCCCTTGGTCTCGGTACCAAGAGCGTGTAAGGGACTCACTGCCCTAATTGCTATCGTGAATCTCACGTTTGTTTTGAATTGTAGTCCAATAATTAAAATATTTCCCTACTCCTAAGAGGAAGTCCCTACACATAGATTAGTATGAAATACCTTGTAATCATAAAAAAAAGGAGACACCCCTCGTCTCAACACCGTGGCCCCATTCTAGCTCTCGCATACCTCATGGATTGGCCCCTCGATGCGCCGCTAACACAAATAACACAGGTGCCACAAAATCCACTCTTATTTTAGAACATTCCAAGAGATAAGATATTTCCTCACTTAACAGTTTCCAAGGAACCTGAATGCCTAAACCTATAGCTTAAGTATCTCACAACTCAGTGTGGGTTGTGTATAAGAGACCAATTGCAATGCATCCAAGAATTACACCCTGTGATATGCGCAATGTAACTATGAACGCCATAGTGCTCAAACATTTTATGATTTATAAATCAGCATAGTGAAGTGTAACAAACATTTCTTTCAATGATTTCAGCCTATACATGGTGCTGTGTTGCTAAGGGTCAGCATCGAGCATCCTCATGCTGCTTGACCCCTTTTAGCTTAATTTATAAACATCCTATATGGTATGCACAAATAAATAGATCATAATTTCATATGTTATTAGTAACTAATCAGTATCAAAACCCCTCTTCCCCCTATTGTTTAGGTTATGCATCGTTGATAGGTGTAAAGAGTAGTTTTTTCGTGTTATTTTCTTGTAAAAAGCAATAAAAATGGACTTTAATATGAATACAAGGTTGAATTGATGCTTATTCCTCATGCTACAGCCATGCCATACATTCACGAACATAAAGCATATTTTTTCTTAATTTTCTATTACAAAAAACTAAAATTTTTTATTTTTTCACTATTTTCTTTATTTATTTAAATATAATTTTGATATTTCTGATTTATGGGTTGGGATTGATCACGATCACTAAAAATTGATTTTATATTCATTTCTACTCTATATGAATCCCAAAATCACAACAAGTCCCCCAAAATTTATCATTTTCATGAAAATCACATAATTGCAGGTTTTGCGTGTTTTGGTGTAAATTGTTAAATGACTAAACTTCCCAGTTTTCTTTAAGATTTTTGATAAATTTCAGCATTGACAATCAAAGCATCCATTTACAAACAATTTCATCAAACATCTTTCATGAAACGAATGAAATGATTTCTTACGCATAAAAACTTGATTTCGAAGGCGTGTATTTAATGGTTGGGAGGTTGCTGATGCTTGTTTAAGGCCACTAGTGCTCTCTCCAACTTTGATCTATGATCTAATTTGCTCCTTTCCATTATTACATCAGCATCATGCAACCAACTCCTTCCCCTTCTTCCATAGGATTATGCGTATGAATAGCCATCAAGAGGAGAGAGGAGGGAGGAGAGAGAAAGACTAGTTTTGCAACTCCACCATTGGATAGCCATTTTTTTGATCCGATACCAACAATGAGGAGCGAAGAATTGCAGGAGATGGTTATCATGATCCGATTGGTAGGTTGCTTGCAACCTCCATAGCCCCTCTCTCTCCAAATCGTCACCAAGAGGGGGGTCATTATTCGTTTGGCACCGTTTGAAAAAATGCCCTCCCCCAGTCATGTTTCTTTAAAAAAATTTGGGGGCCATGCCCAATTGTCTCATTTATGGCCATTTTAACTTTGGCAACGTTCAGCCTTCCATATCTCTTCTGTTTGGTGCCTGAATCCAAATCCATGCATGTCCAATTTGACATCCCAAATGGGTAGAAAGCCGTTTCTCTTCAATTTGACCAATGCAAACATTACTAAAAATTTGCAGTCACCGCAATTACCGAAGTTTTACATTTTTTTATTCCTTGGTCTCTAAGATTGTTGGATCTTCATGTCTCGCTTCCATCAGCTTTAAATTCCTACCTAAAATTTGCATTAACATGCTCTGTTTTGACACTTCACACATCTTTAAAAGCTGCTCTCATATTGGTAAATGTCTTATTAAACATCCTCTGCCATGATCTGGGAGCATTAAACAAACCAAAAGCCATGCAATGGTTTATGCAATAGCCATTTGATTCTAGCTTGCAAAATAGTTCATAAAAGAATATATCTCTCACTTTGTCACGTATTTTGAAATTTGATCGATAAGGGAAAAGGATAGTAATCATTGACCATTTTTTTGCTTAGCTTATTAAAATCTACACATAAGCAAATTTGATTGTTTGTATTCGTTCTAATCATAATTGATGATCACTATTTAGTGTGTTTAATGCAAAAGATCAATCTTTCATTTCTTATATGCATCCACTTCTCAAAAAAAGACTCTCTTATCTCAAAATGCATTTTTCTGATCTTTTGCCTCATAGGATTGCTGCCTTCTTTCAATGGGATAGTTATACACATTGACAATAGGGGAAATTCCCTTCAATTCATCATAGCTCCATGCAAATACATCCATAAACTCTAGTAGGAGTTCCACATAAATATTGCATCCATCATTAGATGATATATTGTTAAATTTAATTGGGTAGGGATTATTAAGAGTCCCAAGATCAAAATCTACCACATTAGCATTATGAACATGATGTTTTTCCCCTATCAATTCATTCAAACACACTTGATAGACTTTCTCCATGTGGTAGAATCCTCATTAGAGTCAGTAGACTTCAAGCTCCCATAGCAGAGGTTCCCATAAGTGCCTCCCATTCTATAGTGGGGCATAATGCTCTTTCATTTAATGGGCGTTCAAGGTATGCATCCAAATTCGTCCTTTTCAAACCATGCCCAAATATTAATTGACCTGTTGGAATGTCAATCTCTGAGTAATTCACTATATATTAACCCTCTATATTACATGCGTTGAAGGCCTATTTATAAATATCCTTATTTGTGATTTTTTTCTTAATTTAGCATAACCCTTTTCTATTCAATCTGTAAGTAATCCCTTTATAAGGGACCCTTCTATATGTAAAAATTGTAAAAATTGTGTATTAAAAATCCCTCATGTTGAACCCACATGATACATACATATATTTATGATCGACCTCCCTGAATGTCAACCAAATAATTAGAAGGTAGAATCCAAGGCCATCCAAGCAAAAAATGATAGCTTTGTCTCCCAACAAATTGAATAATGTAAAAGTCAAGAATGCACTCAATGTGAGCTACTATCACATGCACTTGAGATACCATTCCTTCTGGTTGTCTTAGACTATCATCACTTATTTTTAGAATAGTCATTGCATCCTTTTGAATAAGTAGACCTAGCCTCTCTATTAAATCTATATGTATAATGTTAATAGAAGTGCTTGCATCTACCACTACATTTTAAATCAAAATTCCATCGACATAAGCTTGTACTGTAGAGAAATGTTTCTCCACATACTCCCACCATTCACTATCTAGTTGATTGACACCAACATACTCTACAACATAACCCATTCATAGGATTTTCTTGAACTCCTTGCAAACATTTGGCGACAATTAAATTAATTGTAGCAATTTCACATCCGACTTAACTTCATATAGAGTATTTGCTAAATCAAACTCTTGGAAGTTTTCTAGTGCTTTCTTCTCTTTCCACACCAATCTCTCTTTTGGTTTCATAATGGCCTTCACAGCCTCATTTGCTTTTGGTTTGCATTTTCTTTTAAGCATAGGCTCCTTTAAGGTGTTGAGATGACAAGCTCAACACATGCGGACATTGATGATGGACCACCTCGTTAGATAGGTTCACACATCTACACTTAGCACGTCGATGGTCATTATGACTCTCACATGGCCACTGACTCATTACTTATTATATTCAGTTTGTTACACCTATTTACAGCTGGCATAGTTATAGTGCCACAGTCGACTAGTGTAGTCGGTTATGTATTATTTGACTTAGTAGGCCACTTTTCTTTATGTTGTATCTTATCTATACTTTTTGTACATTGTAAAGTGTGTGGAAGAAGAAGAAGAAACCAGCAAGAAAACGTTTTGGCCTCCATCTCTCTTCTTGTCTCTTGAGTGAGATTCTCCTTGTGCATTTTGTATGTGTTCGGCGCAACATCTTAAGCAAGTCCCCCCACCACACGATTCTTGACATGATATCAGAGCCATGCCACTAAGAGAGACTGATTTAGAAGGCTGAAGTGAAGGAGAAGAAGCAAGGTTTGAGCAAGCAAGAAACGGGTAAGAAGCTCTCCCATTCTTCCACTCTTTCTCTTGTATAGTACCTGTAGAGGCACCGGAAGCAGGGCAGAGCAGAAATCTCAGATTGCAGTGAGATTTGGTGTGCGTGAAGAGCGCTGCTATTTTTCCCATTCGAGGTCATTCCAGGTCCCATTTTAGACTCGCAAGGTTGCGGACAGTAATTCGAGGTATCCTGCAATTTCAGTAGTGTCTGTCGTATACAGGTGCACAAGTTACAGATTTCAGATCTGTAAGTTCAAAGGTATTTACCAGCAAATAAACAGAAGGTTTATCTGCAAGCTGGTTGCAGATTGCACGTATTGTTGAGCAGACAATGAAAAAGGCTATCTAGTGTATTGGTGTGCACTACTTGTCAAGGATTGCAAAAGATTTGCTTGCTGTTTGGTATTAGTTTTGTGATAATGGTAGAGAACAGTGGAAATCCCATTATTGAGAAGCTCGACAAGAACAACTACCCTTTATGGAATTTTCGTGTGACGAACTTCC
Organism: Lygodium microphyllum; assembly: GCF_053477565.2. Lineage (NCBI taxonomy): Eukaryota > Viridiplantae > Streptophyta > Polypodiopsida > Schizaeales > Lygodiaceae > Lygodium > Lygodium microphyllum. The sequence continues at coordinate 113,939,001 of NC_141159.1, read as the reverse complement.
TTATTGGAAAGGGCCTTTATGAATTTGTTTCAGGTGAAGAAAAGGAGCCAGAGCTGGGTATCCCTCCGACTACAGATGAGTTAAAAGCATGGAAAGAGTGGAATGCAAAAGACAAAAAGGTGATGTACTGGCTATCTACAGTAATTGATAATACTGTGCTAGGACAAATCAGGAATGCAAAAACTTCACATGCAGCTTGGACAATTTGTGAGAGCATGTTTTCAATAAATACAAAGGCACGAAAGATTCAACTCAAGCAAGAGTTGAATGCCTTGAAGAAAGGAACAATGTCTATCAATGAGTATGTTTTGAAGGTGAGGAGCATTGCAGATGCCTTAGCAGTTGATTGATGCAATGCCAAATGATGATGATTTGGTTTCATCCACTCTGAGTGGCCTTAACAATGAGAAAGCATGGAAATCATTTGTTACTTCAGTCCAAGCATTTTACTCAAGTTCCAGAAGGGAACGTGGAAGATCCTCTTCGAGAGGCTGTGGTATGGGACATGCTGGTGATAACCAGTAAAACAGGTTCAATCAACAGTTTGGTAAAATGCAGGTTTTTGGAGGCAGAGGAAACTTTAGAGGCAGGGGAGCTCTAGAGGAAGAGGTGGATGGCAAAATAGAGGTTCTAACAACTCTGGTATTGTGTGTCACTACTGTGGCAAAACAAGTCATATTGCAGCCCAATGTTATGCTAAGAAAGATGATATTCGCAGTGGTAAGTTGTAGTAAGGAAACTATGCATCGTCTTCACGACATAATGAAGAAAAAAATGAACGTCTGTTTGTTATGCAGCATATGCTGAATGCTGTTACAGGAAAGGCAACACATGATGATGTTTGGTATGTTGATTCAGGTGCATCCAATCCAGCCTTGCAGAATGGTTTGGAGAGATACAAGATTTGCAAAATGCAGGTTATGTGTAGACGGGTGATGATTCATGCCACCCAATTTTACACATTGGAAAAGTTCCCTTGTCCTTGCATGATGGTAAGACAAAGAGTCTTTCAGATGTATTACATGTGACAACTATTACAAAGAACTTGATGTCAATCGGTCAGATGGTAGAGCAAGGGCTGTAAGTCAGATTTAATGCAAAGGGCTACTTTTTAGAAGACTTCAATGACAAGTGCAGGTTGGTTGCAAAGGGAAGTAGAGTTGGACGTATGTTTACTCTAGATGCTGGAATTCCTACTATGAATGCTGCTAATATATGCTAAAGAAAAAGGTGTTGTTGCAGATATTCAAATTTGGCACAAATGCATTGGACATACAAATGTACAAAGGTTGAAATGAATGCAGTCCAAAGGGTTGGTTACAGGTTTGTCTACATTTAGAATTACAGAATTTCATAAGGTATGTGAAGCATGTCAGTTTGGTAAGCAGGCAAGACAACCCTTTTCACATGATAGAGATGTAAGCAGAAATATCCTTGATATTGTGCATGTAGATATTTGGGGGCCTACACAAAATGTATCTCTTGGAGGCAGTTCATACTTTGTCACATTCATTGATGATTGTTCTAGAAAGTTATGGGTATATTTTATGAAGGAAAAGAGTGAAGCGTTTGAGCACTTTAGAACTTTCAAGGCTGCATTTGAAAGAGAAATAGGCTTGAAAGTAAAGTGATTGAGGTCAAATGGAGGGGGAGAATACCTCTCGAATGAGTTCAGTGACTTTCTGAGGTTTCATCGGATAAAGAGACAGTTCACATGCAGGTATACCCCACAGCAAAATGGGATTGCAGAAAGGAAAAACAGGCATATTGCAGAAGTTGCACGCGCCTTGATGGCTGAAAAGAATATGCCTAAGCATTTTTGGTTTGAGGCTGTTCATACTGTTGTTTATATAATGAATAGAACTCCCAAAGCTACAATTCATGGTATGACCCCCGAAGAATGTTTTACAGGTAAGAAGCCTGATGTCTCACACTTGAAACTATTTGGTTGTATTGCATATGTTCATGTGCTAGATGAGTTGCAGAAGAAACTGGATCCAAAGGCTGAAAAGTGTGTCTTTATTGGATACTCTTTAGAGCAGAAAGGGTATCGCTGTTAGAACCCTGTCACATGTAAGTTCAGAGTGAGCAAGGATGTCATCTTTGATGAAATGAGCAGTTGGTATGCATCTAGTGGTGATGCATTGGATGATGATGATGATCATGACACTGATGTGCATACTGAAAAGAAAGAATCACGGACTCTTAGTGGACCAACGACATCATCTGGCAATCCCTGGTCTGGGAGACTAAGGAGTATCTCTATATCTTCAGGTGCATCTAATAGCACTACAGGTAAAGACAAAGGAAAGAATAAAGTGTCGGATGGCATTGATGCAGTTCTTGATGGAGACTCTAGTGGCTCAGAGAGCTTGGGTGATGAGCTTGCCATTCCTTCAGTGAGGACTCCAGGTGTGCAGAGAGCACGCGCCATGCAAAGACTCCATTGAGTGATCCAGTGGTACGTAGGTCTAGCAAGGTGAGATACCCTGTTAACAGATTTGGTTTTGAAGGTTATGCGGCTCACCATTATGCTTATATGGTGAAAGTGATTGAGGATGTTGAGCCCACATGTTTTGAGGAGGCTGTTGGTCATGCTCATTGGGATGCAGCAATGGATAAGGAGATGGCTGCATTAGAGGCCAATAAGACTTGGGATCTAGTATCATTGCCGAAGGGCAAGAAAGCTATTGGATGTAAGTGGGTTTATAAGATTAAGCACAATGCAGATGGTTCTATTAGTAGGTACAAAGCTAGGCTAGTTGCAAAAGGCTATGCCTAGACATATGGCATAGATTATGAAGAAACCTTCAGTCCAGTTGCTAGGATGGCAACTGTCAGATATGTGATTGCTTTGGCAGCTTGGATTTTGCAGCAAATGGATGTTAAGAATGCATTCTTGCATGGTGAATTGCAAGAAGAAGTGTATATGGAGCAGCCAGCAGGTTATGAGGATTTAGAGCATCCTACATATGTGTGCAGGTTAAAGAAGGCGCTCTACGTGCTCAAGCAAGCACCTAGAGCATGGTCAGACAACATTGGAGAGCATCGTGTCAATATTGGATTTTGTATTTCTGATGCTGATCACTCACTTTATGTGAGAAAGGGAGATGCAGATTTGGTCATCATAGTCATCTATGTGGATGACTTGATTATTACAGGTGATAATGATAGTGGGATTGCTAAAGTCAATGACTTTTTGAAGAAGCAGTTTGAGATAAAGGATTTAGGTGAGCTAAGGTACTTCCTTGGCATTGAATGATCAGATGTGATGATGGTATATGGCTATCCCAAAGATAGTATGGCTTGGATATGTTGTCCAAGCATGGTATGACAGCATGCAAACTACTTTCAGTCCCGTTGGAGCAGAATGTAAAGTTGAGTGCTGATGTTGCGGATGAGATAGAAGACCCTACTATGTTCAGGAGGATAGTGGGGAGTTTGATCTACATGACCATTACAAGGCCAGACTTGAGCTATGCTGTTGATCTTGTGAGTCAGTTTATGCAAGTACCTAGAAAGCCACATTTAGATGCACTCAGACGCATATTGAGATATGTGAAGTCTACATTACATTATGGACTTTTCTATGAGGCAGGTACAGATGTACAGGTATTTGGATACACATATGTAGATTGGGTTGGTAGTATGTCTGATAGAAGATCTACAGCAGATACATGTTCTCTCTTGGTAGTGCAACAGTTACTTGGAGCAGCAAAAAGCAATCTATAGTTGCTTTGTCGAGTACAGAGGCTGAGTATAGAGGTGCTCCTGTTGCAGCATGTGAGGTAGTATGGCTGCAAAAGTTATTGACTGATTTAGATGTGCAGGTGGAAGGTCCAGTTTTCATTTATTGTGACAACATGAGCAATATACAATTGGCTAGGAACCCTGTGTTCCATGCCAGGACAAAACATATTGAGGTACACTACCACTTTTGAGAGAGAAGGTACAAGCAGGTTAGATTGACTTGGTGTATGTCAGCACATAGGATCAGATAGCTGACATCTTCATGAAGGCATTGGGTACAGAGAAGCTTCAAAAGTTTCGAAGCTTACTTGGAGTTGCAGAGATGCAGTTGAGCTTGAGGGGGAGTGTTGAGATGACAAGCTCAACACATGCGGACATTGATGATGGACCGCCTGGTTAGATGGGTTCACAGATTTACACTTAGCACATCAGTGGTCATTATGACTCTCACATGGCCACTGACTCATTACTTATTATATTCAGGTTGTTACACCTATTTACAGCTGGCATAGTTAAAGCGCCAGCCGACTAGTGTAGTCGGTTATGCATTGTTTGACTTAGTAGGCCACTTTCCTTTATGTTGTATCTTATCTATACTTTGTGTACATTGTAAAGTGTATGGAAGAAGAAGAAGAAACCAGCAAGAAAATGTTTTGGCCTCCATCTCTCTTCTTGTCTCTTGAGTGAGCTTCTCCTTGTGCATTTTGTGTGTGTTCTCGGTGCAACATCTTGAGAAAGTCCCCCCACCACGCGATTCTTGACATAAGGCACCATCATGTTTAAGAATACATGCTTGGATATTGGCATCTGCAACCTTCTTGTCAAACATGCTAGGCTTAGGGTTAGCTCTACGAGGGTCATTCTTCTAGTCCTCTTTCATTTTTGAACTCATAGTAACTACTCTAGCATTGTTAGAAGCAACATTCTCACTAGTTATTGGCAGTGTCTCTACCAACAGATCCCACTTGCATTTCGTCTAGAGTGGCTTGTTCTCTTTGTAGAAATAATTTAGGGCCCTTGCCACAAGTATTTCCATCACGCATGATGATTCACTAGCCCAGGTTGTTGACTACCTTGTTGGAGTGAAATAATCCTACTGTAGCATGTATTGGGCATATGTTTTAACTTTTCACCTATGTCACACTTCACATGAGTACAATTCCACGAGATGTACTGACCACCACACCACTTGTAGCTAAATTTTGATTGGATCCATATCATCGGGCTTCCTAGTGCCCATCATATTTTGCTAACATCTTAAGATTGACATCCATTGCTATTTGTCAATATTGTTTTGTGATCATATTAGTGTAATGTTTTATCATGTTCTTAAATTTCTCCATGATATTGGATGCAAAGGACTCATAAGAAATGGCCTCAAGAGCTAGGCTTATACTTGGTTTACAATTTGCAATGGTGGTGCTATGTGTTCAAACCCTTGGTTAACGATGAGAGGGGCTTGTTACCTACTCATAGATGTCATAGACCTTGGTTGGGTTGCTTTTGGCTCTCCTAGAGCAAGTAATTACGGCAACCCTTGATTTAGGACCTCTTCACTTTGACCCTAAGCATTACTGGATAATGCAAATAGTGAATTGCAACCTGTTAACACCATATTTGGCACCATCCTAGTAACTAAGAGAGTTTTCCCTCTTGTCATATAGGTGGCTTGGATTCTCAACTCTAGCCCTCTAGTGCAGTTATGGAAGCATCAAGATTATTAAGCATAGTGCCACTCAAATGGAGTTGGATTGTAAGGTCCAGCCCTCTAAAGAAGAACTGCAATCTAGCAGTAAGAGGTAGTGGAATGGCTACATCCAAGTGTCAAAAAACTTGATGTGGCTTTTGACATATACTTTGATACTCCCATTGAGCACCTAACGAGTCACATTAAGGATATGTAACCAATATTTCCCACATTTTTTAGGGAAAATTTCCCTACAAAAGAGGCTGTAAAAATCTAGCATATTGGTAATTGAATTAGCCACAAGGTAGGAATACCATTGGCCTGCATTCCCCTTGAAAGGTGAGAAGGATCAATGGTTTGCTTGGAAGAGCTATGGTAGGAGAGGAAGAGCAAGAAAGAGAGAGACACAAAATGGGAACCCAAATAGTCACAATGTGTGATTAGGCCATCCTTTATTCAAACTGTCACTAAAAGAATAAAGAATAAGGTAACAATGATGGGCACCTACCACGTATAGTGTGCAATGGGAGGTACTGTTAGTGCAGTAATACACGAGCGGCTAGGTGGAGGCACATTTACCCCCAACAACCTCCCACTTAAAGGTAAATCTGCCCCAATGAGGAGTGAAAAGGAAAAATAAAAGATAGTATAGTGTAGACATATACAATGCGATGAGGGGAAAAACGACATCTCATCCAATGCCCATCAACCCGAGGAAGTCAAAGCACTCAGTAGTTAGGCTTTTCGTGAGCAGATTTGCAAGATTTTTGTCAGTGGAGATCTTAACAAGGTCAGTAGACCTGTCCTCCACAACCCCATGTATGAAGTGATACCTTACCTCAATGTGTTTGATTTTTGCATGGAAGACCGGATTCTTGGCTAGCTGAATAGAACTCATAGAATCCGAATGCAATGTAGGTATAGCATTAATCCCAAGGTCATGAACCAACGCCCCAACCATATGGCCTCCTTGCAAGCCTCAATGGCTGCAACATGCTCAATCTTAGTGGTAGAGAGAGCCATACACTTCTGAACCTGGACATCCAAGAGACAACACCTCCAGCATAGGTTAATACATAGCCAGAAGTGGAATTGCTAGTATTTGCATGTCATCTTTAATCAGAGTCTGTGTACCCCACAACTCTTGTATCCTTACTGGCATAGCAAATACACATATCTATTGTGCCCTTCAAATATCTCATGATACCCTTCAAAATATCCCAATGCTTCTTGCCAAGTGTAGCCATATAGCGTGTCACAACACCAACTACAAAGAAAAGTGTCTATCATGGCATATATCAAATTGTCCATGGTTGATGCATAAGGAATCTTGGCCATCTCGACCCTTTGCTCATATGTCTATGGACAATCGACCTATGAGACATTCACATAAGAAGGTAATGGATAGCCAATAGGCTTCACGTCCTGCATGCAAAAATGCTCAAGGACTTTATGAATGTACTCCCTCTTTGAGAGGTAAAGTAGTCCCTGATACCTATCACACTTAATGCGTATACCAAGAATGTGAGAGTCTTGTCCCAAATCCTTCATCTCAAAGCTCTTCTTTAGCCGAGAATTAGGAGCATCCAGCTCATCATGAGCTTTCCTTGCTATTAGCATATTATCCACATAACGTACCAAACTAAGTAATGAGCCATCATGGGATTTCTTCGTGTAAAGACACAGATCCATAACACTCCTTTTGTATCCTTGTGACTATATAAAGGCATCAAACTTATGATAGCACTAGCTAGGTGCCTACTTCAAGACATAAAGACTTTTTTGCAACTTGCACACTAGGTTCTCCCTGCCAGTTCTACAAAGCCTTTAGGCTACTCCATGTAAATATCATCATGCAAATCCCTATGCAATAATATAGTCTTGACATCCATTTGATACATGTCCAAGTCAAACTGTGCGATTAAGGCCAAAATCAAGCGTAGGGTGCTCATCTTGACCAAAGAAGAAAAGACTTCATCAAAGTCAACTCTATGCTCCTATTTAAAACCCTTAGCAACAAGTCTACCTTATAGGCCGGCTTGGGGTTTCCACGGGTACCTTTCAACTTGTATACCCATTCGCATGGAAAAGATTTCTTGCCCTTAGGCAATGCAACCAAATCCCAAGTCATATTCTTATGCAAGGAGTCCATCTCAAACTACATAGCCCTCTCCCAGGAGTGACTGTCACCTTTGCGCATAACCTCATCATAGGTGAGAGGCTCTCTTGCATATGTAACCAAGATATAATGCATCAAGGGCTAAAATCTATCAGGTGGATGTCTATCTCTAGTAGACCCTCTAACTGCAAGCTCTACTACATGTCCAACAGCCTGTCCAACACACTGGCCATGTGTACCAACAGCTGCTGCTGCAGGCTGTCCAATTGGCTGTGCAAGAGCACGTGGCTCCTCCTCAAATATAACCCCGCATATCTCTACCACCTTCTCAAGCTGCCTATGCATCTTGTCTTCATGGAAGACCAGATCATAATTGTGGATGAATTTCCACACCTACGGATCCCAAAGGCAGTAACCCATCTCACCTGCATCTCCATAGCAAAGGAAAATGCATTTGACACTTTTAGGATCCAGCTTATATGCTTGTTCTTGGGCACATGGCAGAATGCATCACATCCAAAGACACATAGATGCGCATAAGACATAGGTTTTCTAGTCTATACCTCCTCTGCAACCTTGAATTCAAAACCATTAAAAGATAATCTATTTATGATATGCACAGTTGCACTCATTGCCTCAGCCCAAAAGCTCTATGTGGTAGGCTTGCATGGTTAAGCATATTGCGTACACGCTCTTGGATGGTTGTATACATCTGCTCAACCAAATCATTCTAGGGTGGGGTATAAGGGGGCGGTCAAATGACGCTTAATACCACTCTTGTCATGTAGCTGCTCAAAGGAACGTAACACATATTCTCCCCCATTGTCAGTCCTAAGGCATTTCAATTGATGCCTAGTCTGGTTCTCAACCAATGCAAGCCATCTCTGAAACATAGCCAAGACATTTGACTTAAGCTTAATGGGATAAGCCCAGACATTACGTGACAAATTGTCAATAAATGTCACAAAATACTTTGCACCACCCATAGACTGATAGGGCATGGGCCCACAAACATTCGAAGGTACCAATGCCAAGGGCTCACTCATGCATGTCCTACCAGATTTCTTATGTGTATTCCTAGTCTATCTACCATAAAGGCAATGCTCACATGAATCAAAACATGCATAGTCAAGGGGCGGTAAGTATTGCAAAACTAGAAAGAATTTTCATTCCCTTCAGAAAAAATATGGCCTAAATGGGCATGCCAAAGAGATACATGTGGAATGGAACCCACTGACAAAACATGATCAATAGAGGATCCATCAACTACAAGAGGATACAGGCTACTAGCCACCTTGGCACCTCTAGCAAGCACAAGTTTTCCATGTGTGATCTTCTAAGCAGAATCGTCAAAAGAGACATGAAACCCAACATCATCAATCTATCCTACAGACATAAGACTACATGTAAGAACACGTACATGGCATACATCCTGTAACAAAAAAGTACTGCTAGTAGAGAACTAGAGTTGTAGATCCTCAATGCCTATAATAGCAAGTGACCTGTCATCACCCAAGTGAACTAAACCAAAGGTAGTGCAGTGGGAATGAAACCACTAACGGCATGGTGTAACATGGAATAAAGTACCAAAATCCAAAAGCTAGCATTGCACATACATAGAGTGACCTCGGTCAATGGTGTAGCCTTATAAGAACTAGCTACAAGTATGTACTCCCCATCCAAGTCATCAATCTGCAAGACATTTATCTCCTCGACTTTCACACTCGATTTTGTGGGCACAATATTGTTGCAATTAGAGGACTTTTCCTGTACTTTTTCTTTCCCCTTCTCTTTGCACTTCTCATTGCATAACTCATGACATTGTGGGTGTATACGACCCTTCTTGCCATAATGGTGACATGTCACATTAGCATTTCTCCCACAAGACTTGCTGCGCGACTTACCATGCAACTTAGACCTAGACTTCTAGGAGTCTTTGCCATGGCCAGTCCCATGGTTTTTCTTTCAATTACCATCTTTTCCTTTAACAGTCAAAGCATGTGACACACAAGAGGCATCCAAGTTCTTACGGTTGTTCTCTTCTTGCAAAAGAGCACTCTCTACATCACGCAAGTTCAAACTAGTAGTAGGAGCACATAAGGCAGTGTGGAATATATCCCATGACTCAGTTAGAGTCCCAAAGAAAAACAATGGAGTAACCTCATCATTGAAGGTAATTCCCTACAAAGTCAAGTTCTTGAGAATATCAATATGGAACTGGCTCAAATGAGCAGACATTGTCATATTCTCCTTCATGTGCAGGTCCATAAGTTGGTTCAGCCAATATAACTGACTTGTTGGACTTTCTTGTCATAAGGTTCTTGACCTTATCCCAAATTTTCCAAGCACTCTGTGCTTTCTCAACTACATTGTAATGCACTTGCTCAGTGGGAGACAAGATGAGGGTGGACTTGCATAACTCATCGCAGCTCCATCCATTCGTCATCAATCATAGTTTTAGGATGCTCTCCATGCAACCTTAGTGGTTTTATCTACGATTTTTGCATCAATAACTACCAAACTTGGCTCTTCCAATAGGCATAATCCATACCATCAAGTTTAGTGATGTTGAAGATAGCACTATTAGTGGAAGAAGATGCCATACTACGGTTCAAAACGGTGCAGGCAGCTCAAAATTGCTTGTTGTTTTCTATTGTAAAGAGCCAAAATACCAGCAAAATCAAGGTAAAATGACCACGAACTGATAGCTAATGATGCTTCCCACCAAGTACCATCAAAAGTACAAAGAAATCAAGATGATTCAGCATGAAAAATACAACACAATCCATGCATTACTGCTTGCTATAATAAACTTCAGTTAGATACAATGAGAGCAAATTGTAGAAAAAATGAATGCACCAAGTCGACCAGTGATTGCCAAAGCATAACCGGCATCAAGCGGACATAAATTAGAAAGTCAAAAGTACATAAAATCAGAATGATTCAGCATGAAAAATACAACATCCATGCATAACTGCTTGCTGTAATAAACTTTAGTCAGGTACAATGAGAGCAAATTGTAGAAAAATAGAATGCACCAAGTCAACCAGTGACTGCCAAAGCATAACCCAAGCATGTCAAATGAGTCCCTCATTAAGCCGGCACACCCCCTATGTAATAGGGTAAAGTGTACACAACACTAGCAAGACCTAACACAAATAGGTGTATGCTCAGGGAGTGAAAAGCCCAAATCATTCCAAGTGCATCTATGAGGACCACAGCATATCAACCATGTAACATCCAAGTGAAGATCCCACTCTCAAGTGTTCGAATGCTCAAGTAGCCTAAACCCACCTACTGCTCTATGTCTGTCAAGCGTATCAAGATGCTTCCACTAGCACAAAAGTTGTAAATGTCAGCAAGAAAGCTCAAACAAATCATGTAAGAGTGCACCAGTTGACAAATGTCTAATGTCAAGCATCAATGAGACATCCCGAGCATATAGGTTCTGTAGCAACCATACATAGCATCCATAGACATCAAGTGTATCCAAATTGTAAATTTGGCAAGTAAGAAATAGCCAAAGTAAGCTCTGAGCAATCAATCCCAAGTAAGCCGCATTAGCAATCAACTCCAAGACAATGTAGCTAGCATGTATAGAGATGGTATAAGCCAAGCATGTTAAGACCCGTTAGACATAAGCAAAGTACATGCCATAAGTACATCAAAGATGGAGATCCAAAAGCTATGCAAAGTGAGATCAAGCTCAACCAATGTTCCAAGAGCAAATCCAAGCTCTATGTTGATCCCTAAGAGTCACTACATCAATGTATACATCCAAGACATAGCCCAAATCCATTAGCATATCAAACATTAGCAAATGAGCTTCAGTCCTGAATATTCCAGTAGCAAATAAATGTCTAAAATTGAGAAAACAGTGGCTCATTCCAAGCTCAAAACCATAGGCAAACCATAGGCATACTTTCCCATATGTATAGCCGCCAACCGAGCATAATTAGGCATCAAATGACCATGTAGCATAACCATAAAATTGCTCAATCCAGACTCAAAACCATAGGCAAACCATAGGCATACTTTCTCATATGTATAGGCACCAACCCAGCATCATCGGGGGCATCAAACGACCATGTAGCATAAGCATAAAATTTAATGATAGGGGGCTGCCTATGGATTGTGAAAGATAGTCAATGGCTAAGAAAATTCAGCCCCAAAAGGATCTCACATCATAGGCATACATTCCCCTAGCATTTGGGGAGCATTCGGGACCAATTGGGCACTCAATGTCAATGCCAAAGTGGTCCAGACATAAAATGCTAATGTAGCACACTGTTGTGGGCTACTTGTAAACTATGTAAAAAAGTCCCACACCTGAAGTAAATCACTTCAATGATGAATACCAAGGCTCAGGATCAAATGCCAAGCATAAACCAAGTGTATAGTGCCCAAATGAGGCTGCCAATGACTAGAATGAGCTAGAGGAGATCAAACAACTGATCATGGGCTGTAAATGCACTCACAAAATGGTGCAAATCTATGTGGATTGCCTATAGGGGGTTGGGGCTACCACAAGCTTTATGGTGGTTGCCAAGGGGCCAAAGAAGGCCACAAATCAAGCTAGGTAAGGAACCAAGCTCTCTAATGGTTGCCATAAGCTCAAAACCCTACTATGGACCTTTGAGCTCAATGAAACCCTAAAAAAAATGAAAAAATACCTCTAACGCAATGACTTAAGGGTGCCCAAAGGGGCTTGGGAAGGTGATAAGTGATGGGAGCTCGAGAGAGTTGACTATGGCTGTTGGAAAGCAAACCCAATGAGCGTAGGTAATCGATAGGAAATTGAAGGAGTCATGAACCAAGCTCGAGTAGTCATAAATCCATGCTCTGATACCAGTTGAAAGGTGAGAAGGATTGAATCTTTCTTGAAAGAGCTATGGCGAGAGAGCAAGAGCAGGAAAGAGAGAGATACAAAATGGAAACTCCAATAGTCACAATGTGTAACTAGGCCTTCCTTCATTCAAACTATCACTAAAAGAATAAATAATAAAGTGACGGTGATGGGTGCCCACCACCTGCAGTGTGTAGTGGTAGGTACTGTTAGTGTAATAATACACGGGCATCTAGGTGGAGGCGCCTTTACCCCCAACTCCCCTTTAGGGTCATGTTAAATAGAGCATCATGTGGTGAGCTTGCTCATTTACCTAGCAGTTGGATATTAACCTTTGGAGATCCTTTATATGTAACTCTGCATCCTCATTCATATCTCTATTAAATATGTGAAATGGGTATACTAAAGTGAGAAGGGCCACTGCACCTACTGGAATCTGGATTTCTTGAGTGGGTATCAAAGGTGGTTGCTATGCAATCACTCTAGATAGAGGGATAGAATTTGAAACAACTATAGCATTAGGTGGAGTCAAGCCACTATTATGACTAGTCCTTGGAGGGGTGAGTTGTCGAGATATTGGTGTTAGGAGTAAACTTTCACCTTTATGCACACTAGGACTGATTTTTCTATGAGGGGAAGTAAAAACCTTGACTTTAGGGATACAACGATCCTAAGAGATACGGGACTAGTACTCTCGGGGGGTCACTATATATATATATTCTCTATATAATGTGCGTTCATGGCCTATTTATAAATATCCTAATCTGTGATTTTTTCTTGAATAAAACACAACCCTTTTCTATTCAATGTGTAAGTAACCCCTTTATATGACACCCTTCTATATGTAAAAAATGTATAAAAATAGTGTTTTAAAAAACCCCTTATTCTGAACTCATGTTATATATACATATATTCATGAGTGATCCCCTCGAGCTAGTACTATGGGAGGAGTACAAGAGATTTCCAACCTTTTTTCTTGTTCTTTCATAAGTAGTTCTCTCTCCCTTCAGAAAAATAGACATACACTCTAGACTAAGTTTTAGGAGCTTATTGGGAATCCTGAGGACTCTCGACAAATGCACCACCTGTTGGGACCTAAAATGGGCTTGACAATGGCTCTCTCACGGTCTAGCCTCACTATTAGACCTCACACAACCAATCCCTATGCCCTGCAACCCTGAGTGATTGGCAATAAGCTATAAGACCTCACTTAACACTAAATGCTATGTTTATAGTCTACTACCTAATGGCCAATTCTAAACTCCAAGCTTGAGTCTCCAACATAAAGGTGTCTAGTACACCACACATGTAACATAGGCTACTCCACGGCTAAGTGCCATGGCCTCTAATAACGAGTGTATGACACCTTTAGGGATTGGCTCGCCAACCTTCATCTTGTTTCACAAATTTTTATACTTGTTTCACTCTTCCTCACCTCAAATCCCTTATGACCCTTATACCTAAATGACTTGGATGTAGCTCACACACTTGGTCATCAAGGAAAGACAATTGCAATGCAATGATGTGTACAAAAGAATGCTTGAATGCATGATGTGAATGGAATGTGCTCAAGCACCTTTAATGTTGAAAACAATGTGCAAGTGTAGTGAACATTCTTTCCATTTTTCCATGAGTATTATGTACACGTTGTGGCATCTTTCACAAACCCAAAAGCATAGAGGCTTCCTAACTCTTGCTACCTTTTAGTATACAAATAGCACAAGAACATCTTGCTTATTCTATGCATTATAAAGTACCACTTTCAAAAATATTTATCATATGTCTGACTAATTGTTTTTTTTAGATTACAATGAACAACATCGGGGCCACCCCATGCTATCGAAATACCTCTTTTAAGCATATAAAAGTCTTAGTTTTTGTAAAATTTTAATTTTTATGTAGATTTTTTTTGTAGATTCTAGAAAACTTTTATATTCTTAATATTTTCTTAATTATTTCTATTTTCTAGTTATTTTTATGATTTTTAATTTTTTAATGTTTATATATTTATTTTATAGAAAATAAAAGTAGCAAATATAAAAGTTGAAGTCCTAAAAATTTAGTTTTAACCATTCTTATCCTTTTTCTAGAATAGCTTTTAATTTCACCATCATTTTCTATGAAAATTAACACTCTTACTTGTAGACTGCTTTCACTCCTAGTACGCATGTATTGTCTCATGTGAAAACTAAGGCTGCTAACACTCTTGCAAATTGTTAATACTCTTGGAGAACTCCCACAAGCTTCAACAACACATTGTGATCATACTTTATCACACCATATTCATCTCTCACACTCGCACTTTCCTTCCCTCTCTCTCATGAGAACAAGCACTTTATATTATGTAGAGGAGGAGAGATAAATACTAAATTTTTATAAGGAGATAGAAATACTAAATTTTCTTCAAGGAGAGAGAAATACTAAGCTTTTAGAATTTTTAATACTTTGAATCAACATACAAGATTGGCACCATTTTGTAGAGGGCGAAGAGTAGAATCTGTATTTCATATTCCACGTGATGGATAGTGTAACTTGTGTGTGCACCCCTATAAAATTTGTCCACCTTTTGAAATCTTGGCCACTGGCTAGTGGCTCCAATGGCTTCAAATATTAGGTCTGGTGGCTTTTTTATATGCCATGTCATCTTCATCTATAGCAATGGACTTGTTACAATCAGTCCTGTGTGTGTTGCAACATTTGTGATTCTATTATTGCTTGCACATATGTGACTTTGGTGGTGCATCCTTGCAATATGTGCCACAACTAAAAAGTTTGGCTCAACTAAGGGGTATATGCCACACCCAAAAAGTAGAATGATGAGACATTTGTGACAATGTTTCCAGTACAAAACATAGGCTTGTCTCCTTAGTAGCCTCTAGGTATGGCATAATATTTCAAATTTGGGCAACTTTGGTTGCTCCAATTAGTGGCTTCGATGGGAATTCTCCATAGGAATTGTGTCTAAAGTGCTTCCCCAAATGATGGGATCCAATGGCTCCGATTGGTATGATGTATTGGATGGTGGTAGCTGATAAGGCAGCAATGGCTATGTATCAACAAGAAGAATATCCAAGCAATAGGAGATAAAAGCCTATAGCACCTTAAGTTTTGATTTTCACTTCACACATGTCACACCACACCACCATCTCCCCCCCCCCTTCCACCCTCTTGACTTTAAAAAAAGGAGTCTGCATTGTCCATTTGAAGGTGCTTGAAGATGCATTGTGATAACTTTATCATTAACCTATATTATGATACCTTTATCATTATTGTTCTTTTGATTGTAGGTCATTCTTTAGCAAAGGAAATAGGGGACCTTTTTGATCTACATCTAGTGGTAGAAGAGGGGTTTTATATCAGTGTTGGATTTGTTGATGTAACCTGTTGTGTATACGAGACAAAATATCTTACTAAGCAGAGTATGGATTTTGATGTCTCCTATATGATGATGCAGTAGTATAGTTTGTTTGTATATTAGATTCTTGTATTTGCTATAGATAATGAAGTTTGATTTAAACCAATCTATAATCTTAGTATTTTTTGAAAGATATAATATGGTAGTTTTCTTCCATGTCAAGGTGATTGTCTTGTCTCTCCAATCATGATACACTTCTAAAGGATTGATATTCCTAGGACACATCTCTATGTCACTACCATAGCTCTCTTTCTTTACATATGTTTATTTATCTTGCTCAATAGTGCACATATATGTTACATAGTTTCTCTTTTAAAGTTGATTCTAAATGCAAGAGAATTTAGAATTGTTATTAGTTTTGAGACTTGTAATATAGTATAAATTTAGAAGATGTCATTTTGTATAACATAAATTATTGTTAATCTCAAATAAATCTGGCAGAATAAATTTAACAAAATGAACATTTCATGTAAAAATAAAAACTTTAAAAAAAAGATGTAAGGAGAAACATTATAGATTTTGTAATACTAATTGATTTATTCAATTGTCTGTTTGAGAGCAGAATTTAGGTGACGGGAAGTGCTTAAAAATAGCAAAAAATTATGAATATCAAGGGAAAAATATTCACTGTCAAAGGCGGCGGCTCGAGCTAGGACGATTTTAAGCGTCAAAGTGCTTTAAAGGCGCCCGTGCGACACTCGTTGATTTTTCATAATTTTTCAGACAATCGTGCGGGTTGACACGAGCTACTGGCCAATGCGGGATGCTAAGCCGGACGCCCAAGATTTTTCAGAGCTCGATTCCGAGTCCGGACGGGGAAATGGCCAAGAAACCGGTCAAGATACGAAGAGGTGGACAAAATTTGGCCAAAATGGGCAAGTGACCCTTGGGAGCCCAATTTTAAATGTAGACCCTTGGGAGCCCAATTTTAAATGTAGCATGAAAGTTTGATGTAGGAGATGGAAAAAAAACGTGGAGAGAGGGCGTGGACAGGAGGCGCCGAAATTTGCGCTTGATGATGATGGAGGCTCCCTCCTGCCTGTGAACAACCATGCCAACTGATCACTGCCCCTCATTCCCTCCTGGATGCCAATCATTTCGCCGCCCTTCGCCCGTCAAATGATGCTCTCTTTGAAGATCTCTGATTTCAGTCTTTCTCTCTCCTCCCTCTCTCTCTTCTAAAGGCAAGTTCATGTGGAAAGAAGAAGGAAGAAGAAAGAATGATGGAGGCTTGTCCGGCATGGATCGGATTGCTCCACGGGCTGGAAATGGTGATTTGTGATTGTGCTGGACATGAAGTGCTGCTGATTTTCAGATTTGTAGCCATGGACATGGAACCCGAAACACGCAAATAAGCGGTAATTCAAAATTTTCAAAGGAAATTTGAGATTTTATGGCTTTTGATTGATGAAATGTTGTTCATGTGGGCTAAAAATTGTTTATGTTGTTGTTTTCCATGAGTTCTTGCTGGTCATAATCAGAAAATCAGAAAAATATGCATCTTGTGGTTCAAAATAACATGCTAAAACATGTGAAATATGAAAAATCAAGGGGAAATGATGGTTTTTTGGCATAAAAATGGGAAAGTAAATAGGAACACCAACTAAACTTCCATTTTTCTGCAAGAAGGAACTAAGGGCCATAGCCCATAACCTGTTTTGAATTTTTAGTAATTAAATAATGCAGAAAATAAGGGAAAATACAAGAAAATGGTGGTCAAACCCTAAAAAATAGAGGAAAAATACATTTTGGGTTTTGAAAAATAAGGATAAATAAGAGCAATGTTTGTGAATGGTTGTGGGGACTGAAGCATGAGGATTTGCCTGAGTTCAACCCCACCTTCTTGTTCTAGTGTGTCTTTTTCTGTTTTCTTCACATAAAATGATGATAAAATACCCTATAAATCTATCCAACGATGCAATATTTAAACGGGGAAGGGTAGAGGAGTTGAAATATGTCTAAATGCCGTGTGAGATGATGGGAAAGTTGCTGATTTCTATGCATAGCATTTAGGACGGATGATAATTAAAATTAAGAGCTTAGTAGCACGAGGATCACCTCGGTGCTAGGCCCATGCAACGAAGCACGAACGGTAGTTGGAAACCATTAAAAGAATGTTTTTGCACTTGTGCACGATACTGTTTTGCTAAATGTTTGAGCACTAGGCATCCACCAAATGCATAGAGCATGAAAAGAATTTAGAAAATATCAGGGACCAGCTCCTGGATATGCATTGCAATTGGTTTATTGGAACCTGACCTACGATGAGAGGCAGTGAGGTACCCATGCTGTAGGCTAGTCGTGGGGGCCAGGGGAAAGAGAAGTAAGGACAATGGTACATTCCTGGACACGCTTATTTGGTACCTTGAGTGACTTTTGTGCGAAATGTTTAGATGTTGAGCGACACATCGAGGGGCCAATCCCCAAGGTGTAGGAGAGTCGCAGAGGGTTGACGGCATTCAGCCGTTGGAGGAAGCCCATGTGTATGTGATTCGAGCCTTTTGGCTATGTGAAAGGGGCTCCCTTTGAGGAGTAATATTGGGTTAGGATCAGTTGGACTACAATGTATTACAAACGCAATGTTTAGGAAGGCAGAGATTTTGATAGACGCTCCTGGCCGCGAGGCTGAGGGGTTGTCTTGTGCGTAGTGACGAGGCCCGGCTAGTGCATGAGCCAGTGCCGGCCCGTTTTTTGGTCCATCAGTGGTGCGTCTGCCAGGAGCCACTTAAAAGTGGCGGTTCTCGAATCCTGGTTGTTTAGGGACCAACTAGCAGTTTATGCCAAAGGATACTGAGATTGATCCGTTATTTATTGATAAGCATCGTCTAGCAGAAATCCAAAAGCAAGAAAGAGACGAAAGAGCTAGGCGACGTGCTCAAATTTTTAGGAGATATTCCCCTAAGCGTAGCGGTGTTGAACCCTTACGAGGGAGTGGATCTAGTGGTCTTGGGGCCACAAGCAGTAAGTTAGGAGAAGGTGGAAGCTCTAGTGCTTCCCTTCCTTCTATAAGCCAGTCCATGTCAAGTACGGGAGGTGTAACCCCACCGTCCCCTATTCCTAGTGCAAATCCAATCCTTGTCATGGCGCAGCCTATTGCAATTCCAGCAGGAACGACGGATTTGCCGGCTCTAGGTTACCCGCTACCCATTTTTAATGGGTTAGTTGAGGAAGATGCGGAACTCCACATTAGGGAGTTTCAAAAGCTGATGTTTAATTGTCGCATTCAAGAGGAAGGACATTTAATGATGTTCTTCAATATGACTCTCAAAGGAAGAGCCGCTATATGGTATCATGGTTTAGAAGCCGGAACCATATTAAACATTGATGCATTTTATGGAGCTTTTCGAAGGGAGTTTGCCCCTGAAAGGGGTGGGCAATATTGGTTGCGTGTACTTAACGTGACCCGCCAAGAACCACACGAGGATATTCGTGCTTATGCGAAGAAGATAAAAGAAGTTTTCCGTAAGTTGGACACCTCTATTCCTATCCCCGCAGCTGCCCAGTTACAATATTTCCTACACGGTTTGGACTTTAATATCCAATTGCAGTTGATAGTGTCCCCTTGGGGGATATAGATACTGCCATTACACGAGCACAAGAGGTGGAATCCCGACTACAAGCGGCCTATGCTTCTCGAGGCAATTCGAACATGGGTTTAGTATTGGGAAATAACGTGGCAATGGCCAATGGCAGTAGTGGCCAAGGGATATCGATGGCTAACCCTAATGGGAGAGGGAACATGATGCAGAATGTGCCTTTATTACCAGCTCCCCCTAGCATGTCGATGCCTACGGGCAGTCAAATGGCTTCAAATGGTGGAGGCCAGGCGGTCAATTCTAATACCATGCCTGTGGCTCAACAACCAGTGCCTAATCGAATTGTTAGGCCGATGGAACGACAGGGTAATGACCAAGGTTATGAGTCGAGTGCTTCCAATGTTCTTGGTGAGGTTAAGGACATGATGAAGCATTATACCGACATGATTACGGAGCAGTATCGGCAAATAGCCGTTGATGTCAACTTCCTTAAAAAACAACAAAATTTGATAGGAAGTAGATACCCAGAGGAGGGTGCACCTTCGAGGTTTAGTTGCAAATGGTGTGGTGGACAACATTATCCAAGAAACTGCCCAAATGTTAAATGTGACATTTGTGGAAAATCCGGCCATTTAGCAGCTACTTGCTGGAGTAAGATCAGTTCCCTCCAGCGAGGAAGTCGGCAACCAGGGCCTGTTAATCATCGCGTCCAAGGAAATGATTCCCAGCGAGAGGATGGGCCTAAACAAATACTTCAACGACCAAATACTACAGTGGAGGAGCTACCAAGTGGTAGTGGGGTTAGTTTGATTGAGGCTGTACGTGTTAATGATGCTGAAACCTCTAATCTGCGAGCTGTCCTTACAAGAGGTCAAAAGGGTAGAGAAGCCGACAAGGATAAGCCTGTCGACGAAAACCCTAAACAAGGCGACAAAGGAACGCAAGTTTTGGATCCTGCCATGGAAGGGGGACCTTTGAAGCCCGTGGAGAGTAAAGCCAATAAGGAACCATCAAAGAAGAAGGTGAAAGTTAAGAAAGAGGCAATAAAGCTGGTTCAGCGACCTAAAGAGCGGATGGTTTGGCGTGAAAAGCGAGCTCTATCGAACTATCATGAATTCGATTTGGCGAGCTCTCTTTGCGAAGTCAAGCCGGATGTGAATCTTTTACAACTTATTAAGCTTTTCCCAGGAGTATGCAAGGAATTTAGAAAGATCCTATGTACCGGGTATATCATAGAACCTTTGGGTATTGCGCGAGTTGGTAATGACTGGTTCGAGCATGCTGAGAAGCATTGCCCAAGGGTTGCAGCCTATGTCGATGGGATATTAGTAGATTATGCCATTGTCGACACGGGATCATCGGTTAACATTATGAGTTTTGAACTGATGGAAAGGTTGGGTCTTGCAATTCAGAAAGATACCTCCACAATTCTCAGAATGGCAGATGATAGTTTGAGACATCCAGAAGGTTGCATTACTAAGGTCCATGTCACTGTTGCAAATGTAGAATGCCTGTTGGACTTTAGAGTGATTCGTTTTGCAGGCCGTCCAAGTTACCAAGTATTACTCGGACGACCTTGGATCTTGCAAGCGGACTGCCAAGTAGATATACCCGCCGGTCGGCTAATATTCGGCAGAGGTGCCCAGCGTGTGGTGGTTGATGCTTATCCTGAGTCCCCGCAGAGTGAGAGAGCTCCTCTATCTTCCACAGAATTGGAGACATTAGAAGATTTATCTGGCAGTGAGACATCATCGAGTGATGAGTCCAAAGAGGGATCCACCACAGAAGACATCTATCAGATCACTTTGAATGAGCCGATAGAGGGCCAAGATCGTATAAGAGATGCAGATGTTATCGAGCTAGACCTTGGTACGCCTGATGATTCGCGGCCAATCAAATTAGGTTCTATGCTCAGCTCAGCAGAAAGGGAGTACTATGTGGCCTTGATCCAGGAATTCCGTGATATCTTTGCCTGGAGTTATGATGAGTTGAGAGGCATCCCTCCTAGTCTTGCTGTTCATACAATTCCGTTGAAGGAGGGCAGTCGTCCTGTACGGCAGAAAGTAAGGCGTATGCCTTTCGAATTGAGGGACGGCCTGTTTGAAGAGTTACATAAGTTGCTGGGTCATGTGGTCAGTTCAGTAGGAATTGCGACAGACCCCGAGAAGGTCAAAGTTATAGTTGCCATGGGTCCACCACGCACTCCGAAGGAAGTTCATAGCTTTCTGTCTTCGGTTGGTTATTACCGTAGATTCATAAACGCCTTAGCAGAAAGAACGTTGCCACTTACAAATTTATTGTCCTTTAGCTGTTCATTTGTATGGGGTGACCCTTGTAAGGTAGCATTCGAGGATGTGAAGCAAGAGCTAGCAAGAGCGCCCGTTTTAAAAGCACCTAAAAGAGGTGAGGTGTTCTACATATTTTCGGCAGCCACCATGTATAGTATCAGCTGCTGCTGTTTAGCCCAAATTTGGGAAGAGAAGTGGTACCACCCGATTGCTTTTGCTAGCCGGAAGCTGGGGGTATCCGAAATCAACTATACTTACATGGAGAAATTGTGTCTAGCGATGGTCTTTGGAACCAAGAAATTCAGGCATTACATTCTCTATGAGAAAGTCGTGCTTTATACGAAGGCGGAGGGACTTTGACTATTGATGAATAAGCTACAGCCGCCTGATCGTTTAGCGAAGTGGTTAATCACTTTGCAGGAATTTGATTATGAAATCAGGAGTAAGCCACCAAGGTTGCAAGGCATCGTGGAATGTCTTGTGGACTTTGGGGAGCCGAAAGAATCTGTGGCTGAAGGTAGTGACATGGAGTTGTTATTTAAAATAGATACGGCATCTATTCCCTCCTGGTATGCTGCAATAACGCATTATTTATCGACGGGAGAGGTGGGATCCGAATTATCTAAGGCTGAGAAAAGGAAAATTAAGCAGCAAGCGTTAAATTTTGCCTTGATCGCAGGTACATTATATCGGCAAGGGGTTGATGACATCTATCGCCGATGTGTGATGCCTGATGAGGTGCCATTCATTTTGGAAGAGTGCCATGATTCTGCTTGCGGTGGCCATTTTGCTGGACGGCTTACAGCACAAAAGGCTTTAAGAGCAGGTTATTGGTGGCCTGCCATCTTCCAGGATGCGTTTGCGTATGTTAAGAGATGCGGTATTTGTCAACGACATGATAGTCGAGAGAATAGGAAACGACCACTCACCCCTATTATGGCAATACTTCCATTTGAGAAGTGGGGAATAGACTTTGTGGGTCCTATTACTCCGTCGTCGACTACGCAAAAGAGGTACATCATTGTCGCAACTGACTACTTCACAAAGTGGTCAGAAGCACGTGCAACAAGGAAAGATGATGCTAAAGAAACTGCTAGTTTCCTTTTAGAGCAGATAATATGCCGGTTTGGTCCGCCGAAAGAATTAGTGTCGGACCGCGGAACCCATTTCCTGAATAAGGTGATCAAAGGTTTGACAGAGATGTGGCAAATCAAGCATAACAAGACAACCCCATATAACCCGCAAGCCAATGGGCAAGTTGAAAGCACCAACAAGCAGCTTGTGGGCATCCTGTCCAAAATTGTGTCGGAAAAGAAACGGGATTGGGATAAAAAGTTATATGTGGCAGTGTGGGCTTATAATACGACCTTCAAACGAGCCACTGGCCATACCCCGTTCAAGTTAGTATATGGGGAGGAGTGTGTCTTGCCTTTAGAAATTGAGTTGCCGACTATTCGGTTTGCCATCAATCATTCTTTGAGCGATGAAGACGCACTTTTTGAACGCTTGACGACACTGGCACATTTAGATGAGCTTAAGTTGCAGAGCTTATTGCACCAAGAAGTGGCGAAGCGCCGAATGAAGCAGCTATACGACCTCAAAGCCAAGAAATACACCTTCAAGAAAGGACAGCTTGTTCTGTATTATGACGCACGACGAGAATTATTTCCAGGCAAGTTAGAGCCCAAATGGGATGGGCCCTATAGGATCGTTAGGATAGGAAAGAATAAATCCACAGTTTTGTTAGCTGACCTTGAGGGGATAGAATTTAAAAATAAGGTTAATCTTAATAAGATTAAACCTTATTATTTCTGATTGCACTAATGCTATGACTGCCTTGCAGGTCTAGGAGAGATCGATCAAACATCTGCAAGGAAATCGTGATAGAGGTTGATGGGTCGTCTGATCCCTTATTTAGAACACCCATATTTAGAACAGAGGTATCATCAGGGAAAGCTCATTTGGTGGAGCAAAGGATATAAGGTGACTGAGCAAGAAGGCGGGACATTGATTTGGGAGATCAAGGTCTTCTGCCATCACTGCCTACAAATTTTGACGAGCATCCCTGTTGAATTCAATGCTGATGGAGGGATGGAGCCTACAGTCCACCCGTTGAATATGCTGAATTTCGATTACCATAATTATGAGTAGAGTTCCGGATGGCGGGATATGTAAACCCTTTATGGACGTACACCTTGTACTTTGATGGGGTGTCCAGGGGTCCATGCAAAAAAGGAAGTGTAGGAGTTGTCATCCGAGACCCCCGACGACGCATTGTCATGAAGTTAGCTGCTTATCTCGGGGTGAATTTTACCAATAATATGGCAGAATACAAAGCCCTGATTATGGGTTTGAATATTGCAAAGAAGGGTGGTATCCGCCAGTTATTGGTGAAAGGGGACTCTCAGTTGGTTTTAAATCAACTCAATGGACGTACATGGTACGAAACCCCATCCTTTGCATGTACCATCATACTGCCATAGCCCTACTAGACGAATTCGATAGAGTGTCTTTTCAGCTGATTCCACGGAATTGGAATCAGTTTGCCGATTCTTTGGCTAATTTTGCGTATGAAGAAGACCTCTTCTTTAATTGTGGCCCTTGTCCCGATATATCTATTGATGGTGAGACATGACCTGGTCGTTTGTGGGGTATGCTTTCTGAACATGCCCTCTTTGGCAGACGATGGTTGATTTGGGTGATGCAGAGGGTAAGCGAGACTCATCTGCCTTTATTATCTTGGACCCATAGACTGATTCGACGACATGTGATGCGAACACCTCTTGCAATATACGTAGGAGGGATAGGTCATAATCTAATGCACCTAGTCTAGGGGCTACGAGCCTTTGTTCCCCTAGGAATGGTATGCTTTGATGTCTATCATAGTTGTTTCCAGGAGGATATTATGTAGTATTGTTTTATTTCATTAGGCCAAGAGGGCCGATTCAGTTTTGTAGTGAAGTGTTTGATTTCATTAGGCCAAGAGGGCCATTTCCCTGTCTAGTGCGGGTGCGTTTAATGGGGGTTTTTGGTTTAAGTGTTGTGCTGGACAGGTTTCGCGGTTTATGGACTTTGGTGGAGCCTGGAGGAGCCTTTGCTGCGATGGAAGCTTCTTGTGGCCAATCCAGGTGATACCTCTCCTTTACGAGTACCTTTCTTTCCTGTTATATGTGTATTTGTGCTTGTCGAGGGGATATATTTTTGTTGGGGACCGGCAACCAAGGCATGAAGTCCCAGGATTAGGCTTATAAGTATGTTTGAGGGAGGTCGGAGTAGTCATTGCCTCCTGTAAAGACATTGTCAGGCATCGAAAGACCTGTTTTAGAAGGAAGTCTTAGTGGCCCTGCTCTGCTAGTCTGCTAGGCAGTCGTTCTAGGAGTTCTTGTTAGTAGTGAGGCAGTTAGAGAAGCCTGCCAGAAGATAATCATAATGATGTCAAGAAGTCCTGAATATCCTAAAAGATGACTATAAATACGAAGGTGTGTAAAAAGGGGTTCTAACCCCTATCAAAGAAAAGAAAAGGAATGAAAATATATAAGCAGTTGATCATTGCCTTGCGAGGGCTTGGTAGGTTCCTGGGGACGAATCAGACCTGGGGCCGATACCTTGTCTTCCTAGGGGTGGCTTCTTGCTGGAAGAATAATCTCAAAACAAGGAAGGTTGGAGCGAAAATAAAAGTGAGCGTTAGAAAAGGATTAAGTGTCGCCTTGCGAGGGCTTGGTAGGTTCTTGGGTGCCGAGACAGGTCCTGAGACCGATGCCCTGTTCTCCTTGGGTCACTACGCTCAGCTCCCTCCTTTTTACATGCCTAAGTATGTTCATCCAATACAAACCCTAAAAGAAGAAATGTACTGGAAGAAAATACTCTTTGATCAGGCTATAGGAGTCCTCGCCTTGCAGGAGCTCCTAGTGGTGTTGTTTTTAGTTGGTAAGTAGCGCAGACTACCACTTAGGGCAACCTCTTTGATAGTTTTTTTTTAGTTTGGCTGTGTTGGAGCATTTGGTTAGTGACTCGCTTCAGATCTTCTATTAGATGATGCTAGGCCTACTCCTTGTGGATGTCATGCCTTGGTTTTGCCCAGGGGTAGGGGGAGCATTGTGCTGAGTTTTATTATATATTTGTTTTGTATCAGTTTGATGCTTCTTTGGTTGTTTATGTGCAGATATGTTCGTGGATTCGACGGGCTGAGTCGCCCTATCCCCTGGTCGCCAATGAGAGCGGAATTTAGGTGACGGGAAGTGCTTAAAAATAGCAAAAAATTATGAATATTAAGGGAAAAATATTCACTGTCAAAGGCGGCGGCTCGATCTAGGACGATTTTAAGCGTCAAAGTGCTTTAAAGGCGCCCGAGCGACACTTGTTGATTTTTCATAATTTTTCAGACAGTCGTGCGGGTTGACACGAGCTACTGGCCAATGCGGGATGCTAAGCCGGACGCCCAGGATTTTTCAGAGCTCGATTCCGAGTCCGGACGGGGAAATGGTCAAGAAACCGGTCAAGATACGAAGAGGTGGACAAAATTTGGCCAAAATGGGCAAGTGACCCTTGGGAGCCCAATTTTAAATGTAGCATGAAAGTTTGATGTAGGAGATGGAAAAAAAACGTGGAGAGAGGGGGTGGACAGGAGGCGCCGAAATTTGCGCTTGATGATGATGGAGGCTCCCTCCTGCCTGTGAACAACCATGCCAACTGATCACTGCCCCTCATTCCCTCCTGGATGCCAATCATTTCAACGCCCTTCGCCCGTCAAATGATGCTCTCTTTGAAGATCTCTGATTTCAGTCTTTCTCTCTCCTCCCTCTCTCTCTTCTAAAGGCAAGTTCTTGTGGGAAGAAGAAGGAAGAAGAAAGAATGATGGAGGCTTGTCCGGCATGGATCGGATTGCTCCACGGGCTGGAAATGGTGATTTGTGATTGTGCTGGACATGAAGTGCTGCTGATTTTCAGATTTGCAGCCATGGACATGGAACCCGAAACACGCAAATAAGCGGTAATTCAAAATTTTCAAAGGAAAATTGAGATTTTATGGCTTTTGATTGATGAAATGTTGTTCATGTGGGCTAAAAATTGTTTATGTTGTTGTTTTCCATGAGTTCTTGCTGGTCATAATCAGAAAATCAGAAAAATATGCATCTTGTGGTTCAAAATAACATGCTAAAACACGTGAAATATGAAAAATCAAGGGGAAATGATGGTTTTTTGGCATAAAAATGGAAAAATAAATAGGAACACCAACTAAACTTCCATTTTTCTGCAAGAAGGAACTAAGGGCCACAACCCATAACCTGTTTTGAATTTTCAGTAATTAAATAATGCAAAAAATAAGGAAAAATACAAGAAAAGGGTGGAAAAACCCTAAAAAATAGGGGAAAAATACATTTTGGGTTTTGAAAAATAAGGATAAATAAGAGCAATGTTTGTGAATGGTTGTGGGGACTGAAGCATGAGGATTTGCCTGAGTTCAACCCCACCTTCTTGTTCTAGTGTGTCTTTTTCCGTTTTTTTCACATAAAATGATGATAAAATACCCTATAAATCTATCCAACGATGCAATATTTAAACGGGGAAGGGTAGAGGAGTTGAAATATGTCTAAATGCCGTGTGAGATGATGGGAAAGTTGCTGATTTCTATGCATAGCATTTAGGACGGATGATAATTAAAATTAAGAGCTTAGTAGCACGAGGATCACCTCGGTGCTAGGCCCATGCAACGAAGCACGAACGGTAGTTGGAAACCATTAAAAGAATGTTTTTGCACTTGTGCACGATACTGTTTTGCTAAATGTTTGAGCACTAGGCATCCACCAAATGCATAGAGTATGAAAAGAATTTAGAAAATATCAGGGACCAGCTCCTGGACATGCATTGCAATTGGTTTATTGGAACCTGACCTATGATGAGAGGCAGTGAGGTACCCATGCTGTAGGCTAGTCGTGGGGGCCAGGGGAAAGCGAAGTAAGGACAATGATACATTCCTGGACACGCTTATTTGGTACCTTGAGTGACTTTTGTGTGAAATGTTTAGATGTTGAGCGACGCATCGAGGGGCCAATCCCCAAGGTGTAGGAGAGTCGCAGAGGGTTGACGGCATTCAGCCATAGGAGGAACCCCATGTGTATGTGATTCGAGCCTTTTGGCTATGTGAAAGGGGATCCCTTTGAGGAGTAATATTGGGTTAGGATCAGTTGGACTACAACGTATTACAAACGCAATGTTTAGGAAGGCAGAGATTTTGATAGACGCTCCTAGCCGCGAGGCCGAGGGGTTGTCTTGTGCGTAGTGACGAGGCCCGGCTAGTGCATGAGCCAGTGCCGGCCCGTTTTTTGGTCCATCACTTTTCTTTAATAATGTCTCACATTTCTTTTTCAATGGTCTTCTATGATCTTATGATAAGGAGGTTTAATACATTGTGGGAGCATTTGGGGTCGAAAGTCTACCACAGGCATAAGAGACAATAGGTGAAGGGAGATTCAGGGAGAAGACGAGTAGACGGAAGAGAAGGAGTTCAGAGAAATAGAAGACATATAAGAATACTCACAACGGTGAAGCCTGTCAATTTATTTCTGCATTAGGAGAAGATAAAACTCTTGTAGACAAAAACGTGCATAAAATAATGCCTTCCTCTATGTTGCTCAAACCGCCAATCTGATACTTCCATTGGCTCTAAAAGGGGGGTAAAATTCTAGGACACTTGCTAGAATTTTGCCAGATCACTCCTTCATCTCCCACTTCAGAGTGTTGTTTACTGCTTGAAAACTGCGATCGCACATCGTGCGATTTGTCCAATCTTTCTTTTTACATAAATTCCTCTCAAAATGACTAAAAGCTACCTACTTTCTTTTATATGTCATCCTATTCTAGAAGTTGTCTATAGTTTTATGGATTTTTTATAAGAGATAATATCTAAAATATCAAAAATTGGCTAAACTTGTCCAAAAATCTAATATTTTTAAACCATAGACACTGACGCTAATGTTTAAATTGGCATTGGCTCTCCAGATCAATAAGAAAGCTGCACTCTAGAGTCTTTTTACACAGTGTGTGCGTAGCGGCACGACATCCACCCTCTCCTAACTTGCACATCCTTTGGCATGTGCCAAAGTCTTATGGATCTGCAGTGTTAGAAGAAGCATCCTCTACCATGTCAATGTCTTTATCTTCTACCTCTTCTTCTTCCATATTCTCATGTTCATGCTCCGTATCCAACTCATTCAACTCATATGCTGAAGACTCCCTACATTTAAAGGGCTTGATACATTTTCCAGCCCACTAGAATCCTTAAAGCTATCCCATCCATCTCATTTAATGCATATGTAGCATTATCAAAAACAAACCTTACCACATATGGACCAAAGCACTGCTTTGCCATCTTTTGACTAGCGCACTATACTAATTTTCCAAGCTATTGTCATAAATGAGCACCCAATTTCCTTCTTGTATAGCTCATGGTCAAAGTCTGTGTCACTTGTCAAATCTCTTCATGTTCTTGATCCTTGCAGTCTTTAGCTTTTTCATGGCTGTCTCAATGTCTTCAGGCCTTCTTTCTAACTGTCTATGCGTAGGACCAACAACTACCCTCTTCCCATGGTAAAACACTCCAAGTAGAAATAGTCTCCTCAATAGACATGATTGGTTGTTGTCCACACATTAGTTCAATAGACATATACCTTGTAATTGCACTATGAGTGGTCTTATCAGCCCACAAAGCAAAGGGTAACATTATTGGCCACTCTTTCATCCTACCCTTGCATGACTTTGCTAATGCCTTAATGATAGGTTGATGACCTCTTTCACTTTTTCCATTTGCTTCAGGATTATAGGCTGAAGTTAAAGCCAGCATGATACCCAATCGTGAAAAGAAGTCATGAGCCTCATCTACATCCAATTCTTCTCTATTTGCAACCACTTTACCAGCATAACCATACCTGCAAAAGACTTCTTTCAATAAGAACCTGCAAACTGCTTGAGTATTCTTTGTACTAAGAGCTTGACCTTCCACTTGACTTGTGAATTCTTCTCATGCAAGCACAAGATATCTCATATTCCATAAACCTATAGACATGGTAACCAAATCAACTACCCACTTATAATGCATAGACAATGGATAGGTTGATTGCAGACCATCTCTATGCTTTACCATGGAATACATTTGACAGACACTGCATGATTTCACATAATGCTCCACATCTTTATACATGTATTACCACCAATACTTTTCTTTGATATTGGCAAATGTGCCCCAAACTCCTCTATGTCCAGCCCATAAGCTTTCATGAAACTCCCACATCACCTGTTGTTGAGAAACCGTATCTCCCAATACACATACTGGAGCTCCTGTCCTTTTCTTTGCATGCTTCCATAAATATTTGTCTTTCAAGAAAAACCCATAAGCTTTTCTTTTAATCCTTTTGAATTCGGCTTTAGACCACTCAGTCTTCTTTGTCATGAGGCTGAGATATTGGCCTATTTTCAGCCAATCGTCCTCATACAACTTTTGCAAAAATTGTGTTCTCACTGAACCATACAACCGATGATGCTTTCTCTCTATTGCCCATCTCTTCTTCATGGTAGTAAGTTCTTATCTTACTACTGAAATCCCTGTTACAACAGTTATATCTGCAGTAACAATATAGTTATTTCTTGTTTTTGTAAAGTTGTTTTCAGCACCTATCACATCATCCGATTCATCTTCCATCAACTCTAGTTCATCTTCAATCCTTGCTCGTGAAAGCATGTCAGCCACGAGGTTTTCTCTGCCTGCAATATGCTGAAAATCAGGGTTAAGTGACATGTGGAGAAATAATTGGCTTGCTACATCTCATGCCTAAGATCTGATATTGGTGGAGAATATGCCTCTAAAGACTTTGATTACTTCTTGATAGCCCATGGGATAAAGAGGCAACTGATATGCAGGTACACACTACAACAAAATGGTGTGGTAGAAAGGAAAAACAAGGTGATGCCTAAAAACCCTTAAACTCTCATGCATTAGCTGGCATGGGATTATCCCATAGCCTATCCTAATTGTGGGGATGATTTACACAAATAGTGAGAAATTGTATTATCTTTACTTCAAACCCGAGAATATGAAGGACTATCATTCAAGGCTTTTATTTCCAACCTTGATTTTGAAATATAGAGCTCTCTCAAAATCACTAGATAACTACATGAATCCTGCACAAAAAAATGATATTCATATCTAACATCTCCAATTGTCACAAGTACATTTGGACTAATGAATTATTTGTTGCCTACATGTGCCATCCCGTATGTTAGTTATACCACATAAATATTTCCAAATGATATTCCTAACATTTGGACTAATGAATTGTACATCCCTAACATCTTGGATCTACATCAATTGGCCATCCTCCATTCTCATACAAACTATGTGTCATAACATTGATTTCAAAACTATGATCCAAGAGAGCTATGCAAGGTGTCTCTCTTTCTTCCACTTTAACAATTATCTTTGTTGTAGCACGAGCCCAATGCGTTCGTGAATATTGACTACTTGGAGTAAAATGAGCATCTTCTTCTTCATGTGCTTATTGATGGACATCCCCATTATACATAGCCTTCTCTCTATGCTTAGTGCTACCCATAAGACCAATTTCACCCACAATCTTGTTGTCTATACTCTCCTTATTTTCAACATCATCTTGCTTCAAATCAGCATTACATGCATTATCATATTCCCTCTAAAGTTGATTCTCTATGTCTTTGTCAACTTGCATCAATGCTGGCAAAACTTCACCATCAAACTGTATTTTTCGTTTAAGCATATCAATGATTGCATCATAAAATTCACGCTTTGCGATTCCAAGAGCTTCACCAAGTGTGAATTCCACTCTGCTACCAAGTATGCAATCTTCCAAGACCCTTTTAAGGTTTGTGGCAGTAACTTGTAATCAAGTTACTTTCCCCTTTTCTTTTCTTCATGTTTCTTCTCTTGAGATGCATCCTCCATAACATGCTCAGGTATGGCTTTTTTAGCTTCTTTGTGCTACTCCATTTTACTTCGTGTTATGCGTTTAGATGGGCTTGAAGAGAAAGGACCAACAGTGTTCTCATCTCTTCTTCTATTTTCTTCCGTAAGAGCTTCTTGATTATGAACCACAGCCAAATAAGCATAGGCTCAAAATGAATCCACTGGTGCCTTCCATCATATTCTCCCTCATATACTCTGACTTGCATTAGCCAATTCAAACTTTGGTGTTTTGCTTTTTTCCATGCAATCTAATGCTTGCATCCAAACGTTGTCGTGATGCTATGTGAACACAGTGTGGAAAAAGCATGGAATGCATCATCATTCGACTTTCTTATTAATGTAGAGAGTCAATGTGATCTGAGTCATTAGTGCTAGTGTTCATGGCATGGATTATCCAAAAAAACTACTTTTTTAAAAATTTAGCCTATTTTTTATATTATTTATTGTAAAAATTAAAAAATTTAAAAAATCTTCTAGATTACGATGGCATGCAAAAAGCAAGTTGCTTTTTTAGCCAGTTATGAGATTTTTCATAAAAAAGATAGATTGGTGTGTGTCATCACGATCGTTGTTGACACGATGAAAACTACACTTTGAATTGGAAGAAGAAGAAAAAGTGATCTGAGAGATCCTTGAGCTGGTGTCCCGGAGTTTTACCCCCCTTCCGAAGTTTTACCCCCCTTTCGAAGCCAACAAATCCATGAGATTAGGGATCGGAGCAACAAAGAAGGAACTGTTATTTTTTCTCCACATTTTTGTTCTACGAGGGAGCTACAGAAGATCTAATGCCTAGAGAGTGCTTTTGAGTAGTGCCAGACAAAGGATTTCAAGTTGTGTCAATACATATTGATTCAATTCATTGTGCTTTATCTTTATCGTGTTTATCTCTTGTCTATTCTTTTTCTTCTCTTCCATCTCCTATCTCTACTTCCTTCTACCTTTGATCCCCGGTGGATTCGACATTTCGACAAAAATCCCATCGACATTGGTGAACCTGACCTGAAAGGTCATCCAAAGAAGGAAAGACAAGATGGGAGAACCTTCAAACAAAATCTCTAGTGATGTTTTGCAATATTTGGTGCAAAATATTAATATGCCTATGCAAGTACAACAACAACAACAAGTGATGCAGGCTTTTGCTCAAATAGAAAGTGTTGTGATGAATGCGCTACAAGTAGTTGAGTGTGAGATGAAGTTCAATGTGCTACAAATAGTTGAGTGTGAGATGAAGTTCAATGCGCTACAAGTAGTTGAGTGTGAGATGAAGTTCAGTGGCAGGAATGTATCTGTATATGTACATACCTATGCTCAAAAGATGGAATTCTTTGGAGTGGCTCAACTTGCGTGGAGCCAGTATTTTATACATGATACTGTATATGACTTGAAAGCAAAAATTATTGAATTATACATGCAGGATGCTAACTGGGTATCTTTCAAGAAGACACTCAGGGAAGAATTTTAAATTGAATATACCAGTTTGATTACACGTAAGACTTTTCAAGACTGGTTTTTACAACCCAATAAGGGACTTGTGGCTAACAGAATTTATAAGAGAATTTGAAAGTCGATTTGAGCAGTTGAATCTTGCAGAACAACAAGCTCTTGCAAGCCAGAAAATTGAATTGTTTCTATAGCCAGCTGATCATGAGCTTCAAGAGAAGCTTGATGATTTACTGGAGGATCGGACTATAGAGATAGGTTTGAAAACAAAGTGGAGACATGTCAAGGAAGTTGTTACTGCACTTGTAAAGAAGCATAGAAGAAGAGAAAGATAGCATGTCTCATGTCTCTAGCCTGCTCAATGTTACGGACAAGACAATTGATGTATCCAGTAAGCCACCCACTTTTGTGGGTAACCCTATGGCTATACTTGCTATTGTTCCCGTCGTTAGGGAAGATGTCTTAGATGAATTGGTAAAAGGAATGCAGGATCTTCAATTGAAGGTTGCAAAATTGGATGAAAAAGGATAAGAGGAAAGGGGACGAGCAGCAACCCCTGAGCCAGGAAAAGATGTATGTGGTGTGATAGTTTGCAGCATGAGAGAGAGGATTGTGCTGCCTATCAAGAGGCCTTGGGACGGCACCTTATCTTTTGGAAAGATGGCAAGATCCATGCATAAGAAATGGGATTGTCTTGCTTTGAATTTCGAAAAGGGAGGTATGCAGAAGTTGTTTCAAGATTTGACTGTCCGAAATGCTTATGCGACGGTACATGCTTCTACTTTTGGTCTACAGTTGGATGGAATGCATGGCCAAGTGAGTCCAAAGGTTGAAATATGGACACATGCTTTACATACAGCTGAAAAGGGAAAGGTTACTGATAGTGAAATGTCTCATGTAGGGCAAGAAATTTGTGACATAACTCATTGGTAGATGTATATTCAGTGTATGCATATTTAGCAAAGTGGAACGTGCCCACTCCTCAAATCGCGGGACACATCTTAGCAGTCCATCGAGAGATATATCTAGAAGATGACGCCCAGCACTCCCAAGGAGTGACACGAGGTTTCCCAACTAGGGTCTCTCGAGTTTGCCCCGCAATGGAACTTATCCGGCTGTTCCCACTAGGATCGACCTGAAGTCCGGGTTCCTAGTCAACATTGTCTAAGGTCATAGACTGACTTTTTCGTAACATTTCCTATTAACATCTCCTTTGAGGAAAGCTCTCGGCTAAGCTTCAACTAAGCTAGGAGTGTATTCATTTGCGATAGTCCACAGCAAGATCGATAAAACAATTCGCAAGCAATTATACTTATTCCTAATGCCCCGAATCACATGTGACTTGCATCTATGAAAGTCTAGGGTTTTGTCTAACGATGCAATTGTATCTCATGAAGAGAAATTAACATTTCATGTGTTTCTTTTAACCATGATTGTGAAACATGAATTCTAAATGACTATTTCCTGCACTGAACTGGTTAAAAAGCTATCATTTTATGTGAAGTAAGGTGATAACCTTATCATTTTATGTGTGTAAAAGCTATCATTTGATGCCTAAAATCTTGTGCGAATTCCAAACTCTATCGTTTCGCGCATGCAACTTAGTTCTTAGAGTAAACAAAACCCTATGCACAACATCAATCCTTTCATCCCTTCCACGATAAATAATTCCTAAATTAATTTTTAACGCTTAGAACCTAGGCTTGATTCATGTGTGCTGCGTTGGTCGTTCTGCTCGCCCCTCCAGCATTATCGGTGGCTTGGGTGTCTACGCTTCCCGCGACTTTCTTCTTAGGAGCCATTTACCTCGTAGAGATTGGGCAGTCCAGACCTTGATGGGTTTCGGGTTGACAGGTTGAGAAGAAAAGACCGCTGGATGGGGCCCTTCGTGAGAGGGTGGTTTGGGTGTGGCTCCTTGCAGCTACCCACCAACTCCCACTCCCTCTCCTTCTTTCTCTCTCCCTCTCTCTTCCTCTTCTTTTCTACTATCTCCATACTCTTTCTCTCTCTCCTCCACTTCTTCTTCTTTTCTCTTATTCTCCTACTCTCTCTCTCTCTCCTTCTCTTCTTCTCCTTTTTCTACCTCTTCTTCTCCTTCTTCTTCCACTACTTCTCTCTCTTCCCTCTTCTCCTTCCCTTCCTCTCTTCCCTCTCTCTTTCTCTCCTTCCTTCCCTCTTCTCTCTCTTCCCTCTTCTCCTCCTTCTCTCTCCCACTTCTCTCTCTTCTTTTTCTCCCTTACTCTTCCTCTTCTCCCTTCCTCTTCTTCTTCTCTTGTCTCTCCCTCTTCCTTCTTCTCCTTCTCCTCCCTTCTCTTCCTCTTCTCTTCTTCCTTCCCTCTTCTCTCTCTTCCCTCTTCTCCTCCTTCTCTCCCGATGGCAGCCTTATACCAAATGGCCCAACAGGCCTACCTATTAAGATGCTGGCATGAAGAAGACCAGCAGGGCGCAACCGGGGGGGACTTGTACGTCAGCAAGGGGGGGCCGCAACGTCTGTCGGAGAGGCTAGGGGAGTGCCTGCAGCAAACAGGGGGGGGAGCCTTTCCCACAACAAGGAGGAGGGTGGCCTTTTAAAAGGGGGCGCAGCTATACGCTGCCACCTGGGCGGCATACACCCCCTTTCCCTACTTCACTCCCTCTCTCTCTCTCCTCAATGTACTATCAGGGGGGAGGGAGAGGGAAAAATTTTTGAAAAAAAGAAAAAGAATGTAAAATATTACACGGTGCAACGAACACAATCTGAGAAAGAGATAGAGAGTACACAACAGATAAGATAAGAATTAGTAAATTCTTTAACTTCAAAAAACTGATACAAAGATGGCTCTGTCCACTCGTGCGCTTCCACTGTGTGAAGCTTAGATGGTGATCTAGACAGAAGATAGGTGAAGAGCTTAAGGCTAGTTGGAACAACAACTCTGACTGGGTGAAGGGTGAAAGATGAGAGATGGCTGCGAAGGGGTTTAGCTTTTATAGCCGCGAAGGTTGTTAGGTTGGCCTGCTGACCCCGACCTACCATATGAGCCTCCACTAGTCGGCCAGGGAATATTCCCTTTACCATAGGGCTGATGCAATGTGCTTCGAGTTGCTACCAGCTTAACCACTCCGTCTAACCCAAAGATTAGACCCACAACAATCACCTTTTTGCCATCCGGTCACATAGACCTCATCTGATATACAAGTCAGGACTCAACCAATGTCCGGGCTCACATTTGCCTTCTCCTCATAATGGGGGCCTTACAACTTTGAGCACCATGGATCATTGGTAGCACCTAATGAGGGTGGGGCATTGATCATATCTAACAAAGAAAAGGGGGGGATTCTATGGGTACGGGGACATTACATCCTCTCCCCCTTAGAGGAATCGAAATGTCCTCATCTCGAATGCGCTTAGGGTTCACTGATAACCAGTTATTATTGGGTTATAAAACCTGTGGGTTAGGACCCATCACGCTTTCGCTGCGCAACTCTGATTACTCAAATTCTCATCTTAAAATAACAATTTGCCATAACTCATAGGGTTCAATAGGATTTATTCCAAGTACAAGACAATCAAGCCATACCACTTAGGTTATTTAGGATATGTCTATGATCCAAGCATTAATCAATCATGCATCATTAAGAAGTTTTGCTCTGATACCAACTGTAACGTGCACGCTCCTCAAATCGCGGGACACGTCTTAGCAGTCCATCGAGAGATATATCTAGAAGATGCCGCTCAGCACTCCCAAGGAGTGACACACGGTTTGCCAACTAGGGTCTCTCGAATGTGCCTTGCAACGAAACTTATCTGGCCGTTCCCACTAGGATCAACCTGAAGTCCGAGTTCCTAGTCAACATTGTCTAAGGTCATAGACCGACTTTTTTCTAACATTTCCTATTAACATCTCCTTTGAGGAAATCTGTGGGAGCTTTCGCTCAACCGCCAAGACCCACAGACCGCTTATTGTTTCAAGCATTTCAAGCGAGCTCTAATGGCTATCTCTCACCTAGCCGACATGCCGTCGATCCTACGAATGTGGTGAGCTTACCTTGATGCTCGATAGAGTACCCTCCTCTCTCTTGCACTCCGGTAGCTCCACGATTATTGATGCTAGCTCAAGCATCCTCAAGCCTCCTCCATCTCCAAGCTCCATCCTCCATAGCCGCGCGCGCAAGAGAAGAAAAGAGAAGAGAAGAGAAGAAGAGGAGAGGAGATAGTGAAGAGCTTCACCCTCTTGATCCCTCACTCTCACACACACTCACTCCCTCAAAGTCTCACACTCCCTCTCTCAAGAGCACACACAAGCAAGAAGGAGAGAAAAAGAGAGGAAGAAGAAGACTCCTTTTGCCACACAACAAAGAATGATTCTCATTCTCTTTTCAACTTTATATACAAAGCCCTAAGTCCTTTTTGGGTGGTCATTCCTCTTTTACATGGCCGGTCGTAGCGTAGGCCCTTTTTCTCATTTCCCACCATTCTAATTTATCCTATTCCCAACTAATGCCTACACTTTGCACAGGAGCGAGCCTGGCACTCTTTTACATAGATTCGGGGGCGCCTCCGCATTTTAATGGTGCCCGCAGATTAAAAGAGAGTTGTGGGGAGTAGTCACTACACTGAAGTGTGATAAAGCGTATTTTATTGGAACTTCAGTTGTTGTGGAAACAGATTGTTTGCCTTTGCTTGGCATGATTACTAGTTGCTCGACTCCAGATATAGCGATGCTTCGGTGGATTGCCTATATCAAATCATTGAATCCAGAATTTCGACACATAGCAGGGAAAGATAATCCAGTTTGCTGACATGCTATCTAGAGCGAGATATGAGGATGAGGAGTCAATGCTTGCAGAAGATGATGAGACAGAGTTTGCAGCTTCTGTCCTTGTTCATGATTGTCATGTATCTACTGTTGAAGCCTTTATTGAAGAACTTTACGTTGACGAGTAGCTGCAAATTGGACAGTATCTAAGTTCATTGACTCAAAGAGCTGATTGGACAGATGATGTATTTAAGAAAATCAAAAGGAAGGCTTATGGGTATTTCTTAAAAGATGGTTTTCTTTGAAGGCATCCAAAGAAGAGAGGCGGCTTACCCTTGAGAGTAGTTTGTGAGGTAGCGATGCAGATACAGATTATACGAGAGTTTCATGAGAGTTCATGGGCTGGTCATAGAGGTGTGTGGGCTACCTATGAGAAAATCAAAGAAAGATACTAGTGGAAAGGGATGTATAAAGATGTTTCTCACTTTGTGGAGACTTGCAGGGACTGCCAGCTTTACTCTAGTGTGCGGCATCGTGATGAGTTGCATCCAACCTATCCACTATGTATGCATTATAAGTGGGTGGTAGACTTGGTTACTTTGCCAGTGGGACTTTGGCAGATGAGATATCTTGTCTTGGCTTGAGAGGATCTTACAAACTATGTTGAAGGCAGATCTTTGCGGTCGGACGAAGACCACCATACAGTATGTAAATTCTTGTTGGAAGAAATATTTTGCAGGTATGGATGTATAGGCAAGATTATAGCTGATCGTGGAGAGCTAGATGCAGACGAAGCTAGAGAATTTTTCTCACGGCTTGGGATTAAGTTGGCTCTTACTACTACCTATAACCCAGAGGGAAATGGGAAGAGTGAAAGAGGACATCCGCCGATAGTTAAGGCATTGGCAAAAGCTTGTAGAGGTTGGATTGGAGATTGGCCGAGATTACTACCTTTTGCATTGTGGGCAAATCGCTCTACACATAGCGTGACTACTAGATATATGCCTGCAGAGTTGATGTATGGGCAAAAACCTATCTTGCCTACAGAAATCTGTGCTCTCACGTGGAGTGTTCTTCCATGGCATGAGAATTTATCAAGGGAGGAGCTTCTGGCTCTTTGGATTCGTTAACTAGAGAGAAGAACAGAAGATGTGCAGCTAGCAGTTGATCGTTTGAGGGCAGCCTGACTCAGAAACAAGGACAGGTTTGATTTGAGGTAGCGCTTGAGGCCTAGAGCCATAAAAGAAGGAGATTGGGTTCTAGTCTACGACAATAGTCTAGATAATCAGCATAGTAGCATGAGAAAAATGGTTCAAAGATGGTTTGGACCGTATGAGGTGAAACAGGTTTTTGACAATGGTACCTATGAGCTGGCTGAATTAGATGGAACAGTATTGAGGGTGCCCATTGCTGGAAAACGGGTCAAGATTTTCAAGAGAAGAGAAGATGAAGAATATTCACTTGAAGCATTGGCAGAAGAAGAGCAGGTAGAAGAAAGTCAGCAGAGAATGGATGATGAAGCTGATGGAGAAATAGGTCCACTAGAAACTAATGAAGGACTCGACTTGTTTGTGGACTTGAATGATCCTGGATAGTTGGCTCATCCGGAGCATGCGCAGGTTTAGAGGGGGTGGATGTCGTGTTGCTGCGCATTCGAGCCGTATACACCTCCATTTTTTGTGTTGTGCATTTGTGTTATTTTTCTGCGTGTGATTCATTGTGTGTGATTGATGCATTATGATAATCCGTCCTTTCAGTACCCGCATCCAATGTATATATTCCGCTAGTGTGTGTGTGTGTTTCTGTTTGGATGCATGATGTGTGTGTTAGAAAAATATGAAAAACTGATGCCAAAGGATATTATCAAGCTGATAATTTCAATGATGATCTCTAAGAAAAGTGCAGGGAATTGTGGAATCAAAGGAAGCTTTGTGGAAGCCAATCATCTAAGTTCAATAGTTTCCATGAAATAGAGTTGAAGGAAGTCTCTCAAAAGCTGCTTAAGCGAGTAAAGCACTAGTGAAGCACCGAGAGAGCGTTTTGCCACCCAGTCCTCAAGGCCGAAGTCGAAGTTTGTGCGCAGATCACCCATCACAAAGCTGACTGTTAATGGGGCAAATGATGACTCCAAAGATACCCTAAGTCAGTCCTCAAGGTCAAAATCAAAGTTTGTGCGTAGATCTCCTGTTGGTGTAAAGAAACTAGAGGTAGCAATGCCTCAAATTTCTGCTAAACAGTCTTTGATATCTAAAGCACTAAAGACAAATGGTGCTCCACAGAAGAAAGGCTCAAAGATGGATGTAATTATATTCGTTGGGCTTTTTTTTGTCAAGCTATTCTTGTCAAAGAGGAGTTTTTTTTCGCTCAGCTAAAAGAGGGAGTGGAGGGAAGCGCTGAGCTACAATGGCTACTACTATGAAGGCACTGTTTTTATGACTCTTCCGACGAAGGCATTAACTCCTTGGATGCTTGTGGATTATCGAAAAGTTATGATGGAGATAAGGGAGCGACATCGATGCCAAGATTGGTGATGCAGAGGAATTTAAGGTAGCTGACTTGCTGTGGTTGAATCTGACGCTACGAATCGCATCGCCTTTTCTTACAATGTGGAGCTGGATGAGTGGAGTCGAGTGCACCCAGAGCTTCCTGATTGACATGAACTGTATCGTAAACCGCGTGTTCTACATACTATCACCCTCGTCAAGTACAGGGGCCGGGTCCTTGCGGCTGAATCGCAGTACAACAGGTTGTCTCCTCTTGCCGGTTTTGTGATACGGGAGCTGTGTCAAACAAGCAAATGTCTACCTGCTACTGGTATGGAAGACTGTTGAATACAGGTTGCATCGACACCTTTCAACCTTTGGGAAGATAGCCAGGAGCTGAAAGACATGCTTGAAGCATGTGCATTGCAGTGCAGTTCGATGCAATTGGCAGTGCTTTAAGCTCCACAGTGGCGCTGCATTGTTCCTGCCCTGAGGATGTCAAATCTGAGGCCTGAATAGTCTGCTTACTGAAACCTATTGAACCCTCGGTGATGAAAAGCCTCCATCGAATCAGAACATTTCTTCCTTGGGCCTTGGGCTCCAAATTCGATCACATGTGTCCTAACACACAGTCAAGCATGGAACAGAGAAAAACAGATATTGTTGGAACCTTGAAGAACTATACAAACTCCGGAACATTGTGACAGGGTTGCTTAGTACATTGGAATGCTATCAAAAGTGGCTTTGAATCGGTCCTTCTTGTTGGTAATGTTCTTATTGATAGGTATGCTAAGTGTGGGAGCTTGGAAGATTCATGCAGAGTTTTCAATCAGCTTCTGAACTGTGATGCAGTGTCATGAATTTCAGCAGAACTCTTCAAGTTTCCTCAAGCCTATGTACCAAAGGCATAACTGTCTTCAAACACCTGAATGCATAATAGTTTATGAGATACTACAGATTTTTCTAAACATGGACCTCATGTAATTTACTTGACAAGGAATAGTGAACTTTGGCATCAAAAATTTGTTTTCTTCTTGTTAGTCTCTTTCCTTGTTACAACTTGAACTCCGTGTTCAGCAGCCCTTACACGAAATCTACGACATTTCTGGTGAACCCGATGTGAAAGTGCTGCGTCAATTTTCAGCAAGATGGGAGACTCCCAAGAAGAGATGACAGATGTCAATGTCATGAAAAACCTGTTTCAGTCATTTAAACCTATATGCAGCAGCAAGCTCACGCGAAACGTGATAATGCCATGGATGCCTTGAAAGCTGTCCAACAGGAGATGAAGCAGTTTAACGGCCAACAAGTGTCAACTTACCTGCATTTGTATGAAGAAAAGATGAAGTTTTTTGGGGTTTCTCAAGATGTTTGGAGCCGCTACTTCTTACGGATCGTGGTACGCGCTCTTGAAGTCTGAATTTCAGAAATTCAAGAAACACATGTTGGTTGGGCAGAGTTTAAGAAGGCATTAAAAGATGAATATTTCCTGGAGGATACAGGTCTTATGAACCGCAGGAATTTCTTAGCATGGGTTTCTATGCCTAATAAGGGACTTTCAGTTACCGCCCTTCTGCGAGAGTTTGAGAGCCGCTATGATCAGTTGGATGGAACTGAGCAGCAAGATTTGGAGATGCAGAAAGTGGAATTATTTTTACAAGCGCTGATGCTGATTTACAGGAAAAGTTGGATAATATTTTGGAGGATCAAGCTACCGATTCAGGTTTAAAGACCGAGTGGAGACATGTCATTGATGCTGTGAATGCTCTTGTTAAGAAGCAGCGCAGGAGAGTACGATTGCATCGTAATACAGGATCTGCTTCTGAAAAATCCTTGGAGACTTCTTCCTCTACCCCTGCTGCAAGTTCTATGCCAAAGCCTACTCCTCCTGTTGTAAATCCACCAGTTCATGCTGCTCCAGTGCCCTTATCTGTAGATGATGTATTAAAGGCTTGACAGATTTGATGATTGAAGCAGTCAAAGCTGAAGTTGGAAAGTTAAAAGAGCAACTTATGTCAGTACCTGTTGTAGCACCTGCTCCAGCGACTGCTTTTCTAGCTAGTCAAAGAAAAGGGAGACGATGTATTTGGTGCGATAGTACAGAGCACCAACACTGCAGAGATTGTGATGCTTTTCAGGAAGCGCGTAAGAAGAATGTAGTGTTCTGGGGACAAGATGGGAAGATATGGTTGACAGAGACTGGTGCTCCTCTTGACACGAACTTTGGTAAGGGAGGCATGAAGAAGCTCGTTGATGATATGGCTGCGAGATCAGCTTATGTGAGTGTAAGAGGAGATGCTTCAGCTTATGGAGTCCAGCTTGAGCAGAAATCAG
Organism: Lygodium microphyllum; assembly: GCF_053477565.2. NCBI lineage: Eukaryota > Viridiplantae > Streptophyta > Polypodiopsida > Schizaeales > Lygodiaceae > Lygodium > Lygodium microphyllum. The sequence goes on along the minus strand of NC_141159.1, from coordinate 113,896,377 downwards.
ATGGAGACTCTGCTTTATGGTCCTCTGCCTTGGAGATAGCGAGAAGAGGGAAAGTTCAGGCATCCACTATGACTTGTGTGGGCTCCAGCATTCGAGGAGAAAGGGGATGGGATTCTCCTGTTGACAGGTATTCTATTTTTGCTTATATGGCGAAAACACATGTTTTAGATGCCATGGTTGAGGAAAGAGAAGAAGAGATAAGGAGGGCCTCAGCACCTCCAAAAAGACTAGAGGGGGTGACTTTGTTTCATCACCTGTTACAGCTCCACCTGTGACAAGTTCTCCAGACCAATCAGGTCCTGAACAACCTATGGGAGACAAGCAGATGAAAGAGAAGAGGCAACCAAGAAAGGAGCTAGGATTCAAGCTCTTGTCAGACCTTGATATGCAGACGGATATGAGTAAGATTTTTCATGAAAGAATTTTGAATAGTGAAGTCACTTTTACTGTTGGAGAAGCTCTTGGGATTGCTAGAAGAGAAATATAGGATCAGATGCAGGATCTTTTGCGGAGGAAATGACATGCGATGGAAGGATCTGCTTTACAGGGATTATGGCATGGAGCTCTTGGGGAAGAGCATGATGATGCAGTGATGGTTGAGAATGCTGCTGTCAATCCACAATTGGAGAAAATAGTTCAGCCTATGCAGTATGAAGATGATGATACCCCTATCCTCATTCCTCGCAGCCATTTTTCACATAGTCATTGGGCTAGAGCAACCACTGAGACGGTGATAAGGATTGGAGAGAAACAGATTCCTTTGGTCGCTTTAGTCGATCATGTTTTCGAGATTAATCTTATTGCTCGAGGTGTTTATGAGAGTGACAAGTGGCCTATGGATGCAGAGCATGGCTGGCGCATGAGAGCCGCCAATAATACTTCTGGTGATATGTATGCTGCTTGTCCGAGTATCAGAATTTCTATTGGTAATGTTGAAGAGGATTATCATTGCTTTGTTCAGGATTCTTGCTCTTATCTGATTATTCTTGGACAGCCTTTCATTACAGAAGCAAGAATGGAGACGAAAGTGATGGATGACGGCTCAACTTATGCATGGATACGCAGTAAGGATGGTATGCGAGCTGTTCAGTTTATGACTGTTGGAGTAAATCATTCGAGAAACAGGGACTCCTTGCGTGAGGCACCACTACCTGCGAAGGAGTTGGATTTTCATTAGGTACCGCTGTCTTGCGAGACGCTAATGGTACGGAGCGGAGAAAAGAGGAGATCTCGCCTCCTGGCAGCCAGTCTTTCTCCACTAATTTTGTTGGTTTTTCTTCAGATAGTTCGGTGAGTTATCAAAAAATTTCAGATTTGTCTAGAGCTGCCAGGCAGTACATTGGTCGTAAGGAGAAAGAGTTGAAGATTGCAGGTATTTTGCAAGCAGAAGAGCATGTAGAAGGGCTGTATGAAGAAATGTCTTATGCAGATACATTGTTTGAGATGGGAACAATGCTGAAAACTCATGTATGTAAGGGTTCAAAGATCATACTTGTGCAAACCTTGGATATGTTTCAGGAAATTTCTGATTTTATGCTGAAAACAGAGTTAGAGGCTGAGAAAACTCAGCAAACTGAATTTATGGCTGATCTTGATCAGCTTACAGAGTTGCAGAGGGCTGAAACCTTTCAGCCAACAGAGTTAAATGCTGGAAAAATTTAGCATATGGAGTATGAGGCTGCACCCATGCAGTCCATAGAGCCGAGGGCTGAATTCATTCAGCCAACAGAGTTTAATGCTGAAAAATTTCAGCATACAGAGTTTCAGGCTACACCCATGCAGTCCGTAGAGCAAAGGGCTGAAATCTTTCAGCCAACAGAGTTGAGAGTTGCTGAAAATTTGCAGAAATTGCAGCAAAGAAAAGAGTGTCTGACTGATGCCAAGGTTGACACGAAGTATAAAACAGTTGATAAGAAGGTTAAGTCGGTTGCAGGGCCGCTTCCTCCTGATAGTGATGAGCAGATAGAAAAAGCTATGAAGGCTATGTTGAGAGATCCTGCAAATATTGGACATAAATTTACATCTGAAACTCTTGCAGAATTGAAGATCGGAAATGATGATTTCTTACTTCCAGTGGAAAAAAAATGTTTTAGAGAGATGCTTGGACGTCATGGTAAGGCATTTGCTTTCTTTCCTCATGAAATTGGCTGCAATAGTCCCGAATCGGTTGCGCCTATGGTCATCTTCACTGTCCCTCATGTACCATGGAATATACGTCTTATACCTGTGCCTAAAGCACACTTGCCAAAGCTGATAGAGTTGCTAAATGAGAAGATTAAGATGGGGATTTTGGAACCCTCTTCTGCGCCCTATTCTAACAGGTGGTTTACTGTACCAAAGAAGAATGGTACTTTGAGATTTATTCAGGATATGCAGCCCGTGAACAAAGTGACAATCAGGAATGTGAGAACAGGTCCAGTTGTGGATGAGTTTGCTGAGGCTTTTGCAGGACGAGCCATCTATTCTCTAGGTGACTTGTATTATGGTTATGATCAGTTTCAGCTTGCCTTGGAAAGCAGGGATATTACTACTATGCGGACACCTATTGGTCTTGTGAGGATGTGTACCTTGCCTCAAGGTGCCACCAAATCAGTTGCTCATATGATGAATGCTGTGCATAGAGTTCTACGAGACTATATTCCGCAGTATACCATGCCTTTCCTGGATGATGTGCCTATTAAGGGTTGTGCAGAAGAAGAAAAGAATGAAAGTCTTGATTTGCGAGGATGTAGACAGTTTGTGGCTGAACACTTAGTTGCTTGTGAGAAATATTGATATGATTAGAGGAGGTGAACTTGACTCTTTCAGGGCTGAAATCTGTCTTTGGTGTTAATGAAGTCATCATAGTTGGGCACATGGTTGGATATTATGGCAGGAAGCCTTCATCTGCAAAGGTGGATGCCATAAGTAGGATTGTAGAGTATTGCTCGACTACTTCAGAGGTGCAGAGATTTGTGGGAGCTTGTGTATTTTACGTGATTTGGATTCCTCATTTTGCTCACATAGCAGATGTTCTCTATCAGCTGCTTCGAAAGGGGCAGAAATTTCATTGGGATGAGAAGCATTCGAAAGCCATGCGTAAACTCAAGAAGTTGTTGCAGTCAGCTCCTACTCTTCGCAAGGCAAATTATCAGTGTGGACGGCCGATCATGTTGACAGTTGATACTAGCCCTATTGGCATAGGTTGGGCAGTGGGAGAGGATGATGCTGATGGAAATAGATATGCAATCTGCTTTGGAACTAAAGTTCTTAATGAGCAACAGAGGAGATATCTGCAGATTAAAAGAGAGTTGTGGGGAGTAGTCACTGCACTGAAGTGTGATAAAGGGTATTTTATTGGAACTTCAGTTGTTGTGGAAACAGATTGTTTGCCTTTGCTTGGCATGATTACTAGTTGCTCGACTCCAGATATAGCGATGCTTCGGTGGATTGCCTATATCAAATCATTGAATCCAGAATTTCGACACATAGCAGGGAAAGATAATCCAGTTTGCTGACATGCTATCTAGAGCGAGATATGAGGATGAGGAGTCAATGCTTGCAAAAGATGATGAGACAGAGTTTGCAGCTTCTGTCCTTGTTCATGATTGTCATGTATCTACTGTTGAAGCCTTTATTGAAGAACTTTATGTTGACAAGTGGCTGCAAATTGGACAGTATCTAAGTTCATTGACTCAAAGAGCTGATTGGACAGATGATGTATTCATGAAAATCAGAAGGAAGGCTTATGGGTATTTCTTGAAAGATGGTTTTCTTTGGAAGCATCCAAAGAAGAGAGGTGGCTTACCCTTGAGAGTAGTTTGTGAGGTAGCGATGCAGATACAGATTATACGAGAGTTTCATGAGAGTTCATGGGCTAGTCATAGAGGTGTGTGGGCTACCTATGAGAAAATCAAAGAAAGATACTAGTGGAAAGGGATGTATAAAGATGTTTCTCACTTTGTGGAGACTTGCAAGGACTGCCAGCTTTACTCTTTAGTGCGGCATCGTGATGAGTTGCATCCGACCTATCCACTATGTATGCATTATAAGTGGGTGGTAGACTTGGTTACTTTGCCAGTGGGACTTTGGCAGATGAGATATCTTGTCTTGGCTAGAGAGGATCTTACAAACTATGTTGAAGGCAGATCTTTGCGGACGAAGACCACCACTACAGTATGTAAATTCTTGTTGGAAGAAATATTTTGCAGGTATGGATGTATAGGTAAGATTACAGCTAATCGTGGAGAGCTAGATGCAGACGAAGCTAGAAAATTTTTCTCACGGCTTGGGATTAAGTTGGCTCTTACTACTTCCTATAACCCAGAGGGAAATGGGAAGAGCGAAAGAGGACATCCGCCGATATTTAAGGCATTGGCAAAAGCTTGTAGAGGTCGGATTGGAGATTGGCCGAGATTACTACCTTTTGCATTGTGGGCAGATCGCTCTACACATAGCGTGACTACTGGATATATGCCTGCAGAGTTGATGTATGGACAAAAACCTGTCATGCCTATAGAAATCTGTGCTCTCACGTGGAGTGTTCTTCCATGGCATGAGAATTTATCAAGGGAGGAGCTTCTGGCTCTTCGGATTCGTCAACTAGAGAGAAGAACAGAAGATGTGCAGCTAGCAGTTGATCGTTTGAGGGCAGCCCGACTCACAAACAAGGACAGGTTTGATTTGAGGCATCGCTTGAGGCCTAGAGCCATAAAAGAAGGAGATTGGGTTCTAGTCTACAACAGTAGTCTAGAGAATCAGCATAGTAGCATGAGAAAAATGGTTCAAAGATGGTTTGGACCATATGAGGTGAAACAGGTTTTTGACAATGGTACCTATGAGCTGGCTGAATTAGATGGAATAGTATTGAGGGTGCCCATTGCTGGAAAACAGGTCAAGATTTTCAAGAGAAGAGAAGATGAAGAATATTCACTTGAAGCATTGGCAGAAGCAGACCAGGTAGAAGAAAGTCAAGCAGAAGAAGCAGAGAATATGGATGATGAAGCTGATGGAGAAACAGGTCCACTAGAAACTGATGAAGGACTCGACCTGTTTGTGGACTTGAATGATCCTGGATAGTTGGCTCATCCTGAGGATGCGCAGGTTTAGAGAGGGTGGATGTCGTGTTGCTACGCATCCGAGCCGTATACACCTCCATTTTTTTGTTGTGCATTTGTGTTATTTTTCTGCGTGTGATTCATTGTGTGTGATTGATGCATTATGATAATCCGTCCTTTCAGTACCCGCATCCAATGTATATATTCCGCTAGTGTGTGTGTGTGTTTCTGTTTGGATGCATGATGTGTGTGTTAGAAAAATATGAAAAACTGATGCCAAAGGACATTATCAAGCTGATAATTTCAATGATGATCTCTAAGAAAAGTGCAGGGAATTGTGGAATCAAAGGAAGCTTTCTGGAAGCCGATCATCTAAGTTCAATAGTTCCCATGAAATAGAGTTGAAGGAAGTCTCTCAAAAGCTGCTTAAGCGAGTAAAGCACTAGTGAAGCACCGAGAGAGCGTTTTGCCACCCAGTCCTCAAGGCCGAAGTCGAAGTTTGTGCGCAGATCACCCATCACAAAGCTGACTGTTAATGGGGCAAATGATGACTCCAAAGATACCCTAAGTCAGTCCTCAAGGTCAAAATCAAAGTTTGTGCGTAGATCTCCTGTTGGTGTAAAGAAACTAGAGGTAGCAATGCCTCAAATTTCTGCTAAAGAGTCTTTGATATCTAAAGCACTAAAGACAAATGGTGCTCCACAGAAGAAAGGCTCAAAGATGGATGTAATTATATTCATTGGGCTTTTTTTTGTCAAGCTATTCTTGTCAAAGAGGAGTTTTTTTTCGCTCAGCTAAAAGAGGGAGTGGAGGGAAGCGCTGAGCTACAATGGCTACTACTATGAAGGCACTGTTTTTATGACTCTTTCGACGAAGGCATTAACTCCTTGGATGCTTGTGGATTATCGAAAAGTTATGATGGAGAGAAGGGAGCGACATCGATGCCAAGATTGGTGATGCAGAGGAATTTAAGGCAGCTGACTTGCTGTGGTTGAATTCGACGCTACGAATCGCATCGCCTTTTCTTACAATGTGGAGCTGGATGAGTGGAGTTGAGTGCACCCAGAGCTTCCCGATTGACATGAACTGTATCGTAAACCGCGTGTTCTACATACTATCACCCTCGTCAAGTACAGGGGCCGGGTCCTTGCGGCTGAATCGTAGTACAACAGGCTGTCTCCTCTTGTCGGTTTTGTGATACGGGAGCTGTGTCAAACAAGCAAATGTCTACCTGCTGCTGGTATGGAAGACTGCTGGATACAGGTTGCATCGACACCTTTCAACCTTTGGGAAGATAGCCAGGAGCTGAAAGACAGGAGAAACTCCACCTTCGAGAACATTATGATGGTGCTGCTGTCTGTGTTATGCGGCCGTCCCTGGTTGTTGTGGCATGACAGAGGCGCGGGCCATGGGATTTGAAGACAAAGTGATGGACTTCGGTGGCAGTTATGCTAATCGGTGATGAAGACAAAGTGATGGACTCTTTGTAGATGGCAGAAGAAATTGAAGCCAGATGAGCTGGTTCCCTCACTCTCACGCTTTGCAAGTTGGCTGATACGACAAAGCTCTGACAGAGAGAGTACCTAAGTAGGACACGACTTAACCGTGTCTAAGCTCAAGATAAATTTCATAGATCAAGTGGTTGATGCTTTGGGACCTGATTCAGAGAACTGGTTCAGTGTGTGCGGAGGAGAAGGCTGAGGAAGGGGCTTCAAGCTCTGATGCACAACCTGCAGTGAAACGCAGTATAGCATGATGTGGATGCCCCTATGATGATTGTTGATAGCCCTGGCCCTTTAGAATCTCAGCAGCATGTTGTATACAGAGGCTGCGAATGCTTTCAATGATCTCCAGAATTAGTGAAACATCTGCGAGAGTTTCCTACCTCTTTACTAGGGAAATATGCTTGTGTTTTACTAGGGGAATATGTTCAACACAATCATAGTAGTCTTCCAAATTGTGATGAAAGACAATGTGGCTGCCATCAATCTGTGGTGGAGTATGATCCCTCTCTTAGACATGCTTGAAGCATCTGCATTGCAGTGCAGTTCGATGCAATTGGCGGTGCTTTAAGCTCCACAGTAGCTTCGCAGAACAGTCTGCCACCTGTGCTTCATTGTTCCTGCCCTGAGAATGTCAAATCTGAGGCCTGAATAGTCTGCTTACTGAAACCTGTTGAACTCTCGGTGATGAAAAGCCTCCATCGAATCAGAACAGTGCTTCCTTGGGCCCTGGGCTTCAAATTCGATCACATGTGTCCTAACACACAGTCAAGCATGGAACAGAGAAAAGAGGATATTGTTGGAACCTTGAAGAACTGTACAAACTCCGGAACATTGTGACAGGGTTGCTTAGTACATTGGAATGCTATCAAAAGTGGCTTTGAATCGGTCCTTCTTGTTGGTAATGTTCTTATTGATAGGTATGCTAAGTGTGGGAGCTTGGAAGATTCACACAGAGTTTTCGGTCAGCTTCTAAACTGTGATGCAGTGTCATGAATTTCAGCAGAACTCTTCAAGTTTCCTCAAGCCTATGTACCAAAGGCATAACTGTCTTCAAACACTTGAATGCATAACAGTTTATGAGATACTATAGATTTTTCTGAACATGGACCTCATGTAATTTACTTGACAAGGAATATAGTGAACTTTGGCATCAAAAATTCGTTTTCTTCTTGTTAGTCTCTTTCCTTGTTACAACTTGAACTCCATGTTCAGCAGCCCTTACACGAAATCTACGACATCGGGCTTTCTCGCAGATAAGTGCGTGGGTGGCTAGAAGACGAGTTTCTGATAGGCGTTCCAGCTCGACCAAGCGTTGCGTCCATGCTTCCTTCCCTTCCCATCGTTCTTGGAGTGCTATTCTCAGGCTAGGGATGAAAAATTCTAATGGGAGAATTGCTTCAGTCCCATAGGTCAGCCTAAAGGGGGTTTGACTGACGGTCATTTTATAGGCTTTGCGGTAGGCCCACAAGGCTCCCATCAACTTGTTGTCCCAGTCGCTTCGTGAGGCTGAGACTACTTTAGTTAGGACGTTGATGAGAATTTTGTTAGTTGATTCCGCCTGGCCATTAGCCTGAGGGTAGTATGGTGAGGATTTGCGATGGATGATAAGAAAGGCAGATAGGAGATGTGCTATCACTTCGTTGATGAAGTGTGTGCCTTGGTCACTAACTAGTTCGATGGGGCAACCGAAGCGCGAGATCACTTGCTCCCATAAGAACTTGGCAGTCGTCCTAGCATCGATTTTCCATGTGGCTCTCGCCTCTGCCCATTTCGTGAGGTAATCCGTGGCCACCACGATGTACTTGGCTTGTGAGTATTGCGCCGCGGGGCTGATGGGTCCTATAAAGTCAATTCCCCATTTTTCGAAGGGTTGGCGAGCAATAACAAGGGTTAACTCCATTTGATCCTTACGAATTGGGACTTTTGTCCGTTGGCACTCGTCACAATGCTTGAGGAATTGCTTAGCGCCGTGGAAAAGTGTGGGCCACCATAGCTGGGACTGCAGCACCTTTCGTGCTGTCGTGTCTCCGCTAAAGTGTCCTCCTACAATGCCGCTGTGCGCCTCTGAGAGCACATCATCCATCTCATGCTCACATACGCACCTACGCAACAATCCGTCTTGCCCCAGCCTATAGAGTTGGCCTGTAATCAGTTGGTAGGGCTGGATCTTCAGGATCAAGCACCTAAGTTGTGCCTTTTCTATTGGTCGCTCCGGTAGTCCGTGCTCGAGCACTTGGACTATGTCCTCTGCCCAGTATGGAGTCAGATCAGCCCTAAATAGGTCTCTTTCACTGGACAGGTGGAATAAGTGGACGTCAGGTAACTTGTCAATGATGCCCTGTCCAGCGGCTTCTCCTGTGGATATACGAGACATGTGATCAGCCATGTAGTGCTATTTTCCCTTTCGTACCACCACAGAGAAATCCAACTCTAGGAGCAGGAGGAGCCATCGAGCTATATGTCCTATAGCACAAGGTTTGTTTACTAAATAGAGCAGGGCTTGATGGTCCAGGAAGAAGATGAAAGGGGTGGCCAACAGGTAATGCTGGAACTTCTTCACGGCGAACACCATGGCTAATCCCTCTTTTTCCATTGTCGAATAATTCATCTCCATCTCAGTGAGTTGCCTGCTAGCAAAACTCACTGGGTAATCTAGGTTATGCTTACCAGGTTGGCACAACACTGCCCCCACGGCAAACTTAGAAGCATCAATGTGTACGTGGAAGGTAATGGTTCAATCTAGGGCTCGTAGAATTGGTGCCTTGGCAGTCTTTGTATTTATCGCAGGAATCCTTGTCATTCAACTGCCCATCGTCTCCTAGGGCTTGGTATGCCCTGTGTCGTTGGTCTGGAATCAGGGCCCAGTTATACATGAGGTTCAGCTCGTGCACCCTGGTCCATTGCCACTTAGGATCCTCTAAGAGATCCTGGAGCGGTTTGAAGTTGGCAGCTAGGTTGCCCGCTAGCTGGTCTGCTAGGTATTCCAGTACCCCCTGGAGTTCCCTTTTGTTGGATGGCACCTGGAAGGTAACAGGCTTAGGCCTTCCATGGAGGCTTGCTGCCATCATGTAGACTGGTGTAGAGAGTGCTTCGTTTGTCTTGCCAATTGTTTTGATGGCCTGCTCATACGCCTCATGGTCTGAGAATGGCAGGTCAATTGTAGCGAGAACGTGCATCCAATCCCGCTCATCCTCTGGGCATGGGATATACTTAGTCAAGGGCCCATAGGGTTCCCTGACCTGAGTGTTCCCTTTGAGCATAGCAGAGGTGGCATCTAGGTCGACTGGTGAGGTCTTCCAAGTGTCCATCTCTATTCTTATGGCGCCAGTTCTATTGCCAAGGAAGATCAAGCTGTTACCCCAATCTTCGATGACTCTAGCATTGCGCATCTAGGGTTGGCCTAATAGGATATCATAGTCCACTCCCTTCATGACTATAAAGTCGACAGAGAACTGGACACCTGCGATCTTCATTGGCTAATTCTTCAAGACCCCAAATGGCTTCACTCTCATACCGTTTGCTAGCGTGACATTAAACCGAGCAGCTTCGACGGGCGGGTTTCCCCAAGTCTGCAGCTCTGCATGGCTAAGCACACTAACCCCGGCTCCCGTGTTCACAATTCCCTTCCTTGTTGTGTCACCCAGGGCTAGGACTGGCAGGACTGCATGCATCTCAGAGCCCTCCCAAAAGGCGTTGACGTACAAGGATTTAGGCACGGAGTGCAATGTTAGACTTGGCAATTGTGTTTCTGCATCCTGGTCTTGAGGGTCTACCTGGCCTGCTCTTGTGATCCCTCGACCCACTGCTTAAGGTCTTGCCATAGGGCAGGGTGTTGCTTAAGGAGATCCCCCAAGCTAAGTGTTACAGGCATGGTCACTAGCGTAGTCAAGAGGTCGTCAGATACTCGTTCTTCTCTTAGCCTAGACTATCTAGGCCAATGGCTGCACGGCTGATCTGCGGCTCTGTTGCGTCTAGGCTTGGTCTCAGCGGCACTGCTTGTGGCATAGTGGCTTCGGCCGACTTAGGTTGGGGTGGTGACATTGGCGTGCTCATGCTGGAGAGATCATCGATCTCATCCTCTTTGAGATGCTGTTGAGCCTCCCTCACCCATTCCTTCACCTTTTTCTATGGCCTCTAATTGTCGCTTTGGATGTGGGTATTCCCCTATCTTAGCGATTCCCTTTTCGGCTGTCTTAGGGGCTGAACTCTCTGCCTCTACGTCTGAGACTTTCTTCCCATTAGGTAAGGTCGTAGCACTCTCGGTCTTTAATGCGACCTTAGCTTCCGATCTCTTCTTTTTCTGCCTGCGGCTTTGCTTTCCTACTAAGGTTGCGTCAAGATTGCTAGGTCCTGGCAGAGAGATGTCGGCCTGCTTCGTTTGGGCTCGAGTCATAACTCGCAAAGGAATAGGCGTGGCCTCCCCATCGAGGTTTTCAACACCAAACAACCCCAATGGGATGGATGGCAAGTTAGCTGAGCCGGAGGACAACTTTCGCTTTGGGAAATCTAAGAAAAGATGGGTGATTCCGCATTCTATGCACCTTTGGTCAGCTTTGTCCGTGTTTTGCTGCTTTCTTTCAGGGCAGCGTGATGAGACATGACTGGTGTGTCTGCAAGTCCAACAAGTGATCGTATCCTGTGGCTACCCTCCTAGGCCTCTACCCCGTCCTCGTCCTAATGCCATCACCGACACGGGTCGATAATCCATGAGGACCGCGTTGCCCTCGTCGTCATGTGAGATGTAAGGGTATATGTAGGTCTCTTCGTCACTAGGCTCCTCAGTGTGCTAGAGCGTCGCTCGATGGGTGGGTCACATAAGGACCACGTGGTCTAGGAATGCCGGTAGGATTTATGTCCATTCTAGGGACAGCTGGTTTCATATCGTTAGGTGCGGGTAGAGCCAATGGGGCTCCCCTTTCGAAGAATGGCTGTGGCCTATTAGCTAGATAAGGCTAGCCGTAGGGTTGCGAGTATGGAAGTCTTTGTGGCAATCTGCAATGTGCGACATTGTGGCCGAACCTACCGCATTTAGCACAAGGTCTTGACCTAGGGTCTTGACACTCGGCCGGCAAGTGGTTTCCGCCACAGTACACGCATTGGATGTGCGGGCGCGTTGGTCGTCTCAATATGTCTTGTATCTTGGCTAATTCCATCCTGACCTCAGCCAAGCCTTGGTCTGTCTCGGTGGCCTTCCCCTTATCTTGGGATGATGGGTTTGACCGCTCACTAGAGGCTGACGTTCTCTCTAAGCTTCGCGGGTTAGTCTCGTCCAGAGTTGAGCTCCTAGAGCTTTGCTCTTTCAGCTGGTCATCGACTCTGATGGCTTTCTCAAAAACTCTAGCCACCACGTCCCGCTGCAAGCTTGAATTGCCTGCCAATGCCTTATATAAATCTTCATCTCCAATTCCGCTGATGAATATAGTTGAAACTGCTCTGTCAGTCGATCGCTCGCCTAGAGGGATTCTCTTAAAGAGACTTCTCACATGGTTCATGTAGTCGCAGATGTCCTCCTTCTCTTTCTGCTTGACATTCATCAAGGGTACTAGCAGTTATCGGAGTATCCGGGCTCGGCGAACCTCTTGACGAAGAGATCCTTGAGATTATTGAAGTTGGCTCGTTCCACGGCATCCAGGCTTGTATACCACGTCCTACCCTTATCACCTAAGCAAAGCCTGAATGCTTGCGAACGTTGAGCCTGGTCATTGAGGCTGTTGGCTTCGCAGACTTGCTCAAACTGCTCAACGAAGCTATACGAATCATCATGCGATTGGTAGTTGTCGAGTTGCTTGGCAAGAATCGCTATTTTGGCCTGGCTCTTTGAGCCTTGGTTTGCCCCTAATCCTGCAAGCAGAGACGTCGCTAGTGTAGTGGCACTCTGCTCTACTGCAGTGTTATCGAGTAGCCGTGAACTTCTCATTCTCTTTTCAACTTTATATACAAAGCCCTAAGTCCTTTCTGGGCGGTCATTCCTCTTTTACATGGCCGGCCGTAGCCTAGGCCCTTTTTCTCATCTCCCACCATTCTAATTTATCCTATTCCCAACTAATGTCTACACTTTACACAGTAGTGAGCCTGACACTCGTTTACACAGATTCGGGGGCGCTTCCTCATTTTAATGGTGCTTCTTTTTCCTCTTTCGTTGCCTTGGCCCGACACCGAAGCTTCTTGGAAGTCGTGTCTGAACATTTGAATTTTTCAGGGATTGGTTACCGGTCAAGGCGCCTTTTTCTGCTTTTATCTTTTTTTGCTTTTATCCTGCGCCTTTTTTGCTATTTTCCCTTCTTTCCATTTTCCTCTCCTTTGTGCTGCGGAAACACGGTCGGAAACACGGTCCGAAACACGGTAACAAAATCTCTTGGCTAACCGAGACCACCCTTCCATAGGATAGACCCATTGGTCACATCCACCATGCTTCCCTCGAGGGTTATTTTAGCTACCTAATTACCTACCACGTTATGCTTGACACATAAAAGCAACCTCCTTAATTAACCCATTAGTCATAGGTTCCTTTACATAATTTAGGCCACAGACACGAAGACAAGATAAAACAAGATTAAACACTTCATTAACTTATCTTGGGATTAATGTGTGTCTCCTGCCCATACAGGAGAATTAAGTGCTCATTTCTGCCTCCGCAGAAAAATCCTTCCATCTTCCGACAATAAAACCTGAAGGTCTATCCTTCCAAGATTCCGCCTTGTAACTAGTATCAAGACCTCGAGATCCCATCTGAGTCACGTAAAACACTTGTCTAGGGCCCAGAGGCATTGGGATCTACGGCCAGAGCCCCCACTAGCACCCAAGCCTCCTCCTACGCCAAGTGATTTCCACAGAGAGACCTCTCGCAGCGGGTTTGATCCACATTCCCGGTGTGGATTCATAACCCCCTTGGTTAGGGTTTGGCAGCTCGGAGGGGGTAGCTAGCACTATCCTTTCTTAATTATCCCTTTTAGGAAATCAACCATAGCTGAAGCAACCAGCATAGTAATAATTGCTAGGGAAAACATCCCTTTCGTTTCCATGGCAATCAGTCATCTGAGACCCAGCCATGAAATCATCAAACACTCCCCACTTGGGTTAACATCCAAAACCACATTAACAAACAGTTGAATGCACAACCTCTTGCTTCAAGGCATTGCAATTCCATTGCATGCACAATCAGAATTTTAATTGGATGTATCAAAACACTTGCTTAAGGGATTTAAAACCTTTTCAAACCGCCAAGCTTCAACTAAGCTAGGAGCGCATCCATTTGCGATAGTCCACAGCAAGATCGATAAAACAATTCACATGCAATTATACTTATTCCTAATGCCCCGGATCACATGTTACTTGCGTCTATGAAAGTCTAGGGTTTTGTCTAACGATGCAAGTGTATCTCATGAACAGAAATTAACATTTCATGTGTTTCTTTTAACCATGATTGCAAAACGTGAATTCTAAATGACTATTCATGTACTAAACTGGTTAAAAAGCTATCATTTTATGTGAAGTAAGGCGATAACCTTATCATTTTATGTGTGTAAAAGCTATCATTTCGTGCCTAAAATCTTGTGCGAATTCTAAACTCTACCATTTACAACAACAGATGCAAACTCGGCAGAAAGCAGAAAGATTTGATTCCTTAGTTGTGAAAGCATTACAAGTAGTGGGACAAGAATTGAAATAGTTTAAGGGTCAAAATGTTTTGGCCTTCATCCAATTGTATGAAGAAAAGACGTTGTTTCAAGGGATATTGCAGTATGCGTGGAGTCGGTATTTTTCCTGTTTGGCCATGCATGCATTGCATGATCGGATTGATGAGTTACATATAAGAGATGCTGATTGGGTAGCTTTTAAGAAATCTATAAGAGAAGAGTTTTTCCTTGGAAGATACACGATTGGTAACTACTAAAAGGACATTTATAGATTGGATTGAAAATCCCAATAAAGGGTTGGTTGCTACAGCTTTGCTCTGTGAATTTTAAAGTTAATATGCACATTTGGATTTCGATAAGCATCAATCATTGGAGAGTCAGAAAATTGATTTGTTTCTAAAGACTACAGATCCTGTCTTGTAGGAGAAGCTGGCTGATCGTTTAGAAGATGTCTCTTCTGAAATGAGGTTGAAATCAGATTGGGCTAATGTAACTGAGGCAGTGCATACGTTTGTTAAGAGAGCAGATGATGGGTACAACCACCACACCTACCAATGCTCAGATCAAGGGGGGTTGAAATTGCAGCCAAGTCGCCTGTGGCTACAGTGAAACAATCAGCTATACGTGTTGGTCCGGATCTTAAAGAGGTGATGCTATGGATGAATTAATCAAATGCATGCATGATTTGAGGTTGAATTTGACAGAAATCTATACAAAGGTCAAAAAGTTGGATGTTAAGGTAGAAGAGAAGGCTCCCAAAGTCCGTACAAAGAAGGATATAAGAGGGCATCATACCCCCGGGGTGGGATAGCAATTGACCTCAATTGCTATTAGCTCAATGTGGAGCTAACAGAGTGGGGAAAGCATTTAAGTCTCTAGCGTGCATCCATTGTGCTTCCTCTACAGGATGGTTCTTAAATTTTACTAGATATCTAGAATACCTTCGGCCAGTTCTAGTGGTCATGTAGTCAGTGTCTATAATAGCTTCTGGTTCAAGTATTTCAGTCTCTTCTTCTAATAAAGGTGGGTTTTCATAAACAGGGTGGATAGGTAATTGGCCTCTAAATGGTCTCAATAAGCTAATATGAAATGTATTATGAATTTTCCAATGAGATGGTAATTCTAACTTGAATGCATTATCATTAATTTTATGAATGATTCTAAATGGTCCATAGAATCTAGGAGCTAATTTAACAACTGGATGTCTATCTACACTTTGCAGTCTACGTTTTTCTATTCTCAGCCAAACATAATCATCAACTTTGAAATTCATGGCTTGTCTTTTCTTGTTGGCTTGTTTGGTATATGATTGTTGGGCTTTAGCAATCATATCCTTAACCTCATCAAAAATACTATTATGCATACTAGCAATATCATCAGCACTCTGAATTCTATTAGACAAAGATGCAACAGGTGTAGACAATCTATATCCTTAAATGAGTTCAAAAGGTGCTTTCTTTGTAGATGTGTGCGGTGTATTGTTATATGCAAACTGTAATAAATGCAAATGAGTGTCCCATGTCTAAGGTTTAGAGATAGTATATGCACGTAAAAGATCTAGAATGGTGCTATTTGTGGCTTCTGTTTGTCCATTTGTTTCTGGATGAAATGCAGATGAGAAATCAATCTTTGTGCCTAGATTAGCAAATAGGGTAATCCAAAAATTGTTACAAAATCGAGAATCACGATCTGAAATAATCACTTTTGGCAATCCATGGTTAGTAAAAACAGTTTTAAAAAACAATTGTGCTGCCTGTGATGCTGTTAAAGTTTTCTTACATGGAATGAAATATGCTTGCTTACTAAATCTATCTACAACTGTCCAAATCATGTCATGGTTAGATTTAGTATTTGGTAAACCAGTAATGAAATCCATAGAAATTTGTTCCCAAGGTTTAGATGGAATAGACAAAGGCATTAGTAATCCATATTGTTTACCATGATGTCTCTTTATTCTTTGACAAATCAAACATTCAGAAACGAAATTAGATACATCTGCATCCATATGCGGCCAATAAAAATCTTCAGTTAACATATGATACCTCTATGACCTTGATATGGGGGACAATGAATTTCATTCAAAACAAAAGATCGGAATGGAATAGTAACACACAGTCTCTTTTCATAAAACATAAATCCATCATTATATGACAATGAATCAACAGGAATGAAATTATTTTGAACTAATTTATGCCAATCAGAATAAAAAGTAATATCCTGGTGATATGTATCTTTCATAGCAATCAAAGAATCAAAAGATATGACAGAAATATTATGAATTGCAGGTCTTCTACTCAATGCATCAGCAACTACATTTTCTTTTCCAGGTTGGTATTGAATGATAGGATGAAAACTTTGAATGAAGGAAGCCCATTTGATATGACGGTCAGAAATTTGGGGTTGGCTAAGTAAATGTCTAATGCTTTGCTGGTCGGTCTTTATCATGAATTCTGAACCCATTAAGTAGTGCTTCCACTGTCTTAATGCTTGTACAACTGCTAATAGTTCTTTGTCATATGTGGAATATTTCAGCTCAGAGGGTTTCAGCTTAGAACTAGAATATGCTATTGGATGATTGTCTTGCATTAGTACGGCTCCTATTCCTGATCCGCTACCATCAGTCACAACTAGAAAGAATGGTCTATTAAAGTCAGGCAATTGTAAAACAGGGGCATTGGTTAATGTACGTTTCAGTAAGTCAAAGGATTTATGCTGATTTTCGGTCCATTGATAAACAATTCCTTTCTTGAGAAGTTTGGTTAATGGTAAAGCAAGTAATGAAAAATTACGTACAAACTTCCTATAGAAACTAGCAAGACCAAGGAATGAGCGTAACTCATGCACGTTTTTAGGAACAGGCCAATGCAATATTGCATCAATTTTCTTAGGATCAACTTTAATTCCTTCAGATGATACAATATGACCTAAATACTCAATTTCTGTTTTAAAGAATTCACTCTTTTCAGGATTTGCAAACAATTGATTTTCTTTCAATAATTGAAAAACTAATGACAAATGCTCATAATGCTCTTTCTCATTTTGACTAAACACCAAAATATCATCAAAGAAAACAATCACACAGTACTGATATTTTAAAAAGATACGGTTCATCATTCTACTAAAAGTGGCAGGTGCATTAGTCAATCCGAATGGCATGACTAAGAATTCGTAATGACCAAACTGTGTTCTAAATGCAGTCTTAAATATGTCATATTTATCTAGCCTCACCTGATGATATCCAGACTTAAGGTCAATTTTACTAAATATAGAATATCCTTGCAGTTTGTCCATAAGGTCATCAACTCTAGGTATAGGATACCTATTCTTTACAGTGATCTTATTTAAAGCTCGATAGTCAATACACATACGATAGATATTATTCTTTTTCTTAACTAAGAGTACAGGTGCACTGAATGGAGAACTGCTAGGTCGAATTAAACCTCTATTTAGTAATTCTTCAACTTGACTCTGGATTTCTTTTTGCTCTATTTGATTGTGCCTATATGGTGCTTTGCAAGGTGGTTGTGTGCCAGGGATTAAATCAATCTTATGGTCTTCTGGACGTGAAGGAGGTAAACCTGGTGGTAGGTCTTCTGCAAAACAGTCCTTAAAATATGCAAGAAATTCCTTATGCCTAGGGTGCATATGATTTTCCTTTGCTTGCAATTCATTCATCCAAATGAGATATGATTTAGTACTCTTGCGTAATGCACGTTTAGCTTGAGTATGCGAAAGCAGTGGAAAAACATTAGATGCATGCATACCATATAATGTAATAGATTGTCCTTGAAAATTAATATTCATTGTGTGTGTGGAATAATCTATATCTGGGTTATGCTGGTGTCGCCAAGGCATTCCTAAAATAATGTCACTCGACTGTAATGGAACAACTAAGAAATTTCTCCTTTCAGTGTATGAACCAATTTGAATTTCTAAATCTTGAACTTCTTGTGTACCATTATACCTAGTGCCTAAAAATGCAGCTTTTATGCGATAATGCGTAGGTACAGTCTGTAATTTCAATTCCTTTACCAATTTTGCTGAAATAAAGTCATGAGTACTACCGTCATCATGCAAGATAGTCCTTTCCTTTCCATGCACCAAACATTTCATAGTCAATAATGAATGTGGAGTAGGCATACCTGGTAAAATGTCGGAAGTAGTAGTAATGTCATCCTCATCTTTAGTGAAATCAGGCATATCCTCTTGCTCGTCTTCGTCCATGGCTCCAAGATAGTTGATATGTGCTGGTGGCTTTTTTGAATGACAATTTGCTGCGAGATGTCCAGGTTGGTGACATTTATAGCATACTATTGGCTTGGCTTTGGTTACATTATTTGCAATGGCTGGAAGTCTGGGTACATTTGGATTTGCTTGTGGAATAGGCTTAGGATTTGGATTGACATTGGATGGTAATGCAGGTGGTTTAGCCCAATTCTTGCGGAAAGATGGTGAAGAGAAACGACCTAGATTAAATCTTCTAAAATTGGAATTGAATTGTTTAGATCCATAATTACCATTGGCTTGGATTTGCTATGGTCGTCTGTCTCTACCGCGTAACTTATCTTCAATGTCGTGAGCTAGTGAGATGGCATCTTCAAGGGTAGCAGGCTTGAACATGTTCACTTCAGCGTAGTAATGTCCAAGAAGTCCAGACATATACTTCCGCTTATGTGTCGTCTCTGGTACGTCTTCAAGCATGCGTAACTGTAGGAGTGTACTCCAAAAATGCTCTGTATACTGTGGTATAGGCTCACGATCCCGTTGTTGAAGTAAATCCCATTGCTTGATAGACTTCTCATGAAATTGCGGTGGAAGGAAATTCTGCATGAACTTCTTCTTGAAATCTTCCCAAGTAGCAGGACATTCTATGCTCTTGCGTACTACAGTCCACCAAAGTGATGCTATGTCTACCAAATGATTAGTAACACACTTGATTTTATCTTTTTCTGGATAGGTTTCCTCATGGAAATAGTCATCAAACTGGCTAATGAATGATAAAACAGTCTTTCCTTCTCGTATGCCATTGAAAGTGCGAAATTTGAAACTTCGTTTACTTATCTTTGATTCCTTGCGAATGGTTTGAGCTTCAAGAGTGGCGTCGATAGTACGTCGAATTAAATCTTCAGCTTGAGGTTCTTCTTTGTCGGTAGACGCTCTTTGTAATTTTGTCAATTGCACTTGCAATGCTTGCTTAGCCCTTCGTTCTTCTTCCAATTGCAGCATGATTAGATCTAGCTTTTGTTCCATAGTAGGCTCAGGTAGGTCATCTTCAGCCATAGGATCATCCATATGTGGTTCCGTCATCCTGTAAAACTCAAAAGACCTTTCTCACTCAAAATCAGGTTAGCGGGATGAGCGTAGCTCAAATTCGGGGTTACAAGGCTATGTATTTTTGGGTATTTCTTTCTCAATTTTCAAAAAATCTGCAATATTTCCTTCTTCGTATGCTGAAAATACTTCAGCGAACCTGCGGATAGGTAGAATACTTTGCCACGAACAACTTTGCAGTTCAGAGTTTTTGCGCAGGAACAGCCCTTCTAGGAGTTTTAAGCACTAGTCAGTTCTGACTCCAGTTGACTAGTCTGACTTGCAGAGTTGCAGACTTAGCCGACTTGCAGAGTTGCAGACTTGCAGAACTTAGACCGACTTGATGAACTTGCTGAACTTGATTCCAATCGACTTGCAGGACTTGACTTCGGAGGTGCAGGACCTGAAGTTTATTGACTTGCTTGCCTTGTATGACTTGACTTGAGTAGTTTAGCTTTGACTTGAGGGATTAAGCTTGAGAAGCTTAATAAAAATCAATAGTCTGATTTCGTGGGGGGGGGCCATTTTCAGCATGACGCGAAAAACGCGGACACCTCGTGAGATACCACGGCGAAAAATTTGAAGCTTGAAGCTTCTTTGAAGCTTCTAAGCTTAGTCTTAAGCCTTGTTGAAGTAATTAACTATGATATGAAGAAAGCTTATCTCTCTGTTTTGATAACTTGATGATGGAGATGAATGCGTGGTCCTCCGCCTGTATAGCCTGGTCCTTCACGATCTGAGAGTAGAAACAGGGGTTCTTGATCGCCAGAAGTCTGCCTGTATCGACGGTTCGCGACGAGATTGACTGTAGAGCCCGATCGTTCCAGGAGCTCCGCCTTCGCACGAGATGGGTAGCGATTGGAAGCTCTTGATCTCAGCCCCGCTCTGATACCACTGGTGCGCAGATCGGTCGCTGTATGCTCACGTAGTGAATCCCGGAAGGTCCCCAAGAACAATGAACTCTACCTTTTTGCACAAAAAACAATGTAAAAGCATCAACGACAAGAAGCAAGAGACCAATTGGGTTCAATCTCCTCCCACGCCTTATGTGAGCGCTTCACAAAGCATGTATTTTATGTATATTTCCATCTTCATGCTCAATAATAGCCCAATTTACAAAAATATGACAAGCTTTTAGCTTTTGAGTTTGCTTTCTACAAAAATAGGAAATAAAGCTAATGGACGGTGCCCATGGAGTCTGGCACGCCCAATCTCAATGTCCCAAATAGAAATAACATATCCGTGCGCATAGGCGCATACAAAATAATAATAAATAATCGATGCCTCAATAGACATAACAAAATATAGGCCTGGCGCCTATCAAAATATAATCCAAAGGTCGAATACTCGCTAGACTCCAATGCTTTCCTCCGCCACTGCTGCTATCTCTACACATCAAGTGAAGCATTCACAATCGTTAGTAAAATAATACAATTAAACCGACAAAAGTGAATACCTAGCAGTCTTCAGCTACATAAATAAATCAACTGGTTAGAAATAAATCCTAACCTTAATTTATTACGAGTGCGCACTCTAAACTCATAAACGTTTATTAATTTAATATGCATTTTGCGGAATCACCCGCTATGGAATCACCCATGTACACACTAAATTAATGAAACGCCCGAAAAGGACAGGCGTCCCCATCAACTTCTCGCACAAAGAATCCACTTTGTGTATGAGCCCCGGTCATCTAAGTTTACGGAATCCACCGTAAAACCTCACGGAATCCACCGTGGAATATGCCTCCTGGCATCACTTTTGGAGCCAATGGAAGCATCAGACTGGTGGTTTGAGCAGCATAGTGGAAGTTATTGTTCCATGCATGTTTTTGTCTACAAGAGATTTATCTTCTCATAATGTAGAAATAAATTTGACAAGCTTCACCTCTGTGAGTATTCTTCTACATCTTCTATTTCTTTAAGCCCTTCTCTTCTATCTACTCCTCTCCCTGAATCTCCCTTCACCTTGCTATCTCTCACCCCCATAGTAGACTTTCGACCCCAAACACTGCGACCATTGTCAACTCGGTTGATGCTCTAGTCAGGAATGAAGACATACCAAAGATAGGTACACATGTTTCTTAGCGAGTAGATCTGAATGCATATGACTACTGCTTGCTTGAACTAAAGCTCAAAACTTTGAGATTTTGTAATTTTAGTTATTGATAGCAAGAAGAGGGCTACATGGAGGATGAGCAAGTCCTAATGTCTAAAGGATAAATGTTCTAACATGGTAAGGTGTGGTCTATTGTACAGGCTTTCAAATATTATTGTCTAGTGGTGGTTGTAAAATTGTTAAGCTTATGATTCTTTCTTCACGATTTGAAACCAAAACACTTTTCCCACAGTGTGAGAATTTCACCTTTCCTTTGAAGATTTTTTGACAACGAAATTGTTATTGACAAGCACATGCCAACTCAGTTGATGCTCTCGTCATGGATGAAGACATACCAAAGACAAGCACACATGTTTGTTAGCTAGAAGATTTGAATGCATACGACTAGTGCCTTGGGGGGTTCACTATATATATATTCTCTATATAACGTGCGTTCATGGCCTATTTATAAATGTCCTAATCTGTGAATTTTTCTTGAATAAAATACAACCCTTTTCTATTCAATCTGTAAGTAACCCCTTTATATGACACCCTTCTGTATGTAAAAAATGTATAAAAATGGTGTTTTAAAAACCCCTTATTTTGAACTCACGTTATATATACATATATTCATGAGTGATCCCCCCGAGACTAGTGCCTACTTGAACTGAAGCTCAAAACTTTGAGGATTTGTAATTTTAGCTACTAGAAGCAAGAAGTGGGCTACATGGAGGACTAAAGGTAATAGTCTATGCCTTACAACACCCTAATGAAGAGGGTTTGTATATACATTTTGATAACATAAATATTTGCATATAATAGTCTGGCATCTTAGCCTATAACTAGCCTAATTTCTTTCCTTAAAATGATTCTTAGAATATTCAGTTAGCTTTATAGGTTTCCTTATTCTACTGTCTTATTTTATGCTATCTAGTTGACCAAACGCATGACCATAATCCATGTCTGGTATTTGTGGCAACTTGTTGAGTGTCCTTAGGTAGTGGATTGGCTTTCTATTTGAGAGTATACACAAAGGAAATGTGTGAATGGGGATGCATGGCATGACATCCAATGTCATAGTAGGCTCTTCTGTATGCCATAGCAAGTCCTTTTGTGTGTATATCAGTGGCTACTTTTTTTAATGGCTAATATTCTTTATGGCATGTCGGCATGACTATAGGGGGTCAACAATTAGACTAATGGAGTGTTGCTCAAGTTTGGCATATAAAGTCAAACTCAAAAGAGGTTACACCTTCAAGCAAGTATGGAAATTTTTACAATGGCAAGTGCTATATAGTCTTGTACTCTGATCCAAGAGAACAAAGAGAGGAACATTTTGTATTTTCTTAGTTAGGAGACCAGAGCAATGTGGTAATCAAACATGTTTTGTTTGGTGTAGTGGTATTTATATGTGATTATCCTCTTTTTTCCCAATTGCAAGCCTATGTATTACAGGAGACCCTTTTTCCAACAACACAATATGCGAATGGAATTGTAAGTCCCACACTTGAATTTGTAGTTCAGGTAATGCCTTTTGTTAGAATATAGTGCTTCTAGATTGTCTTGTCACTGTAATTGTGTAATTGTGGTGGAAATTTTAAAGTTTCAATAAAAAAAACAAGCTTGAACAAATTGAAAGTCTTTCATGCTATCAACCAATCATCATAGCTTTTTTTTTTGTTGTCTAGATAGCCACACAATTGGCTGGCATCATTCTTGAATCATAGATGGACTATACTCTTGTTGTGCTTAGGATCTGTCTTGGGTACAGCACATTCTCAGAGATGCTTCAAAAGCTCAATTCCCCCAATCCTTGACATGAGAAGACCAAGGGCTCATATCATTCTTATTTCTCTATACACACAACAAGGAACTTTTAATCATTCCCCACATAGGGAAAAAAAGGGAAACTCCCTATCAATTCCCTAGTTAAGAATACACACAAGTAGGGAAAGTAAATGATAGGGAAAATGGAACATTTTCTAGTTAGAGAAAATTCCTACATAGAGAAAATTCCATATGTAGGAAAATCCTACATAGGGAAATTTCCCTACATTCTAGGATATTTCCTATATAATTCCTTAGAGAAATTCCTACATAGGAAAATTTTCCTATGTAGGAAATTTTCTATGTGATTCCCTAGTTTCTCTATTTAGGAAATGTTCTATTTTCCCTATCACTCTACTTATGTGTATTTTTAACTAGGGAATTGATAGGGAATTCCCTTTTTTTCCCTATGTAGGGAATGATTAAAAGTTTAGTGTGGATATCTTGGCCACTTTGCATATGATTGTGTATATCAGCTACATTTGGACACATGAGCCACATGGTTCCTTTCTTGGTTGATTAGAGATAAATGACAAGTCAACAAAAGGACTATATGCATTACTCTTGGAATTTTTTACAAAACATGGCGTGGGTGTATCAAATATGGTCAGTTCTAGGTCAAATGGTGCATGGATAATTTTTGTGAAAGAAAATGGGCTTGCTACTATGCTAAAGAAAAGTAGTCCATTGCTTATTCAATCCATTGTGTTGCACATTGAGTGCATCTATGTGTAGGTAATGCAATGAAGGAAATTGATGACATAAGTTAGATATGATTCTTAATGAATGTGATGCCGTTATAAAGTGAAACCATTCAATGAATAAAAATGTCAAAAAATTTAGAATAGAAGTTTGATTGTTCTATACTTCATGTGAAGATTATTCACAAGATTAGATGGCTTAGTCGGTATAAAGTTCTTTGAACCATTTGCAAGGTTTCTGAGAAATGTCAAAAAATTTAGAACAGAAGTTTGATTGTTCTATACTTCATGTGAAGATTATTCGCAAGATTAGATGGCTTAGTTTGTATAAAGTTCTTTGAACCATTTGCAAGGTTTCTGAGCCACTTTTGGAATCTTTACAGGTTGAAAATATCACTTTATGAGTAGGTATTAGGTTTTGAGTTTGTTTATAGTGTGCATTTTTTTGCATATTTATTGTAACATGTATCACATTTGAGCTACACATTCTAGAGTGATTTTGTGGATATCAGGACCATTCCTTGTATTGTTGATGCTACTATTGGGGCCACGGAGTTGGAGTATAATACTGAATTGATTATGGATATTAATGCATGAGATTACGATAACAAAGGGTATCCTATTATTCTTGATTATGGCTCTAAAGTTGATCACTTAGCATCCTTGAGGCCATCTATAAAAGGTGACTATTTTTTGGGGTTGAAGTTTTAAAGATTCACAATAGGAACATATTTACATATTGTTCTTACTTTTCAAAAGACGTATTACTCTTTATTGTTGAGTGTCTTTAGAGAGAGGTCTAGGACAATTCTATATTGAAGAATTTAAACATAGTATGTCCCTCTTCCTTCCTTGTTGGATAACTTCTTAAGATGTATGGTATCGAAGAGATAAATGCCTTGATTGAGTTCTGTGCATCTTGTAAAACAATTGATGGCCACATATGAAGGTTGATTGATGGTATGGTTTTGAGGAGAGAATTTCAAAATTTAAAGTGTAAGATTCCTTGTGGATTGGAAAAACTTGGCTTTAAAGGATACTTGGACTCAAATAAGCTTCAATCCACTGCTATGTGAGAAGTATCAAAACTTTCTAAAGCTTAGTCAAATTGCATTTCTACAATGCTCTAGCACTGCTATTTGTGAAAGAGGCTTTTCCATTCAAAATCCAATCAAGACATACATTAGAAATCTATTAGATACAACATATATGGAAACCTTGATAATGATTTCTATTAAGGTAGAACCTCTAGTCTACAAGGAATGGACTCTGGCAAAGCAATTGAAGCATGGAAAACTTGCAAAACATCAAGGCATATCTATGGTGCATCCCAACCTTTATTTGTAAGTTTCTTATGCTTTATCTTTTTCGATATTTACTTTCATGTTATCATAAAGTTAACTTGTATAACTATTGCTTATTTGGGATCCCATGATATGTATTTTGTAGGTGTGGATTTGCTTAGCAATTGGCTTCTTCATTTACTACTTGAGGAGTTGAGCTCTAACGCTACCTTTGTATCCACATTTGAGATATTTAAAGAGAGTCGTTTTGAAGGTAACATAACCTCTCAATGTGTAGGTGAATTTTTTTGCATGAAAATGATTCCTAGAGTGGAATTTTGGGACATTTGCATATCTTACTTTGTACGATAGAATTTCCATGGGGATTGTATATCTCATCCAATGTCAAGACAATAGTTAAGGTTCTATCTAGTTATGGCTTGGTATAGCTTTAAGGTGCTTTCCTCTCATTTTGTAATATAAATAGAGCTACATTGTACAACTTGTTGGCTCAGTCTCTCTCTCATCTTAGATGCCCATTTGTCATTGAGAATGCCAACTACAATGCAAAAACAATTGATCATTTTGTAATCTGACTCTTTCTTGCAAATTGAATTTAAATTTTTTGAATGAAAGATTATTCGGTGAAAGCTCTACTGACAATTAAATTATAAACTTAGATGTAAAATACCTTCAAATTTTAGTAAACAAAATTTTAAACTTTTAAGTATTGAAGAAAAATTACAATTCAACGCTTCTAAAGACTTTTGCGTTGCCTCTAAAAAATGATTTTTGTGAACATAGTTCATACCTTTCAATGGGGAGTCATTTACAGAAAAGAATGAAATTAAAAAGAAATTTATGCTGCTATCTCATAACTATTTTAGAAAGAATATATTGAAAATCTGGATTCTGGACGATTTGAAGTGTCACTCTACACGTAATCCCTTTTATAGTAGACACTAGAGGAGTCGAGATCATCGTGTTGTTTACGCATGATCTGTAAGCCTGATACTTTCGCTCTCAGTAACGTTCAAGACCCAGTCATCCAGATTTATTGTAATCGGGCCTTTCGCTCTCACTAACATTCAAGACCCAGTCATCCAGATTTATTATAATTCATGAGGCCTAAAAGACGCTAGCAGTTGCGCTAATTCTTGCAGACACCAGACAGAAGTTTGCTCTGCTTCATATCCACGATGTCGATCACACGCTGTTACATGCAGTTGATCCATTTCATTCTACTACTATGCGTCTGTGCGGGGTTGGTAGAATATTGCTCGAGTGAAGAGTATATAAAGTATTGCCTTCCTGGTTCCAGTTGCTGGCCTAGCCTTACTGCCTGGAATGAGCTGAATGTGTCGGTGGGAGGCCGCTTGCTTGCCCCCTCCCCGCCTGCTTCTCCTTGCCACGATGGCCCTAAAAGGAGCCCGGAAGCCTGTCAGGAGGCGTACGATAAATGGCAGAACCCTTTCTGGCGAAGCGACCAGGCCGGCGCCATGCAAAGTCCCAACTGGGAATGGGATAGAAACAAGGGTTGCCCGCTCACCACCGATCCCTCCACGCCATGCTACCAAGGATCCGTGCCTGTGTACGCCGTGGAGGCGCTGCACGCCTCTCACGTGCAGAGAGCCATCAGGTTCGCTGCTCGCTATCGTGTGCGGCTCAGCATCAAGACCACCGGCCACGACTACTCAGGACGGAGCACAGCTGCTGGCTCTCTGGGCATATGGCTACATCGTCTCCAACAAATTACCTTCCATGATTCCTTCAGTCCTGACGGGTGTACTGTCGACGCCGAAAATGGCACTACTTGTGCAGCCGGGGGAACTCCCGCAGTGACGGCCGAGGTGGGAGTTCAGTGGAAAGACCTGTACGCGGCTGTCGATGCCAGACAGAGGATCGTCGTGGGAGCCGCAGCTGACACTGTGAGCACGGGAGGGGGTTATCTCCAAGGAGGTGGCCATAGCACTCTCTCTCCTATGCTGGGGCTGTGCGCAGACAACGTTCTGGAGCTCAAGGTGGTGACTGCGGACGGGCAGGTACGCACAGCCAATACACATCAGAACGCGGACCTCTTCTGGGCCTTGAGAGGCGGCGGGGGCGGCACCTTCGGCGTCGTGATATCTGCCACGCACAGGACTTATCCTCCCCTGTCCAGCGTGGCTTCTGTCTTATACGTAGCTGAAGCGCAAGACCGAAACAGCTTCCGTGGCCTCGTGACGGAATCTGTTAAGCTGCAGGCGGTACTTTCTGACGCGGGCGACTGGGCGGGCTATTTATCCGTCCTACAGATCCAGTCTAAGCTGGTGCTGGCGATGGTGTATGCCCTCCCCAATGGCGATGCCGAGTCGGCAGAGAGGGCCTTCCATCCGATAGCGACCTATGTAAGGCAGAGCGGGGGGAAGGTGGTCATGGTGAGACAGATTATCCGGGAATACTCGACGTTCCTCGAGCTCCACAGATACCTGCTCTGCGTGGTCAATCCTGGCGTGTGCTCCGACCCCGCAGGCAACAACACCCTCCTCTCTTCCCGCCTGTTCCCCAAAGCCGTGCTGACTCAGCGACCGTCCGACGTGGCGGACGCGTTCCTGAGAATACTGTCAACGGGGGCGATTCTCTCCGTCAACGGCATGCTCGTGGCCGGCAGAGCTGTCGCCCCGGGTGATGTGGACGGTAGCGCAGTAAACCCGGCATGGCGAGAAGCCCTGTGGCACGTCGTCATCGCTGCCGGGTGGGAAGACAATGCCACGCTGGCGGAGAGGGCCGACAAGGCGCGGTTGGTGACGGAGATGAACGGGCTGTACTTGCGCCGCCTGACGCCGGGGTCCGGGTGCTACCTGAACGAGGCTGACCCCAACGAGCCCGACTGGCAGCAGTCCTTCTTCGGCGATCACTACCTCGAGCTCCTGCGCATCAAACGCCAAGTTGATCCTCATGGCCTCTTCTACTGCAGAACATGTGTAGGGAGTGACATGCCCTTGTAACGCTACTGATTGGGGTTACAAGGGTACACTCTTCACTACATACTGGTTATACGTACAATAATACTCTGGTCTCGTGCCATAACTGCAATTTCTGAGAGTGGACTCAGTGGAGCTACTCGTGGAGTTGCTGCCGATTCGGTACGTCTAGACAACAACAGGGTGAAGTTACGTTGTGTGTCCGTCTACTTGTTGTAATATAATATAGTGTTTATGTACCTTTTCTCTTTAAAGGAAGACGGCAATCTGTATTGTACAAAAAAGGAAAGGGTAGCACATTTCTAAAACTTTTCATAAAAAGAATACAAAACAGATCTAGTATCCGTATCTTAGGCATATGTGGAAGACTTTGAGCTATTTTGATTTGAGATTATACAAAGCTCTCGGTTACAGTTCATTTATTATTTCATTCTTCATTTTGGGGACATGCGAAGACTTTGTCGTAGTAGGCCCCTTGGGCCTCTCGAAGGTGGATCAAAGATCTCCCTTGCTCTCTTGGTTTTTAAGGTTCTTGCGTTCCCAGCATCCTCTTCTTTGGTTTCTTTTGTTGCAGCTGCTTCATCCATTTTCTTTGCGGGTAAAGGGGCCAATAGATTGTCATCTAACAATCCTCCATTATAATTTTTTAATCCAAGTGAGTTGCATAGATGTTTTTTAATGGTCAAACTATTTATATTTTATAGAGCTTAAAGAAAAAATATTAGGATATTTTGATATTTTTATCAAGTAGCCTTAGTTACAAATGAAAGGTTCATAAAAGATGGACAGTGAGGGGCCAATAGAGTGACACTCGAGGATGCATTACTCTAGGGTTTTACAAAATCTAAAATATAAAATTTTTTATATGACTCAATTGTTTGACTTAAGTTAAGCTCATTTGTAATTTTAAAAAATTCATATTATATTGTTAAGTGGCTAAAAAAGCCACATCTTTCTTTTAAAATTGTCACTCAATTGGGGTGGGGTGTGTTTTCCTTTTGGAGGGCACTACTTTTTTGGCCCCTTTACCCTACCTCTACCTTTGGCATGGCTTCATAGCATTCACTTGAAACAAAAATCAAGTGTTAAAAGAGTATATGGGATCAATATTTGCCTATTCAAATATTGCTATATTTCTGCATGTCCACACAAGCCAAATTTATATGCTTCTAAGCTAGTTCTAGATGATTTGAGGGATTCCATAAATCTCTTGTATAGTGGCAATTTTTTCCAAGATAGGGTGGTTGGGTGAAATGGAAGAATCAAGACCTGCAAAAAATTTTAGACCTTGTGCCATAACCACAATGTTTGAGTTTGGAGCTACTCAAGGAGTTGTTCCCAATCCTCCTTTATTCCCCCTTGACCCTCCCTTGTGAACAAGATGGATGTTTGGGTTGTGAAGGAAGAGAGAGAGGATCTTGTATGTACAAGTCTAAGGTGATGCTATTGTGGGATGACCTAGGCTAAGTGCACTAGAGTGCAAGTGTGTGTAAGTGTAGTGCACTAATGGAGTCTATAGTGCACTATGGTCTGCCCTAAGCTGCAAGGTGAGTACAAGGGTATGTAGTCATCGTTGTGCAAGTGCAAGAGATGCTTTGGGTGTGCACTAAGGTACAACATGCATGTGCACAAGAATGGGGTGCGTGCACAGTTGAAGGTGCAAGTGCATAGGAATGTACACCAATGTACATGGGAGTGTAAGTACAAGTGCTTGTGTACTAGAGCGCACAAAGTCTGCACACAAGTGCATACGAGCACAAGGGTGTACACTAGCTCACACAAGCATATATAAAGGTAAGGATCTATGTCACTACAAGGATTTGAGCTAGTAGCGACACCGATTAGTGACGGCGGATAGCGGCGTTGCTATGGGCGTCGCTATTGGCATCGCTATTTGCGTCGCTATTTGCGACGCAAATAGCGACGCCGCAGGGAAAAAAAGCGCGGCCGAAACCAGAGCGCCGTTTTCATTTTCTTTTCTTCGCCTTTTGAGAGCGAGAGCGAGGGAGAGAGCGAAGGCTTTGTGAGAGAAGAAGAGGAAGAGACTTGCTACCGCCGCCGCCGCCGTTGTTCGTGAAGGAGAGGATGAGCCCTCGTTGCAAAGAGAAGCCGCCCACGCTCACCATATCTCATTGGTGAGTCTCTCTCTCTCTTTCTTTTGTTTGTTGAAGGTTTAAATCGTTCTCTTTTGCTTGTTTAGGAGAGGAAATGAAAGAGGAGAGGGAGAGGGAGAGAGAGGGAGAGAAAGAGAGGGAGAGGGAGAGGGAGAGGGAGAGGGAGAGAAAGAGAGGGAGAGTGCATTCTCTCTCTCTCTCTCCCTTTTGCTTGTTTAATGTTTAAATTACTTTCTTTTTTGCTTGTTGAAGAGAGGAAACGAGAGAGTAAGAGAGAAAGAGAGGGAGAGGGAGAGGGAGAGGGAGAGGGAGAGGGAGAGGGAGAGGGAAAGAAAGAGAAAGAGAAAGAGAAAGAGAAATAGAGGGAGAGGGAGAGGGAGGGGAAGGAAATAAGAGGGAGAGAAAGAGAAAGAGAGGGAGAAGGAGGGGGAGAGTGCATTCTCTCTCTCCCTCTCCCTTTTGCTTGTTTAATGTTTGAATCACTTTATTTTTTGCTTGTTTAGGAGAGGAAATAAGAGAGAAAGAGAGCGAGAGGGAGAGGAAGGGGAAGGAAATGAGAGAGGGATAGAAAGAGAAAGAGAGGGAGAGTGCATTGTATCTCTCCCTCTCCCTTTTGCTTGGAGGATGTTTAAATCACTTTATTTTTTGCTTGTTTAGGAAATGAGAGAGAAAGAGAGATAGAGAGGGAGAGGGAGAAAAAGAGAAAGAGAGGGAGAGGGAGAGGGAGAGGGAGAGGGAGGGGAAGGAAACGAGAGGGAGAGGGAGAGAAAGAGAACGAGAGGGAGAGGGAGGGGAAGGAAAAGAGAGATAGAGAGGGAGAGGGAGAAAAAGAGAAAGAGAGGGAGAGGGAGAGGGAGAGGGAGAGGGAGAGGGAGAGGGAGGGGAAGGAAATGAGAGAGGGAGAGAAAGAGAACGAGAGGGAGAGAAAGAGAATGAGAGGGAGAGGGAGAGGGTGAGAGAAAGAGAGAAAGAGAGGGAGAGGGAGAGGGAGAGAGAAAGAGAGAAAGAGAGGGAGAGGGAGAGGGAGAGGAAGAGGGAGGGGAAGGAAATGAGAGAGGGAGAGAAAGAGAACGAGAGGGAGAGAAAGAGAACGAGAGGGAGAGGGAGAGGGTGAGAGAAAGAGAGAAAGAGAGGGAGAGGGAGAGAAAGAGAGGGAGAGGGAGGGGAAGGAAATTTAAGATAATAGACTTATTGATAATAGTATGTAATGTGCTTTGCCATGGGCCACGTACTTCATCAAAATAAACCCAAAATTATTGTTATAGAAGAAGAAACCCTTAAATTGAGTATAGGATAATTTCTCTCAGGTCTTATGACTATGAGTAGAATTGATTGAAATAAATTTTATTACTATAGTTATAAAATTTCATAGATGGCGCGCATTAATTTTAAAATGGATTACTTATACTCAAAGCCGAGATATAACAAATAATTATCTACCGGGACAAACAAATCGTTGAGCATGATACAAGGCCGAGATATAACATTGGAAAATCTCTCGACTACTATATACAATGCAAGGTTTATGGTCAACTTGTAACTTGACATACATCTCCTACATCTCCATAAAGCTATCCATTTAAGCCTCGTTTGCTGTAATGTAGATAAGATGGCAAACGAAGAAGGTCTTATTGTTCAAGATCGCGAGACGCATCTTAATCAGCGTGTCCCATGTCCTTGCTCTCAATGCAAGTTGGCAATTAGACGAAAACGCCGATTGTCTATAGAACACGTACGACGATTTGGCGAGTTTCAATCTGAGATAATTGATCAGGCGATTGCGGATTTTCAGCAAACGGTAATTTGAAGTTAGCATTTTTCATGCATTGTACTCTCAACCTAATTGAAAACCATACACAATAATATTGGGTCTTGTTGGCAAATTTTCTATCCAGGGGGGTGATGTCTCGACCCAAGGGGGAGTGCACCCTTTGCGGCCAATTACAAGAGTTCGTGGACGTGCGATGGATGGATTGCAGGAGCCAATCGACCACTCGCAAGGCCCATCTATACCGGCAATGCCAGAGGAGACAGACAACCTTCCCGACTTGCCTATAATCTTGGAGCCTGAGATGGAGGCAATGATTGATGCATTGATTCCCATGGATATTGAGACATCTGACCCGCTTAGAGAGGAAGCATCCATACCATTATATGATGGGTGCCGAGTATCTTGGTTGAAGACATTGCTTGCACTCTTAAGTGTGCAAGCAAAATACGGTTGGAGCGATACGAGTGTGACTGAGTTATTTAGGTACCTTGCACATAGACTTCATTGTTTTTTTTAAAAACAGTATTATTGCAAACATTTGTGTTTTTTCAAGGTGTTTTATGATTTTTTTCAGGTTATTGAAATATCATATATTGCCACCTGCAAACACCATGCCTGAGTCTCGTGATGATGCACGACATGTTTTACGGAAGCTTGGCATGGACTACTGTTGAGATATCGAGCTCCACTCGTGATACGCCAGGGTGACCGTTGTGCATTTATGTCACCGACGTGTCAGTTGCAGATGCGGTTGGTACACCGCCCATGAATAATAGCTACATGATAGCTATCCTTATCTACTCTAGTTCGTGGCTCAGTTAGTATGCCACCTTAGTTAGTTGAGTTTGGTTTGAGACCCATATAGAGGGTTCTTCTATTTCTTTGTACTTGAGTTCTTTTGGCTTACACAACTAAGAAGAGGAAAACTGTTTTCAGCCTCCACCCTTGTGTGTCTTCCCCCATTGTGCAAGCAAGAAAGCTTCAAGCAAGACTCCTTCCTTCTCTCCCACAATCTTGACATGGTATCAGAGCCTTGTTCCTGGTAAGGAGCTCAAGAAAGCAAGCCAAGCTCGTGGTGTTCTGGTAAGAGGAGCAGTGTTGCTTTCATTTTCTATTTTGGGAGCAGATCTCTGCAGGTAGCACAGCCGAAAATTGCAGGAGTGCATTGTCTCAGGTTGAGACGCCCTTCGCGCTGAAGCAAGAGGGCAGTATATGCTGCGGGAAAGAGCTTTAGCTCTTGGTGACCCTGTTTTTTTGATTTGAGCCCATTTCGGGGCCTGTTTTGGAGGCGGAAGTTTTCTGCACGCACTCAGGAAAAAGCCCTGTTTTATGCTGTGCGACCACTGTTCTGCAGGTCGGTGAAAAGTTACCACAGAAATTGCATCGTATGCTTGTGCGCAGAGACATTGGGAGTTACAGAATCATCCTTGGTTTCTGTTTATGCAAAATCGTCACTAGGAAGTGACTGTGTGGTCAAATACCACTTTCGCCAGTTTTGCAGATTTGCCCTTGTGAGACTGAAGCTGTGTTCTTTGCAGTGACAGAACTTTTTGCAGTATTCTGTAATGGCGTCTGATTCTCTCTCACAGATTGTCACTGAAAAGCTTGACAAGAACAACTTCCAAGCATGGAAGTTTAGAATGACGAATTTCCTTATGGGAAAAGGATATTGGGAATTTGTTGCAGGAAATGAAGAAGAACCAGTTCTTCCTGATGTTCCCAATCAACAGCAAATGCAGGCATTCAAAGCATGGCATGAGAGAGCCAGGAAAGTTATGTACTGGCTGTCTGACAGTATTTCAGACTCTATGATTGTGCATATTCAGGATGCAAGTACGCCAAAGGAGGCATGGGATACTTTGTAAGTTTACAGTGAGCAGAGATGTTGTTTTTGATGAGATGAGTAGCTGGTATAAACCAGTAAATGTGATTGATGATGTAGATGCACAAAATGGTAATGCTGCACAGAATTCACAGCAGCAGTCACAAAATATTAGTGGACCTGGAGCGTCCTCTAGCAGTGGTTCACATTCTTCGCCATGGACAGGCAGATTGAGATCAGGAGAATCTTCTCAAAGTAATGCAGATAGTGGTATGCAGGTATCACGAAAAGGAAAAGAGAAGGTTGATCAGCCCATGTTTGATGTGAATGCAGGTCACTCTTATGTGGATGGTGAATCCAGTGGCTCAGAACAGAGCATTGATGATGAGTTGGGTATTCCTTCTATTGTTACACCTGGAGTAAGGAAGAGGTATCCTATGGATAGGCTGAAATATGATGGATTTACAGCCATTCACTATGCATATATGGTCAAAGTGATACAGGAACCAGAACCCACTTCTTTTGAGCAAGCCATGGGAAAAGAAAAATGGGAGAAAGCCATGGATGAAGAAATGGATGCCTTGGAAGCAAATGCTACATGGGAATTGGTACCTTTGCCTAAAGGTAAGAATGCAATTGGCTGTAAGTGGGTTTATAAGGTGAAGCACAATGCAGATGGTTCTGTGAACAGATACAAGGCAAGATTAGTAGTCAAGGGGTATGCACAAACATATGGCATTGACTATGAAGAAACATTCAGTCCGGTTGCAAGGATGGCAACCGTAAGAGCAGTCATTGCTATGGCTGCATCAAAGGAATGGTCTTTACATCAGATGGATGTAAAGAATGCCTTCTTGCATGGTGACTTGCAAGAAGAGGTCTATATGGAGCAGCCACCAGGTTATGTGCATGCTGTTCATCCTGAGTTTGTTTGCAGGTTGAAGAAAGCCTTGTATGGCTTGAAGCAAGCACCTAGAGCATGGTCTGACAAGATAGGACAGTATCTTGTCACTATTGGCTTTCAAATTTCCAAGGCAGATTTCTCACTTTATGTGAGAAAAACAGAGAAAGGTATTATGCTACTTGTCATTTATGTTGATGATTTGATTATGACAGGTGACAGTGATGAAGATATCCTTCATGTGAAAATGCTATTGAAGCAGAAGTTTGAGATGAAGGATTTGGGAGAGCTGCGTTATTTCTTGGGCATTGAGGTGATTAGATCACCAAGTGGGATACAGCTCTTGCAGAGGCAATATGGATTGGACATGCTGTCCAAATATGGGATGACAGGCTGTAAGCCTATTTCAGTTCCTTTGGAGCAGAATGTGAAGCTGAGCACAGATGCAGGTGAGCTTCTAGAAGACCCTACTATGTACAGACGCATAGTAGGAAGTTTGATTTATATGACTATTACCAGGCCAGATTTGAGCTATGTTGTTGGATTGGTAAGTCAGTTTATGCAGGCTCCAAGGAAACCACATTTGGATGCGGCTAGACGCATACTCAGGTATGTGAAGTCCACATTGCAGTATGGACTATTGTATAAGACTGGGGTTCAGATACAGTTGCATGGATACACTGATGCTGATTGGGCTGGTAGTATTTCTGATAGGCGATCTACCAGTGGATATGTGTTCTCTTTTGGGAGTGCTGCAGTCACTTGGAGCAGCAAGAAACAGCCTACAGTTGCCTTGTCGAGCACAGAGGCTGAGTACAGGGGTGCAGCAATGGCTGCATGTGAGGTAGCTTGGTTGCATAAACTACTTTATGATATGCATCAGTCTACAGATGGGCCAGTTGTCATTTATTGTGACAACATGAGTAGTATACACTTGGCAAATAACCCAGTCTATCATGCTAGAACAAAGCACATTGAGGTGCATTATCACTATGTGCGAGAGAGGGTTTTGCTAGGTCTTATTGATCTAGTTTATGTCAGCACAGAGGATCAGGTAGCTGACATATTCACGAAGGCATTGGGCGCAGAGAAGCTGCGCAAGTTCAGAGACCTGCTTGGTGTGCAGGAATTGGGATTGAGCTCGAGGGGGAGTGTTGAGATATCGAGCTCCACTCGTGATACGCCAGGGTGACCGTTGTGCATTTATGTCACCGACGTGTCAGTTGCAGATGCTGTTGGTGCACCGCCCATGAATAATAGCTACATGATAGCTATCCTTATCTACTCTAGTTCGTGGCTCAGTTAGTATGCCACCTTAGTTAGTTGAGTTTGGTTTGAGATCCATATAGAGGGTTCTTCTATTTCTTTGTACTTGAGTTCTTTTGGCTTACACAACTAAGAAGAGGAAAACTGTTTTCAGCCTCCACCCTTGTGTGTCTTCCCCCATTGTGCAAGCAAGAAAGCTTCAAGCGAGACTCCTTCCTTCTCTCCCACAATCTTGACAACTACAATAACATCCATACATGTATCAACGACTACATATTGTTTCGAGATGAATATGAGACTATGGAGACATGTCCAAAGTGTGGTGCTCACAGGTATCGATAGGACTTGCAAGGGCAGACCATCCCTCAAAAAGTTCTCAGACACTTTCCGCTCATCCCCCGCATAAACCACATGTTTCGCACGTCTGCCATGGCAAGCTTGACAACGTGGCATGTGCAGAATAGGTCCACGGATGGAGTTCAACGAATATCAGCAGATTCGCGCGCATGGAGCCACATTGACTCTACCTTCCCAGGCTTTGCGCGAGAGCCAAGGAATCTTCGGCTCGGTCTCGCCATGGATGGTGTGAACCCATTCGGTCTGCGCTCGACTTCTTACAGTGTGTGGCCTATAGTGCTTGTCAACTACAACATTCCTCCATGGCTTTCTACGAAGAAAGGACATCTCATCCTTAGCTTGCTCGTCCCGGGCCGCTACAAAGTAAAATATATGGACGTGTATCCTTGTCCATTAGTCGATGAGCTTAAGATTTTGTGGGAGGAGGGGGTCACGGTGCAAGATATGAGCAGGCGCGATGGTCGGCGGTCAGCCAACATTCGAGCCATTCTCATGTGGACGATGCATGACTTTCCGGGATCGGGAGAGTGCTCAGGTGAGCAGAACTTTGTTCTCGCTGGTAATATCTATATTTTATTTCATTCAATCAAGTATTCACTAGGTCGTGGATCGCCTTGCAGGTCTCGTTACCTCAGGTTATCATGCATGTCCATTGTGTGGGCCACAGTTAGACTCCCGAAGGTCACGAACCATGAAGAAGATGGTATATCAAGGACACGCTGCTTTCTTGCTAGAGGATCATGGACTCAGGGAAGGTTTTCTTGGACGACCTCGAGCACGTATGAACGCTACAAGCTGGTACGAGCTGAAAATGGTAAACCCGGAATCACATCCAAATGGAATGCGACGGTTCTCAGTTTTCTACGAGTTGCCATATTGGACCCACTTACAGGTGAACCACTTGTTGGATCCCATTCATGTTTTCAAAAATGTGGGCAGCTTGCTATGGGACCACATCACAGGAAAGAGAGACACTATAGGGTCACGAATGGATTTAAAGGAGGTAGGTAAGATGGAGGCACTTTGGCCGCAGTCGAGTGCTGAAGGGGGAGTGCAGCTTCCTCGCGCTCCCTGGGTTTTGTCTACCAAAGAAGAGCGCATTGTGAAGCAAGTAATCAAGTCTATCTGCACTCCAACGGGTATGATGCGTTCTCTCAGGTCCGCATTTTCTAAAGATGACCAAAAGTCTGGGCTAAAATCCCATGATTGGCATAAGATATGTTAGATTTGTGAACAGAATGGTTTTTAATTAGCGTGGACATTTTGAAATTTGAAAAGTGACCATTATTCTCAATGCTTTCTCATTTATGGCAGTTTGTCCTACCGATCGCGATCGCGGGATGCCTAACTCCAGAAATTCGCGAGGCCATTTACAAGTTGTCAACTTTGGTGCAATGGATCTCACAGAAAGAGATTAAGACGTCCTCTATTGAATCCGCAAGGCGGGGAGCAGTTGAGACGGTCTGTCTCTTTGAGAAATACCTGCCCACTAGCATGCTCACGATACAAGTTCACCTTCTTGTGCATCTTGTGGACGAAGTGGAGATTGCTGGACCTGTCCATACACGATGGATGTTCTTCTTGGAGCGCTTCATGAAAACCCTGAAAGGCTTTGTGCGACAACAAGCTCATTCGGAAGGTAGCATGGCGGAAGGTTGGTTGGTTTCATAGGCGTTAGTGCATATCTCACAATGGCTACCAAGCATTTTTTATTCCCATGGAGCATGAAGTAAGGTGATGAGATTAGCTACTGACTTAATTTGGAAATTTTCATCAGTACTTTCAATCTCCTTTCAACAAGCCCAAATATTCTTAATCTAATTATTGCTCATTTTTCCTAGTTTCCTAATTCAATAAATATTAACTTTCATGTTGGACTAAGGAGATATCCATCCGAGAAGATACATTTGATATTCTACACCTCCTCACATTGACACTTTTCTTTAGTTATACCTCTCCTTGCAAACTTGTCACCTGTAAGAAATGTACCCATCATAATTGTACAAACAAAGAGCTTGTCCTTCACTGAAACCTTGATCTCTCAAGTTTCCCTTTATAACACCTTGCGTAGCTACTTCTTTGTGAGATTAATTTCCCAAAGCTTCCAGACTATTCCAAGATCATTCATCTTATCCTCACATAGTCTTATGCAAGTTATAAACCAAGGTTACAACTTAGTGCCTCTTGTGCATATATGTTTCTTCTTGATATAGGCTAGAAATATTCATGGAAACTACCTCCTAAGAAAATTTGATAGTAGCAATAGGTCCTAAAACTTCCCACTTGCTCAAATGGGATTATATTCTCATTTTGATCTATTTAGTGGCCCATCATGGATATTCATTTCCTTGCCAAGCATCTCACTTTCCTTTTCAATCAGATGGCTAAAAGAGGATCAAGTGTCTAGGTCCAAAAAACATTCTCTTCACCTCGGTTGTAATCCTCCAAGTTCTAATTTGACTTTCTTGAGGATTACCTTCCAATGTTTCAACATGTTTTTTATCAAGCCTTAAGCTTTTAGCTTCTCAACAACTTAAGAAGCTATTACTCCTTGTAATCGAGTTTCCAATTCATGCAAAAACTTTCATACTAAGCAAATATCTCAAACATAATTTCCACCCATCTAGTAGGCTATTCTAGGCATTTAAAAAGTAACTTTATTCTACTCTTGGCACTTTTCTCTAATACATCCATCAATTTCAGGTAACCCCTTTTTGATGATTTCATCAACTTCATATCAAGATTCAAGAATGATATCTTTCTTTCCCTTTATTTTTTCAATAGAAGAGAGGCCATGAGCAAGCTTAACTTTGAGAGATTTTTATTTCAAAGTAGTAGAGGCATGCCAAACTTTAATATTTACATAATGAAGATGTGAAATATTTTTAACTTCACATGTAGAGGCCATACTATGTTGCTCTAACAATTTATATTCTTTCTTAGTTTATCTAAGATTCATTTGGATTTTATTTCTTCTATCACTTGTTTGTTTTCAAGGTATTCCTCATGCTCTTTGGCCTTTTTTCCACATGCGCGTGAAGATATCCTGCAACTCCTCATCGCTTATCTCTCGACTCATCCTGAAAAGTTCACCTGCATACACAAAAAATGATGTTAGCATAATCAATTTAAATCATACAAATCACGGTAATATAAATCCTAAAAAAATGATCTCACTTAAAATGTATATCTTATGTACTCTTATAAGCAATTAGTCAATGAATTGAGTAAGTGGATGCTCCAAGTATGAAGTATCCTATGGTCCCATGTCAATCTCCGGACACAACTCCGCATATATTGGAAGGTCAATAGACATGTTACCACAAGAGAGTCCACCTCGATCTCAAAGAATCCTTGGACTCTTGTATTTCCTTTATTATTAGCCGATGCTGGCTCCTCTACATGCTCCAAGCTTTTGGTGGCCTCCACCCCTCTATTTGCATATTGTCCTCATCTATGCTCGGAACATCGCTTTGATCATATACTCTCACTCTTCGAGGAGTTGAAAGTATAACATACCATTATCAAGGTTGTCGGGGGTTTGGATAGAAGATTACATGTTCACAAACATGTATAAGAGAGATTAAACTATTGTGACATGTACCATGTCATAATATAATTAACAAACAAATGAGTTCATGCACCTGTTCACAATGGGCCGACAACATCAAGGTGTCGCGCAAATCAGTCCATTTTTTTTCAGAATCTAATTCGAGAAATCCAGATGGACCTCGTCGAACTGTTGCTCCAGCTACTTCAAGTACTACTTTGAACCACTACACATCGAATAGTATCATGGAGAAGCTACGGTAATCCATTGTAACAATACTTTGCAAGTTCCCAAAATACTCCATCTCATCTATAACCATGTTTGGATCCGTTGCTCGTCGTCGGCTCTCCTGCTTGAACCTTGCCATGATACCACAGTCCATTGTGGATCGCATTTTCCCACTCCTCCATTGAGACCTCCGCCCCTTCACGAGACGCTGCGATCAAAGCTCCATGCAACCATCACGTTGACATGAACTGCGGCATCTCCTCCATGCCCTCGGGATATCGAATCAGTCGATGGCGCATACTACGTCGAAATTCAGATCGCGCTTTCTCTCAATCTTGCCTAGTGATCTGAAATCTGGTGAGCCATGTCTCCATAAAGGCCTTATGCAACATACGAAAGAGATTCACCTTCTCCTCCATTGTAGCATCCATTCTTTTTTCTAACCCATTTCCAACCACCACATCTCCGATCAGTCTATCATTGTCCTTCAGTGACCATAGCATTTTGTTGTCTGGATCCACCTTTGGTAGCCATTGTGAAATACGTACTAGCGCCTCAGATACCAACCAACCTTCAGCCATGCTACCTTCTGGCCAAGCTCGTTGTCACACAAAGCCTTTCAGGGTTTTCATGAAGTACTCCAAAAAGAACATCCATCGCGTATGGACAGGTTCAACAAACTCCACTTCATCTACAAGATGCACAAGAAGGTGGATTTGTATCGTGAGCATGCTGGTAGGTAGGTATTTCTCAAAGAGACAGACCGTCTCCACTGCTCCCCGCCTCGCGGATTCAATAGAGGATGTCTTAATCTCCTTCTGTGAGATCCATTGCACCAAAGTTGACAACCTGTAAATGGCCCCGCGTATTTTTGGAGTAAGGCATCCTGTGATCGTGATCGATAGTACAAATTGCCACAAATGAGAAAGCATTATAAACAATGGCTACACTCCAAATAGCAAAATGTGCACGCCAATTACAATCCATTCGTAGTACAAACCTGACATATCTTATGCCAGTCATGGGATTTTAGCCCTGATAATTGGTCGTCTTTAGAAAATGTAGACCTAAGAGAACGCATCATACCCATCGGAGTGTGGATAGACTTGACTACATGCTTCACAATGCGATCTTCTTTAGTGGACAAAACCCAAGGAGTGGGAGGTAGCTGCACGCGACCATTAGCACTCGACTGCGGCCAAAGCGTCTCCATCTTTCCTACCTCCTTCAAATCCATTCGTGCCCCTATAGTGTCTCTCTTTCCTGTGATGCGGTCCCATAGCAAGCTGTCCACATTCTTGAAAATATGCATGGGATCTAGCAAGTGGTTGATCTGTAAGTGGGTCCAATATGGCAACTCATAGAAAACTGAGAACCATCGCATTGCGTTTGTATGTGACTCCGTGTGGACCATTTTCAACTTGTACTAGCTTATGGCATTCATATGTGTTGGAGGTTGTCCAAGAAAACCTTCCCTGAGTTCATGACCCTCTGGCAAGAAAGTGGCGTGTCCTTGATATACCATCTTCTTCATGGTTCATGATCTTTGGGAGTCTAACTGTGGCCCGCATAATGGACATGCATGACCTGAGGTAATCAGACCTGTTCCAACACCTCTATCTAGTGAATACAAACTTAAATGAGA
Organism: Lygodium microphyllum; assembly: GCF_053477565.2. Lineage (NCBI taxonomy): Eukaryota > Viridiplantae > Streptophyta > Polypodiopsida > Schizaeales > Lygodiaceae > Lygodium > Lygodium microphyllum. The sequence goes on along the minus strand of NC_141159.1, from coordinate 113,854,364 downwards.
TAAAATATAGATATTACCAACGAGAACGGAAGCTATTTACCTGAGCACTCTCTGAATCCCGGAAAGTCATGCATCGTCCACATGAGAATGGCTCCAATATTGGCGGACCGTCGACCATGGCGCTTGCTCATATCTTGCACGGTGATCCCCTCCTCCCACAAAATGTCAAGCTCATCAACTAATGGACGAAGATACACGTCCATATTTTTGACTTTGTAGTGGTTGGGGACGAGTAAGCTAAGGATGAGATATCATTTCTTCGTAGAAAGCCATGGAGGGATATTGTAGTTGACAAGGACTATAGGCCACACACTGTAAGAAGTTGAGCGCAGACCAAATGGGTTCAGGCCATCCATTGTAAGATTGAGCTGAAGATTCCTTGGCTCTCGAGCAAAGGCTAGGAAGGTAGAGTCAATGTGGCTCCATGCGTGTGAATCTGTTGATATTCATTGAACTCCATCTGTGGACCTATTCTGCGCATGCCACGTTGTCAAGCTTGTCATGAGACGGACGTACGAAACATGTGGTTTATCCGGGGGATAGGCGAAAAGTGTTTAAGAACTTTTTGAGGGATGGTTTGTCCTTGCAAGTCCTGTCAATACCTATGAACACCACACTTTGAACATATCTCCATAGTCTCGTATTCTCCTCGAAACAGTATGCAATCGTTGATACATGCATGGATGATATCGTAGTCCATACCAAGCTTTTGTAAAACATGTCGTGCATCATCACAAGACTCAGGCATGGTATTTGTAGGTGGTAATATATGATATTTTAGTAACCTTAAAAAAATCATAAAACACCTTGAAAAAGCATAAATATTTTTAATGATAGTGCCGAAAAGAAATCAACGAAGCATATGTACAAGGTACTTGAACAACTCAGTCACACTCGCATTGCTCCACCCATATTTTGCTTGCACACTTAGGAGTGCAAGTAGTGTCTTCAAGCGAGATACTTGGCACCCATCATATAATGGTATGGATGCTTCCTGTCTAAGCGGATCACAAGTCTCAACATCCATGGGAATCAATGCATCGATCATTGCCTCCATCTCAGGCTCCAAGATTTTAGGTAGGTCTGGAAGGCTACCTATCTCCTCTGGTATTGACAGTATAGATTGGGTAGTACCTTCCAAGTGGTGGATTGGCTCAGGCACTCTATCCATCGCACACCCATGAACTCTTACAATTGGCTGCAAAGGGTGTACTCCTCCTTGGGATGAGACGTCACCTCCTTGGATAGAAAATTTGCCAGCCACATCTAATCTTCTTTTATATGGTATTCAATTAGCTTGCGAGTACAATGCATGATTGATATTAACTTTTCTTACTATTTGCTGAAAATCCAAGATCGCCTGATCAATGATCTTAGATGGAAACTCGCAGAAGCATCATACGTGTTTTATAGACAATCGACGTTTTCGTCTAATTTTCAGCTTGCATTGAGAGCAAGGACATGGGACATGCTGATTAAGATACACCTCGTGATCTTGAATCACAAGACCTTCATCGTTTTCCATTTTGTCTACATTACGACAAACAATTTATTTTTGTTATCATTCTTTTTTTCTTTCTTAAATTGTTTGAGAAAGGATTTCTTCTCTTGTAACTTAGCAAAAATTAACGTATGTAAAGTCTCCACCCACCCACCCATAGATTAACATATATATGTCGGAGTGTTTCGCGTCTCGTTGTGTTGCATCGGACCTCACCACCTCTCTCGCTTTGTCTTTTATCCATTCATTATCTCCTCTCTTTCCATCTCTCTCTCTTTTTCTGTTTCTTTATTATGCTGTATATTTATTCCCTCTCTCTCGTTCCTTCTTATTTTTTCTCTTCCTCCCCCTCTCTCATTTTCTTTAACGATCACGGCTACGACTACAATGAAGACCATGACCCCGACTACAACCACGACCGCGACCATGACCACAACTACGATGACCATGACCACAACTACGACTACGACCACAACCACGACCACGACCACGACTACAACTATGACCACGACTACAACGACCACGACTACGATGATGACCAGGACCATGACTACAACCACGACCATGACCACGACCACGACCACAACCACGACCACGACCATGATGACGACTACGACTACGATGACCACGATCACGACTACCACTACCACTACCACTACCAGTACCACTACCACGACTATGACCACCACATCTACCACTACCACTACCATTACCACGACTATGACCACTATAAGAAACAAGAAAAGATGAAAAAAAAAAAAAACAACAACTACTACTACTACTACAACAATAATAAACAAGAAAAGAAGAAAAAACTACTACTACTACTACTACTACTACTACTACTACAAACAAGAAAACTAAACAACAATAAACAAGAAAAGAACAAAAACTTCTACTACTACAACAACAAACAACAACAATTAATTTCCTTTTCTCTTTTCCTCTCCCTCTCTCATTTTTTTCTCTCTCCTCTCCATCTCTCATTTCCTTTTCTCTCTTTCTCTCCATCTCTCATTTCCTCTCCCTCCCTCACCCTCTCCCTCTCTTTCTCTCTTTCCCTATTATGTTTAGTGTTTTTTCTCTCTTCTCTCCCTCTCTCATTTCCTTTTCTCTCTTCCTCTCCCTCTCTCATTTCCTCTCCCTGCCTCACCCTCACCCTCTCTTTCTCTCTTTCCCTATTAGGTTTAATGTTTTTTTTTCTCTCCTCTTCCTCTCTCATTTTTTTTCTCTCTCATTTCCTTTTCTCTCTTTCTCTCCCTCTCTCGTTTCCTCTCTCTCCCTCACCCTCACCCTCTCTTTCTCTCTTTCTCTATTAGGTTTAATGTTTTTTCTCTCTCCTCTCCGTCTCTCATTTTTTTCTCTCTCCTCCCCCTCTCTCATTTCCTTTTCTCTCTTTATCTCCCTCTCTTGTTTCCTCTCCCTCTCTCACCCTCTCCCTCTCTTTCTCTCTTTCCCTATTAGGTATATGGGTTTTTTCTCTCTTTTTCTCTCTCCTCTTCCTCTCTCATTTCCTTTTCTCTCTTTCTCTCCCTCTCTCGTATACGCTCCCTCCCTCACCCTCACGTTTTCTTTCTCTCTTTCCCTATCAGGTTTAATGTTTTTTCTCTTTTTTTCTCTCTCCTCTCCCTCTCTCATTTTTTTCTCTCTTTCTCTCATTTTTTATCCCTATTTTTTTTCTCTCTTTCTCTCATTTTCTTCTCTCTTTCTCTCCCTCTCTCACCCTATCCCTCTCTTTTTCTCTTTCCCTATTATGTTTAATGTTTTTTCTCTCTCCTATCCCTCTCATTTCCTTTTCTCTCTTCCTCTCCCTCTCTCACTTGCTCTCCTTGTCTCACCTTCTCCCTCTCTTTCTCTCTTTCCCTATTAGGTTTAATGTTTTTTCTCTCTTTTTCTCTTTCCTCTCCCTCTCTCATTTTTTTTCTCTCCTCTCCCTCTCTCATTTCCTTTTATCTCTTTCTCTCCCTCTCTCATTTCCTCTCCCTCCCTCACCCTCACCCTCACCCTCTCTTTCTCTCTTTCCCTATTATGTTTAACATATTTTCTCTCTTTTTCTCTCTCCTCTCCTTCTCTCATTTTTTTCTCTCTCCTCTCCCTCTCTCATTTCTTCTCCCTCCCTCACCCTCACCCTCTCTTTCTCTCTTCCCCTATTATGTTTAATGTTTTTTCTCTCTTTTTCTCTCTCCTCTCCCTCTCGCATTTCCTTTTCTCTCTTCCTCTCCCTCTCTCATTTCCTCTCCCCCCCTCACCTTCACCCTCACCCTCTCTTTCTCTCTTTTCCTATTATATTTAGCATCTTTTCTCTCTTTTTCTCTCTCCTCTCCTTCTCTCATTTCCTTTTGCGCTCTTCCTCTCCCTCTCTCATTTCTTCTCCCTCCCTCACCGTCTCCCTCTCTTTCTCTCTTTTCCTCTCCCTCCCCCTCTCTTTCTCTCTCCCTCCCTCTCCCTCTCCCTCTCTTTATCTCTTTCAATGTTTCCCTCTCCCTCTCCCTATCCCTCTCCCTCTCCCTCTCTCTCATTTCCCTATTATGTTTAATGTCTCCCTCCCTCTCCCTCTCTCTTCCTTTCCCATGAGCGATGCTATTTCTCGACAAGAAATAGCATCACTAATGGGCGTCGCTAATGGGCGCCCATTATTCTTGTCGCTAATGGGCGTTGCTATACCCTCATATCCTTGTAGTGATATGAGTCTATTTACTTGTAGGAATAGGCAATGGCTACAACAAACCTCCTGGATTATGGGTGGTGTCCTTATTCTATTGACAAGGCATACACTTCATGACAAAGTCCTTGACATCTTTCCATAGTCCTTTCCAATAGAAACTTTTACTGATCCTGTCATAGGTCTTGAAAACTCCTAAATGTTTAGCTAAAGGCAAAGAATGTAGTTCCTCCATAATTTTTCATGTAAAAGAAGAGGTAGAAGGAATGTCAATCTTTCCTTTCAACCAAATAAGGCCATTTTGGAACTGATAATGCGAATTTTCTTCCATAACACCTTGCTGTAATTTCTGAAAAATATGATTGAATTCTTCATCCAAAAGATAAGCGTCCTGTAGTTCCTCAATCCAATCATTGTGCAATTCAGTTATAGCTGAAACTTTGCAAGTCCCCATACGAGAAAGAGAATCATCCATTATATTGTCTTTGCTCCTTGTATGAGTGATGTCAAAATCATAATTCTATAATGTAGCTATCCACTGACACTGCTTAGGAGTAAGATTAGACTGAGTAAGGAAATACTTAAGAACCCTGTGATCACTGTGTACTCTGAATTGGCTGCCATACAAGTAATGGTGCCACTTCTTAATTTCATGCAAGATAGCCAACATCTCTTGGTCATAAAAATTCATAGCCATTTCTTTATCTGTAAGCTTATGGCTCTCAAAGGCAATCACTCCATGCTCCTATAACAAAACAACCCCAATGCCACAGCCACTAGCATCACACTATATGGTAAATTCTTTGGAGAAGTCCGAGCATACTAAGATAGGAGCAGGGGTAAGGAGTCCCTTTAACTGGTTGAAGCTACTATCTACAAGAGCATCCCATAAGAAAGCCTTCTTCTTCAACCTAGCAGTCAAAGGAGCTGCAATAGCCGCATAATGCTTGATGAATTAGATAGAATGAAGATAAACCAAGGAATCTTCTAAGAGAGATAGTAGTAGTGGGTGTTGGCCAATCTTTTATACATTGCACCTCTTGGGATCAACATGTATTTCTTTTTCACTGACAATATGTATGAAGTATTCCACTTTAGTCTACATGAAAAAATACTTCTTCTCCTTAGCAAAAAGCCTGTGGTGTGTAAATACATAAAAAATCCTTCTCATATATACCAAATGATCTTGTAAAGTCTTACTGTAGATCAGAATTTCATCAAAGAGTACCAAGACAAACTAAAAGAGGAAAGGCTGTAAAATCTTATTCATTAGGCTTTGAAAGGTACCTGGAGCATTTGTAAGCCCAAATGGCATCAGTAAGAAAGGATAGAGCCCTCAATCAGTCCTGAAAGCAGTCTTGACTTCATCACCCTCTCGCATGCGAATCTGATGATACCCTGGTCTCAAATCAATCTTTGTAAAGAATCGAGCCCCCTTGAGCTCATCAAGCAAATCATCAATCCTGGGTATCAAATACTTGTTCTTCACTGTGATCTTATTAAGATCCCTGTAGTCAATGCACATTCTGAAAGATCCATCTTTCTTTTTGACTAACAGAACTGGAGATGCATAAGGTGAAGGACTTGGTTCAATGAATCCCATCTCAAGAAGTTCCTTGATTTGCTTGGCTACTACCTCTCATTCACACTTAGATAATCTGTAAGGTGGCTTATTGATTGTCTTTGAGTTGGGATCCAAATCAATTGGTTGATCTACTGCTCTCTTGGGAGGCAATGAAGTAGGCACCTCAAACAAATCCTTATACTCCTCAATCACAACCGAGTATGATGTCTATAGGCCCCATTTTCAGAGTAATCAGGTTTACTTTTGCTTCAAAATTTTCAGCCAGCTGTAAAGAAACGTGTGGGCATATCTATGTGCTGATTTCTTCTTCATCATTGGCCACTTGAACTCTAATGGGCTATTGTAAATCTGTGGGAATACAATTCAGATTTTCCATGATGGACTTATTCACAAAACTATGGGTACTGCCACTGTCTATCAGAATGAACACTGCCTTTCCATAAATGTTACCCTTCATACGGAGTGTATTAGGGCTCTTAGATCATGTCCAAGCATCCATGGAAATAGAACAACTAGTGGCAACAAGTGTGTCATTACAAGTTCCACATGGATCAAAAGGAACACTTCCACCTGAATCAAAAGGAAAGGAGTCAGGTAGATCATAGAAATACTCTTGCCCAACTTCTTCCTCAAGATCTTCATTTTCAGCATTGAGTGCAATTGCAGTGGCTTCATGCATCTCATCTTCAAGATCCTCAAAGACTAACATACTTTGAAGCTTGGGTTTGACATTTTTATATATACACTTTGAGGCATGATCAGGTGTATACTTTTCCCCACACCTGAAACATAAGCCTTTCTCCTTTCTTTCTTTGTAAAGATCCATAGGAATGGACTTAGGATTCATGTTGGCTGAATTGGATTTAGGCTTGTTGTCCCCTTGTTTAAATTCAACTCTAGGATTGTTTGCTATCCTAAAATTACTTTGAGGTCTAGAAGCATTGAATGGTGGATAAGCTGGCACCCTTAAGCTCCCATTTGGCACATGATTGCTGCCATAAGTGTTACCAACTTGCCCCTATTTAAAAATAGTCCTTGGCTGTCCAAAACCAGGATGAAATGAAGATTTTCTTCTATATTTTCTTCCATAATGCTCCGCAAGCTCAATAGCCTTAAAGAGAGAAGTATGGTTTTGTGCCATGATATGAGCTAATAAAGATGGCTCTAAGCCATACATGTACTTGTGGAGCTTAGCCTCATCAATGATGCTTTCTACATACATGGTTAGGTTGAGAAATCGGTCAGTGAACTCTCTTACACTTAGGTCTCTTTGTTCCAAACCATACCATCTCTATGCTAATTTCTCTTTTTCAAGAGGGAAGACAAATACTTCAGCTATAAGTACTTTGAAAGCTTCCCAATTCTCTACAAGTATGTTTTCCTTTTTGATATACCTCCATCACGTATCCCTCGAAATGCAAATAAGAAAAATAAATCTTCATGTCATCAGCTTTAGGGAATATGTCAAAATAGGATTCCATCTTAAACTTCCACACCTATAAATCAGATGGTGAAGATGACTGACCATTAAATTTGGCTAAAACAATTTTGTCCTTTAGCTCTCTTTCATGGAATGATCGCTATCCCAAAAATATTGATCATGAGTACCATGCATTGAACCCCCAAATTGAGAAGGAAATCTCCCAATAGGTGGCTAAGAACCACTATGCAATCTTCCTGTTGGTAGAGGACCTCTAGGAAGTTGAGTATTCAGCCCAAAACCTTGAGGGTTAGCTCCATTCAAATTGCCCAAATAGTCATCATGCATTTGTGAAGCCTCAAATACTTCATATTGGCTATTTGGGATGCCTCTTCTTCCAATAATCCCATGACCATGACCGTTTTGGTTAGATGGGCTGAAGTGGGACTGAAGGCTCACTATATGAATAGGCTTTCTCCTTAGCTTCTTTAGATCCCATTTGCATTTGCATCCATTGGGAGAATTGGGCCATAATTTGAGCATTATGTTCCACCAACTTGTCAATAGAAGCCTTTATTTGAGTTGTTGAATCTACTAACTTCTTGAGCCGTTCTATTGGTTGTGACATGTTGTATCTCTTTAGGCCAATAGGGCCATACGTCTATTTGGTGCATGTACATTTAATGGTTTTCTATTTTATTGATTACATCACACAAGTTGGATGAAGTGCTTGGAGGAAGCCTTTATGATAGGGAGCTTCTTGTGGCCATGCCAGGTGGTATCGATGCCTTTTCAAGTTTTTTCCTTAAGATGATAATGTTATATGTGTATGTAGGGGTTATTTTCTTTTTTGATTGTGGGGATCGGCAATCAAGGCATGAAGTCCTAGGGTCTGGTTATACATATATGGGGGGGATTTGAGTAGTCATCTACCTCCTTTTAGGACATTGTCAGGTATTAAAGTCCTGTAATAGAGGGTAGTCCTTGTGACCTTGTCCTTCCTGCTTGCTAGGCAGCTATCCTAGGAGTCCTTCCTAGTCTGAGGTAGTTAGAAAAGAGCCCGCTAAAATAGCAAAGAAGAGAAATTTTTGAATATATCTAAAGATAAAAATTAGATAGGTTTGTAAAAAGGGGTTCTAACCCCTCAATAAGAAAAGGAAAAGAAAAAGGAGGAAAATTCCTACAAGTAGTTGATTATCGCTTTGCAAAGGCCTGGTAGGTTCTTGGGGATGAATCGATGCCTTGCTGTTCCTTGGGATAGTAGCTAGCTAAAATAAAGCAATAAAGAAGCTTGAAGTGAAAAAAAAGGTGAGAAAAACATAAAAGGATTAAGTGTCACCTCACGAGAGCTTGGTAGGTTCTTGGGTACTGAATTAGGACCTGAGGCCAATGCCCTATTCTCCTTGGGTCACTCAATGCTGATCTCCTTCCTTTTTACATGATGAAGTATGGAAAACTTGGGAGGCAAATGTATTATAAGAAAAATATGATGACTAGGCTATAGGAGTCATTGCCTAGTAGGAGGTCATGGTCTAGTTGTCCAAGGTTAGGTAGGAAGTTCAGATCACTTCTAGGATGATTTCTTTGATAAGATTTTTAGGTATTCCATGTTCGAGGAGTTGGTTAGTGACTTGCTCTAGATTTCTATCAGATTAGTTCATGGATTTGACAGGCTTTCTTTGGTTGTTGTTTGTGTAGATCAATTCGTGGATTTGACAGGCTGAGTCACCTTATCCCTTGGTTGCCAATATGAGCAACATTTAAAGGCCCGTGAAGTGCCGAAAAGGAGTGGGCTAATGCAAGTTTTATGCAAAAATTTAAAGCTGATGGAAGCGGAACAGGAAGATTCGACAAAATTTAGAGACCAAGATAGACAAAAATGCAAACTTTGGCCATCGCTATGTCGCACAAAATACAACAGGAGTTCCTGAAAGTCACTTGTCGCAAAGACGCTTATGCATGATGGGTATCCAAGTACAAATCCAAGCAAGTTTACAAAATCTAAATCTCAATCAGGTTAGCTAAACCCATAGTCATAAATGCCAAGTCAAGTCATAGTGATTGCTCTCTCCATGAATCTTTAGCTTCAGAGTATACCAAGTAGCAAGACATAAAGCATAGACAAATGATTTATGCTCTCATCAAGCTTACAATCAATAGTTTTTAAGATAAGGTGTAGCCTTGAGTTAGTGTAAAGAGAAATATGGAAATAGTTGCTCTCTTGAACTTGCTCACACAACCTTGATCCCATGATATTGGAGAGTTGTCACCTTGTCTTTGGAGCTAGTTAGCAGAGTTCATGTCCTCATTATGGATGCATATTGATGTCAATTGCAAAATGCCATTTTCATGGTTCTTCATTGTGATGATAATATATGCATCTTATCATGAAGACGTCCATTTGTTGCTTTTACAAGTCATGTTATCTGCAGCTCTATTATGACCAAAACTACTTCTCAATTTGGAGTTCTAGAGTAGTCATAGCCATCCATGCTTCTCTCTCCGAGTGCAAACATGATAAACAGAGCCTCCCTTACTACAATCAATATCCCGCAAAATGAATATGATAGACCTGCCTTTATATTTTTTATGATGACATAGTAGGCTCTTGGCCTCAAGCTGACGACTGCAATTGTTAGCAGCACCCCCCACCATGTCTAGTTCCCATCTTAGACTATAATAATCATTGTAGCTTCTTCGGCTTACTCTCATGCTCCTCCATGAGCACTCTCTCCAGTGGATGCCTACCTATGCACCTTCATGAAAACATTAGGGCCAAAAACATTTCAAAACGACACTCGTAAGAAAATGATTAAGTTGCTAATTAGAAGAGGTTTAGAAGAGAAAAACCCTCAAAATTTGGTTGCTTGAATGTGATTAATGAGAGAATTTATGATTCATTTAAGAGATCAGGTATTAAATATCATCAATCTTTAATGGACGTTAAGTGTCACCTTTTTAGTCTTATTCTCTTGGAAATTGCAAAATCTTGTATTTTTTAATTTTCACACCAAAAGACGTCGCTCTTTTATTCCTCGACATTCATTTTTTGCACCTCTCTTTCTTGTGGTTCTATTTCCTTCTCTGTGATATTGTTGCCCTGTTTAGGGTTCCCTACCAAAATGTTTACCAGTATCTCTTCTAGCAATACAAGCACAGGCCCACCACGCAAGTATAAAATTACTATTCAGTTAGATCTTGTCTATTCATCTTGGAGGAGTATACACCATCGAGCATTGTTGGACAAGGATGAAGCTAAGAGGTTGCGATTACAAGAAAAGAAGCATGTAGACTTATGGATGGATGTAAATATTTATCCTCCGGACCCTTCTACGTCGTGCGATTTCTCCAATCTTTCTTTTTACATAAATTCCTCTCAAAATGACTAAAATCTACCTACTTTCTTTTACATGTCATCCTATTCTAGAAGTTGTCTATAGTTTTATGGATTTTTTATAAGAGATAATATCTAACATATCAAAAATTGGCTAAACTTGTCCAAAAATCTAAAATTTTTAAACCATCGACACTGACACTAATGTCTAAATTGGCATTGGCTCTCCAGATCAATAAGAAAGCTGCACTCTAGAGTTTTTTACACAGTGTGTGCATAGCGGCACAACATCCACCCTCTCCTAACATGCACATCCTCTAGCATGTGCCAAAGTCTTATGGATCTGCAGTGTTAGAAGAAGTATCCTCTACCATGTCAATGTCTTTATCTTCTACCTCTTCTTCTTCCATATTCTCATGTTCATGCTTAGTATCCAACTCATTCAACTCATATGCTGAAGACTCCCTACATTTAAAGGGCTTGATACATTTTCCAACCACCAGAATCCTTAAAGTTATCCCATCCATCTCATTTAATGCATAAATAGCATTATAAAAAACAAACCTTACCACATATGGACCAAAGCACTGCTTTGCCATCTTTTGACTAGCGCACTATACTAATTTTCCAAGCTATTGTCATAAATGATCACCCAGTTTCCTTCTTGTATAGCTCATGGTCAAAGTCTGTGTCACTTGTCAAATCTCTTCATGTTCTTGATCCTTGCACTCTTTAGCTTTTTCATGGCTGTCTCAATGTCTTCAGGCCTTCTTTCTAACTGTCTAATACATAGGACCAGCAACTCTTCTCTATTCAAACCCTCTTCCCATGGTAAAACACTCCAAGTAGCAATAGTCTCCTCAATAGACATGATTGGTTGTTGTCCACACATTAGTTCAACAGACATATACCTTGTAATTGCACTATGAGTGGTCTTATCAGCCCACAAAGCAAAGGGTAACATTGTTGGCCACTCTTTCATCCTACCCTTGCATGACTTTGCTAATGCCTTAATGATAGGTTGATGACCTCTTTCACTTTTGCCATTTGCTTCAGGATTATAGTCTGAAGTTAAAGCCAACTTGATACCCAATCGTGAAAAGAAGTCATGAGCCTCATCTACATCCAATTCTTCTCTATTTGCAACCACTTTACCAAAATAACCATACCTGCAAAAGACTTCTTTCAATAAGAACCTACAAATTTCTTGAGTATTCTTTGTACTAAGAGCTCGACCTTCCACTTGATTTGTGAAGCCTTCTCATGCAAGCACAAGATATCTCATATTCCATAAACCTATAGGCATAGTAAACAAATCAGCTACCCACTTATAATGCATAGACAATGGATAGGTTGATTGCAGCCCATCTCTATGCTTTACCATGGAATACATTTGATAGACACTGCATGATTTCACATAATGCTCCACATCTTTATACATGTATTGCCACCAACACTTTTCTTTGATCTTGGCAAATGTGCCCCAAACTCCTCTATGTCCAGCCCATAAGCTTTCATGAAACTCCTCCATCACCTGTTGTTGAGAAACCGTATCTCCCAATACACATACTGGAGCTCCTCTCCTTTTATTTGCATGCTTTCATAAATATTCGTCTTTCAAGAAAAACCCATAAGCTTTTATTTTAATCCTTTTGAATTCAGCTTTAGGCCACTCAGTCTTCTTTGTCATGAGGCTGAGATATTGGTCTATTTTCAGCCAATCGTCCTCATACAACTTTTGCAAAAATTGTGTTCTCACTGAACCATACAACCGATGATGCTTTCTCTCTATTGCCCATCTCTTCTTCATGGCTGTAAGTTCTTCTCTTACTACTGAAATCCCTGTTACAACAATTGTATTTACAGTAACAGTATAGTTATTTCTTGTTGTTGTAAAGTTGTTTTCAGCACCTATCACATCATCCTCTTCATCTTCCATCAACTCTAGTTCATCTTCAATCCTTCCTCATGAAAACATGTCATCCACGAGGTTTTCTCTGCCTGCAATATGTTGAAAATCAAGGTTAAGTGACATGTGGAGAAATAATTGGCTTGTTACATCTCATGCCTAAGATTTGATATTGGTGGAGAATATGCCTTTAAAGACTTTGATCACTTCTTGATAGCCCATGGGATAAAGAGGCAACTGATATGTAAGTACACACTACAACAAAATGGTGTGGTAGAAAGGAAAAACAAGGTGATGCCTAAAAACCCTTAAACTCTCATGCATTAGTTGGCATGGGATTATCCCGTAGCCTATCCTAATTGTGGGGATGATTCACACAAACAGTGAGAAATTGTATTGTCTTTACTTCGAACCCGAGAATATGAAGAACTATCATCCAAGGATTTTATTTCCAACCTTGATTTTGAAATATAGAGCTCTCCCAAAATCACTGGATAACTACATGAATCCTGCGCAAAAAAATATATTCATACCTAACATCTCCAATTGTCACAGGTACATTCGGACTAATGAATTATTTGTTGCCCACATGTGCCATCGTGTATGTTAGTTATGCCACATAAAGATTGCCTAATGATATTCCTGACATTTGGACTAATGAATTGTACATCCCTAACATCTCGGATCTACATCAATCAGCCATCCTCCATTCTCATACAAATTGTGTGTCATAACATTGATTTCAAAACTATGATCCAAGAGAGCTATGCAAGGTGTCTCTCTTTCTTCCACTTTAACAATTGTCTTTGTTGTAGCACAAGCCCAATGCGTTCGTGAATATTGACTATTGGAGTGAAATGAGCATCTTCTTCTTCATGTGCTTATTGATGGACATCCCCATTACACATAGCCTTCTCTCTATGCTTAGTGCTACCCATAAGACCAATTTCACCCACAATCTTGTTGTCTATACTCTCCTTATTTTCAACATCATCTTGCTTCAAATCAACATTACATGCATTATCATATTCCCTCTAAAGTTGATTCTCTATGTCCTTGTCAACTTGCATCAATGCTTGCAAAACTTCACCATCAAACTTTCTTTTTAGTTTAAGCATATCAATGATTGCATCATGAAATTCACGCTTTGCGATTCCAAGAGCTTCACCAAGTGTGAATTCCACTCTGCTACCAAGTATGCAATCTTCCAAGACCCTTTTAAGGTTTGTGGCAGTCTCAAGATCCAATTGTAACCTGTAATCGAGATACTTTCCTCTTTTCTTTTCTTCTTGTTTCTTCTCTTGAGATGCATCCTCCATAACATGCTCAGGTATGGCTTTTTTAGCTTCCTTGTGCTACTCCATTTTACTTCGTGTTATGCGTTTAGATGAGCTTGAAGAGAAAGGACCAACCGTGTTCTCGTCTCTTCTTCTATTTTCTTCCATAAGAGTTTCTTGATTATGAACCACAGCCAAATAAGCATAGGCTTAAAATGAATCCACTGGTGCCTTCCATCCTATTCTCCCTCATATACTCTGACTTGCATCAACCAATTCAAACTTTGGTGTTTTGCTCTTTTCCATGCAATCTAATGCTTGCATCCAAACGTTGTCGTGATGCTATGTGGACAAAGTGTGGAAAAAGCATTAAATGCATCTAGAAAATCTTTTAGATTAGGATGACATGCAAAAACCAAGTTGCTTTTTTAGCCAGTTATGAGATTTTTCATAAAAAAGATAGATTGGTGTGTGTCATCATGATCGTTGTTGACACGATGAAAACTACACTTTGAACTGGAAGAAGAAGAAGAAGTGATCTGGGAGATCCTTGAGCTGGTGTCCCAGAGTTTTACCCCCCTTCCGAAGCCAACAAATCTATGAGATTAGGGATCCGAGCAACAAAGAAGGAATTGTTATTTTTTATCCACATTTTTTTTCTACGAGGGAGCTCCAGGAGATCTAATGCCTAGAGAGTGCTTCTGAGTAGTGCCAGACAAAGGATTTCAAGTTGTGTCAATACATATTGATTCAATTTTTTGTGCTTTATCTTTATCGTGTTTATCTCTTGTCTATTCTTTTTCTTCTCTTCCATATTCTATCTCTACTTCCTTCTACCTTTGATCCCCGGTGGATTCAACCTTTCGACAAAAACCCCTTCGACATTGGTGAACCTGAAGTAAAAGGTCGTCCGAAGAAGGAAAGACAAGATGGGAGAACCTTCGAACAAGATCTCCAGTGATGTACATGCCTATGCAAGTACAACAACAACAAGTGATGCAGGCTTTTGCTCAAATAGAAAGTGTTGTGATGAATGCGCTACAAGTAGTTGAGTGTGAGATGAAATTCAATGCGCTACAAGTAGTTGAGTCTGAGATGAAGTTCAATGCGCTACAAGTAGTTGAGTGTTAGATGAAGTTCAGTGGCAGGAATGTATATGTATATGTACATACCTATGCTCAAAAGATGGATTTCTTTGGAGTGACTCAACTTGCGTGGAGCCAGTATTTTATACATGTTACTACACATGACTTGAAAGTGCGAATTATTGAATTATACATGTAGGATGCTAACTGGGTAGCTTTCAAGAAGACACTCAGGGAAGAATTTTACATTGAATATACTAGTTTGATTATGCGTAAGACTTTTCAGGACTGGTTTTTACAACCCAATAAGGGTCTTGTGGCTACAGAATTTATAAGAGAATTTGAAAGTCGATTTGAGCAGTTGAATCTTGCAGAACAACAAGCTAATGCAAGCCAGAAAATTGAATTGTTTCTATAGCAGCTGATCATGAGCTTCAAGAGAAGCTTGATGATTTACTGGAGGATTGGACTACAGAGATAGGTTTGAAAACAAAGTGGAGACATGTCAAGGAAGCTGTTACTGCACTTGTAAAGAAGCATAGAAGAAGAGAAAGATAGCATATCTCATGTCTCTAGCCTACCCAATGTTACAGACAAGACAATTGATATATCCAGTAAGCCACCCACTTATGTGGGTAACCCTATGGCTATACCTGCCATTGTTCCCATCGTTAGGGAAGATGTCTTAGATAAATTGGTCAAAGGGATGCAGGATCTTCAATTGAAGGTTGCAAAATTGGATGAAAAAGGATAAGAGGAAAGGGGGCGGGCAACAACCCCTGAGCCAAGAAAAAGATGTATGTGGTGTGATAGTTTGCAACATGAGAGAGAGGATTGTGCTGCCTATCAAGAGGCTTTGGCATGACAACTCATCTTTTGGAAAGATGGCAAGATCCATGCATAAGAAATGGGATTGCTTCTTGCTTTGAATTTCGAAAAGGGAGGTATGCAGAACTTGTTTGAAGATTTGGCTGTCCGAAATACTTATGCAATGGTACATGCTTCTACTTTTGGTCTACAATTGGATGGAATGCATGGCCAAGTGAGTCCAAGGGCTGAAATATGGACACATGCTTTACATGCAACTGAAAAGGGAAAGGTTATTGATTGTGAAATGTCTCATGCAGGGCAAGAAATTTGTGACATAACTCATTGGTAGATGCATATTCAGTGTATGCATATTTAGCAAAGTGGAACGTGCCCACACCTCAAATCGCGGGACACATCTTAGTAGTCCATCGAGAGATCTATCTAGAAGACAATGCCCAACACTCCCAAGGAGTGACACGAGGTTTGCCAACTAGGGTCTCTTAAGACTTCCCCGCAATGGAACTTATCTGGCTGTTCCTACTAGGATCGACCTGAAGTCCGAGTTCCTAGTCAACATTGTCTAAGGTGATAGACCGACTTTTTCGTAACATTTCTTGTTAACATCTCCTTTGAGGAAAGCTCTCGGCTAACCAAGACCACCCTTCCATAGGATAGACCCATTGGTCACATCCACCATGCTTCCCTCGAGGGTTGTTTTAGTTACCTAATTACCTACCACGTTATGCTTGACACATAAAAGAAGCTTCCTTAATTAACTCGTTAGTCACAGGTTCCTTTACGTAATTTAGGCCACATACATGAAGATAAGACAAAACAAGATCAAACAACTTATCTTCGGATTAATGTGTCTCTCCTGCCCATATAGGAGAATTAAGTGCTCCTTTCTGCCTCCGCATAAAAATCCTTCCGTCTTTCGGCAATAAAACCCAAAGGTCTATCCTTCCAAGATTCTGCCTTGTAACTAGTATCAAGACCTCGAGATCCCATATCAAGTCACGTAGAACACTTGTGTAGGGCCTGGAGGCATTGGGATTTACAGCCAGAGCTCCCACTGGCACCCAAGCCTCCTCCTACGCCAAGTGATTTCCATGGAGAGACCTCTCGCGGCGGGTTTGGTTAGGGTTTGGCAGCTCGCGGGGGGTAGCTAGTGCCATCCTTCCTTAATTATTCCTTTTAGGAAATCAACCATAGCTGAAGCAACCAGCATAGTAACAATTTCTAGGGAAACCATCCCTTTTGTTTCCATGGCAATCAGTCATCTCAGACCCAGCCATGAAATCATCAAACACTCTCCACTTGGGTTAACATCCAAAACCACATTAATAAATAGTTGAATGCACAACCTCTTGCTTCAAGGCATCACAATCCCATTGCATGCACAATCAGAATTTTAACTGGATGTATCAAAACATTTGCTTAAGGGATTTACAACCTTTTCAAACCGTCAAGCATAACTTGGGTCAACAATCCATTTAGGGTTAGGTCACCAGCTTCAACTAAGCTAGGAACGTATCCATTTGTGATAGTCCATAGCAAGATCGATAAAACAATTCGTAGGCAATTATACTTATTTCTAATGCCCCGAATCACATGTGACTTGTGTCTATGAAAGTCTAGGGTTTTGTCTAACTATGAGAGTGTATCTCATTAACAGAAATTAACATTTCATGTGTTTCTTTTAACCATGATTGCGAAACATGAATTCTAAATGACTATTCATGCATTGAACTGATTAAAAAGCTATCATTTTATGTGAAGTAAGGCAATAACCTTATCATTTTATGTGTGTAAAAGCTATCATTTGATGCCTAAAATCTTGTGCGAATTCCAAACTCTAATGTTTCGTGCATGCAACTTAGTTCTTAGAGTAAACAAAACCCTATGCACAACATCAATCCTTTCATCCCTTCCACGATAAATAATTCCTAAATTAATTTTTAACGCTTAGAACCTGGGCTTGATTCATGTGTGCTGCGTTGGTCGTTCCTCTCGCTCCTCCAGCATTATCGGTGGCTTGGGTGCCTACGCTTCCCGCAACTTTCTTCTTGGGAGCCATTCACCTCGTGGAGATTGGGCAGTCCAAACCTTGATGGGTTTTAGGTTGACAGGTTGAGAAGAAAAGACCGCTAGATGGGGCCCTTCGCGAGAGGGTGGTTTGGGTGTGGCTCCTTGCAGCTACCCACTAACTCCCACTCCTTCTCCTTCTTTCTCTCTCCCTCTCTCTTCCTCTTCTTTTCTACTATCTCCCTACTCTTTCTCTCTCTCCTCCACTTCTTCTTCTTTTCTCTTATTCTCCTACTCTCTCTCTCTCTCTCTCCTTCTCTTCTTCTCCTCTTGCTACCTCTTCTTCTCCTTCTTCTTCCACTACTTCTCTCTCTTCCCTCTTCTCCTTCCCTTCCTCTCGTCCCTCTCTCCTTCTCTCCTTCCTTCCCTCTTCTCCTCCTTCTCTCTCCCACTTCTCTCTCTTCTTTTTCTCCCTTACTCTTCCTCTTCTCCCTTCCTCTTCTTCTTCTCTTGTCTCTCCCTCTTCCTTCTTCTCCTTCTCCTCCCTTCTCTTCCTCTTCTCTTCTTCCTTCCCTTTTCTCTCTCTTCCATCTTCTCCTCCTTCTCTCTCGATGGCAGCCTTATACCAAATGGCCCAACAGGACTGCCTATGAAGATGCTGGCATGAAGAAGACCAGTAGGGTGCAACTGGGGGGGACTTGTACGTCAGCAAGGGGGGGGCTTGAGCATCTGTCGGAGAGGCCAGGGGGCTGCCTACAACAAACCGGGGGGTGGTCCTTCCCCACAACAAGGAGGAGAGTGGCCTTTTAAAGGGGGGCGCAGCTATACGCCGCCATCTGGGCGGCATGCACCCCCCTTTCCCTACTTCACTTTCTCTCTCTCTCTCCCCAATGTACTATCAGGGGGGAGGGAGAGGGAAAAAATTCTGAAAAAAAGGAAAAGAAAAGGGGGGGGTTCCTATGGGCACGGGAACATTACATCCTCTCCCCCTTAGAGGAATCAAAATGTCCTCATCTCGAATGCGCTTAGGGTTCATTGATAAGTAGTTATTATTGGGTTCTAAAACCTGTGGATTAGGACCCATCACGCTTTTGTTGCGCAACTCTGATTACTCAAATTCTCATCTTAAAATAACAACTTGCCATAACTCACAGGGTTCAATAGGATTTATTCCAAGTACAAGAGTTATTACCTCAAGAGGATCTTCCTAGGATATCTAATCATCTTCAAAGGGTTACAAGAGGCTCCAAGCCTTCATCATTATATGGTTCATAATATGAGCCAAAGGTAGAGTTTAGACAGGTGACGGTTCCCTTCGAGATCGCTTGGTCTCTGCACCAATGGGCACGTACTTTAGGAGTGAAATGAACTTCGAATAGTATGCTTCAAGGGATAATCCTAGCTGTTTCAAGTCGTAGAATTCATTCATCTTTTCTGTGCGGTAGGAAGGTGGGAGATACCTCCCTCGCAGAGAT
This sequence comes from Lygodium microphyllum, assembly GCF_053477565.2. Classification (NCBI taxonomy): domain Eukaryota; kingdom Viridiplantae; phylum Streptophyta; class Polypodiopsida; order Schizaeales; family Lygodiaceae; genus Lygodium; species Lygodium microphyllum. The sequence continues at coordinate 113,835,281 of NC_141159.1, read as the reverse complement.
TCCTTAAGCTTATTCCAGGTGACGGTTCCTTCGAGATCACTTGGTCTCTGCACCAATGTTTCCACCAAAGTCTCGCTTTGCCTATAAGCTTAAGTTTGGCGAGCATGGCTTGGTTAGTAGGTGCAATTCCTGCTGCCTCAAAATAGTCCTTCATGGACTCAATCCAGATCTCCGTATCAACTTAAACAGTCCTTCCCTTGCCATCCAACTCGGGTGGCTTAATTTTCTTGAGAACATTGTCTAAGGTCATAGACCGACTTTTTCCTAACATTTCCTATTAACATCTCCTTTGAGGAAAGCTCTCGGCTAACCGAGACCACCCTTCCATAGGATAGACCCATTGGTCACATCCACCACGCTTCCCTCGAGGGTTGTTTTAGTTACCTAATTACCTACCACGTCATGCTTGATACATAAAAGCAACTTCCTTAATTAACCCGTTAGTCACAGGTTCCTTTACGTAATTTAGGCCACATACATGAAGACAAGACAAAACAAGATCAAACACTTCCTTAACTTATCTTTGGATTAATGTGTGTCTCCTACCCATACTAGAGCCCCCACTAGCACCCAAGCCTCCTCCTACGCCAAGTGATTTCCATGGAGAGACCTCTCGTGGCGAGTTTGGTCCACATTCCCGGTGCGGATTCATAACCCCCTTGGTTACGGTTTGGCAGCTCGCGGGGGGTAGCTAGTGTCATCCTTAATTATCCCTTTTAGAAAATCAACCATAGCTGAAGCAACCAGCATAGTAACAATTTCTAGGGAAAACATGCCTTTCGTTTCCATGGCAATCACTCATCTCAGACCCGGCCATGAAATCATCAAACACTCCACTTGGGTTAACATCCAAAACCACATGAACAAATAGTTGAATGCACAACCTCTTGCTTCAAGGCATCGCAATCCCATTGCATGCACAATCAGAATTTTAACTGGATGTAACAAAACACTTGCTTAAGGGATTTACAACTTTTTCAAACCATCAAGCATAACTTGGGTCAACAATCCATTTAGGAGTACGTCACCAGCTTCAACTAAGCTAGGAGTGTATCCATTTGTGATAGTCCACAGCAAGATCGATAAAATAATTCACATGCAATTATACTTATTCCTAATGCCCCGAATCACATGTGACTTGCGTCTATGAAAGTCTAGGGTTTTGTCTAACGATGAGAGTGTATCTCATTAACAGAAATTAACATTTCATGTGTTTCTTTTAACCATGATTGCGAAACATGAATTCTAAATGACTATTCATGCACTGAACTGGTCAAAAAGCTATCATTTTATGTGAAGTAAGGCGATAACCTTATCATTTTATGTGTGTAAAAGCTATCATTTGATGCCTAAAATCTTGTGCGAATTCCAAACTCTACTGTTTCGCGCATGCAACTTAGTTCTTAGAGTAAACAAAACCCTATGCACAACATCAATCCTTTCATCCCTTCCATGATAAATAATTCCTAAATTAATTTTTAACGCTTAGAACCTGGGCTTGATTCATGTGTGTTGCATTGGTCATTCCGCTCGCTCCTCTAGCATTATCGGTGGCTTGGGTGCCTATGCTTCCCGCAACTTTCTTCTTGGGAGCCATTCGCCTCGCGAAGATTGGGCAGTTCAGACCTTGACGGGTTTCAGGTTGATAGGTTGAGAAGAAAAGACCGCTGAATGGGGCCCTTCGCGAGAGGGTGGTTTGGGTGTGGCTCCTTGCAGCTACCCACCAACTCCCACTCCCTCTCCTTCTTTCTCTCTCCCTCTCTCTTCCTCTTCTTTTCTACTATCTCCCTACTCTTTCTCTTTCTCCTCCACTTCTTCTTCTTTTCTCTTATTCTCCTACTCTCTCTCTCTCTCTCTCTCTCTCTCCTTCTCTTCTTCTCCTCTTGCTACCTCTTCTTCTCCTTCTTCTTCCACTACTTCTCTCTCTTCCCTCTTCTCCTTCCCTTCCTCTCTTCCCTCTGTCCTTCTCTCCTTCCTTCCCTCTTCTCTCTCTTCCCTCTTCTCCTCCTTCTCTCTCTTCTTTTTCTCCCTTATTCTTCCTCTTCTCCCTTCCTCTTCTTCTTCTCTTGTCTCTCCCTCTTTCTTCTTCTCCTTCTCCTCCCTTCTCTTCCTCTTGTCTTCTTCCTTGCCTCTTCTCTCTCTTCCCTCTTCTCCTCCTCTCTCGATGGCAGCCTGATATCAAATGGCCCAACAGGCCTGCCTATGAAGATACTGGCATGAAGAAGACCAGTAGGGCGCAACCGAGGGGGACTTGTACGTCGGCAAGGGGGGGCCGCAGCATTTGTCCGAGAGGCCAGGGGGCTGCCTGCAGCAAACGGGGGGGGGAAGCCTTCCCCACAACAAGGAGGAGGGTGGCCTTTTAAAGGGGGGTGTAGCTATATGCGGCCACCTGGGCGGCATGCACCTCCCTTTCCCTACTTCACTTCCTCTCTCTCTCTCCCCAACGTACTGTTAGGGGGGAAGGGAGAGGGAAAAAATTCTGAAAAAAAGGAGAACAAAAGGGGGGGGTTCCTATGGGCACGGGGACATTACATCCTCTCCCCCTTAGAGGAATCGAAATGTCCTCATCTCGAATGCAATTACGGTTCATTGATAAGCAGTTATTATTGGGTTCTAAAACCTATGGGTTAGGATCCATCACACTTTTGCTGCGCAACTCTGATTACTCAAATTCTCATCTTAAAATAACAACTTGCCATAACTCATAGGGTTCAATAGGATTTATTCCAAGTACAAGACTTATTACCTCAAGAGGATCTTCCTAGGATATCTAGTCATCCTCAAAGGGTTACAAGAGGCTCCAAGCCTTCATCATTATATGGTTCATAATATGAGCCAAAGGTAGAGTTTAGACGGCTTCCTTTGACCGCATGTTCCTGATTCTCAAGGTCCAACTTAGGACAATCTGTTTGAATGTTTCCTAGTTCATTGCAATGGAAACATCGGCGGTTGGGGCATCTCTTATGGATGTGTCCTATCTCACTTCACTTGTGGCACCTCTTGTCTTGATCCCATGAGTCATCTTCATTATAGTTGCCTAATTTAAGTTCTCGGACGATTCGATTTGCTTGGAGTAATGCATCTTGCAAGTCCGTTTTGCGCATTGATTCCAATCGAGTGTTTATGGGTGGATTCAACCCAACACAGAACTTTGACACCTGTTGTGTCATATCCATTGGGGGTGCGTACTTTAGGAGTGAAATGAACTTCGAATAGTATGCTTCAAGGGATAATCCTAGCTGCTTCAAGTCGTAGAATTCATTCATCTTTTCTGTGCGGTAGGCAGGTGGCAGATACCTCCCTCGCAGAGCTTCCCTAAGCTTATTCCAGGTGGCGGTGTCATCTTGTTAAGGGTTGAAGGTCTACCACCGGGGCTTTAGTGCAGAAGAGGAGTTTAGGATTCAAAGTTCAGGAAGGGGAAATAGATTGAGGTTTAATAAGATCCGGGATTTAGAAATGATTTAGGTACAGAAGAAGAATTCAGGCTTTTTCTCTATGTATTTAGCATACATGAACGGAAGAAATAACTCTATCTTGATAACATTAAATGCCTCTGGATACATACATCATATCATAAATGACATTTTCAGATTCTCAGTTCAATTATGAATATCAAATGCAAGTTCTAATGGCTTTTATTTCAAGTACATAGATGGATTTCAACCCTTTGGAACAAGTATTATGTTGATAGACTCAAATGCATTCAAGATTTGGGCCAATGATACATGAAATGAATTGAAGAAGCATAATTTTAGCTTCAGCCCTATTTTAAAATAGAAAATTCCAGCCCATAATCAAGCTCAAAATGAGTGCATAAACTCATGAAGAAGCATCTCTAATCATTAATGAACAAAGTCCTAATGAAAAGAGATCATTTCCTTCCATTACAACCACATGAATCTCTTGTTTGCTCATAAAAATGGACCATAACAGTGGGCTGCCCTATTTATGACTGGTTATTTCAGCCCATAACAGCCTATATACCTTCAAAATCCTCACCCTTTGCTTGCCCCAAAGTCATTCAAGTACTTGGGTACAAGTCGGGCTTCATTGGACCAATAATGAGGCAGACAAAATGAGAGAAGTCATGCATAAGAGTAGGCTGAATCCTTTTCTTCTCAGATTTCTCTCTTTTATAGAGTGTTTTAACATGCATTTTCATTAGACCAAATGGGCAGAGAAGTGGAGTTCTCACCATGTTTACACCTTTAGTTTTTATGGGCCTGTTGATCTTCAGTTTGCATGCTCCAAATCATCCACCATAGCTCCAGCTCTCTCCAGTTGTGCTCAGACTGTGCAGCCCGCATTTTGCGTCGAAAAATGTGAGCTGTCCCCTGCTCAGGCCCTGGTCACTTTTTGACCTACCCAGGTCACTTGTTGGTCACTTAAGTTTATTACTTCAGGTCCCATGTGAACCTAGTGGACTTTTGGCAACTTTTGGCATTTTTCTTGAGTTCTGACCATATTTTTGCACCTGAATCAATGTGATTTATCATGCAGACTGTCAATTACTTCCAGTTGACCAGGTTGTAGGTTCCCATAGACTTATTTTTCATCAATATACATGGTATAACTGAAAATTATATGCTAAATACAAAAGAACTTGTGTAACTAAGTTGGTTATTGGATAACAATGTCTGAATTTTGTATGCAAATTCCTCATATAACTCCCAGTGAAGCTTTTCTGTGTTCATAAGAATCCCATGATTTATATTATGAACAGTAAACTCTTTGACATTCACCCCCTCCTAACCTGCACATCCTCCGGCATGTGCCATTTCATAAGATTACAGGTCAAGGAGGATCTTCTTCTGATATTTCTTCATCTTCATTCTCTAAGTCTTTTTCTTCCTGCATGTCTTCAAGTAGAGGGCTCATATCTAAGTCATCAAGTTCATAAGTTGAAGATTCTCTTCGTTTGAAGAGTTTGATTCGTTTCCCGGCTATTGGTATCTTAATCATGGTCCCATCCATTTCAGCCAAAGAGTAAGTAGCATTATTATGTACTAATTTTACAACATATGGTCCAAACCATCACTTGGGTAACTTCCTATGAGCATTATATTGATTGTCCAGGCTGCTATCATAGACTAGAACCCAATCATTCTCTTGAATAGCTCTTGGATGGAGTCGATGATGCTTGTCAAACCTTTTCTTATTCTTTAATCTTGCTGTTTTCAATGGCTGTTTTGACATCTTCTGGCCTTCTTTCGAGTTGCCTTATGTGCAAAGACAACAGTTCTTCTCTATTCATGCCTTCATCCCAAGGTAAGATACTCCATGTGACAATGGATTCCTCAATAGGCATAACAGGTGGCTGTCCATATATAAGTTCAGATGGCATATATCCTGTCATTGCACTATGGGTAGTTCTATCAGCCCATAATGCGAATGGTAGCATTTTAGGCCATTCCCTCAACTTTCCTTTGCATGATTTTGCTAAAGCTTTAAGAATTGGTTGATGACCTCTTTCACTCTTACCATTGCCTTCAGGGTTGTAGGCTGAAGTAAGAGATAGCTTAATTCCCAATTGAACAAAGAAATGGCGAGCCTCATCGGCATCCAATTCCCCTCTATCAGCAGTTACTTTAGCAACACATCCATACCTACAAAATACTTCTTCAAGTAAAAATCTACAAACAGCATGAGTGGACTTTGTTGTCAAGGCTTTTCCTTCCACTTGATTTGTGAGATTTTCTCTAGCAAATACTAGATATCTCATGTTCCAAATTCCTGTAGGCATGGTTACTAAATCAATAACCCATCTATAGTGAATGGATAAAGGATAGGTAGGCTGAAGCCCATCTCTATGCTTTACCATAGAATACATTTGACAAACATGACAAGACTCAACAAAATGCTCAATGTCTTTATACATGATTTGCCACCAAAATTTCTCTTTTATTTTGGCAAAAGTGCCCCATATGCCTCTATGACCAGCCAATAGTCTTTCATGAAATTCTTGCATGACCTATCTTTGAGTCTTTTTGTCTCCTAAGACACGAACAGGCGCCCTTCCTTTCTTTTTCGCATGCCTCCACAGGTAACCATCTTTAAGAAAAAAACCATAAGCTTTTCTCTTAATTATTTTGAACTCTTCGTTAGTCCAATCTTTCTTATTTGTCATAGTGCTAAAAAATTGGCCAATTTTTAGCCTATCATCTGCATAATATTCTTCTTTAAAGTGTGAACAAACCATAATATAACATTGACTATGCTATTTACTAGCTGTCCATTGTCCTTCTTTGGTTGTTTTATCCTTCCTTGCTGACGTAAAATTTGTTTTAGCAGCTGAACTTGTTGTACTTGCTGAAATTTTTGTTGTACCTACATTTTTGACTGCTGAATCAACATTAGATTCAGCTATACTTGCTGTTTTTAGATTTGTACCTGCATTTACAGCATCATTTATAAACTCTGATTCTTCTTCATCCATCATTCTTCTTTATCCATATATCTGGCACGCGAAAGCATGTCAGCAAACTGGATTATCTCTACCTGCAATATGTTTCAAATCAAGATTTAAGGAATTAATATAGGCTATCCATCTTAGCATGGCTATGTCGGGAGTGGAACAGTTGGCGATCATGCCCAAGAGTGGAAGGCAATCTGTTTCAACTATAATGTGTGCGCCCATGAAGTACTCCCTGTCACATTTTAATGCAGTTACTACTCCCCAAAGTTCTCTTTTAATTTGAGCATACCTTCTTTGTCGTTCATTAAGAACCTTCGCTCCAAAGCACATTACATATCTGTTGCCTTCAAGGTCGTCTTGACCAATTTCCCATCCTATTCCAATAGGACTTGTGTCCACTCTGAGTATAATGGGCTGTCCATTAGAGTAATTAGCCCTCTTTAAAGTGGGGGCTGAAATCAGCATTTTCTTGAGTTTTCGAATAGCCTGAGTGTGTTCTTTTTCCCATATAAACCTTTGGCCCTTTCTTAGAAGCTGATAAAGGCTTTCAGCAACATGGGCAAAATGTGGTATCCAAATTAGGTAGAAGACACATGCACCAAGAAATCTTCTCACCTTTGAAACATTTGTACATTCTTCCTATATTTTGCTGATAGCATCTATTTTGGATGGAGAAGGCTTTCGGACATATGGACCACACATATGTCCGACCACAAGGACTTCTTCGACTCCAAAAACAGATTTAGCTCCTGAAAGAGTAAGATGGACTTCTTCTAATTTAGACAAGATTTGAGCACAATCATTAATATGATCAGAAACAAACTTTCGACATCCAAGTTCGTTGAATTCTTCATTTTTCTCATGAACTTCACATCCTTTGATTGGAACATCATCAAGAAAAGGAAGAGTCAATTGAGGAATATAATCCCTCAATACTTTATGCATAGCATTCATCATGTGAGCTACTGAATTTGTAGCCCCTTGAGGTAGAGTACACATGCAGACTAGGCCAAGAGGCATCTTCATTGTGGTAATGTCTCGGCTTTCCAAAGCAAGCTGAAATTGGTCGTAGCCTGAATATAAATCTCCCATGGAATAGATTGCCTTTCCTACAAAAGCTTCAGCAAACTCATCAACAATTGGCCCTGATCCAACATTTCTAATAGTGACTTTATTGACGGGTTGTAAATCTTGAATGAATCGCAAAGATCCATTCTTCTTAGGTACAGTAAACCATCAGTTGGAATATGGAGCTGAAGATGGCTCCAATATTTGCATTTTTATCTTTTCATTTAGAAGTTTCAATAACTTAGGCAAATGAGCTCTTGGAACCGGAATTGGTTTAAGATTCCAAGGAACATGTGGGACTGTAAAAATCACCATTGGTGCCACAATGCTTGGATCCACACAGCCAATTTCATGTGGCTAAAATGAAAAGGCTTTTCCATGATTCTTTAACATCTGCATGAAGATTTGCTTTTCAGCCAGCAAGAGGAAAGATTCTTCACCAATTTTCAGCTTTTGTAGACTTTTTGCTGTAAATTGGTGACCAATATCTTTAGGATCACGAAGGCTTGGCTATTTGGATACCCTTTCTGCCAGTCCTTCGCTTTCAAGCGATAGAGGAGTAGCTACCGGCTTGACCTTTTTATCAACTGTTTTATACTTTGTTTCTACTCTTACTTCATCCTTGTTTGGTTGTCCAAAAGCTTCATAATCTGCAAATTCTTGAATTATGTCATACATATCCAATGTACATACCTGTATGGACTGATTTTCAGCTTGATTTTCTGCATGAACGACTGTATAAATTTCAGCCATTATATCATTATAATTCAGCCCATAAAATAGTCCTGAAATTTCTTCATCTTTAGGTAAAACATCAATTTGCTTCAGCTCTTGCTCCATATGACTCAAATACTTTCTTTCAGCTTTGTTCATGGCTGAAATCTATTTATAACAGCCCACACTATTGGCTATTAAAACCTACAAATTAGCTTTTGGCCTTGCCTCCTTTATAAGTGGAGGTATTTTTTTGTGACATGATGCACTGCCATAGCCTCCACTTATAGCAGCGCTACCCGAAAACCCTTTATTCTCGGGCATTAGGAGGAACAGGATGATCTCTCAATCGATCCCTATTCCGGTGGTGATTAACACAGATGGTCAAGAATTGGACAGCTTTGTCATTATCCTTACTTCTTATTCGGGCATATGATGAACCATCATCAAGAGCCTTTGTCTCTAAATGAGACTCGAAAATAAATGGTTGTCCAAGAATGATAGGATAGCTGCAGGAATCTTGAACAAATAAATGAAATTCATCTTTTACATTACCAATAGTAACTTGTACATAAGGACATGCTGCATAAAGATCGCCAGAAGAGTTATTGGCTGCCTTCATGCGCCATCCTGGGTCCACATCAATGGGCCATCCACCATTTGCATAGAGACTTCTTGACATAACATTAATTTCCAAACCATGGTCTATAAGGGCAATGCATGGAGTTTCTTTTTCACCGATTTTAACAACAGTTTTAGTAGTCGCCCTTGCCCAATGGGTACGGGAGTAGTGACTACTAGGAATAAAGTGAGCTTGACTTTCTTCTTGCATGTTGTGAAGAAGAGTCTCTTTCTTACGCACGGGCTGCCCTTTAGATTGAGAAGTCCGTACCATAATGGCTTCTTCAGTTTCTGCTTCATAAATGTCTTCGTCTTTGGCTTCTATGGCTGCAATCAATTCTTTGATTGCCTCCAATCGAATCCCTTGAGTTTTAAGCTTCTCTTCATCCTGTAAATACACTTGAAGTACTTGCAAAAAAGCATGTACAGATTCTTCAGTTTCCTCACCAACATATTGTCTTTTTCGTTTAATTACATCAATTATTACATCATAAAATCCTCGTTTTGCAATACTGAGAATCTCTCCTAATGTAAATTCAATTCTACTTCCAAGAATCCTTTCTTCTAGGATCCGTTTAAGATCTGTTGCGGTCTCTATGTCAGACTGCAACTTGTAACTGGGATGTTTGCTTTTTCTTTTTCCTTCTGTCTTCTTTGCTTGAGGGGCATCTCCCATGTCAAACTCTGGCAGCGGTGGATTTTTAGCAGAGAAACTCACTTAGATAAGCTGCTCAAGGAACCCACGAATAGGAGAGAACCCACAGATAGAGACAAACCATCAACACGCGAAGTAGAACCAAGCAAGCAGTGCAAACGAAGGGGATTTGACAAACCTACTTAACCTTATCGATAGCTTGGTGAAGCACGAGAACTCGACTATGGCAGAGGAAAGCCTTCCCAGAGGCTATTCAGTAAACAGGTCAGCAGCTACGATGCGCATGCCTGGTATGAGCACTGCGGTTAGACATCAGATGTTATCATGGCAGACTTAGAAGAAGAGAGGAAGCTAGCCCACAAGGCATTGCAAAGTATAGCCGCATACAATAGAGACGAGCCTGGTTTAATTCTTGTTATGCGTTTAATCGGTCCTGAAGAAGAAGGACCGGCAACATCTTCTTCTCTTCTTCTCTTTTCTTCTATCATGGCTTCTTGATTATTAATTTCAGCTAACCGAGCAAAAGCTGAAAATGAATCCACAGGCTCGGACCCAACCGGTTCTTCCTCGAATACATTGATTGGCAGTGGTTGAATCATCTTTAATTGCCTTGCCTTGCTCCATGCGTTCCAAGGCCTCTGTCCACACTTTAGATTTTGCATTAGTTTTACATGCTTTAACAATTTCATTAGTTGGCTCAATTTGCAGCCCATAAGTTGCAGCATCAACAGCTGCATAGGTTTTTTGCCAAATCCTCCAATCTTTTCTTCATGCCACCATTGCCGAAGTTTGGCTCAAGAGGAAGCCCGGTTTTGGTTGCATGAATTTTACCATCCTTCCAAAAGACTAAATTTTGTGCTTTAGCTTCAGGGAATGCACCGCACTCCCTCTTGTCATGCTGAAGGATATCACACCAAATACAGCGTCTTTTGAAGCCTTCTCGTGTAGGCCTTTGGGTAGATGACCGACCCCTTTCTTCTACTTTTACATCAAGCCTTTCCACTTTAGAATTAATCTCTGTTAGATCAAGATGGAGATCCGGCATGCTTTTAATTAGCTCGTCCATGACATCCTTCTTTGGAGATGGAACAACATAATTTCTTGGTTGCTCGGCCATAGAGACAGGAGGTCGAGAAACTAGGACAGGCTCCTTCATAGATTCAGTTGTTACAGGGGTTGACCCCCATCTTAGGCGCAATCGCTCTCTTCGAGCAATCATATTAACTGCTTCAGTGACATCACTCCAAGCAGTCTTCAATCTCGTCTCAGAGTCAGGGTCTTCAAGTTGATCAGTTAATTTCTCCTGAAGAGAAGAATCTGCAGCCTTTAGAAATAATTCAATCTTTTGACTTTCCATAACTTGTTGGTCGTCAGGATCTAGTTGGGCTAATTTGCTTTCAAGTTCTCGATGAAGAGCAGTGGCGATTAGACACTTATTGGGCCTTTCAACCCGTTCGATGAAGACTTTCTTTGTCATAAGGCCAGAATCTTCAAGGAAAAATTCTTCTCGAAGAGCCTTTTTGAACACAGTCCATCCTGCATCTTTTTGGAAAAGACCATGAATTCGGTCCTGGAGACCATGCACAGCTAGATGGGCAAAATAACGGCTCCAAGCATGTTGAGGGACTCCAAAGAAGACCATCTTGTCAGTATAAAGGTAGATAAAAGAGGATACATTTTGCCCATTAAATTGCTTGAGCTCTTGTCCAACTGCTTCTAAGGCTTTAATGGCAGCAGCGTCAATCCGCTCTTCTTCTTGTCTCCGTTGTTGTTGCAATTGTAAATGCTGCTAAAATTGCAACTATTGTTGTCGGCTTTCTTGCATTAGACGAACCAACTGCTGCAAGGCATCTCCTCCCGAACTTGATGATTCTCCCATTGGACTTCTTCTTCTGCCAGCGGACCTTCACATCGGGTTCACCACTATCGTCGTGTTAAGGGTTGAAGGTCTACCACTGGGTCTTTAGTGCAGAAGAGGAGTTTAGGATTCAAAGTTCAAGAAGGGGAAATAGATTGGGGTTTAATAAGATCCGGGATTTAGAAATGATTTAGGTATGGAAGAAGAATTCAGGCTTTTTCTCTATGTATTTAGCTTTCATGAACGGAAGAAATAACTCTATCTTGATAACATCAAATGCCTCTGGATACATGCATCATATCATAAAGGACATTTTCAGATTCTCAGTTCAATTATGAATATCAAATGCAAGTTCTAATGGCTTTTATTTCAAATACATAGATGGATTTCAACCCTTTGGAACAAGTATTATGTTGATAGACTCAAATGCATTCAAGATTTGGGCCAATGATACATGAAATGAATTGAAGATGCATAATTTTAGCTTCAGCCCTGTTTTAAAATAGAAAATTCCAGCCTATAATCAAGCTCAAAATGAGTGCATAAACTCATGAAGAAGCACCTCTAATCATTAATGAACAAAGTCCTGATGAAAAGAGGTCATTTCCTTCCATTACAACCACATAAATCTCTTATTTGCTCATAAAAATGGACCATAACAGTGGGCTGCCCTATTTATGACTGGTTATTTCAACCCATAACAGCCCATATACCTTCAAAATCCTCACCCTTTGCTTGCCCCAAAGTCACTCAAGTACTTGGGTACAAGTCGGGCTTCATTGGACCAAGAATGAGGTAGACAAAATGAGAGAAGTCATGCATAAGAGCAGGCTAAATCCTTTTCTTCTCAGATTTCCCTTTTATAGAGTGTTTTAACATGCATTTTTGTCAGACCAAATGGGCAGAGAAGTGGAGCTCTCACCATGTTTACACCTTCAGTTTATGGGCGTGTTGATCTTCAGTTTGCATGCTCCAAATCATGCACCATAGCTCCAGCTCTCTCCAGTTGTGCTCAGACTATGCAGCCTGCATTTTGCACCGAAAAATGCGGGCTGCTCCCTGCTCAGGCCCTGGTCACTTTTTGACCTACCCAGGTCACTTGTTGGTCACTTAAGTTTATTACTTCAGGTCCCATGTGAACCTAGTGGACTTTTGGCAACTTTTGGTTTTTTTCTTGAGTTTTTACGATATTTTTACACCTGAATCAATGTGATTTATCCTGCAGACTGTCAATTACTTCCAATTGACCAAGTTGTAGGTTCCCATAGACTTATTTTTCATCAATGTACATGGTATAACTGAAAATTATATGCTAAATACAAAAGAACTTGTGTAACTAAGTTGGTTATTGGATAACAATGTCTGAATTTTGTATGCAAATTCCTCATATAACTCCCATTCTGTGTTCATAAGAATCCCATGATTTATATTATGAACAATAAACTCTTTGACAACGGTTCCCTTCGAGATCGCTTGGTCTCTGCACCAATGTTTCCACCAAAGTCTCGCTTCGCTTGTAAGATTAAGTTTGGCAAGCATGGCTTGGTTAGCAAGTGCAGTTCCTGCTGCCTCAAAATAGTCCTCCATGGACTCAATCCACATCTTCGCGTCAACTTGAACTGTCCTTGCCTTGCCATCAAACTCGGGTGGCTTAATTTGCTTGAGAAGGAACTTTTTCTCTTGCATGTCAGAAGTCGTGGATGCAGAAGGTGTCTGACAATCACGCCATACCACCTAGGTTATTTAGGATATGTCTATGATCCAAGCATTAATCAGTCATGCATCATTAAGAAGTTTTGCTCTGATACCAACTGTAACGTGCGCGCTCCTCAAATCGCGGGACACGTCTTAGCAGTCCATCAAGAGATATATCTAGAAGATGCCACTTGGCACTCCCAAGGAGTGACACAGGGTTTGCCAACTAGGGTCTCTCGAATCTGACCCGCAACGGAACTTATCTGGCCGTTCCAACTAGGATCAACCTGAAGTCCGAGTTCCTAGTCAACATTGTCTAAGGTCATAGACCGAATTTTTCCTAACATTTCTTATTAACATTTCCTTTGAGGAAAGCTCTCCGCCTGAGACCACCCTTCCGTAGGATAGACCCATTCGTTACATCCACCATGCTTCCCTCGAGGGTTATTTTAGTTACCTAATTACCTACCACGTTATGCTTGACACATAAAAGCAACTTCCTTAATTAACTCGTTAGTCATAGGTTCCTTTACATAATTTAGGCCACAGACATGAAGACAAGATAAAACAAGATTAAAGCTTCCTTAACTTATCTTCAGATTAATATGTGTCTCCTGCCCATACACGAGAGTTAAGTGCTCCTTTCTGCCTCTGTAGAAAAATCCTTCCGTCTTCCGACAATAAAACCCAAAGGTCTATCCCTCCAAGATTCCGCCTTGTAACTAGTATCAAGACCTCAAGATCCCATCTCGAGTCACGTAGAACACTTGTGTAGGGCCCAGAGGCATTGGGATTTACGGCCAGAGCCCCCACTGGCACCAAAGCCTCCTCCTATGCCAAGTGATTTCCATGGAGAGACCTCTCGCAGCGGGTTTGATCCACATTCATGGTGTGGATTCATAACCCCCATTGGTTAGGGTTTGGCAGCTCGCAGGGGGTAGCTAGCACTATCCTTCCTTAATGATCCCTTTTAGGAAATCAACCATAGTTGAAGCAACCAGCATAGTAACAATTGCTAGGGAAAACATCCCTTTCGTTTCCATGGCAATCAGTCATCTCAAACCTGGCCATGAAATCATCAAACACTCCCCACTTGGGTTAACATCCAAAACCACATTAACAAACAGTTGAATGCACAACCTCTTTCTTCAAGGCATCGCAATTCCATTGCATGCACAATCAGAATTTTAACTGGATGTGTCAAAACACTTTCTTAGGGGATTTATAACCTTTTCAAACCGCCAAGCATAACTTGGGTCAACAATCCATTTAGTGTTAGGTCACTAGCTTCAACTAAGCTAGGAGCGTATCCATTTGTGATAGTCCATAACAAGATTGATAAAACAATTCACAGGCAATTATACTTATTCCTAATGCCCTAGATCACATGTTACTTGCATCTATGAAAGCCTAGGGTTTTGTCTAATGATGCAAGTGTTACTCATGAACAGAAATTAACATTTCATGTGTTTCTTTTAACCATGATTGCAAAACATGAATTCTAAATGACTATTCATGTACTAAACTGGTTAAAAAGCTATCATTTTATGTGAAGTAAGGCGATAATCTTATCACTTTATGTGTGTAAAAGCTATCATTTCGTGCCTAAAATCTTGTGCGAATCCTAAACTCTACTGTTTACAACAACAAATGCAAACTCGACAGAAAGCAGAAAGATTTGATTCCTTAGTTGTGAATGCATTGCAAGTAGTGGGACAAGAATTGAAATAGTTTAAGGGTCAAAATATTTTGGCCTTCATCCAGTTGTATAAAGAAAAGATGTTGTTTCAAGGGATACTGCAGTATGCGTGCATTTTATGCTTATGCTACATAGTCATTTGATGCCCCCGATGATGCTGGGTTGGTGCCTATACATATGGAAAAGTATGCCTATGGTTTGCCTATGGTTTTGAGCTTGGATTGAGCAATTTTATGGTTATGCTACATGGTCATTTGATGCCTAATTATGCCCGGTTGGCGGCTATACAGATGGGAAAGTATGCCTATGGTTTGCCTATGGTTTTGAGCTTGGATTGAGCCACTATTTTCTCAGTTTTAGACATTTATTTGCTATTGGAATATTCAAGGCTGAAGCTCATTTGCTAATGTTTGGATATGCTAATGGATTTGGGCTATGTCTTGGATGTATACATTGATGTAGTGATTCTCAGGGATCAACATAGTGCTTGGATTTGCTCTTGGAACATTGGTTGAGCTTGAGCTCACTTTGCATAGCTTTTGGATCTCCATCTTTGATGTACTTATGGCATGTACTTTGCTTATGTCTAACGGGTCTTGACATGCTTGGCTTATACCATCTCTATATATGCTAGTTACATTGTCTTGGAGTTGATTGCTACTGCGGCTTACTTGGGATTGATTGCCCGGAGCTTACTTTGGCTATTTCTTACTTGCCAAATTTACAATTTGGATACACTTGATGTCTATGGATGCTATGTATGGATGCTACAGAACCTATATGATCGGGATGTCTCATTGATGCTTAACATTAGACATTTGTCAACTAGTGCACTCTTAATGATTTGTTTGAGCTTTCTTGCTGACATTTACAACTTTTGTGCTAGTGGAAGCATCTTGATATGCTTGAAAGACATAGAGCAGTAGGTGGGTTTAGGCTACTTGAGCATTCGGGCACTTGAGAGTGGGATCTTCACTTGGATGTTGCATGGTTGATATGCCGTGGTCCTCATAGATGCACTTGGAATGATTTGGGCTTTTCACTCCCTGAGCATACACCTATTTGTGTTAGGTCTTGCTAGTGTTGTGTACACTTTACCCTATTACATAGGGGGTGTGCTGGCTTAATGAGGGACTCATTTGACATGCTTGGGTTATGCTTTGGCAGTCATTGGTTGACTTGGTGCATTCATTTTTTCTACAATTTGCTCTCATTGTACTTGATTGAAGTTTAGTATAGCAAGTAGTTATGCATGGATTGTGTTGTATTTTTCATGCTGAATCATCTTGATTTTATGTACTTTTGACTTTCTAATTTGTGCCCGCTTGATGCCGGTTATGTTTTGGCAGTCACTGGTTGACTTGGTGCATTCATTTTTTCTACAATTTGCTCTCATTGTACCTGACTTAAGTTTATTACAGCAAGCAGTTATGCATGTATTGTGTTGTATTTTTCATGCTGAATCATCCTGATTCTATGTACTTTTGATGGTACTTGGTGGGAAGCATCATTAGCTATTAGTTCGTGGTCATTTTACCTTGATTTTGCTAGTATTTTGGCTCTTTACAACATAAAACAACAAGCAATTTTGAGCTGTTTGCACTGTTTTGAACCGTAGTACGGCATCTTCTTCCACTAATAGTGCTATATTCAACATCACTAAACTTGATGGTATGGATTATGCCTATTGGAAGAGCCAAGTTTGGTAGGTATTGATGCAAAAATCGTAGATAAAACCACTAAGGTTGCATGGAGAGCATCCTGAAACTATGATTGATGATGAATGGATGGAGCTACGATGAGTTATGCAAGTCCACCCTCATCTTGTCTCCCACTGAGCAGGTGCACTACAATGCGGTTGACAAAGCACAGAGTGCTTGGAAAATTTGGGATAAGATCAAGAACCTCTATGACAAGAAATTCCAAGAAGTTAGTTGTATTGGCTGAAGCAACTTATGGACCTGCATATGAAGGAGAATATGACGATGTCTGCTCATTTGAGCCAGTTCCATGCTATTCTCAAGAATTTGACTTTTTAGGGAATTACCTTCAATGATGAGGTTACTCCATTGTTTTTCTTTGGGACTCTAACTGAGTCATGGGATGTATTCCACACTACCTTATGTGCTCCTACTACTACTTTGAACTTGCGTGATGTAGAGAGTGCTCTTTTGCAAGAAGAGAACAACCGTAAGAACTTGGATGCCTCTTGTGTGTCACATGCTTTGACTGTTAAAGGAAAAGATGGTAATTAAAAGAAAAACCATGGGACTAGCCATGGCAAAGACTCGTAGAAGTCTAGGTCTAAGTTGCATGGTAAGTCGTGCAGCAAGTCTCGTGGGAGAAATGCTAATGTGACATGTCACCATTACGGCAAGAAGGGTCGTATACACCCATAATGTCATGAGTTATGCAATGAGAAGTGCAAAGAGAAGGGAAAAGACAAAGTACAGAAAAATTCCTCTAATTGCAACAATATTGTGCCCACAAAATCGAGTGTGAAAGTCGAGGAGATAAATGTCATGTAGATTGATGACTCTGATGGGGAGTACATACTTGTAGCTAGTTCTTGTGATGCTACACCATTGACCGAGGTTCACTCTATGTATCTGCAATGCTAGCTTTTGGATTTTGGTGCTTTATTCAATATTACACCATGCCGTGAGTGGTTTCATTCCTACCGCACTGTCTTTGGTTTAGTTCACTTGGGTGATGACAGATCACTTGCTATTATAGGCATTGAGGATCTACAACTCTAGTTCTCTACTGGTAGTACCTTTTTGTTACAGGATGTATGTCATGTATGTGTTCTTACATGTAGTCTTATGTCTGTAGGATAGATTGATGATGTTGGGTTTCATGTCTCTTTTGATGATTCTGCTTAAAAGATCACACATGGAAAACTTGTGCTTGCTAGAGGTGCCAAGGCGGCTAGTGGCTTGTATCCTCCCTCTATTGATCATGTTTTTTCAGTGGGTTCCATTCCACATGTATCTCTTTGGCATTCCCGTTTAGGCCATAGGTTTTCTGAAGGGAATGAAAATGCTTTCTAGTTTTGCAATACTTACTGCCCCTTGACTATGCATGTTTTGATTCATGTGAGATTGCCTTTTTGGCAGATAGACTAGGAATACACATAAGAAATCTGGTTGGACATGCATGAGTGAGCCCTTGGCATTGGTACCATCGAATGTTTGTGGGCCCATGCCCTATCAGTCTATGGGTGGTGCAAAGAATTTTGTGACATTTATTGACAATTTGTCACGTAAAGTCTGGGCTTATCCCATTAAGCTTAAGTCAAATGTCTTGGTTGTGTTTCAGAGATGGCTTGCATTGGTTGAGAACCAGACTAGGCATAAATTGAAATGCCTTAGGATTGACAATGGGGGAGAATATGTGTCACGTTCCTTTGAGTAGCTACGTGACAAGAGTGGTATTAAGAATCAGTTGACCGCCCCCTTATGCCCCACCCCAGAATGATTTGGTTGAGCAGATGAATACAACCATCCAGGAGCTTGTACGCAGTATGCTTAACCATGCAAGCCTACCACACAGAGCTTTTGGGTTGAGGCAATGAGTACAACGGTGCATATCATAAATAGATTACCTTCTAATGGTTTTGAATTCAAGGTTGCAGAGGAGGTATGGACTAGAAAACCTATGTCTTAATATGCGCATCTATGTGTCTTTGGATGTGATGCATTCTGCCATGTGCCCAAGAACAAGCATATAAGCTGGATCCTAAAAGTGTCAAATGCATTTTCCTTTGCTATGGAGATGCAGGTGAGATGGGTTACTGCCTTTGGGATCCGTAGGTGTGGAAATTCATCCACAATTATGATGTAGTCTTCCATGAAGACAAGATGCATAGGTAGCTTGAGAAGGTGGTAGAGATACGCGGGGTTATATTTGAGGAGGAGCCACATGCTCCTGCACAGCCAATTGGACAACCTGCAACAGCAGCTGTTGGTATACATGGCCATGGTGTTGGACAGGATGTTAGACATGTAGTAAAGCTTGCAGTTAGAGGGTCTACTAGTGATAGACGTCCACCTGATAGATTTTATCCCTTGATGCATTATATCTTGGTTACATATGCAAGAGAGCCTCTCACCTATAATGAGGCTATGCGCAAAGGTGACAGTCACTCCTGGGAGAGGGCTATGTAGTCAAAGATGGACTCCTTGCATAAGAATATGACTTGGGATTTGGTTGCATTGCCTAAGGGCAAGAAATCTTTGCCATGCGAATGGGTATACAAGTTGAAAAGTACCCCATGGAAACCCCAAGCCAGCCTATAAGGCAGACTTGTTGCTAAGGGTTTTAAATAGGAGCATAGAGTTGACTTTGATGAAGTCTTTTCTTCTTTGGTGAAGATGAGCACCCTATGCTTGGTTTTGGCCTTAATCGCACAATTTGACTTGGACATGTATCAAATAGATGTCAAGACTATATTATTGCATAGGGATTTGCATGATGATATTTACATGGAG
The DNA here is from genome assembly GCF_053477565.2 of Lygodium microphyllum. Classification (NCBI taxonomy): domain Eukaryota; kingdom Viridiplantae; phylum Streptophyta; class Polypodiopsida; order Schizaeales; family Lygodiaceae; genus Lygodium; species Lygodium microphyllum. The sequence goes on along the minus strand of NC_141159.1, from coordinate 113,816,063 downwards.
TAGCCTAAAGGCTTTGTAGAACTGGTAGGGAGAACCTACTGTGCAAGTTGCAAAAAAGTTTTTATGTCTTGAAGTAGGCACCTAGGTAGTGCTATCATACGTTTGATGCCTTTATGTAGTCACAGGGATACAACAGGAGTGTTATGGATCCGTGTCTTGAAGAAATCCCATGATGGCTCATTACTTAGTTTGGTACGTTATGTGGATGATATGCTAATAGCAAGGAAAGCTCATGATGAGCTGGATGCTCTTAATTATCGGCTGAAGAAGAGCTTTGAGATGAAGGATTTGGGACAGGACTCGCACATTCTTGGTATACGCATTAAGTGTGATAGGCATCAGGGACTATTTTACCTCTCAAAGAGGGAATACATTCATAAAGTCCTTGAGCATTTCCGCATGCAAGACGTGAAGCCTATTGGCTATCCATTACCTTCTTATGTGAATGTCTCATAAGTCGATTGTCCATAGACAGATGAGTAAAGGGTCAAGATGGCCAAGATTCCTTATGCATCAAGCATGGACAATTTGATATATGCCATGATAGCCACTTTCCTTTATAGTTGGTGTTGTGACATGTTATATGGCTACACTTGGCAAGAAGCATTGGGATATTGTGAAGGGTATCATGAGATATTTGAAGAGCACAATAGATATGTGTATTTGCTATGGCAGTAAGGATACAAGAGTTGTGGGGTACACAGACTCTGATTATAGAGGGCATGGAAATAGTAGCAATTCCACTTCTGGCTATGTATTAACCTATGTTGGAGGTGTTGTCTCTTGGACGTCCATGTTCAGAAGTGTATGCCTCTCTCTACCACTAAGATTGAGCATGTTGCAGCCATTGAGGCTTGCAAGGAGGCCATATGGTTGGGGCATTGGTTCATGGCCTTGGGATTAATGCTATACCTACATTGCATTCGAATTCTATGAGTTCTATTCAGCTAGCCAAAAATCCGGTCTTCCATGCAAAAATGAAACACATCAAGGTAAGGTATCACTTCATACATGGGGTTGTGGAGGAAAGGCCTATTGACCTTGTCAAGATCTCCACTGACAAAAATCTTGCAAATCTGCTCACGAAAAGCCTAACTACTGAGCGCTTTGCCTTCCTTGGGTTGATGGGCATTGGATGAGATGTCGTTTTTCCCCTCATCGTATTGTATATGTCTACACTATACTGTCTTTTATTTTTCATTTTCACTCCTCATTGGGGCAGATTTACATTTAAGTGGGAGATTGCTGGGGGTAAATGTGCCTCCACCTAGCCGCTCGTGTATTACTACACTAATAGTACCTCCCATTGCACACTACACGTGGTAGACACCCATCACTGTTACTTTATTCTTTATTCTTTTAGTGACAGTTTGAATAAAGGATGGCCCAATCACACATTGTGACTATTTGGGTTCCCATTTTGTGTCTCTCTCTTTCTTGCTCTTCCTCTCCTGCCATAGCTCTTCCAAGCAAAGCATTGATCCTTCTCACCTTTCAAGGGGAATGCATGCCAATGGTATTCCTACCTTGTGGCTAATTCAATTACCAATATGCTAGATTTTTACAGCCTCTTTTGTAGGGAATTTTCCCCTTAAAAATGTGGGCAACATTGGTTATATATCCTTAATGTGACTCATTAGGTGCTCAATGGGAGTATCAAAGTATATGTCAAAAGCCACATCAAGTTTTTTGACACTTGGATGTAGCCATTCCACTACCTCTTACTGCTAGATTGCAGTTCTACTTTAGAGGGCTGGACCTTACAATCCAACTCCATTTGAGTGGTACTATGCTTAATAATCTTGATGCTTCCATAACTACACTAGAGGGGTAGAGTTGAGAATCCAAGCCACCTATATGACAAGAGGGAAAGCTCTCTTAGTTACTAGGATGGTGCCAAATATGGTGTTAACAGGTTGCAATTCACTATTTACATTATCCAGTAATGCTTAGGGTCAAAGTGAAGAGTTCCTAGATGAAGGGTTGCCTCAATTACTTGCTCTAGGAGAACCAAAAGCAACCCAACCAAGGTCTATGACATCTATGAGTAGGTAACAAGCCCCTCTCATCGTTAACCAAGGGTTTGAACACATAGCACCCCCATTGCAAATTGTAAACCAAGTATAAGCCTAGCTCTTGAGGCCATTTCTTATGAGTCCTTTGCATCCAATATCATGGAGAAATTTAAGGACATGATAAAACATTACACTAATATGATCACAAAACAATATTGACAAATAGCAATGGATGTCAATCTTAAGATGTTAGCAAAATATGATGGGCACTAGGAAGCCCGATGATATGGATCCAATCAAAATTTAGCTACAAGTAGTGTGGTGGTCAGTACATCTTGTGGAATTGTACTCATGTGAAGTGTGACATAGGTGAAAAGTTAAAACATATACCCAATACATGCTATAGTAGGATTATTTCACTCCAACAAGGTAGTCAACAACTTGGGCTAGCGAATCATCATGTGAATGATGGAAATACTTGTGGCGAGGGCCCTAAATTATTTCTACAAAGAGAAAAAGCCACCCTAGACGAAATGCAAGTGGGATATGTTATTAGAGACACTGCCAATAACTAGTGAGAATGTTGCTTCTAACAATGCTAGAGTAGTTACTATGAGTTCAAAAATGAAAGAGGATTAGAAGGATGACCCTCGTAGAGCTAACCCTAAGCCTAGCATGTTTGACAAGAAGGTTGTAGATGCCAATACCCAAGCATGTATTCTAAAACATGATGGTGCCTTATGTCAAGAATCGCATGGTGGGGGGACTTGGTCAAGATGTTGCGCCGAGAACACACACAGAATGCACAAGGAGAAGCTCACTCAAGAGACAAGAAGAGAGATGGAGGCCAAAAATTTTTCTTGCTGGTTTCTTCTTCTTCTTCCATACACTTTACAATGTACACAAAGTATAGATAAAATACAACATAAAGGAAAGTGGCCTACTAAGTCAAACAATGCATAACTGACTACACTAGTCAACTCGCGCTATAACTATGCCAGTTGTAAATAGGTGTAACAACCTGAATATAATAAGTAATGAGTCAGTGGCCATGTGAGAGTCATAATGACCACCGATGTGCTAAGTGTAGACATATGAACCCATCTAACCAGGCGGTCCATCATCAATGTCCGCATGTGTTGAGCTTGTCATCTCAACACTCCCCCTCAAGCTCAACTGCATCTCTGCAACTCCAAGCTTCAAAAATTTTGAAGCTTCTCTGTACCCAATGCCTTTGTGAAGATGTCAGCTATCTAATCCTGTATACTGACATACACCAAGTCAATCTCACCTGCTAGTACCTTCTCTCTCAAAAGTGGTAGTGTACCTCAATATGTTTTGTCCTGGCATGGAACACAAGGTTCCTAGCCAATTGTATACTACTCATGTTGTCACAATAAGTGACAACTGGACCTTCCACCTGCACATCTAAATCAGCCAATAACTTTTGCACCCATACTACCTTACATGATGCAACAACATCATATCTATACTCAGTCTTTGTACTTGACAAAGCAACTATAGATTGCTTTTTGCTGCTCCAAGTAACTCCTGCACCACCAAGAGAGAACATGTATCCGCTGGTAGATCTTCTATCAGACATACTACCAGCCCAATCTGCATCTGTGTATCCAAACACCTGTACATCTGTACCTGCCTCATAGAAAAGTCCATAATGTAATGTGGACTTCACATATCTCAATATGCATCTGACTGCATCCAAATGTGGCTTTCTAGGTACTTGCATAAACTGACTCACAAGACCAACAGCATAGCTCAAGTGTGGCCTTGTAATGGTCATGTAGATCAAACTCTCCACTATCCTCCTGAACATAGTAGGGTCTTCTATCTCATCCCCAACATCAGCACTCAACTTTACATTCTGCTCCAATGGGATTGAAAGTGGTTTGCATGTTGTCATACCATACTTGGACAACATATCCAAGCCATACAATCTTTGGGACAGCCATATACCATCATCACATCTGATCACCTCAATGCCAAGGAAGTACCTTAGCTCACCTAAATCCTTTATCTCAAACTTATTCTTCAAAAATTCATTGACTTCAAAAATCCCACTATCACTGTCACCTGTAATAATCAAGTCTTCCACATAGATAACTATGATGACGAAACCTGCATCTCCCTTTCTCACATAAAGTGAGTGATCAACATCAGAAATACAAAATCCAATATTGACAAGATACTCTCCAATCTTGTCTGACCATGCTCTAGGTGCTTGCTTGAGCCCGTAGAGTGCCTTCTTTAACCTGCACACATATGTAGGATGCTCTAAATCCTCATAACCTGCTGGCTGCTCCATATACACTTCTTCTTGCAATTCACCATGCAAGAATGCATTCTTAACATCCATTTGCTGCAAACTCCAACCTTTGGTTGCTGCCAAAGCAATCACACATCTGATAGTTGCCATCCTAGCAACTGGACTGAAGGTTTCTTCATAATCTATGCCATATGTCTGGGCATAGCCTTCTGCAACTAGCCTAGCTTTGTACCTACTAATAGAACCATCTGCATTGTGCTTAGTCTTATAAACCCACTTACATCCAATAGATTTATTGCCCTTCGGAAATGATACTAGATCCCAAGTCTTATTGGCCTCTAATGCAGCCATCTCCTTATCCATTGCTACATCCCAATGAGCATGACCAACAGCCTCCTCAAAACATGTGAGCTCAACATCCTCAATCACTTTCACCATATAAGCATAATGGTGAGCTGCATAACCTTCAAAACCAAATCTGTTAACAGGGTATCTCACCCTGCTAGACCTATGTACCACTGGATCACTCAATGGAGTCTTTGCATTGACGCGTGCTCTATGCACACCCGGAGTCCTCACTGAAGGAATGCCAAGCTCATCATCCAAGCTCTCTGAGCCACTGGAGTCTCCATCAAGAACTGCATCAATGCCATCTGACACTTTATTCTTTCCTTTGTCTTTACTTGTAGTGCTACTAGATGCACCTGAAGATGTAGAGATACTCCTTAGTCTCCCAAACCAAGGACTTCCAGATGATGTCTCTGGTCCACTAAGAGTCCATGATTCTTGCTTTTTAGCCTGCACATGAGTGTCATGATCATCATCATCATCCAATGCATCACCACTAGATGCATACCAACTGCTCATTTCGTCAAAGATGACATCCCTGCTGTAATATTTCCGCGTACCGCGTACGGTCAATATTAACTCTCCGCACGTCATATGAATCTCGCACAAGGATTATCACTAGTGCGAGCAGTTGATTTATAGCCACATGCGGGAAATAGTGACACTCTACCTTACGAGAATAGGGCCGGGGAATTCAAACCCCATAACCGCGGGAAAACAGCCTCTTGGGAAGAGGTCAAGAGGATAAGGTGATATTATTGCAAATTTTTTTTATTACCCTCCCCAGCCGATGTGTGGCTTGGGGAAAGGAGATGGGCTAGCATGGGAAGGAAGGATGGGAGAGAGGCCATGCAATTGACACGTGGGGAGGAACCCTCACTCCCCTTGGCCTATAAAAACCCCCTCTTGGGGAGAAGGAGGGGGTAAGAAGAGTGTGAGAAGGCTGTCGTGTGCCGTGAAGGGGTGGGCCGCCGTGTGAAGGGGCCGGCCGTGGATGGAGGTTGCCGCTGCCGACATGAAGGAAGGAGCTGTGTAGGAGGAGTGAAGAGAGGGGCTGTGCTGGAAGAGCTGTGGGAGGAGAGGAGACTGGGAGAGAGGGAAGCCTGTCGGGCCGTGGAGGAGAGGACGAGAGGTCCGCCATGTAGAAGACCGCCAGCCGATTGCTGCCGCCCAGCTCCGCCCCAGTCCGCCAGTGCAGGCCGCCAGGCCGTCAGACTGCCGTCGTTGCCGCCATTCTGTCCGCCACGTCGTCCATGATTTCCCCCCTTAGCCACGTGAGCTAAAGAAGCTCAGAAGCTTCTTTGGAAGCTTCTTTAGAAGCTTCCAAAAGGGGGCCTCATTAACCCCCTTTCACACGGCCCTCTTCCACCATTTGTAAAAAGGAGGCCTTCATAACCCCTTTTCCCACCACCTGGCCCAAAAGGCACTTTTCCACCCATTTCCAAAGGCCTTTCCCACCACCGTCCCGAAATACCTTTCCATCACAATTTCGAAGAAGGTCCATTAACATCCCTTCCCGGGACTTCTAAGAGGAGACGGTGGAGCCTTAAAGACCACCGCAAGATCCATCGAGTAATTCCCGCAAGAAGATTAAGCCGCAAGCCGTCCGAATTCCGTGCCGATTCGAGTTCTTGAGGACTCCTAAGCTTTCATCGCAAACACCATCCCGAAGAGGAACTCTTCCGCTTACAAGGATAAAGGTAGAGTCGGAAGGCCGAATTCCGAGGACCATCACCCGTAGACCACAAGGGCAGATCGGAAGTCGAATTTACGACTACGATGGCTCCAAAAAGATCCCAAGATGCGACCGCGGGAGGCTTGACTCCGAATGAGCAAGTGGACATCACCCCGACTCCACAAGTCCAGGTTCTTCCATGTTAATTCCGCATAAGGAAATGATTGGGCGCGCTTAGAAAGGAAATTGCACTTTTACGTTTAATATGCATATGGAAATTGAAAGAAATGCATCTTTTGAACATTATGAAAGATTGAACGATTAGAGGGTTAGATGCATGTAGTTGGTACCTTATCAAGGTAAGGAATCTAATCCTAAGCAAGGAAACGGAATTTATATGTGCATTATTTGCCATCCTAGATATGGTAGATTAGGCGTATACTGCTCATTAGGTAACATACCTCTCGTAATGATTTCATAGGAAAAGGTTAGCGCCATAAGGTATCATTCGGAAAGAATTAACAGGGTGCTAAAAGTGAACGTATGACTTGCAAAGTAGTTATAAGATGGAATAAATTAACACTAGTTTTGCTTGAGCTTCATCGACTACTTCGTAGCTAGGAGAATGTTGTGAATTGCGTAGTTGTCATGAGAGAAATGTCATTCATTAAGAGCCGCAATTAGGAGTAAAAGCATAGGATGCCAAAGTGTAGACAACAAGGTTGTAGGTACAACTTTCGATGTAAGACCTAGTAGGTCCTAGGAAAAGTTAGTAGCCAGATTATCGTGCACCAAGGAAAGATAGGTTATCATGAACCATGTGACATGTAGAGGAAATTAATCGTGTGCTTACGCGTAGTGGTGGAATTGTATCTATTGCTCTCCGTTAGATTTAGATTATTACCCTTGAGAAGGATCATCCTTGTCACGGGACAAGCGTAATTGAATTGACTAAGTAATATAAACCACAAGGATTCGTATAGTCATGACTGAATCGATATGATAGGAATCCTAAGTGTTGACTAGGGTTTAGTGCAATAATAATTCGACCTAGTTTTAGACGAAAACCGTGAACCTAAAGATCCTACACATCTTCACAAAAATGTCGAAGTAATTGGATGTTCATCCTAAGGATCATTCGTCTTAATGATGGAACTCCGATAGAGTTGCATATTCTAGAACCAGGGCCAACCTAATTAGGAATGGGTTGGGAGACCCTAAAATCCTGTTACTCGATGGAGGTAAACTCCGTGATCGGGAATCGCTAAGCAATGGATAGAAGGATTCCGTGGAATAGATGCAATACCTGTGCACAGAGCCGCAACATTGTATAGTCTTGATATTTGTCCACAAGAGAGTTTTTGTCATCTCTCGAAAATGAGGTTGGCAAGTGATTGAAAAAAATAACTTACATAAGGATGACTAATCATCCTGTTACTCCTTTTCTTGGGAATAAATTGCCAAGGAAAAGGAAAGTTAAGTATTTGCCTTGAAGCAAAGGACCACACTATAAACTAAAGCGACATGGTCGCTGGAACCTACCACAACTAAACCTAAAGTATGGATAGGGTATGACCCTGACCCTAAGAATGATAGGAATCTTGCCAAATTGCAATTGATTCCGGATCGAATGCGGGTTGCATTCGGAGGAAAAAGGAGTTACTCCTTAACGGTTTGCCAGCCAAAAACGACCATTGGAATTTGTTTGTGCTTGTAACAGTTAGAAAAGCACTGTTTGCATTGTTTGCTCAATGAACTAAAGGAGGAAAACATATCTAAAATTGAAGCCTGAAGGTAGAGGCAACTTCAGTTACCCCCGACTGCCTGCCTAACCCTAGCCAAGGGGGTTGTGAACCGCGCCGGGAACGTGGACCGAACCCGCCGTGAGAGGTCTCTCCGTTGAGTTCTGCTTGGAGCAGGAGGACGCTTGGGTGCCAGGGGGGGCTCTTGCTATAAATCCCTCGCCTTCCGGGTCCTGCACAAGAGACTAACGTGACTCGGGATTGGATCTCGAGGCCCGCATACTAGTCTACGGGCGGAAACTTGGGATAGTAATCACAGGAAGGATTACTGGATAGCCTTCGGGCGGATTATGAAAGCGCCTACGGGCGGGAACTCCTTGTATTTCAAAGATAAAGGATAAAATGATAACAAAGAAGTTGTTTGACATTGTTTTCTTTATGTCCTGTGATAAGATTACGTGAAGGAACCAGTGCATAACAGAGTTAATCAAAGAAGCTGTTTGTATTTGTCAAACTAATGTGGTAGGTAATTACATAACTAAAACAAACCGAGGAAAGTGCGGAGGATGGACCATGGGTCCGTCCTATGGACGGGTGGTCCCGGTTAGCCGGGAACTTTTCTCAAGGTCTTCAACAGACAGAGGATGATTGTCATCACCGAAGTAAGAAAGGAGAACGATGGTTTAGAAATACCAATTAACCAATTCAGGCTGTTTTAGGGGAACGGAATGGGACTATGCCTTTTGGCAGAGAGGTCGAGCCTTGCATCCCTCTCGTTTCCCATTCTCCTTGAACCAAGTGCAGCATGAATTCGCTTCAGACTGGGCGTTCTGCGTAAAGTAGTTCGATCAGGTCTGACGCTAGTTGTTGATAGCTAATGACCAAACAGGGAAACCCAAATTCAGGTCGATCCTAAGTGGGAACGGCCAGGATACTTCCGCTACGTGGCAGACTCGGAAAGACCTAGATTGCAAAACCCGTAACATTCCATGGGAGTGTCGGGTGGAGTTTTCTAGACAACCTTTCCGATGGACTGCTAAGACGTGTCCTAGAGGGTTCCAGTGGACACGTTACAGTTGGTATCAGAGCAAACCAACAAAGGACTTGTTTTTAGGAAATTTTAATAAGAAGAAGTAAAGCAAATGTTGTGTCCCAAACATTTCCTTACTTTGAATACTGTCTTGCAGAATTATGAAGCATGGAACAGGTTCTTAGTGTTCCGAGTCATGTTTATGACCGCGATGCATTCCAAAAATTATCGACAAAGGGTTGAGATGATGAACATCCTAGACCGCATTTACAATCCATCACCTGTGTACGTGGAATGGAGATGGATGGGTGTTACAGGGATCTATTACATAACTGCCTATCAACCTGCGCACCTTCAAATTAACTTGAAGAGAATCAAGTGGATGGAAGATTTGAAGATCGTAAAGCTGTTCGTCTTTATTGAGGCTCATGCAAACGCGACCCTACAGGTCGGAGGTCGAAGGGTTAACCAGAATAAGTATGTGTACAGGGAAGTGATTCAAAGAATCCCTGCCGACCGAATCAAGGTTTTGGGGCGTCGTGAGAAGAATGGATATCGAAGGAAGAGATACCCTAATCTTCCAATGAACTATCGATTCCTGAAAATCGATGACCCTAATCCGTACTACTACTCAGTTCCTGTAGCTGAATGCAATAATATCTTATTCTCCTCGAATTAATGTATTAACTTGTTCCATCGCTCCAAGGAATAATTATACCACGAAAGGGCTATGCTGATATGAATCGAATAAAACTTTTTAAACGATTGTCTTGACATGAATATTGATAAAAGAAGTAAAGTGATTTGGTCACTGGACTGAAGGAATACGTGGACGTAGTTTCTGAGGAGTAACAAAACGCCCACTTCAAAGAGAAGTTGATCATGAAATAGGGCTAATACCCGGGACTGCGCCAATTGCAAAGAGACCTTATAGAATGTCCATTCCAGAGGCTATTGAGTTGAAGGAGCAACTCAAGAAACTGTTAGACCAAGGCTACATCAGACCTAGCAGTTCCCCATGGAGAGCTCCAGTATTATTCCAGAAAAAGAAAGATGGGACACTTCGACTATGTATTGATTACCGTAGGTTGAATTAATCAACAGACAAGAACAAGTACCCTATTCCTAGAATAGATGAGCTTCTCGATCGCCTTCAAGGTGCAAAGATCTTCTCCAAAATTGATCTCAGGTCAGGCTACTATCAAATCAGGATCAAAGATGAGGATATTCCAAAAACGGCCTTCAATACAAGATATGGGCACTTTGAATTCTTGGTTATGTCATTCGGCCTTACAAATGCACCTGCCACCTTCAATAGGTTAATGCAGGATATTTTTAGGCCATATCTTGATGATTTTGTGCTTGTCTTCTTCGACGACATTTTAGTTTATTCTAAACAAGAAGAAGATCATGAACCCCAACTGCGGATTGTGTTAGAGACAATGCGGTCTCATAAGCTGTATGCAAAAATGAAGAAATGTGCATTCTTCAAACGTCAGATTGAATATCTAGGATTCATAGTATCATCAGAAGGAATATCAGTGGATCCAGCCAAAGTCAGAGATGTGCTTGAATGGCCAATACCAGTATCTGTCAAAGAGATACGTAGTTTTCTTGGCTTGACAGGATGGTATAGGATCTTTATCAAAAACTATGCTTTGATTGCAGCACCTTTGAAAGACTTACTGAAGAAGCAAACATTGCATGGTCAACCAAAGTATTAAATTAATCACGATAACTTCACGGATTAGGAAGCACTTATGCATGTCAATTGCAACTAGTCAAGTTAAATGCAATTGGAACATGAATTGGCTATTTGAACATTATTAGAAATAGCTTAAGATATGGAAATTGATCATCGGTACATTCAAAGGAATGAATGAAAAGAGCATAAGGTGATTATGAAATTGTAGGACCTTATTAGCAAGTTTCCTTTTTGTATATTCAAAAGTGACAAGCCTAGGACTACTATTGCCTCATTTCAAGGTTGAAATTATTGAGGAAGCAAACGTCCATTACATGGTCAACTACCGAACAAACTAGCTTCGATAGGTTGAAGCAAAGTTTGGTATCAGCACCTATTCTAAAACTTCTAGACCACAGTAAGGAGTAGAGGTAGTAACTGATACTAGCATGCTTGCCTTAAGATATGTGCTCATGTAGGAAAATCATCCAGTAACATACTCTTCAAAGAAATTGAAGAGTCACGAAAAGGATTATGCTACTCATGATCTGGAGTTATTAGCTGTCATCCATGCTCTAAAGCTTTGGAGACACTACCTATTGGATAACAAGTTTACTCTAGTAACCGATCATAAGAGCCTCAAATGGATCTTCACCCAGAACGAGCTCAACATGAGGCAACGTCGATAGATTGAAGTATTGGAGGAATATGATTTTAAGATCAAGTACCGACCTGGAAAGAAGAATGTAGTTGTTGATGCACTCAATCGCAAGGCATTCTTTAATTCACTAATCTTGAAAAATCTATCAATAGCTAGATCTCTAGCTACAGAGGTGTCCATGCCAAACGACCTAATACTTGAGCTAGCTAGAGAGGAAGGATGCCATGGTCTAGCTTATCAAAGGATGCTAAGGGAAGTCTCTATCAAGGATCAGGAACAAAAGCTAGAGGCCAAGTATTGTGAATTCTCTGTCAGTAGTAGACTTGTCTACTATAGGATGAGAGTATGTATACAAGCAAGCCAGTTATTTAAATAGAAGATATTGTGCGAAGCTTATGATTTCACTCTATCGGGACATCAAAGCTGCGAAGGATAGACAGAAGGCATACACGAAGTTGAAGTGTCAAGATAGAATATTTGAGGAAGGAGACATGGTCTTCATTCACGTATGCCCAAAGAAGAGTTCTCTATCCTTAAGAGATTGCAGGAAGCTAAGTCCAAAGTATTGTGGACCATACAAGATCCTTAAGTGCTTAAGACCTAATGTTTATAGACTGCAACTCCCTGAAAACCTAAAGGTTCATAATGTATTCCATAACAGTCTATTGAAGAATGAAGTATGTACCTAGCCCTAATCATGTACTTGATGACCAACAAATTGTAATGCCTAGTCAAGGAATCCGTGAACTAAGGCCGGATGCTAGGGAGAGACAACTGAGATCCAGAACCTTGAGAGAATGCCTCGTCCAGTGGAAAGATCATCCTAAGGAGGATGCTACCTAGATGGATGAAAGCTCCCTCAAACTTTGACATCCCCAGTTTACCTCGAGATGAGGACATCTCGATTCTTCTAAGGGGGAGAGAATGTAATATTTCTGTGTACCGCGTACGGTCAATATTAACTCTCCGCACGTCATATGAATCTCGCACAAGGATTATCACTAGTGCCAGCAGTTGATTTATAGCCACACGCGGGAAATAGTGACACTCTACCTTACGAGAATAGGGCCGGGGAATTCAAACCCCATAACCGCGGGAAAACAGCCTCTTGGGAAGAGGTCAAGAGGATAAGGTGATATTATTGCAAATTTTTTTTATTACCCTCCCTAGCCGATGTGTGGCTTGGGGAAAGGAGATGGGCTAGCATGGGAAGGAAGGATGGGAGAGAGGCCATGCAATTGACACGTGGGGAGGAACCCTCACTCCCCTTGGCCTATAAAAACCCCCTCTTGGGGAGAAGGAGGGGGTAAGAAGAGTGTGAGAAGGCTGTCGTGTGTCGTGAAGGGGTGGGCCGCCGTGTGAAGGGGCCGACCGTGGATGGAGGTTGCCGCTGCCGACATGAAGGAAGGAGCTGCGTAGGAGGAGTGAAGAGAGGGGCTGTGCTGGAAGAGCTGTGGGAGGAGAGGAGACTGGGAGAGAGGGAAGCCTGTCGGGCCATGGAGGAGAGGACGAGAGGTCCGCCATGTAGAAGACCGCCAGCCGATTGCTGCCGCCCAGCTCCGCCCCAGTCCGCCAGTGCAGGCCGCCAGGCCGCCAGACTGCCGTCGTTGCCGCCATCCTGTCCGCCACGTCGTCCATGATTTCCCCCCTTAGCCACGTGAGCTGAAGAAGCTCAGAAGCTTCTTTGGAAGCTTCTTTAGAAGCTTCCAAAAGGGGGCCTCATTAACCCCCTTTCACACGGCCCTCTTCCACCATTTGTAAAAAGGAGGCCTTCATAACCCCTTTTCCCACCACCTGGCCCAAAAGGCACTTTTCCACCCATTTCCAAAGGCCTTTCCCACCACCGTCCCGAAATACCTTTCCATCACAATTTCGAAGAAGGTCCATTAACATCCCTTCCCGGGACTTCTAAGAGGAGACGGTGGAGCCTTAAAGACCACCGCAAGATCCATCGAGTAATTCCCGCAAGAAGATTAAGCCGCAAGCCGTCCGAATTCCGTGCCGATTCGAGTTCTTGAGGACTCCTAAGCTTTCATCGCAAACACCATCCCGAAGAGGAACTCTTCCGCTTACAAGGATAAAGGTAGAGTCGGAAGGCCGAATTCCGAGGACCATCACCCGTAGACCACAAGGGCAGATCGGAAGTCGAATTTACGACTACGATGGCTCCAAAAAGATCCCAAGATGCGACCGCGGGAGGCTTGACTCCGAATGAGCAAGTGGACATCACCCCGACTCCACAAGTCCAGGTTCTTCCGTGTTAATTCCGCATAAGGAAATGATTGGGCGCACTTAGAAAGGAAATTGCACTTTTACGTTTAATATGCATATGGAAATTGAAAGAAATGCATCTTTTGAACATTATGAAAGATTGAACGATTAGAGGGTTAGATGCATGTAGTTGGTACCTTATCAAGGTAAGGAATCTAATCCTAAGCAAGGAAACAGAATTTATATGTGCATTATTTGCCATCCTAGATATGGTAGATTAGGCGTATACTGCTCATTAGGTAACATACCTCTCGTAATGATTTCATAGGAAAAGGTTAGCACCATAAGGTATCATTCGGAAAGAATTAACAGGGTGCTAAAAGTGAACGTATGACTTGCAAAGTAGTTATAAGATGGAATAAATTAACACTAGTTTTGCTTGAGCTTCATCGACTACTTCGTAGCTAGGAGAATGTTGTGAATTGCGTAGTCGTCATGAGAAAAATGTCATTCATTAAGAGCCGCAATTAGGAGTAAAAGCATAGGATGCCAAAGTGTAGACAACAAGGTTGTAGGTACGACTTTCGATGTAAGACCTAGTAGGTCCTAGGAAAAGTTAGTAGCCAGATTATCGTGCACCAAGGAAAGATAGGTTATCATGAACCATGTGACACGTAGAGGAAATTAATCGTGTGCTTACGCGAAGTGGTGGAATTGTATCTATTGCTCTCCGTTAGATTTAGATTATTACCCTTGAGAAGGATCATCCTTGTCACGGGACAAGCGTAATTGAATTGACTAAGTAATATAAACCACAAGGATTCGTATAGTCATGACTGAATCGATATGATAGGAATCCTAAGTGTTGACTAGGGTTTAGTGCAATAATAATTCGACCTAGTTTTAGACGAAAACCGTGAACCTAAAGATCCTACACATCTTCACAAAAATGTCGAAGTAATTGGATGTTCATCCTAAGGATCATTCGTCTTAATGATGGAACTCCGATAGAGTTGCATATTCTAGAACCAGGGCCAACCTAATTAGGAATGGGTTGGGAGACCCTAAAATCCTGTTACTCGATGGAGGCAAACTCCGTGATCGGGAATCGCTAAGCAATGGATAGAAGGATTCCGTGGAATAGATGCAATACCTGTGCACAGAGCCGCAACATTGTATAGTCTTGATATTTGTCCACAAGAGAGTTTTTGTCATCTCTCGAAAATGAGGTTGGCAAGTGATTGAAAAAAATAACTTACATAAGGATGACTAATCATCCTGTTACTCCTTTTCTTGGGAATAAATTGCCAAGGAAAAGGAAAGTTAAGTATTTGCCTTGAAGCAAAGGACCACACTATAAACTAAAGCGACATGGTCGCTGGAACCTACCACAACTAAACCTAAAGTATGGATAGGGTATGACCCTGACCCTAAGAATGATAGGAATCTTGCCAAATTGCAATTGATTCTGGATCGAATGCGGGTTGCATTCGGAGGAAAAAGGAGTTACTCCTTAACGGTTTGCCAGCCAAAAACGACCATTGGAATTTGTTTGTGTTTGTAACAGTTAGAAAAGCACTGTTTGCATTGTTTGCTCAATGAACTAAAGGAGGAAAACATATCTAAAATTGAAGCCTGAAGGTAGAGGCAGCTTCAGTTACCCCCGACTGCCTTGTTAGAAATGCGGGATCTAGAGCATGACATAACCGGAAGCTATGGAGGATGGAAGGAGAAGTGTAGACTCATGATGGAATGGACACTGTTTGTTACACAAGTGAATTAGGTTCCAAGATTGAGACTTGGACTCATAAACACAATCTTGTGTATGTGGACAATGACATTGACACTCTACTGAAATGAAAAGAGTACTATCATTGCATTAAGAAAGGAAGCAAGTACAATGCTTTATAGGAAAGTAGGAAACTACAGTAGGCACTATTGTGCATATGGGATAATTTAGCCTGCATATCCTTGACCCTGAGATTCCATACAAAGAGGCTGTTTGAGTGTGATTGCTGATTCTCAACACCCCTCCTCAATCACAACTAGGAAAGGCACAAAGTGTGTAGAGGCTGTAATGAGAACCACCTGCAAAGTGTGGGTATACCACAAACATGGCAAAACACCAGAGGCTGTTGCAGAAAAAGCTAAGTGTGGGTACCATAAACATGGTGGACATCCAGAGGCTGTAACAGGGGCCTCACAAAGTGTACAGGGACTGTAATGCCAAGTTACATAAGGAGTATACATAGCTTATGGCAGGAAGCTTTAGGGTAAGGAAAATACAAGGCTATTAAAACAATCTATCAGAATTATGAGAGTACAAGGACTGATGAGTCTTGTCCTTCCGATCCTGGTGATCTTCATCTTCTTCTTCCTTTGCTTCATTTTCTTCTTCTTCTTTGACTGCGACTAGATAGGCCTTTTGGGATCTCTTTCTTGCGTGGCAGAACTTCTCGGTGTGTCCGGTCCTTTTGCAGAAGTCACAAAAGAGCTGATCTTTCTTGCCTTTGTACCTGTTGCCAACATATAATGCATGCTCATCTCTAGAGGTACTTGGTTCTTCTTTAGTTTTTAGCTTCTTTTCTTCTTCTAACAGTGATGCCTGGATATCAACAAGTTCAGGATTTGGCATGTTGATTAAAGTTGTTGATACGTTATTATATTCAGGAGGCAAGCTCTTAAGTAGAACACCGATGCAAACATCTTCATCCATTTTAATGTTGATTCCTGCAAGTTGGGTTAGGAGTCCTTCCATGTAATTAAGATGTGTGGCAAGTGATGTGCTGGACTTCATTTCAAGCCTGAAGAATTCAATTAGGAGACCATACTTTGATGATTTAGATTGTGCACCGAACAGGGTGTCAAGTCTTTTCCATGTATCCTGTGAGGTCTCACAGTTATCCACGTGATGGATATAACTGTCATCTAGCTCCAATTTGATAATGGCCTGGGCTCTGTCATCATTCTTTTGCCAAGTAGTTGCAAGGTCCACGTCCCGCGGTTTCTTCTCTTTGCCATTTGTGATGGCCCAGAGACCCTTCTTCATCAGGATGAGCTTGATGCGGGTTTGCCAAGTGTGGAATCCGACTCCTTTGAATCGAGCATTTGGCGAGTCTTTGCCCATGTTAGATTTACGGGAACAGTAGCAAATCAACTTCAGACTTTATTAGATTTGAGCAACAGAAGAATTGATTGAGAGACACAAGTGCTAAAAAGCACTAACTGAGTGTCAATGAATATCAAATCTGCAAAAGTCTTTTTCTCCAAGTGATCTTCCCCTTCTTGATTTGATGCTGATGTCTTCAGATCTGAGTGACAGTACTTTAACGAACTTCAGAGAGTATTGCTCAGTGATTAAAATCACTGTTGATAACTTCAGTGAGAGAAACAGTGAAAAATGTCAAGATTTTGAAGCTTTTGGCTATGGTGGAATTAGGGTTTCTGAGACAGGGGCCTGGTTTTTTGCTTATTGCAGGAGCTACAGTGCATCATTTTCAAAACTTTTTACATATCTAGGAAGCTTATGTCATGGGCTACCAAAGCCCCATGGAGATTGTGCAGATCGTGGTCAGTATGAGGCGCGCAGGTGCCGCGAACAGATTCGGCGCAGATCTGGACAGCGTGGTCGAATTTCTGCAATGCTGGAGCTAGGGAGCATCAATGTCATTGATTGTTGTGCCAAGATGAAATGCCTTGAGCAGAGGAACAACTCTCCAGAAGAAATCGTGGGCTGAAATGGCCTGGTTGAAGAGTTATGAAAGCTCCAAGCAAGGTAGGTCCTGTCTGGCTATGGCAGACACAGAACAGAGATTGGGGATTTTCACAATGCTGAGCTCCAGATGGTCCAATGTCCTGGATTGATGTGATACAAGGAAGCTTTATGAGTTGGGGAATACTTTTCCAGAAGGAAGCTCCAAGAGATTTGACCTGTGGAGTGAGATATAAGCAGTTCAATCTGACAGGGTGCTGCTGGCTATGGCTGCCATGGAAGCTTCAGTGAGAGTAGAGTTGAGAAAAGAAGTCATACACTGACACTGAGCTGGATGGAGGTTCGGAAGAATCAAGAGAGGCTAGACAAGCAATGCCATGCCCAACTAGGCTCTGATACCATGTTAGAAATGCGGGATCTAGAGCATGACATAACCGGAAGCTATGGAGGATGGAAGGAGAAGTGTAGACTCATGATGGAATGGACACTGTTTGTTACACAAGTGAATTAGGTTCCAAGATTGAGACTTGGACTCATAAACACAATCTTGTGTATGTGGACAATGACATTGACACTCTACTGAAATGAAAAGAGTACTATCATTGCATTAAGAAAGGAAGCAAGTACAATGCTTTATAGGAAAGTAGGAAACTACAGTAGGCACTATTGTGCATATGGGATAATTTAGCCTGCATATCCTTGACCCTGAGATTCCATACAAAGAGGCTGTTTGAGTGTGATTGCTGATTCTCAACATGCCTGCCTAACCCTAGCCAAGGGGGTTGTGAACCGCGCCGGGAACGTGGACCGAACCCGCCGTGAGAGGTCTCTCCGTTGAGTTCTGCTTGGAGCAGGAGGACGCTTGGGTGCCAGGGGGGGCTCTGGCTGTAAATCCCTCGCCTTCCGGGTCCTGCACAAGAGACTAACGTGACTCGGGATTGGATCTCGAGGCCCGCATACTAGTCTACGGGCGGAAACTTGGGATAGTAATCACAGGAAGGATTACTGGATAGCCTTCGGGCGGATTATGAAAGCGCCTACGGGCGGGAACTCCTTGTATTTCAAAGATAAAGGATAAAATGATAACAAAGAAGTTGTTTAACATTGTTTTCTTTATGTCCTGTGATAAGATTACGTGAAGGAACCAGTGCATAACAGAGTTAATCAAAGAAGCTGTTTGTATGTGTCAAACTAATGTGGTAGGTAATTACATAACTAAAACAAACCGAGGAAAGTGCGGAGGATGGACCATGGGTCCGTCCTATGGACGGGTGGTCCCGGTTAGCCGGGAACTTTTCTCAAGGTCTTCAACAGACAGAGGATGATTGTCATCACCGAAGTAAGAAAGGAGAACGATGGTTTAGAAATACCAATTAACCAATTCTGGCTGTTTTAGGGGAACGGAATGGGACTATGCCTTTTGGCAGAGAGGTCGAGCCTTGCATCCCTCTCGTTTCCCATTCTCCTTGAACCAAGTGCAGCATGAATTCGCTTCAGACCGGGCGTTCTGCGTAAAGTAGTTCGATCAGGTCTGACGTTAGTTGTTGATAGCTAATGACCAAACAGGGAAACCCAAATTCAGGTCGATCCTAAGTGGGAACGGCCAGGATACTTCCGCTACGTGGCAGACTCGGAAAGACCTAGATTGCAAAACCCGTAACATTCCATGGGAGTGTCGGGTGGAGTTTTCTAGACAACCTTTCCGATGGACTGCTAAGACGTGTCCTAGAGGGTTCCAGTGGACACGTTACACCTGCTCACTCTGAACTTACACGTGACAGGGTTATAACAGCAATACCCTTTCTGCTCTAAAGAGTATCCAATAAAGACACACTTTTCAGCCTTTGGATCCAGTTTCTTCCTTTCAAGCCTGTTTCTCTTTCAAATGCAGCCTTGAAAGTTCTAAAGTGCTCAAACGCTTCACTCTTTTCCTTCATAAAATATACCCACAGCTTTCTAGAACAATCATCAATTAATGTGACAAAGTATGAACTGCCTCCAAGAGATACATTTTGTGTAGGCCCCCAAATATCTATATGCACAACATCAAGGATATTTCTGCTTACATCTCTGTCATGTGAAAAGGGTTGTCTTGCCTGCTTATCAAACTGACATGCTTCATATACCTTATGAAATTCTGCAATTCTAAATGTATGCAAACCTGTAACCAACCCTTTGGACTGCATTAATTTCAACCTTTGTACATTTGCATGTCCAATGCGTTTGTGCCAAATTTCAATATCTGCAACAACACCTTTTCCTTTAGCATACATTAGCAGCATTCATAGTAGGAATTCCAGGATCCAGAGTAAACATAGGTCCAACTCTACTTCCCTTTGCAACCAACCTGCACTTGTCATTGAAGTCTTCTATAAAGTAGCCCTTTGCATTAAATCTGACTTGCAACCCTTGCTCTACCATCTGATCGACTGACACCAAGTTCTTTGTAATAGATGTCACATGTAATACATCTAAAAGACTCTTTTTCTTACCATCATGCAAGGACAAGGGAACTTTTCCAATGTGTAAAATTGGGTGGCATGAATCATCAGCCGTCTGCACATAACCTGCATTTTGCAAATCCTGCATCTCTCCAAACCATTCTGCATGGCTGGTTATATGATTGGATGCACCTAAATCAACATACCAAACATCATCATGTGTTCCCTTTCCTGTAACAGCATTCAACATATGTTGCATAACAAACAAACGTTCATTTTTGTCTTCATTCTGCCGTGAAGACGTTGCATAGTTTCCTTACTGTAACTTACCACTGCGAATATCATCTTTCTTAGCATAACATTGGGCTACAATATGACTTGTTTTGCCACAGTAGTGACACAAAATACCAAAGTTGTTAGAACCTCTGTTCTGCCATCCACCTCTTCCTTTGGAGCTCCCCCTGCCTCTAAAGTTTCCTCTGCCTCCAAAAACCTGCATTTTACCAAACTATTGATTGAACCTGGGAGCTCCTCTAAAGTTTCCTCTGCCTCCAAAAACCTGCATTTTACCAAACTATTGATTGAACCTGTTTTTCTAGTTATCGCCAGCACGTCCCATACCACGGCCTCTCGAAGAGGATCTTCCACGTCTCCTTTCTAAACTTGAGTAAAATGCTTGGACCCATTCACCATTTCTTTCAGACAAATCACCCTGCATATTGATCTCTTCAGTAATCATGAGAGAGATCAGCTCATAAAATCTGGAAATGGCTTCCTTACATATACTGAAGTAACCAATGATTTCCATGCTTTCTCATTGTTAAGGCCACTCAGAGTGGATGAAATCAAATCATCATCATTTGACATTGCATCAATCACTACTAAGGCATCTGCAATGCTCCTCACCTTTAAAACATACTCATTCACAGACATTTTTCCTTTCTTCAAGGCATTCAACTCTTGCTTGAGTTGAATCTTTCGTGCCTTTGTATTTACTGAAAATATGCTCTAAAAAATTGTCCAAGCTGCATGTGAAGTTTCTGCATTCCTGATATGTCCCAGCATAGTATTATCAATTACTATAGATAGCCAGTACATCATCTTTTTGTCTTTCGCATTCCACTCTTTCCATGCTTTTAACTCGTCTGCAATCGGAGGGATACCCAGCTCTGGCTCCTTTTCTTCACTTGAAACAAATTCATAAAGGCCCTTTCCAATAAGGAAGTTCGTCACACGAAACTTCCATGAAGGGTAGTTCCTTGTCGAGCTTCTCAATAATGGGATCTCCACTGTTCTCTGCCATTATCACAAAACTAATACCGAAGAGCAAGCAAATCTTCTGCAACCCTTGACCTATAGTGCACAAAAATACACTAGACAACCTTTTTCATTGTCTGCTTAACAATACGTGCAAATCTGCAACAAGTTTGTAGATAAACCTTGTGTTTATTCACTGGTAAACACCTTTGAACTTACAGATCTGAAATATGTAACTTGTGCGCCTGTATACGACACATACACAACTGAAATTGCAGGATACCTCGAACTGTTGTCCGCAACCTTGCGAGTCTAAAACGGGACCTGAAATGACCTCGGATGGCCAAAATAGCAGCGCTCTTCATGCACACCAAATATCAATGCAATCTGAGATTTTTGCTCTGCCCTACTTCCGGTGCCTCCACAAGCACTATCCAAGAGAGAGAGTGGAAGAATGGGAGAGCTTCATACCTGTTTCTTGCTTGCTCAAACCTTGCTTCTTCTCCTTCACTTCAGCCTTTTAAATCAGCCTCTCTTAGTGGTGCGACTCTGATACCATGTCAAGAATCGCGTGATGGGGGGACTTGCTCAAGATGTTGCGTCGAACACATATAGAATGCACAAGGAGAAGCTCACTCAAGAGACAAGAAGAGAGATGGAGGCCAAAACGTTTTCTTGCTGGTTTCTTCTTCTTCTTCCACACACTTTACAATGTACACAAAGTATAGATAAGATACAACATAAAGAAAAGTGGCCTACTAAGTTAAACAATGCATAACCGAATACACTAGTCGACTGTGGCGCTATAACTATGCCAGCTGTAAATAGGTGTAACAACCTGAATATAATAAGTAATAAGTCAGCAGCCATGTGAGAGTCATAATGACCACCGACATGCTAAGTGTAGATGTGTGAACCCATCTAACCAGGTGGTCCATCATCAATGTCAGCATGTGTTGAGCTTGTTATCTCAACACCTTAGAGGAGCCTATGCTTAAAAGAAAATGAAAACCAAAAGCAAATGAGGTTGTGAAGGCCATTAGGAAACCAAAAGAGTTGGTGTGAAAAGAGAAGAAAGCACTAGAAAACTTCCAAGAGTTTGATTTAGCAAATACTCTATGTGAAGTTAAGTCGGATGTGAAATTGCTACAATTAATTTAATTGTCACCAAATGTTTGCAAGGAGTTCAAGAAAATCCTATGAATGGGTTATGTGGTAGAGTATATTGGTGTTAATCAACTAGATAGTGAATGGTGGGAGTATGTGGAGAAACATTTCTCTACGTTATAAGCTTATGTTGATGGAATTTTGATTTAAAATGTAGTGGTAGATGCAAGCACATCTATTAACATTATACATATAGATTTAATGGAGAGGATAGGTCTACTTATTCAAAAGGATGCAATGACTATTCTAAAAGTAAGTGATGATAGTCTAAGACAACCAAAAGGAATGGTATCTCAAGTGCATGTGATAGTAGCTCACATCGAGTGCATTCTTGACTTTTACATTATTCAATTTGTTGGGAGACAAAGCTATCATTTTTTGCTTGGATGGCCTTGGATTCTACCTCCTAATTATTTGGTTGACATTCAGGGAGATCAAATCATAAATATATGTACGTATCATGTGGGTTCAACATGAGGGATTTTTAATACACAATTTTTACACTTTTTACATATAGAAGGGTCCCTTATAAAGGGATTACTTACAGATTGAATAGAAAAGGGTTATGTTAAATTAAGAAAAAAATCACAAATAAGGATATTTATAAATAGGCCTTCAATGCATGTAATATAGAGGGTATATATATAGTGAATTACCTAGAGATTGACATTCCAACATGTCAATTAATATTTAGGCATGGTTTGAAAAGGACGAATTTGGATGCTTACCTTGAACACCCATTAAATGAAAGAGCATTATGGCCCACTATAGAATGGGAGGCACTTAAGGGAACCTCTGCCATGGGAGCTTGAAGTCTACTGACTCTAATGAGGATTCTACCACATGGAGAAAGTCTATCAAGTGTGTTTGAATGAATTGATAGGGGCAAAACATCATATTCATAATGCTAATGTGGTAGATTTTGATCTTGGGACTCTTAATAATCCCTGCCCAATTAAATTTGACAATATATCATCTAATGATGGATGCAATATTTATGTGGAACTCCTACCAAGGTGCTAATTTGGTTGATTGCTCAAGATGTAGGCCAATTATGGCTACTTGCAGAAGTTGAGAGCACAAACTGGGGTGCTCCATCAAAACAAAGGACAAATAGGCCAAATCAATGGAATAGAGTGCCAAAGTTGGAAAATTGATGAAGATTCAACCCAAGTTGGTGGATTAATTATGATTCGGGTGAAGAAGACATGGTATTCAAGGCAAGTTTGGCAACATAGAAAATGAGTGGCAATGAATCATCTGCAATTGAATTGGCAATGTAGAAATGGAGTGGCAAAAACTTGACAACTTCATCAATAATTGTCATGGCCAAATAGAAAAGCAAATGGCCTAGAGGCCGCTTGGAAATGTGCCTTATCCTTTCATCTTGTTGTCAAGGCAAAGGCCTATAGGCCTTGCAATGACAGAGTTTATGGATGTATTTGCATGGAGCTATGATGAATTGAAGGGAATTTCCCCTATTGTCAATGTGTATAACTATCCCATTGAAAGAAGGCAGCAATCCTATGAGGCACAAGATCAGAAAAATGCATTTTGAGATAAGAGAGTCTTTTTTTGAGAAGTGGATGCATATAAGAAATGAAAGATTGTTTTTTTGCATTAAACACACTAAATAGTGATCATCAATTATAATTAGAATGAATACAAACAATCAAATTTGCTTATGTGTAGATTTCAAGAAGCTAAGCAAACAAATGGTCAATGATTACTATCCTTTTCCCTTATCGATCAAATTTCAAAATACGTGACAAAGTGAGAGATATATTCTCTTATGAACTATTTTGCAAGCTAGAATCAAATGGCTATTGCATAAACCATTGCATGGATTTTGGTTTGTTTAATGCTCCTAAATCATGGCAGAGGATGTTTAATAAGACATTTACCAATATGAGAGCAGCTTTTAAAGATGTGTGAAGTGTCAAAATAGAGCAAGTTAATGCAAATTTTAGGTAGGAATTTAAAGCTGATGGAAGCGAGACTTGAAGATCCAACAATCTTAGAGACCAAGGAATACAAAAATATAAAACTTCGGCAATTGCGGTGTTTGCAAATTTTTAGTAATGTTTGCGATGGTCAGATTGAAGAGAAACAGCTTTCTAGCCATTTGGGATGTCAAGTTGGACATGCATGATTTTTCGGATTTGGATTCAGGCACCAAATAGAAGAGATATGGAAGGCTGAACATTGCCAAAGTTAAAATGGCCATAAATGAGACAATTGGGCATGGCCTCCTAATTTTTTTAAAGAAACATGACTGGGAGAGGGCATTTTTTCAAACGGTGCCAAACAAATGATGACCCCCCTCTTGGTGACGATTTGGAGAGAGAGGGGCTATGGAGGTTGCAAGAAACCTACCAATCGGATCATGATAACCATCTCCTGCAATTATTCGCTCGTCATTGCTGGTCTCTGATAAAAAAAATGGCTATTCAATGGTGGAGTTGCAAAACTAGTCTTTGTCTCTCCTCCCTCCTCTCTCCTCTTGATGGCTATTCATACGCATAATCCTATGGAAGAAGGGGAAGGAGTTGGTTGCATGATGCTAACGTAATAATGGAACGGAGCAAAGTAGATCGTAGATCAAAGTTGGAGAGAGCACTAGTGGCCTTAAACAAGCATCAGCAACCTCCCAACCATTAAATATACGCCTTCGAAATCAAGTTGTTATGCGTAAGCAATCCTTTCATTCGTTTCATGAAAGATGTTTGATGAAATTGTTTGTAAATGGATGCCTTTGATTTTCAATGCTGAAATTTATCAGAAATCTTAAAGAAAACTGGGAAGTTTAGTCATTTAACAATTTATACCAAAACAGCAAAACCTGCAATTATGTGATTTTCATGAAAATGATAAATTTTAGGGGACTTGTTGTGATTTTGGGATTCATAGAGTAGAAACGAATATAAAATCAATTTTTAGTGATTGTGATCAATCCCAACCCATAGATCAGAAATATCAAAATTTATATTTAAATAAATAAAGAAAATAGTGAAAAAATAATTTTTTTAAGTTTCTTGTGCTAGAAAATTAAGAAAAAATATGTGAATGTATGGCATGGCTGTAGCATGAGGGATAAGCATCAATTCAATATTGTATTCATGTTAAAGTCCATTTTTATTGCTTTTTACAAGAAAATAACACGAAAAAACTACTCCTTACACCTATCAACGATACATAACCTAAACGATAGGGGGAAGAGGGGTTTTGATACTGATTAGTTACTGAGAACATATGAAATTATGATCTATTTATTGGTACATACCATATAGGATGTTTATAAATTAAGTTAAAAGGGGTCAAGCAGCATGAGGATGCTCGATGTTGACCCTTAGCAACACAGCACCATGTATAGGCTGAAATCATTGAAAGAAATATTTGTTACACTTCACTATGCTAATTTATAAATCATTGAAAGAAATATTTGTTACACTTCACTATGCTGATTTATAAATCATAAAATGTTTGAGCACTATGGCATTCATAATTACATTGCGCATATCATAGGGTGTAATTCTTGGATGCATTGCAATTGCTCTCTTATACACGACCCACACTGAGTTGTGAGATACTTAAGCTGTAGGTTTAGGCATTCAAGTTCCTTGGAAACTGTTAAGTAAGGAAATATCTTATCTCTTGGAATGTTCTAAAATAAGAGTGGAGTTTGTGGCACATGTGTTATTTGTGTTAGCGGCGCATCGAGGGGCCAATCCATGAGGTATACGAGAGCTACAATGAGGCCATGGTGTTGAGACGAGTGGTGCCTCCTTTTTTTTATGATTACAAGGTATTTCATACTGATCTATGTGTAGGGACTCCCTCTTAGGAGTAGGGAAATATTTTAATTATTGGACTACAATTCAAAACAAACGTGAGATTCACGATAGCAATTAGGGCAGTGAGTCCCTTACACGCTCCTGGTCGCGAGACCGAGGGGTTGAGTTCTTTGAGTATAGAGAGGTTCAGATAATGCTTAGAGGGCAGTGTTGGGCCCAATTTAGGTCTCGAAAGGTGGTGTGTTTGTCGAGAGCTGCTAATAAGTAGCCATTTTCGAATCTTGGTCAATTGGGACAAACTCATTAGTGTATGCCAAAAATTAGTGAGCTAGACTCACAAGACCATCAAGCTGAGCTTCAAAAGCAAGAAAGAGCTAAATGAGCTAGATGGAGGGCTGAAATAAATAGAAGATATTCTCCATAAAGGCATGGTCGGATATCTTTACGAGGGCGGGGTCTTAGTAACCCTAGCTTGATGCATAGTCTATTAAGGGGAGGAAGCTCTAGTACTTCCCCCCTTTCAATCAGTCCATCCACTTCAAGTGGAGTGAAAGTTTCGATTGTGTAAACTCCTTTAACAAATTTGGTTTTTACCATGGTAGTGCAACCCATCACAATTCCTACTAAAACGATGGATTTGATAGCCTAGGGTTTCCTCTATCCATTTTTAATGGGTTAGCAAAGGAAGGTGCGAAACTTCATATCAATGAATTCCAAAGGTTAATGTTTAATTGTAGAATTTAAGATTAGGGACATTTGATCATGTTCCTCAACATGACTCTGAAAAGATGAGCTACAGTGTGGTATCACAATCTAGAGGCTGGAACCATAACTACGATCGCTTATTCTTTGTGGCCTTTCAAAGAGAGTTTGCCCATGAAAGGGGAGGTCAGTATTGACTATGTGTCCTTAATGTTACACATCAAGAACCTCATGAGAATGTCCATGGGTATGCCAAGAAACTAAAGGATGTATTTCGTAAGTTGCAAACCTATATTCCTATTCTAGCTGTACTCAGTTGCAATATTTTTTGAATGGGCTAGACTTGAATATTTAAGTGTAGTTGAGTAGTGTTGCTCTTGCCAACATTGATACAACTATTACACAAGCAAAAGAGATAGAATTTCGATTACAAGCAGCTTATGCCTCCAAGTCAAACTAGAATCCAAGTTTAGGGTTTGGAAATACTTTCTTTAACACTGAGGAATGGAGATCAAGGGATGCCCATGAGTCTTCCTAATGGGAGAGGAAGCATAATCCCAAATGTGCCCATGTTGCTAGCTCCTCCTAGTGTGACCATGCCTATGACTAGTCAGATGGCTCCACCAATTGTTGGAAGCCCAACAATAAATCCAACCATCATTCTAGGGAATCAACAATCGATCCTAATCAAGTGGTTAGGCCTATAGAACGATAGGTAGATGATTGTGATTATGAGTCAAGTGCCTCAAATGTCCTTAGCGAAGTTAAGGATATGATGAAGCACTATACTGATACTATTAGCAAACAATGTATATGAATAGCCGTTGATGTCAGTTTTTTAAAGAAGCACCAAAATTTCAGAGGTAATCGATGCCCTGAAGAGGGTGGCCCCTCAAGATTCATTTGTAAGTAGTGTGGTGGCCAACATTTTCCTCGGAATTGTCCAAATGTTAAATGTGACATATGTGGAAAGTCTGGCCATTTAGTTAATATCTGTAAGGTGGACCTCTCAAGGCCATAGATGGTAAAGTCAAACCTAAGAAGGATAAGGAGTCACCAAAGAAGAAGGAAAAAGCCAAGAAAGAAGCACCAAAGCCGGTTCAAAGACCAAAAGAGAGAATGGTCTAGCAAGAAAGTGAACTCTTGCTAGTTATCATGAATTTGATTTAGCGAGTTCTCTTTGTGAAATTAAGCTAGATGTAAATCTTCTACAATTGATTAAGTTGTCTCCACGAGTGTACAAGGAATTTAAGAAAATTCTATGCATTGGGTATATTGTTGAGCCCTTGGAAATAGCACAAGTAGGAGATGATAGGTTTGAGCATGCTGGAAAGCATTGTCCAAGGGTAACAATATATGTTGATGGAATATTAGTGGATCATGCTCTTGTGTACATAGGATCCTCTGTTAACATTATGAGTTCAAAATTGATGGAGAGACTAGGATTAGAAATAAAAAAAGATGCCTCCATAATCCTCCAAATGGCTAATTACAATTTAAGACAGCCCAAAGGTTGCATCACTAAAGTCCATGTGACCGTTGCCAATGTAGAATGAATTTTGGAATTCAGGGTCATTAGTTTTGTAGGGAAACCTAGCTATCAAGTATTGCTATGCAGGCCATGGATTTGACAAGAAAATTGTCAGATTTATATACCCACTAGGTGATTGATCTTTAGTCAAGGTACTAGACATGTAGTAGTAGATGCTTATCCTCAATCTCCTCAAAGTGAGAGATTTCCTTTATCTTCATCAGAGTTTGATATGCTAGATACTCAACGTGCTAGTGAGACGTCATCAAGTGACAAATCCAATGAGGAGTCCACTATAGGAGATATCTAGCAAGTGACTTTGAATGAGCCAATAGATGCTCAAGAGAGAATAGGGATGTGGATGTAATTGAGCTTCACCTTGGTACGATGGATGATTCACAGTCAATTAAATTAGGGTCTACGCTCAGTTCGGAAGAAAGGAAGGACTATGTGTCCTTGATTTAAGAAATTCGGGATATCTTTGCTTGGAGTTATGATGAGCTGAGAAACATTCCTCTTAGCTTGGTTGTTCATACAATTCCTTTGAAGCAAGGTAACCGCCCTTTGTGACAAAAAGAAAGGCATATGCATTTTGAATTAAGGGATGGGATATTCAAAGAACTGATAAAGCTATGAAATGTTGGTGTGATATTTTCAATTCAACAAACAGAATAGTGTTTACCAGTTGTTATTAGGAAGAAGAAGAACAATTAGATTCAGCTTTGCATAGATTTCAGAGAGCTGAATAAGTGAACGGTTAAGGATTACTACATGTTGCTATTCATTGATCAGATTTTGAATCAGTTAGCACGTAGGAAAATCTATTCATTTTGTTGGATATAACTAGATGGCTATTGCAGAGGAAGACAAATTGAAAATGATATTTATCATTGTCTTTGGTACCTTTGTGTATCATGTTATGGCCTTTAGTCTATGCAATGTGCTTGGATCTTGGCAATGAATAGCCCATAAGACCTTTGTTGATATCTCCCCAGAGAAGTTAAAAGTCTTTATTGATGATCTAGGGGCAGCCACCACAAGGGAGCAACAATTGATTATTCTAAGGAATGTTTTGAGCATTATAGATAGTTTTGCATTGCTCTTAACCCTAGAAAGTGTGTATTTATAGTGCCCTATGGGTTGTTACTCAGCCATGTGGTTAGTTCAGTTGGTAATGCGACTAACCTTGAAAAGATAAAGCTTATCATCTCTATGAGTCTGTGATGCACTCCAAAAGAGGTGCACAACTTTCTGTCATCAGTTGGATATTATCAAAGATTTATCAATGCACTGGCGGAAAGAGCATTGCCATTGACAAACCTCCTATATTTTAACTATCTATTTGAGTGGAATGAAGCTTGTCAAGTATTCGTTGAGAATTTGAAGCAGGAACTAGCAAAAGTGCCAATACTAAAAGCCCCTAGAAGAGCTGAAGTTTTCTATATATTTTCAGTAGCCACAATGCACAGTATCAACTATTGTTTAGCTCAAATTTGAAAGGAGAAATGGTATCATCCAATTGCCATTTCTAGTAGAAAATTGGGGATATCTGAAGTTAACTATATGTACATGGAGCAATTGTTCCTTAGAATGGTCTTTGCGATGAAGAAATAAAGGCATTATATTCTCTATGAGAAGGTGGTATTCTTTACGAAATTAGGATTCAAATTGTTATTGAACAAGTTATAGCTACTTGAACATTTAACAAAGTGGTTAATCACTTTGCAAGAGTTTGATTATGAGATTAGGAGAAAGCCACCAAAACTGTAGGGTATTGTGGAATGTCTTGTGGATTTTGGGGCCTTCCTGGTATGCAACTATAACACATTATTTGTATACATGAGAGCGGAATTTTGGCACCGAGAATTTCTTAAAAATAGCTAAAAATTATGAATATCAAGGGAAAAATATTCACCGTCAAAGGCGGCTTGATCTAGGACGATTTTAAGCGCCAAAGTGCTTTAAAGGTGCCCGAGCAACATTTGTTGATTTTTCATAATTTTTCAGACAGTCGTGCGGGTTGACATGAGCTACTGGCCAATGCGGGATGCTAAGCCGGACGCCCATGATTTTTCAGAGTTCAATTCCGAGTCCCGACGGGGAAATGGCCAAGAAGTCGGTCAAGATACGAAAAGGTGGACAAAAAACTTGGACAAAGTTGAGTGTGCCTTTTGGAGGCTTGGGCCCCCTTAAAAATTTTATGCCACAAGAAGCAAAAAATCGTGATCAAGAAGAGGGCGACGTGTGTAGGCAAGGCGCCGAAATTTGCGCTAGGAAGAGAGAGAGGCATCATGCCTGTTCAATACAACCCCCATCACTGATCATTGCCCATGCTTCCCTCCTGGATGCTGACTCTATCGCCGCCTCTCGCCCGTCAAATGATGCTCTCTTTGAAGATCTTTGATTTCAGTCTTTCTCTCTCCTCTCTCTCTCTCTTCTAAGGGGGAATTCATGTGGGAAGAAGAAGGAAGAAGAAAGAATGGTGGAGGCTTGTCCGGCATGGATCGGATTGCTTCCCGGGCTGGAAATGGTGATTTGTGATCGTGCTGAGCATGAAGTGCTGCTGATTTTCAGATTTGCAGCCATGGCGCAAATAAGCGGTAATTCAATTTTTTCAAAGGAAATTTGAGATTTCATGGCTTTTGATTGATGAAATGCTGTTCATGTGGGCTAAAAATTATTTATGTTGCTATTTTCCATGAGTACTTGTTGATCATAATCAGAAAAATCAAAATAATATGCATCTTGTGGCTTAAAATAATATACTAAAATACGTAAAATATGGAAAATCAAGGAAAAATGATGGTTTTGGGCATAAAAATGGAAAAATGAATAGGAACACCAACTAAATTTTCATTTTTGCTGCAAGAAGGAACTAAGGGCCACAGCCCATAACCTATTTTGAATTTTCAGTAATTAAATAATGCAAAAAATAAGGAAAAATACAAGGAAAATAGAGGAAAACCATAAAAAATAGGGGAAAAATGCATTTTGGATGTGGAAAATTAGTAAAAATTAAGAACAATGTTTGTGAATGTTTGTGGGGATTGAAGCATGAGGATTTGCCTCAGTTCAACCCCACCTTCTTGTTCTAGTGTGTTTTTCCCGCTTTTTATACATAAAATGATGGCAAAATGCCCTATAAATCCGTACCACAATGCAACATTTGATCGATGGGAGGGTAGAGTGGTGAGAATGTGTCTAAATGTGGAGTCAAATGATGAAAAGATTGCTTCCTGCCATATAGGTCGGTGAATAATTATAAAATAAGGGCCTAGTAGCACGAGGGTTTCCTTGGTGCTAGGTTCGTGCAACGCCACATAAGAACGGTAGTTGAAAATCATTAAAAGGATGTTTTTCGCATGTGCACAATATTGATTTCATAACTCTTTGAGCACTTAGCATCCACACTATGCATAAATCATGGAAATGTTGAAAGGTATCAAAAATCCTGGATGCACAGCAATTGTTTTCATTAGGACATTGACCCACATTGAGTGAGAGACAGGACACCCTAAGCCATAGGCTAGTCGTGGGGTCTAGGGAAAAGAGAAGTAAGGACAATGGTACATTCCTATATACGATTAAATGGTACCTTGAGTGGATTTTGTGCGACATGTTTATATGTTGAGCGACTCATCGAGGGGCCAATCCCCCAGGTGTAGGAGAGTCATAGAGGGGTGGCGGCATTCAGCTGTTGGAAGACCCCCTATGTTTGTGCTTCGTGCCATTAGGTAATGTGTAAGGGACTCCCTCTAAGGAGTAGTGGGTGAGAGAAAAGTGGACTACAAATGACGTAATACAAACGCAAGACATTTAGGAAGGCAATGTATGTGTCATCAACGCTCCTGGCCGCGAGGCCATGGGGTTGTTGAGCGCGTGAGATAGAGGTCCGGCTAGTGCATGAGCCAGTGCCGGCCCGTTCTAGGTTCCATCAGTGGTGCGTTTGCCGGGAGCCGCTTAAAAGTGGCGGTCCTCGAATCCTGGTTGTCTAGGGACCAACTAGCAGTTTATGCCAAAGGATAGTGAGATTGATCCGTTATTTATCGATAAGCATCGTCTAGCAAAAATCCAAAAGCAAAAGAGAGACGAAAGAGCTAGGCGACGTGCTAAAATTTTTAGGAGATATTCCCCTAAGCGTAGCGGTGCTAAACCCTTACGAGGGAGTGGATCTAGTGGTCTTGGGGCCACAAGCAGTAAGTTAGGAGAAGGTGGAAGCTCTAGTGCTCCCCTTTCTTCCATAAGCCAGTCTACATCAAGTGCGGGAGGTGCAACCCCACCGTCCCCTATTCCTAGTGCAAATCCAATCCTCGTGATGGCGCAGCCTATTGCAATTCCATCAGGAACGACGGATTTGCCTGCTCTAGGTTACCCGCTACCCATTTTTAATGGGCTAGTTGAGGAGGATGCAGAACTCCACATTAGGGAGTTTCAAAAGCTGATGTTTAAGTGTCGCATCCAAGAAGAAGGACATTTAATGATGTTCTTCAATATGACTCTCAAAGGAAGAGCCGCTATATGGTATCATGGTTTAGAAGCCGGAACCATATTGAATATTGATTCATTTTATGGAGCTTTTCGAAGGGAGTTTGCCCCTGAAAGGGGTGGGTAATATTGGTTGCGTGTACTTAACGTGACCCGCCAAGAACCACACGAGGATATTCGTGCTTATGCGAAGAAGATAAAAGAGGTTTTTCGTAAGTTGGACACCTCTATTCCTATCCCCGCAGCTGCCCAATTGCAATATTTCCTACATGGTTTGGACTTTAACATCCAATTGCAGTTGAGTAGTGTCCCCTTGGGGGATATAGATATTGCCATTACACGAGCACAAGAGGTGGAATCCCGAATACAAGCAGCCTATGCTTCTCGAGGCAATTCGAATATGGGTTTAGTATTGGGAAACAATATGGCGATGGCCAATGGCAGTAGTGGCCAAGGGATAGCGATGGCTAACCCTAATGGGAGAGGGAACATGATGCAGAATGTCCCTTTATTACCAGCTCCCCCTAGCATGTCGATGCCTACGGGCAGTCAAATGGCTCCAAGTGGTGGAGGCCAGGCGGTCAATTCTAATACTATGCCTGTGGCTCAACAACCAGTGCCTAATCAAATTGTTAGGCCGATGGAATGACATGGTAATGACCAAGGCTATGAGTCGAGTGCTTCCAATGTTCTTGGCGAGGTTAAGGACATGATGAAGCATTATACCAACATGATTACGGAGCAGTATCGGCAAATAGCCGTTGATGTCAACTTCCTTAAAAAACAACAAAATTTGATAGGAAGTAGATACCCAGATGAGGGTGCACCTTCGAGGTTTAGTTGCAAATGGTGTGGTGGGCAACACTATCCAAGAAATTGCCCAAATGTTAAGTGTGACATTTGTGGAAAATCCGGCCATTTAGCAGCTACTTGCTGGAGTAAGATTAGTTCCCTCCAGTGCGGTAGTCAGCAACCAGGGCCTGTTAATCATCGTGCGCAAGAAAATGATTCCCAGCGAGAAGATGGGCCTAAACAAATACTTCAACGACCAAAGACTATAGTAGAGGAGCTACCCAGTGGTAGTGGGGTTAGTTTGATTGAGGCGGTATACGTTAATGATGCTGAAACCTCTAATCTGCGAGCTGTCCTTACAAGAGGTCAAAAGGGTAGAGAGGCCGACAAGGATAAGCCTGTCGATGGAAACCCTAAACAAGGCGACAAAGGAACTCAAGTTTTGGATCCTGCCATGGAAGGGGGACCTTTGAAGCCCGTAGAAAGTAAAGCCGATAAGGAACCACCAAAGAAGAAGGTGAAAGTTAAGAAAGAAGCAATAAAGCCGGTTCAGCGACCTGAAGAGCGGATGGTTTGGCGTGAAAAGCGAGCTCTATCGAACTATCATGAATTCGATTTGGCGAGCTCTCTTTGTGATGTCAAGCCGAACGTGAACCTCTTATAGCTTATTAAGCTTTCCCCAGGAGTACGCAAGGAATTTAGAAAGATCCTACGTACTGGGTATATCGTAGAACCTTTGGGTATTGCGCGAGTTGGTGATGACTGGTTCAAGCATGCTGAGAAGCATTGCCCAAGGGTTGCAACCTATGTCGATGGGATATTAGTAGATTATGCCATTGTCGACACGGGATCATCTGTTAATATCATGAGTTCTGAACTGATGGAAAGGTTGGGTCTTGTGATCCAGAAAGATACCTCCACAATTCTCAGAATGGCAGATGATAGCTTGAGACAGCCGGAAGGCTGCATTACTAAGGTCCATGTCACTGTTGCAAATGTAGAATGCCTGTTGGACTTTAGGGTGATTCGTTTTGCAGGGCGTCCAAGTTACCAAGTATTACTTGGACGACCTTGGATCTTGCAAGTGGACTGCCAAGTAGATATACCCACCGGTCGGCTGATATTCGGTAGAGGTGCCCAGCGTGTGGTGGTTGATGCTTATCCTGAGTCCCCTCAGAGTGAGAGAGCTCCTCTATCTTCTACAGAATTGGAGACATTAGAAGATTTATCTGCCAGTGAGACATCATCGAGTGATGAGTCCAAAGAGGAATCCACCACGGAAGATATCTATCAGATCACTTTGAATGAGCCGATAGAGGGCCAAGATCGTATAAGAGATGCAGATGTTATTGAGATAGACCTTGGTACGCCTGATGATTCGCGGCCAATCAAATTAGGTTCTATGCTCAGCACAGCAGAAAGGGAGGACTATGTGGCCCTGATCCAGGAATTCCGTGATATCTTTGCCTGGAGTTATGATGAGTTGAGAGGCATCCCTCCTAGTCTTGCTATTCATACAATCCCGTTGAAAGATGGCAGTCATCCTATACGGCAGAAAGTAACGCGTATGCCTTTCGAACTGAGGGACGGTCTGTTTGAAGAGTTACAGAAGCTTCGGAAAGCGGGTTTGATTTTTCCTGTGTAACACATGGAATGGTGTTCGCCAGTTGTGATCAGAAAGAAGAAGAATAATCAAATCCGATTATGTGTAGACTTTAGGGAGCTGAATAAGCAGACAGTTAAGGACTACTACCCGTTGCCATTTATTGACCAGATTTTGGATCAATTAGCGAGTAGGAAAATATATTCGTTCATGGATTGCTTTGCAGGATATAACCAGATGGCAATTGCAGAAGAGGACAAGTTGAAAACAACTTTTATTATTGTATTTGGTACTTTTGCGTACCATGTGATGGCCTTTGGTTTATGCAATGCGCCTGGTTCGTGGCAATGAACAGCAGATAAGACATTCGGTGACATATCCCCTGAAGAGTTGAAGGTGTTTATTGATGACTTAGGGGCCGCCACCGTGAGAGAAAGGCAATTGATCATTTTAAGAAAATGCTTTGAGCGCTGTAGACAATTTTGTATCGCCCTAAACCCACGGAAGTGTGTTTTTGGAGTACCTTATGGGCTATTGCTGGGTCATGTGGTCAGTTCGGTAGGAATTGTGACAGACCCCGAGAATGTCAAAGTTATAATTGCCATGGGTCCACCACGCACTCCGAAGGAAGTCCATAGCTTTCTGTCTTCAGTTGGTTATTACCGTAGATTCATAAACACCTTGGCAGAAAGAATGTTGCCGCTTACAAATTTATTGTCCTTTAGCTGTTCGTTTGTATGGGGTGACCCTTGTAAGGTAGCATTCGAGGATGTGAAACAGGAGCTAGCAAGAGCACCCGTTTTAAAAGCACCTAAAAGAGGTGAGGTGTTCTATATATTTTCGGCAGCCACCATGCATAGTATCAGCTGTTGTTTAGCCCAAATTTGGGAAGAGAAGTGGTACCACCCGATCGCTTTTGCTAGCCGGAAGCTGGGGGTATCGGAAATCAATTATACCTACATGGAGAAATTGTGTCTACCGATGGTCTTTGGGACCAAGAAATTCAGGCATTACATTCTCTATGAGAAAGTCGTGCTTTATACGAAGGCGGAGGGGCTTCGACTATTGATGAATAAGCTACAGCCGCCTGATCGTCTAGCAAAGTGCTTGATCACTTTGCAGGAATTTGATTATGAAATCAGGAGTAAGCCACCAAGGTTGCAAGGCATCATGGAATGTCTTGTTGACTTTGGGGAGTCGAAAGAATCTGTGGCTGAAGGTAGTGACATGGAGTTGTTATTTAAAATAGATACGACATCTATTATCTCCTGGTACGCTGCAATAACGCATTATTTATCGACGGGAGAGGCGGGATCCGAATTATTTAAAGCTGAGAGAAGGAAAATTAAGCAGCAAGCGTTAAAGTTTGCCTTGATTGCAGGTACATTATATCGGCAAGGGGTTGATGACATCTATCGCCGATGTGTAATGCCTGACGAGGTGCCATTCATTTTGGAAGAGTGCCATGATTCTTCTTGCAGTGGCCATTTTGCAGGATGGCTTACAGCACAAAAGGCTTTAAGAGCGGGTTATTGGTGGCCTGCCATCTTCCAGGATGCGTTTGCGTATGTTAAGAGATGCGATATATGTCAACGACATGATAGTCGAGAGAATAGGAAACGACCACTCACCCCTATTATGGCGATACTTCCATTTGAGAAGTGGGGAATAGACTTTGTGGGTCCTATTACTCTGTCGTCGACTACGCAAAAGAGGTACATCATTGTAGCAACTAACTACTTCAAAAAGTGGTCAGAAGCACGTGCAACAAGGAAAGATGATGCTAAAGAAACTGCTAGTTTCCTTTTAGAGCAGATAATATGCCGGTTTGGTCCGCCGAAAGAATTAGTGTCGGACCGCGGAACCCATTTCCTGAATAAGGTGATCAAAGGTTTGACAGAGATGTGGCAAATCAAGCATAACAAGACAACCCCATATAACCCGCAAGCCAATGGGCAAGTTGAAAGAACCAACAAGCAGCTTGTGGGCATCCTGTCCAAAATTGTATCGAAAAAGAAACGGGATTGGGATAAAAAGTTATACGTGGCAGTGTGGGCCTATAATACGACCTTCAAATGAGCCATTGGCCAGACCCCGTTCAAGTTAGTATATGGGGAGGAGTGTGTCTTGCCTTTAGAGACTGAGCTGCCAACTATTCGGTTTGCCATCAATCATTCCTTGAGTGATGATGACGCACTTTTTGAGCGCTTGACGACACTGGCACATTTAGATGAGCTTAAGCTACAGAGCTTATTGCACCAAGAAGTGGCGAAGCGTCGAATGAAGCAGCTACATGACCTTAAAGCCAAGAAATACACCTTCAAGAAAGGACAGTTTGTTCTGTATTATGACGAACGATGTGAATTATTTCCAGGCAAGCTAGAGCCCAAATGGGATGGGCCCTATAGGATCGTTAGAATAGGAAAGAATAGATCCACAGTCTTGTTAGCTGACCTTGAGGGGATTGAATTTAAAAATAAGGTTAATCTTAATAAGATTAAACCTTATTATTTCTGATTGCACTAATGCTATGACTGCCTTGCAGGTCTAGGCGAGATCGATCAAACATCTGCAAGGAAATCATGATAGAGGTTGATGGGTCGTCTGATCCCTTATTTAGAACACCCATATTTAGAACAGAGGTATCATCAGGGAAAGCTCACTTAGTGGAGCAAAGGATACAAGGTGATTGAGCAAGAAGGCGGGACATTTATTTGGGAAATCAAGGTCTTCTGCCATCACTGCCTACAAATTTTGACGAGCATCCCTGTTGAATTCAATGATGATGGAGGGATAGAGCCTACAGTCCACCCGTTGAATATGTTGAATTTCAATTACCATAATTATGAGTAGAGTTCCAAATGGCGGGATATGTAAACCCTTTATGGATGTACACCTTGTACTTTGATGGGGCATCTAGGGGTGCATGCAAAAAAGGAAGTGTAGGAGTTGTCATCCGAGACCCCTGACGACGCATTGTTATGAAGTTAGCTGCTTATCTCGGGGTGAATTTTACCAATAACATGGCCGAATACAAAGCCCTGATTATGGGATTGAATATTGCAAAGAAGGGTGGTATCCGCCAGTCATTGGTGAAAGGGGACTCGCAGTTGGTTTTAAATCAACTCAATGGGACATACATGGTACGAAACCCCATCCTTTGCATGTACCATCATACTGCCATAGCCCTGCTAGACGAATTTGATAGAGTGTCTTTTCAGCTGATTCCACGAAATTGGAATCAGTTTGCCGATTCATTGGCTAATTTTGCGTATGAAGAAGACCTCTTCTTTAATTGTGGCCCTTGTCCCGATATATCTATTGATGGTGAGACAGGACCTGGTCGTTTGTGGGGTATGCTTTCTGAACATGCCCTCTTTGGCAGATGATGGTTGATCTAGGTGATGCAGAGGGTAAGCAAGACTCATCTGCCTTTATTATCTTGGACCCACAGACTGATTAGACGATATGTGATGCGAACACCTCTTGCGATATACGCAGGAGGGATGGGTCATAATTTAATGCACCTAGTTTAGGGCTACGAGCCTCTGTTCCCCTGGGAATGGTATGCTTTGATGTCTATCATAGTTGTTTCCTGGAGGATGTTATGAGTAGTATTGTTTGATTTCATTAGACCAAGAGGGACGATTCAGTTTTGTAGTGAAGTGTTTCATTTCATTAGGCCAAGAGGGCGATTTCCCTGTCTAGTGCGGGTGCGTTTAATTGGGTTTTTGTTTTAAGTGTTGTGCTGGATAGGTTTCGTGTTCGTGAATGTGGGTGGAGCCTGGAGGAGCCTTTGCTGCGATGGAAGCTTCTTGTGGCCAATCTAGGTGATATCTCTCCTTTACGAGTACCTTTCTTTCCTGTTATATGTATATTTGTACTTGTCGAGGGGATATATTTTTGTTGGGGACCGGCAACCAAGGCATGAAGTCCCAGGTTTAGGCTAAGTATGTTTGAGGGAGGTCGCAGTAGTCATTGCCTCCTATAAAGACATTGTCAGGCATCGAAAGACCTGTTTTAGAATGAAGTCTTAGTGGCCCTGTTCTGCTAGCCTGCTAGGCAGCCATTCTAGGAGTTCTTGTTAGTAGTGAGGCAGTTAGAGAAGCCTGCCAGAAGATAATAATGATGATGCCAAGAAACCCTGAGCATCCTAAAAGATGAATATAAATACGAAGGTGTGTAAAAAGGGGTTCTAACCCCTATTAAAGAAAAGAAAAGAAATGAAAATGTATAAGCAGTTGATCATTACCTTGCGACGGCCTGGTAGGTTCCTGGGGACGAATCAGACTCGGGGCCGATACCTTGTCTTCCTAGGGGTGGCTTCTTGCTGACAAACCAAATGACAAAACAAGGAAGGTTGGAGCGAAAATAAAAGTGAGCGTTAGAAAAGGATTAAGTGTCACCTGCGAGGGCTTGGTAGGTTCTTGGATGCCGAGACAGGTCCTGAGGCCAATGCCCTGTTCTCCTTGGGTCACTACACTCAGCTCCCTCCTTTTTACATGCCCAAGTATGTTCATAAAATGACACTCCTAAAAGAAGAACTATACTGAAAGAAAATACTCCTTGATCAGGCTATAGGAGTCCTCGCCTTGTAGGAGCTCCTAGTTGTGTTGTCTTTAGTTGGTAAGTAGTTCAGACTACCACTTAGGGCACCCTCTGTGATACGTATTTCAGTTTGATTGTGTTAGAGCAGTTGGTTAGTGACTCGCTTCGGATCTTCTATTAGATGATGCTCGGCCTACTCCTTGTGGATGTCATGCCTTGGTTCTGTCCAGGGGTAGGGGGAGCATTGTGCTGAGTTTTATTATATATTTGTTTTGTATCAGTTTCATGCTTCTTTGGTTGTTTATGTGCAGATATGTTCGTGGATTCGACGGGCTGAGTCGCTCTATCCCGTGGTCGCCAATGAGAGTGGAATTTTGGTACCGGGAATTGCTTAAAAATAGCTAAAATTTATGAATATCAAGGGAAAAATATTCACCGTCAAAGGCGGCGGCTCGATCTAGGATGATTTTAAGCGCCAAAGTGCTTTAAAGGTGCCCGAGCGACACTTGTTGATTTTTCATAATTTTTCAAATAGTCGTGCGGGTTGAGACGAGCTACTAGCCAATGCGGGATGCTAAGCCGGACGCCCAGGATTTTTCAAAGTTCAATTCCGAGTCTGGACAGGGAAATGGCCAAGAAGTCGGTCAAGATACGAAAAGGTGGACAAAAAACTTGGACAAAGTTGAGTGTGCCTTTTGGAGGCTTCGGCCCCCTTAAAAATTTTATGCCACAAGAAGCAAAAAATCGTGATCAAGAAGAGGGCGACGTGTGCAGACATGGCGCTGAAATTTGCGCTAGGAAGAGAGAGAGGCATCATGCCTGTTCAATACAACCCCCATCACTAATCATTGCCCTTGCTTCCCTCCTGGATGCTGACTCTATCGCCGCCTCTCGCCCGTCAAATGATGCTCTCTTTGAAGATCTCTGATTTCAGTCTTTCTCTCTCCTCTCTCTCTCTCTTCTAAGGGGGGAATTCATGTGGGAAGAAGGAAGAAGAAAGAATGGTGGAGGCTTGTCCGGCATGGATCGGATTGCTTCCCGGGCTGGAAATGGTGATTTGTGATCGTGCTGAGCATGAAGTGCTGTTGATTTTCAGATTTGCAGCCATGGACATGAAACCCGAAACACGCAAATAAGCGGTAATTCAATTTTTTCAAAGGAAATTTGAGATTTCATGGCTTTTGATTGATGAAATGCTGTTCATGTGGGCTAAAAATTGTTTATGTTGCTGTTTTCCATGAGTACTTGTTGATCATAATCAGAAAAATCAGAAAAATATGCATCTTGTGGCTTAAAATAATATACTAAAACACGTTAAATATGGAAAATCAAGGGAAAATGATGGTTTTGGGCATAAAAATGGGAAAATGAATAGGAACACCAACTAAATTTTCATTTCTGCTGCAAGAAGGAACTAAGGGCCACAGCCCATAACCTATTTTGAATTTTCAGTAATTAAATAATGCAAAAATAATAAAAAACACAAGAAAAATAGAGGAAAACCACAAAAAAAGGGGAAAAATGCATTTTGGGTGTGGAAAATTAGTGAAAATTAAGAACAATGTTTGTGAATGTTTGTGGGGACTGAAGCATGAGGATTTGCCTCAGTTCAACCCCACCTTCTTGTTCTAGTGTGTTTTTTTCGCTTTTTACACATAAATCCATACCACAATGCAACATTTGATCGATGGGAGGGTAGAGTGGTGAGAATGTGTCTAAATGTGGAGTCAAATGATGAAAAGATTTTTTCTTGCCATATAGGTCGGTGAATAATTATAAAATAAGGGCCTAGTAGCACAAGGGTTTCCTTGGTGCTAGGTTCGTGCAACGCCGCATAAGAACGGTAGTTGAAAATCATTAAAAGGATGTTTTTTGCATGT
This sequence comes from Lygodium microphyllum, assembly GCF_053477565.2. Classification (NCBI taxonomy): domain Eukaryota; kingdom Viridiplantae; phylum Streptophyta; class Polypodiopsida; order Schizaeales; family Lygodiaceae; genus Lygodium; species Lygodium microphyllum. The sequence goes on along the minus strand of NC_141159.1, from coordinate 113,774,501 downwards.
GCACAATATTGATTTCATAACTGTTTGAGCACTTAGCATCCACACTATGCATAAATCATGGAAATGTTAAAAGGTATCAGAAATCCTGGATGCACAGCAATTGTTTTCATTAGGACATTGACCCACGTTGAGTGAGAGACAGGACACCCTAAGCCATAGGCTAGTCGTGGGGTCTAGGGAAAAGAGAAGTAAGGACAATGGTACATTCCTGTATACGATTAAATGGTACCTTGAGTGGATTTTGTGCGACATGTTTATATGTTGAGCGACGCATCGAGGGGCCAATCCCCCAGGTGTGTAGGAGAGTCGCAAAGGGGTAGCGACATTCAGCCGTTGGAGGACCCCCTATGTCTGTGCTTCGTGCCATTAGGTAATGTGTAAGGGACTCCCTCTGAGGAGCAGTGGGTGAGAGAAAAGCGGACTACAAACGACGTAATACAAACGCAAGACATTTAGGAAGGCAATGTATGTGTCATCAATGCTCCTGGCCGCGAGGCCGTGGGGTTGTTGAGCACGTGAGATAGAGGTCCGACTAGTGCATGAGCCAGTGCCCCGTTCTAGGTTCTATCAATACATGAGGATTTGGGGTCGCTTTATTGAAGTTTGAAAAGAGAAAGACAAAGAAACAACCATTAAGCTTTTTGATTATAATGGGTGTCTTGTAGCGGAGAGGAGTGGGGGACATTTTGTTGACTGGCTTACCCCCCAAACAGCTCTCCATGTTGGTTATTGGTGGCCATAAATTTTCAAGATGCTTTTGGTTATGCTAAGCGTTGTGATGTCTATCAAAGACATGATGCAAGGAAAATTTGTAGGCGACCTCTAAATCCCATTTTGGTTAGGTTACCCTTTGAAAAATGGGGTATTGATTTTGTGGAACCAATATATCATCCATCAACTATGTGAAAGCGGTACATTATCTAAGCAATGAACTACTTTACAAAGTGGACTGAAGCTCAAGCAACGATGAAGGACAATGCTAAGGAGATGACCGGCTTCATTATAGAGAAATTTGTTTGCCATTTCAATCCACTAAAGGAGATTGTGTCTAATCAAGGGACAGACTTCTTGAACAAGGTTGTGGTGGTCCTCACTAAAGCTTTGAAGATTAAGCACAATAAGACTGCCCTGTATAATCCTCAAGAAAACAGTCAGGTTGAGAGTATAAATAAACAACTTGTGGAAATCATATCCAAGATAGTATTAGAAAGTGTGCGATTGGGATAGAAATTTATATGTGGAAGTGTGGGCTTATAACATGACATTCAAGAGAGCAACATGCTACACCCCATTCAATCTAATATATGGGAAGAAGTGCGTTTTGCCATTAGAAACATAGCTTCCCACTGTGCATTTTGTCCTCAATCATTCTTTGGGTCAGGAAGAAGTATTACATGAATGGTATACTTCTTTGGCACATCTTGATGAGATTCAGTTTGCAGGCTTGACTATATCAAGAAGTAGGGAAGAGGAGAATGAAAGACCTTCACGATCTTCTAGCTAAGAAGTAAAAATTTGCAAAAGGTCAATTAGTGCTATATTATGATGATTTTCAGGAGCTCTTTCTAGGAAAATTAGAACGCAAATGGGATGGACCACACACGATTGTACGTTTAGGAAAGAATGGCTCTACGGCCCTTCTAGTAGATTTGCAAGGGGTAGATTTAAGACTAAAGTTAACTTTAATAAGCTGAAGCCTTGCTATTTGTAAGGACTGACATTGGGCTTGGTGCCTATGTAGGTCCTTCATGATTCAGCCTTAATGCGTAGTAGGTACCAAGATGACCGGATGGGACAAATCATTCCCTATTTGCAGCATCGGTACCTTGAGTAACATTACCACCAAGATCAAGTGATCTGGTGGAGCAAAGGGTATCAGGTTACTGAGTTGCAAGATGGATCCTTTACATGGGAAATTAACGAAGGAGGAATTGTGCATGTTATACATCCTCTCTCTTGGCTTGATTTTGATTATCATAAGTATGAGTGAGCTGCTTATTATGGCATGACCTATGAATGAAGGTTGGGTTTATACTCTGTATTTTTACTAAGCTTCCATAGGGCCCACTAAACATGCAAGCATTGGTGTGGTCATTAAAGATCACCGATGTAGGGTTGTCATGAAGATGGGAGTCTATTTAGGACCCTCTTTTACTAATAATATGGAAAAATATAATGACTTGATCATGGGACTGAATGTAGCCCAATGCGGTGGTATCTGCCGATTATTGGTTAATGGTGACTCACATTTAGTAATTAATCAGATAAATGAGACCTATAGTGTGTGGGATCCCATCTTATGGATATAACGTCGTGTAGCCTTGTATATTTTATATCTTTGAGATGATGAATTTTCAGTTAGTTCCTCAACAATGGAATAACTTTGTCGATTACTTTACTAACTATGCTTTTGTGGAAGATGTCTTTTTCAATTATGATCTAGGGGAGCCCTTACAATTACCTCCTAAAATTAGCACTAGACTACTTTGGGGTCTTCTTGCTGACATGTTATATTTCAAATGTCAATGGTTAGTTTGGGTTATGAGTCAAGTAGCAAGTGAGTACCTTCCTACTCTTTCATGGACACATAGGATTGTGTATCATTATATTTGTTGCACACCCCTTGCTATTTATGCAAGGGGTTAGCTAATAACCTGATGCACTTAGTGTTGGGCCTAAGAGGCCTTACCCTTTGTTGGTTTTGTGCTTTAATAGAGTAATGCTAGGACCAAGGGATTGTTTCAACAGTGCATTGTGTTAAATGGTAGTAAAATGATTTATTTCATAGGTCAAGAGGGTCGCTTTGTTAAGTTCTAATGTTTTATTTCATAAGGAAAGAGGGCTAGTTATGTTTGGTAGTACAATGTTATATGTCTTTTAGGCCAAGAGGGCCATGTGTTTGCTTGGTGCGGTACATTTAATGGCTTTCTATTTTAGTGATTGCATCACACAGGTTGACGAAGTGCCTGGAGGGAGCCTTTACTCCACAGAAGCTTCTTATGGCCATTCTAGGTGGTATCATCACCTTTTGAGTTTTTCCTTAAGTTAATATATAGTGTTATATGTGTATGTGGGGGTTATTTTCTTTTTGTTTGTGGGGACGAGGAATCAAGGCATGAAGCCCTAGGGTTTTGGTTAGGTATATTTGGGGGATATTTAAATAGTTGTCTACCTCATGTTAGGACATTGTCAAGCATTAAATACCTATGATAACTGACCTTCTTATTGGCTAGGTAGCTGTCCTAGGAGTCCGTGAGAAGCCTACCAAAATAGCAAAGAAGAGCAAGTTTTGAATATATCTAAAGATAAAAATTACAAAGGTGTGTAAAAAGGGATTCTAGACCCTCAATAAGAAAAGGAAAAGAAAAATGAAGAAAATTCCTACAAGTAGTTGATTATCACCTTGCAGAGGTCTAGTAGGTGCCTTGCTCTTCCTAGGGGTAGCAAGTAGCCAAAAAAAAAAGAAAATAAGGAAGGTTGAAGTGAAAATAAAAGTGAGTGAAATAAAAGGATTAAGTGTCGCCTTGCGAGAGCTTGGTAGGTTCTTGGGTATCGGATCAGGAACTAAGACTCATGACCTCTTCTCCTTGAGTCACTCTATGCTCAACTCCCTCCTTTTTATACACCCGAGTATGGAAACCTTGGAGGAAAGTGTGTTAAGAAAATATGATGCCGAGACTATAGGAGTCCTCACCTAGTACGAGGTTCTAGTCTAGTTGTCCTAAGTTAGATAGGTAGTTCAGACCACCACTAGGATGGCCTCTTTGATAGGGTTTTTAGCTAGTTTTTGTTAGAGCAATTGGTTAGTGAATCACTTTGAATTTCTATCAGATTATACTGGGCATATCTCTTGTGGATTCTCCTACCTTGGTTCTGTCACGGGGGATAGGGTGAGAGCTATTCTTTTGATTTGTTGAGTATATTTTTTGTGGCACCTTGATGCTCTCTTTGATTGTTTTTAATGCAACTCGGTTCCTGGGATTTAATAGGTTAAGTTGCCCTATCCCATGGTGGCCGATGATAGCAACTTTTAAAGACATGTGAAGTGTCCAAATAGAACCACTTAATGCAAATTTTAAGTGAGAATTTAAAGCCAATGAAAGCGGAACATGAAGATCTGACAATTTTAGAAACTAAGGAAGACGGAAATGTAAAAATTTGGTAGTTGTGATGATTGTAAAAATTCAGTCCTCATTGTTAGTCTCTGATTAGAAAATGGTTGCAAAATTAGTCTTTCTCTCTCCTCCCTCCTCTCTCCTCTTGATCCTATGAAAGAAGGGAAAGGAGTTGGATGAGAGATGCTAATGGAAAAATGGAACCCGAGCGGAGTAGGTTGCAGATCAGAGTTGGAGAGAGCGTCAATGGCCATAAATAAGCATCAGTGGCCTCCCAACCAAGACGCCTCCAAAACCAAGTTTCTATGTGTAAGCAATCATTTCCTTTGTTTCATGAAATATGTTTGATGAAATTGTTTGTAAGTGGATGCTTTGGATTGGTAATGCTGAAATTTATCAAAAATCTTAAAGAAAACCAAAAAAATTTATTCATTTAACAATTTATACCAAAACACACAAAACTTGTAATTATGCGATTTTCATGAAGGGTTTTGTTGTGATTTTGGGGTTCATATGGAGTAGAAATGAATATAAAATCAATTTTTAGTGATTTTGGTCAATCCTAACCAATAAATATGCTTTATGTCTGCTAATGTATGGCATGGCTGCACAATGAGAGATAACTCAATTTAGCCTTGACTTCATGTTAAAGTTCATTTTTATTTCTTTTTGCAAGAAAAACACATTAAAAAACCTATCAATGATGCATTACCTAAACGGTAGGAGAAGACGGGTTTGGATGCTGATTAGTTATTGAGAACATGTGAAATTTTGATTTATTTTCTTGTGCATGCCATATAAGACATTTATAAATTAAGTTAAAAGGGGCCAAGTAGTACGAAGATGCTCCGTGTTGACCCTTAACAACACATCATGAGTACAAGTTGAAATCATTGAAAGAAATGTTTGTTTCCCTTCACTGTGCTGATTTATAAATCATAAAATGTTTGAGCACTATGTTAGTCACAGTTGCATTACACATATCACACGGTGCAATTCTTGGATGCATTGCAATCAGTTTCTTATACACATGAGCCATGCTGAGTTGTAAGATACCTAAGCTGTAGGTTTAGGCATTTGGGTTCCTTGGGAAACTATTAAGCGAGAAAATATCATATATCTTGGAATATTCTAAAATAAGAGTGGATTTTGTTATGCCTATATTATTTGTGTTAGCAACGCATCGACATGTCAATCCTTGAGGTATAGGAGAGATGCAGTGGGGCCATGGGATTTAGCCAAGGGGTGCCTCCTTCTATTTGTGATTACGAGGTATTTCATATTGATCTATGTGTAGGGACTCCCTCTGAGAAGTAGGGAAATAGTTTCATTATTGGACTACAATTCAAAACAAATGTGAGATTCACGATGGCAGTGTGTCCCTTATATGCTCCTAGCCACAAGGCCGAGGGGTTGAGTTCTTTGAGTGTAGAGAGGCCCAGCTAGTGCTTAGAGCCAATGTCGAGTCCATTTTAGTCCCAACACAATATATCCCTTAAGGAGCATAGGGTCTTTATAGATAACTTGGGGGCTACCACAATTTTTAATAGATAGCTTATTATCTTACCAAAGTGCTTCTCTGAGCATTTCTGTGAGTACTATATAGTGCTAGATCCTTAGAAATGTGTATTTGGGATGTTGTATGGTTTATTGCTAGGTCATTTTGTGAGTGCAACTAGAATTTCTATTGATTCTAAAAAGATAGCTATTATTTGTCAAGATTGTGGGAGAGAAGGAAGGAGTCTCACTTGTAGCTTTCTTGCTTGCACAATGGGGGAATACACACAGAGGTGGAGGCTGAAAACAGTTTTCCTCTTCTTAGTTGTGTAAGCCAAAAGAACTCTCATACAAAGAAATAGAAGAACCCTATATATGGGTCTCAAACCAAACTCAACTAACTAAGGTGGCATACTAACTGAGCCACGAACAAGAGTAGATAAGGATAGCTATCATGTAGCTATTATTCATGGGCGGTGTACCAACCGCGTCTGCAACTGACAAGTCGGTGACATAAATACACAACGGTTACCCTGGCGTATCACGAGTGGAGCTCGATATCTCAGCACTCCCCCTCGAGCTCAATCCCAATTCCTGCACACCAAGCAGGTCTCTGAACTTGCGCAGCTTCTCTGTGCCCAATGCCTTCGTGAATATGTCAGCTACCTGATCCTCTGTGCTAACATAAACTAGATCAATAAGACCTAGTAAAACCCTCTCTCGCACATATGATTATGCACCTCAATGTGCTTTGTTCTAGCATGATAGACTGGGTTATTTGCCAAGTGTATACTACTCATGTTGTCACAATAAATGACAACTGGCCTATCTGTAGACTGATGCATATCATAAAGTAGCTTATGCAACCAAGCTACCTCACATGCAGCCATTGCTGCACCCCTGTACTCAGCCTCTGTGCTCGACAAGGCAACCGTAGGCTGTTTCTTGCTGCTCCAAGTGACTGCAACACTCCCAAAAGAGAACACATATCCACTGGTAGATCGTCTATCAGAAATACTACCAGCCCAATCAGCATCAGTGTATCCATGCAACTGTATATGAACCCCAGTCTCATAAAATAGTCCATACTGCAATGTGGACTTCACATACCTGAGTATGCGTCTAGCCGCATCCAAATGTGGTTTCCTTGGAGCCTGCATAAACTGACTTACCAATCCAAGAGCATAGCTCAAATCTGGCCTGGTAATAGTCATATAAATCAAACTTCCTACTATGCGTCTGTACATAGTAGGGTCTTCCAGAAGCTCACCTGCATCTGTGCTCAGCTTCACATTCTGCTCCAAAGGAACTGAAATAGGCTTACATCTTGTCATCCCATATTTGGACAGCATGTCCAATCCACATTGCCTCTGCAAGAGTTGTATCCCACTTGGTGATCTAATCACCTCAATGCCCAAGAAATAACGCAGCTCTCCCAAATCCTTCATCTCAAACTTCTGCTTCAATAGCATTTTCACATGAAGGATATCTTCATCACTGTCACCTGTCATAATCAAATCATCAACATAAATGACAAGTAGCATAATACATTTCTCTGTTTTTCTCACATAAAGTGAGAAATCTGCCTTGGAAATCTGAAAGCCAATAGTGACAAGATACTGTCCTATCTTGTCAGACCATGCTCTAGGTGCTTGCTTCAAGCCATACAAGGCTTTCTTCAACCTGCAAACAAACTCAGGATGAATAGCATGCACATAACCTGGTGGCTGCTCCATATAGACCTCTTCTTGCAAATCACCATGCAAGAAGGCATTCTTTACATCCATCTGATGTAAAGACCATCCCTTTGATGCAGCCATAGCAATGACTGCTCTTACGATTGCCATCCTTGCAACCTGTAATATTTTCGCAACTGCGTACCGTAAATATTGACGTCCTGCACACGACGTAAACCTTGTGCAAAGGATATCTCTCGCATTGAAATTGTTGACTGCGTAATGCGTGACCCGCGCGCGTGAAATGGGGTCCTCCGCTTTGTTAAATCAAGACCGGGAGATCAAAACCGCAAGCCGCACGAAAACACCCTCTTGGGAGGGACAATTTTAATTAAATTAAGGCAATTTTTTTTTACTATTATCCCTTCCCCCAGCCGATGCATGGCTGGAGGAGAGGGAGTGTGGAGGGGGGGATGGCCAAGTGAGGGTTGCATGAGGAAAGCTCTCCACGTAGGTGGAGACCCTCTTCCCCACCCCCATTCCTATATAAACACCCCTCATCAAGGGGGTGTGCTAAGGAGGGAGACTATCGAGGAGGAATTGAGGGAGAGAGAAGGGAGACTGTGAGGGAGGAGCTGAAGGAGAGGTCGGCCGTGGAGGAGAGGGAGAGGACGCCGTGCTGATCGCGGAGCAGAAGGAGGACGCCCAGCCCAGTCCGCCGCCAGCAGCTGGTCCGCCAGCCACGCCACGAGCCCCAGTCGCTGCCACCCTGCCCGCCGGCCAGCTCAGGCCGCCGCCACGCTGAGCACGATCCCCTTTCCACCCACGTGCTTCCATGGAAAGCTTCTTCTAAGAGGGGCCTCCTTAAAGGGCCTTCCCACCACCTCTTCCCAAAGGTCCCTTCCCACCATTTTCCCAAAGGCCCTTTCCCACAACATCTCCCCAAAGATCCATTAATACCCCCTTCCCGGAACTTTGAAGGGGAAAGGTGAAGCCATAAGGACCCCAATAGACCGTCGGAAAAGGCTTCCCACAATAAGTCTTTAAAGCCCCTTCACTGCAAGCGACATTCTGTAAAAGAATCTTCCGCCTACGAGGGAAGGCAAAGGCTGGAAGGTTGCATGTCAAGGCAAAACAATCCGTAGACGACGAAAGCGAACCCAGAAACCGAACCTACGTGTACGATGGCCCCAAAAAGATCGCAAGGTGCGACCGCGGAAGGCTCATCTCCGAATGTACAAGTGGACATCTCCCCGACTCCACAAGTCCAGGTTCTTTCGAGTTATTTCCGCATAAGGAAAAGATTAGGCGTGCTTAGCTCAAAAAAGGAATTGCATTTTTACGTTTAATTCTAATGCATACAGAAATTGGAAAGAAATACATGTGTTAAGGCATCTCTTGAACATTAGGTAAGATTGAAATATGTCGTGAATTTGAACAAGTAGAAGGCTAGTTGCATGTAGTTTTGGTACATCATCAAAGTAAAGGTTCTAAACTTAGGCAAAGAAATGGAATTTATAAATGCATTCTCTTTCGTCCTAGACATGGTAGGAATAAGCGGGTGCCGCACATTAGGCAACATGCTTCTCATAATAACTTCATGAGGCAAGGTTAACACCATAAGGTATTATCCGAAAAAGAATTAATAGAGTACTAAAGTGTACGTATGGACTTGCAAGTAGCTTGTAAGATGGAATAAATTAACACTAGTTTTGCATGAGTTAATCGACTACTTCGTAGCTAGGAGAATGTTATAAATTGCGTAGTCGTCATGAGAAAAATGTCATTCATTAAGAGCCGCAATTAGGAGTCAAAGCATAAAATGCCGAAGTGTAGACAACAAGGTTGTAAGTACGACTATTGATGTAAGACCTAGTAGGTCCTAGGCAAAGTTAGTAGCCAGATTATCGTGCACCAAGGAAAGATAAAGTTATCATGAACCATGTGATACGTAGAGGCAATCAATCGCATGTCTACGCGAATTGGAGGAGTTATAACTATTAATCCCGTTAGATTTAGTTATTACCCTTAAAAGGATCATCCTTGTCGCAAGACAAACCTAGTTGAATTGACTAAGTAATCCAAAGCACAAGGATTCGTATAGACATGACTGAGTCAATATGATAGGAATCCTAAGTGTTAACTAGGGTTTAGTGCAATAATGATTCGACCTAGCTTTAGACAAGAACCGTGAATCTAAAGATCTTACACACATTCACAAATGTCGAAACAATTGGATGTTCATGCATGAAATGATCTAAGGTTTTATCCTAAGGATCATGATGAAACTCCGACGGAGTTGCCTATTTCTAGGACCATGGGCCAACCTAATTAGGAATGGGTTGGAGGATACCCAATAAAACCCTGTTACTCGATGGAGGTAAACTCCGTGATCGAGAAACGCTAAGCAATGGATAGAAGGATTCCGTGGAATAGATGCAATACTTGTGCACAAAGCCGCAACATTGTATAGTCTTGTGATTTGTCCACAAGAGAGTTTTTGTCATCTCTCGAAAATGAGGTTGGCAAGTTATTGAAAGAATTTAACTTACAAGAGGATGACTAATCATCCTGTTACTCACTTTTCTTGGGGATAGTTTGCCAAGGAAAAGGAAAGTTAGGTATTTGAAAATGACCAGACTATAAATCAAAGCGACATGGTCGCTGGAACCTACCACAACTAAACACTAAAGTATGGGTAGGGTATGACCCTAACCCAAGAATGATAGGAATCTTGCCAAGTTGCAATTGATTCCGGAACAAATGCGGATTGCATTCAGAGGAAAGGAAGTCACTCCTTGACAGTTTGCCAGCCACAACGACCATTGGAATTTGTTTGTGCTTGTAACCGTTAGAAAAGCACTGTTTGCATTGTTTGCTCAATGAACTAAAGGATGAGAATATATCTAAATACTTCAGGTTGAAGGCCTGACCTGAAGGGAGTGGCAGCTTCAGTTACCCCCGACTGCCTGCCTGACCCTAACCAAGGGGGTTGTTAGCCGCGCCGGGAACGTGGACCGAACCCGCCGTGAGAGGTCTCTCCATTAAGTTCTACTTGGAGCAGGAGGACGCTTGGGTGCCGGGGGGGCTCTGGCTATAAATCCCTCGCCTTCCCGGCCCTGCACAAGAGACTAACGTGACTCGAGATTGGATCTCGAGGCCCGCATACTAGTCTACGGGCGGAAACTTGGGATAGTAATCACTGAAGGATTACTGGATAGCCTTCGGGCGGATTATGAATGCACCTACGGGCGGGAACTCCTTGTATTTCAAAGATAAAAGGTTATAATGATAATAAAGGAGTTGTTTGGCATTGTTTTCTTTATGTCCTGTGATAAGATTACGTGAAGGAACCAGTGCATAACAGGGTTAATCAAAGAAGCTGTTTGTATATGTCAAACTAATGTGGTAGGTAATTACATAACTAAAACAAACCGAGGAAAGTGCGGAGGATGGACCATGGGTCCGTCCTATGGATGGGTGGTCCCGGTTAGCCGGGAACTTTTCTCAAGGTCTTCGATGAACAACAGGTTGATCTTCAGCATCAAAGCGAATAACGAGGACGATGACCTAGTGTTACATCCTACCCGATTTACGCTGTTTTAGGGGAACGGAATGGGACTATGCCTTATGGCAGAGAGGTCGAGCCTTGCATCCCTCTCGTTTCCCATTCTCCTTGAACCAAGTGCAGCGTGAATCCGCTTCGGACCTGGCGTTTCTGCGTAAAGTAGTTCGCTCGGGTCTGACGCTAGTTGTTGCTAGCTAATGACCAAACAGGGAAACCCAAATTCAGGTCGATCCTAAGTGGGAACGGCCAGGATACTTCCGCTTCGTGGCAGACGCGGGAAGACCTAGATCGCAAGTCCCGTAACATTCCATGGGAGTGCCAGGCGGAGCTTTCTAGACATCCTTCCCGATGGACTGCTAAGACGTGTCCGAAATGATTCTAGCGGACACGTTACAGTTGGTATCAGAGCAAACCAACAAAGGACTTGTTTTTAGGAAATTTTAATAAGAAGAAGTAAAGCGAATGTTGTGTCCCAAACATTTCCTTACTTTGAATACTATCTTGCAGAATTATGAAGCATGGAACAGGTTCTTAGTGTTCCGAGTCATGTTTATGACCGCGATGCATTCCACAAATTATCGACAAAGGGTTGAGATGATGAACATCCTAGACCGCATTTACAATCCATCACCTGTGTACGTGGAATGGAGATGGATGGGTGTTACAGGGATCTATTACATAACTGCCTATCAACCTGCGTACCTTCAAATTAACTTGAAGAGAATCAAGTGGATGGAGGATTTGAAGATCGTAAAGCTGTTCGTCTTTATTGAGGCTCACACAAACGCGACCCTACAGGTTGGAGGTCGAAGGGTTAACCAGAATAAGTATGTGTACGGGGAAGTGATTCAAAGAATCCCTGCCGACCGAATCAAGGTTTTGGGGCGTCGTGAGAAGAATGGATATCGAAGGAAGAGATACCCTAATCTTCCAATGAACTATCGATTCCTGAAAATCAATGACCCCAATCCGTACTACTACTCAGTTCCTGTAGCTGGATGCAATAATATCTTATTCTCCTCGAATTAATGTATTAACTTGTTCCATCGCCCCAAGAAATTATTGTACCTCGGAAGGGCTATGTTGATATGAATGGAATAAATTTTTGTTTTAAAAAAAAAAAACATCAATGATTGTCTTGACTATGAATATTGATAAAAGTAATTTGGTCACTTGGCTAAAGGAATACAGGGACGTAGTTCCGAAGAGTTAACAGAACTCCCACTTCAAAGAGAAATAGATCATGAGATCAAGCCAGTAATAGGAGCTGTGCCAATTGTGAAGAGAACCTATAGAATGTCTATATCGGAAGCAATTGAGTTGAAGGAACAACTCAAGCAGCTGTTAAACCAAGGCTACAGCAGGCCTAGCAATTCACCATGGGGAGCCCCAGTCCTATTCTAGGAAAAGAAAGATGGGACACTTCGACTATGTATTAATTACCGTGGGTTGAATCAATCAACAGTCAAGAACAAATATCATATTCCTAGAATAGATGAGCTTTTTGATCGCCTTCAAGATGCAAAGATCTTTTCCAAAATTGATCTCAGGTCAAGTTACTATCAAATCAGGATCAAGGATGAGGATATTCCAAAAACAGCCTTCAATACAAGATATGGGCACTTTGAATTCTTGGTTATGTCATTCGGGCTTACAAATGTACCTACCACTTTCAATAGATTAATGCAGGATATTTTTAGACCATATCTTGATGACTTTGTGCTTGTCTTCTCGACGACACTTTAGTCTATTCTAAACAGGAAGGAGATCATGAATCCCAACTTCGGATTTTTCTTGAGACAAGGAGGTCACACAAGTTGTATGCTAAGGTGACGAAATTATGCATTCCTCAAACATTAGATTGGTTATTTGGGATTCATCATAGTATCATCAGAAGGAATATCAGTAGATCCAGCCAAAGTCAGAGATGTGCTTGAATGGCCAATACCAGTATCTGTCAAAGAGATACGTAGTTTTCTTGGCTTGACAGGATGGTATAGGATCTTTATCAAAAACTATGCCTTGATTGCAGCACCTTTGACAGAATTATTGAGGAAGCAAACGTTCGTTGCATGGTCAACTGCCGAACAAACTAGCTTCGATAGGTTGAAGCAAAGTTTGGTATCAGCACCGATCCTAAAACTTCTAGACCACAGTAAGGAGTAGAGGTAGTAATTGATACTAGCATGCTTGCCTTAAGATATGTGCTCATGTAGGAAAATCATCAGCATATTCTTCAAGGAAATTGAAGAGTCACGAAAAGAATTATGCCACGCATGATCTGGAGTTATTAGCTGTCATCCATGCTCTAAAGCTTTGGAGACACTACCTTTTGGGTAACAAGTTTACTCTAGTAACAGATCATAAGAGTCTCAAATGGATTTTTACCCAGAACAAGCTCAACATGAGGCAACGTCGACGGATTGAAGTATTAGAGGAATATGATTTTGAAATCAAGTACCGACCTGGAAAGGAGAATGTAGTTGTGGATGCACTCAATCGCAAGGCATTCCTTAATTCACTAATCTTGCAAAATCCATCAACGGCCAGATCTCTGGCTACAAAAGTATTTATGCCAAGCAACCCTATACTCGAATTGGCTAGAGAGGAAGCATGCCATGACTTGGCCTACCAAGCAATGAAAAAAGAAATATCTACCAAGGATCAGAATTTGAAGTTACAGGCCAAGTATCATGAATTTTCTGTTGACAATGGACTTATTTACTATAGAACAAGGCTATGTATACCAGCAAGCCAGTCACTTAAGCAAAAGATATTGTGCGAAGCTCATGATTTCACTTTCTCGGGACATCAAAGCTGTGAAGGATAGACAGAAGGCATACACGGATTTGAAGTGTCAAGATAGAATATTTGAGGAAGGAGACATGATCTTCATTCACGTATGCCCAAAGAAGAGTTCTCTATCCTTAGGGGATTGCAAGAAGCTAAGTCCAAGGTATTGTGGACCATACAAGATCCTCAAGTGCTTAAGATCTAATGTTTATAGTCTGCAACTCCCTGAAAACCTAAAGGTTCATAATGTATTCCATAAACAGTCTATTGAAGAATGAAGTATGTACCTAACACTAATCATGTACTTGTTGACCAACAAATTGTAATGCCTAGTCAAGGAGTCCTTGAACTAAGGCCGGACAAGATTTTAGATGCTAGGGTGAGACGACTAAGATCCAGAGCCTTGAGGGAATGCCTCGTCCAGTGGAAAGATTATCCCGAAGAGGATGCTACCTGGATGGATGAAAGCTCTCTCAGTCTTCAATATCCCCAGTTTACCTCGAGATGAGGACATCTCGATTCTTCTAAGGGGGAGAGAATGTAATATTTCCGCAACTGCGTACCGTAAATATTGACGTCCCGCACACGACGTAAACCTTGTGCAAAGGATATCTCTCGCATTGAAATTGTTGACCGCGTAATGTGTGACCCGCGCGCGTGAAATGGGGTCCTCCGCTTTGGTAAATCAAGATCGGGAGATCAAAACCGCAAGCCGCACGAAAACACCCTCTTGGGAGGGACAATTTTAATTAAATTAAGGCAATTTTTTTTTACTATTATCCCTTCCCCCAGCCGATGCATGGCTGGAGGAGAGGGAGTGTGGAGGGGGGGATGGCCAAGTGAGGGTTGCATGAGGAAAGCTCTCCACATAGGTGGAGACCCTCTTCCCCACCCCCATTCCTATATAAACACCCCTCATCAAGGGGGTGTGCTAAGGAGGGAGACTGTCGAGGAGGAATTGAGGGAGAGAGAAGGGAGACTGTGAGGGAGGAGCTGAAGGAGAGGTCGGCCGTGGAGGAGAGGGAGAGGACGCCGTGCTGATCGCGGAGCAGAAGGAGGACGCCCAGCCCAGTCCGCCGCCAGCAGCTGGTCCGCCAGCCACGCCACGAGCCCCAGTCGCTGCCACCCTGCCCGCCGGCCAGCTCAGGCCGCCGCCACGCTGAGCACGATCCCCTTTCCACCCACGTGCTTCCATGGAAAGCTTCTTCTAAGAGGGGCCTCCTTAAAGGGCCTTCCCACCACCTCTTCCCAAAGGTCCCTTCCCACCATTTTCCCAAAGGCCCTTTCCCACAACATCTCCCCAAAGATCCATTAATACCCCCTTCCCGGAACTTTGAAGGGGAAAGGTGAAGCCATAAGGACCCCACTAGACCGTCGGAAAAGGCTTCCCGCAATAAGTCTTTAAAGCCCCTTCACCGCAAGCGACATTCCGTAAAAGAATCTTCCACCTACGAGGGAAGGCAAAGGCTGGAAGGTTGCATGTCAAGGCAAAACAATCCGTAGACGACGAAAGCGAACCCAGAAACCGAACCTACGTGTACGATGGCCCCAAAAAGATCGCAAGGTGCGACCGCGAAAGGCTCATCTCCGAATGTACAAGTGGACATCTCCCCGACTCCACAAGTCCAGGTTCTTTCGAGTTATTTCCGCATAAGGAAAAGATTAGGCGCGCTTAGCTCAAAAAAGGAATTGCATTTTTACGTTTAATTCTAATGCATACGGAAATTGGAAAGAAATACATGTGTTAAGGCATCTCTTGAACATTAGGTAAGATTGAAATATGTCGTGAATTTGAACAAGTAGAAGGCTAGTTGCATGTAGTTTTGGTACATCATCAAAGTAAAGGTTCTAAACTTAGGCAAAGAAATGGAATTTATAAATGCATTCTCTTTCGTCCTAGACATGGTAGGAATAAGCGGGTGCCGCACATTAGGCAACATGCTTCTCATAATAACTTCATGAGGCAAGGTTAACACCATAAGGTATTATCCGAAAAAGAATTAATAGAGTACTAAAGTGTACGTATGGACTTGCAAGTAGCTTGTAAGATGGAATAAATTAACACTAGTTTTGCATGAGTTAATCGACTACTTCGTAGCTAGGAGAATGTTATAAATTGCGTAGTCGTCATGAGAAAAATGTCATTCATTAAGAGCCGCAATTAGGAGTCAAAGCATAAGATGCCAAAGTGTAGACAACAAGGTTGTAAGTACGACTATTGATGTAAGACCTAGTAGGTCCTAGGCAAAGTTAGTAGCCAGATTATCGTGCACCAAGGAAAGATAAAGTTATCATGAACCATGTGATACGTAGAGGCAATCAATCGCATGTCTACGCGAATTGGAGGAGTTATAACTATTAATCCCGTTAGATTTAGTTATTACCCTTAAAAGGATCATCCTTGTCGCAAGACAAACCTAGTTGAATTGACTAAGTAATCCAAACCACAAGGATTCGTATAGACATGACTGAGTCAATATGATAGGAATCCTAAGTGTTAACTAGGGTTTAGTGCAATAATGATTCGACCTAGCTTTAGACAAGAACCGTGAATCTAAAGATCTTACACACATTCACAAATGTCGAAACAATTGGATGTTCATGCATGAAATGATCTAAGGTTTTATCCTAAGGATCATGATGAAACTCCGACGGAGTTGCCTATTTCTAGGACCATGGGCC
Source organism: Lygodium microphyllum (assembly GCF_053477565.2). Classification (NCBI taxonomy): domain Eukaryota; kingdom Viridiplantae; phylum Streptophyta; class Polypodiopsida; order Schizaeales; family Lygodiaceae; genus Lygodium; species Lygodium microphyllum. The sequence goes on along the minus strand of NC_141159.1, from coordinate 113,758,170 downwards.
AACCTAATTAGGAATGGGTTGGAGGATACCCAATAAAACCCTGTTACTCGATGGAGGTAAACTCCGTGATCGAGAAACGCTAAGCAATGGATAGAAGGATTCCGTGGAATAGATGCAATACTTGTGCACAAAGCCGCAACATTGTATAGTCTTGTGATTTGTCCACAAGAGAGTTTTTGTCATCTCTCGAAAATGAGGTTGGCAAGTTATTGAAAGAATTTAACTTACAAGAGGATGACTAATCATCCTGTTACTCACTTTTCTTGGGGATAGTTTGCCAAGGAAAAGGAAAGTTAGGTATTTGAAAATGACCAGACTATAAATCAAAGCGACATGGTCGCTGGAACCTACCACAACTAAACACTAAAGTATGGGTAGGGTATGACCCTAACCCAAGAATGATAGGAATCTTGCCAAGTTGCAATTGATTCCGGAACAAATGCGGATTGCATTCAGAGGAAAGGAAGTCACTCCTTGACAGTTTGCCAGCCACAACGACCATTGGAATTTGTTTGTGCTTGTAACCATTAGAAAAGCACTGTTTGCATTGTTTGCTCAATGAACTAAAGGATGAGAATATATCTAAATACTTCAGGTTGAAGGCCTGACCTGAAGGGAGTGGCAGCTTCAGTTACCCCCGACTGCCTGCCTGACCCTAACCAAGGGGGTTGTTAGCCGCGCCGGGAACGTGGACCGAACCCGCCGTGAGAGGTCTCTCCGTTAAGTTCTACTTGGAGCAGGAGGACGCTTGGGTGCCAGGGGGGGCTCTGGCTGTAAATCCCTCGCCTTCCCGGCCCTGCACAAGAGACTAACGTGACTCGAGATTGGATCTCGAGGCCCGCATACTAGTCTACGGGCGGAAACTTGGGATAGTAATCACTGAAGGATTACTGGATAGCCTTCGGGCGGATTATGAATGCACCTACGGGCGGGAACTCCTTGTATTTCAAAGATAAAAGGTTATAATGATAATAAAGGAGTTGTTTGGCATTGTTTTCTTTATGTCCTGTGATAAGATTACGTGAAGGAACCAGTGCATAACAGGGTTAATCAAAGAAGCTGTTTGTATATGTCAAACTAATGTGGTAGGTAATTACATAACTAAAACAAACCGAGGAAAGTGCGGAGGATGGACCATGGGTCCGTCCTATGGACGGGTGGTCCCGGTTAGCCGGGAACTTTTCTCAAGGTCTTCGATGAACAGCAGGTTGATCTTCAGCATCAAAGCGAATAACGAGGACGATGACCTAGTGTTACATCCTACCCGATTTACGCTGTTTTAGGGGAACGGAATGGGACTATGCCTTATGGCAGAGAGGTCGAGCCTTGCATCCCTCTCGTTTCCCATTCTCCTTGAACCAAGTGCAGCGTGAATCCGCTTCGGACCTGGCGTTTCTGCGTAAAGTAGTTCACTCGGGTCTGACGCTAGTTGTTGCTAGCTAATGTTGTTGCTAGCTAATGACCAAACAGGGAAACCCAAATTCAGGTCGATCCTAAGTGGGAACGGCCAGGATACTTCCGCTTTGTGGCAGACGCGGGAAGACCTAGATCGCAAGTCCCGTAACATTCCATGGGAGTGCCGGGCGGAGCTTTCTAGACATCCTTCCCGATGGATGTCTAGAAAGCTCCGGGCGGAGCTTTCTAGACATCCTTCCATGGGAGTGCCGGGCGGAGCTTTCTAGACATCCTTCCCGATGGCAGAGAGGTCGAGTGCCGGGCGGAGCTTTCTAGACATCCTTCCCGATGGCGGAGCTTTCTAGACATCCTTCCCGATGGCAGAGAGGTCGAGCCTTGCATCCCTCTCGTTTCCCATTCTCCTTGAACCAAGTGCAGCGTGAATCCGCTTCGGACCTGGCGTTTCTGCGTAAAGTAGTTCACTCGGGTCATTAGCTAGTTGTTGCTAGCTAATGACCAAACAGGGAAACCCAAATTCAGGTCGATCCTAAGTGGGAACGGCCAGGATACTTCCGCTTTGTGGCAGACGCGGGAAGACCTAGATCGCAAGTCCCGTAACATTCCATGGGAGTGCCGGGCGGAGCTTTCTAGACATCCTTCCCGATGGACTGCTAAGACGTGTCCGAAATGATTCTAGCGGACACGTTACACAACCGGACTGAATGTTTCTTCATAGTCAATGCCATATGTTTGTGCATACCCCTTGACTACTAATCTTGCCTTGTATCTGTTCACAGAACCATCTGCATTGTGCTTCACCTTATAAACCCACTTACAGCCAATTGCATTTTTACCTTTAGGCAAAGGTACCAATTCCCATGTAGCATTTGCTTCCAAGGCATCCATTTCTTCATCCATGGCTTTCTCCCATTTTTCTTTTCCCATGGCTTGCTCAAAAGAAGTGGGTTCTGGTTCCTGTATCACTTTGACCATATATGCATAGTGAATGGTTGTAAATCCATCATATTTCAGCCTATCCACAGGATATCTAGCTCTCGTAGACCTGCGCAAAGTAGGTTCACTCCCAGGTGCTCTCAAAACATCCCTGGTCTTCCTTACTCCAGGTGTAACAATAGAAGGAATACCCAACTCATCATCAATGCTCTGTTCTGAGCCACTGGATTGACCATCCACAAAAGAGTGACCTGCATTCACATCAAACATGGGCTGATCTACCTTCTATTTTCCTTTTCGTGATACCTGCATACCACTGTCTGCATTGCTTTGAGAAGATTCTCCTGATCTCAATCTGCCTGTCCATGGCGAAGAATGTGAACCACTGCTAGAGGACGCTCCAGGTCCACTAATATTTTGTGACTGCTGCTGTGAATTCTGTGCACCATTACCATTTTGTGCATCTACATCATCAATCACATTTACTGGTTTATACCAGCTACTCATCTCATCAAAAACAACATCTCTGCTCACTGTAAACTTACGAGTAGAAGGGTTATAGCATCTATACCCTTTTTGCTGCAGAGAGTAACCAATAAAGATGCACTTCTCAGCTTTTGGATCCAACTTGGATCTCAGCTCATCTAGCACATGTACATAGGCAATGCAACCAAAAATTTTCAAATGAGAAATATCTGGTTTCCTACCAGTATACCTCTCCTCTGGAGTCATCCCATGTATTGCTGCAGTGGGAGTCCTGTTCATTATGTAGACTGCTGTAGCAACTGCTTCAGCCCAATAAAAATCTGGCAGGTCTTTTTCATTGAGCATGGCACGAGATACCTCTCCAATATGCCTGTTTTTCCTTTCTGCAATTCCATTTTGTTGTGGGGTATGACTGCATGAATATTGCTGCTTTATGCCATGCTCCTGCAGGAACCTTGCAAACTCATTTGAGAGGTACTCTCCCCCTCCATCTGACCTTAGGCATTTTATTTGCAGGCCTGTTTCTTTTTCAACCATAGCTTTAAGAGTTTTGAAATGCCCAAAAACTTCACTTTTCTTTTTCATAAAATACACCCAAACTTTTCTGCTATAGTCATCAATAAAAGTGACAAAATAATGACAGCCTCCAAGAGATGCAGCTTTAGTAGTCCACACATCAGAGTGGATTAATTCCAATGGCTTCTTACTCTCTTGAACATGTCTAGGAAATGGTTTCCTTGCCTATTTTCCAAACTGACAGGCTTCACATACCTTATGCATTTCTGCAACCTTGAATTTTGGCAATCCTGCAACAATATTTTGGGCCTGCATTGATTTAGCTCGCTGTACATTAACAGGACCAATGCGTTTATGCTAGATATCAATATCTGCAACTACACCGGTCCCATGTGCAAACATTGCTGCACTCAATTCAGACATGTCTGCATCCAACGTAAACATTCTGCCCTTCTTCTTTCCTTTTTCTATCAAGCGACCTTTATTTTTCATATCCTCAACAAAGCATCCATGAGGATTAAATCTAACCTGCAAGCCCTGCTCAACCATTTGACCAACATAAATCAGATTCTTGGTGATATTCGGGACATGAAATACATTGGACAGGTATTTCTTTTTCCCATCCTGCATAGACAAAGGAATTTTTCCAATCTGCACAATAGGATGTGCAGTATCATCACCACACTACAAGATATAGACCTTATAGCGACGTTTAAAGCGACGAAAATACAAACAAAAAAATTTGCCCCCGTCGTCGCAAAAAGCGTCGTTATTGACGACGCCATAGAATCGTCGCTATAACCGTCGCTATATGCGTCGCTATATGCATCGCAAATGCGACGCATATATGCGATGCATATAGCGACGCATATAGCGACGGTTACAGACAATTTGCGACGCTGATAGCGACGAGTGCAGTAAATTTGTGACGCAAATAGCGACGGTAACAGAGAAAAAAAAAATTAGCCATACAAAATAGTTTCTGCACTGCTTCATACAAAGCGTTTGCAAACAAAAAGAATGTATACTGAAATCATAAAACTGATGGATGAAATAAATACATAATATCGTATAAAATGCGATTGGTACAATCATAAAACAATATCACTAATACATAGAAAATGTCTACATAGATCGGGCGACTAAAAACTAAAGGTATGTGAGCTCTAAGGATCCAAGGGCGAGCTACAAATCGTCGTCCCCCGAAAGCTCTTCCCGCTGTAAAGGAGCATCAAACGGATTCTGCAGAAAAAGAAACAACATATCAATCCACCATACAATAATGCATTCAAATATCTCATGGTAACTACGGACAAGAAAGATGAGTGACTTACTGGGCCGCCGCGTCTATACAATCGGTCGATCAATGATCTGAGACCGTGCCTCTCCGCATATCGAGTCTCAAGGCCTTGCGGATAGCGATTTGTAATGGAGTGCTGCAAAGAAAACAAAATGCTAACTGTTAGAAACATGATTGTCAGTACAAAGAATATCTCAAAAAAACAAATAAGCAAAACAAAAGAGAATCTTACAAAGTCCTCCAAATATGTCCTGTGGCCGCCACTCCCAAGATGATGTATCGATCCGGCCTCGATTCGTGCCCTCGCCACCTCCCGCTGCTGACTCATAAAACTGAGAACCGCCGCATTCCATTTGGATGTGAATTCGGGTTTACCATTTTCAGCTCGTACTAGCTTGCAGCGTTCATACGTGCTGGAGGTCGTCCAAGAAAACCTTCCCTGAGTTCATGATCCTCCGGCAAGAAAGCGGCGTGTCCTTGGTATACCATCTTCTTCATGGTTCGTGACCTTCGGGAGTCCATGCCAAGCTTCCGTAAAACATGTCGCGCATCATCACGAGACTCAGGCATGGTGTTTGCAGGTGGCAATATATGATATTTCAATAACCTGAAAAAATCATAAAACACCTTGAAAAATCTATCCATGTTTGCAATAATACTGTTTTTTTAAAAAAACAATGAAGTCTGTGTGCAAGGTACCTGAATAACTCAGTCACACTCGTATCGCTCCAACCGTATTTTGCTTGCACACTTAAGAGTGCAAGCAATGTCTTCAACCGAGATACTCGGCACCCATCATATAATGGTATGGATGCTTCCTCTCTGAGCGGGTCAGATGTCTCAACATCCATGGGAATCAATGCATCGATCATTGCCTCCATCTCAGGCTCCAAGATTGTAGGCAAGTCGGGAAGGTTGTCTGTCTCCTCTGGCATTGACGGTATAGATGGGCCTTGCGAGTGGTCGATTGGCTCCTGCAATCCATCCATCGCACGTCCACGAACTCTTCTAATTGGCCGCAAAGGGTGCACTCCCCCTTGGGTCGAGACATCACCCCCCTGGATACAAAATTTACCAACAAGACCCAATCTTATTGTGTATGGTTTTCAATTAGCTTGAGAGTACAATGCATGAAAAATGCTAACTTCAAATTACCGTTTGCTGAAAGTCTGCAATCGCCTGATCAATGATCTCAGATTGAAACTCGCCAAATCGTCGTACGTGTTCTAACGACAATCAGCGTTTTCGTCTAATTGCCAACTTGCATTGAGAGCAAGGACATGGGACACGCTGATTAAGATACGACTCGCGGTCTTGAACAATAGGACCTTCTTCGTTTGCCATCTTATCTACATTACAGCAAACAAGGCTTAAATGGATAGCTTTATGGAGATGTACGTCAAGTTGCAAGTTGACCATAAACCTTGCATTGTATATAGTAGTCGAGAGATTTTCCGATGTTATATCTCGGCCTTGTATCATGCTCAACGATTTGTTTGTCCCGGTAGACAATTTTTTGTTATATCTCGGCTTTGAGTATAAGTAATCCATTTTAAAATTAATGCGCGCCATCTATGAAATTTTATAACTATAGTAATAAAATTTATTTCAATCAATTCTACTCATAGTCATAAGACCTGAGAGAAATTATCCTATACTCAATTTAAGGGTTTCTTTTTCTATAACAATAATTTTGGGTTCATTTTGATGAAGTACGTGGCCGTATGCAAAGCACATTGCATACCATTATCAATACGTATATTATCTTAAATTTTCTTCCCTTCCCTCCCCCTCTCTTTCTCTCCCTCTCCCTCTCTTTCTCTCCCTCTCCCTCTCTTCCTCTCTTTCTCTCACCCTCACCCTCTCCCTCTCCCTCTCGTTCTCTTTCTCTCCCTCTCTCATTTCCTCCCTCCCCCTCCCTCTCCCTCTCCCTCTCCCTCTCCCTCTCCCTCCCTCATTTCCTTCCCCTCCCCCTCCCTCTCCCTCTTCCTCTCCCTCTCCCTCTCTTTCTCTTTTTTTCCCTCTCCCTCTCTATCTCTCTTTCTCTCTCATTTCCTAAACAAGCAAAAAATAAAGTGATTTAAACATCCTCCAAGCAAAAGGGAGAGGGAGAGATACAATGCACTCTCCCTCTCTTTCTCTTTCTATCCCTCTCTCATTTCCTTTCCCTTCCTCTCGCTCTCACTCTCTTTCTCTCTCATTTCCTCTCCTAAACAAGTAAAAAATAAAGTGATTCAAACATTAAACAAGCAAAAGGGAGAGGGAGGGAGAGAGAGAATGCACTCTCCCTCCTCCCTTTCTTTCTCTTTATCTCCCTCTCCTATTTCCTCCCCCTCCCTCTCCCTCTCCCTCTATTTCTCTTTCTCTTTCTTTCCCTCTCCCTCTCCCTCTCCCTCTCCCTCTCCCTCTCTCTTACTCTCTCGTTTCCTCTCCTAAACAAGCAAAGAAGAAAGTAATTTAAACATTAAACAAGCAAAAGGGAGAGAGAGAATGCACTCTCCCTCTCTTTCTCTCCCTCTCCCTCTCTTTCTCTCCCTCTCTCTCCCTCTCCCTCTCCTTCTCTTTCATTTCCTCTCCTAAACAAACAAAAGAGAACGATTTAAACCTTCAACAAGTAAAAGAAAGAGAGAGGGAGACTCACCAATGAGATATGGCGAGCGTGGGCGGCTTCTCTTTGCAACGAGGGCTCCTCCTCTCCTTCACGAACAACGACGGTGGCGGCGGCGGCGGTGGCGGCGGTGGCGGCAAGTCTCTTCCTCCTCTTCTCCCACAAAGCCTTGGCTCTCTCCCTCGCTCTCTCCCTCGCTCTCGCTCTCAAAAGGCGAAGAAAACAAAATGAAAACGGCGCTCTAGTTTCGGCCGCGCTTTTTTTCCCTGCGGCGTCGCAATTGGCGTCGCTATTTGCGTCGCATTTGCGACGCAAATAGCGACGCATATAGCGACGCCAATTGCGACGCATATAGCGACGCCGACATCCGCCGTCGCTAATCGGCGTCGCTATTGCCCCATTCCCTTGTAGTGCCAGTCTCCACAAATCCTGGTTTTTCCATTTTTCTTGCATCCTCCATCCATTCTGCATGACCTGTCATGTGGTTTGATGCACCTGAGTCAACATACCATACATCATTGCTTTCTTCTGCACTTGTCACAGAATTGTTCATGTGCTGCACCATAAACAAATGCTCATTTCTGTCATCACCCTGTCTACTAGAAGATGCATAATTCCCTTGTTGCAGTTTTCCATTCATGATGTCATTCTGCTTTTTATAGCAGTCTTTAGCCATATGACCCATTTTACCACAGTAGTAGCATTCAACATTACTGTTTGCATTTTGGCCTCTTTGCCATCCACCACGACCTCTTTGGCTCCCCTGCCTCTAGAGTTACCACGTCCTCGTCCATAGGACTGGTTTTCTTGAGTTTGCTGCATATTTTGATTTCTACCACGGCCTCCAAATCGGCCTCCTCTACCTCTTCCAGCATTTGAGTAGAAGACAGCTTCTTTTGAAGTTCCTCCTGAAGAAGATGCACCACCATTTCTCTGCTCCTCAGAAATTAGAAGAGCAATCAACTCCTCAAAATCAGGAAATCTTTCACGGACGGAAATGGATGTTCGGAACTGTCCATAATCCTTTCCTAGACCATTCAAGGTCACAGAAACTAAATCATCATCTTCCACTGGCGATCCAATGGAAGCAAGTGCATCTGCAATCTTCTTCACCTTCATGTGGTAGTCGTTGATGCTCATGTTTTCTCTTTGCACATTGTGTAACTCTTGCTTGAGCTGCATTTTCCTGGCTTGCGTATTTGTGCTATACATTTTTGACAAAGTATCCCATGCCTCCTTTGGCGTACTTGCATCTTGAATATGCACAATCATAGAGTCTGAAATGCTGATAGACAACCAGTACATAACTTTCCTGGCTCTCTCATGCCATGCTTTAAATGCCTGCATCTGCTGTTGATTGGGAACATCAGGAAGAACTGGTTCTTCTTCATTTCCTGCAACAAATTTCCAATATCCTTTTCCCATAAGGAAATTCGTCATTCTAAACTTCCATGCTTGGAAGTTGTTCTTGTCAAGCTTTTCAGTGACAATCTGTGAGAGAGAATCAGACGCCATTACAGAACACTGCAAAAAGTTCTGTCACTGCAAAGAACACAGCTTCAGCCTCACAAAGGCAAATCTGCAAAACTAACGAAAGTGGTATTTGACCACACAGTCACTTCCTAGTGACAATTTTGCATCAATAGGCAACAGGGATGATTCTGTAACTTCCAATGTCTCTGCGCACAAGCATACGATGCAATTTCTACAGTAACTTTTCACTGACCTGTAGAACAGTGGCTGCACAGCATAAAACTGGGCCTTTTCTTGAGTGCGTGCAGAAAACTTCCGCCTCCAAAACAGGCCCCGAAATGGCCTCAAATAAAAAAAACAAGGTCGCTTCACCGTGAAGGGCGCCTCAAAAAAATCATATACTGCCCTCTTGCTTCACCGCGAAGGGCGTCTCAACCTGAGACAATGCACTCTTGCAATTTTCGGCTGTGCTACCTGCAGAGATCTGCTCCCAAAATAGAAAATGAAAGCAACACTGCTCCTCTTACCAGAACACCGCGAGCTTGGCTTGCTTTCTTGAGCTCCTTACCACGAGCAAGGCTCTGATACCATGTCAAGATTGTGGAAGAGAAGGAAGGAGTCTCACTTGTAGCTTTCTTGCTTGCACAATGGGGGAATACACACAGAGGTGGAGGCTGAAAACAGTTTTCCTCTTCTTAGTTGTGTAAGCCAAAAGAACTCTCATACAAAGAAATAGAAGAACCCTATATATGGGTCTCAAACCAAACTCAACTAACTAAGGTGGCATACTAACTAAGCCACGAACTAGAGTAGATAAGGATAGCTATCATGTAGCTATTATTCATGGGCGGTGTACCAACCGCGTCTGCAACTGACAAGTCGGTGACATAAATACACAACGGTCACCCTGGCGTATCACGAGTGGAGCTCGATATCTCAACATTATTTTCCTTATGAGTCCACCCACCAGCCCTAGAGATTACCATAGTTTTGTTTCATCTATAGGTTATTGTAGGAGGCTCATCAATGCATTGGCTAAGCTTTCATTACCCTTGATGAATCTTCTATCATATAGCCATGTTTTTTAGTGCACTCAACCATGCAAAGTAGCATTTGAGGATGTCAAGATGGAATTATTCCAAACACCAGATTATAGGCTACAAAAGAGGGAAGGCTTTCTACATCTTCATGGTTGCAATAAGAACAAGTATCAATTGTTGCCTATCCCAAATTTGGGGGTGCAAATATATTATTTGATCACTTTTGCAAGTCAAAAGTTAGATATTTCTAAGCTTCACTACAACTATTTAGAGAAATTTTGTTTGGCTATGGTATTTTCCACCAAGAATTTTAGGCACTAAATTCTTTATGAGAAGGTGGTGTTTTTATCATGGCTAAGGGCTATGCTTATTGTTGAACAAGCTTCAACACCTAATTACCTAGCCAAGTGGTTAGTATCTTTGTTGTAGGAGTTTGATTACAAGATTCGGAGCAAGACTCCAAGATTGCAAGTAATTTTCGAATGTTTAGTACAAAGAAGAGTAGGGTGATATTAGTGTTTTCAATGATGTATGTAAGATGCTTCCATTGCAAATTATCTATCCATAGGAAACTTGATAAAAAGTATTTCTAAGTCTAAAAAGAGAAAGATCAAGCAACAAACACTTTACTTTTCCATAATAATTGGTGTCTTGTATAGAGAGGGAGTGGATGAGATATTTCACACACTGTGTGCTGCCTAATGAGGTGCCATTCATTTTGGAAAAGTTCCATGATCTAGCATTTAGGTCATTTTGTTGGATGGCTTACTATCTAGAATGGTCTACATGTAGAATGTTGGTGGCCGATAATTTTACAATATGGTTTTGACTATGTAAAGTGTTGTGATGTTAGTTAGAGGTATGACGCTAGGGAAAATTGTAAGTGTAACGTGTCCACCTGTTATCTTTAGGACATGTCTTAGCAATCCATCGGAAAGGATGTCTAGAAAGCTCCACCCGGCACTCCCATGGAATGTTACGGGGTTTGCGATCTAGGGCTTTCTGCATCTGCCATGTAGCGGAAGTATTCTGGCCGTTCCCACTTAGGACCCAACCTGAATTAGGGTTTTCCCTATTGGTCATTTCCTAATGACAACTAGCATCGAACCCGAGAGAACTACTTTACGCAGAAACACCAGGTCCGAAGCGGATTCACGCTACACTTGGTTCAAGGAGAATGGGAAACGAGAGGGATGCGAAGCTCAACCTCTCTGCCATAAGGCATAGTGCCATTCTGTTCCCCTAAAACAGCGTAAATTGGGATCATTTATAACTTAGAATCTAGATCAGTGCCCTTTTTCTGTTCGTATCCTTTGAAACGATCTTCTTGCTGTCCATCATGATTGAGAAAAGTTCCCGGCCAACCGGGACCACCCATCCATAGGACGGACCTATGGCCACATTCTCTGCACTTTCCTCAGGTTGTTTTAGTTTTTTAATTACCTAACACATTTTGTTGGACATGTATCAATCAGCTTCCTTAATTAGCCTGTTAGGCACTGGTTCCTTCATGTAATCATAGCACTTGACATAGAAAAACAATGTCAAATAAGTTCCTTTTCAACAGGTTATCATATTTATCTTTGAAATACATAAAGTCCAGCCCATAGGCTTATCCATAATCCACCCGAAGGCTATACAGCAATCCATAGGGATTACTAATCCAAGATTCTGCCCGTAGACTAGTATGTGGGCCTCGAGATCGAATCCCGAGTCACATTGGCCTCTTCTGCAGGGCCGGGAAGATGAGGGATTTATGGCCAGAGCCCCCCTGGCACCGAAGCGTCCTCCTACTCCAAGTAGCGCTCAACCGAGAGACCTCTCATGGTGGGTTCGGACCACCTTCCCGGCACGGTTAACAACCGCCTTGGTTAGGGTCAGGCAAGTAGTCGGGGGTAACTGAAGCTGCATCTCCCTTCAGGCCTTCAACCTGAAGCATTAGATATCTTTTCATCCGCAGGAACGAGAAGCTTATAAGTGTTATGTACCTTCTATGCATAAGACACTCATAAGCGGAGATGTGGTATTTGATGAGTTAGCATCCTGGTATGAGAATCCTATTGCAGTGGCTACTGATGGCTCACCCAATATGAGTCATGCTGAAAATACTCCTGCAGAGAGTATTTCCATGAGTGGTCAAACAGGTGATGTATCATCTATAGTGAGTCCTTGGACAGGACGATTGTGCAATCACACTACTACATCCACTGACACGGATATGTCAGTGAGGGGGAGAACAGATAAGGGAAAACAAAAGGTTTTTGAAGATGTAACAGGTCCACTCACTGCAGGTTATGATTCATCTAGCAGTGACAACTTAGACAGTGAATTGGGGATTCCGTCTGTTATGACGCCAGGTGCTAGGCAGAGTCATTATGTGCCGCCTCATGAGAGGCAAGCTCACAATGAGGCACAGTTCAGGAGATCAGAGAGGCTCAGACAACCTGTTGATAGGTATACTTAGACTAGATATTTAGCCCGTCACTATGCTTATATGACGAAAGTAACAGGTTTTAGAGAACCAAGTAAGTTTGATGAGGCAGTTGCAGATGAGGATTGGCGTGCTGCTGTGGATGAGAAATATTCAGCTTTGGCTGAAAATGGCACATGGGTTTTGGTACAATTGCTTGAGGGCAAAACACTTATTGGATGCAAGTGGGTGTATAAGGTAAAATGTAAATCAGATGGATCGTTGGAAAGATACAAGGCCAGGCTAGTTGCAAAAGGGTATGCGTAGCAGTATGGTCTTGATTATGAGGAGACTTTTAGCCCTATAGCAAAGATGGCTACAATTAGAACTGTGATTGCTTTGGCAGCAGCTAGAGGCTCGAAACTATGGCAGATGGAGGTAAAGAATGATTTTTTGAATGGAGAGTTATAGGAAGAAGTTTACATGGAACAGCCTGAAGGCTATGTGCATCTAGAATTTCCAGCACATGTATGCCGGCTGAAAAAGGCATTATATGGGCTGAAACAGGCACCTAGAGCATGGAATGCTTGCATAAGCAATTATTTGCAGCAACATGGTTTCTGATTGGGTAATGCTTATCATAGTTTGTTTGTGAAGAAGACAGATCGTGGCTGTGTATTCCTAGTTGTCTATGTTGATGACTTGATCATTACAGGAGATGATGAAAGCAGGATTGCTAAGGTAAAGACATGTTTACAGACTGAGTTTAAGCTCAAGGACCTAGGAGAGCTGAAATATTTTTTGGGGATTGAGGTTGTCTCTACACCTCAAGGCATATGGCTGCTAGAGAAGCAGTATGCTCAGGACATGTTACAAAAATATGGTATGGCTGAGTGCAAGCCTATGGATACACCTTTAGAGTAGAATGTCAAGTTGCAGATTGATGTTGGGACAGAAATTGAGAATGTTACCATGTACAGAAAGATGGTAGGCAGCTTGATCTATCTCACGATCACTAGACCTGACTTGAGTTATGCTGTGGGGCTAATCAATCAGTTCATGCAGAAGCCTCGCAAACCACACTTGGATGCAGTCAGGAGAATTCTGAGATATGTAAAGAGTACCACAGATCATGGGCTGTTTTATGCATATGGGAAACCCCTTGACTTGATGGGGTATACTGATGCTGACTGGGCTAGTTGCACTTATGACAAGAGGACAACCAGCGGCTATGCATTTGGATTGGGTAGTAGCATGATCAGTTGGCAGAGTAAGAAACAACCTATAGTTGCACTGTCCAGTACAGAAGCAGAGTATTGTGCTGCGGCCTTAGCGGCCTGTGAAGCTATGTGGAAGTTGCTGAACGACTTGGGAATACACTTGGACAGCAAAGTAAGGCTGTACTGTGATAATTTAAGCAGTGTCATGTTAGCAAGCAATCCTGTTTATCATGCAAGATCGAAACATATTGAGGTCCACTACCATTTCATCAGGGAAATGGTTCTAGCAGATCAGATTGACTTGGAGCATGTGAAGACTAAAGACCAGGTAGCAGATATCTTTACCAAATCACTTGGTAAAGATAAGTTCATTCACTTTAGACGACTAGTTGGAGTGATGCAGATGATTTGAGTTTTTGGTTTGAGCTTGAGGGGGAGTGTTAGAAATCAAGCTCCACCCATTAGTTTGTCTTGGTGCATAACCAACATCTGTGACAGCTAGGTGTGTGCTGTCTCCATGTGACTACATTGAATAAGTCGGGTTTGTGTTAGTAGGTGACCTGACTAGAGTTAGTTAGTCTAGTCAACACTAAGACTAGGTTACTTTACATTGTATTGTGTGCTTCTCAGAGAGTGTGGAATAATGAAGAAAGCTATAGGAACCTGAAGGTTCATGGATATGGTGTTTTCCTTCTCTCTCTCTCTCTCTCTCTCTCTCTAATCTTTGAACAGAGGGGAGGGATCCTCCCTCCCCCATGCGACATAATGCATGCCTTCGTGCCCCTTCATAGCATCTAGTAGGGATGCTTATTCATCCCACTTTCCCTCCCTCTCCCCCAGCATGACAGTCGGCTGGGGGAAGGAGGGAATAATTTTTTTAAAAAAATTACATAATTTCAAATTATGACCTCCTACAAGGGGAGTTTCATGTGAAGAATGGGAAAGGAATTTGGAAATATTACATTCTCTCCTCGGAGGAATCGAGATGTCCTCATCTCGAGATAAACCGGGGATATTGATGGTTGAGAGTGTAAAATATTACACGGTGCAGTGAACAGAATCTGAGAAAGAGATAGAGAGTACACAACAAATAAGAGGAGAATCAGTAAACTCTTTAGCTCCAAACAAGTGATACAAAGATGGCTCTGTCCACCCGTGCGCTTCCACTGTGTGAAGCTTAGATGGCGATCTAGACAAAAGATAAGTGAAGAGCTTAAGGCTAGCTAGGACAACAAATCTGACTGGATGAAAGATGAATGATCGATGGCTGTTAAGGGGTTTATCTTTTATAGCCTACGAAGGCCGCTAGGTTGGCCTGACCAACCTACCATATAAGCCTCCACAAGCCCCTTTTAACTCCCTTACCCCGCAACTCGATGCAATGTGCCTCGAGTTGCTACCAGCTTAACCACTCCATCTAACCCAAAGATTAGACCCACAACGGTCACCTTTTTGCCATCCGGTCACATAGACCTCATCTGATATACAAGTCAGGACAACCAATGTCCAGGCTCACATTTGGCTTCTCCACATAATGGGGGCCTTACAACTTTGAGCACCATGGATCATTCCTAGCACCTAATGAGTGTGGGGTATTGATCATATCTAACAAAGAGTGCTTTCATCTATCCAAGTGGCATCCTCCTCGAGATAATATTTCCAATGGACGAGGCATTCTCTCAAGGTTCTGGATCTCAGTTGTCTCTCCCTAACATCTAAGATCCTGTTAGGCCTTAGTTCAAGGACTCCTTGACTAGGCATTACAACTTGTTGATCCATCAAGTACATGGTTAGGATTAGGTACATAATTCTTCAATAGGCTGATATGGAATGCATTATGAACCTTTAGGTTCTACGGGAGTTGCAGTCTATAAGCATTATGTCCTAGGCATTTAAGGATCTTGTATGGTCCACAATACCTTGGACTTATATTTTTGCAATCTCCTAAGGATAGAGAACTCTTCTTTGGACATACGCGAACGAAGACCATATCTCCTTCCTCGAAGATTCTATCTTGACGCTTCAAATCTGTATATGCCTTGTTAGATATGATCAATGCCCCACCCTCATTAGGTGCTACCAATGATCCATGGTGCTCAAAGTTGTAAGGCCCCCATTATGAGGAGAAGCCAAATGTGAGCCCGGACATTGGTTGAGTCCTGACTTGTATATCAGATGAGGTCTATGTGACCGGATGGCAAAAAGGTGACTGTTGTGGGTCTAATCTTTGGGTTAGACGGAGTGGTTAAGCTGGTAGCAACTCGAGGCACATTGCATTGAGTTGCGTGGTAAGGGAGTTAAAAGGGGCCCCTATTGTGGGGTCCGGGGGCCGCGGAAGCGGCCCCTGGCTGGGGGGTCCCAGGGGGGCCAGCGGCCCCCCTGGCGGGGGTCCGGGGGCAGCGCCCCCGGCCCGATGGTAAAGGGAATATTCCCTGGAATATTCCCTGGCCGACTAGTGGAGGCTCATATGGTAGGTCGGTCAGCAGGCCGACCTAACGACCTTCGCGAGCTATAAAAGCTAAACCCCTTCGCAGCCATCTGACACTTATCTTTCACCCAGTCAGAGTTGTTGTTCCAGCTAGCCTTAAGCTCTTCACCTATCTTCTGTCTAGATCGCCATCTAAGCTTCACACAGTGGAAGCGCACGGGTGGACAGAGCCATCTTTGTATCAGTTGTTTGGAGTTAAAGAATTTTACTGATTCTCCTCTTATCTGTTGTGTACTCTCTATCTCTTTCTCAGATTCTGTTCGCTGCGCCGTGTAATATTTTACATGCCTTCTGTCTATCCTTGGCAGCTTAGATGTCCTGTCTTATTGACTTTATTTGGTCATCCATCTCTTCCAACATCTGCCTTGAAGCTTCAACCCTTAAGGTTGGATCTAAAAAGTTTAGGGGACTTCGACAATCATGACCATACAATGCTTGAAAAGGGGTCATCCGAATGCTTTGCTGGTAAGAAGCATTGTATGCAAATTCAACCAAAGGTAAGTATTGAATCCACCTCTTCAGCTCACGATAGCAGCATGCCCTAAGCATATCCTTGATGACTTGATTTACTCGCTCTGTTTGGCCATCCGTTTGGGGATGGTAGGCGGTGCTAAAATAGAGTTGAGTCCCAATAGCTTCAAAGATGGATCTCCAGAAGTGTGATGTGAAGAGAGAATCACGATCACTAACGATTCTTCTTGGTAGCCCATGTAGCGTGAATATCTCCTTGATAAATAATCTTGCAATGTTTGAGGCTTTATAGTTTGTCTTTACTGGAATAAGGTATGCAACCTTAGTCAGCATGTCAACCACAACCATGATGGAGTTGTATCCTCCCTGAACTTGGGATAGGCCAACAATAAAGTCCATACTGATGAATTCCCATTTCATTTGGGGAATGTCAAGTGGTTGTAACTTCCTTGGCATCTTGACATGTTCGGCTTTGATACATTGACAAGACAAACATTCAGTGACATATTTAAGAACATCACCTTTAAGCCTCTCCCAATAGTAGCTCTCTGCATTGAGAGTCTTGGCATAGCCAGGATGTCCTGAGAAAGGGGAATCATGAGCTTCCCACAATATATTCTACTTAAGCGATTGGCTTGCCGGTATACGTAGCCTCGTTCTATAGTAGACAAGTCCACTATTAATAGAGAATTCATGATACTTAGCCTGTAGCTTTTGGTCCTGATCCTTGATAGAGATCTCCCTTAGCATCTTTTGAAAGGCTGGATCATGGCATGCTTCTTCTCTAGCCAGTTCAAGTATTGGATTGTTTGGCATAGATACCTTTGTAGCTAGAGATCTAGCTGTTAATGGATTTTGCAAGATTAGAGAATTAAGGAATGCCTTGCAATCGAGTGCATCGGCAACTACATTCTCCTAGAGTAGCATGGATGCCTAGGGTAGAGTAGCCTACAAGTTTACTCTAGTGATCAACAAGTAGTGTCTCCAAATCTTTAGAGCATGGATGACATCTAACAATTCCAGATCATGAGTAGCATAATTCTTCTCATGACTCTTCAGTTTCCTTGAAGAGTAGGCTACCGGATGACCTTCCTGCATGAGCACACATCCTAAGGCAAGTGCGCTAGCATCAGTTACTACCTCGAGCTCCTTATACTAAGGTCTAGAAGTTTTAGGATAGGTGTTGATACCAAACTTTGCTTCAATCTGTCGAAGCTAATTTGTTCGGGAGTTGACCATGCAATGGAAGTTTGCTTCTTCAGTAAGTCTGTCAGAGGTGCTGCAATCAAAGCATAGTTTTTTATGGAGACCCCATACCATCCTATCAATCCAAGAAAGCTGCGCATTTAATTGAAAGTTGTTGGTATTGGCCATTCTAGCACATCTCTAACTTTAGCTGGGTCCACTGAAATTCCTTCTACTGATACAATGAATCCCAGATATTCAATCTGATGTTTGAAGAATGCACACTTCTTCATCTTAGCATACAGCTTATGTGACCTCATTGTCTCAAGGACAATCCAAAGTTGGGTCTCATGATCTTCCTTCTGTTTGGAATAGACTAAAGTGTCGTGAAGAAGACAAGTACGAAGTCATCAAGATATGGCCTAAAGATATCCTCATTAACCTATTGAAGATGGCTGGCGCATTCGTAAGCCCGAATGACATAACTAGGAACTCAAAGTGCCCATATCTTATGTTGAAGGCCATCTTTGGGATATCTTCTTCCTTGATCCTTATCTAATAGTAACTAGATCTGAGGTCAATCTTGGAAAAGATCTTCGCACCCTGAAGGTGATCAAGAAGCTCATCTATTCTAGGAATAGGATACTTGTTCTTGATAGTTGATTGATTCAACCCTCTGTAATCAATACACAGTCGAAGTGTTCCATCTTTCTTTTTCTTGAATAGTACTAGAGCTCCCCATGGTGAACTGCTAGGATGGATGTAGCCCTGATCTAGTAGTTGCTTGAATTGTTCCTTTAGCTCAATTGCTTTCGGTATGGACATTCTATAAGGTCTCTTTGCAATTGGCGCAGCTCCTGGTACTAGCTTGATCTCATGATCCACTTCTCTTTGAGGCGGGAGTTCTGTCAACTCTTCAGGTGTAACGTGTCCACTAGTATCATCCAGGACACGTCTTAGCAGTCCATCCGAAAGGATGTCTAGAAAGCTCCGCCCGGCACTCCCATGGAATGTTCCGGGATTTGCGATCTAAAGGCTTTCCGCGTTTTCCACGTAGCGGAAGTATTTCGACCGTTCCCACCTAGGATCGACCTGAATTAGGGTTTTTTGATCAGTCATTTCCTAACAGCAACTAGCATCGGACCCAAGCGAACTACTTTACGCAGAAACGCCAGGTCCAAAGTGGATTCACGCTGCACTTGGTTCAAGGAGAATGGGAAACGAGAGGGATGTAAAGCTCAACCTCTCTGCCATAAGGTATAGTCCCATTCCGTTCCCCTAAAACATCCTAAATCGGGTTGAGACATAACTCTAGGTCAACGCTTTTGTTGCTCATGTCCTTTGACGATCATCCCGTTGTTCCTCGTGATTTGAGAAAAGTACCCGGCCAACTGGGACCACCCATCCGTAGGACAGACCAATGGCCCATCCTCCGCACTTTCCTTGGGTTGTTTTAGTTATTTAATTATCTAACACATTAGTTGGACGTGTAACAACCAGCTTCTTTAATTAACCCGATAAGCACTGGTTCCTTCACGTAATCTTATCACTTGACATAGAAAAACAATATCAAAAAAGTTCTTTATTAATAGGTCATCATATTTATCTTTGAAATACAAAGAGTTCCGCCCGTAGGCTTATACACAATCCGCCTGCAGGCTATCCAGCAATCCATAGGGATCACTATTTCAAGTTTTCGCCCATAAACTAGTATGCGGGCCTCGAGATCCAATCCGGAGTCACATTAGCCTCTTGTGCAGGCCCCGGAAGGCGAGGGATTTACGGTCAGAGCCCCCCTGGCACCCAAGCGTCCTCCTGCTCCAAGTAGCACTCAACAGAGAGACCTCTTGTGGCGGGTTCGGTCCACGTTCCTGGCGCGGTCAACAACCCCCGTTGGTTAGGGTCAGGCAGGCAGTCGGGGGTAACTGAAGTTGCCTCTTCCTTCAGGCCTTCAATGTGAATTATAGATATTCATTTATTTTTTAATTCATTGGTCAAAAAAAGTCAAACAGTGCTCTAAAATTTGTAGCAAGCACAAACATTTCCTTTGATCGTTTTTTATGTTGGCAAACTGCTAAGGAATGAATCCTTCCTTTTGAATGCATCCAGCATTCCATTCGGGATGACTTGCAACTTGACAAGATCCTCTATATCCTATTAACCCAACTTGGTCAAACCTTAAGTTTCATTGGGTACTTTAGTTTTCTGGTCTTTAATCTTCAATTAATCTTCCTTACTCAAGAAGGATATCAAAGTATACATCCTCTTGCAAGATAACTTGCATAGGGATCCGCCATCCTCATTGCGAGAATTTAGCCTTCCTTCTTGTGATCCAACCACAAGACCATATGACTCCGTACTTGCTGTGCTAGTGCCGCATCGTACCATGCGATAATGGAATCACGAATCAATCTATTTCACGTTCTTTAAGCTGATGTCGTTAGATCTAGGGTTTCCTAGCTTCATTTTTTTGTAAGATTCTCAGGGTCAAACCCTAGAGCCTTTTTCGATTACAATTCACTGTCCCTACATTCAGTGAATGTGGGCAAGTATTTAAGGTATAGATGTTTACTTGGAATTTAACTTATTCCCAACGAGTATTTCGCAGCATAGGTGTTTTAAGTTTATATCAATTTGGTTAACTCTAGAAGATAATTTCGAGATTACTTCCACTTGATTCGTTGTCTATGTGTAACCCTAACTTATCGATTGGAGGTTAGGCATAGTTTAGGTTAATTTCAACTAATCTTCCCTTTTCTTTGCAAACACAACTCATGCTAAATAAGCAACCTTTTTCTTGCTAAGTTATGCAGTTAACAATGATAATTTCATAGAGTTTATGCATCGTAAGAGTCCTTTCATGATTTGCACTTTCCATGATGATTCATTGTAAAAAAAAAAGGGGTTAATAGTGTGAGATGCAAATTTTATACCTTTAGGCTTAACCGAAGTATACTATTTTAATGGGTAACAATCTAGCTCATAATTCATTTCCATGCATATAGCTATTTGAAAAAAATTACACTTATGCTTTATTTATTTTGCATGTTCCATTAAACTAAATTCCTTCATGGTGAACAACTAGGACAAAATATATCCTATCTCTAACAATTCATCTTGCATGATTGAATTACAACGATATAAAATTAAGAAGGACAAATTTGGGTTTGGGGTGAGATATCCACATGGATACAAGGAGATGACCCTCCCGCGATTGCGCCTTGGACTTTCTTAGGAGGCATTGCAATTGTAGTCCTTCGGATGTGGAAACAACTTTACACTTCCTTTTCAAAATTCCACCGTTGCTCCCTTGCTCCTCAATACTTTTCTTCTCTTTTTCGAGTAGGGGAAAAAATCAAAGTCCCAAGGGTATTTTGAAAAGGTAAGGAATGGCTAAGGGTTTTAACCATGGGAGAAATGGGGAGTAATTCCTAAGTCCAAGAGAAAGGCTTAAGGAATTTTATAAAGCACGCGGATTTTTTTAAAACCCACAAGAAACATGGGAGGGTTAAGGAAAAAGAAACCTTAAGGTCTTTAAACATGAGGGGGTCTTCAATATGTCACCAGGGAAGGGGGATGAGGAATTTTACACACGCGGGGATGTTTTTCGCTTAAGGGATAAGAGGGATGATAAGACCTTTAGAGCCTAAAGTTTTAAAAGAAATAAGGGAGATGATAAGACACAAGGGAAAATGAAAGGTTTTTGAAAGGCACAATAGGGGATGAAAAGGGTTTATATGGCCCAGGATAAAAAGGTCATTGAGTTTAGCACGGGGGGGGAGGTAGGGAGAATTTGGTGAGGAAAAGAAGGGATGAAAGGCCCTTTAAAATAGTAAAACGGGGGGGGGGGGGGGGGGGGGGTTTGTGAGGGAAGGTTTACAAGCCCATAAGAAAAAGGCTTAAGGGTCTTAAAAACCCAGGGGGGGATGAAAAGGGGCTTAACTTGCCCCCCTTAGAAGCTTCTCTTTAGAAGCTTCCACAACTTCTACGTGGCAGGGGGAGGGGAGGATTTAGTGCCATGTTGCCGATGGCAGACTGGCAGTACTCCTGGGAGGCGACGAGGGCCTGCAAATGAAGGTGGTGGTATCTCCAGACTGAGGCATCGATTCCTAGCACACGGCAGCGATGCAGTCACGATGTCCTTCACTCCCTCCCTTCCTCACGACCACAGGGGCAGCGTAGGGCCCACACTACCCTCACTCATCAGCTCTCACAGCAGCACCTCCTTTTCTTCTTCCCTCTCGTCTCATCCTCCCCGACTTAAATAGCTGAGGAGGGGGAATCCTCCCTCTCAAGGTGGTGAGAGGCATGGCCTCCTACACCAGCAAGCTCCCAGCAAGGAGCTTCTTCTTCCTTGCTATTCTCCTCCCCTTCCAGCACATCACTCGGCTGTGGAGGGGAATTGAAAAATTTTATATTATCCTTTTTTTAAAGAAAAAATATGTTTTACGCGAACGTTACATTCTCTCCCCCTTAGAGGAATCGAGATGTCCTCATCTCGAGGTAAACTGGGGATATTGATGGTTGAGTGTGCCTTCATCTATCCAAGTGGCATCCTCTTTAAGATAATCCTTCCATTGGACGAGGCATTCTCTCAGGGTTCTGGATCTTAATTGTCTCTCCCTAACATCTAAGATCCTATCAGGCCTTAGTTCAAGGACTCCTTGACTTGGAATTACAATTTGTTGATAGTCAAGTACATGGTTAGGATTAGGTTCTCAGGAAGTTGCAATTTATAAGCATTATGTCCTAGGCATTTGAGGATTTTGTATGGCCCACAATACCTTGGACTTAGCTTCTTGCAATCTCCTAAGGATAGAGAACTCTTTTTAGGGCGTATGCAAATGAAGACCATGTCTCTTTCTTTGAAGACTCTATCTTGGCGCTTCAAATCCGCGTATGCCTTCTGTCTATCCTTGGCCGCCTGGATGTCTTGTCTTATTGACTTTATTTGGTCATCCATTTCTTCCAACATCTGCCTTGAAGCTCCAACCCTTAAGGTTGGATCTGAAAAGTTTAGGGGACTTCGACAGTCATGACCATACAATGCTTGAAAAGGGGTCATCTGAATGTTTTGCTGGTAAGAAGCATTGTATGCAAATTCAACCAAAGGTAAGTATTGAATCCACCTCTTCAGCTCACGACAGCAGCATGCCCTAAGCATATCCTCGATGACTTGATTTACTCGCTCTGTTTGGCCATCCGTTTGGGGATGGTAGGCGGTGCTAAAACAGAGTTGAGTCCCAGTAGCTTCAAAGATAGCTCTCCAGAAGTGTGATGTGAAAAGAGAATCACGATCACTCATGATTCTTCTGGGTAAACCATGTAGCTTGAATATCTCCTTGATAAAAAATTTTGCAATGTCTTAGGCTTTATAGTTTGTCTTTACTGGAATAAGGTGTGCAACCTTATTAAGCATGTCAACCACAACCATGATGGAATTGTATCCTCCTTGGACTTGGGGTAGGCCTACAACAAAATCCATACTGATGAATTCCCATTTCATTTGGGGGATGTCAAGCGGTTGCAGTTTCCCTGGCATCATGACATGTTAGGCTTCGATACGTTGACAGGACAAACACTCGGTGACATATTTGAGAACGTCACCTTTGAGCCTCTCCCAATGGTAGCTCTTCCTAACTGCATTAAGAGTCTTAGCATAGCCAAGATGTCCTGCAAAAGGAGAATCATGAGCTTTTCACAATATCTTCTGCTTAAGTGACTGGCTTGCTGGAATACACAGCCTTGTTCTATAGTAGACAAGTCCACTATTGATAGAAAATTCACGATACTTAGCCTGCAATTTTTGATTCTGATCCTTGATAGAGATCTCCCTTAGCATTTTTTGGTAGGCCGGATCATGGCATGCATCCACTCTAGCTAACTCAAGTATAGGGTTGTTTGGCATAGATACTTTTGTATCTAGAGATTGTTAGAATATCAAGCTCGTACATGTGTGTTTGACCGACATGAGCTGGACACAGCTAGTCTGGCTAGATCAGTTAGGTGTATTAAATAAGTCGGTGTTACTTCTAGTGTGAATGGTCTTTATGACCTTAGGTTGTATATGCACTATGTGTGTGCTAAATGAATAAGAAGAAGAATAGAGAGTGTAAGCATGTTGCTTCACTCTGTGTTGCTCTCCTTCCTACTTCCATGAAATCTAACATGGTATCAGAGCCATGAATGGGCTCACTGGTGGAATGCACTCAAGAAGAAGACTTGAAGAGTGAATTGAAGAGCTAGAAAAGGAAGAGGACTGACTGCATTTCCATCAATGGTCACACAGAGGCATGTACTGTGAAGCATTGGAGTCTCATTGCTTGAAGCAGGAGCTGTGGCTTGCTAAGGAGTCTTCCAAGGACTAATTGAGCACCAGTGAGTGCATTATTATCATAGTAATGAGCAAGATGTGAAGCAGCACAGATCTGCCCAGCCAGCATGTTTGCGCCTATTTTCAGGCTGAACTCCATGGCTGAGATTCAGCACATGGACTGCTTACCAGGGCTCTA
Source organism: Lygodium microphyllum (assembly GCF_053477565.2). Lineage (NCBI taxonomy): Eukaryota > Viridiplantae > Streptophyta > Polypodiopsida > Schizaeales > Lygodiaceae > Lygodium > Lygodium microphyllum. The sequence goes on along the minus strand of NC_141159.1, from coordinate 113,734,112 downwards.
TTAAGCATCACCAAGAGTGTGTCTTGTTTGGAGACTCACCAAAGCTCCATTGAGCATCAACAAGTGGGCAAATCTGATCTGAATATACTCTGAACAGTCTGTGTAGACTGTGCCTATGAACAGGCTACTCTCATTGGCTGAGATTCAAGAAGTATAGCACTTGTCAGGTGGCATAGAGCTTGGATGCATACCAAGGAAGGTTCTTGAAGGGTATATCTTACTATTGCTCTTGCAGGAGCTCATGTGGGAGTTGTAATAGAGGTGTACAGATCTGAATACACAGGGCTGAACTGTCATTGAACTGACAGTGACATTATACACTTGGGAACTTTACATTTTTGGATGCTCTTTGGCATGTACATTGAACTTGAATGTAGCACTTGATGCTTGTAGAAGACATGTCATATTCCTTGGGTATTTTGACATAAACTTGGAGCTTGGAATGGCCTGACCTGAGAGCTTGTGATAGGCTGAAAACTGAAAAAAATTTGCAGACATAAAGCACAAATTGGTTATTTTTGAAGAACTAGTTGGCTGGGTTTGTTTCACAGGTACTTGAAGACTTGGTCTATGACTGTTGAATGCTTGAGCATTGAAAACGGAAGTGATGCAAATGGTTTTTGGGTTTTTGGGACTGAAATTAATCCCTGTTGCTAGTACATTGGCTGTTTGAAATTTGGGAATTTATTTACAATATTCATATATGCTGGTTATATACTATTTTGAGGTTCTATGCCTATGCATGGCTTGACACATGTACTAGCAGCAATCTATGGAAGTTTGGGACATGTATGACATGTATACTACTTAGTTTTGGGCTTGAAATCACTGCTGGTCACTCACAAAATTACAGTTTTCAGACTGCATATATGTACCCTGGCAGTGAGGTTGCAGGAGTTCAAATCAAAGTGAATACATAGTATTTGCACTGATTGTTTTACTCACAGGTTAAGCCACTTGGTTGTGAGCTGTTTTGGACTGTTAGTGGGCTGAAATACCCTGGTTTTTTACTGCAATTAATTGCAGAAAACTGACATAAACAGTTCCGGGCTGAAGTTAAACTGTTAAAAAGATCTTGGTTTGCAGGTAGTTAGGCAAGGTTTACAACATGGCAAATGTTGATAGAACTGATAATGTAACCCAGATTGTGAGAGAAAAGCTTGATAGCAACAATTATGCAATATGGAAGTTCCACATGGAGAACTTTCTAATAGGCAAAGGATACTGGGACTTAGTGACAGGTGTTGAGGCTGAACTTGAAGTTCCAAATAGGAATCCTATAGCTGATCAAAGACGAGCGCATCGAGCTTGGACGGAAAGAGCTCGCAGAGTTTTACATTGGTTGTCATTATGTATCTCGGATGCTATGGTGATGCAGATCATGAACTGTAAATCCCTAGCAGATGCATGGAATATATTGGTCAAATACTATGGCACAACTACAAGTGCAAGGAAGATACAACTGAAGCAGAAATTCAATAACATGGAGAGGAAGAACAGATCCATACAAGATTATGTCACAGAGGTTAAGACCATAGCAGATCAGCTGGCATCTGTTGGCTCACAGGTAGAAGATGAGGATATGGTTGCAGTGACCTTAAATGGCTTGGGTCCGGAGTACAAGTCTTTTGACAGTTCAGTATCTGTGCGGGCTGAGATGCCTGACTTAAATGAGCTGGTTGCATTATTGATTCATGATGAGGTGAAGCTTGGCTTAGCTACAGGGTCAAGCAGCTCAAAGAATAAGGATGCAGTTTTTTACTCGAATCAGCGTGGTCGTGGTAGCCGTGGTAGAGGCTATGGATCTGGTAGAGGAGGCCAGCAGAATGCATCCTATAGTAATAGCAATCAACAGTCATCAAATGCAAGAGGTGGTGGAAACTTTCGAGGTAGGGGGAGATCTAACTCCCGTGGCAGAGGCTCATGGCAGCAGCAGCAGCGTCCGTTAGACAATCCAAATAAAGATAAGGATTGTCACTACTGCGGAAAGTATGGGCATATTGCAAAGGACTGCTGGAAGAAGCAAGGAAACTAGAAGGGCAAGCAGCATGGACATTATGCTACGTCCAGTCAAGCAGATGACCTTGGTGATAGACTGTTTGCCATGCAGTATGTCAAATATAAGGCTGCTGAAAAATCATCTGATGATGCAGTGTGGTACATTGACTCAAGGGCGTCGAATCACATGACCCCTCATGGTGATTGCTTTACGGATATGGTGGCTGAAAAGCATGGCTATGTATGCACAGGTGATGACACGCAGCATAGCATTGAGCATAAAGGCAAAGTGCCTCTTGTGGTCCATAATGGCAGAAAGAAAAATTTGCATGATGTATTGCATGTCCCTTCAATTACGAAGAACTTGTTATCTGTTGCGGAGCAGAACTTGCAGGTTAGATTCAATAAGCATGGCTGCTTTATTGAAGAATTTGGAAATGGCTGCAAGTTGATAGCTCGTGGTCACAGGAATGGCAGAATGTTTACTCTTGATGCTTCCTTGCCAAAGCTGAATTCAGCTATGTTTGCCCATGGTTCTGGCACTGTTAGGGATTTGGAAATATGGCACAAGAGAGTGGGGCATGTCAATTTGCAAAGGCTGCAAAGTATGCAAAAGAAATAGCTCGTTACAGGGTTACCGAAGTTCCAATATTCAGATATTGGTCATGTATGCGAGGCTTGCCAGTTTGGTAAGCAGTCACGATTGCCATTTATCAGGCATGTACGACAGAGTACACGTCCATTGCAGTTAGTGCATTCTGATGTTTGGGGGCCAGCTCATAATGTATCTATGGGAGGTTCTAGATATTATGTATCCTTCATTGACGACTACAGTCGATATACGTGGCTTTACATATTGAAAACAAAAGATGAGGTCTTTGCTATTTTTCAGCAATTTAAAGTACAGATTGAGAAGGAGTTTGAATGCTACATCTCTTGCTTGAGATCTGATAGTGGTGGGGAGTATGTATCAAATGAATTTGATGATTTCTTGGCTGAAAATGGTATTCGTAGGCAGCTCACCTACAGCTACACTTCGTAGCAAAACGGAGTAGCTGAAAGGAAGAATAGAATTCTGATGGAAGCTGCTAGGGCTATGATGAATGAAAAGTATATACCACTTTACTATTGGGCAGAGGCTGTTATGACAGCCGTATACATTTTGAACAGGACTCCCACTGCAGGTATTCATGAGATGACACCGTTTGAGAAGTTGTATAGCTATAAGCCGGATGTAAGTCACATGAAAGTCTTTGGCTGTCTTGCTTATGTGCATATTCCAGATGAGAAAAGGAAGAAGTTGGATCCCAAAGCACATAAGTGTGTTTTCATTGGATATTCACAGGAGAAGAAGGCATACAAATGCTATGATCCCTCTACCAGGGAGACTTTGGTAAGCAGGGATGTTATCTTTGATGAGATGGATTCTTGGTATATATCACCAGTTGCAGTGCCAGCGGATACTCCTTCCACTCATGCCTCTACAATTGATTTACAACAGAGTACTGTTATGACAGGACCTCATAGTCAGACAGTATCCCCCTAGACAGGGAGATTGAGGAGCTCGCCGTCCACTGACACCGGTATGTTAGTGAGGGGGAGACATGATGTCTTGGACAGCAAAGGAAAAGAGAAAGTTATTGAGGATGCATCTGGTATGATGACACCTGGCAGAATGACTTCGGGCTATGAGTCTAGTGATACTTTAGACAGCGAACTTGGTATTCCGACTGTCTATACGCCTGCAGAGCAGGTATATTCTGCCTCATGAGAGAGGGTAATCGAGTAGTGCACCATAGCTTAGACGCTCGAAAGAGGGTCAGATACCCTGTTGACAGGTTGACATACAGTGGCTACTCTGCAAAGCATTATGCGTACATGACAAAAGTGATGGAGGTCAAAGAACCAAGTACATATGCTGAAGCAGTGAAAGATGAGAATTGGTGTGTAGCCATGGATGAAGAAATGAATGCCTTGGCTGAAAATAAAACATGGGATTTAGTACCACTGCCTGAAGGGAAAAAGACCATTGGTTGCAAATGGGTCTACAAAATCAAATGCAAGTCAGATGGTAGTGTGGAGAGATACAAAGCCAAGCTAGTTGCAAAGGGGTATGCCCAACAGTATGGACTTGATTATGAGGAAACATTCAGCCCTGTTACCAAGATGGCAACTATACGCACTGTGATTGCCTTGGCTGCTGCTAAAGGCTAGAAATTGCAGCAGATGGACGTTAAGAATGCATTTCTTAAGGGTGACCTAGTAGAGGATGTCTATATGGTTCAGCAGGAAGGGTATGTTCACCCTAATTTTCAGCATTATGTATGCAGGCTGAAAAAGGCATTGTACGGGCTGAAACAGGCTCCGAGAGCTTGGCATGCTAGGATCAGTAACTACTTGCAGAGATTGGGTTTTGCTGTTGGCAGAGCTGATCATAGCCTATTTACAAAGAAGACTGATAGTGGTTTAGTAGTGTTGGTCATATACGTTGATGATTTGATAATCACTGGTGATGATGATTTGGGCATACAACATGCAATGAAGATATTGAAATCTGAATTTGACATGAAAGACATGGGAGAACTGAAGTATTTCTTAGGCATTGAGGTAATTCCAGCTGACAATGGGTTATGGCTGATGCAGAAGCACTATGCCATAGAGATGCTGAAGAAGTATGGCATGGCTGAATGCAAACCGCTGGATACACCTCTTGATCAGAATGTCAAGCTAGACATGAACACTGGGGCTGAAGTAGAGGATGTGACTATGTACAGGAAGATGGTTGGCAGCTTGATTTACTTGACCATCACTAGGCCTGACTTGAGCTATGCTGTAGGGCTCATTAGCCAGTTTATGCAAAAGCCTAGAAATCCGCACTTGGATACAGTTAGACGCATTATGAGATATGTTAAGTCCACTGTAGAGTATGGGCTGTTCTATGTTAGAGATAAGCCCTTGATATTGACTGGATACATGGATGTAGATTGGGCAGGTTGCTCATATGATCGTAGATCTACGAGTGGATATGCATTTGGATTTGGTAGCAGCATGATTAGCTGGAGCAGCAAGAAGCAGCCTACGGTTGCTTTGTCGAGTACTGAGGCAAAGTACAGGGGTGCTGCACTGGCAGTATGCGAGATTTCATGGCTGCTCAAGCTTATGGCTGATTTGGACATACAAGTAGATGCTCCAGTGAAGTTGCTATGTGACAATCTGAGTAGTGTACTCCTGGCTATGAATCCAGTCTATCATGCCAGGACGAAACACATAGAGGTACACTACCATTTCATCAGAGAGATGGTTCTTGCAGGACGAGTTGATCTTATGCATGTGAAGACTGATGAACAGGTAGCGGATATCTTTACTAAGTCCTTGGGTAAAGATAAGTTTTGTGGTTTTAGACAGCTGCTTGGAGTACATATGCTATCTTGAGCTTAAGGGGGAGTGTTAGAATATCAAGCTCATACATGTGTGTTTGACCGACATGAGCTAGTCTGGCTAGATCAGTTAGGTGTATTAAATAAGTCGGTGTTACTTCTAGTGTGAATGGTCTTTATGACCTTAGGTTCTATATGCACTATGTGTGTGCTAAATGAATAAGAAGAAGAATAGAGAGTGTAAGCATGTTGCTTCACTCCGTGTTGCTCTCCTTCCTGCTTCCATGAAATTTAATAGAGATCTCATTGTTGATGGATTCTACAAGATTAGGGAATTTAGGAATGCCTTGTGACTAAGTGCATCGGCAACTACATTCTCTTTCCCTAGTCGTTGGTACTTGATTTCAAAGTCATATTCCTCCAGCACTTCAATCCACCGACATTGCCTCATGTTGAGCTCGTTCTAGGTAAAGATCCATTTGAGACTCTTATGGTCAGTTACTAGAGTAAACTTGTTACCCAACAGGTAGTGTCTCCAAAGCTTTAGAGCATGGATGACAGTTAGTAATTCCAGATCATGCGTAGCATAATTCTTTTCATGACTCTTCAATTTCCTTAAAGAGTATGCTACTGGATGACCTTCCTGTATAAATACACACCCCAAGGCAAGAATGCTAGCATCAGTTTACTACCTCAAACTCCTTATTGAGGTCTGGAAGTTTTAGAATAGGTGTTGATACCAAACTTTGCTTCAATCTGTCGAAGCAATTTTGTTCGGGAGTTGAGCATGCAATGGAAGTTTGCTTCTTCAGTAAGTCCTTCAGAGGTGCTTCAATTAAAGCATAGTTTTTTATGAAGACCCTATACCATCCTCTCAATCCAAGAAAGCTACGTATCTCTTTGATGGATACTGGTATTGGCCACTCAAGCACATCTCTGACCTTGGCTGGGTCCACTGATATTCCTTCTGTTGATACTATGAATCCCATATATTCAATCTGACGCTTGAAGAATGCACACTTCTTCATTTTAGCATACAACATATGTGACCTCATTGTCTCAAGGACAATCCAAAGTTGGGGTTCATGATCTTCTTCCTCTTTAGAATAGACTAAAGTGTCATTGAAGAAGACAAGCACGAAATCATCAAGATATGGCCTAAAGATATCCTGCATTAACCTATTGAAGGTGGTAGGTGCATTCGTAAGCCCGAATGACATAACTAGGAACTCAAAGTGCCCATATCTTGTATTGAAGGCCGTCTTTGGGATATCTTCTTCCTTGATCTTTATCTGATAGTAACCTGACCTGAGATCAATCTTGGAGAAGGTCTTTGCACCTTGAAGACTATCAAGAAGCTAATCTATTCTAGGAATAGGATACTTGTTCTTGACTGTTGATTGATTCAACCCTCGGTAATCAATACATAGTTGAAGTGTCCCATCCTTCTTTTTCTGGAATAGTACTGGAGCCCCCCACGGTGAATTGCTAGGCCAGATATAGCCCATCTAGCAGTTGCTTGAGTTGTTTCTTCAGCTCAATTGCTTCTGGTATGGACATTCTATAAGGTCTCTTTGCAATTGGCGCAGCTCCTGGTACTAACCTAATTTCATGATCCACTTCTCTTTGAGGCGGAAGTTCAGTCAACTCTTCAGGGAATACGTCCGTATATTCCTTTAGCTAAGAAGGTCCTTCATGAGACTCTTGCTTCTGATCTAATTTGTTTAGTTTGATCAAGTAAATAGGTAATCCTTTTCTGACTCCTTTTATGATACGAGATACTTTGTCCAATTGGATTCTCGGCACTCCAACCTCACCTTGAGTTGTGACTAATTCCCTTTTAGAGTTTCGAAAGGAAACTTGACCCTTTCCACAGTGAATGTGGGCGTCGTTGGGCTTAAGACAATCCATTTTGAGTAGACACTCATGGATACCTAAATTCATGACTCTGAATTTGACTGAAGTCTTATTTCCTCCCAGAAAGAATTCCACCTTAGCAGTTTGCCTGGTACAAGTAACCTCACGACCATTTGCCAATTCCACAAGCAGGGTAGGTGCTTCTACTGTGGCTATTCCTAATCTTTTTGCACATGCTGGTGAGATAAAGGAATGTGTACTGCCACAATCAATCAAGGTCTTGAAACCTTTACCTTAATAGTCCGATAGAGTCTGAATCACTGAGAACTGGCGATTCGGCCCTTTCTTGTGTAAAGCAACATGGACTATCACCCTTTCGAATTCTACTTCCATGGTCGGATCTTCCTCTTCTTCTTCTTTGCACATTTGCCTATTGGCAATGCAGGCGGTTCTTCCTCTTCCTCGGGTAGCGGCTCCTTGACAATGGCCTGTTCCTTGGAAAGGCACTTGGCGATGTCCTCCACCGAGCTTGGGACATTTCCTCTTGAAGTGACCAGGTTCAATGCAATGGAAACAACAGAGGTTTCGGCCATTACTTTGAGTAGGAACAAAGTTGTTGACATTATTCGTCCTTGCTTTTTTTCTTTGCCCCTGATTATGACCTTGAACTCTCTTCATTTGAGGTTTGAATGCTCCTCTGTTCGGGTCATTATAAGACCAAGTTTTGTTACTCCTTGGTCTAGCCTGCACCTCCTGAATTATAGCCTGCACCTCCTGAATTCGAGACGGGTATTGATTGGTGGATTTAATCCCGCACAAAATTGACACCTGTTGTGTCATGTCCATTTGCGGTGCTTACTTAAGAAGTGAGAGAAATTTAGAATACTATGCATCAAGCGTGAGCCCCAGCTGTTTTAGCTCGTAGAACTCATTCATTTTCTGCGTGCGATAAGCAAGTGGTAAATATCTTCCTTGCACAGCTTTCTTCAGCTTCTCCCAGGTAACGGATCCCTCTGTGATCCCTTGATCCCTGCACCATTGCTTCCACCAAAGCCTGGCTTCCCCGGTGAGCTTTAGCTTGGCGAGCATAGCCTGATTGGCAGGTGCAGTACCGACTGCTTGGAAGTAATCCTCCATGGATTCAATCCAAATTTCAACATCAGCTTGGACGAATTTGCCTCTCCCTTCAAACTCGGGTGGCTTAATCTGCTTTAGAAGGAACTTCTTCTCCTGGATCACAGCAATACTTGATGTAGGAGGCGAATTAGGAACCTGTACCTGGGGTTGTGCCTGAATAAAGGTTTTCTTAACGTTATTATACAATAATCGTCGTTAACTTATATTACATCTTCAATTCCGCTATCATGTAACCAATGTAGCGACTTAACTTTTTATCAACTCTTATGCACAATCAGACATAAAAAGAAGTCTTTATTTGTATTTATATGGGCATAGCCCTTTCGAATACAACATTTCATGTGATGATAAGCCAACTGTTACATTTAGTTTGGGGAGAACAACATTATATTACATTTATCTACAGGGGCTGTATAATAGTAAGGTTTCGGGTCATGGATCTTCAAGAATCAGTAAGTCATTGGAAGTTTAGGATATCCTTTCCGTTGGAATCCATACTTCTCATGGTGGCCCAACATTTTAATCCTATCGGCAGGGATTATACGGGTTACTTCCTCATATACATATGAGTTCATCTCAACCCTCCAACCTTGAATATGTAAAGTTGAGTTTACGTCAGCTTCCACAAAAATGAATAGCTTCATGACTTTCAGGTCTTCCAATCACTTGATCCTCTTTAGGTTGGTCTGTAGATAAGCAAATCGGGGGGCGGCTATATAGTAGATTCCTAAAGCACCCGTCCATCTTCGTTCCATGTACAAAGGTGATGGATTATAGATCTGCTCCAGGATGTTCATCATCCCAATCCTTTGTCTATAAAGCGGAGAATGCATTGTAGTCATAAACATGATTCAAAATACCAAGAACTTGTTCCACGCTTCGTAATTCTGCAAGACAGCATTGAAGGTAAGGAAATGTTTGGATAGCAACATTTGCTTTACTTCATCTTATTAAGATTTCATAAAAACAATTCCATTGTTGGTCGGCCCTGATACCAACTGTAACATGTCCACTAGTATCATCCAGGACACATCTTAGCAGTCCATCGGAAAGGATGTCTAGAAAGCTCCACTCGGCACTCCCATGGAATGTTACGGGATTTGCGATCTAGGGATTTTTGCTCTGCCACGTAGCGAAAGTATTTCAGCCGTTCCCACTTAGGATCGACCTGAATTAGGGTTTTCCTGATTGGTCATTTCCTAACAGCAACTAGCGTCGGACCCAAGTGAACTACTTTACGCAGAAATGCCAGGTCCGAAGTGGATTCACGCTGCACTTGGTTCAAGGATAATGGAAAATGAGAGAGATGCAAAGCTCAACCTCTCTTCCATAAGGCATAGTCCCATTCCGTTCCCCTAAAACAGTGTAAATCGGGTTAAGACATAACTCTAGGTCAACGCTTTTGTTGTTTGTGTCCTTTGACGATCATTCCGATGTTCCTCCTAATTTGAGAAAAGTTCCTGGCAAACCGGGACCACCCATCCGTAGGACGGACCCATGGCCCATCCTCCGCACTTTCCTCGGGTTGTTTTAGTTATTTAATTATCTAACACATTAGTTGGACGTGTAACAACTAGCTTCTTTAATTAACCCATTAAGCACTGGTTCCTTCACGTAATCTTATCACTTGACATAGAAAAACAATATCAGACAAGTTCTTTATTAACAAGTCATCATATTTATATTTGAAATACAAAGAGTTTCGCCCGTAGGCTTATCCACAATCTGCCGGAAGGCTATCCAACAATCCACAGGGATCACTATTCCAAGTTTCCGCCCGTAGACTAGTATGCGGGCCTAGAGATCCAATCCCGAGTCACGTTAACCTCTTGTGAAGGACCCGGAAAGTGAGGGATTTACGGCGGGAGCCCCCCTGGCACCCAAGCGTCCTCCTGCTCCAAGTAGTGCTCAACGAAGAGACCTCTCGCGGCGGGTTCGGTCCATGTTCTCGGCGCGGTCAACAACCCCCTTGGTTAGGGTCAGGCAGGCACTCGTGGGTAAGTGAAGCTACCTCTTCCTTCAGGCCTTCAACCTAAAGTATAGATATTCATTTATCTTTTAATTCATTGGTCAAACAAAGTCAAACAGTACTCTAAAATCTGTAGCAAGCACAAACATTTCCTTTGATCATTTTTATGTTGGCAAACTGCTAAGGAATGAATCCTTCCTTTCGAATGCATCCAGCATTCGATCCACGATGACTTGCAACTTGGCCAGATCCCCTATATCCTATTAACCCAACTTGTTCAAACCTTAAGGTTCATTGGGTACTTCAATTTTCTGGTCTTTAATCTTCAATTAATCTTCCTTACTCAAGAAGGATATCAAAGTATACATCCTCTTGCAGGATAACTTGCATAAGGATCCGCCATCCTCATTGCGAGAATTTGGCCTTCCTTCTTGTGATCCAATCACAAGACCATATGACTCCATACTTGCTGTGCTAGTGCCGCATCGTACCATACGATAATGGAATCACGAATCAATCTGTTTCAGGTTCTTTAAGTTGACATCGTTAGATCTAGGGTTTCCTAGCTTCATTTTTTTGTAAGATTCTCAGGGTCAAACCCTAGAGCCTTTTTCGATTACAATTCACTATCCCTACATTCAGTGAATGTGGGCAAGTATTTAAGGTATAGATGTCTACTTGGAATTTAACTTATTCCCAACGAGTATTTCGCAGCATAGGTGTTTTAAGTTTATATCAATTTGGTTAACTCTAGAAGTAATTTCGAGATTACTTCCACTTGATTCATTGTCTATGCGTAACCCTAACTTATCGATTTGAGGTTAGGCATAGTTTAGGTTAATTTCAACTAATCTTCCCTTTTCTTTGCAAACACAATTCATGCTAAATAAGCAACATTTTTCTTGCTAAGTTATGCAGTTAACAATGATAATTTCATAGAGTTTATGCATCGTAAGAGCCCTTTCATGATTTGCACTTTCCATGATGATTCATTGTAAAAAAAATCGGGGTTAATAGTGTGAGATGCAAATTTTATACCTTTAGGCTTAACTGAAGTATACTATTTTAATGGGTAACAATCTAGCTCATAATTCATTTCCATGCATAAAGTTATTTGAAAAAAATTATGTTTATGCTTTATTTATTTTGCATGTTCCATTAAACTAAATTCCTTTGTCGTGAACAACTAGGACAAAATATATCCTATCTCTAACAATTCATCTTGCATGATTGAATTACAACGATATAAAATTAAGAAGGAAAAACCTGGGTTTGGGGTGAGATATCCACATGGATACCAGGAGATGACCCTCCCGCGATTGCGCCTTAGACTTTCTTAGGAGGCATCACAATTGTAGTCCTTCAGATGTGGAAACACCTTTACACTTCCTTTTCAGAATTCCATCGTTGCTCCCTTGCTCCTCAATACTTTTCTTCTCTTTTTCAAGTAGGGGAAAAAATCAAAGTCCCAAGGGTATTTTGAAAAGGTAAGAAATGGCTAAGGGTTGTAACCACGGGAGAAATGGGGAGTAATTCCTAAGTCCAAGAGAAAGGCTTAAGAATTTTATAAAGCACGCAGATTTTTTTAAAACCCACGGGAAACATGGGAGGGTTAAGGAAAAAGAAACCTCAAGAGCTTTAAACATGAGGGGGTCTTCAATATGTCACAAGGCAAGGGGGATGAGGAATTTTACACACACAGGGATGTTTTTGGCTTAAGGGATAAGAGGGATGATAAGAACTTTAGAGCCTAAAGGTTTAAAAGAAATAAGGGGGATGATAAGACATGGGGGAAAATGAAAGGTTTTCGAAAGGCACAATAGGGGATGAAAAGGGTTTATATGGCCCAGGACAAAAAGATCATTGAGTTTAGCACCAGGGGGGGAGGTAGGGAGAATTTGGTGAGGAAAAGAAGGGATGAAAGGCCCTTTAAAATAGTAAAACTGGGGGGGGGGTTGAGAGGGAAGGTTTACAAGCCCATAAGAAAAAGGCTTGAGGGTCTTAAAAACCGGGGGGGGGGATGAAAGGGGGCTTAACTAGCCCCCCCTTAGAAGCTTCTCTTTAGAAGCTTCCACAGCTTCTATGTGGCAAGGGGGGAGGATTTAGTGCCGTGTTGGTGACAGCGGACTAGCGGTACTCCTAGGAGGCGATGAGGGCCTGTGGATGAAGGCGGTGGTATCTCTAGACTGAGGCAGCGATTCCTAGCCCACAGCAGCGCTGTAGTCACGACGTCCTTCACTCCCTCCCTTTCTCATGACCACAGTGGTAGGATAGGGCCCACACTACCCTCACTCATCAGATCTCACGGTAGCACCTCCTTTTCTTCTCCCCTCTCGTCTCAACCTCCTCAGCTTAAATAGCTGGGGGGGGGGGGAAATCCTCCCTCTCGACGTGGCGAGAGGCATGGCCTCCTACACCAGCGAGCTCCCAGCGAGGAGCTTCTACTTCCTTGCTATTCCCCTCCCCTTCCAGCACATCAGTCGGTTGGAGAGGGGAATTAAAAAAATTTATATTATCATTTTAAAAAATATATATGTTTTACGTGAACGTTACATCAGGAAATACATCCGCGTATTCCTTTAGCCATGAAGGTCCTTCACTAGACTTCTGCTCCTGATCTAACTCGTTGAGCTTAATCAAGTAGATAGGTAGTCCTTTTCTGACTCCCTTTATGATCCGAGATGCTTTGGCCAATTGGATTTTTGGCTTCCTTGCTTCTCCTTGAGTTGTGACCAATTCCCCTTCAAAGTTTCGAAAGGAAATTTGGCCCTTTCCACAATGAATGTGGGCATCATTAGGCTTAAGCCAATCCATTCCAAGTAGACACTCATGGATACCTAAATTCATGACTCTGAATTTGACCGAAGTCGTCTTTCCTCCCAGAAAGAATTCCACCTTAGCAGTTTGCCTAGTATAAGTAACCTCACAACCATTTGCCAATTCCACAAGCAAGATAGATGCTTCTATTGTGGTTATTCCTAATATTTTTGCACAAGCTGGTGAGATAAAGATATGTGTACTACCACAATCAATCAAGGTCTTGAAACCTTTAGCTTGATAGTCCGACGGTGTCTGAATCACCAAGAACTGGCGATTCAGCCCTTTCTTGTGAAGAGCGGCATGGACTATGGCCCTTTCAAACTCTACTTCCATGGTCGGATCTTCTTTTTCTTTGCACATTTGCCTATTGGCAACGCAGGTGATTCTTCCTCTGCCTCGAGTAGTAGCTCCCTGTCCACGGCCTGTTCCTTGGAATGGTGCTTGGCGATGTTCTCCTCCAATCTTGGGACATTGCCTCTTGAAATGATCGGGCTCATTGCAGTGGAGATTACAGAGGTTTCGGCCATTACTTTGAGTAGGAACAAAGTTGTTGACATTGTTAGTCCTTGCATTCTTTCTTTGTCCCTGATTCTAACCTTGAACTCTCTTCATTTGAGGCCTAAATGCTCCTCTGTTCGGGTCATTATAAGACCAAGTTTTGTTACCTCTTGGACTAGCTTGCACCTCCTGAATTATAGGGGCAGCTCAAATGAGTGTGTCCTGTAGATCCGATGGGCGCATAGGTTCAAGACGGGTATTCACTAGCGGGTTTAAACCAGCACAAAATTTTGACACCTGTTGTGTCATGTCCATCTGTGGCGCATACGTAAGAAGTGAGACAAATTTGGAGTAGTATGCGTCAAGAGTGAGTCCCAGCTGTTTTAGCTCGTAGAACTCATTCATTTTCTGCATGCGATATGCAGGTGGTAAGTATCTTCCCTACACGGCTTTCTTCAGCTTCTCCTAGGTAACAGATCCTTTTGCAATTTTTAAAAAAGGATAATACAAAATTTTTTTAATATATATTCGCCTCCCTAGCCGACTGATGTGCTGGAAGGGGAGGAGAATAGCAATGAAGCGCAAGCTCCTTGGTGGGAGCTCACAGGTGCAAAGTGCCATGCCTCTCGCCACATCGAGTGGGAGGATTCCCTCCCCTCAGCTATTTAAGCCACGGATGATGAGATGATGGGGGAGGGGGCTGCTGCCATAGGAAAAAGGGTAGGGTAAGGGTATAGTGCGGAGGTGTCGCCGCTGAACAAGAGGGGGAGGGAATCCTGAGACTGCACTAGTCCGAGAGGAGAGGGGAGCCGTCACCCTGTTGCGCCGAGCTTAGAGGGAGAGGGTGGTCATGGAGAGGGAGGAGCCAGACCTGCTGCGGCTGGACAACAGACATGCCAGCGACCACCCTGATCCACCGTTGAAATCCGCCGGGGCCACCTCCTGGCCGTTGCATCACGGCTGGGGTGTTATTTTTCCCCCACGTGTCCTTCCCCTGAAGCTTGGAAGCGTCCAAAAAGGGGGGCCATCTTAGACCCCATTCCCCTTGGCCTTTATGAAACCCTTTTTTACCACCATCCCCCCCCCCCCCCCCCCCCCCCCCCGAGTTTTAAACCCCTTAAGCCTTCTTTCACACCCCCCCCCCCCGGTTTTAAAACCCCTTAAGCCCCTTTCACCCCCCTTCTCGTGCCTTTTCAAAACCCTTCCATACCTCCCGTGACTTAACCTTTAAACCCTTTCTGTGACATATTGAAAACCCCCATGTGTAAAATCCCTTATCTCCCTTCCCTTGTGACATATTGAAGACTCCCTCATGTTTAAAGCTCATAAGGTTTTTTTTTCCTTAGCCTTCCTATGTTTCCCATGGGCTTTAAAAACCGCATGTTTTATAAAATTCCTTAAGCCTTTCTCTTGGACTTAGGGATTACTCCCCATTTCTCCCGTGGTTAAAGCTCTTAGCTGTTCCTTACCCTTTTCAAAAATACCCTTGGGACTTTGATTTTTTCCCCTACTCAAAAAAGACAAGAAAAGTATTGAGGCTCCAGGGAGCGACGGTGGAATTCTGAAAAGGAGTGTAAAGCTGCTTCCACATCCGAAGGACTACAATTGCGATGCCTCCTAAGAAAGTCCAAGGCACAGCCACCGCGGAAGGGTCATCTCCCGATATCCATGTGGATATCTCACCCCAAACCCAGGTTTTCCTTCTTAATTTTTATTTTATATCGTTGTAATTCTATCATGCAAGGTTAGTTGTTAGAAATAGGATATATTTTGTCCTAGTTGTTTTTCATGACGAAGAAATTTAGTCAATAATACATCTAATGGAACATGAAAAATAAATAAAGTATAAACATATTTTTAGCAAAAAGCTTTATGCATTGAAATGAATTATGAGCTAGATTATTACCCATTAAAATAGTATACTTCAGTTAAGCCTAAAGATATAAAACTGCATCTCGCACTATTAAGCCCTATTCTTTTTGCAATGATTCATCATGGAAAGTGCAAATCATGGAATGATTCTTACGATGCATAAACTCTATCAAATTATCATTGTTAACTGTATAAATTAGCAAAAAAAGGTTGCTTATTTAGCATGAATTTTGTTTGCAAAGAAAAGGGAAGATTAGTTGAAATTTACCTTGCCTGACCTCAAACCGATAAGTTAAGGATTGAAAAATCAATTTACGCATAGTCAACAAATCATGTGGAAGTAATCTCGAAATTATCTTCTAGAGTTAACCAAATTGGCATAAAATTTAAACACCTAAGCCGTGGATTACTCGTTCGGAATAAGTTAAATTCCAAGAAACACCTATACCTTAAATACTTGCCCGCATTCACTGAATATAGGGACAGTGAATTTGTAATCATAAAATGAACTAGGGTTTGTCCCTAGGAATCTTTCAAAGATGAAACTTGGAAACCCTATGTCTAACGATGTTAGTCTAAAGAACCTGAAATAGATTGTTTCGTGACTCCATTGTCGCATAGTACGATGCAATACTTGCACAGCAAGTACGAAGTTTAGAGCACTGTTTGGCTTTGTTTGATCAATGAATTAAAAGATAGATGGATATCTATACTTCAGGTTAAAGTCCTGAAGGGAGAGGCAGCTTCAGTTACCCCCGACTGCCTGCCTAACCCTAACAAAGGGGGTTGTTGACCGCGCCAGGATAGTGGACCGAACCCGCCACAGGAGGTCTCTCCGTTAGTGGACCGCGCTGGGATAGTGGACCGAACTCTCCGCGAGAGGTCTCTCTGTTAAGCGCTACTTGGAGCAGGAGGACGCTTGGTGCCAGGGGGGCTCTGGCCAAATCCCTCGCCTTCCGGGTCCTGCACAAGAGGCTAACGTGACTCGGGATTGGATCTCAAGGCCCGTATACTAGTCTCCAGGCGGAAACTTGGATTAGTGATCCCTATGGATTACTGGATAGCCTTCGGGCGGATTGCGGATAAGCCTACGGGTAGGACTCTTTGTATTTCAAAGATAAATATGATAACTTGTTAATAACGAATTTATCTGATATGGTTTTTCTATGTCAAGTGATAAGATTACGTGAAGGAACCAGTACCTAACGGGTTAATTAAAGAAGCTAGTTGTTACATGTCCAACTAATGTTTTAGGTAATTAAATAACTAAAACAACCCGAGGAAAGTGCGGAGGATGGGGCATAGGTCCATCCTACGGATGGGTGGTCCCGGTTGGCCGAGAACTTTTCTCAAATCACGATAGACAGCAGGAAGATTATCAGAGAACATGAACAACTAAAGCGTTGACCTAGAGTTATGAGTAAACCCGATTTTATGCTATTTTAGGGAAACAAAATGGGACTATGCCTTACGGCAAAGAGGTTGATCTTTGCATCCCTCTCGTTTCCCATTCTCCTTGAGCCAAATGCAGCGTGAATCCACTTCGGACCTGGTGTTTCTGCATAAAGTAGTTCGCTTGGGTCCGACACTAGTTGCTGTTGGGAAATGACCAATCAGGATAACCCTAATTGAGGTCGATCCTAAGTGGGAACGGCTAGAATACTTTCACTACGTGGCAGACACGGAAAGCCCTAGATCTCTAACCCATGACATTCCATGGGAGTGCCACGCAAAGCTTTCTAGACATCCTTTCTAATGGACTGCTAAGAGTGTCCTGAAAATACAAGTGGACACGTTACAGTTGGTATCAGAGCCGACCAACAATGGAATTTTTTTAATGAAATCTTAATAAGTTGAAGTAAATAAAATGTTGCTGTCCAAACATTTCCTTACCTTTAATGCTGTCTTGCAAAATTACGAAGCGTGGAACAAGTTCTTAGTATTTCAAATCATGTTTATGACTGCAATGCATTCTCCGCATTATCGACAAAGGGTTGAGATGATGAACATCCTAGAGCACATCTATCATCCATCACCTTTGTACATGGAACGAAGATGGATGGGTGCTTCAGGAATCTACTATATAGCTGCCCACCGGTTTGCTTATCTACAAACCAACCTAAAGAGGATCAAGTGGTTGGAAGACCTGAAAGTCGTGAAGCTGTTCATTTTTGTGGAAGCTCACGTAAACTCAACTTTACATATTCGAGGTCGGAGGGTTGAGATGAACTCATATGTATATGGGGAAGTAATCCGTGTAATCCCCGCTGATAGGATTAAAGTGTTGGGCCGCCATGAGAAGTACGGATTCCAACGGAAAGGAAATCCTGAACTTCCAATGATTTATCGATTCCTAAAAATCCATGACCTGAAACCATACTACTATACAATTCTTGTAGATAAATGTAATACAATGTTGTTCTCCCCAAACTAAATGTAAGAGTTGGCTTATCATCGCAAGAAATGTTGTATTCTGAAAGGGATATGCCCATATAAATACAAATAAGACTTCTTTTTATCAATGTCTGATTATGCAAATAGCTACGTTGCTTACGTAATAGCTGAATTAAAGATGTAATATAAATCAATGACGATTATTGTATAATAACGTTAAGAAACCTTTATCCAGGCACAACCCCAGGTACAGGTTCCTAATTTGCCTCCTACATCAAGTACAGATTATCCGTTACCTGGGAGAAGCTGAAGAAAGCTGTGTAGGGAAGATACTTGCCACCTGCATATTGCACACAGAAGATCAATGAGTTTTACGAGCTAAAACAGCTGGGACTCACTCTTGACGCATACTATTCCAAATTTGTCTCACTTCTTAAGTATGCATCGTAGATGGACATGACATAGCAGGTGTCTAAACTTTGTGTGGGGTTAAATCCACCAGTCAATACCCGTCTTGAATCTATGCGTCCATCAGATCTTCAGGACGCACTCATTCGAGTGGCGCCTATAATTCAGGAGGTGCAGGCTAGACCAAGGGGTAACAAAACTTGGTCTTATAATGACCCGAACAGAGGAGCATTCAGACCTCAAATGAAGAGAGTTCAAGATCATAATCAGGGACAAAGAAAGAAAGCAAGGACGAATAACATCAACAACTTTGTTCCTACTCAAAGTAATGGCCGAAACCTCCATTGTTTCCACTGCAATGAACTCGGTCACTTCAAGAGGCAATGTCCCAAGCTTGGTGGAGGACATCGCCAAGAGCCTTTTCAAGGAACAAGCCGTGGTCAAGGAGTCGCTTCCCGAGGCAGAGGAAGAACCGCCTGCATTGCCAATAGGCAAATGTGTGAAGAAGAAGAAGAAGAAGATCCGACCATGGAAGCGGAGTTTGAAAGAGTGACAGTCCATGCTGCTCTACACAAGAAAGGGCCGAATTGCCAGTTCTTAGTGATTCAGACACCGTCCAACTATCAAGGTAAAAGTTTCAAGACCTTGATTGATTGTGGCAGTAAACATTCCTTTATCTCACCAGCATGTGCAAAAAGATTAGGAATAGCCATAGTAGAAGCACCTACCCTGCTTGTGGAATTGGCAAATGGTCGTGAGGTTACTTGTACCAGGCAAACTGCTAAGGTGGAATTCTTTCTGGGAGGAAAGAAGACTTTGGTCAAATTCAGAATCATGAATTTAGGTATCCATGAGTGTCTTCTTGGAATGGATTCGCTTAAGCCTAACGACGCCCACATTCACTGTGGAAAGGGTCAAGTTTCCTTTCGAAACTCTGAAAGGGAATTAGTCACAACTCAAGGTGAGGCTGGAGTGCCAAGAATCCAATTGGCCAAAGTATCTCGGATCATAAAAGGAGTCAGAAAAGGATTACATGTTTACTTGATCAAACTCAACAAGTTAGATCAGAAGCAAGAGTCTAATGAAGGACCTTCTTGGATAAATGAATACACAGACGTATTCCCTGAAGACTTGACTAAACTCCCGCCTCAAAGAGAAGTGGATCATGAGATTAAGTTAGTACAAGGAGCTGCACCAATTGCAAAGAGACCTTATAGAATGTCCATACGAGAAGCAATTGAGCTGAAGGAACAACTCAAGTAATTGCTAGATCAGGGCCTAGCAGTTCACCTTGGGGAGCTCCAGTACTATTCTAGAAAAAGAAAGAAAGGACACTTCAACTATGTATTGATTACCGAGGATTGAATCAATCAACAATCAAGAACAAGTATCCTATTCCTAGAATAGATGAGCTTCTTGATCGTCTTCAGGGTGTGAATATCTTTTCCAAGATTGATCTCAAGTCAGGTTACTATCATATAAGGATCAAGGAAGAAGATATCCCAAAGACGGCCTTCAATACAAGATATGGGCACTTTGAGTTCCTAGTTATGTCATTCGGGCTTACGAATGCACCTGCCACCTTCAATAGGTTAATGAAGGATATCTTTAGGCCATATCTTGATGATTTCATGCTTATCTTCTTTGACGACACTTTAATTTATTCTAAACAGGAAAAAGATCATGAACCCCAACTTTGGATTGTCCTTGAGACAATGAGGTCACATAAGCTGTATGCTAAAATGAAGAAGTGTGCATTTTTCAAGCGTCAGATTGAATATCTGGGATTCATAATATCAGCAGAAGGAATCTCAGTGGACCCAGCCAAGGTCAGAGATGTGCTTGAGTGGCCAATACCAACATCCGTCAAAGAGATAGGTAGCTTTCTTGGATTGACAAGATGGTATAGGGTCTTCATCAAGAACTATGCTTTGATTGCAGCACCTCTGACGGACTTACTGAAGAAGCAAACTTCCATTGCATGGTCAACTCTCGAAAGAAATAGCTTTGACAGATTGAAGCAAAGTTTGGTATCAGCACCTATTCTAAAACTTCCAGACCTCAATAAGGAGTTCGAGGTAGTAACTGATGCTAGCATTCTTGCCTTGGGGTGTGTACTTATGCAGGAAGGTCATCCAGTAGCATACTCTTCAAGGAAATTGAAGAGTCATGAAAAGAATTATGCTACGCATGATCTAGAATTGCTAGGTGTCATCCATGCTCTAAAGCTTTGGAGACACTACCTGTTGGGTAATAAGTTTACTCTAGTAACTGACCATAAGAGTCTCAAATGGATCTTTACCCAGAACGAGCTCAACATGAGGCAACGTCAGTGGATTGAAGTGTTGGAGGAGTATGACTTTGAAATCAAGTACCTACCAGGAAAAGAGAATGTAGTTGCCGATGCACTTAGTCGCAAGGCATTCCTTAATTTCCTAATCTTGCAAAATCCATCAACAGCCAGATCTCTAGCTACAAAAGTATCTATGCCAAACAACCCTATACTTGAGCTAGCTAGAGAGGATGCATGGCATGATCCGGTCTACCAAACAATGCTAAGGGAGATCTCTATCAAGGATCAGAATCAAAAGTTGCAAGCTAAGTATCATGAATTTTCTATCAATAGTGGGCTTGTCTACTATAGAACAAGGCTATGTATACCAGCAAGCCAGTCACTTAAGTAGAAGATATTGTGGGAAGCTCATGATTCCCCTTTCGCAGGATATCCTGGCTATGCCAAGACTCTCAATGCAGTTAGGAAGAGCTACCATTGGGAGAGGCTCAAAGGTGATCTTCTCAAATATGTCACCGAGTGTTTGTCTTATCAACGTATCAAAGCCGAACATGTCATGATGCCAGGGAAACTGCGACTGCTTGATATCCCCCAAATGAAATGGGAATTCATCAGTATGGATTTTGTTGTAGGCCTACACCAAGTCTAGGGAGGATACAACTCCATCATGGTTGTGGTTGACATGCTTACTACGGTTACACACCTTATTCCAATAAAGACAAACTATAAATCCTCAGACATTGCAAGATTGTTTATCAAGGAGATATTCAAGCTACATGGTTTACCCAGGAGAATCATTAGTGATCGTGATTCTCTCTTCACATCACACTTCTGGAGAGCTATCTTTGAAGCTATTGGGACTCAACTCTGTTTTAGCACTGCCTACCATCCCCAAACGGATGGCCAAACAGAGTGAGTAAATCAAGTCATCGAGGATATGCTTAGGGCATACTGTTGTCATGAACCGAAGAGGTGGATTCAAATCTTGCCTATGGTTGAATTTGCCTACAATTCTTCTTACCAACAAAGCATTCGGATGACCCCTTTTCAAGCATTATATGGTCGTGACTGTCGAAGTCCCCTAAACTTCTCAGATCCAACCTTAAGGGTTGAAGCTTCAAGGCAGATGTTGGAAGAGATGGATGACCAACTAAAGTCAATAAGACAAGACATCCAAGCGGCCAAGGATAGACAGAAAGCATACGTGGATTTGAAGCATCAAGATAGAGTCTTCGAAGAAGGAGACATGGTCTTCATTCGCGTACACCCTAAAAAGAGTTCCCTATTCTTAGGAGATTGCAAGAAGCTAAGTCCAAGGTATTCTGGGCCGTACAAAATCCTCAAATGCCTAGGACCTAATGCTTATAAATTGCAACCTCCTGAGAACCTAAAGGTTCACAATGTATTCCATATCAGCCTATTGAAAAAATATGTACCTAATCCTAACCATGTACTTGACGATCAACAAGTTGTAATGCCTAGTCAAGGAGTCCTTGATTTAAGGCATGATAGGATCTTAGATGTTAGGGAGAGATAATTAAGATCCAGAACCCTGAGAGAATGCCTCGTCCAGTGGAAGGACTATCCCGAAGAGGATGCCACTTGGATAGATGAAGGCACACTCAACCATCAATATCCCCAGTTTATCTCGAGATGAGGACATCTCAATTCCTCTAAGGGGGAGAGAATGCAACGTCCGCATAAACATTTTTTTTAAAGGATACTACAATTTTAAAAAAAATATATTCCCCTCCCCAACCGACTGATGTGCTGGAAGGGGAGGAGAATAGCAATGAAGTAGAAGCTCCTCGGTGGAAGCTCATGGGTGCAGAGTGCCAAGCCTCTCGCCACATTGAGAGGGAGGATTCCCTCCCCTCAGCTATTTAAGCCAGGGATGATGAGACAATGGGGGAGGGTGCTGCTGCCATAGGAAAAAGGGCATGCTAAGGGTATCATGCGGAGGCATCGCCGCTGAACAAGAGGGGGAGGGAATCTTGAGATTGCAGTGGTCCGAGAGGAGAGGGGTTCCATCACCCTGTTGCGTCGAGCTTAGAGGGAGAGGATGGTCATGGAGAGGGAGGAGCCAGCCCTGCTGCCGCTAGACAACAGACACGCCATCGGCCACCCTGATCCACCATTGAAATCCGTTGCAGCCACCTCCTGGACGTCGCATCACGGCTAGGGAGTTATTTTTCCCCCACGTGTCCTTCCCCGGAAGCTTGGAAGCTTCCAAAAAGAGGGGCCATCTTAGCCCCCATTCCCCTTGGCCTTTATGAAACCCTTTTTTACCACCCCCCCATGTCCTAAAATTTTCCCCCTTAAGCCCCATTTCACCCCCCCCTCGGGTTTTAAACCCCTTAAGCCTTTTTTCACCCCCCCCCCCCACGGATTTTAAAACACCTTAAGCCCCTTTCACCCCCCTTCTCGTGCCTTTTCAAAACCCTTCCATACCTCCCGTGACTTAACCTTTAAACCCTTTCCATGACATATTGAAAACCCCCGTGTGTAAAATCCCTTATCTCCCTTCCCTTGTGACATATTGAAGACCCCCTCATGTTTAAATCTCATAAGTTTTTTTTTTTCCTTAGCCTTCCCATGTTTCCTGTGGGCTTTAAAAACCGCGTGTTTTATAAAATTCCTTAAGCCTTTCTCTTGGACTTAGGGATTACTCCCCATTTCTCCCATGGTTAAAACTCTTAGCCATTCCTTACCCTTTTCAAAAATACCCTTGGGACTTTGATTTTTTTCCCTACTTGAAAAAGAGAAGAAAAGTATTGAGGTGCAAGGGAGCGACGGTGGAATTCCGAAAAGGAGTGTAAAGCTGCTTCCACGTCCGAAGGACTACAATTGCGATGCCTCATAAGAAAGTCCAAGGCACAGCCTCGGAAGGGTCATCTCCCGGTATCCATGTGGATATCTCACCCCAAAACTAGGTTTTCCTTCTTAATTTTCATTTTATATCGTTGTAATTCAATCATGCAAGGTGAGTTGTTAGAAATACAATATATTTTGTCCTAGTTGTTCACAATGAAGGAATTTAGTCAATAATACATCTAATGGAACATGCAAAATAAATAAAGTATAAACATATTTTTAGCAAATAGCTTTATGCATTGAAATGAATTATGAGCTTGATTATTACCCATTAAAATAGTATACTTCGGTTAAGCCTAAAGGTATAAAACTGCATCTTGTACTATTAAGCCTTATTCTTTTTGCAATGAATCATCATGGAAAGTGCAAATCATGGAATGATTCTTACGATGCATAAACTCTATCAAATTATCATTTTTAACTATATAAATTAGCAAAGAAAAGGTTGCTTATTTAGCATGAATTTTGTTCGCAAAGAAAAGGAAAGATTAGTTGAAATAACCTTGCCTGACCTCAAACCGATAAATTGGCATAAAACCTAAACACCTAAGCCGCGGATTACTCGTTCGGAATAAGTTAAATTCCAGGAAACGCCTATACCTTAAATACTTGCCCGCATTCACTGAATGTAGGGACAGTGAATTTGTAATCGTAAAATGAACTAGGGTTTGTCCCTAGGAATCTTTCAAAGATGAAACTTGGAAACCCTAGGTCTAACGACGTCAGTCTAAAGAACCTGAAACAGATTGTTTCGTGACTCCATTGTCGCATAGTACGATGCAACACTTGCACAGCAAGTACGGAGTCATATGGTCTTGTGATTGGTTCACAAGAAAAGAAGGCCAAATTCTCGCAACGAGGATGGTGGATCCTTACGCAAGTTATCTTGCAAGAGGATAAATACTTTGGTATCTTGCTTGAGTAATGAAGATTAATTGGAAATTAAAGACCAGAAACTGAAGTACCTAGTGAACTTAAGGTTTCACCAAGTTGGGTTAATAGGGTACGCCCTAACCCAGGATACAGGGAATCTTGCCAAGTTGCAAGTCATCCCGGATCGAGTGCTGGATGCATTGGAAAAGAAGGATTCATTCCTTAGCAGTTTGCCAACAACGAAAACGATCAATGGAAATGTTTGTGCTTGCTATAGATTTTAGAGCACTGTTTTGCTTTGTTTGATCAATGAATTAAAAGATAAATGGATATCTATACTTCAGGTTAAAGTCTTGAAGGGAGAGGCAGCTTTAGTTACCCCCAAGTGCCTGCCTAACCCTAACCAAGGGGGTTGTTGACTGCGCCGGGATAGTGAACCGAACCCACCGCAAGAGGTCTCTCCGTTAAGCGCTACTTGGAGCAGGAGGATGCTTGGGTTCCAGGGGGGCTTTAGCCGTAAATCCCTCGCCTTTCGGGTCCTGCACAAGAGGCTAACATGACTCGGGATCGGATCTCGAGGCCCACATACTAGTCTACGGGCGGAAACTTGGATTAGTGATCCCTATGGATTACTGGATAGCCTTCGGGCAGATTGTGGATAAGCCTACGGGCTGGAATCTTTGTATTTCAAAGATAAATATGATAACCTATTAATAACGAATTTGTCTAATATTGTTTTTCTATGTCAAGTGATAAGATTACGTGAAGGAACCAGTACCTAATGGCTTAATTAAAGAAGCTGGTTGTTACATGTCCAACTAATGTGTTAGGTAATTAAATAACTAAAACAACCCGAGGAAAGTGCGGAGGATGGGCCATAGGTCCGTCCTATGGATGGGTGGTCCCAGTTGGTCGGAAACTTTTCTCAAATCATGATAGATAACAGGAAGATCGTCAAAGAACACGAACAACTAAAGCGTTGACCTAGATTTATGAGCAAACCCGATTTTACGTTGTTTTAGGAGAACGGAATGGGACTATGAATTACGGAAGAGAGGTTGATCATTGCATCCCTCTCGTTTCCCATTCTCCTTGAACCAAGTGCAGCGTGAATTCGCTTCGGACCTAGTGTTTCTACGTAAAGTAGTTCACTTGGGTCCGACGCTAGTTGCTGTTAGGAAATGACCAATCATGATAACCCTAATTGAGGTCGATCCTAAGTGAGAACGGCCGGAATACTTCTGCTACGTGACAAACACGAAAAGCCCTAGATCGCTAACCCGTAACATTCCATGGGAGTGCCGGGCGAAGCTTTCTAGACATCCTTTCCGATGGACTACTAGGACGTGTCCTGAAAATACAAGTAGACACGTTACAATTAGTATCAGAGCCAACCAACAACGGAATTGTTTTTATGAAATCTTAATAAGTTGAAGTAAAGAAAATGTTGCTGTCCAAACATTTTCTTACCTTCAATGTTGTCTTGCAGAATTACGAAGCGTGGAATAAGTTCTTAGTATTTCGAATCATGTTTATGACTGCAATGCATTCTCCCCATTATCGACAAAGGGTTGAGATGATGAACATCCTAGAGCAGATCTATAATCCATCACCTTTGTACATGGAACGAAGATGGACGGGTGCTTCAAGAATCTACTATATAGCCGCCCACCAATTTTCTTATCTACAAACGAGAACCTAAAGAGGATCAAGTGGTTGGAAGACCTGAAAGTCATGAAGCTGTTCATTTTTGTGGAAGCTCACGTAAACTCAACTTTGCATATTCGAGGTCGGAGGGTTGAGATGAACTCATATGTATATGGGGAAGTAACACGTGTAATCCCCACCGACAGGATTAAAGTGTTGGGCCGCCATGAGAAGTACGGATTCCAATGGAAATGATATTTTGAACTTCCAATGATTTATCGATTCCTAAAAATCCATGACCCGAAACCATACTACTATACTGTTCCTGTAGATAAATGTAATACAACGTTGTTCTCCCCAAACTAAATGTAACAGTTGTCTTATCATTGCAAGAAATGTTGTATTCTGAAAGGGCTATGCTCATATAAATACAAATAAGACTTCTTTTTATCAATGTCTGATTATGCAAGTAGCTACATTGCTTACGTAATAGCTAAATTAAAGATGTAATTTCAATCAATGACGATTATTGTATAATAACATTAAGAAACCTTTATCCAGGCACAACCCCAAGTACAGGTTCCTAATTCGCCTCCTACATCAAGTACTGCTGTAATCCAGGAGAAGAAGTTCCTTCTCAAGCAGATTAAGCCACCCGAGTTTGACGGAAGAGGCAGATTTGCCCAAGCTGATGCTGAAATTTGGATTGAATCCATGGAGGATTACTTCGAAGTAGCCGGTACTGCACCTGCCAATCAAGCTATGCTCGCCAAGCAAAAGCTCACCGGTGAAGCCAGGCTTTGGTGGAAGTAATGGTGCAGGGATCAAGGGATCGCAGAGGGATCCGTTACCTAGGAGAAGCTGAAGAAAGACGTGCAGGGAAGATACTTGCCACGTGCATATTGCACATAGAAGATGAATGAGTTTTACGAGCTAAAACAGTTGGGACTCACTCTTGGCGTGTACTATTCCAAATTTGTCTCACTTCTTAAGTATGCATCGTAGATGGACATGATACAGCAGGTGTCTAAACTTTGTGCAGGGTTAAATCCACCAGTCAATACCCGTCTTGAATCTATGTGTCCATCAGACCTTCAAGACGAACTCATTTGAGCGGCACCTATAATTCAGGAGGTGCAGGCTAGACCAAGGGGTAAAAAGAAACTTGGTCTTATAATGACCTGAATAGAGGAGCATTCAGACCTCAAATGAAGAGAGTTCAAGGTCATAATCAAGGACAAAGAAAGAAAGCAAGGACGAATAACGTCAACAACTTTGTTCCTACTCAAAGTAATGGCCGAAACCTCCGTTGTTTCCACTGCAACGAACTCGGTAACTTCAAGAGGTAATGTCCCAAGCTTGGTGGAGGACATCGCCAAGCGCCTTTCCAAGGAACAAGTCATGGTCAAGGAGCCGCTTCCCGAGGCAGAGGAAGAACCGCCTGCATTGCCAATAGGCAAATGAGCGAAGAAGAAGAAGAAGAAGATCCGACCATGGAAGCAGAGTTTGAAAGAGCGACAGTCCATGCTGCTCTACACAAGAAAGGGCGAAATTGCCAGTTCTCAGTGATTCAGACATCGTCGGGACTATCAAGGTAAAAGTTTCAAGACCTTGATTGATTGTGGCAGTACACATTCCTTTATCTCACCAGCATGTGCAAAAAGATTAGGAATAGCCATAGTAGAAGCACCTACCCTGCTTGTGGAATTGGCAAATGGTCGTGAGGTTACTTGTACCAGGCAAACTGCTAAGGTGGAATTCTTTCTGGGAGGAAAGAAGACTTCGGTCAAATTCAAAATCATGAATTTAGGTATCCATGAGTGTCTTCTTGGAATGGATTCGCTTAAGCCTAACGACACCCACATTCACTGTGGAAAGGGTCAAGTTTCCTTTCGAAACTCTGAAAGGGAATTAGTCACAACTCAAGGTGAGGCTGGAGTGCCAAAAATCCAATTGGCCAAAGTATCTCGGATCATAAAAGGAGTCAGAAAAGGATTCCCTGTTTACTTGATCAAACTCAACAAGTTAGATGAGAAGCAAGAGTCTAATGAAGGACCTTCTTGGCTAAAGGAATACACAGACGTATTCCCTGAAGAGTTGACTGAACTCCCAACTCAAAGAGAAGTGGATCATGAGATTAAGTTAGTACCAGGAGCTGCACCAATTGCAAAGAGACCTTATAGAATGTCCATACGAGAAGCAATTGAGCTGAAGGAACAACTCAAGCAATTGCTAGATCAGGGCTAAATCCGGCCTAGCAGTTCACCTTGGGGAGCTCCAGTACTATTCCAAAAAAAGAAAGATAGGACACTTCGACTATGTATTGATTACCGAGGATTGAATCAATCAACGGTCAAGAACAAGTATCCTATTCCTAGAATAGATGAGCTTCTTGATCATCTTTAGGGTGCAAGTCTCTTCTCCAAGATTGATCTCAGGTCAAGTTACTATCAGATAAGGATCAAGGAAGAAGATATCCCAAAGACGGCCTTCAATACAAGATATGGGCACTTTGAGCTCCTAGTTATGTCATTCGGGCTTACGAATGCACCTGCCACCTTGAATAGGTTAATGCAGGATATCTTTAGGCCATATCTTGATAATTTCGTATCGGTCCCTAAGTGGGAATGCCGGGAACACTTTCGCTACGTGGCAGACGCGGAAATCCCTAGATCGCAAACACGTAACATTCCATGGGAGTGCCGGGCAAAGCTTTCTAGACATCATTTCCGATGGACTGCTAAGAGGTGTCTTGAAAATACAAGTGGACACGTTACAAGCATAGCCTAGTTGGCGGGTGTAGTACCGGCTGCTTCAAAGTAATCCTCCATGGATTCAATCCAAATTTCAGCATCTACTTGGACGGACCTACCTCTCCTGTCAAATTCGCGCGGCTTAATCTACTTGAGAAGAAACTTCTTCTCCTGGATTACGGCAGTATCAGATGTAGGAGGCAAACTGGGGATCTCTACCTGGGGTTGTGCCTGGATAAAGGATTCTTAGCATTATTACTCGTTCATCATTACGATTTATATTACATCTCCATTTCAGCTATCAACCAAGCAATCTAACCACTTAACTTCTTATTAATTATCATGCACAAACAGACATTGATAAAAAGAAGTATTATTGTATTTATATGGGCATACCCCTTTCAGAATACAACATTTCTTGCGATGATAAGCCAACTGTTTACATTTATTTTGGGGAGAATAATGTTGTATTATATTTATCTACAGGAACTGGGTAATAGTATGGTTTTGGGTCATGGATCTTCAGGAATCAGTAAGTTATTGGAAGATCAGGATATCCTTTCCTTTGGAAACCATTCTTCTCATGGCGCCCCAACACTTTGATCTTGTCGGTGGGGATTACACGGGTCACTCAGCTCAACCCTCCGACCTTGAATATGTAAAGTTGAGTTTACGTGAGCTTCCACAAAAATGAACAGCTTCACGATTTTCAGGTCTTCCAACCACTTGATCCTCTTTAGGTTGGTTTGAAGGTATGCAAACCGGTGGGTAGCTATATAGTAGATTCCTGAGGCACCCGTCCATCTTTGTTCCATGTACAAAGGTTATGGATTATAGATACGCTCTAAGATGTTCATCATCCCAACACTTTGTTGATAATCCGGGGAATGCATTGCAATCATAAACATGACTCGGAACACTAAGAACTTGTTCCATGCTTCGTAATTCTGCAAGACAGCATCGAGAGTAAGGAAATGTTTGGAACAGCAACATTCGCTTCACTTCATCTTATTAAGATTTCATAAAAAAACAAATCCTTTGTTGGTTTTCTCTGATACCAACTGTAACGTGTCCACCTGTTATCTTCAGGACACTCTTAGCAGTCCATTGGAAAGGATGTCTAGAAAGCTCCTCCCGGCACTCCCATGGAATGTTACGGGATTTGCGATCTAGGGCTTTCCGCGTCTGCCACATAGCGGAAGTATTCCGGTCGTTCCCACTTAGGACCGACCTGAATTAGGGTTTTCCCTATTGGTCATTTCCTAACGGCAACTAGCGTCGAACCCGAGCAAACTACTTTACGCAGAAATGCCAGGTCCGAAGCGGATTCATGCTGCACTCGGTTCAAGGAGAATGGAAAACGAGAGGGATGCGAAGCTCAACCTCTCTGCCATAAGGCATAGTCCCATTCCGTTCCCCTAAAATAATGTAAATCGGGATCATTTATAACTTAGAATCTAGTTCAGCGCCCTTTTTCTATTTGTATCCTTTGAAACGATCTTCTCGCTGTCCATCATGATTGAGAAAAGTTCCCGGCCAACCGGGACCACCCATCCGTAGGACTGACCTATGGCCACATCCTCTACACTTTCCTCAGGTTGTCTTAGTTATTTAATTACCTAATACATTTAGTTGGACATGTATCACAATCAGCTTCCTTAATTAACCCGTTAGGCACTGGTTCCTTCACGTAATCATAACACTTGACATAGAAAAACAATGTTAAACAATTTCCTTTTCAATAGGTTATCATATTTATCTTTGAAATACATAAATTCCAGCCCGTAGGCTTATCCATAATCCGTTCGAAGGCTATCCAGCAATCCACAGGGATTACTAATCCAAGATTCCTCCCGCAGACTAGTATGCGGGCCTCGAGATCCAATCCTGAGTCACATTGGCCTCTTCTGCAGGGCCCGGAAGGTGAGGGATTTAAGGTCAGAGCCCCCTTGGCACCCAAGCGTCCTCATGCTCCAAGTAGCGCTCAATGGAGAGACCTCTCGCGGTGGGTTCGGTCCACCTTCTTGGCACGGTTAACAACACCCTTGGTTAGGGTCAGGCGGGGGTAACTGAAGCCGCATCTCCCTTCAGGCCTTCAACGTGAAGCATTAGATATATTTTCATCCTTTAATTCTTTGAGAAAACAAAGCAAAACAGTGCTCTTAAAATTGTTACAAGCATAATCATTTGCATTGGTTGTTATTTTTGGCCAACTGATAAGGAGTGAATCCATCTTTTTGAATGCATCCAGCACTCGATCCGGGATCAATTGCGACTTGGCAAGATCCCATGAGTTTGACTGTTAACCCTTGTATCCTTGGGTTAGGGCTGTACCCTATTAACCCAACTTAACCAAAACCTTAGAAGTGAATATGTTATTCCAATTCACTGATTGGTCTTTTGCTTCAAGCAAATATCTAATCCCCGTATCTTGGTCACTTTACCCAAGAAAGGTAATATATCCAGACAATTATTCATCCTCTTGCAAGATAAACTTACGTAAGAATTTTCCAATCTCATTCCGAGGAATTGACCATTCCCTTGTGATCAATTCACAAGATCGTGCAACTCTACAACTTGTTGCACAAGTGTCGCATCAAACTATGGGACTATTTACCCATTGAATGGAGTCAAGAAACAATTTGTTCCTGATTGCATTAGGCCGACATTGTTAGTCCTAGGGTTCCAAGTTCAAACCGAGTTTCATCTTATTAGCGAGAGATCCTTAGGGTAAAAACCCTAGATCTTTTCTCGCAAGTATGTCCTATTGTCCCTACATTTCGTGAATGTGGGCAAGTCTTTAGGATATAGGAGTTTCAGCTTTGGCAATACGAGTGACTAGGTAAATATCCTTAACGTGCTAACCCTAGTTAGCTCTTTGAGATATCTTGCATTGAATTAACCCTTCCTAAATGAGTACCTCGTGGTTTTTGGTGTTTAGGTTTAAACCAATTTAACCTGTCTATTCTTGAAGATAATTACGCTACCATTTCCGTAACCACATGATTCATTGTCTACGTTAAGTTGATTTACAAACCCTAACTTTTCGGATTAGGTCAAAGCATAGGTTAAGCTATAGCCTAATTCCAATTGATCATCCTATAACATGCAAACAAGATTCATGCTAAAACATGCAACCTTTTTCTACTTTCATTTTCGAATGAATTTGTTGTACGCAGAACTTACAAAACCTTTCGTTGATTTTGAGTTTTTAGGCCACGTGCCTAGAGTTAAATCTTCTTCATGCAGCCCTAGCAATTTCCTACGGTTGCTAGCAACTTTCTATAATGAATCATTTTGAAGAAAATATGGTCAATAATGTGATATGCGGTTTATTCCTTCCATGCTAAAGTGTACTATCATAATTCCGTTTTGTAAAGATGGGCATTAATTAATCTAATTAATGCATAAAATCCACTTGTTAGATATGCATAGAAATATTATGCTTGCTTTATTTTGTTCATTTTATTTTTAAAAAAATACTAATGACCGAATTCTTCCATCATGAGCTATCTCTTTTAAATTAGTCAAAGTATTTAAAACAAAAAATGCATCCTATCTCCAAAAATGATCCATGCATGATTGAATTATAACGACGTAAATTAAAATTAGGAAGAAAAACCTGGACTTGTGGTGAAATGTCCACATGGATGTTAGGAGACGATCCTCCTGTAGTTGTGCCTTGTGCTTTGTTAGGAACCATCGCGAATGTGGCCTTTTCGTCTTGGATGCAAATCTATGACCTTGGCCTTCTCCTTTGCACGCGCAACTCCCTTTGTAATTCCACCGTCCTTTATGAATTCTTTTCCTTCCTTTCGTAGAAGCTCTGGTGCAAATTGTATACACGGAAAGGGGAAAAGAAAGTAACTTTGTGGTATGCTAAAAGGGGGGAAAAGAGGGTGCTTTGCGAAGGTCAATAGGAAGGGGGTTCTAAGAGACCCCGAGGTTAAGATGAAAATTTGAGAGACTTGCAATAATTTAAAAAAAGGCTTCAAGGACCCTAAAGCAATATGTGGGGGAAAAACCCACGGGGAGGGTTTTAAATCACGGGGAGGGTGGAAAAGAGGTTATAAACCCCTTAGAGAGGAAGGCTTAATAAAGCCACGGGAAGGGGCTTTGGATTCCAGGGGGGAGGGGGGGTTTATCAACCCCACATGTACAGGGGCTAGGAGGAAGCCCACAAGAAAGAAATTTGATGGGGAGGGGGGGGTGTAATAAGAAAGGGGGCTTAGGAGGCCCACCCTTAGAAGCTTCCAAGAAGCTTCTAAAGCTTCTGGAGACTGTAGAAGCCCACGTGGATGGAGGACAAATGGGTTTTGATTGGCGGCAGCGGTAGCATTCTGCACGACTCGCGATATTTAGAGTCTCGATGCCTCCTCTCTCAACGGTGCATCAGCAGGGTCTCAGCTCCTTTCTCCCAGCCTTCCTCCACTAGCTCTACGGCAGCGACGACACGGACTCCCAGCTCACGGCAACGATTAGGTAGTCTCTCAGATTCTTCCCCCTCTCCTTCACTCCTCCCACAGCTTATATAGCTGAGGGGAGGGATCCTCCC
Organism: Lygodium microphyllum; assembly: GCF_053477565.2. Taxonomy (NCBI): domain Eukaryota; kingdom Viridiplantae; phylum Streptophyta; class Polypodiopsida; order Schizaeales; family Lygodiaceae; genus Lygodium; species Lygodium microphyllum. Next base: position 113,700,787 of record NC_141159.1, on the reverse strand, counting down.
TCCCCCACGCGGCATAATGCATGCCTTTGCGCCCCTTCATAGCATCCAGTAGGGATGCTTATTCATCCCGCTTTCCCTCCCTCTCCCCTAGCACGACAGTCGACTGGGGGAAGGAGGGAATATTTTTTTTTAAATAAAAAATTTCCCATAATTTCAAATTATGACCTCCTACAAGGGGAGTTTCATGTGAAGAATGGGAAAGGAATTTGGAAATATTAAAGTAAGGGATTACTTAACCCCATTATAATGACGTTGCCCTTTGAAAAGTGGGACATTGATTTTATTAGACATGTGTATCCTTTGTCTACAATATGGAATACATGTATTATTATGGCAATAAACTACTCAATCCACCGAAAGAGCTTTTGTCTAATCATGGGACACACTTCTTGAGTAAGGTCATAGAAGCATTGATTGAAGTTTTAAAAATTTAAGAATAGTAAAAGAACAACTTATAACCCCCAAGAGAATGGGAATGTAGAGAGTACTAATAAGTTGCTTGTGGAGATTTTCTCTAAGACTATTTCAGAGGGCAAGTGTAGTTGGGATAAAAAAATTCATGTAGCTATTTGGCTTACAACATGACATTCAAAAGAGAAATAGGCCACACCCCGTTTAAGTTAGTATATGGGGAAGAATGTGTCTTACTCTTGGATATTGAGTTGCCTACAGTGAGATTTTCTCTAAATCATTATTTAGTCAAAGAGGAGGCATTGCACTTGCTTAGCACATCTTGATGAGATCATATTGTAGACCTTGTTACATTAGGAGTAGGAAAGAAGTGGATGAAAGTGCTTCATGATCTTCAAGCCAAGAATTATAAACTTGTCAAGGGCCAATAGGTTCTATATTATGATCCATATTGTGAGCTATTCCTAGCTTTGATTAAAAAATTCATTTAGGGAAGAGTGACTCTATTAGCCCTTTTAGAAACTTGCAATGGATAGAGTTTATTACTAAAGTAAACTTCAATAAGTTGAAGCCCTATTACATGTAGGGGTTGACATAGGATTTGGTGCCTTTGCAAGTCTCCTAGGATCCAACTTAAACTTGCAGTGTACCAATGTTATTTGGATGGAAAAAGTCATTCCTTATCTTGAGCATCCATATTTTAAGTAGCCCTACCACCAAGTCAAAGTCATTTGGCGGAGTAAGGGTTATTACATCTCTAACTAGCTAAACCAATCTTTCATATGGGATATTAAGTTCTATTTCCACCATTCTCATAGGGTTCCTACTAGCATTTCCATTGAATTTAGTAAGGAAGGACGAATTGCACCTATCACATACCGCCTCTCTAAGTTAGAATTCAATTAATATAAGTTTAAGTAGGTTGATCTATATGGTGTGGCACATCAATAATGCCTTGGTCTATACATTTTATTTTGATGGAGCTTTCCAAGGGCCTGCCAACTATGCAAGTGTAGGGGTTTTCATTACAAACCCCCATCATAGAGTGATCATGAAAATGGAGTCTATTTAGGCACTACTTTCACTATAATATGGTAGACTACAAGGCCTTACTCACGAGACTAGATTTAGCCAAATGTGGTAAAATTCAACGTCACATTTAGTTTTTTTTATAGAAAAAAGATGAATGGACTCAATAAGAGAACGAAATCGGGATATGGCTCTGTCGTTTATTCACAATTGGTGATCGACCACTTGAATGGGACCTACAATGTGAGAGATCCCATTCTATGAATGTTCCATCATGTAGCATTGGACATGCTTGATACCTTTGAGTTAGTGACTTGTTAGCTAATTTCCCATCAATGGAATCTCTTTGTAGACTCCTCGCACAACTATGCCTTTGTTGAATATGTATTTCTCAATTGTGGTCACGAGGGTCTTCTATAATTATTTGATGATGTTAGCCCATAACTACTTTGAAGACTCCTTGTTGACATGTGCTACTTTGGCTTACTGATGGTTAGTATTAATGAGTGGTACTGATAGATCTTCTTCGAATACTTTCATGGATGCATCAAGTTGTTCAACACCATATTTGTGGAATGTCCCTTACTATTTATGTAGGGGGACTGGCCAACAACTTAATGTATCTAGTGCAAGATGTGAGTAGCCCATCCCTTGGTCTAGGATTTAAGTGAGTTTTTGTGGGGATCAAGGGTGTAGATCACCATTTTTTTGCTAAAATTGGTGCTTTCTTGTCATATCTCATTAGGCCAAGAGGATTGTTTCGTTCTCTTTCTTGCCCTTCTCGGTTATTAGTTAGTGTTATTTTGAATGCTAGTTAATTTTTAGTAAAGGAAGGTTTTTTGCATGACAACATGGATCTGTCTTTCATACCATGTGTCTCTATCACCTTGTCTCTTGTTGGTTACTGCTCTATGTTTTGAGAGGCAGGGGTAGGGATTTTCTATATTGGTTTCCATGGATTTGAGGCCTAGAATTTGGCTAGGGTTTGAGTGATCTACTAAGTGGGATGCCTTGTTGCCAATTTCTTGCTTATTAAGGTTGTTCATAGGTTGATCTTGGGAGTCATTCTTATTTGTTTCATAGTCAATAGGGGGCTAGATCTTTTCTATAAGATAGCCAATCTAGATAGGAGTGTATAGTTTGATTTCTTGTCATGATAAATCCCCTTGGTAAGTGGGGCTAGGCTTTGAGTAGTGACCTACATGTTGAAATTTTTCACAAGTCCCATCATGGAAAAAAAAGAAAGAAGTGCTAGAAGATACTTGTCACCTTGTGAGGGCTTGGTAGGTTCATGGGTTTCATAGACCCGAGGTTGATGCTTTGTCCTCCTTGGGATAGGACTTAGCTATCGGGCTAGAAAAAAAAATAAAAATAAAAAGCATATACAATATGTTTATCACCTTGTAAGGTTTTGGTAGATTCTTGGGTATTGAGATCTCAAGCTCTACATAAGATGGCATCCACTACATGCCTTGTTGATGTTGCAAGATATTTTTCACTAGCATGTTAGGTGACTCATATGAGGATACACTAGTGATTCTACAGCTGGACTATGCCCACATAGTCCCATCCTTGGTTATGGCACATTCATTGTGCCACTTCTTTTTTCTTAGTGGATTCACTCTTAGTAACTACATGTACATACATTGTGGTACTTTCATATTAGTCTTTTACCATGTTATAGATTTAGTTATTTTATGTGGAATAAGAAGAAAGAAGAAGAATATTTCACCCCTATCTCTTTGTGTTCTTTAGTCTTCATTATTTTGTATGTGTGCTCTTGGTATCTTCACATCTCTTCCCTCTTGTGTATTTTTATGGTATCACAATTGTCCCACGACTATGCAGAGCTTGATTGAAGGTTGATGTGAGGGTGTTAGAGTACAAAAGTAAGCAAGCAAGAAATGGGTAACAAGCTCTTTCACCTTGCTTGATTTGCCTTCAGTTATAGCCGTAGGAGGCTTGTAGACTATAGTCTTTGATTGCAGTGAAACTTGGTGAGCAAGAAGAACATTGTATATATTGTAGATAAGCCCTTTAGGATTTTTTCAATATAATTTTTGGCATCTCAGGTCATCTTGGCTTCCATTCTAGACGTGCAAGTGGCCTTGACAATAGTTTTTGGATATACTACATTTCAATTGTGTCAGTTGTTTATAGGTGCACATGTTACAAATTTTGCATATTTACTAGGTTGCAAACATCAAAGGCATATACATATAGATTGTAGATTGTGGTTATTGTTGTATTATCAGTGAGAAAGGCTACATGTTTAGCTTTGGTGCACCTAGTATTAGCTTGCTTATAGATTACATTTTTTTGCAAAGTTTTCTATTTTGTAAAATGTTTGACGACTTCAATCAAATTGTTAATGCAAAGCGTGATAAGAACAATTATCCTATATGGAAGTTTAGGATGATAAATTTCTTGAAGGACAAAGGTGTTTGGAATGATATTGAAGGAGGTGTGGCAATAGCACTTGAAGTTCCTATGCTCTGCAAAATGCTATTACAAAATAGGTAAAGGGTAAGAAAGATTAGGAGCTGACATAGAGTAAAGTCATGTATTGTCAATTTGTCAGTATCATAGATAGCATGATGGGTTATTTACAAGAATCTGATAACTCCTCTATTGCATGGAAGAATCTGGTAAGGCTTTTTGAAGTAAACACAAAGGCCAAAAAGCTATAGCTCAAGTCAAAGCTAAACAAAGTGAAAAGAGAACCTATCCATTAATGATTATGCCTTGAAGATTAAGAGTATTTTGGAAGCTTTTGGATCTATTAATATGGTAGTTTATGATAATGTTGTTGTGCATGTACACTTAGATGGACTTAGAGATGAATATAAGAGCTTCAGGTCATCTATAAATATGAGGGATGATATCCTTGATTTTGTAGACTTGATTTCTATGTTGATACTTGCAAAGAAGTTACTTGAATTCATGTTCTTCTCAAAGTAAGAACAAGTCTAAAAAAGTGTTTTACTCTACTAATAGAGGTAGAGGTCATGGCAAAGGTCAAGATGGTGGTCATTGTCAATGCTATGATATATGACAAAAAAGAGGAGGGAAATCCCAAGGAAAGGGGGGACCAAAGAGGCCAAGTTATTGATTCTAATAGGCAACAATTTTTTGTTGATACCAAGGGGTATTAGCATTGTGGTCAGAAAGGCCACATTTCTAAAAAAATCTTTAAAAATAGAATTGAAATTAGAAGGGGAAAGAAATAGCAAGATAATTATACATCTAGTAGAAAAAACAATGATGACAGAAGTGAACATTTGTGTGTTATGCATTACTTGAATACTGTGAATGTTGATGATTCATCAAAGAATGATGTATGGTTTGTAGACTCAGGTGCCTCTAATCGTATGACTTCTCATGGAGAGTGGTTTAGAGAGATGCATAGTCTAGAGTCTCCAGGATATGTGGAGACAAGGGATGATACATCTCACTCCATTACTCATGTTGAAAGTGTTCGTTTGAGCATACATGATAATGAAACTAAGTATTTGGCTAATGTGATACATGTACCAAATATTACAAGTTTCTATTAGTAAGATGACAGAGTAGGCATTGTAGTTCGGATTCGGTTTATACCTAATGCTTGTTATGTAGAAGATCTCAAAAATCAATACAGGTTGATTGCAAAAGGAAAACATACTAGCAAATTGTTTACTCTTGAGTGAAGTCTTCCCGAAATGGATGTTTTCATGTTTACACAAGGTTTAGAAGGTTTAGGTGCTATGGTTTATATTGAAAGTTGGCATAAGAGAATTGATCATGTATGTGCAATGACTAAAGCATTCACAAAATATTGTGAATGGCTTGGCCAAGTTTAGGGTTGATGGGATGTATAAAGTATGTGAAGCATGTCAATTTGGAGAGAAAGCAAAGGTATGTATTTCCACATGAAAAGCATGTATGCAAGAAGCCACTTTAATTGAAACATTCTAATGTGTGGAGTTCCAGAAAGACTGCAACTTTGTGTGGTTGCAAATATAATGTTTTTTTCATTTGTGATTATACTCATAAAGTATGGAGTTACTTTATGCCTCCTTTATGCATGAGAAAAGTGAGTTATTAACTCACTTTAAAAGCTTTAAGAATTTGATTGAAAAGGATATATGATTGCATATTAAATACGTAAGGTCACATGGAGGGGGACAATATCTTTCCAATGCATTTTCTAACCTTTTGTAGAAAAATGGTATATAAAGACAATATACATGTAGATTTACTCCACAGTAAAATAGAGTTGATAAGCAAAAAACTAGGCATATTGTAGAGATGCCTTGTGCATTGATGTCAGAAAGAAACTTATCTCATTACTATTGGGTTGAAGTAATTGCTACTACTGTATACATTATAAACATGATATCCACTGCTAGTGTACATGGTATGACACTTAAAGAGAAGTTTATGGATAGAAAACCAAACACTACAAGGATATAGGGGAATAGCGACAGCGCTTTCTGATGCAAATTAGTAGCATCGCTATTTGCGTCACTAATAGCGATGGTACTCAGACGAAAAAATGCGGGCCAAAACCCAAGCACATTATCTTCTGTGAACGAACGAAAGAGAGAGCGAAAGGGAGAGCGAATTCCATCTTGCATTTGAGAGGGAGAGGGAAAGAAATAGAGAAAGAGGGAGAACGAAAGCTTCTCACCGCCGCTACCACCGTTTGTGAAGAAGAGGAGGAAGTGTACAGAGGGCGAAGAGGAGCCGCGGTCGCGAAGAGGAGCCACCAAATCCCATCCTCGGGCCTTTGTGGTGAGTGTATTGTTCCCTCTTGCTTTGTTTTTGTTTTTTCTCCATTTCTTTTACTTGTTTTTGTTAAAAATCATGTGTATTGAGAGAGAAAGAGAGGAAATGAGAGAGGGAGAGGAAGAGAGAAAAGGAAAGAAGGAATGAGAGAGAGAGGGAGAAAACATTAAACATAATAGGGAAAGAGAGAAAGAGAGGGAGAGGGAGGAAGGGAGGGAGAGGTTGTTGTTATTGTTGTTGTTGTTTTATTTCTTCTTTTCTTTTTTTCTTGTTTATTGTTGTTGTGGTAGTAGTGGTAGTGGTAGTGGTAGTGGAAGTGGTAGTTTTTGTTGTTTAATTTCTTATTTTCTTATTTGTTGTTGTTGTGGTAGTCATAGTAGAGTTGTTGTGGTAGTCCTAGTCGTGGTTGTAGTCATCGCAGCAGCAGCAGCAGTAGTAGTAGTAGTTGTTGTTGTTGTTGTTGTTATTGTAGTAGTAGTAGTAGTAGTATTCTTGTTTATTGTTGTTGTAGTAGTGGTAGTTTTTTTTCTTTTCTTTTTTATTGTTGTTTAGTTTTGTTTTTTATTGTTGTAGTAGTAGTAGTAGTTTTTTCTTTTCTTTTCTTGTTTATTGTTGTTTAGTTTTATTTTTTATTGTTATAGTAGTAGTAGTAGTAGTAGTTTTTTCTTCTTTTTCTTGTTTGTAGTAGTAGTAGTAGTAGTAGTAGTTGTTGTTGTTGTTGTTGTTGTTTTTTCTTATTTTCTTATTTATTGTAGTGGTAGTGGTAGTGGTTTGTTGTTGTGGTAGTCGTAGTCATCGTAGTCATGGTTATAGTAGTAGTAGTACTAGTAGTAATAGTAGTAGTAGTAGTAGTTTTCTTGTTTGAGAGAGGTTGTTGTTATTGTTGTTGTTGTTTTATTTCTTCTTTTCTTTTTTTCTTGTTTATTGTTGTTGTGGTAGTAGTGGTAGTGGTAGTGGTAGTGGAAGTGGTAGTTTTTGTTGTTTAATTTCTTATTTTCTTATTTGTTGTTGTTGTGGTAGTTGTGGTAGAGTTGTTGTGGTAGTCCTAGTCGTGGTTGTAGTCATCACAGCAGCAGTAGTAGTATTCTTGTTTATTGTTGTTGTAGTAGTGGTAGTTTTTTTTCTTTTCTTTTTTATTGTTGTTTAGTTTTCTTTTTTATTGTTGTAGTAGTAGTAGTAGTAGTAGTTTTTTTTCTTTTCTTGTTTATTGTTGTTTAGTTTTCTTTTTTATTGTTGTAATAGTAGTAGTAGTAGTAGTTTTTTCTTCTTTTTCTTGTTTGTAGTAGTAGTAGTAGTTGTTGTTGTTGTTGTTGTTATTGTTGTTGTTTTTTCTTATTTTCTTATTTATTGTTGTGGTAGTGGTAGTGGTAGTGGTAGTGGTAGTGGTTTGTTGTTGTGGTAGTCGTAGTCATCGTAGTCATGGTTATAGTAGTAGTAGTAGTAGTAGTAGTAGTAGTAGTAGTAGTAGTAGTAGTAGTAGTAGTAGTAGTTTTCTTGTTTGATGTTGTTGTTGTTATTGTTATAGTAGTAGCTTTTTTTCTTCATTTTCTTGTTTATTGTTGTTTAATTTTCTTGTTTATTGTAGTAGTAGTAGTAGTAGTAGTAGTTGTTGTTGTTGTTATTGTTGTTGTTGTTGTTTTTTTTTCTTCTTTTCTTGTTTATTGTAGTGGCAGTGGTATAGTGGTAGTAGTAGAGAGATATTATATATATTTTGTTAAAGGAAATGAGAGAGAGAGAGGAAGAGAAAAAGAAAGAAGGATCGAGAGAGAGGGAATAAATATATAACATAATAAATAAAGAGAAAAAGAGAGAGAGATGGAAGAAGAGAAGCGAATGAATGGATAAAAAACAAAGAGAGAATGGTGGCAATGTCTCGTGAGGTCTGATGCAATACCACAAGATGAAAAACACTCTGACATATGTCAATTTGTGGGTGGGTGGAGAATTTACATATATTAATTTTATTGAGTTACAAGAGAAGAAATCCCCTCTCAAACAATTTAAGAAAGAAAAAAAGAATGATAACAAAAACAAATTGTTTGTCATAACGTAGACCAAATGGAAAATGATGAAGGTTGTGATGTTCAAGATTGTGAGACGTATCTTAATCAGCGTGTCCCATGTCCTTGCTCTCGATGTAAGCTGGAAATTAGATGAAAATGTCGATTGTCTATAGAACATGTACGACGCTTTGACAAGTTCTAATCTAAGATTATTGATCAAGCGATCTTAGATTTTAAGAAAATGGTAAGAAAAGTTTATATCAATCATGCATTGTATTCGCAAGCTAATTGACTACCATATAAAAAAACATTGGGTGTGGCTGGCAAATTTTCTATCCAGGGAGGTGACATCTTGTCCCAAGGAGGAGTACACACTTTGTAGCTAGTTAGAAGAGTTCATGTGTGTGTGATGGATGGAGTGCTTGAGCCAATCCACCACTTGGAAGGTACTACCCAATCTAAACCGTTAATACCAGAGGAGACAGGCAGCCTTCCAGACTTGCCTACAATCTTGAAGTTTGAGATGAAGGCAATGATCAATGCATTGATGCCCACAGATGTCGAGACTTCTGATTCACTTAGAGAGTAAGCATCCATACCATTATATGATGGGTGCCGAGTATCTTGCATAAAGACACTGCTTGCACTCCTAAGTGTGCAAGCAAAATATGGGTGGAGCAATGCGAGTATGATCGAGTTGTTCAGGTACCTTATACGTACGCTTCATTGATTTATTTTCAACACTATCATAAAAAATATTTGTGCTTTTTCAAGGTGTTTTATATTTTTTTTCAGGTTACTAAAGTATCATATATTACCACTTCCAAATAACATGCATGAGTCTCGTGATGATGCACGATATGTTTTACGCAAAAGCCCAACAATCATACAAAAAACAAGCTAACAAGAAAAGAAAATATATGAGTTTCAAAGTTGATGATTATGTTTGGTTACACATTGAAAAGAGAATATTACAAAGTTTTGAGAAATCTCTATTGTTAAGTTAGCCCCTAGATTTTATGGACCTTTCAAGATCATTAAAAAAATCAATGACAATGCATTTAAATTAGAACTACCCCAATACTAGAAAATACACAATACTTTTCATATCAGTTTGTTATGACCTTTTAGAGGCCAATTACATGTTCACCTTGTCTACAAAAACCCTCATTTTTTAGAAGAAGAAACTAAAATCCTTGAACCTGAAACTATTCTAGACAGTGACTTTCTGACCAACTAGAGCTGGCCATAGATACTCTAGATATTTGGTTAAGTTTAAAGATCATCCTGTTGAAGAGGCCCAATGGATACATGCCCATGACCTAAGTGCTTACCCCTAGGGGGTCCACTAGGGTTTACCATATGGTACCACGTGAGTGTAAGGGAGGGGGGTTATTTAAGGGAAGGAATGTACATTTTATAAGGTAAGGTCCCATAAATAGGGGGTAGATAAGGGTTATTTTCATATATTTCTTGCATATAGGTGACGTCTCCTTATTACTACTAGTGAATCCCTCGTGTGCTTACCCCTCACTACTTGCTCCACATTGAGCTAATAGCAATTGAGATCAATTGCTATTCCACCCCATAGGTATGATGCTAGGAGACATATTTCATGGTAGATTAAGTGAGACCAGGGCGGATTACGTGAGATTTTATTCCACGATGGATTCCGTGAGTTTTTGTGGTGGATTTCATAAAACTATATTTATTTTTCAGGGCTTGTACACAAGGTGGATTCCTTGTGCAAGAAGTTAACGAGGACACCTATCCTTTTCGAGTGTGAAGTTAATTTGATGTGTACATGGGTGATTCCATGGTGGGTGATTCTATAAAATATATATTTAAATTAATGGAAGTTTATGAATTTAGAGTGCACTCATAGTATTAAATTAAGATTAGGACAGATTTTCACCCTATTTATTTATTTCGTAGCTGAAGGCTGGTAGGTATTCACTTTTTTCGATTTAATTTCATTATTTTCTAACAATTTTGAATGCTTCAGTTGATGTGTAGAGCAGGTGACGGTGGCGTTGGAAAGCACTGGGCGATAGCGTGTATTCAAATTACTTAGAAGAAATTATCATTTTTTATGGGCATTAAAGGCTTGGCACTAATATTTATTTAGGCGTGCTTATTTATTGAAGCGCTTAATAAATATTTATTATTTTTTATGCACATGGATGCACGGTTTAAATATTTCATTATAGGACATTGTATTTGGGCACAACCCGAATTTTGGGCCATCCAATTGCTTTATTCTTTATTTGGACAAAAGCAAACACAAAAGCTAAAGCGTGCTTATTGTAAAATTGGGCTCACATAAGGCATGGGGGGAGATTGTATCCAATTAGTTTCTTTGCTTCATGTTGTACAAGTCTGTCTTCTTTCTTTTTGAGTTTAAGTAGAGCTATTTTGTTCTTGGGGACCTTCCGACGCTCGCAATGTATGCATCCAGGATCCGATTTACGCACCAATTTGATATTTCTCACGTGAAGATGAAGCTCCTAGAACAAATGGGCTCTTTCACTACAACAGAAATGAGGCATAGATGCGCATATTAGACACGCAAAGTCAGGCGTGTTTATCACAGCGTCTATAAGTGCGTGTAAACGTGCATGTAAATAGGCGCGAATTTTGCGTCTATATATCCACACAAATAGACGCTAATATAGACGCGCCAGTAGACACACAATTATTTAACCACCTAAAATTAGTTATTCACATAATTAAAAAACAAAGTTAATAATTATTTAACCACCTGAAATTGATTCTTGAGCATGCACATGTGCGCATGATAAAAACCATAGAATTAAGAATACACATTGAATCATTGAATTAAAAAAATAGAGTTAATAATTACTTTTTCATTGCTCTGTAACGAATGGCAGTTCCTCTAGTTGACAAGCCTGATATAAGTAATTAGCGGCAAGCGACAGAAACCTTACAATTACTAGCAAGCATTGCAATATGTATCTCATAATTTCTCTATGTACTTGAAAATGATAAAAGATACTTCCTTTTTGTTATGGAAAATTCAATTTAGCTTTAAAATTGACTATTGATTCTTGAGTATGCACGTGTGCGCATGATAAAAACCATAGAATTAGGAATACACATTGAATCAATAAGCAAATTAAGTATGTTACAGTGAATGATCCATCTCATCTTCAATGAGATCAGCCCTTGCTAAACTATCTACTTCTAGGTCTATGTTACCAAGAGGTAACGAAACAAATAAGTCTATCCCACTATCAGATGTGTTGCTATATTGCTCAATTACTTCATCAATATCATCGACAATCACATTATTGTCTTCTTCTGCATTTCCTTGAACATCCTCGCGAGGTTCATCTTGTACTATATCACGCATATCATCCATTATGGTGTTATCATGCACATCATCATTAATTGTTGGATTGTCATCTGCTATCTCCATGTCGGTAATATTACCATATATTGGTTTTGAATGATTAGATATAGGGATGACATACCACCATCGGTTAATGTTTACCATTGGATGATACACAACCTGTATTTGAAAAACAAAAGCAAAAAACATAAGTACTTATTATATTGTGTATATGTATCACATGTATACATATAAAAAAATTAGCCTTTGCATATATACCTGCTCGCATTGTTGAGGTAGTACTAATGTGTCATTCTTGTTTTGGTGAAATTTTATAGAGTCAATGATTACAAAACCACTTGGATGACGTCTGATTATGCAATGCTCACCATTTTTTACCACTTCATTAAACCACTTCACATCCAGTACATATATAAAGAATCGTCTGAAGTCAAGCTTCAAAATATCTTGGATTAAGCCACAATAACCTTCCATGGTACCATTGGCATCCTCGAAGTGAGCAAGGACACCACAATCTTGGGTATTTCTCTTTTCATCTATACATTGAGTTCGAAGATGTTTACCCTCACACCAAAGTGCATTGAATAATGTGCACTAGTAGTAAAAGATAAAAGATCAAACATGTCAATTATTTATATAAAATAAAACTTATAGAAACAAATTAATTGATAGTATGTCTCACATTTGATAAGCAACCTCGTGCGTATTCCCACTCTTCTTGAGATATATTAATTTCCTCCTCTTTTTCCATTTTCTCCATTTCCTCATGTAACCAATCTATATCAATATGATGTGGGAGCGCATTTAGATGATCTGGAAATGAGACATTACGTCCATATCGAGTGCGAAATTCTTGTCTTTCGTTTTTTCTTCTTGCCCTTGCTTCATTATATAGTGTCACCCATTTGCTCATTACATCACTATTAAGCACACAAAAACTATTTAACTTACGAAGTTCTTCTTTTGTTAGCACTTTACTCATTCCTTTTCCTTGAGGTACTATAGAGGTCATCCTCAAGTCTTCATCATCTTTCCATAGTGTGGTTGAGAGGGATCCACTTCAGCAAGATATTCAGAGATATAAACAAGGGATGATTGCACTAACCAACCCTCAGCCATGCTTCCCTCAGGCCGTGCTTCTTGCCTCACAAAATCTTTCAAGGTTTTCATGAAGCGCTCAAGAAAAAACATCCACCTTACATGAACTGCCCCACAAAGTGCGATCTCATCAATCAAATGTATGAGTAAATGTAATTGAATAGTCAAAATGGATCGAGGAAAAATTTCCTCCACCAAACAAACCACCTCAACAGGTAATACTCGAGCATCTTGCAATGTGTTTGGATCAATTTCCTTCGAGCTCACATATCTGTCAAGATGTATTTGAGAATTGTTTATTTTTGTGTAGAAATTCAAAGATATATAATGAAAAAATACCATGTATACACACCTCACAAGCTCTCCCATCTTGTAAATGATATCACGTACATCTTTGGATACACAATGGGATATGCTAGTAGGAAGTACGAACTGAATGTAAACAATATTCATAGATCAAATGATTAGTTGAGGAAAAAATTATCATACCCCAAAGTTTACACCTTACTTGAATCATTTTGTGCCAATCGTGGGACTTCAAACCAGATAGTTGCTCCACACCTCTTTTCTTTTTCTTTATGAAGGCTCCATTGAGACATCTCATACATCCTGTGGGTGTTCGAAAGCTATATATTTGTTCCTTCACTATTTTTTCCTCGTTCTTTGACAACATCCAAGGTGCATGGGGTAGCTCAATCTTTCCTCTGGGTCCAATGCGTGGCCAGGCTCGTCTCATGCGACCAATGTTACGTAAATCCTCCCTTACATTAACTGAATCACGAGCCCCTATCAAGTGATCCCATAATGTAGATACAACATTTTTGAATATGTGCATGAGATCCAACAAGTGATTGATCTTGAGTTCAGTCCAGTACGGAAGATGAAAAAATATAGAGAACCTAACAAACAAACAATATATTATGCAAACAATTCATCATGCTAAATACTTTAAAGTCAATCGAGAGAAATGCACTTCTTACCGACTCATGCCGAGTGGAGGGTGGCTGTCGGCATTAATCCATCTCTCCTTCCAATCTCGAATGGTTAGAGATTGTGGAGTCATTCCATTAGTAGGGAGAACATATTTGGGATGGTCAATAGGAAGAAATCGATGATGATTGTCGTAGATAACCTTCTTTAAACGTGTCGGCCTAGAGGAAAGTAGAGAGGGACCGCAAATAGGACATGCATGATATCCTGACGTGGTTAAACCTGAAAAAACAAGTGAATTAATAAAATGCAATTGATTCAAGTCTTGAATTTCAAATATAGAGTTATATACATGTACCTGAACACTCTTTGTATCCTAGAAAGTCGTGCATGGTCCACAAGAACATGGCCTTCAATGTGAAATCTCTAGAGGATGCAGATGCACTTGTATCTTGCACCCCAATACCTTCCCATAACATTTCTAACTCTTTAATCAAAGGCTCTAAGTAAATGTCCATGTTTTTTACCTTGTGCTTTCCAAGAATCAGAAGGGACAACATCACATGTCCCTTTTTAATTGCCATGGATGGAGGAATATTCTAGTTCACCAATACCACTAGCCATACACTGTATGATGTGCTTTTGATGCCAAATGGATTGATTCCATCCATACCTAAACCAAATCTCAAATTTCTTGGCTCTTCTTTGAAAACTAGCCACAAATTATCTATATGCTGCCATGCCGGTGTGTCTGCAGGGATCCTCCATTTTCCATCACTTGAACGATGACTAGCATGCCATGACATGAGCTTTCCAATAGACTTACACTTGAACATAAGTTTTATACGTGGAACAATCAGAAAATGTCGCAAAACCTTACGAGGCACATCCATTGACTTCATCTCCACTTCGTATCTTGATTCGCCACAAACAAGATAGTCTCGTGCGAACTCATGAATCCCACAAAATAAGACACAATCATTGACACATGCATGGATCTTGACATAATTGAGGCCTCCCAAAGATGTCAAGTAATGTCTTGCTTGCTCTCTCTTAGTTGGCAATTTGTTTCCTTTTGGAAGCATTTGTGATAATAACCTACATATATTTTTAAAAGTGACTTAAAAAACCACCAACATATATTTCTGTCTGATTTCAAAATAGAACAATTAATGTTATGATTCATAAGCAAAACTGAATTGATACCTACTTCAATAACGCTGTCATATTGCTGCGCATTCGAGATGTGAAAACCACCCAAAAGTTGTGTGTGGGATTTGATACTTTGTACATATTTAATTGTTGTGTTTATACTTTTGTTCTACGTGGAAGAGGGTTTGGAGTAAGAGGAATTAATCAATAATGCTTTGGTTGACATGTATGTCAAATGTGGAAGTTTAAACGAAGCGTATAAAGTCTTCAAGGGCTTGCTGGAAAGGAATTAAGTGTCATGGAATGCTTTAATGACAGGATATATTCAAAATGGGTTCAGTCTCACTGCCTTGGATCTCTTTAGGGACATGCAGCAGGAGGGTGTGGTTCCAACTAGAGCTACTTTTCTATGCACCTTGAAAGCTTGTGGTAGCATAGGAGCCTTGCACTCAGGCCAATCTTTACATTGTGAGATATCAAAAATGGGATTTGAAAGAGAATTGATTGTGGGAAATTCTCTGATAAATATGTATAGCAAATGTGGTTCCCTGGCAGAGGCTCACAGGGTGTTTGATAAGCAGCCGCTTCGAGATATAGTTTCATGGGAGGCTTTGGTTGCAGCACATGCTGAATACGGGCTTAGTGAGGAAGTCTTGATTTGTTTCAAGCGGATACAGCTGAAAGGTGTGTTTGTGGATACCAGCACATTCATTCTCTGCTTAAAAGCTTGTGGCACAGAAGGAGATTTAGAAACAGGGCATAGCATGCATTCTGAGATAACTAGGAGAGGACTTGAGAAAGAGCTATACATGGGGAGTGCACTGGTTGATATGTATGTGAAATGTGCTGTGGAGTTGAAAGAGGCACATGCTTCAAGGTCCATGGAAGGAAGCTGGTGCGCCAGAAGTTACTTTACAGATTGATAATGAGGATGTTAATGGAGAAGCAATGGCTATATCTTTGGCTTACCTTTACGGACACCATCCCAAGTTGAATGATGGAAATGCATTTCGCGTGTTGGCTGCTGCTTCTTTTCTTGATTTGCAGGACTTGTGTGCCATTTGTACTGAGTTCATCATTTCTAAAATAGGGACAAACAATTTTCTATCATATTAGGCTTTTGCTGAAAGCCAAGATTATGGGATCTATGGAGAACGCGTCAGGAAGGCTTGTTGGGGCAAGCCACTTGAAGTTTCTTGCAAATACTTTGTATATTCTGGCTTTGAAAGCTATTTTGGAGGGAAAGCTTTTTCGGAGGTGCAGGGAAAATTTTGCAATTCGGGGAAGGGAAGCTTTTCTGATGGGAGAAAAGCTAATTTGGGGGCGAGAGTGCGGGGCGGACAGGAACACGTGATACATACACACAGACAATTTTTTTCTACTTCCGGGTTCGTTAGCAATTCTACTTTTGGTGATTTGGCCCACAGTACCTCAATCTATGGCGCTTATCTTCAAGGCCAAGTATCAGGACACTCTCCGTAGGATCAAATTATTGGTGGATGTAGCTACAGAAGAGTGCCGAGATCAATGTGTAAAGAAAAAGCTACTGTAAATGGGGGAAAAGAACACTATTTTTGGGGACATTGTGATCGCAGGAAGAAGAGGAAGTCGTCAACTGGAAGGAAAAAGCTCAGTGTTTAGAGGACGAGGAGGAAGACAACTGTCGTTCCCGCCGAGAAGTGCAAGTTGATATGCTGCCACCACCTTCATGGCTGCAAGCCTTCTTCTGCAGAGGAGACGACAAAGATGGTGATGCGGGAGAACCCCACAGCAGCACAGAGGACCACCAATCTAGTGAATGCCTCCAATTTGACATGGGGTGCAGCAAGGAAGATGAATCTAGTGAATGCTCTCAATCAGATACGAAATGCAAAGTAGAAACTGGGGATGAATCAAGAGGCAAACAGGAAAAGGATGTATCTCAGAGGCCACGATGTAAAGGGGAGAGCTGGTAACTCTGTGGTAACAGAAGAAAAGGTCAAAAAGAAGAACAACGGTGCATATGCGACCTGATAATTCTAGGGGAATGCCATTTTGGATGAGGTAAAAGCTCCATTGGTGGAATGGTTCAGAGGGCTCTGCGAACTGGGAATTTGGGGAAGTCCTTTTGGCTACCTTGAGTCTTACGTTGGCACATCAATTTCAATTTTGTTATGCTACGCATGGTTAGCTTTGACTTGGATTATCATTGGACTAGCATATCTAAACCATCAACAATCAATCGGGAGAAGCATAGCAAAATCTATGGGTTTTGTAGCTCTGAAGTTCCGTGCTATTTAACAAGCTCTTCTTTTTTGCTACTTATCACAGGAGGCTGCTGTGGAAGTGTATATTACGGAAGCACTGGACAAAAAGTTGTGGTCAAGTTGTTACAAAGCAAATATCAACGTCTGCAGAGTGAATTTCAGATCATGGGATCTACATGTCAATAATTTGCAGGGAATGATCCCCTCATCTTTTGTGAATCTCCCAAACCTCCTCAAACTAGACTTGCGAAACAATAATCTCGTGGGAAGTTTTCTTAATAACAGCTATGCTTTGTATCCAATCTCTTTCCCCTTCTTATTATCCTGGAACATAAACTGAATTCACAGTCAAATGCAATTCTGACCTTGCATGTTTTGCCAGAACATACATGTTCACCCAAGTATACATCTGGAAGTCCATGGCTGCTCGAGAGATGAATAAAGATATTTAACTTCAATTAAAGCAAGCTCCCTTGGAAAGCCTTTCCTTACACAAATATCACTTATCTACCTGTATGACATGCTGAAGCCTAAGCAGAATTTATTGATTGAGTTCTGGAATTGTTGTATGGCTATTAAAAATATATGAGTCAGAGTTGAATGCTAGAACCAGTTTGATGATGAGTTTAATCTCTGACATTGGATTATTCATTTGATTGATCTTCCATCTTGACATATATCAAGGTCTTCTGAAGATGCGACTTTGCTTTCATAAACCCTTCGACAACGCATCCAAACTAACATTACTCCATCCATAAATTGTTTCCAAGTTAAGTATCTCGAGGGATGCACGAAGAACAGAGTATGTACAACCTTCATACAACGGAGTAGATGATGCTACATATAGTGGATCATCTGGCTTCGTAGAGTGACCTTCTCCCTGAACCGGTTGCGAAAATAGATGGTGTACCATGTTGTCCAAAATCTCATCCTCTACGACTTGATGGGGCATTTCATGAGGACTACTATCATGGTCGTCAGTTTCTACTCTTCTTGAAGACTCTGCCTCCTCGTGTCGACGTTTTGCAGCCTCTCGACGCCCAAGAGGGAGCATCTGAAGATGTGGCACCGCATCCTGCTCAACCACAAAAGGGAGTTTCATGTACATTGATATATAATTCCCGTAACATAGACATGCAATCTTAGTGGTAAAAAAAAAACAATGAATACCGGTGATTTTTCTCGGTCCCATTCTCCATACAAGCTGAGGTGTGATATTGCAATTCGACGTCTCGAAAAATACACCCTCGACAACGATCACACATGCATTTAATTTTTCATCGTAGCCATGCATCTCGATTATGAAGATGCAATGTTTCATCCTCACTTGAGGATGTGCTCATTGACTCATCAGCTTGCACCACACTAGGTGATGACGACGTCGACATGATTAAACCTAATTCATGAAAACATAAAAATATTTGTCATTCATATGTTTACATAAGATCTCAATTTTAAATACACAAAAATCATCATAAATACATTAAAACTTATGATAAGAATTCACTATCAAAAATTATCTTAAAAACAAAAAATTATGATAAAGCCCAAATGTGCGTCTATATCCGCATTTAACTACGCATCTATATTGGTATCTATTTTCACGTCTATCTGAAAAATAGATGCACATATACACGCGAAAATAGATGCACACGTCAAAATTCAAACCATACTTAAATCATTTCTTTTCAAACTGCGCCTTTCCTTTCCTGCGTTTTTTGTGGTTTAGAAGCTTGAGTTTAGCCGACATGCAGTCTCTTCATGCCTCACCTAGTCTCTCCATGCCTCACTTCCTCATGACTCACCTCTTCTTTCATTTCAACACACAAGAAGGGAAAAAGGAAAGACAAGGAGAGGAAGAAAGAGAGAACAAGAAATAGGAGAACAAGAAGAAGAAGTAAGCAAGCATCAAGGGAGGGTAACTTACCAAGGAGAGGAAGAAAGAGAAGGAAGAAGCGCCACCACCGCCACACCAAACACCCAAGGTGAGTATATATCTCTCTCTCTCTCTCTCTCTCTCTCTCTCTTTGTTTCTCTCTTCCTCTCTCTGCTCTGTCTGTGTATTTAGGATTTGTGATTCCATTATGTATTGCATTTTGTAAATCATCAATGGCGGTCGTCGGCCTAAAATCGGACGACCGAGCGCGTTTGATAGCGTGTCTACATCTCAGTGTAGACGCAGACATAGACATGAAAAATGTTTCCTCTCAGAGTGTCTGAGAGTGCGTCTTAGTGCGCGTGTGCTAGCGCGTGTGCTCTGCAGTGTACACGCGATGATACACGCGCTGCACAGAAGGTTGACCTACAGTCTACACGCGATTATACATGCGCATTGATCTAGAATGCGCGTCTGACAGTGTGTCTGTGCTGTATCTTAGATGTGTAGATAGACGCACTGGACAGAAGGTTCACTCTGGGGCGCGTCTGAGGGCGCGTTTGAGGGCGCGTCTAACCTGCAATTTAGACACGGGGATACACGCGCCAGGTCTCCCAATTATGATAGTAAACAATATATTTTTGCAATGATGAATGTGACCAATCCCATGTTTGTATTTATCAGTTTTCTTGTTTAAGAGAAGCATTAACATTTAAGTGTTATGCTCAATGTCTAAAGAAAGCTCTTTGAAAATGTAGGTAATATATGATTTTTTGTATGCAAATAAATTTGTATTTTTCCTTCTTTTTTTTGCAGATGTCGTATCCTGGTTCATCTAGCAATGACCCGGATGTGGATCGCATGAATGATACATTGGCCTCCTTTGGTAGGGGGGCCAATGCATTTTTTGGAGGTTTTCCTAGTAGGGAAGACTTTATGGGAGAGATGACATGACACCTTGGCCGCTCTCCCACAGCAGACGAGGTGTTCAGTGTCATGTCTGGGACGCCTCTGACGTCTTTGCCTGGCACTACTTCCCAGACTCCACATGCAGGTACTCCACATGCAAGTACTCCATATGCAGGTACTCCATATGCAGGTACTCCACGTGCTCCACGTGCATCGGCTGAAGCACAAGCATCTGCAGAAGCACGTGCATCTACAGAAGCTCGTGCGTCCAGTGAGGCAGAGGGTAGTCGACAGAGAGGGAGGAGGGAGAGTCGAGGGGGAGGACGAGGCTTGTGTGGGGGTTGCCTAGGAGGTGGCGAGCGATCACCCTCACCAGTAGATCACGTAGAGGAGGTTGTACGCCAGTGCTATAGAGTTACAGATACTGGTGGCATCTTTCATGATGATGAGGGAAGGGATGTAATGCCGTACATGAGGAGCGTCGTGCATGCGACGTATAAAGATTGTTTCATTGCCCTCAAAAATCAGAAAAGCGGCTTGTGGCAGGAGGTGTTGAGGGCAGTCCATAGGAGGTACCCAAATCCTGAGGGTCAACGATTCTTGGATGATTGGGGATGTACAAAAGTGAGGGATATGCTTCACAACAAAAGATCCCACCTCATGACACGGGCCAAGGACTCACTGCCAAGGTTGGAGGAGGGGCATGGAGCCTATAGCCAACCACCTATGTGCCACCGCATAGAGTGGAAGAAAGACAAGAAGAAAGCAGCTGCGAAAGTGAAGAGTCGCCAGCACGCAGAGGCGCGATGGATCCAAATGGAAACCATGGGATCATCACATTACGGATCGGGCGGCAGAGAGTCGTGGGAGGCAAAGTTTGTAAGTATATTTTGATTTCTAGTTTTTTTAAATTTATATTTCTTTCAATTCTTTATATATTTTAGTCTAATATATTGTGACTCATAATTGTTTGTATATCTCTAAATGTTTTTCAGACTACCATCGTTGGTAGGACACCTACTCCTAGAGAGGTAGGTTACCATCGAGGCCATAACCACGCAGCGACATGGCTTCACTTTTATGAGGAGGGTCTCATCACTAAGGACCAATACAACCGGGCCATGAGGATTCAACAACCAGAGGAGGTATGTTTTTCTTACTTTCCTATTAAAAGTATAGCTAATTATAACTTTTTCTCCACCTTGTCTATGTAAGCAACCCTGATCTTTTGTGTGTGTAGGCGAACCCGGATGTGGAGTATAGTGAGGAGGGGATAGTGATGCTAGTAGCCATGGTGGTACTAGTGAAGATGTTTCCTCTTCAGATTCGTAGAGGAGCACCATACCTCCTCATGAGGCCTTCTTTTCTTGTATATGTATAATATCTCTTTGAGCCTACTGCTTGCGGCCACGCTTTAGGTCGCAAGCACTTAAACTTCCCTTGTAAATACTTTTGATATATAATGAATACATGGACTTTTATTTTCAATTCTCGCGCCCGTAAGATACATTGTCTTTTGTGGTTTTTTTTTTCCAGTTCTGTTTTGCACTTCTATCCGTGCGTCTAAATTGTAGAAAATTCGTGTTTATATGCGCGTCTATAATGCAGACTACACGTGCTTCATAATTCAAATTTAAAAAACAAATTAAATATCTTTTTTTTAAATGACATTTTTTGTTTTCCGTTCGCATCTACCAGTGCTTGTAAAAGCGCGTCTACCAGCGTGTCTATATGCGCATGTATATATGCGCCTATGGCATGTCTATTTGTGCATGTAAATTCGTTGATACATGCGATTATAGACGCGCAAATAGACGGGCGGATAGACGCGCCCATAAGAATTTCTCTATATTCAAAAATCGCGTCTAAATGTGCGTCTATGAGGCCTTTTTGTTGTAGTGTTTAGGTTGTCTTGTGACCAATTGATAATAGAGGCATATTCGTGGCGGTAAAGAACCCCCTGTTGTATCCTCTGATCATGAAGGACCTCTCACAACACACGAAGGACCACTTAGGAAGGTTCTTTCACAAGTCATTTTTTTGTCTCATAGAAAAGTATACAAGTTATCAAATTTGAGGTTATATGAGCTTAATAAGCTTAAAAGAGGCACAAGCCTCAACAATTTAGCAAATCATGGCGGAAGCATGCTTTTGTTGACATCGAATCCAACAAACGCGTGATGTCGTCTTACATAGATCATTTCAAATTCATTAAGCTTTTTAAAATCTTTAAGTTATTAAGATTAATATAAGCTTAAAGCTTAACTATCAATCTTTTACATAGTGGGTGTTCATACTGTGGTACTCCCGAACCGATTTTGAAGCTTTAGTAAGCCCCTATTCCCACCTACAACTTGGCTGAACAGCTTTATAGCAAGTAGGCTGTCATGCACAGTCTATGTGAAAGACTATTTTTCTTGAAAGAAGATTGTTTTCAATTGATGTACCCGAGAAAAGAAAGATCGTAAAAGCAAAGGCATTAAATAAACAAAGCAAGTTTGTGGTGAGCTTCTTCACACATGACTAGAAGACGAGCGATGGATTTTTCATAAAATCTAGAATGTCGGATCATAATATGGATGATTCTATAGGGAAGGTGATTTGACAAAGCCAACTATGGAGCAAACATTGGATCTAATCATGATGGAGCTTCAAGAAGAGCGAAGGGAACGTAAAAACTTGCAAGCACAATTGGCTACACTTCAACAATTAGTTGTTGCTCAAGATGGAGTACAACTTGAAGAAGTCATTCGATTTACTATTGATGTGACACTCAATGCACAGGCTCTTAGGAAATATGGCAAGATAAGTAAAATAAATTTTAAATTTCACACTTTTAATGGGCAACGTTGTCGAATAGGTTTTTGTCAAAAGGTCGAATCCTTCGGGGATCAGAAGTAGAAGGAAGTAGAGATAGGAGATGGAAGAGAGGATAAAGAATACACAAGATGTAAATACAATAATGACAAAGCAAAATGAATTGAATCAATATGTATTAAAAGAACCTGGAATCCTTGCACTACTAGAAGCAATCTCCAGGCATTAGATCTCTTGGAGCTTCTTTGTAGAAAAAAAACATACATCAAAATTACAGCTCCTTCTCAGTTTCTCGGAACCCAAATTAGATGGCTCCATTGGCTCCAAAAGGGGGGTAAAATACCAGGACACCTGATCAAGAATCTCCCAGATCACTCCTTCTTCTTCTTCCAATTCAAACTGTAGTTTTTAGCCTATTAATAGCAATCCCAACGCGCATGATTTTGTGAATCTGTCTTTTCTATGAAAATCCCATAACTAGATGAAAAATAAACTTGCTTTTTGCATGCCATCCTAATCTAGAAGCTTTTCTAGAATTTTTGTATTTTTATAATAAATAATATAAAAAATAAGCTAAAATTATCCAATAATCTAGTATTTTTGTATAATCCATGTAACTCACACTAGTACTAATGACTTAGATCATATTGACTCTCTAGATCAATAAAGAAGTTGGATGATGATGCATTCCATGCTTTTTCACACTGTGTCCACATAGCATCACAACATCAACCCCCTCTGAACCTGCACATCCTCCGGTATGTGTCAAAATCCTAGTTGTCACCAGATTTTGAGTCCTCATCCTGTGTAATCATATCCTTTGCTTCTTCATCTTCCATATCTTCATGGCTACCCCTTGTATCATGGCTACAATTTTCTTCCAAGTCTGGCAACTCATAGGCAATAGATTCCCACCTCTTGAATAATTTGATTCTTTTTCCTGCTACTAGAAGTTTTATGGTGGTTGTCCCATCTAGTTCATTTCATGCATAAGTAGCATTATCAAACATATGTCTTACCACATAGGGTCCGAACCATCTTTTGGAAACTTTAAGCATGGCACTATGTTGGTTGTCTAACCTGCTATCATAAACCAATATCCAATCCCCATCTTGTATGGTTCTTGGTCTCAATCTATGTCTTTTATCAAACCATTTCTTGTTCTGTATCCTTGCTGCCCTTAACTTTGCAATTGCTGCCTCTATGTCTTCTGACTTTCTTTCCAACTATCTAATGCACAAGTCCAACAACTCCTCTCGATTCAACTCCTCTTCCCAGGGTAGTACACTCCATGTGACTGTCATCTCTTCTATCGGCATGATAGGTTTTTTACGATACATCAATTATGCAGGCGTATATCCTGTAACAGTACTACGAGTTGTTTTGTCAGCCCACAAAGCATAAGGGAGCAATCATGTCCACTCTTTTACCTTCTCTTCACATGCTTTTGCCAATGCCTTCAAAATAGGTGGATGACCTCTTTCACTTTTTCCATTTCCTTCAAGGTTATAGGCTGAAGTTAAAGCAAGCTTTATCCCCAACCGTGCAAAGAAATCACGAGCTTCATTTGCATCCAACTCACCCCTATCTGTAGTAATTTTTCCCACACAGCCATACCAACAAAAGATCTCTTCTAAGAGAAAAGTACACATGGAATTTATTGTCTTAGTACGTAGAGCACTTCCTTCCACTTGATTAGTCACGACTTCATGGGCAAGCACAAGATATCTCATTTTCCAAATACATGTAGGCATCGTGACTAAATCCACCACCCACTTAAAATGAAGAGACAATGGATATGTGGGCTACAATCCATCTCAATGTCTCACAAATGAATACATTTGACATGTCGTACATGTTTCAACAAAGTGAGCAACATCCTTATACATATCCTGCCACCAATATCTTTCTTTGATCTTTGCAAAAGTACCCCAAACACCTCTACGACCGGTCCATAAGCTTTCATGAAATTCTTACATAACATTTACTTGTGAAGCTTTGTCACCCAAAACTTGTAATGGCATACCCTGTTTCTTTTTAGCATGTTTTCATAAGTATCCATCTTTTAAGAAAAACCCATAGGCTTTCCTCTTGATCTTTTTAAGCTCCTCATCTAACCATTCATCTCTCTTTGTTAATGTACTGAGGTATTGATAAGTTCTCAGCCAATCTCCTGCATATTTGTCTTCCAGAAACACTTCTACACAAGATGCAAAACATCTAAGGTGTCTTCTCTTTGTTTCCTAAGCTTCTGTTAATGCTGTAGCAACACCTTGCATTGCTAAATTCACTCTTACAACATCATTTTCAGCTGTAAGAAAGTCATCTTCTTCCTCCTCATCCATCATCCCATCTTCATTCTCATAGCATGCTCGAGATAACATGTCTACCTGTGGGAGCTTTCACTCAACTGCCAAGACCCACAGACCGCTTATTGTTTCAAGCATTCCAAGCCAAGCACTATTGGCTACCTCTCACATAGCCGATGCGCCATCCATATCTACGAGTGTAGTGAGCTTACCTCCATGCCGATCAAGTTACCTCCTCTCCCGCGCACTCTGATAGCTCCACGATCCAAGTGCAAGATTCAAGCAAGCTCCATTCTCAATCTCCACGCTCCAAGCTCCATCGTTGCGAGCAAGAGAAGAGAAGAGAAGAGAAGATATGAGACATCCTTTGCATTGTGACTACACGACGTAGCATAATTGAACATAGGGAAACCGTACTTTTGGTAGCTGGGAGCTATGGGAATTTCTTGATGAGGATGGTGTACTTTTCATGGCCATTCGTGCAGTGCTTACCACAATTGATTGCAATGGTATTAAGCCAGAGTGCAAGAGGGAATCGTGTGAATGGGTCAGGGTGACAGGTCTAACCATAGGCGAGACAAGCTCCCTAGGTATGTCATGCCCTTGATATGTCCTGAACAATTATGGGTGATCCTAAAGGGCTAGGGGACTAGGGACGGAGCCAGCCGACCAAGATCACTAGACATACCTAATTTAAGGACCTCCTAGGTGCTGTGCTGTGATCGTGGGTGCTTCGTATCTTTTCGTTTTGTTCTTTCTTTTTCCCTTGTCCGTTTTCTTTTTCGTTTCTTTTTCTTGTTCCTTTTTTCTTTCTTTCTTATTTTTTTTTTTAAAGACTTGCCTGAGTAGAACCATTGCAATATGTTGAGGCTATCAACCTTTCAATGGGTTGGGAAATGTCAAGCTTTGAGGGCTCAGGAAATGGATATTACAGTGATGATTGTGCCCTAGCCTCGTTGTTAGAGAAGCAGTTATTGAGATGGGGAGATACACTTGAGATATTGCAAATTTCATTGTGACATGCGATGTCGGTACAATTGAGGTAACAACTGTTATGAGCCAACTGTAGAGCTTGACCCAGAGAGAGCGTAGCCCATGACTATGCTTTGGGTCATGCGATGTGGGCACTTGCAAGGGTGTTCTTTTGTGTTCGACAGTGTGGCTTTGTCGCCGTTCTATGTGAGGTTGGTGGTCTTGCGGTGACTTGGGCATTGAACATGTTCCCACGAAGACCTGTGTCATCCTACATCCACTTGTCACTTCATGAGAGTATATGCAAGCCGCATGCATCAAGCACAATGAACAAATGAAATCATTTCACGATATTACTTTTTCAAAATCCTATGATGCTAATGGCGATGTCTATTCCGACGCTTGTTAAAGACATGGCATATATTAGCGATAGGTAAGGGAAGTGTGTACAAGTGGGGAGCCTGTCCCTTTAACCATTTAAAGACAAAAGGTAATGGCAGGATGGCCTTTGTCAAGTTGCTTATATATCATAGGGGCTACTCGATTTGCATGAGGCGGGGTGAATCCGGGTGGTCAGGCGACTAAGGCTCTACTGGTGAGGGGCTCCTGTGAGGTTGGGCATGGAAGATGTCGATCGGGACCTGAATGGTGTAGTCCCTGGCCGCAACCGTTTCCAAAATGCTTTTGAAGAATGCATCAAATTCTTCCTTGTCTTGAGCTGTCCTCTCCGCTTTCGAGCACTTGGTGCCCGAGCGTCTGTTGGGGGCCTGCACAACCGGTGTTGCCACGCCTTGTGTGCTCCCTTGAGCTTCTATTCCCCTGGCCTAGGGAGTTTTTGGCCTATGTCCAGGGCGGTGACGCTTGGGGCCTCGTTTCTTTACATACCTTTTGAGGCTAGGCACGTAGCATTTCGGCAAAGGAGCTTGTGCGGCATGCTCCCTTCGACGACAGAGAGTGTCTTTGCAAGCCAGTTGCACTGGGTGCTCCATGTCTTCTGCGTAGGGGGACCTGCAAAATGGAACCAAGGATTAGGCCCTGAGGCCGGATAAAACTATTCGCATGGAAGGGATTATACAGTGGGTTATCAAGCGCATATGACGAGGAGGGGAGAGGTGAGGCATGCAGTGGTTGTAGTAGAGGGATGGCCCCTATGATGATGTTCTTTTGGCCTCCAGCCAATTAGCAGATCTTGGCTTATGCTAAGTTGCATAGACTGGTTGTCATGGAGTGGGGCAGGGCTCATCCTCGGAAGGATAGATCGAAAAAGGGGAAAGGTGTATAGAAAGGGATGGTGCCCCATCTACACCGTCAAAGATGTTGGTCAGAGCTTCATATGACGATAATGAGGGTTGCATGTTCTCCTCCTGGAGGCAGGAATGGTCACATGACTTCGCAATGTGTGGTGAGAGGAGAACTTGAGGAGCTCAGCCTGTCAAACCCAACTCTTCTCCCTGCGCTTGACTATCATTGCTTGTGTGTATTGATCTTATCTATACATGGTCACAAAAGTCATTGTTTATTTATATACATGTTTACAAGTCCATGTCACTTCACGAGGATAAAAGCCAATTGTAGAAATCAGGATTGTACTGGAGTGTGGCACATGCATCCAGTAATCGTAGTAGCCTTCTTCATAACATCAGGTATTTTGCAACGTCAAGTATCATGGTACCTTGTCCGAGTCTACTTGCAAAAGCTCCTCCTTAGTGAGAACCTTATTAGCCAAAGAGTTCTCTTGGCTAGTTCTAGCTAAGTCCATACCCCGAATGTCAGCACTCGAAAGGAAGTCCATACCCCGAATGTCACCACTCGAAAGGAAGTTGGTGCCATGTAGGTTGGGTCTCTTTGAGACTACCATTTGGCCAATCGCTTCACGTTTTTCAAATTGACTGCAACCCTCTAATTGCCACTTTAGCTTCTCTATCTCTAAAAGATTTGGTTGGCAGAGCACATCATTGAATGTTACTGTTAAGTGTAATTTGTCAGCTTCCTCGTCAGAGATGAGTCGCATGCGTTCATGCAGGAGCCTGTCATAGTGCTCGTTAAGATATTCTTGCTCTTCCCGGGATAGGGAAGATGGCAAGTATTCTCCAAGCTGCTCCTTAGAGAATACACCCATGTCCACAAGGACATAGACATGTGCGAACACCTTGAGCTTAGCATCCAATTTAGTTAAGCATTCTGTGACGCTTCTATGTTCAACGAGGGCTTGCTTGGTTGCTATCTCATGCGACGGCTACAGGGTGGCGGCTCCAACGATGACGGCGGCGACCCGACAGCGACGTCAGCGACTCGGCGGCGACCCGACAGCGACGACAGCGCCGAGGGGGGAGAAGGGGGGAGGAAAGAGAAAGGGGGGAGGAGGAAGGAAGAAGGGGAAGGGAAGGCGGGCAGTCGGAAGAAGGCGGGGGAGGAAGGTGGGCAGGCAGGGGAGAGGGAGGAGGGGAGGTGGAAGAAGGGAGGGGATGGAGGGAGGAGGGAGGGAGGAAGGAGGGGAGGAGGCAGAAGGAGGGAGGGAGGAAGGAGGGAGGGAAGAAGGAGGGGAGGTGGGATAGCAAATGGGGGAGATGGGGGAGAGAGAAAGAGGGGAGAGGAAGAAGAAGAGAGAGAGAGAGAAGGGTAGTTGAGAGTCGGGGGGGGAGAGAGGGTGTTCGTTGGGGGGAGGGGTAGGTTTTTTTTTTTTAATGAAAAAAAAATGAATGAATTAATTAATTAATTTAAAAAAAGGAAAGGTGAGACGCCCCTGTCCCGCGTGCATGCGTGGGGCAGGGGTAAAAAAATTTGCGGTGACGGGAGGGAAAGGGCGCCTGGATGCAGGGACGGAGCACGCGGACACAACCGGGGTGCGTTAAGACGCGTAAAATCGAAAAAGGACGCATTCATGCGCGGGACGGAGCGCGGAAATACTCATAAAAATAAAGAAAAATTAATAACTCCCAATCCGGACGTCAAAACGAAAGGACGTAAAAACAAAAAGTGGGCAGGACGGCAGGCGAAAGACAGGGAAAATATACGACGGAGGTTCCGGGGGGTAAAGGGCGGTCACGTGCAAAAAACACAAAAAACGAACCAAAAAACGCAAGTAAAAATTAATATCGAAAGATCCGTGCATCGGAATGAGGTGCAAAAAAAAGAAAAACTGTGCAAAAAGACGTGCCCGACAATCCTATCACATCAAAACATAGTTTTGACTGAGATAAGACGCGTTCACGTGGAAAAAACCCAAAAAACAAACCCAAAAATGGGATCAAAAATTAATATCGGACGAACCGTTTGCCGGAATGACATGCAGTAAGAAGGAAAAATGTCCGCAAGAAGGAGTGGCACAGGGTTATCATGTTAAACTGCAGTTCCGGTGGAAGTAGGAGGGGTTCACATGCGAAAAACTCCAAAAATACACCCAAAAACTCACTGAAAAATTAATAAGTAAAAATCTGGAAGTCGAAAGAGGGGGGAGGAAAAAGGAAAAAGGTGGGGGAAGACACAGGGAATATGGCTGCCAAATCAAATTGGAATTCCGATGCAAACAAGGCAGGTTCACATGGAAAAATATCAAAAAGACACACGAAAAAGTCGTAAAAAACTGGAAAATTAATAATGGACAGACCGTGTATCAAAATGACTCAGAGTAAAAAGGAAAAATGTCAGGGAAAAAGTGGTTGGTAGGGCTATGACATCAGATCATGGTTCCGAAGCAAGAAAAGTGCGTTCACATGGAAAACCGGCTAATTGGTGCAAAATGCTTTAAAAATTAATAACTCGAAAACCATGCACTGAAACAGGGGTTGGGTGAAACATAAACGGGTGGGTGGGAAGGGACCCCATTAGGGTAAAAGAAAGTCATGGCAGAGAGGCATGAGCAGGTTAAGGCATATGCAGAAGGGTATGCAATGTAGACGCGTAGGGACGCGTCCCCACAGTTAAGACCTTAATGGATAGGGTTAACCGAACAACAGGGACCTAGGACCACACCACAGACCATCCACTAACTTCCCCACACTTAAAACATAACCGTCATGGAGAAACCAAAGTTGGAGGGTTAGAAAAACTTGGCCCATTTTGTCAAGAAGCAAGGTTGAGTGTCGATGGCACGTCCTGTGTTGTTGTCGGCTTCTGGAGGTACCAAGGCATCTTCTCGGCACACGTCCGTCATGGCAAGGACCATGTGGCAGCACCCAGGGAGGTAGCTGATGGAAAGAATCGTAGGAAATTTATCGATGATGAGGGATATTGCACTCAACTCACAGTCACTCATATGGAATGAAAGAACAGTCACTCGCCCCATGACTAATATCACTCGACGAAGAATGATGGAAACCCATATCTCGTACCCGGTTGAGGAATCAACAGGGGAATGGTGCAGAGGGAGTATGCCAGGGTGCACAGTTGATGGTGCATTAGTGCATTCAACCCGTCTGGCATAAGTGCAAGGAGGAAGGCAAGGGAGCAGTACAGTGTACAGAACAGGGTGACATGTCTTGTGATGACGGCAAAGACCCATCCCGTGGGTGCATAGGGAAACGGGAACATACCTGAATCCAAGTGTCGTAACGTCCCTCAATCTCACCTCTCGGTAATTGATTGAAGAAACTCCAGTCACACTCATCCCACCCTCTGTCTCACACTCTGTTGATAAATACAGAAGGGCAACTTTTTCCTGAAACCCATTGATGTAATCCTCACGGTCACTTGTGCAAAGGTTGTATGCCTTGTGTGCATTTGATGGTGCAACGGTGCATCCCGCCCTGTGCCGGCATACGGTGCGAGAAGGAAGGCCAGGGAGCCTTATGGTGCAGTGCACAGAACAAATTGTGCTTTGTGCATTGAGAGGCCCATCCCGTGCGTGCAACACTACATTCACACTACTCACCTCTCATTTGATTTGAAGGAAAAGATTGGTCTCTTGCCCCACCCTCTGTCTCACGCTCTATTGATAATTATAGAGGGCAACCATACTCACTTCCCCATCTGGTTAGGATGAAAGCTCACATCACTCAAGGGGTTGTCGATGAAGATCGCGTCGTCAGTTGTTGAAGAGGCATACCCAGGGAGGTAGCCATCAAATCGAATGTTGTGTTGGACAGAAACATGTCGTCTGCTAGAGGACAGTTAGACACTCTACAGAGAGACCCAGGACACAGCGTACCAAGGGAGGTAGCTTCGGAATTGGATCCTGGAAATTTTAAGTGATGAATCCACTTTCTGGACTGCTGGGTGTTGCCACCTTTTCCACAGCCAGCTTCTCGCCCAAGGGTGTTTGCCACCTTTTCTTGGAACGAGGCCTGCTATGACAGGGAATTGCTTCCTTTTCTCCCATAACAGTTTTTTTTCTTTTTTTTCTTTCTTTTTTTTCTTGTTTTCCCCTATTTCCGAGGGTGTTTCCACCTTTTCTCGAAGAATAGGTTGGCATGACAGGGACCTAAGTCCTTTTCTCCCATGACTGATATGTATATTTTTTTCTTTTTTTTTCCCGTTTGTTTGTTTGTTTGTTTTTTTTTTTCGAATTGAGCAAGGGAATGGTAGAAAGACCATTTGTCAGAACCAACCTCGCCACTGTCGCTGGTGGAAAATAGAGGATGAGAGATCAAGGCTCGAAGGTGGAGTTGAGGGGACAGAGGGTTGCGTCCACCTCAGCAGGAGTGACTGAAGAATGGCTATCAGAAGTAGCAGTGTAAGAAGTACAATGCCGTGCCAACGAGGGAAAAGATCAAGTGACCATGATTGTCAAGATCCCCAAGGAGGGAAGTACTTCTTCAGGCGATATCCATTGATCAGAAAGGGATCATCAGAGGCATCAACGGTCTGCACTTGGACAGAGCCATTAGGGTTGACGGCAAGTACCTTATAGGGGCCCATCCACCGTTGTTGGAGCTTGCCAGGAAACTTGCCAAATCATGAATCATAGGCTAGGACCAAATCACCTTCTTTGAACTCCTTGTGCTTGATGAAGCTATCATGGCAAGCCTTACATCGAGCTTGCGTGGCTTCCATGCACTGGAGAGCCATCCTATGAATTTCGTCCAAACATTCCAGGTGCAAGAGACGGCGTTGCAGTGAATCATC
Source organism: Lygodium microphyllum (assembly GCF_053477565.2). Classification (NCBI taxonomy): domain Eukaryota; kingdom Viridiplantae; phylum Streptophyta; class Polypodiopsida; order Schizaeales; family Lygodiaceae; genus Lygodium; species Lygodium microphyllum. Next base: position 113,668,829 of record NC_141159.1, on the reverse strand, counting down.
GTCCCCCAAACGCTCTTTGATAGCCACTCTTAAAGAAGGTAATTCCAGTTCAACAGGGAAAACAGCTTCTGTACCATACACCAACTGGAAAGGTGTCTGTCCTGTTGCTGCTTTATGGGAGGTTTTGTACGCCCAGAGGGCCTCGGTAAGTCGATCATCCCAATCACGACAATGTGCGGCAATCGTTCTTGTCAAAATCGAGCAGAGGATGCGATTGGTGACTTCGACTTGGCCGTTGGCTCTAGGGTAATAAGGAGTGGACTTGCGATGGCGGATCTTATACAACTCTGTCAACTCTCCCATGACTTTGTTAAGGAAATGAGTGCCTCTGTCACTTACCAGCTCTAAGGGACTACCAAAACGGGTGATGATATTCTCATACATGAACAGGGCCACGCTGTTACCATCGTCTCGCTTTAGGGCTTTAGCTTCACACCACTTTGTGACATAATCCGTACATATGAGGATGTATCGGTTCTGTTTCCTTCTGGTGGGAGGATCGATTGGACCTATGAAGTCGATGCCCCACTTCTCAAACGGCTTTAAGGGAAGAATAGGCTGCAGTGGCATGGCACTTGTCTTCGTGGGTTTTTCCCATTCTCTGACAAGCATCACATCTTTTACAGTAATCATAGGCATCCTTGTGAATGGTAGGCCACCAATATCCTGCTAGCAGAGCCTTCCTGGCTGTGGCTTCTCCTGCAAAGTGACCTCCACATGGCTCATCATGGCAAGCCTTCAGAACAATCCCAATCTCTTCTCCTGCGACACATCTTCTGAGCACTTCATCTTTGCCTTTCTTGTACAGTGCACCGCCTAGCAGGGTGTAGGGGGCTGATTCTAGCATAAGCTTCTTCCTTTCCCGACTAGAGATACCAGGAGGGTATTGTTGGGTTGCCAGCAGATTGGCAATGTCTACATACTAGGGAGTGACAGTTTCTACCAAGAATAGGAAAGCATCAGGGAGGTCTGGATCATCCTGCTCCTCATCTGCAGTTTGTGGGATACGCGACACATGATCAGCCAAAACATGGGAACGACCAGGCTTAGTAATCACCTCAAAGTCGAACTCCTAAAATAGAAGGAGCCATCTCATCATTCGTCCTTTCACATCTGCTTTGTTCATCAAGAAGGACAGGGCCTCATGATCCACATAAAATTTAAAGTGGGTGGACAGGAGGTAATGGCGAAACTTCTCTAGGGCAAACACCATTGCCAAGCACTCCAGCTCTGTCACTGTATAGTTCCATTCCCTATCAGTGACTTTTCGGCTTGCATAATAGATCGGTTGATCCAGCTTTGAGGAGCCCTTCTGGCATAGGGCTGCGCCTAAGCCTTCAATAGATGCATCAGTGTGTACATGGGACTCTTTCGTCCAATCAGGAGGTTGCAGAATGGGTGCCTCAATCAGACACTGCTTCAGAGTGTGGAAGGCTTTGTCACATTCTTCCGTCCAAGTAAACTCTGCATCTTTCCTCAGAAGCTTGTGCAAGGAGGTTGCCTTTGTTGCAAAATGGGCTATGAACCTTCTGTAGTAACCCACATGGCCTAAGAATCCCCTCAACTGTTTGAGGTTGGTGGGTGCTGTCAGAGCTGCAATCTTTTCGATCTTTGCAGGGTCTGTTGATATCCCTTGTGCAGAGACAATGTGGCCCAATAGAACTCCAGAAGAGACCCCAAAGATGCATTTGTCGGGGTTGAGGGAAATTCCATACTCCCGGCATCGGTCAAAGCATTGTTCCATGCGTTCCCAGTGTTCACGGATCAAACTATAGACACAGAAGTCATCCAAATATACCTCAATGAAGCCGTGCAGATGATTTTGAAATGTGGCCATCATGACTCGTTGGAAAGTAGCAGGGGCATTGCAAAGCCCAAACGGCATTACTCGATAAGCATAGGTCCCCCATTCTATGGTGAAGGTTGTTTTGGACTGGTCTTCTTCTGCGATTTGGACATGGTTGTATCCGATGAATCCATCCAGAAGGGAATAAAGCTCATGTCCTGCCACTGTGTCCAACAGTTGGTCTGTAAAAGGGATAGGAAAGTGATCCTTCTTTGTCTTGGAATTGAGCTTGCGGAAGTCCACACATATTCGCAATTTTCCATTCTTCTTGGGTACAACCACGATGGGTGAAACCCATTCACTATTTGCCACTGGATAGATGAACTCGGCTTCCAGAAGCTTCAGCAGCTCCGCTTTCACCAATGTGGAACAATTCGGGTTCATTCGCCTATGTCGTTGCCGTACGGGCTTGGCATCAGGTTCCAAGTCAATATGATGTTGACATCTTGTGGGATCAATCCCCTTTAGGTCTTTATAGGACCATGCAAACATGTCCAAATTTTCTTTCAACAAGTTGTACAAGGTTGACAACTCCTCTTCTGGGAGGCTACTACCCACCTTCAAGTGGCGTTCAGTGCCTTCTGCATCCACAAAGGTTAACTGCCTTTCACCTTCTACTTTACGGATGAAGGTCCCGCGGACTACTTCTGGGTACAGATCCGACTCCTTCAAAGGAGTGGTATCCTCTTCTGATGTCCCACTAGAACCAACTTCTTCTTTTGGTGGAGACTTAATTTGCTCCTTGAGATGTTGGAATGGGATTAGAGCCGTTTCGGGTTTGGTTTCAAAATTAATTACCTCTTGGCTTGAAGACTCCTCTTCTGAAGATGACACATCCAAGAACGTCACATAATAGGGACCCTCTGATGCCTGTTGGGTTGGTGGGATTGGTGCTTGTTGGCACAGTGCATCATCATCATCTTTCTTTGGCAAAGATGGGTTAGGACGGCATGAGCCACTGGTGAAAGATGGCTTGTTCTTCTTAATCCATTTCTTATAAAGATTTTGCATGTTAGAAGATCCATTTACCAGACCAAATGGTACCATCACCATTCTGTCCCATAGCATGAGCTCGTCTGCTTCTGATGCTTCTGGAACTTCTTCTTCAAATGTATCCTCTGCAGGTGGGATAGATTCTTCTGGCTCACTTTCATAACCTTTTTCGTCAATATCATATTCATCCTCTTCTGTCTCTGTCTCTACTTCTGTCTCTGCTTCTGCTTCTGTCTCTGCTTCTGTCTCTGTTTCTGCTTCTGTCTCTGTAGGCGCTCTGTAAACACAAGAACAGATTCTCTGTTTCCTCTTCTGCCTCTTTCTCTGTCTCTGCTATGGCCATGTAACAGGGAGAGCAGTACATCCATGCTTCTATCTCACTGTCAGAAGTGATTTCAGAAGTCATTCCTGGTTCAAGCAGGAAGTATTCACCCATTGATAATGGCTTTGCATCTTTTGGAAGTCGGCTTACAGTATCCACTGTTAAGGAACGTGTCACTGTTTTCTTGGGAAGGATCTATTTGATAGCATCTTCGTCTGCTGATGTTCCATCTGTAGCCTCATTAGGGGAGTCAGAAGATAATTCCAAGGAGGTGGATCCATGTCCTTTTTGAGAACCATACAGTTTCAGCACCACTTTGTTGGGTCCTCTACCCAAGGTCAAGGTTCCTTTGAACCAATCCGTCCTTGCTCGGGCTTCAAAAAGCCATGGTCTGCCCAATAACAGAGGATAGGATGTACCATAAGAGTTTGGCTTCACCACCAGATAGGTTAGCCAATAATCTTTTCCAGCCACTGTAGTCTTCACATATGGGAGAATGCCCAAAGGCTTGATTCTGCTCTGATCCGCCAGTCTGATGAGCCATTGGGTGGGTTGCACACCTTGTAGGCCTAGATCCTTCATTGTTACATCTGTCATAATGTTCACTGATGAACCACCATCAATCAGTGCACTTGCAATGAAGCAGCCTTCTATCCACACGCCAGTCTCTGGGGTACCCGGATCTAGGAAGGCGTTAGCCACATCCACTTCTTTGATAGGCTCTGGAGCTTTGTTGGACTTTATTGTTGTTGAGGGAGCAATCCTTAATCCACGTCTCTTGTCAGTATACTTTTGAACCTTTTTCGACAACTGGGAGACAATATCAATAATTGTCGGAATGTGAGGTTTAGTTTAAAGGTATCTAGATCTCTGACCAGATCGTATTCCTTAATAGGATCCACTGGCTTCTCTAATCAGTTAGGGAATGGGGCAACACCCATTTTCATTTTCCCTCTTTCTTCCAACAGAGGCATCATGGGAACTTCTTCTGTCACTTGTGGCACTTCCTCTTCTTCTATCTCCTGGACCTCTGGTCCTGTCTCTGTAACTCTCTATGGCACTGTAGGGCTCTGTACGGCACTGTCAGGCTCTGTTCTATTCTGTTCTTCTGGTGAAAGATTGAACTTCACTGTTCTGTAGGAGGGTTACTTTCTTTCTGGATAGGTGGTTCCTTCTGCTTTGCACGAGTGATGGCCATTTTTTGAGAATGTCCTTGAAGATGACACACATGAGGCACTCAGAGGAGGTAGGACTCCTCTTCCTGTATTCATCGCTAATCTAGCTTCCACTTCATCGTACAGTCTTGCACCTTCTGTTGCAGCTTGCAGTGTGGTTGGTCTTTGCAGCTCCACAAACTTACGGACTTCTGGTTGTAATCCCCTGAGAAACACCCCCTTTTGAATGCCATCATCTAGATTATGGTTAGTCCATCTCTTCAGGATGGATTCCATTCGTGAGACATAAGCTTCTACTCTTTCTCCAGAGGACTGACTTAGGTTCATAAATTCCTCTCGCATCCGCTCTTCAAAACCTTCACGCCTGAATTTAGTAAGGAAGGCCAACTTCAGGTCGTCCCATGTGCCAAAAGTTCCTGCTGCTTGTCTCTCATACCACTGAAACGCCGCGCCCTTGAAAGTGGCGGGGAATATTGCTAACCAATGCTCAGGGGTTCTGGCATTGTTAGCCACACATGCTACCATAAACTCTAGTACATGAAGATCGGGGTCTTCATTGTACTCTCCCTTAAAAACTGGCAATGGAACTACATTCGCTGGCCTGTCATCAATATTTCCAGGATGGATCTGGCTTGGAAGTGGACCTCTAGCAGGAGGAGGAAGGGCTTGATGTGCCATTGGGGCTTTTGCAAAGAGTTTCCCAAGGGCGTCAAAGGCGGCTTCTGCTGCGAGCTCGTTCTCGGCTCTGATTTTTGCTTTCTCTCTTTTCACGTACCTCTGGACTCGTTCTAACGCTTGCCTCTTTATTGCGTCATTCATCAGGGGGTTGGCTCCACTATGTTGTTAGTGCTCCACAGAGGGTTATCAGAAGGCTTCAGTCTCTGGAGGACTCTCTTGCCAACGTTTCTTCTACTTCTTTCTTTTCAACGTCCCTGAATTCTGCTTTCATTCCACTGCACAGAGGAAGGTATTCGGTTCTGAAGGTGTTAAAATGCATACGTCTGAGCATTGTGGTGGTGCCATCATCATAGTAATGCCAACTTCTGATAGTTTCAACAGTGTATGTTATGAAAAACACTCTGTCTACCAACTTCCAGTGGGTTGCTAATTGAACAAACAGAAGATTATCAGTACACCAAGCATCCCATGTATCTTGCTGTTGAGCATCCACGAACAAGTTCCAACTCTTTTCCTTCTTGTCTTTGTGAACCTCTACAGACCAAGACTCCTGAAGCTTCTTCACAATCTCCCACTTGATGTTGTCTGGAAACTTCTCAATGAATGCCAAATCTTCCATGGCTGGTCATTCCCTCTGTTTCTACTCTTCAGTTTATTCCCAAACAGTTTGCCACCAAGATGCAAGTTTCTGCTGCTTCAACAGGAAGAGGAAACTGTCCACCACATAGAGCATGCATCATGATGGTGATGTGTTTCCGCCATTGTGGGATGAACTTCTTGTGGAAAGTGGCTTTGATTATGAGGAATTCCAACTCTTCAGTGGAAGAAGGAACTTTACAAACATCCATTGAATTCTTCTCTTCTTGGCAATGCCATTTCCTTCATTTTCAGCCTCTTCTGGTGCTTATTGATGGCAAGTTTCCCCGACTGCGCACCAAAAACATGGAGCCCCAAGAAGAACACCAAGGAAAAGGGAATTCTCTTGCAAGAAAATCTATCTTGTAATATCAACAAGCTTGTTTATCATGTTTCATATGATCACAGTGAAGAAAAGAACACCAGGCACAACAAATCTTCATACAGCATCATGTAGATCTCCCATGGATTTGATAGAATCAACCATATTCTTCAATATCTTCATAAAATCCATCAATAGAACAAAGAAAGCAAAGGAATACACCATCTTTGAATGGAAATTCATCACATAGTATTCATCTTCAATATCTTCATAGTCTTCTCTCTCAATCTCTCATATACAATCACTCTGTTTCAGTAGAATTGGCTATCTCTGACTCTCTCTCTCTCTCTCTCCATCAATAATACATCATATCCTCACTACAATCTTTTAAAAATCACTCTCAATAATCCTTCTTAGGTCGTGGATACCCCTCCCAAGAGGTATGTCTGATATGAAGAGTCACCAGAGCCACTACAGTGTCTTTTCATAGCTCACTACTGTCACTTCACTCTAGTCTTCACTTGAGTCTTCAGCAGCTACTTCTTTCACTTCTTTCAGCACTTTTGCACTTGTATTCACCTCTTTCCAAGGCTAGAAAACTTTCCCAAGCTACACTCTCATCTATCAAAACACATACAGAAGCATACAGAACAGTCACAGAACAGTACCAGAACAGCTACAGTACAGAACAGAACAGAACAGAACAGAGACAGAAGCTCTACAGAAGACCTACAGAAGGTTACAGAAGGTCATCAAAACCACATAACTCATACTCAAACCATTCCAAACTCTCATAAACCATTCAATAAGCTTTCTCAAGATCTCAATCTTCATCAATCAATACTCCATCCCTCCTTACAGAAGACAATCAGAACAAAACAGAACAAAACAGAAGGTATACAGAACCAATCAGAACCTATCAGAACATCACAGAACCACTAATAAACATCATGAACTTCCAAAACACAATCAATATCATCCAAAACACTCTCAAACCACTTCCAAACCAATCAATCATCTCATAAAATCAACCATTCAGCTCTCAAAAACAACAAAAATCAGCCAAAAAACAAGTCATTTCAACACTCAACAGAGGATGAGTAGTCATCCTGACATAGCACATTTCTTGGGAAAAGTGACCAAGATAAGGGAATTAGATAATTGCTTGGAAGTAAAAGACCAATCAGTAAATTGGAATAACATATTTACTGCTAATAGAACTTAAGTATTGGTTAAGTTGGGTTAATAGGGTACGGCCCTAACCCAAGGATATAAGGGTTAACAAACAAACCCTTGGGAATCTTACCAAGTTGCAATTGATCCCGGATCGAGTGCTGGATGCATTCGGAAAGAAGGATTCACTCCTTAGTAGTTGGCAAAAAATAACGACCATTGGAAATGATTGTGCTTGTAACAGTTTAGAGAGCACTATTTGCTTTGTTTGCTCAATGAATTAAAGGATGAAAAGATATCTAATGCTTCATGTTGAAGGCTTGAAGGGAAAGGAAACCTCAGTTACCCCCGACTGTCTGTCTGACCCTAACCAAGGGGGTTGTTTATTGTGCCACGAAGGTGGACCGAACCCGCTGCGAGAGGTCTCTTTGTTGAGCGCTACTTGGAGCAGGAGGACACTTGGGTGCCAGGGGGGCTCTGGCCGTAAATCCCTCGCCTTCCAGACCCTGCACAAGAGGCCAACGTGACTCAGGATTGGATCTCGAGGCCCGCATACTAGTCTATGGGTGGAATCTTGGATTAGTAATCCCTGTGGATTGCTAGATAGCCTTTATGCGGATTATGGATAAGCCTACGGGCTGGACTTTATAAATGTATTCCAAAGATAAATATGATAACCTATTGAAAAGAAACTTGTTTAACACTGCTTTTCTATGTCAAGTGCTATGCTTACGTGAAGGAACTAGTGCCTAACGGGCTAATTAAGGAAGCTGAGTGATGCATGTCCAACTAAATGTGGTAGGTAATTAGACAACTAAAACAACCTAAGGAAATTGCGGAGGATGTGGCCATGGGTCCATCCTATGGATGGGTGGTCCCGGTTGGCCGGAAACTTTTCTCAATCATGATGGACAGCAAGAAGATCGTTTCAAAGGACACGAACAGCAAGGGTGCTGACCTAGAGTCTAATAATCCTGATTTACGCTATTTTAGGGAAACTGAATGGGGCTATGCTCTATGGCAGAGAGGTTGAGCTTTGCATCCCTCTCATTTCCCATTCTCCTTGAACCAAGTGTAGCAAGATTCCACTTCGGCCCAAGCATTTCTGTGTAAAGCTTGGGGTTCGATGCTAGTTGCCGTTTAGGAAATGACCATTAGGGAGATCCCTGATTCAGGTTGGTCCTAAGTGGGAACGACTAGAATACTCCTGCTACATGTCAGACGCGGAAAGTCCTAGATCGCAAACCCCGTAACATTCCATGGGAGTGTTGGGCGGAGCTTTCTAGACATCCTTTCCGATGGACTACTAAGATGTGTCCTGAAGATAACAAGTGGATACGTTACAATTGGTATCAAAGCAAATCAATGAAGGATTTGTTTTTAAGAAATCTTAATAAGAAAAAGTAAAGAAAATGTTTTGGTTCCAAACATTTCCTTACTTTTAATGCTGTCTTGCAGAATTATGAAGCATGGAACAAATTCTTAGTGTTCCGAGTCATGTTTATGACCGCGATGCATTTCCCGGATTATCGACAAAGGGTTGAGATGATGAACATCCTAGATCATATCTATAATCCATCGCCTTTTTACGTGGAACAAAGATGGATGGGTGCCTCAGGAATCTACTATATAGCTGCCCACCGATTTGCATACCTTCAAACCAACCTCAAAGAGGATCAAGTGGTTGAAAGACCTGAAGATCGTGAAGCTATTCATTTTTGTGGAGGCTCATGCAAACTCAACTTTACATATTCGAGGTCGGAGGGTTGAGCTGAACTCATATGTATATGAGGAAGTGACCCGTGTAATCCCCGCCGAGACAGGATCAAGGTGTTGGGGCGCTATGAGAAGAATGGGTTCCAAAGGAAAGGACACCCTGATCTTCCGATGACTTACCGATTCCTGAAGATTCATGACCCAAAACCATACTATTATCCAGTTCTCGTAGATAAATGTAATACAATACTATTCTCCCCAAACTAAATGTAAACAATTGCTCTATCATACCTGGAAATGTTGTACTCCGAAAGGGCTAGACCCGTATAAATGGAATAAGACTTCTTTTTATCAATGTCTGTTTGTCTATGAGAATTGATAAAAAGTTAAGTGGCTAGATTCTTGATTGATAGCTGAATTGAAGATGAAATATAAATCATAATGATTATCATGTAATGACGTTAAGAAACTATTATCCAGACACAACCCCAGGTACAGAGTCCCAGTTTGCCCCTACATCAAGTACTTCCGTAATCCAGGAGAAGAAGTTTCTTCTCAAGCAGATTAAGCCGCCTCAATTTGACAGAAAAGGCAGGTCTGTCCAAGTGGATGCTAAAATTTGAATTGAATCCATGGAGGATTACTTTGAAGTAGTCGTTACTGCACCCACCAACCAGGCTATGCTCGCCAAGCTGAAGCTCACCGACGAATCCAGGCTTTGGTGGAAGCAATGGTGCAGACATCAAGGGATCACGGAAGGATCTGTTACCTGGGAAAAACTAAAGAAAGCCGTGCAAGGAAGATTCTTACCACCTGCGTATCACACACAGAAAATGAATGAGTTTTATGAGCAAAAACAACTGGGACTCACTCTAGACACATACTACTCTAAATTCGTCTCACTTATTAAGTATGCACCATAGATGGACATGACACAACAGGTATCAAAATTTTGTGCTGGTTTAAACCTACCAGTGAATACCCGTCTCGAATCTATGCGCCCATCAGATCTTCAGGACGCACTCATTCGAGCTGCACCTATAATTCAGGAGGTGCAGGTTAGACCAAGAGGTAACAAAACTTGGTCCTATAATGACCCAAACAAAGGAGCATATAGGCCTCAAATGAAGAGAGTTCAAGGTCAGAATCGGGGACAAAGAAAGAAAGCAAGGACTAATAATGTCAATAACTTTGTCCCTACCCAAAGCAATGGCCGGAACTTCCATTGTTTCCACTGCAACGAGCCCGATCATTTCAAGAGGCAATGTCCCAAGCTTGGAGGAGGACAGCGCCAGGTACCTTTCCAAGGAACGGGTCGTGGCTAGGGAGCCGCTACCCAAGGCAGAGGAAGAACCGCCTGCATTGCCAATAAGGAAATGTGCGAAGAAGAAGAAGAAGATCCGACCATGAAAGCAAAGTTTGAAAGGGCAACTGTCCATGCCGCTCTACACAAGAAAGGCCCGAATCTCAGTTCTCAGTGATTCAAACACCGTCGGACTATCAAGGTAAAGGTTTCAAGACCTTGATTGATTGTGGCAGTACACATTTCTTTATCTTACCAGCTTGTGCAAGAAGATTAGGAATAGCCACAGTAGAAGCACCTACCTTGCTTGTGGAATTAGCAAATGGTCATGAGGTCACTTATACCAAGCAAACTACTAAGGTGGAATTCTTTCTAGGAGGAAAGACGACTTCGATCAAATTTAGAGTCATGAACATAGGTATCCATGAGTGTCTACTCGGAATGGATTGGCTTAAACCTAATGACGCCCACATTCATTGTGGAAAGGGCCAAATTTCCTTTCAAAACTCTGAAGGGGATTTAGTCACAACTCAAGGTGAGGTTGGGAAGACAAAATTTCAATTGGCCAAAGCATCTCGGATTATAAAGGGAGTCAGAAAGGGACTACCTATTTACTTAATTAAGCTCAACAAGTTAGATCAGAAGCACGAGTCTAGTGAAGGACCTTCTTGGCTAAAGGAATATGCAAACGTATTTCCTGAAGAGTTGACAGAACTCCCGCCCCAAAGAGAAGTGGATCATGAGATCAAGCTAGTGCCAGGAGCTGCGCCAATTACAAAGAGACCCTATAGAATGTCCATACCGGAAGCAATTGAGCTGAAGGAACAACTCAAGAAATTGCTAGATCAGGGCTACATCCGTCCTAGCAGTTTACCATGGGGAGCTCCAGTACTATTCCAGAAAAAGAAAGATGGAACACTTCCACTGTGTATTGATTACAGAAGGTTGAATTAATCAACTGGCAAGAACAAGTACCCTATTCCTAGAATAGATGAGCTTCTTGATCGTCTTCAGGGTGCGAAGATCTTCTCCAAGATTGATCTCAGGTCTGGTTACTATCAAATAAGAATTAAGGAAGAAGATATCCGAAAGACGGCCTTCAACACAAGATATGGACACTTTGAGTTTCTAGTTATGTCATTCGGGCTTATGAATGCACCTGCCACCTTCAACAAGTTAATGTGATGGGACCTCAAATGGGCCGACATTGGCTATGGCACTAGTCGGACCTCATGCTCATAATATACAAACACACCCTCACGGCCTCGTGGACCAAGAGCGTCAATCTACTGCTAAAGGACAAACTGCCCTAAAGCCTAATCTATGCATTTATAGTTTATAGTTTTGTAGTTCAACGTTTCCCTTTTTCTATAAACTCCTCAGAGGGAGAACCCATACACATTGGCAATAAATACCACGATAATCACATACATGGGAGGTAGCCTCTCGATAGAATGACCGTGGCCCCACTGCAGCTCTCCTACATCGCAGGGATTACACCCTTGATGTGCTGCTCAACATATAAAATAAACGAACAAACTCCACTCTTCATTTTTGAAAGAACTCTAGGAGATACCATGTGTCCTTACCAAATAATCCCCCAAGAAATGAGCGTCTATCCTATAGCTTAGGATACCTTTCCACACTCAAGCGTGGGTCATCGTCATTGAAAACAGGTGCTATGCCCTAGCCAGGCCTTTTATTTCGATACCATGGTTCCATGCACATGAAAAGTGAATAATCCTAAAGTGCTCAAACATCATTTTCAAATCAGCAACGTGGTGTGCACAACCAGGCTTTCAAATGCTTATCTAACGCGTTGTAGCAATGAAAGGATAGCACCGAGACAACACTCGTGCTACTATCCTCTTAATTAAACTACCACAAACTCTATGTCATGATATGCATCAGAAAATCAGCAACAATCAATACGCAAATCACACCATTCAAACATCCCAACCCCCTACATTTAGGTATTGCTTTCGTTACATAGGTGTAGAGGTTCATTTTGTCATGTTTTGATGTATAAAAAGCGATAAATCACAAACTTTGACAAGGAGATAGGGTAAAATAAGGCTAAACCTCATGCTTTGCCACTACCATACATCTACAAACAATCATTATATTTTTCCTTATTTTTCGAAGACGTATTTGTATTTTTCCCCTTATTTTCTCTATTTTTTTGATTTATTTGGCAATAAAATATGATATTTTTTGGTTTTTCTTGTTCCAATCACTTCATCATACTAATATTCAATTTAGCTTCCATTTTCCCCCCATGGGAACACTTTTTACCCACCCAAAACGGAAAAACTATCTTTTTTTAAACTTAAAAATCGCATTTTGGGTTTAGGAAATTAAATAAAGCATGTAAATCATTGTAAGACCAAGATTTTATAATAAAAAACAATTACTCATGATGCAACCAGCACACAAACAAATTTTCATCCAATAAGAGCATAATTATCATCATAAACTATAAAAAATCCTTCATTTTCCTTCATAAAAATGGTCATACCGTGTTTTTACGTAAACCGAGACGCCTTGAATGACTGCATAACCAGCAAATGGAGCCTCCATTCCTCTCAATACAATGTTGCACTTCAATCTTCAGCATCTCCATCAATCTCCATCACCACTTCCTTCATTCTCCCTCCCGGTTCCTCCTTCAAGATGGTACACATGAACATCCCATAGAGAAGAGAGAGAGGAAGGAGAGAGAAAGACTAGAATCTGTTCTCTTCATCCAGACAGCCATTCCTCGCGTGAAGACCGGTGATGGCATCAGGCAAGAGGGAGAAGTTGAGCCCCAATGTCGGTTGGATATGTTCTCCACAGCCTGCAATCATGATCATGAGAGGGGAGGGCGCATTTTTCGGCGCATACATAAGATATGCATTTTAAGAGGGTTTTTTCAAAAATGATTGATATTACTGTGCTTTGTATAGTTTAAATTGATTATTCTAACATCATTTTTTATCTGTGCAGGTGACATTTTCAGGATGAGTCGAGGGATGAGCAATGAGGAGTTTCAGGACATGATGGCACGCATGTCTCCAGATCAGCTCACGAGATTCAGAGAGATGGCAGACCAGGAGTTGTGCTCTGTTAGATCTGCTTCAGCGCCATCAGATGCTTCAGCTTCGAGCAGATGATCTCGACGCTCACGACTTGGGCCAGAGGGAGGGACTACATCGGGATCAGGGGGGTGCTGCTGTGGAGACACAGACGTGGTGTCTCCGTCTCGTCGTTCAGCTGGAGCTGCGTCACCTCCAGGATTTGTCACACCTGTGGGGACGTCTACTCAAGTTACTCCGGCTTTTGCGCAGCCGTCAGCAGGTGGCACGCCTTTTGGTGGCACCCCTTTTGGTGGCACCCCCTTTGGTGGCACCCCTTTGAGTGGCACTCCGAGAGAGGGTACCCCCGTCGGTACACCGGATGTACAAGGGTCTCCTGGATATGCCCAGGAGCATGGACGGAGATGGGAGAGGACCCATCTTAGGCAGACTTCTAGGGGTTATGGATACCTAGTTGATAGTAGGTCAGGAGCCATCATCATGAATGATGAGGGGAGGAGGGTAATGGCTCGCATGAGGGAGTTGTGCCAACAAGTTTTTCGGCACAACGTCCTGGATCATTGGAAGAACATACCGGAGGGGAGCAAGGACTACATAGTAGCATCCTTGCACGAGGAGTTTCCGGTGCCAGCCGCAGTAGATAGATTCTCTATGGGCTGGATGATGGATTGCATGCGTGCATACATGTCACATAGACGATTCGACGCATGCAAGCCAATCAAGAGTGGGGCTGCAAAGCCCGAGTGGTTAGATGCAGATGACTGGCGCCGACTGAGGGAGGAGGCTACAGATTCGCCAGGACGTTGGAGTCAGCAGCGGGAGGCGGCGAGGGCACGACTCGAGGCCGGAGTGGTGCATCATCTTGGGAGTGGCGGCCACAGGACATATTTGGAGGACTTTGTAAGTTTCTCTTTTGTTTTGCTTATTTGTTTTTTTGTAATATTCTTTGTACTGACAATCATGTTTCTAACAGTTAGCATTTTGTTTTCTTT